>NC_137735.1:160977688-162454188 GCF_963264785.1 Psittacula echo
GAAGTTTTTAGTGACTCTATCTTTGAAATTTATTCCCTATTTTTTATGTCCCTTCACTAAGGAGGGTTTTTAAGCCTCTTGTAAGAGAAAAGGGCTATGTAAAGGAGGTTCAAATCTGACCTCCTCAAGCTTTGTGTCACAGCCTGAAGCCCTCCCTACCAGAGGGTTTTACTGCACATGATGGGAAGGTTCTTGACTTCAAGGGTTTCTGTGTATTTTTAAATCAAATGAATCCAAATACTAAAGGCTGGTAAGTTTGATCAGTAAATGAAGAGCTGAGTGGTGCTTATGTGTTAGTTCACAAAACCTAATAAAAACTAGAAAAAGACAAGCTCTCTTCTAAGGAGAGAAGGTTAAACTTGCAGATATTGAAGGACTGGGTTTAGCAGACTCCCATCTTCAGTTCCCCTTGATTAAGACCAGTCCTGTACCTCTCACGGGTGCAATGAACTGATTTACTATGAGAACATCCCAGGTCTTCTCTGTGGGAATATCCCATGTGTAATTTTAGCCAGTGCAGTGTATGCTCTGAAATGTTTTAGTGACTGAACTTGATAAGTTAGACACCATTCTGGTATTTGATATTACCAGTGTGGCACATGTGGCTTCTCTTTCCTCCAAAGTTGAGTGTTCTGGGTTTTTTTCTGCTGCAATTTCCACTTAATAAAAGGACAAACTTGCCATACAAGTATCATATACACACCTATGTGTGACCTTGCAGTCCAGTAGAAGTTGCAATGAGTTAAATGTGGCTTGGCTCGAGGATTATTTTTCCTTAAGCTGATCCCTGCTCTCTTGCAGTGACATCAGTGCATGTGTATCAAGGTATTGTTGCTCTCTTTTGTTTCCCGCAGGTCATCCAGGTTGCCTCTTTATCTGATGAAACCTTAGAAGTGACAAACAAGGAGATCCGCAAGCTGGAAGGTAACAATATTTGTTGTAGGCACAAAGAGAAGGAGCTATAGATCACTGTCATATGGTGAGCTGAATCCTGACAGACAGAGGTGACTACTCAGCAGGGGAAAAATAACTTCACTTTTGGCCTGCAGCCATTTCATTTTGTGAACAGCAACACTCCTAAACCAGAAAGGCTGCAAGTAAGAAAGTCCTCATGCTGCCGAGTTTATTGTAGTAACTCAGTAGATATCATGCATCAAGAACTACATATTTATTCTTCAAATTAGATCTTTGGCCCTTAAAAATCATATGGCTCTTTATTATTAATATGAGGCTGTTAGTAAAACATCCTTATAAGAGGATGAAATAAGGCTATCTTTGAGAGACACACTTTCTCCTAAGAACAGGAACTGGCTTAAAACCTGCTTGCTTATTTCCTGCAGCATTTTAACTCTTTGCACCCTGTTCTCTCCCCAGATGGTGAGTCTGCTGCTCCACATCCAGATGCTGAAGTCACAGAAGGGACAAATGGGAAAGGAAGCCCTGACAGGACACCCAGTCCAATCCTGTTCCTAAACAATGCAGGGGCTGGGGTTTCCTATCGCTCCACACTGCAGAGGTGCCTGATGATAATACACCATTTCCTTCCTGTCATAGCAGATAATTCCTTTTATCCAGCTAGTTTTTTTAATTGCTGTTAAATAGCTTTATCTTGTATTTCTCATTAAAGCCTGAGTTTGGAGGTCTGAAAGTGTGAGCAAGAGGGGGGTTGGCAGGTTCTCCTGTCTGAGCCTGGTTTGAGGCTGTAACCCAGCCCTGTGGCCACCTGAAATGGATGATCAGGAAATCAGAGAATCATAGAATAGTTAGGGTTGGAAAGGACCTTGAGATCATCTAGGTCCAACCCCCTGCCCTGGGCAGGGACACCTCCCAGTAAATCATGCCAGTCAAGGCTCTGTCCAAAATGGCCTTGAACACTGCCAAGGATGGAGCATTCACAACCTCCCTGGGCAACCCATTCCAGTGCCTCACCACCCTCTCAGTAAAGAATTTCTTCCTTATATCCAATCTAAACTTCCCTGTTTAAGTTTGAACCCGTTACCCCTTGTCCTGTCACTACAGTCCCTGATGAAGAGTCCATCCCCAGCATCCTTGTAGGCCCCCTTCAGATACTGGAAGGCTGCTATGAGGTCTCCACGCAGCCTTCTCTTCTCCAGGCTGAACAGACCCAACTTTCTCAGCCTGTCTTCATACGGGAGGTGCTCCAGTCCCCTGATCATCCTTGTGGCCCTCCTCTGGACTTGTTCCAACAGCTCCATGTCCTTTTTATGTTGAGGACACCAGAACTGCACACAATACTCCTCCAAGTGAGGTCTCACGAGAGCAGAGTAGAGGGGCAGGAGCACCTCCTTCGACCTGCTGGTCACCTTGCTGCATTCTCCCAACAGGAAGGTGCTTCCTATGTCCACAGTGTCTGTGCTGGACAACCACATCAGCCACTATCAGAAGCTGGAGGATACAACAGGCTTCCTGAATGCTTATCTCAACTTGATCAACTCCTGAGCTGCTGCACTTCAGTTCTTAACAATATGTGTATTTCTGGGATCTGGGAGCATGCCTTTTGCTGTATCATAGATCCCAAAGCAGGCAGCTCTATAGATGATGATGCCTTGGACAGACACATTGAACCCTTGGTACAAGCCACGCAGACCATCAGACTTGGTAATTTTGACTAGACAGTCCCCTAGACCAGAGAATTCTCTGTCTGTGCCAGCTCTTCCAACATCAGCAGCCAAACGGGTTCTTGTAAAACCCAAGGGGTAGACAAAGCAGAGGGAAGTGGCTCCAGCTGCACCACCAGAAGCCAGGTTACCAACAAAATACCTCCAGAATTGAGTGTGCTTGTCTACACCTCCCAGTAACACCTGCTTATCCTTAAAGGCAAAGTTGAGAGCTTGAGTTGGGAAGTATCTGATGACATTGGCCAGGCTCCCACCATGAAGACAGCACTCCTTGCTCCTTTGGAATACGCACTACACAATCGATGATACCCTTGTACTGCTTATCAGCAGCAATCTCTTTACTTGCATGTTGTACCTGGAGCAGGAGCTTCACCCACTCGATGGGCGCCACCGCAGTCTTGCTGATGAGGAAGGAGATGGCCTGGTCTGCCATGTTCCTGCCATGCTGGAGCCGCTGGGAACGAAACGCCACTGCCGCTCAAGCCGAAAGCTCTTGTTCTGGGTTTACATGGCAGGCTTTGGGGGCAGGAAGAAACCTTGATTTTTTATCTCCAGATCCAAAACTTTGCATGAACAACCTCATCTTTGGCTACCAAACTGCTGCATTTATGCAGGTAAATCCTTGAAGCACCAGAAAAGATGAGGCTGGGATAAAAGATGAGCTTGAAGGACAACAGGAGCACATATGTCTGTTCCAAGAGTCCTTATTTACCTTCACTGTGAGGCCATGCTACATGTCACAGGTAGACAGGACCACCTGCAGCCAAGATCTGATGCTTATACTCCCACCATGGATGCAGTTGAAATGATATCCCTCTGCAAAGAGTTGTAATACTTGACCAGCTTGTCAGGCCTGAAGGATTTGAAGTAGAGTTTGCCTACACTAACTACAGTAGGAGAGCCAGATCTGTAATCCCCCAAGTACCGGCAATGATGCTCTGAACACATAAAGGAGCATTTAAAGATTATAATTACCTTCAGTGACCTCTTTTTAATGGCCAATGACCCAAGGGCAAGCTCTAAACCTCAACATTTTTACCACTTCCCTTGTTTCTCTGCTCTTCAGTTGAACAAGCAGAGCTGCTCAGTGAGGATGCACCCCTGCGACTACCTCAGGAGCTTTGCTGAAGCCTGGTTGTAGCTCCACCAGGGCAGGCTCATGCCTCTTTCACTAGGGCAAGCTGAAGAAGCAGCACTGGGCCTAGCAAAAGCCAATTTTCTTGTGAGCAATAGCTACTGGAGCCACGGGGATGTAGGACAGGTATTTAAAGTGGTATTGAAACAGTATTCCTTCTTTCCTTCCTCACCCTGACTTGATAACTAAAGAAACAGCAGACCAGCAGAGAGATGGAGAACTTCCCTCATAAGGAAGTTACCATAAGGTCCCTCCTTCCCTGTCTCTTCCCAGATTTTGATATGGGATGCTTCACACACCAGTGTTTGGGATTATTAACATAAGGCTCAGCACTGACTATGCTTTTGGAGGTAAAGGTTAATCTCTCGCTCTCTGTACACTGATTTTTCCATGTGGAACAGAGGAGATGAGCATCAGGATACCATAAACTTGGAGGCTGTGTGGGTTTTAACTGCTTATGTTTGAACTTTCCTAGTGTCCCTTTAGGAATAAGGAACTTTTTCTGAGTAAGCAGCCACCATGGGCTACTTTTTCTGTACTGAAACAGCCAGAACTAGAACAAGAAATGTCTGTTTTATTACCAGTACTTCAGATGAATTCCACCACTTGGACCAGGGTTTATTTTGTGTTAATAAAAATCAATTTTGACAAACGTCTGATGCCATTTTTCTGCCCACCTGCCTCTTTTCCCTTCCCTGCTCTACTGCAAGCAGCCGGAGATGCAATAAGTTAGATGGGAATGCGTAAGTGACAACAAGGGAAGGGACATGGGAAAGGCTCAGTTCCAGCCACCTATTGCCACTATTGTAACATACAAAATATACCAAATGGAGGAGTAAAAACTACATGCAGAAGGGCAGACAGGCTGCTTGGTAGCTGGTAAATACCCAACCAGTGCTTGCTAAGGGGGTTTCCACCACCATCCTGCTGTAACACTCAGCCTACAGCAGCCAGGATGACATCTACAGGCGTTTCTTCTTTGCTTCTAACAGTCACCTGCATGGTGACGCCATCTCCGAGCGCGAGCCTGGATCTCACCAGCACATCACAGCCACCTCTGTAGACACCTGAGGGGACAAAGCAATGTTTGAGAGTGGCTTTAGGAGATGACTTGAAGAGATTTTCTTGTAGACATCACTTTAGGAGAGGCTCAGTGATCTAGTCCTAACCCAGGAGCCATCAACAGACACACCGAGCCTATGAGAGTGGCAGAGAAGGGGGAAATGACAAACAAATACCCAAACCCCCAATTTCTCCTAAGATCTTGAGGCCAAGACCAAAGATAACAGATAATGCTGTAATTAAAGAGAGTCAGCAAGTGTTGCTGGAGCGCTTGGCTGACTTAAATAGGTAAAAAGCAGAAAGTGGGTAGCTGAAGCTCACTTCTGGTTTGAGAAGGCCACACACACTGCAAGGCTAGTACACTGGCTCAGTGCCCTTGCCCTTAAGGGAGAAATAGTCCTGAGGATGGAGCCAGGAGGGGGCTCTGCTCACTCTGCTCCCAAGGAACAAGGGATGAGACAGGAGAAAACAGCCTCAAGCTGCACCAGGGCAGGTTTAGATGGAGCTGAGGAACAATTCCTTCCCCAAAGGGTGCTCAGGCATTGGAACAGGCTGCCCAGGGCAGTGCTGGAGTCACCGTCCCTGCAGGGATTTAGAAGACTTGTAGATGCGGTGCTTAGGAACATGGTTTAGTGGTGGCCTTGGCAGTGCTGGGTTAACAGTTGGACTCTATGACCTTAAGGGTCTTTTCTAACCTAAATAACTCTAGGATTCTGTAAGAAGCTGTGAGTACTGCAGGTCAATTCAGGATGTGTCTGTAAGATGGTCCTAAGAATCCCCTTCCAAGATAAGCACAGGCAAGGAACTTAGGTGTCTGCTCTGAAAGTTCTTCATTCAAAGGATTCACTACCATTCCCATAGGCAGAATACATCCATTTTGATCAACACAGAGAAAAACCTCTCAAAATAAGAGCAGAATCTCCCAACCCATTCCCCTCCCTTCACTAAAACCCTGTGGGGCCACAGGGCCATGGAATTCTGCAGTCTTGAGTACTTACCAGCTAAGTAGAGCGTGTGAGAATTCTTGTTCTCTGGCACTTTATCTGACCTCTCACAGGGCTGCATGCCCAAGAACTTTATGATGTTATTGACAGCTTCTGCATGCAGAGATTGAGGATGAGAATTACCTCCAGGTTAGTGCCAAGCTTTCTTCTCCTCTAAGCACCAATGTGGGTTAACCATTTCCATTCAGCAGCTTGACTGCAGCCCCATCAATACTCCTACTTTGCCATGTCTGCACAGCCCAGGAACCCACCCCTTCCTCCACCCGGCTTCAGAAGAGCAATGCCAAAGTTCCACTCACTATAATCCCAGCATTGCAACACAAAACCTTGTTGCTGGGACATGACTTCCCATTGGAAGGCACCAAATTCTCCTCCCACACACCAAATATATCCCCAGCATGGCAGATTTACCAGGATTACTATGTGGATCACCAATAAACAAGAAGAGATCATCTTACCATCAAGGGTTTTAATGGAACTAAGTGCAAAGGTTTCTTCTTTCTCAAAGTCATCTCCCACTTCTTCCCATGCAGCTGCAAAGTTTGGCTTTAAAACCTTCTGAATATGATCAGACATGGTCACCTCCAGGTCTTCCAACTGACAGAAAAGCAAAGGAGATTTTAGACTTACAGAATATAAGGAGTTAGAGAAATGATCCTCATCTTAGAAAGAGAAAGACAAGAGAGGCAGCAGCATTTTGCCAAGAGAACCCTGGCATGCCTGGCTTTAATTGCAGAAGCATATAGTAACAGCATATAAAAGCAGAGAGGAAAAATAGTATTTATTGTGGTTATCTATACAGCTTAAACACATTTACTCAAACATGTGTGAGGCTAAAAGAGAGCAGAAAATGGGGCAATCACTTTGGGAGTCAAAGCCCATTATAGCTTCTACTGGGCAGTTGAGGAGAGACACTCTCAGAATCCAGAAGGAGCCTTTACTTCCTCCAAGCCCCAAAACCAGGCACTTTCCTGAGACCTGACTTGTATTTCCATGAGTGATAACATGAACACAATAAACAGAAGTACAAATGCCTAGGAGAGATTGGGCTGGAGTTCTGAAAACAGACAAAGGAAGTTATTCCTTCCTTCCCTTTCTAAACCCACAAATCCTTTCTCCATAGGGCACAACAGGAGGCAGTATTGTGGTGTTTCAGGCAGGTTTGCTGCTCTCTCCTATCAGACTTAGATCTGAAAGGAAACTGTCAGCCCAATGGCCGCCTGTATGAAACTAAAACAAGTTCTGAACTTACCACATATTCATCATCATAGCCATCTTCTTCTGGGACACCCGTGTTTGGGTCACAGTCTCGAACAGTGAATTTCATTGTGCAACTGAAAGTACAAGCAACTGGGGAGGAGAGAAAAGCCTGTAGGTTAGTGATACTGCAGTTCCTTCTGTTCAAGCAAAAAGAGACCTGAAAGAATCTACATCAGCTTTGCCCCAGGAGACATGGATGTGGTCAGAGCACTTTTCAGCTGCATATATATTTCCACCAGGCTCCCCAGGTTTAAGATGAAGGCCAAAGGAGGATCTCAGAAGAGGAGTATGCCAGGGCCATAATGTAACAAGCTCAGGCCTCCCAGAGTGAAAACTCTGACAGGAGAAACTCTGCAAAGGGTTTCTGAAAAATGGATCATGAGCCAACCCCACAGGTCAGAGAATTCACACTAGTTCTAATCTTCCCTGGTATTAAAGGGATAACCAAGAAACCCCCTTGCTGATGAGCCGCATCATGTTAAATCAACTGCAAATGGGCTGACAGGCTGAGAACATTGGTGCTATTGAGCCTGGAGAAGTGAAGCTGCGTGGAGACCCCAGAGCAGCTTCCAGTGCCTAAAGGGGCTACAAGAAACCGGGAGAGGGGCTTTGGACAAGGGACAGGCCAAGGGGAATGGCTTTCAACTGCCAGAGGGGAGACTGAGATGAGCTCTAAGGCAGAAGCTCTTCCCTGTGAGGGTGCTGAGGCGCTGGCACAGGGTGCCCAGAGAAGCTGTGGCTGCCCCATCCCTGGCAGTGTTCAAGGCCAGGTTGGACACAGGGGCTTGGAGCAACCTGCTCTAGTGGAAGGTGTCCCTGCCTGTGGCAGGGGTTGGAGCTCGAGGAGCTTTAACGTCCCTTCCAACACAAACCAGTCTGGGATTCTACATCCAATGAAGTTTCTTGTAAATGTGAATAACAGCAATAAAGGGAAGTTTTATGCAGGCCCAGACTACTGATATTTTATTTTCTATTTGCATTTTCCTTTCACTGATTCTGTCCTTGAATACCACAAAAATCCATGTTTTCAAATCTGCTCCTTCACTGACCGAAGGCAGTAAATTCCATTTCCTATTACCTGCACTAATTCCCATTACCTCTCCAATCCTCTTCAACATCCCATTTGCAGAAATACTGTTGATTATTTCAAAAGGTTTACACTATGTTGTAAAACTTGTGTGTACTATCTTGCACAAACACAGGTTCTACGTGAAAATCAGCACATGACACATGAGAAACAGTCAGTTACAGAATCTCAATGTATTCCCCAAACCCCACCTCCTCAACATTTCATTCTGTACTCCCAAAGCTTCATTTGAAGGACGTGTTGTGCAGAACAACTCCCTCCCAACAGGTACCTGCAGTGGAGTCATCCTGTGGGATCTGGACGAGAGTGTAACACATGCCTGGCTGGTTGTAAGCCAGGCTGGGTGCTGGGATGAAACAGATCACATCATAAGCATCTGATGGCTCCATCTGCACAGTGACTCTCTCCAACAGCTGATCATTTAAGGTGTTTGTGCAATCAAACTGCAGAAGAATACATTGAAAAGGACTTGAACATAGAAGAAACATTCCTAATCAAGACTTTTTCCCTCAAATCCACAGTATAAAGCAGATTCCCACTTCGTTGAACAAGCTGCTGTTCTCAAAACCAGCTTTTCTCTCCAGGTTTACTAAAAATCCTTAACACATGGGATCATAACCCCATCCTTATTTGATTCTTGAGGAAAGCAGCACACCCCCCCCTTAATTCTACACTGCAACTCCCCTGAGACAGAAGCTGTACTTCCCAGGGCACTGCTTATGCTTCATTTAGATTAGATCAATGGCAGAAGCTCTTCCCTGTGAGGGTGCTGAGGCGCTGGCACAGGGTGCCCAGAGAAGCTGTGGCTGCCCCATCCCTGGCAGTGTTCAAGGCCAGGTTGGACACAGGGGCTTGGAGCAAGCTGCTCTAGTGGAAGGTGTCCCTGCCTGTGGCAGGGGGTTGGAACTGGAGGAGCTTTAAGGTCCCTTCCAACCCAAATCACTCTGTGACTCTATGATTAAAGGCCAACTCCAATTGCACCCAGGCAAAAGCATGTAGCTTCTCTTACCTGGAAAACAATGTGATTTGTGAAGACATGTTTAATACAACAAACAAAATACTCTGTTTCTGCTTCTGTGAGGTGCACTGGCTCTGAAGACTTGAACAATGGGCCCAAGCTCTTGAACTCTGGAATGGCTGCCAGTTGTTCTAGGCAGAAAGGAAAAGAAGGTGACACTTGGTGAAATGCTTGTTCATTGCTCCCTCCTGACCTGTTAACATCCTCCCAGCACTTCAAGCACTGGAGACCCACTGTTCTTGTCTCACCTTGAAATATATCCTGCCGTGAAGGTGCAACTTTCTCAGGCTTGCTGGTGACAAGGGCAATCTCTGGAAGAAGAAACAAAGACTTTGTGCTGTCACCTACATCATTGAGGAGTTTTAAATGCTGTTATAACTCCACTGAAAACGCCTTAACCTGTGGTGTTGCGCACATTCTGCTGTGAACTATTGCCAGTTTGGTTCCTCACACGTACATACTGAGATATCTGTACCACAAGGCAGTATTGGATTGTAAGGAGAAAAGAGGTGTTTGGGTCTCATGAGACCCCACTTGCAGCACTGTGTGCAGTTCTGGTGTCCCCAGCATAAGGACATGGAGCTGTTGGAGCAAGTCCAGAGGAGGCCACCAGGATGATCAGGGGTTGGAGCAGCTCCCGTATGGAGGCAGGCTGAGAACACTGGGGCTGTTGAGTCTGGAGAAGAAAAGCTGCGTGGAGACCTCAGAGCAGCTTCCAGTGTCTGAAGGGGGCTACAAGGATGCTGGAGAGGGACTCTTCATCAGGGACTGTAGTGATAGGACAAGGGATAACAGGTTCAAACTGAAACAGGAAAATTTCAGTTGGATATAAGGCAGAAGTTCTTCCCTGTGAGGGTGCTGAGGCACTGGCACAGGGTGCCCAAAGAAGTCATAAATGCTCCATCCCTGGCAGTGTTGAAGGCCAGGTTGGACAGAGACTTGGTCTAGTGGAAGGTGTCCCTGCCCTTGGCAGGGGTTGGAACTGGATGATCTTAAGGTCCTTTCCCACCCAAACCAGTCTGGGATTCTATCATTCTATGACAAAAGCACACTTCAGTGCAAAATATTCAGAAAAAAAGCTGGAAGAAGGAGGAGAAGGGGGAAAACCCCCTCAAACTCTTCTTAAAGTTGCACAAAGTCAGAATGGAAGAACTGTGCAAGAACACTGAAGAAAGCCAGTGAAGTGACTGAGCACTCCTGGAATGTATCCACTAACCAATCTGATCAATGTACAAACTCCTCTCTAACAACAAAACTAATAGAACAACCAACCACAATCTTGCCAACCCATGTTTCTTTGGAAGAAGCGCTCTCTTCCTTTATCTGTGAAGATCAGGGAGGCTTCTGCAAAGTCAGTGATGCTATACCCTGTTTAGCTGAGCCACCACATGTCTTGGCCTGAGTCTACTGGGATGGAGCCAACTTACAGACACCAAGTTTCACTATGGCAACCTGAATGCTTATAGCTTTGTCCATGGCCTATTTAAACATCGAACCCCAGACTGGTTTGTGTTGGAAAGGACCTTAAAGCTCATCCAGTTCCAGCCCCCTGCCATGGGCAGGGACACCTTCCACTGGAGTAGGTTGCTCCAACCCCTGTGTCCAGCCTGGCCTTGGTTAGTCTGAATGTTACCTGTTTTCTGTTCAAAGACTGGTGCAGTAGCCAGTGGAACTGTTTTCATATCAAAAGGTTTCTCAGAAGGCTCCAGGGTGTATTGGTGCAGGGCTTTCTCCATCCCAGGAACAGAGACTGTCAATCCTGCAAATAAACACAGGCAGAAAAAGTCAGTTTTAACAGCAGGAACTGTCAGAGGCCCATGGCAATAGGGTCTACATGTGAAGAGTGTGAATTCTGGATGGCCCACTGCACCAAAAGCAGTAAGATGCCCGAGTCTGAAAATTTACCCGTGTCTTAGTTACCCTCCTTGAGATATAAGCAAGAAAGATTATTTAAAGAGCTCTTCTCTGAAGCCTGTCCATTGGTTCAGGCTGCAGAGAAACTCTTGTGAGGAATCTAGAGTTTATAGCTAGATGCAGTTTGGACTTCGGCTAATAAAAAGCTGGCAAAAGCATGTTTGTGTCTCAGTAAACACAAACACACACTAAGTACTCCAC
The DNA here is from genome assembly GCF_963264785.1 of Psittacula echo. Taxonomy (NCBI): domain Eukaryota; kingdom Metazoa; phylum Chordata; class Aves; order Psittaciformes; family Psittacidae; genus Psittacula; species Psittacula echo. Next base: position 160,989,009 of record NC_137735.1, read on the forward strand.
AATGCTAGATAGGATAAAAACACTGCTCTGCAGATGATACAGGAAGTTGTTATTCCAGAGGGAACTGCAGTCTGAACAGTTCACTCCAGAAAAGTCATCTTGCAGTCGTCTCACCTGTGTTGAATACTCTGCTCCCATGGACTCAACTACAGACCATAAAACAGTTTTATAACCAACCCTGGCAACAAGATGTGGCATCCTCGCTTTGTAATGGAGACGAGGATGCAAAGATTAAGAAACTTGTCCCAAGTGACAGATGGAAGAAGCAATGATGAAAAAAGCTTAACTCACACTTTGAGCTAAAGAACTTGGGCCAGAAAAAAAAAAGTTGTGTCCTTTGTAGTTATTCTGACCCGAGTTACATTAGAGAAAACTATTACAGCAAAGCCCCCCCGTAATAAAGTTAAATAACAGCTCATAAAATAACCCTTTCCATCACTGACCATTAAAGATATAGGCAGCATTCAGTGCTACCTGCCTCTGCTGTAGGACATTCAAGTAGAAGGTTGCTCTGTCCCGAACTTCATCATCACTGTCTATCATGCACCTGTGTTGGGGAACAAAAGGACGGCAGTCAGCCGCTGAGGACATCAGGAGAGCTGAGTTAGAAATGGCATCAAGATTGGACTTGATACTGCAATGATGTTCTGAGATCTCTCAACAGCTAGTCAAATTAGACAAGAAAATTGTTCCTACAACACAGCAGTTGAAATTTAAACATGTCACATCAGAAAACCAAGATTAAAGGAGATGTATGAGTTGTTAACACCAGGCACACTCACTAGGTTATAAAATATACACCTTCAAACCTTACGAAGTTCAACCAAGCCAACTGAAAGGTACAGAAACTTGTGACATGGTGTATGGCATCACTACTCAGCCATACACAAATGTTATTCATGAGTAACACGGAAATATGTCTTCTTGCTTCAAGGGATGCAAAAAGATGTGTACATATAGGAACGCAGATTTATTACCTGCAGACGTATGTTCTCAGAGCTTACTATCAGCTGTTCTAATCACATCTTTCACTTGCTCATCTCCAGCAGTGCTTTGCTGCCTTCAGCTGGAAAGGCTGAAGGGAACCACCTCCCAACTCCTCAACTGGTATGTTGTAGCAACCCCAGTCCAAGTTCTGACCAGACCTGACCTTGCTTCTTCTGTGGAGCCAGACCAAGTGTCACCAAGAAGCTCAGCACAGGTACAGCCATGTCCACTCACCTCTGCAACAGCACCAAGATGCTGGGAAGAAGATTCTCATTCTGGGCACCAAACTTTGCCAGTGCACTGACAGCAGCTGAGAGGAAAACAGGGAGATGTCAGAGGTGCAAGAGCTATACACAAACACATCCTCAGAGTCATGATTCAAGGCATCTCATCTCAATCTCCCCTCTGGCAGGTGAAAGCCATTCCCCTTGTCCTGTCCCTACAGGCCCTTGTCCAAAGCCCCTTCTCCAGGTTTCTTGTAGCCTTTTAGGCACTGGAGCTGCTCTAAGGTGTCCTGGAGCCTTCTCCAGGATGAACAGAACAGCTCTCTCAGCTTAGCAGCACTGCAACTCTGTTCTATGAGAACTCTTTTTTTAAACTGGAAAAGGGTTTGAACCAGACTAGATGAGCTTTAAGGTCCCTTCCAACCAAACCATTCTGTGATTCTATATGAGGAGATTAAACACACTGCAGGATAAAAACCACCTTCACAGCTGACTCATTCAAGAGCTTGACCTTCACAATGCCTGTGGAATAACCATTGCCTCCCATCCCCAAACCCAGTTTCAGCCCTGAGATTTCCAGCAGACAAGAAACCATCAAACATGAACTGAACTCACCAGCCCTCACAGCCTCATTCTCCAGCACCACCCTGTTGAAGATGAAGCGGATGTACTTGGAAGGGGATGGAGTCCTTGGTCCCTCTTTGCCCAGGAGGTGCAGGATCTTCGTCGCCAGGACAGTGTGTTCACAGTCCTCGATGAACTCGCAGAGGTGAGCCAAGCCTGCTTCCTTACTCTCAGGATTCTCCTCAATGATACTGATTATACAGTCCACAATGGCTCGCTTGTACTCAAAGCCACCCTGGGAAAGGAAAATCAAGGACACTGACGCAGCAGACAGAGCTCAGACCTCAGTGCTGCTCAGTTCCCCTCACACTTCAACTACTTCTTGCCATTAAGAAGAACAAGCATTGTTCATCAAGAGAACAGAGGAGCAGTGTTGGTTGACCTAACAGGGTCTTCCTAGTCCCCCTCATGCCCACAAAGGCACATTTGAGCATCAATTCCAATCAGTTGCTGATGTGCAGACAAGTCTGACCCATGAGATAAGCAAGGTCTTGGTAATCACTCAGACCCCATCATTGCTGTATACTGACCTAAGACAGAAAAGACCCTTCATGCTTGCAGATTACTTATTCCTTCCACCTGACACATTATCAGAGCTTCCCCCCCCATCACCACACAAAGAAAAGTTTGTGCATCATCCACGTACATCATCCCTGAGCATATTGGAGAGGAAGGTCATCATGACACTGTGCTTCCGAGGGTATTTCTGGCACAGAGCACTGATAGCCTGTACCACCACCACCTGCAAACCAACAGAGGAGGACATTAGTCACATGCGTTTATTATGCATAATGAAGTCTATGAAGAACTCACACTTCTCACTAGCTCAAGTTGTCACCGTGACAGATGAAATCAATGTACAAGGATCCAAATCAGGTGGTGGAGTCTCAGCATGAGTGTTAAGACCCCTGTGCTGGCACGGTGCAAGATCTGGCTCTATTAAAGGACTGTAATTTAGGATAGACTCCATTAATTCAAAGCTTCCCCTCACTTCCTCCCTCTGTCCAGTGATGATCCTGACCTAATCCTACCTGAAATAGTTACATTTTGTGGTTAAAACTCTTTGCAATTTAAAATATCTCTAATCCCTATTTCCTTTTCTCATGAACACAAGAACTTAAGGCCACTGTGCACTAGTGGAAACTGCCTCGGTAGAGACATACTATCCTCTACTATATGCCCTCTATTAGTAGAGACATGCTCCTCAAGGCAACTCCATGGTGTAAAAGGAATGGATACAAGTGAACTACCACCCTTAACCAAGTTCTTAGCCAAGTTTAGTCACTATAGAAACTTGTAATTCATACTATTTTCTAACTATCACACTTGAAGTGATATCGACTCAATCAGAGCAGTTAAAATCCCTCTTCCTCTCCAAAGTGACAACCAGAAGGCAGTACAATCGTTTGCAAGACACTGCACAGGAGCCAGAAATCCAACAAACAACATTTATCCTTCCTTGGAGTGGTGGAAGGAAATGACACAGCATATTTCAGTTGGAAAGTAGAGCACTACACCTTCTGAATTTCAAGCTGGCTTTGCTCTATCAGACTAAGCCACTAAAGGATTAACAAATGGGAAAAGCTTCATAATAACAAGAATGGGAGAAAAACCTGCAGCTGGAAAGAGCAGAGGCCTCCAATGCCACACCTTAAACTCATCTGATATCTCTGACACGAAGGAAGAGATCTGTTTCATGAGCCTGTCTACACTGCTCTCACTGCCTGTCTTCAGCAGGGTGGTGATGGCAAGAGTAGCGATGCTGCGGTTGGAGTCAGTGATGAGGTTTTCCAGGTCCAGGTTGCAGGCAGTGACTGCAGATGGATGCTTCATGGCCACCTGCAGGGAATGCAATTCCAAATTAGATGGGAGCAATAATGTAGGATCAGAATCATGGAATGGTTTGTGTTGGAAGAGACTTTAAAGGTCCTCTAGTTCCAAGCCCTTGCCATGGGCTGGGACAGCTTCCACTAGAGCAGGCTGCTCCAAGCCCCGTCCAACCTGGCCTTGAACATTGTGAGGGATGTGGCAGCCACAGCTTCTCTGGGCAACCTGTTCAGAGCCTTATAACCTTTAAACAGCTTCTTCCCAACACCTAATCTAAATCTCCCCTGTTAGTTTAAAGCCTTTCCCGCTTGCTCTATCCCTACTTGCTCTTACAAAATCTAAAATTCAAAGCGTTTGATGGGGCAAGGATTAAGGATTGCAGCTAAACCTACATCACATTGCTGTTGGCAGGATGCAGTCAAAGCTCAGGTTTTTTTGTTTCAGTGTTTCAAATGAACTCCAAGTTACAGTTCATGAGTTTGACAGTCACAAACTGTTTCTGCTGTGTGCAGCTTTGACATCAGAATGTTATTTCCTTCACACACATCCTAGTCACACTTTTGGCACTATTAAATATCTGAGACTTTGCTTCCTTGCAGCTCACAAGTTATCAACCTACATATAGCTCTGTGGTCCAGAAATGAGCAAACAGAGCTTGGATGCAGAGAACATTTCCATCACACCAGGAGATTTGGCATGGAAAAACCAATTCTCCATCATGGAGTATTTCCAAGTAATCGTGAGGGCAGTAACTCTACTTTAGGTAACACACCCTTAGGAACTGAAGTCTGGCTTCCTCTGATGCTCAGAGGTTTCTGCTTGTTTAGAAGGCTTTGGCAGCACTCACTTTATTCAGGGTCCGTACGGCTGCGTATCTCAACACAGGTTTGGGAGAGCTACAGAACAGCTGCAGCACTGAAAAAGAGGAAGAGAAAAATAAGGAAGAGAAGTCACTTGCAACAAGATGTTATAGAGCAAAGAATGTTTACCAAATGCCAGCTCCCAGTACTGCAACTCTAGGCACCTGGAATGTGCAGGGAGCAGAAGGGGAGAGCCCTCACAACCAGATGAGGAAAGCAAAATTGCTTTGAGCCAGCACTTTGATATTGGCAATGCAAATAGTTCAGTCAGAATTCACTGCAGCAGGAAACCAGACTGTGTCTCTTTGAAAGAAATGGAATAGACAGGAAAGTCCAATGAATCCACATTCAGCTACACACTGCTAAACATTCACGTGGTTCTACCCGTAACTTAAAAGGGATCAATGTGGTTCTCATCCCAAAGCCCTCTAATTAGGGAAGAATCAGGAAATTCACAGTTTGAGACCAGTATTTATGTTGTGCTGTCTCTTATGTGCTTTACCACCCTTTCAGCTGCTTGAGTGGTACCAAGGACTCCATGACCAACCTGAAACAGCAGGAGCCAGCTCCCTGGCTGTGCAGTTTGGGAGATGGATGATTGCAGAAGCAGCTTCATAAATAACCATTTCATGCTTGTTCCTCAGACAGCTCTCGATGAAGTCGAACAGTGGACTCTCATGGCTACAACCAAAAGAGGATTCACAGCAGGAATGATGCTGAATTACACACAAACCACTAACACTGCATTTCTGAGAACTTCACTCGCACAGCTAATGTACTGGCTTTTATTTTTCCTAGGCCATCATACTGCTCAACTCATATTTGAGCTCTAATCATTCTATTTACTGTTAAACTATTCATCTTGACATTATCTTCTTTGGGCTAGAAATGCTGCTTTCTAGATATAAATACTTCACCATTAATAATGTATCATTTACCATGAATCATATATCATATTATCACATGTAATATGTTATTTCTATAACAAATATCCACTGATAAAAGAATTTAATCAGATAACTGAACCCTCCTCTGCTAATATGAGGGCAGGATAGGAGAGATCCTTTCGTTCACATCCACAAAATATAGGTAGAACCTTACTGCATTTGAAATCACAGAATCACGCAGAATGGTTTGGGTTGCAAAGGACCTTAAGATCATCCAGTTCCAACCCGCTGCCACAGGCAGGGACACCTTCCACTAGAGCAGGTTGCTCCAAGCCCCTGTGTCCAACCTGGCCTTGAACACTGCCAGGGATGGGGCAGCCACAGCTTCTCTGGGCACCCTGTGCCACTGCCTCAGCACCCTCACAGGGAAGAACTTCTGCCTTACCTCCAACCTGAACTTCCCCTGTTTCAGTTTGAACTCAACACTCCTCGTCCTACCACTATAGTCCCTGATGAAGAGTCCCTCTCCAGCACAGAGAAGGTCCCTTCCAACCCAAACCATGCAATGATTTTACGATTCTATCCATATTTACATTTCCACAAGCTTCAAACCCCACAACTTTTCTAGCTACCCTTTACCTCAAACTATAAGCAGGTTTTGTAATTCACACACTGCCTCTTACTTACCCCTCTTCAGATTCCTTCAGGAGCCTGCTTGCAATTCGGATCAGCAAGCAGTAAGCAAACTGGGATTTCAGGCCAGATTTAGTGAACTTATTCAGCATCTTGGAAACTGCAAGACGATCATTTTTGCGAAGGTGATAGAGCAGCCCCAAAGCATGATACTAGGAAATGAGAAACAAAGATGTGCAGCTATTGAATACACCCCTCAGTGGGAAACGCCAGACTTCAAGACCTAAAAGAGTGCTAGTAATTAGCGTTTCCTAGCTGAAATACCCTCTAACCTCAAATGAACCTGACAAGTTACAAGTATCTGCAGTATTTCTTTCCCCTTCCTGTTCACCATAAGGCAGGCTCAATGCATTCCTGAAGATTAAAAGAGTCATGGAGTTTACTCCCCTTTCTCCCCATTAAATGTCAGAACTTCAAAGGCTCACTGAATTATCCTGCACAGTAACACTTGCATTTCCAGTACACTCAACATCCAGGATATCCCAAGGCCTTTAAATGACAGCTGACCTTATAAAAATGTACAGTAAAAGTACAAAGGAACATTTCTAGTTGCCAAGTTGTTTGCATTTGGGTGTTTTTGCCATAAGACTGGAGTGAGTCCAGAAGAGGCCACAAAGATACTGTGAGGGCTGGAGCAGCTCTGCTTTGGAGCCAGGCTGACAGAGCTGGGCTGGTTCAGCCTGGAGAAGAGAAGGCTTCTTAAGGGGTGACCTCAGAGCAGCTCTAGTGCCTAAAGGGGCTACAGGAAACCTGGAAAGGGGCTTTGGACAAGGGCCTGTAGGGACAGGACAAGGGGAATGGCTTTAACCTGCCAGAGAGGATACTGAGATGAGCCCTTAGGCAGAAGTTCTTCCCTGTGAGGGTGCTGAGACACTGGCACAGGGTGCCCAGAGAAGCTGTGGCTGCCCCATCCCTGGCAGTGTTCAAGGCCAGGTTGGACACAGGGGCTTGGAGCAACCTGCTCTAGTGGAAGGTGTCCCTGCCTGTGACAGGCAGTTGGAACTAGAGGAACTTTAAGGTCCCTTACAACCCAAACCGGTCTGGGATTCTGTGATTAATGAAGCTGCTCACTGGATAAGAACAGACTTGTTTCTGATGGTTAGTCTGTAACACTGACTGAACACACAGAATACCTTGATTTCCACAGCTCTTTGGAGTATTTGTATGAATTATAATTTCACTAACATGGATATCTTACTGATATCTGGGCTAATCTCCATGGTCCTATAGCAACTGCAAATGTTCTGAAGGCCAAGGCAAGAGATGCTGGTGTTGTGGGTGGCAGAGAGATAATTTCTTAGGCTCTTTGAAAACTCAGATTCAAAGCCTTTCTGTGACAACTACTGTGAAACAGTCAGTGGCATCCCAGCCATCAGAAGGTTGGCAGGGAAAGGGCAAGAGCACTGTACTGAAGAGCCAGCTCTTAAAAAAGAATCTTGCACTGGGATTGCCAAACTTGTGAGTTTCTGAAGTAGTTGTTTCCCTCAAGTCACAGTCAGAATCATACAATGATTCTAACAGAATCATAGAATTGGGTTGGAAAGGACCTTATGGTCATCCAGTTCCAACCCCCTGCCACGGGCAGGGACACCTTCCACTACATCAGGCTGCTCCAAGTCCCATCCAACCTGGCCTTAAACACTGTTATTTTTGAAAGAATAAAGAAAAAAGGAAAACCAGTTACTCCTTAATTTAGTTTAAGAACTCATAGAATGCTATGAAAACCCTCCAGTGTGTTAATTGCTTCCTGAAGCAACCACCCTCTAACATACCTGCACCATGATGTTGTCACTAGAAGCTGCTTCTTGAGCTTCATTGATCCACCGCTTGACTACATCGTAGCTGATTTTCATCATATGCTGGAAGAAGCCACAAATGGAGACTGGTGACAAACTAAGATAAGAAGTACAGTGAGGTATCACAAGCCTTGTTTTAAAGGCTTTGAGACAACTAAGGGCTTTGCTGTGTACTTCAGGTAACAAAGAGTAACTCACATCCATAGTTTGTATGGATGCACTTGTTTCTCAGCTGGACCTTTTACCTCCTGCCTTCTTGATTTACCAAGGCAGCCAGCCTCTATGTATCTATAAACCACTGGTTTTCTTACATCTCAGTCTTAGACTACCCATGCTCTCATTTGTATTCTCCTCTTTAATTAAAGAATTCACCTAGCAAGATATTTCCCAGCCTTTTCTCCCAAATAAGGGAGGAACACCAGAGCGAACTTCATCTTTGCCCTTCTATTAGCAAAAATGATCTTGAATTGCAGCAGGGCAGCAATTTCATGGATCTCTTCTTTTCCGGAGCACAAAGCCAACTGCTTTTACTGCCTGTCACAGAACTCATACACTCTTTCACAGTCATGTGTTAGTTCTTCCACAGCACAGGCTGTTTCTTAGTTACTCTCACCAAACCAAGAGACACTTTCATGGTCTTCATTGTCCTTGACTACTCTAAACCAACAAGGCCCTTTCCCAGAGAAACTCGTCCTACACTGACTGCATAGAGAGATGACTGAGCACTTTGCACTTAGTTATTACAATTGATGTACTCTAAGGTAAGAGAACATTAAAGGAGGAGTTTGAGAGGACAGAGTCTGCCTGAGACAAAGGAAAACCCCCCTGCCACTCCTTCTTGTTTATTTTCCAGTGAGCAGATGAAGAAAGAAAAGAAACATCTCAAAAGGAAAAGAAAGAACAAAACAAAGGCCAAGCAAGAGTTACAATTGCAGCAGAGTAGCCTTCTACCCACAACACAACACACAGATTCCCAATCATCTACTGCTTTACTTACTAAGGAAGACACCAATGCAGAACTAGAGACACTGGGGACTTTGTCCACAATAGCTTGTTTCATATATCTCTCAATGGCTTGTAGCATCGTAGCCTGTGAGAGGGAAAAAGAGAAGTGTTGATACTTTGGAAGCAGAGCATAAAAGCAGTATGAGGCAAAAATACACACACAGCATATTCAAAATGCATCATGAACTGTTCTGCAAGGGAGAGATGAGTATCAGTTGCCTGGTCCTGAAGGTTTAGTGACAGAAACAAAGTCTACAGCAAAGCAACCTCAGATCAGAAACCAGAGCTCCAAAGCTCCTGCCTTCTCACTCCATGTTTACAGTGCTCCAGCTCCACAGAGCTCCTTGCATCTGCAGCAGGCTTCAGAGCTGTCCTCCCCACAGCAGAAGTTCCATTACCACTACAAGAATACACCCTGCAAGGGAGTACTTTTCTATTTTAATTTTCTATTTTAGTACTTTACTATTTTATTCTATTTTAAATACACTCCTCAACTCTCCCATGATAGATATATGATTTGTACTTACGTCAGTGATCCTGCAGAGTGCTCTGATGGCCGGGCCTCGGTACACATCTTCCTTCCCTGTCATGTCTTTGGTCAAACTGAAATAATCATAGACACTCTGTTAACACCACTTTAACATGACAATGCCTGGTCTTTTTGTGACATTTGCCTCATCTTATGTAGCTGTTGGTCAAGTTGTTACCACCTAACTGCTGAGCTCTAGTACTGGCTAGAAACAACCTCTTAATAATCAGCTACTTAAGAATTAACAGCATGAGATTCTGTGGAAACAGAGAACATTACAAAATGCACAGTTCATAGAATTAGAGAATTAGAGACTGGTTTGTGTAAGATGGGAACTTAAGATCACTCAGTTCCAAATCCCTGCCATGGGCAGTGACACCTTCCGCTAGAGCAGGTTGCTCCAAGCCCCTGTGTCCAACCTGGCCTTGAACACTGCCAGGGATGGGGCAGCCACAGCTTCTCTGGGCACCCTGGGCCAGTGGCTCAGCACCCTCATAGTAAATAATTCCTTCCTTATATCCAACCTGAACTTCCCCTGTTTAAGTTTAAAATAATATGTTTAAGTTTAAAATAATACACCTTTGCCACACGCCTGGTTCATTCAGCTCAGTTGTTCTTCTAAGTGCTTTCTTTCTACCACATGACATTTTCAGTTAGGTAACAGCAAAGTTTCAGTTGCTGAGCAGCTTTAAAAAAATATAGAAAATAAACCACAAATACATCAGAGATCCCATTTTGCTCTCCAGCAACTATAACATCTATCCTGTTGTCCAAAAACCTGACAGTTCAGCTGGAGGACTGAGCTGGGCTTTGCTCTGCTTGTCCCTAACTGCTCTGACAGCAAAGTGAAACAGAAATCAGAGCCTTGGTGTGACAAAACCATCAAGCACCAATAGTTAAAAGGAATCAAAACCAACTCCCCCTTTAAAGAAACCCACAAGAAACCAAAGTTTCACTCAACTGCAAAACTGCAGGCAAACCTCTTGCCTTTTTAGTAAAGAGTAACACCACAGGAAGAAGAAATCAACATTTCATGTGGTAATGCATACTCTGTATCATAGGACAGTTTGTCTTCCTTTCCTTTATCATCCTTCATAATGCAGAATTACAGCAGCTAAAAGAAACACACTGAGATACAGCTACTCGTTTCAGAGCTCTGATACTGTGTTGCCTGTGGTTCTACTACCTGCTTGTGACAATGATGACGTCCTCAGAAATATTGGCCATCTCTTTGATGGTAAAGTAACACATTCTTCTAAGGGTTTGCTGTGAAAATGAAGTGCAGAAAACTATTAATGGCAAGCATAAATAAACACTTCCTACAAGTTTTAAAGTTAAATAAACTTAAAAGTTCAAATATTCAACTTTAAATTTTGAGCAAGCTTTTAAATAGAACACCCTCTTCCTCACTTCTATACAAAGATAAAGCAGTTGTGTACAAAGCACACAAGTTAAATTGTGTTTGATAACTGGGGAATAGCCTTACTGCCAGTTATCAAACAAATCAGGAGAATAAAGATATCTCTATCTTGAAAGATAAGACTAAAACCAAAAACCCATGTTAATCATGAGAGAAGTGAAACATCTGAATGCAGAAGCCTCACAGTTATCAGTTAAAAGCTTTAAACCAAACTTCCTCTTACCTATTTGCTATTGTAAAGCAAATATCCAAAGAGCACTGACACTTGAACTCTTGGAAAGCAAATAACATATTTACATTAATCCCCCCCCACCCCCATTCCAACATGTGGCTACGAGAAAGGTCCCAAGCACTCTGTAGTTCCAACACAGTTCTATGTTCAACCTTCCTCAGTCAAATCTCTAAACACCTGAGGTGCCAGTTTATACTGAACAAAAATTAATGAGTAAAAACTCTTCTGAGTTCTTCTGCTCTGCAAAAGAGATCAGAGAAGGAATTTACGTTGGGCTAAGTCCAAAGTTTAATCTCGCTTTTTTAGGATGTTCTCACCCCTTGACTCCATGCTGATTCCTGAATAGAGGAAGCTGTTCTAGGGAATAGCTGTATTTAATCTACAGGCAACTTTTAAATTCTATTTTGAGTTCAGCAGATGGTGATTATTTGTAAGTGTAAGAAACAGTCATAAAATGATAGATTTGTATATTAAAGGCTTTTGTCATTATTCACATGCTTTAAAACAGTAATTCAATGCAGAAAAGAATAAACCCAGCACCAAAACCAACCTGCAGAAATAACTGTGTTATTATTCAGTCACTTGTTTCCAAACCATGACTTGCCTTCAGCAAGTACTTGGCGTGCAGAGCTTGCTCTGTGAAGTGCTCACCTCCCACATCCCAACATTGAACTGTAGTTGGATGTAATCTGTAGTTACCGCAAATCCAGACAAAAGCAGGCAGGCAGGCAGCAAGTGCTAAACAACCAGGTACTTACATCATTGGATTGAAATAATCTGGTCATTGCAAAAAAAGCTTCTGTGGCTTCAGTGGTTCCAAAGTGTTCACCCTGAAAACAGCACATAAGAAGCAAGAGAAAAACCACCATCGTTACTGAGCTACCTCCACCTTTCAGCCTCCATTTTTAACACCTACCCACACACCACAGATCTTTGCTTTGAGGCTTTTTCTCATGTTAGAAACCATCCCTTGTGTTTCCTGAGGAGTACTTGCCAAATTTACCACTATTAGCTACTTGGTTTCAACAAATGCCATCCACAGCCATACAACGATGGAACAGTTTGTCAAGTAGCCTGTGTTCCCTCTTTTGACATTGCTGGTTTTGTGTCATGCCTAAAAGGGATCTACTTGTTGACTGAATTAAGACTGAACAGCATAGGTCCAACCTTCCTTGATGTTAAACACAACCTGACACACAGGAAACCTGATCTACATGAACACCTAAAGAAAATCTTTCTTATCGTGCTTCTAATTTAGCCCCAGACAAAAAGACACCTTCCTCTTCATCACTTCTTGGCCTATGTTTTTACTTCATCTCAGTCATTCCCACTTTAGCTGGGCAAACACAAGCATCTCCTTAATTGTACAGGGCTGTGATGGTCATAGATCAAGCAGCAGCTCTCACTTGGCACTCACGGAAAAAGCATTAAAAGCTTCAGTGATAAGTATCTCACTCCAGTTAGCAGCAAGTCAGAGGAAAGAACATCATACTAAAGCATAAACACCCCATTCTGGATCTCCTTAAAAAGCTACCTCCCAAATCTGTCAGGAAGAGGTACCAAACTTCTTTCACACTGAAAGCTATCAGAAATTAGAATCATAGCACCACAGAATAGTTCAGGTTTGAAAGGACCTTAAGCTCATCCAGTTCCCCCCTGCCAAAGGCAGGGACACCTCACACTAGACATGTCTCTCAAGGCTCTGTGCAACCTGGCCCTGAACACTGCCAGGGATAGAGCATTCACTACTTCTCTGGCCGCATCACCCTCACAGTAAAGAACTTCTTCCTTGTATTAGCCTTGGGAATATTCATTCTGGCTGGGAAGAAATGATAACACTTACCTGGTTCAGCAAGTAAAGGATTTTGGTAAGGATGTGCAGACATCTTCGTGGATTTATAGGGGTCTCATTAAAGATACGAGCCTACAGAGACAGCATAAAGAGAGTATTACAATGTAACCCAACAATAATCATTTCTCTTTCATCATAAAAAGTAAAGCCATTTGCTTTCAACCAAGTACCTTTTCATTCTAAAAATGTGTCCCAGAGAACATATTCTTGTCATCCAGCTCAGGCATGTTTAGTTTGCTGGATGGGCAGCAGCCTGAGCAAAGGACAACTGTCCACTCTCTGGAACTAGCAAAAATGCTTTAATATAAAAGCGTAACAACTTAATCTTTCCATAGCATCTGTAGCCCAAACACTATTTGATAGTAGTCTGTAGGAACACAAGATGGAAATTACTAAGTTCCTTCTTTTAGCTATTTGCAACCAACAAAATTCAGCATTATTTCACAACAGATTCATCACTTGGAATTATTCCTGGAGAACACAAAGAGAAGCAGGAAAACCTGCCACACACAGTAGGTCGAATGAACATAGGGAAACATGGAGGACACCTCTTGAGTAATAGCACACCGAGATCCCACATGTCCACATGGAGGGCATAAGCCACAGATAATCTAATTACTATACATAAACCCCTCAGAGGGTAACCTTATAGAATCCCGGACTGGTTTGGGAGGGAAGGGACCTTAAAGCTCATCCAGCTCCAACCTCCTGCCACAGGCAGGGACACCTTCCACTAGAGCAGGTTGCTCCAAGCCCCTGTGTCCAACCTGGCCTTGAACACTGCCAGGGATGGGGCAGACACAGCTTCACTGGGCACCCTGTGCCAGCACCTCAGCACCCTCCCTGACCTGCTGCTCACACTGTGGGGGTGCAGCCCAGCACACAGAGGAGGTTCTGGGCTCAAGCACACACTGAAGCCAGGTCATGGGGAGCTTTGTCACCCAACAACCCAAATCCTTCCCCTCAGGGCTGCTCTCAATCCATGTGCATTTAATTTACATACCCTGTGCTTTTAAATTAACTGTTTGAATTTAGCCATTCAAATTTGGGAGTTGCACTGCAGAACTTCCTCAAGCTGCTAACACATTCTGAAGGAAAAGAGTTCAACAGTCTGACAACCATTCATACCTCCTGCAGCACAGCACTCTTCTCCAAATGCTGGAAAGGATTAGAGCCACTACCTGAGGAACAAAAGAGACCTCTCAGTTAAGGAAATGCATTCCTCACAAAAAAACCCCAAAAGAACTGGAGGAACAGCCCCTAAACTTTACAAAACCACCTCATGCTACAGTGAAATCCCCCTTGGAATAACTGATGTTCTCCATCAACAGCTTTGAATCCACTTTCCTGAACTGTATATTAAGAGTTACAGGAGGAAAAGGTGTGGCGGGAGCAGTACCAACATAGCTGGAAAGTGAGGAAGAACAGTGTAATACTCCCTCTTTACATAAAGCCATTTACTCTATTTTTCCCTAGTGCCCCTATTATTATTCCTTCAGGCACAGAATGCACTGAAGGCATCAGGACAGAGCTACTGATCTGGATCTCAAACAGAAGTGCATCAATCAATGCTCCACTAAAATGGGCTACTCAGGAAACTCTAAATATAGTCTGGCTTCCACACATCACAAAATCCTTAGCAGCAGAGTATCCTCATCCTGTAACTCCTCAGCCTTTCAACAGGCCAGAACCAGCCCCTGAGAGTACTTACTTATTGGTGATGACACTTCTCTGTCAGCAGCAGACAGCAGCCTTCTAATCCACATTCCCAGTGAAACCAGCCCTCACAGCTGCTGTTGCAGACACATAAACCCCTCCAAACCCTCACTACTGCTTCTGACCCTTTTCCTCCAACGGTAATTTTTCCTTTTCAGCTCATTTATTCTTTAGTTCTTACATCCAAAACAAAAGGAAACTGAGAATGAAATGCATCTCAGTGCAGCTGGGCTCAGAAGACCTAGCAGCAGCAGCAACAGAAAACTCAAGACAGCATAGAATCACAGAATGGTTAGAGTTGGAAAGGACCTTAAGATCATCCAGTCCCAACTCCCTGCCACAGGCAAGAACACCTTCCACTAGAGCACGTTGCTCCAAGCCCCTGTGTCCAACCTGGCCTTGAACACTGCCAGGGATGGGACAGCCACAGCTTCTCTGGGCACCCTGTGCCAGCGCCTCAGCACCCTCACAGGGAAGAGCTTCTGCCTTATCTCCAACCTGAACTTCCCCTGTGTCAGTTTGAACCCATCACCCCTTGTCCTATCACTCCAGTCCCTGATGAAGAGCCCCTCTCCAGCATCCTTGTAGCCCCCTTCAGACACTGGAAGCTGATCTGAGGTCTCCACGCAGCTTCTCTTCTCCGGGCTGAACAGCCCCAATGTTCTCAGCCTGCCTCCATATGCGAGGTGCTCCAGCCCCTGATCATCCTCGTGGCAAATCAATTGCTCCAGCAGCTCCACAACCCTCTTATGCTGAGGACACCAGAACTGCACACAGTGCTGCAAGTGGAGTCTCCCCAGAGACCAGCAGAGGGGCAGGATCCCCTCCCTGAGCTGCTGCTCACGCTCTTGGGGTGCAGCCCAGTACACGGGATGGTTCTGGGCTCAAGCACACTCTGAAATCGAGTCATGTTCAGTTTCTCATCAACCAATACGCCCAAATCCTTCACCGCAGGGATACTCTGGATCAGTTCTCCACACAACCTGCAGCATCAGTTACTGCAGACAACCTAAACTTAATTTCCAGGAGGTTTTATGGAGCGAAAAAGTGCAAGTGACGGCCTCATCCACAACATCTTTGCCTGACGGGATGGTTTTATCCCGCTCACAGGGTATCTTAATACAGCCGGTGCTGACGCAACACAAACCCCAGCGCATGCAGCCAGCTGCTGCCCAGCTTACCAGGCGGAGGTGCAGCCACCGACCAAGCCCTCTTCTTCTCATGCTATGAGGGAGGAATAGACCCAGCCGCGGCGCGCAAGCTTGCGGGAAACCGCTTCCCTCCAAGCGTGGCCTCAGGGCCCCGGTGGGGGCCCCGCACCCCGTCCCGAAGAGCCGGGAGAGGCTCAGAGGCCTGGGAACGGAAAGCAGACGGTGCTTCCTTCCTCAGCAGCTACCCCCTCTCACCTCAGCGGCCATCACTTCCTCCCTCACCTCAGCGGCCGCTACAGGCCGCGGAACGATCTGAGCGCCTAACGATCGCTCCCCACAGAGCGGTGCCGCCGTGCCCCCGCCCCGCAGCTCGGCCTCGCCACCGCCAGCCCCGTACCGGACTCCTCGTCCTTCTTGTCAAACTTCTTAATCATGTCGCCGTCCGTCACCGTCTTCCCTCGGAGCCGCACCGCTGCGGGGGCGCCCGCCGGAAGTCCCGCCTCCTCAGCCCACGCTGTGCGTTCTGATTGGCCTGCGGCGCTGTCGCTCAACGCCTATAGGCTGCTGAGGTGAGGGCATGGGGGCTGAGGCAGGCCCGGGGGTGAGGGTGAGCTTTAAAGAAGCCGCGTTGCCATTTTGTAGGGGGGTGTTTAGGCTCGGTCGGTCGGTCGGTCGGTCGGTCGGTCGGTCGGTCGGTCGTTCGGTCGGTCGGTCCGTCCGTCCGTCCGTCCGTCCGTCCGTCCGTCTGAAATTGACAGAACCGGTCAGCGCAAACTGCATGCACCCTGCGTCCGCCTTCTCAGCACCTTCACCCAAACACTGAGGTATTTACTTCAGCAGTAATCGCAGCACCTTGCTGCTGTGCCCTGAGGTGGTCACAGCTTCCCTCCTCATTGTCCCTTATAGAAATAATAGAGGTGGAAAGTAGTTGACATAAGTTATTAATACCTCGATAAGGTCTTTCTGACAAATGGAGCAGAAAACTTGAGATGGGATACCTGAAAATCCCCAGAGATGGTGTGGATCCCTCGTTATGGCACCATTCCCCACAGCGATGGCTGACCCGTGAGGCACCAGAGGGGTCTGTTGGGTTGTGGATGCCACTGAGCTACTCAGCAGCCACTGTCCATGCTGGAAACCATCGCTGCTGGGCACGGGGATCATAGAATCATGGAATGGTTTGGATTGGAAGGGACCTTAAAGCTCACCCACTTTCAATCCCTGCCACAGGCAGGGACACCTTCCACTAGAGCAGGTTGCTCCAAGCCCCTGTGTCCAGCCTGGCCTTGAACACTGTCAGGGATGGGGCAGCCACAGCTTCTCTGGGCACCCTGTGCCAGCGCCTCAGCACCCTCACAGGGAAGAGCTTCTGCCTAAGATCTAACCTGAACTTCCCCTGTTTCAGTTTGAACCTGATTTGAAGAACTCGACAACAAAGCTGAAGTTGACAAGCAGGTATTCTTTATTGCAGGGTTGACAGATATGAGGGTTATCTCCTCCTAACGTGTCTCATCCCAGCATCAATCAGGCTGTGATTATACTGTTGCTTAACATACATCTTCACTATATTTCCAGTAAATGACATACATATTCATTTACAGTATATTACTACATATTCATTATACAGTATGACATTTCCCAGAACTACTTTACATAGGTTTATGCCTATTTTCTCTTGCACACAACAATGTGGTAGTGGTCTTTGGGACCTCTGTTTCATCATCTTCACCATTTCATCCCGTGGCTGACCTTTATGTTTGGAAAGTCCCGTTGTCAAGCTGGCCACCACTAGTCCAGTTCTAACTGGTCATTGTGAAACATTTAACCAAAATGTTTCTTTCTTGCTATTATTACTCACCATCAAGGTCAATGTTGCTTAGCTAAGAAGCAAAACTAAATTTACTTATTTACAAAAGAGTGTATTTCATTTTGTACTTCCTTATCTCAAACCCATCACCCCTTGTCCTATTGCTACAGTCCCTGATGAAGAGCCCTTCTCCAGAATCTCTGTAGCCCCCTTCAGACACTGGAAGCTGCTCTGAAGTCTCCACACAGCTTCTCTTCTCCAGGCTGAACAGCCCCAACTTTCTCAGCCTGTCTCCATACAGGAGGTGCTCCAGCCCCTGATCATCCTCGTGGCCTCCTCTGGACTTGTTCTAACAGTTCCATGTCCTTTTTAAGTTGAGGACACCAGAACTCCACACAATACGCTAAGTGAGGTCTCAAAGAGAGCAGAGTAGAGGGGCAGGATCACCTCCTTTGACCTGCTGGTCACGCTCCTCTTGATGCAGCCCAGGGTACAGTTGGTTTCTGGGCTGCGAGCGCACACTGAAGCCGGCTCATGATGGAGTGGGTCTTGCAGGCAGGTCTCCATCTCTCCTTATGGCTGGACCAGCACTGGGTCCATAAGGAAACACAGGTATTGCTTCAGTGAGGTGGCTCCAGCATGGCTGAGTTTCATGCCAGGGCAGCCTTGAACATGTTATTTGGGCACATTTCAGGGCCAGCTGCAAAACTGGCTCCTGCCCACCTCAGACACCCACCATATAAAGTGCCTGAGGGCTTGTCAGCCTCAAGTCCTTCTCCTCAGGACTGCTCTCAATCCAGCCTCCTCCCAGCCTGTAGTGGTGTATATCCATTTTACACTGGATAGGAGCTGAACTGTACTCCTGCACTAACACCGAGTTCCCTGTGCTCACTTTTTGCCACAGAGATAACCTGGAGAGACCCCTGTCTGCAGCACAGGAAGGATCACTCTCACTCCAGCACTCCAGTTGTCACCAGGTTTATGATTTCCATAGCTGGACTGTTGTGTTGTGTTGTCTGGATCATGTTTGAACCAGCTTATATTTATCTGTGACAGCTGCTCTTCAGAGGATGCCACGTAAGGGCTTCAGTACTTTGTCTGTTCCAGCCTGGGGTAAGTCATAGTTTGTCCTGAAGGAGTATGCATTAAAAGCTTTGTTATGCTGGTGAAACGACCTCGTATGGATGGCAGATCAGCAAGGTTTGATCCTGAGATCTCCAGCCATTAGTATAGGAGCTAGAGGAAAAAACGCCCCAAGCCCCAGCTCATTTGCTATTGAAGGATCTAATCCTAAGGAGTTTTTCTTCTTAATGCAGGCTTGATGGCAACAGCAACTTAAATGACTAGTAATGTGAAAATGTAACCCACCCCTTATTCAGTCACAGCGGGCAAAGACCATGCTCTGAAACGTGAAGTCTTTCATCCACAGAAAAAAGCTGGAAAATAAAGGTTCAGTGTTGGTATGTGTTAGCTCTGTAGCTGCCTGGGACTGAACAAATTGCTCCTGCCCTGAGTGCTGTGTCCTAAGAAGTGGTGATTTCATATAATTGAATTTAGATTGGATATAAGTTTATATAGTTTATATATATATTTAAAAATATATATATATTAGATATAAGTTTATATAGTTTAGATTGGATCTAAGGAAGAAATTCTTTACTGAGAGGGTGGTGAGGCACTGGAATGGGTTGCCCAGGGAGGTTGTGAATGCTCCATTCTTGGCGGTGTTCGGGGCCAGGTTGGATGAGGCCTTGGGTGTCATGGTTTAGTGTGGGGTGTCCCTGCCCATGGCAGGGGGGTTGGAACTAGATGATCTTAAGGTCCTTTCCAACCCTAACTATTCTATAATTCTATGATTCTATGAATGCTTATACCCTTGTCTATGGCCTCATTTAAATGAATCATTATAGAATCATTGAATGGTTTGGGTTGGAAGGGACCTTGAAGATCATCTAGTGCCATCAACAGAGACATTGAAGATGCTGCCTTCCAAGTGAAACAGCAGTAATAGCTTTGCAGAGCTGGGATGTTAATCAGAGAATCATAGAATAGTTAAGGTTGGAAAGGACCTTCAGATCATCGAGTTCCAACCCCCCTGCCACGGGCAGGGTATGGTTGCTAGCAGTGGAAACCATGCTGCCTTCACTAACCAGGTTGGGAATGTTGGAATGCTCTTCTTCATGCTGTGAGGAAAATCTTTTCATGCTTAGCACCTCCAGGCATAAAATGAAAACAAAGCAATTCATTAGGAGACATGGTAATCAAAGCCTGTATCCTGCTAAATACAGCAGCAGTTGCCTCTGGCAGCACGTTTAATGACAGCACAGAGGCGATAAAACATAGGTCATGATTCCATTTATATGCAACTTTACTTTCAGAGTTGGACTTTCCTTAGTATTTTTGTAACACAGCCATGGAAGATCTTAATTTCATTACAGTGCCCTGAGTTCTCCTGCTTATAGTGCTGTCTTCTTACCTTTATACAGGGTTTTTCACAGTTGAGGGCATTATAAAGGCTATGGAGATAACAACCACGCGTTTATGCTTAACCATGGTTCTCTCATGTGCTACTGAGGTGCAGCCAATTTTGAGCCAGAAGCTTTAATAATACAGAGAGTAATTTTGGGCAAGACACAGTTTCTGGATAGTCCTACTCAATACTCAGATGGGAGCAGGACCACCTTCTGGCATTATTACTTTTTCCTGCAGAATTCCCAAAGAATGAGAGAGAGAAAACAAAGAGACTGGAGTGGTGGATGAGTTCATTCAGTGTCTTTTTCCACCCCAGATCTGTGAAATGCATGAGGACAAAACAGCCTAAAAAATGTCCTGAAAGTCACAGAGTTGCTTTCAGTATGTATTTTTCCTTTTCCACACTTTGTCTTTAGTACTTTTGGCTGTCCTGGCCATCTCCAGCCCAGAGAACTGTCTCATGTTACATTCATAAGGGCTGAAAAACTATTGGCAGTGCTGCAAAATCTCAAACACCATTTTATTAACTACTTGGGTGGTTTAGAAACTTCTTTCTCCCCAAAACCTGCAGTAAACTTTACACATATTTTGCCAAATGGGAGATGTTTGCTGCATTCAAACTCCCAGTGGCTTTTAAGCATTTAAGCCCTTTAGGCTGCTTAGAAGTCTATGAACCCTCACTAAACACCAGACATCTGGAAATGTTTGAGCTGCATGGGGAATGTAGAGCTGGCATTGCAGTAAACTCTTTTTTCTTCCATGTTGCAGCTGTATTTCAGCTCAGCACAATGTCAAGGCAAGATGCAGCTGAGAAAGAAGTCAGGGATGCATTATCTTGCTGGTCACAGAGGAGAATCATGCTGTGGGTAAGTCATGGCACAGCCAACATGACATCCGTACATTCAGTACCAGGACATTCACTCACAACATTCATTAACATTGGCAAAGACAGTGTTATTATTAACATGACACTGTTTAAAGTGTGTGTAAAGATGCTGATGGTTGCTAATTGTATTCCCTTAGATAGCAGAGCAGAATTAATCTTCCGGAATGCTGATGTCTCAGAGTTAGACATCGTGTTTGGGCTTCATTTTCAATGGAAAGAAGAATGTAGTTTCAGAGGGTAATTTATCTGAAGCAACTGTTTTGGAACAGGTTCACTCAGAATATCCCAAATTGTTTGCAAAGGGCTTAAAAGCTGCTGTGGTAAATTCAGGTAACAAAGTACTCTTGTGACAGAAAGTAAAATATTATCTGTAACAGGACCAGAGGAAAAAGGTGCTTATGTAGGCATGGTACATAAAAGATTTCAAGTGTTGTGCAGAACCTTGAGTTGAATTACATGCAGCTGCAGCAAAGGAATCATAGAATGGGTTGGGTTGGACTGGACCTACATGTCATCCAGTTCTAACCCCCTTGACCCTTTTCTGCTTAGACTGCTGCACCATCACAACCTGCATGGAGCACTCACTGAAAACACCACTAGAAAAGCCATCTCCCTTGTCCTCCAGTGTACAAAAATCAGTGTCCCCTTCCACTACCTTCAGTATCTTCCTACCTGCTCTTCTTACCCCCATCGCACTGGTCTTTTGTCATGCTGCATGTTATCCATCAGTCCTCTCAGCTTTATTTCTCCATTTATAAGTGTCTCACCAGGTGCTTTGACACCTTCTTCACATGGTCTCAGTGTGCTGTAAGCCACTGGCCAAGCTGACCTGCAATGTGTCTGCTTAATATGACTTCTCTTGGTTTGTTCCTATAACTAAACAAATGCAATTTTGCTGCTCCTCTTTCCTACAGATCTATTTACCACCATCTTGCTGTCTAGAAACCATCTACCGGGCATCAGCTACATTACCAGTAAAGCTCTTTGCTATTAAAACCTTCCAGCACAGCAAAATACTCTTGATGAGCTTCATATAACACATCCTTTCCCCTCAAATACTGACATAAAACTACAACTGAAGTCGTTAGTAGACTTTCCTGCTTTCTAGAGTGCTGCTCCTTGGTAGCGAATAAGAAAGAAAGTTTCTGGACTCCTCCAGGAGGTGTCAGATGGAAGGTCAAGACACATTCTTTTTGTGTCCTTTCCAGCAGAGCAATATAAGTGTCCTTTCCAGGAAAGCGGGATGATGGTGACACTGAATTGGTGGCAGGAGGAGCCAGCTGGGAGGCAGCCAGCAGAGCCCTGGCTTTGCTTACACAGCACCACCTAATGTTTTTGATTAATAATCCAGGGAATAAATTAATACAGTGGAGGAAGAACCACTGTGAGTCCATTTGGAAGCCCCAGCAATTTGGGGTTTGCAATCAGCTGGGCAGTTAGGACTGGCAGAGCTGCACCATGGTGGCACCATGCTATTTACCTGCTTTGGTATCCCAGGAAATGATGGATCAGCCTCAAAGTGTCCCATCTGCTGTCAGGTCTCTCGTAGTGGCCATAGGGAAGAGGGATGAGCTCTGTAAAAGGTCATTGTGGATAATCTTTTACTCATTTTGGGTTTTAGAAGATTAGAGACTCGTCTAAACCTTTGGAGCAGCTTTACCCTTTTTGGTGAAATTTTTCTCTTTAATTCTATCCACAAGCAATACAGTGACCAACTGGTTCTGTGGAGAGATTTTGTGCATAAGGAATCCTGCTGTCTAACAATGCGTTGCATTATGTGGTTTTCCCCTTCAGAGCCTCTGGATTTACTACCGTCTTCTTTCAGTTTGCCATGTCACAGACCCTCTGTATCATTCCTGGGGAACACATGCTTTCTCACAGTCCTCTCCAGCATCTTCAGAGAGTTTTCCCATATCTCTAAGTATCAAAATTCCTCTTCTTTACATTTCCTTGAGTTCACATCTTCCTTAAAATGGGATGACTTGTACTGTCTGCTAGTTCAACAGGAACAGGCTTGTTTTCAATCATGTAATAAATGCAGAGGAATTACACTGAACATTTAAGGAGGTGATCCTGCCTCTCTGCTCTTGTGAGAGTCACTTGGAGCACTGTGTGCAGTTCTGGGGTCCCCAACATAAGAGGGACATGGAGCTGTTGGAGCAAGACCAGAGGAGGCCACGAGGATAATCAGGAGATGGAGCACCTCTCATACGGAGACAGGCTGAGAACATTGAGACTGTTTAGCTGGAAAAGAGAAGCTGTGTGGAGACCTCAGAGCAGCTTCCAGTGTCTGAAGGGGGCTACAAGGATGCTGGAGAGGGACCTTCATTAAGAACTGTAGTGACAGGACAAGAAGTGATGGGTTCAAACTGAAACAGAAGTTCAAGTTGAAGATAAGGCAGAAGTTCTTCCCTGTGAGGGTGCTGAGGTGCTGGCAAAGGGTGCCCAGAGAAGCTGTGGCTGTCCCATCCCTGGCAGTGTTCAAGGCCAGGTTGGACACAGGGGCTTGGAGCAACCTGCTCTAGTGGAAGGTGTCCCTGCCTGTGGCAGGGGGTTGGAACTGGGTGAGCTTTAAGGTCCAACCCAAACCATTCCATGAGTCTATCAATATTTCTGGTTCTCTTTCCCATACAGTCCAGCAAAGAGAATTCCTAACCAGCTGCATTCTTTTAGTCAAAAATCCAGGCAAAAATCCAAGTGGTGTCTGCTTGGACCAGAGTGTTGCAATACCAGTTGTTTGTTTTACTCTTCTGAGCAGCATAAACATGAACAAGCAGCAGTGCTCGTTGTTCTCTGGGTTGAGAATGTCTTTATTTCCCTACTGTCATCATGGGATGTGCTGCTGGGTAAAGCTGAGAGGTATTTACCCCATAAGTAGTATATTATGGAAGGAAGGGGAAGAAGAAGGTGCCGGCACTCTACCCAGGTGTTTGTATAGTCTTAATATTTGAGAGAGAACAGATTCAGGATGTTCCATGGATGAGATCACACAATGCCTTGTGTCTGCTTTCCTGTTTACAGGGAAACATCAAGGATACTGAGTCACAGTGAGCCTTGATTCTCATCCTAAAAATCCCACTCTTGCAGAGTGTGGTAATATTGATGCTTTTCTGGAGGTTTCTCTAGCTCCAGCAGCAAAATCCCTCTGTATTAGACTTTGCCATTGGTGTTAATTCATAGAATTGTAGAATCATAGAACAGTTAGGGTTGGAAAGGACCTTAAGATCATCCAGTTCCAACCCCCTGCCGTGGGCAGGGATACCTCACACTAAACCATGTCACCCAAGGCTCTGCCTAGCCTGACCTTGAACACCACCAGGGATGGAGCATTCACAACTTCCCTGGGCAACCCATTCTAGTGCTGCTAGTTCATTTTGTGAAAGATGGGGGCAACCTTCCCCTCTTCAAGGTGGGAGGTTGGAGAGAGTTACTCTGAGCTCCTGCAGCTTTCTCCATGAATGAAGGAGAAATTCAGGACTCTTTTCCCTACCATTTACATCCAATGGTTTAAGAAAGCAGTGCCCAAAGGGGCAGTTGCAAATCAGCCCAAGTTCTGTAGATTTAAATCTCAACATCAGCTAAACACCAGGCAGGTGGCAGGACACAGCAGAGGGCCTCTTTCCATATTTCCAAGCAAGTCTGTCTGAAATGGTGGCTGCAAACACTTAAATACCCTTTTTTTCACTTTGTCTCCTTACAAAATGTCCTGTTATCCACAAGAAGTGAGAGGTAGCTGCTATTTTTTGCAGAGCTTTTTTTACTGTGTCCAGTTCTGGTGTCCTCAACGTCAGGACATGGAGCTGTTGGAGCAAGTCCAGAGGAGGCCACAAGGATGATCAGGGGCTGGAGCAGCTCCCGTGTGAGATAAAAGCTTTTCTTGTAAAAGCTCAGGGTAGACACAGCAGTGAAGCATCAGCTATTTATTAACATTTGTGCAAAAACAGAGGGCCTGGCAAGCAGGCACACACAGCAAAGGCAGAACTTTGACTTATATTTCCTATCCTGTCCACAGGTTCCCTCTCTTGTTTCCCCATTGGTTGAGTACTCCAAGGTTTACAGCCTATCTAACATGTATAATCTATGTGCTAACTGTCCCGCCTTTGTTTACACCTCCCCTTACTCAATTTTGTACACCTCTTCCTCTTATTTATTTATCTCCTTTTATGGTTCAATTTCATAGCTCTCTGGCAGAGACGTGGTACCCAGCTTACTGTTTAAGCAGCCTGTACCTGCTTAGTTTCATAGATTGCACAAAGACAGTATTCTTTTTAACCCCAGAGTGTATCTTTCGTTCAGAGGTAATATTGTCTTTAACCACAGAATGTATCCTTCTAAGTTATGGTATCTCAAACCCTTTGTTTCATTTCCTTAATAATTTAGCCCCAGCCCCAATTTGCAAAAACAACACTGTTTCTCTCACCTCCTGTATGGAGACAGGCTGAGAACACTGGGGCTGTTGAGCCTGGAGAAGAAAAGCTGCGTGGAGACCTCAGAGCAGCTTCCAGTGTCTGAAGGGGGCTACAAGAATGCTGAAGAGTGATTCTTCATCAGGGACTGTAGCAATAGGACAAGGGGTGATGGGTTCAAACTGAAACAGGGGAAGTTCAGGTTGGAGATAAGGCAGAAGTTCTTCCCTGTGAGGGTGCTGAGGCGCTGGCACAGGGTGCCCAGAGAAGCTGTGGCTGCCCCATCCCTGGCAGTGTTCAAGGCCAGGCTGGACACAGGGGCTTGGAGCAACCTGCTCTAGTGGAAGGTGTCCCTGCCCATGGCAGGGGGTTGGAACTGGGTGATAAGAGGGAAATGTGATTTCTTCCAAACCTTCCCAGTGATGCAGCACCAATTGCTCTGCACAAAGCTTTTAAAGTCCAGGTTTCCAACTTAATGTCATTTACAGCTTTCAATAGCAATCAGAGGCAAGTTTAATTTTACAAATATCAGCCTTAAAGATGAATGTGACACAACCTCCCTTTAATCTGTTACTCTGTCTAATGGCATTAGGCACATCATGGTTTTACCCCAGGGAAAGGAAAAAGGAAGCACCCAATAGTTGTTAGCAAACTCATGCATATTCATAGCTTTTCTGGGAACTAATTATAATCTAATTATAATCTCTGCATCCTAATTACACATGCTCTTTCTTGCTGAGTGGTTGTGGATAGTCTTCCTGACTGTGTTTACTGAATGATCCCAGTGCTTGCGCACTCTTGCAAGGTCCTAGTGCCAAGTTAGCAGTTGGTACGTTCTTGCTTCTGTTCTGTTCCAGTCTCGCTTCACGGTGGGAGCCACTCCGCTATCTTGAAGGCTGGCGTCCTTGGTCTTCTTTACTGTCTCCTTAGTTGTCATCAATCCCCTGATGTTCCTTCCCCCATAAGCTGAACATTCCTTTCTCTCTATGTGTTAGTAAGTTAGAACAGTTTGGCCTATTCTGCTATGTTAAAGGCACACACCCTATTGTTAGTGTAAGATTAAAGGTTACAATTGTGGTCATTTGTTGAACTCATAGTAACTGTTGCCTCCTGGGCTCTGATTTCATAGCATAAAATAAAGCTTTGGGACACAAATCTACTAGTTCTCTTCGAGAAAAGGCTGCAATGCTTCTAGCACTGACCTTACAAACTGAGAACTGAGATTCCCAGAAGTCAGGAAAGCCACAAATCAAGACCCAAAGAAAACCCCTTTTGTGGTTTCATCAGTGCTTCCCCCTCCACCCCTATCACCCCAAATGGAAAAGGAGCTGGATTTCTCCCTGAATCCATGTGGAGATCCCCTGTGAGCCTCCCTGTCCCTCATCCAGCTCCTCCAGGATTCCTCAGCAGTTAAGTCACACTCCAGAAACTCCAACATAGAGCAGTTTCTCTTGTGAAGCTCAGGAGCAGCTTTTGGAAAAGCAAGATCCTCTCCAGCTCAATGCCAGCAATGCACCAGCAGCTCATACCCACCGTGGGGTGTTCCTCTGGGCAGCAAAACCAGCCCCGTCCCACCAGTTCTGCCAATTTACATCCAAAAGATGCAGTTTTCATTGTGAATCAATGTGTAAAGCTATAGCAAGCATTAAGTGTGGTGTATTTTAGCTTGTACTGGAAAATGGCCTTGCCTACAATGCCAAGCACCAAATCTTTTCGTTTTCCTTTTCTTTTTCCTTTTACTTCTTCTCCTTTTCCTTTTTTTCCCCTTTCCCTTTTATTTTCCTTTTTCTTTCATTTTGTTTTCTTTTCCTCTCTTCTCCTTTTTCTTTTCTTTTTTCTTTTCCTTTTCCTTTTTCTTTCTGTTTTTTTTTCTTCTTTTTCTTTCCCTTTTCCTATTTTTATTTTTTCCTTTTCCTTTCCCTTTCACATTTTTTTCTTTTTTTTTTTTTTTTATTTCTCTTTTTCTTTCCCTTTTTCTTTTCCTTTTTCTTCATCTTTGTCTTCTACTTGGTCATAATCTTCTTCACCTTTGTCTTCTTCCACTTCTTTATCTTAATCTTCATTTTGTCTTATCTTCATCTTTGTTTTCTTCATCTTTGTATTTTTGATGATGATTATTATTACTACTACCATCATTGTTATTATTACTATTCAACATGTTTAGCTATTAAAACCAATCTGTTACACCCATAGGATAAGCTCTTTTGTATGTGTAGTCTCCTGGGTGGGAAGCAATGTCAGATCAACCTCATTTAGGCACTGCAGGTGCAGGTCACACTTACTTTTGCTCTCAAATCCCTGCATCTGCCTTTATCATTTGCAGTGTGCTCCCAGCAGGGGTAATTATTATTACAGCCCCACAAAACAGCTGCTTCTTTCATTAAGAGAGGCTAAAGGTTATTGTAGCTCCATAAGACGAAAATGTCAGCCCTGGAATTGCTTCCTGGATAAGGAAAAACTTCCATTTATTTGTATTCTTTCAGGGCTGTAGTTTGATTATTCCAGATGCCTTTAATCATAGTGGGCAGCACCACTTTCGGATCGAGACTGGGGCAGTGACTGCATCTTACCTGAACTGATTAATAGCAGTTTGAGACAAAATTGGAGCAGGGATGCTGACTGGATGGAAAATCATTCCAGTTTGCAAACCTGAGCTTTACAAATGGTTTGTAGTAACATTTTGCACTAAGAATACGCATTTAGCAGGGGTGAGCCATCCTCCCAACTATTCCTCTGAGATAAGAACCTTTTATAATGAACATACATCTGTAAGTGGGTTGTATGTGATCTTAGAGCAGCTCCAGTGCCTAAAGGGGCTACAGGAAACCTGGAGAGGGGCTTTGGACAAGGGCCTGTAGGGACAGGCCAAGGGGAATGGCTTTAACCTGCCAGAGGGGAGACTGAGATGAGCTCTAAGGCAGAAGCTCTTCCCTGTGAGGGTGCTGAGGCGCTGGCACAGGGTGCCCAGAGAAGCTGTGGCTGCCCCCTCCCTGGTAGTGTTCAAGGCCAGGTTGGACACAGGGGCTTCGAGCAAGCTGCTCTAGTGGAAGGTGTCCCTGCCCGTGGCAGGGGGTTGGAACTGGATTAGCTTTAAGGTCCCTTCCAACCCAAACCATTCTATGATTCTATGATCCACAGACTGTGTTTTCTTTACCAAATCCCAGTATTACTACCCTCAGCTATTTCTTGCAGAAGCTGATTGTGAACTCTAACCCGATGATTGCTTTTCTCTATGCTCACCATGTGAAATCCCAACCTGGCCAGAATCCAGAGGTTAAAGAACATTGCTTTATCACCAGCAATTTAAACCCTGAGCCCTGGAAGTCTGGGTTATCACTTCACTGGTGTATAACTGGTGCAGCACTATCATCTGCCTGGCTCTGAATGCTTCTAGTCATGATCTTCAGATATATACACCTTGTCTTGAGGTTTACAGTCTCTTTCTCGGAAGGGTGAACTGGTTTGTCAGCCACTTTGGCCACCAGAGGTGGTGTCTTCAGGAAAGGTTAACAGAGATTTATGCTGTCTCCTGGATGGGCAGAGGGAGAATTTACCCATTTCTGATGAATAATTGCTGATTGGCTATGAAATGTTATCCTGCAAATAGCTCCTTTCCTTCCCTTTTGTAGTTATTGTGAAGCTATTTTCTGATACTCACTGCCAAGACAAAGTGACTTGCATCAATAGAAGAAGAAACAGAGGCAGACGAAGCCAGGAGACCATGTGTGATGAGCCACTTGTGTTGGATTTCTGGACTTGAACCCTCTGGTTCAAGGAGAAGCTTTATCTTATTATGCATTATTGCCTGTGGACTGGAGTGGTGGGTACCAATGCTGTGTCTCACCTTCTCCACACCCTCTACTCCTCCTCCTCCATCTACCCAGGGAACTAAACATCAGTTTCTTTTGCTTCTGACTTAATAAAAGTTGTGCAGAAGGTGATGGCTGGGTGCTGGATTTGTTCGATCCATCCTTCTCTCCCCTTCTCAAGGAATGGTAATTTCCTACCTGTTTTAGAGGTAGGAAAGTAGGAGGAGGTAGAGGTAGAAAGAGGTAGGCAGTAGAGTTGTGGATATTTATTGCCTTTCTCTTTGCTTCTTAGCAGAGGGTTTTGAGAACTATCCTTCAGCCTCAGAATTGCTGTCTTTGGAAAATCTAGTGTGTGAAATGACAACTCGACTCAGGAAAGCAGCCTGAAGTCCCAGGAAGAGCTTTGTCTTATTTGCTTTTGCTTTTGAGTACTTAACTGCAGTAAACCTGCTAATAACAAAGTGAGCTGCCCTTTTTATGGGTCAGGGAGCATAAGGCAGGTGAGTATTGCATGGCCTTGGGCCCAGCACATCCTGTTCCTCGATGACCTGGAGCTAAAGCAGACTTCCTGGTGTTCCTGGCAACCCCAGTGGTTGATTTAGGGTGAAGTAGGGCCTCTGTAGTGCCCTTCTCCAGCTACTGAGTGCCTTAATCCAACATTCATTCTGCTGCTTCCAGAGAAGGAGGTTTATTCTTGGGCCCAAGTACCTGGATTGTGTTGGGAGAGACTCCCATCACAGCTCACCTGAACACCATTTTAAACCCAGGGGTAACAGGCATAGTGGCTTAGCAGAATGGACAGCACAGAGGAATGAGAAGCTGCAGAAATAAACGGGCTAAACATCAGTGTAGGATTGTTCTTTCTTACCAGCCAAAACCATTTGAGGATCTTAAAGAACACTCAAATAACTTGCTCTTCTTGCATTTAGAAGAGGCAAATCATAGCTTTGCAACTTGCTCCAGGTCCTTCCTTAGTCTCAGATCAAAGTTGTAGCTCAAGATTCATGTTCATCCTCTGGCGGGGATGATGTAGGAAAGCAAAGGTTTCAACTGCACCTCAACATAGAATGTTTCCCACTTATTTCCACAGGAAAAATTTCCCTTGGCTCTGCCCTCTCCTTCCAATGTGTCTTCAGTGAGGGAAAGCACATCTGACTTTTCCAGTCCTCTGGAAGAGAATGGATAACACCAAACTAGATAGAGGCAGATTGAAAACATCAAACTCAACACAAGACAGAAGCTCCTGGGACTTATTCAAGGTACTATAAGGAGGGTTTTGTAGCAGGAATGAGGAGGTATTTCTGTGAGAAACTGAAAGTAAGTGGAGTAACTGTTAAAGGAGGGAAGCAAATGAGGCTGAAAAGGGGGAAAGTAGGGAAGGGAATGCATCATCCCAATGCATGCAATTGTTTCATTATCTGAAATGATGACGTGAAGCCAGCAGACATAATGTAAGTAACACATTTTTAGTTGTTCTTTGCTGTTTTCTGGTCTTCTGTCTGGATTCTGGAGTTTCTGTTTGCTGGCACAGAGACCAAAGATCAGTTTTAAAGACAAAACTAAGGTCACTGTGTAATTCCACAACACTGAAGCTGGAATTCATCTCACCTAACTTCATCTATCCAAAACTCAGGCATTTCAGCTAAGCTGCTTGTCCAGATTTCTTCTGGATTGAGTAGATGGTGAGAGAAGGAGACACTGCACAAAGCACCCCATTTGAAGATGGGAACACAGCCACAGGATGCCTCTTCCCACACCTCTAAGCTTCCTCTATGATCTGTTTTAACATGAAGGCCTGAATGAGGTGGCTGTAGTTATACCAGATGACTCCTTCACTTAGAAGTGAGAGACTGAAGACAGCTTTTACCAAACCCTGCCCATGTTCCACTGCAGCCCTCAGTGGTCTCCTGACACAGCATTTGCTCACAGGGCTGATCTTCTCTAGACCCCTAAAATGCGTTTGCAAGCCCCAGGTAGCCAAAGCATGCTGTCCCCTTCCCTTGACCACATCACATGCTTTTGTCACTCTCTCTAAGAAGCAAGCAGACCCAGAAGACATCAGTGAAACCGCAGGCTCAGCACTGCTCCAGCAGTGATGCCCAGGTCTGTTTAGACTCTTATCTCCATTTTGCAGTCAGGAAATGGGAGAACATGATAGCACCACGTGCTGCAGGAGGTGGAGGCATTAGTCTATGTTGTGACCATAACCCCTTAACTGATGGGACCAGTTTTGTTGTGTTTTCTTTACCTTGGATGTGTTTAGTCCATGGTATCTGCACATGGCTGGACGCACGCATCTGAGCTCCGAGCCAAGGTGATGAAGCCAAGGTGAAGGCAAACAGCAAAAATCAGGCAAGAATGGTCTGTCCTGGCAGCACCACTGAAGTGTTACAGACTTTGGCTCTAGAACCATCCAGAACTGAACCCACAGTCTGTGGCTATGGTGTCTTGTTATAGAATGCTTTGGGTTGGAAAAGACCATCAGATCATCTAGTTCCAACCCCCAAATATCATGTTTAATACAGTTTCAGTGTGGAGCACCCCAAAACCCACATCCTCTTCCCATTCCTAACTCCATGCCCTAGTTGAGCCCACTGTGTAGCAGAGCTAATTGATTGGTTTGTTGGACATTGGCCCAGAGGATATGATTTAAGTTAAATTATTGGCATGAACTGATGCACTCAAACCCATACAGTATTCAGCCCAAAGTACATCCCAGTGCACCAAATGTTACTGCCTTCCTTTGAGCTGTGACTTTCCATCCCTCAACAGGCATTCTGGATAGTTTAAAAAATGACCTTGTCCCTTCTGTAATGAATGGCTGTGGAGTATTTCACTGTTCCACATTCCCATTCAGTGGAAAACAACGTGTGGTTACAATTCGGCTCAAGAAGGGGACAGTTTGTTATGATCAGTGTTGTCTGATCTTGATTGAACAGTGAATGTCTGATCATATCCACCATGTGTCTTCTGCAGTCATTGAGATCTTTCTGAAACACATCAGTGTAAAGTCTCTCTCCTGTACCAGGGCAAAAGGAGGGTTGAGTAAGAAGAACCAGCAACATCATAGAATTGTAGACTGGTTTGGGTTGGAAGAGACTTTACAGCTCATCCAGTTCCAGCCCTCTTCCATGGGCAGGGACACCTTCCACTAGAGCAGGTTGCTCCAAGCCCCATCAAACCTGGCTTTAAATCTGCTGCTCTTGCTCTGGGGGTGCAGCCCAGCACATGGAGGGGTTCTGGGCTCAAGCGCACACTGAAGCTGGGTCATGGGGAGCTTCTCATTGACCAACACCCCTGAGGCCTTCTCCTCAGGGCTGCTCCATCCAGTCTCCCCCAGCCTGTGTTCGTGCTTCAGATTGTCCCAATTTGCACTTGTCCTTGTTGAACTCCATAACGTTCACACAGTCCCACCTGTCCAGCCTGT
Source organism: Psittacula echo (assembly GCF_963264785.1). Lineage (NCBI taxonomy): Eukaryota > Metazoa > Chordata > Aves > Psittaciformes > Psittacidae > Psittacula > Psittacula echo. The sequence goes on from NC_137735.1 coordinate 161,021,619, forward strand.
CCTGGTCCCTCCGGATCCCATCCCTTCCCTCCAGTGTGTCAACTGCACCACACAGCTCAGTGACATCAGCAAACTTTCTGAGGGTGCTCGATCCCACTGTCCATGTCACTGACAAAGGTGTTGATCAGCACTGATCCCAGCACCAACCCCTGAGGAATACCACTCATCACTGATCTCCATTTGGACATCAAGCCATTGACCACAACTCTTTGAGTGGGACCATTCAGCCAATTCCTTATCCCCCAAATGGTCCATCCATCAAATACGTGTCTCTTCAGTTTCATTCGTCAGAGATAAGGATGACGAGGTGCTTAGTGACGTGGTTTAGTGGTGAACTTGGCAGTCCTGGGGGAATATTGGACTTGGTGATCTTAAAGATCTTTTCTAACCTCATTGATTCTATGCAGTGTGGGAGTGCATCAAATGCTTTGCGTGTCCTCCCCAGGGTACCGACACCCCCTCACCCCTCGCCCCATCACTGCATCCTCACCCGGGAGCTGCATCCTCCTCTGGGAATTACATCCTTCCCCCCGGGAACCGAGCCTCTCCCGGGGCACTGCATCTCACCTCCCCGAGCTCCCCATCCCAGCAGGGTGGCGCGTCCCTCCCCGTCGCATCGGGGCAAAAGCGAAAGCGAAAGGAGAAGGCGGGTCTGGCCACGCCGGGTATGTCCGACGGCGGCGGCGTGCAGCGGGGAAGCGCCACCGAGCCCCGGCGGGAGCCCTGAGCCCCCCGGCCCGGCGCCTGTGCCGCCGGTGCAGCCGCCGCCGTCCCATGGAGCGGCCGCTCCTGCCGCTGCTCTGCGGTACCGTCGCTTTCCTGCTGTCCTGGGCCGCGGCCGATACCGGTAAGTGTCTCCCCGGGGTGCTCATACCTGCCCCGGGGTGCCCATACCCGCCTCCGGGTGCCCACGATGCCCCTGGGGTGCTCGCTCTGCTTCCCAGGGTGGCAACACTGCTCCCTGGGATGCCCACACCGGTCCCTGCATGCCCACACTTCTCTCTAGGTGCCCCCCAACCCACCACGAGGTGCCTACACTCACCCTAGGGTGCCCAGTCTGCACCTCTGTGTTCCACTTGCGCCTTCCTGGAGGCTCCTGCCACCTCCCCACCGGTGTCCAGGTGATTTTTAGGGCCCATGTGATGCACCCACAGGAGGTGCATCACAGTGGGATGTCACCCTGGTAGGCTCTGTGGGGTTTCCATGGGTTCTGTGAGATGCCCATGTGGCTGAGCATCACCACTGGGTAGGAATATTGCACTGCGTCACGCCTCTCCAAAAGCACAGTCATAGAATTATGGAGTCATGGAGTTATTTAGGTTGGAGAAGACCTTTAAGATCATTGAGACCAATTGCTAACCCAGCACCATGGACAAACCACGTCCCCAAGAGCCATATCTACACATCTTTTAAACCCCTTCAGGGACGGTGACTCCTGCACTACCCTGGGCAGCCTGTTCCAATGCCTGAGCACCCTTTGGGGAAGGAATTGTTCCTCAGCTCCATCTAAACCTGCCCTGGTGCAGCTTGAGGCCGTTTCCTCTTGTCCCATCCCTTGTTCCTTGGGAGCAGAGCCCAGCCCCTCCTGGCTCCATCCTCCTGTCAGGCACTTGTAGGGAGCCATCAGGTCCCCCCTGAGCCTTCTCTTCTCCAGACTGAACCCCCCCGGTCCCTCAGCTGTTCCCCATCACACTTGTGCTCCAGGCCCTGCACCAGCTATTGGACACCCTTCACTGTCTTTGACACAGCAGCTTTGGGAAACACTGTCACAGATTAGCGCAGACAGTGGAGGATGCCAACAGCGCCAGGGAGCCACTGGCGGCAGTGGAAAAACTATTTAGGAAGCACTTAATGAACTGAAAATATGCGAATTGTGAAGGATTTGTGTGGCAGCACAGGAAAAAAGATTGGAATGGAGCACAGAGCTTCAGGACAGCTTTAGCTTCTCCAGGCTCCCGTCTCCTGCCAAAGCTTCAGTGCTCTAGAATATAAATCTATTTCTCAAAAACCAGGTGCAGGGAGGGCTGTAATATTACTCCAACAGCAAAAATAAGGCAGGAGAGCTTCGTTTACTGCCTGGAATGTGCACTGGAATGGGCTAAAAATAGCTTTCTCTGAAGGCAATACCCCCCAACGGCCCCCTCCCGGACTTGCAGGCAATGTTCCTGGCAGTGGTGACGCAACTGGGGCTGAAAACGTGGTTGGAGAACAAAAAAGTGTTCATTGCTCTTAATTCAGTTGAATCCATCAACTGAATTTAAAGCCCCAACACAAGAGGGACGTGGAGCTACTGGAGTGAGTCCAGAGGAGGCCATGGAGATGCTGCGAGGGCTGGAGCAGCTCTGCTCTGGAGCCAGGCTGAGAGAGCTGGGCTGGGTCAGCCTGGAGAAGAGAAGGCTCCTGAAGGGGAGACCTTAGAGCAGCTCCAGTGCCTAAAGGGGCTGCAGGAAACCTGGAGAGGGGCTTTGGACAAGGGCCTGTAGGGACAGGACAAGGGAATGGCTTTAACCTGCCAGAGGGGAGACTGAGATGAGCTCTTAGGCAGAAGCTCTTCCCTGTGAGGGTGCTGAGGCGCTGGCACAGGGTGCCCAGAGAAGCTGTGGCTGCCCCCTCCCTGGCAGTGTTCAAGGCCAGGTTGGACACAGGGGCTTGGAGCAAGCTGCTCTAGTGGAAGGGGTCCCTGCCCGTGGCAGGGGTTGGAACTGGATGAGCTTTAAGATCCATTCCCAACACAAACTGGTCTGGGATTCTATGCAGTCACTCTCCGATGGGTTTATGCATGGCAATCAGATTACATGTGGTTTCTACCATCTATTGATAATTTTCCAAGAAAAATGCCCAAGCTTTCCTAGTGTGGATTCTCTGCTATCTAACTGTGGTTTTGCAGCCCCTTGGATCCTCACGAAGCCCACCACAGCTCTCCTCATTAATCCTCATTAGGATTAAAGAGATTTTCATCTCTGGGTGTTTTGGGTGCCTGGGGGAGCATGTTGTGGTCCTGTTCCCATCCACATCATGCTCCCATCCCTCTGCCATCACACTCCTGTCCCCATCACCAGTGCATTCCAATCCCTGTTGTGCTTCCATCCCCAACTGCCACTGCACTCCCTTTCCCACTGTGCTCCCATCAGCATCCCATTCCCTATGCCAGCTCAACCAAGCATCCCTCCGTACTAAATGGACATCATCTCTGCTGTGCGTCACTCCATTCCAGCTCTGGACCACTCCATACTGGCTGTAATATTGCTTTATCCCAGGCATGCATCACTCCATCCCAGCTCTGGACCACTTCAGCCTGGCTGTATACTGCTTTATCCCAGCCATACATCACTCCATCCCAGCTCTGGACCTCTCCAGCCTGGCTGTATACTGCTTTATCCCAGCCATGCATCGCTCCATCCCAGCTCTGGACCACTCCAGCCTGGCTGTATATTGCTTTATTCCAGAAGAGCATCACTCCATCCCAGCTCTGGACCACTCCATCCTGGCTGTATATTGCTTTATCCCAGACATGCATCCCTCCATCCCAGCTCTGGAACATGACCATCATGCAGTGGCTCACACTGGGGGATGGGAGCTGGCAGCAGCTGTCCGCATGTGGTAATCTCTGGGTAACCAAGAAACTTTCTCCATCGTGCCAGAAAAAGAAGTGAACTTGTAACATCCTCTTGTGAAACCAACCTCAAATCAAGGCCGCAAGGGAAGCACAAACCTTTCTAGGGGGAGGAAAAACCAGAACTCACTGCCCATTGCAGCCCCACTGCCCAGCCACAGGATGATAATTGCCTTTCAGCCACCTCCAGGGCCATGGGCTGCAAGCTCCAGTGAGAAAACTGCTGGGAAGTGGCTGGAGAACTCACAGAACACCTGGAAGTTTTCACATCAGGCTGCAAAATAAACAGGAAATAGGGGGTGGTGAATGCAGCCAGGAGAGAGCAGCTGGTGGTGGGATGGAGCCTGGATGTCTGAGAGAAGCCTCCAGTGATCAGAGGAGCTGCTACAAGTGGATCATAGATCCCAGACTGGTTTGCATTGAAAGACACCTTAAAGCTCATCCAGTTCCAGCCCCTGCCACGGGCAGGGACACCTTCCACTAGAGCAGCTTGCTCCAAGCTCCTGTGTCCAACCTGGCCTTGAACACTGCCAGGGATGGGGCAGCCACAGCTTCTCTGGGCACCCTGTGCCAACTCCAACACCTTCCATTTTGTCAGGGCCAAACATGACCCAGGCCCTGAATTAGACTTCATACACCCTTGTTTTCCATTCTGCAACATGCCTGTGAGCGCATTACCATGATCCATATCTCTCCAGAGCTCTCCATCACTCAACTAATTCCCTTTTTACACAAGGTTCATGTGACACAGCAGGACCACTCAAAACGGAATGCAGCAAATACAGAAGAAATCCAAGGAAAACACCACAGCTTCAGATGTTTGAGAGTACCTCATTTGGAGTCTTTCTTTTATGTACTTACAACTAAAAAGTGACTGCAAACATGCTGGATATGCAGCTTTCCCCTTCTCCATCCCCTGTGCACAGGCACAGCCATCTCACACTGTCTTTCTGCTGGGTGAGGCTTTTCGAACCCCAGGGCAGCATCAACTTCCCATACCCACGCTGCCAGGCAGGATTTGACCCCCTTGGTTGCTATTCATCACAGTGAGCCAGGGCCAAAAGGTGCCCAGTCTCCCTGTTGTGACCCCCATCTCTTTGTTTCTTCCCTCCCCTCCAGTGCCAATGAGATGCAGTCGCCCCAAGGACGTGGCCAACGCTCACATCGACGTGGGCAACAACACCCTGCTCAACACCCGCCTGCGCTACACCTGTAACCCCGGCTACAAGCGCAAAGCTGGGACCTCCAGCCTCATCCAGTGCATCCTGCGGGATGACTCCAGCGAGCCTGACTGGACCCACACCACGCTCCAGTGCATCCGTAAGCCCCTTCTTGGCAGCTGGGATGTGATGGGGAGTGGGGAGGTGGTGGAGGAGGATGAGGGGTGGTGTGGGAGCTGCTGTTGATGGTGTCTCCACATTGTGTCTTCTCAAAGGGGACCCGGCTATACCTCCAGAAACCCCCAGCCCTGAGCTCCCAACAGCGCCGCACACTGAGAGGATGACCCCAAGGGGTGAGGAATCATAAACTCAACTGGGTTGGAAAAGCCCTTTAAGCTCATCCAGTCCAACCGTTCCCAGCACTGCCAAGGCCACCACTAACCCATGGCACTGAGGCCTCGCCTCCACGCTGTGTGAACACTTGCAGGGACGGTGACTGCAGCCCTGCCCTGGGCAGCCTGTGCCAATGCCTGAGCACCCTTTGGGGAAGGAATTGTTCCTCAGCTCCATCTAAACCTGCCCTGGTGCAGCTTGAGGCCGGTTCCTCTTGTCCCATCCCTTGTTCCTTGGGAGCAGAGCCCAGCCCCTCCTGGCTCCATCCTCCTGTCAGGCAGTTGTAGGGAGCGATCAGGTCCCCCCTGAGCCTTCTCTTCTCCAGACTGAACCCCCCAGGTCCCTCAGCCGTTCCCCATCACACTTGGGCTCCAGGTCCTGCACCAGCTCCTGTGCCCTTCTCTGGCTCCACTCCAGCATCTCAATGTCTGTCTTGTAGTGAGGGGCCCAGAGCTGAACACAGGATTCGAGGTGCGGCCTCACCAGTGCCCAGCACAAGTAGATGAAAATGCAAACAGCCCATGGGCTTTGGTTTGGGGTCATCATGGCCATGGCCACGACAAACCCACAACCACCATGGTGTGGAAAGCAAACAGTTTGATGGTGTGATAGAATTACTTTCATTGTGTGAAATCACACCATTTTGTAGCTGCTGGATTGGCTGTTCTCTCACCACAACCTCCCTGAAGAAGGCACGAGGCTGAGCACTGAAATAATGATGCTGTTTGCAGGGTGCCTTTTAAGTCCTGAAATTAAAAGCTTTTACACTATTTTCCCAACAGGAAGTACTGAAACCAGTCCGACCTCCAGCCCCTCTCCAGCCGCAACACCTGTGCCCCCAGCACCTGATGGGACATCACCAGAGACACTTCCACCACTGCAGACATCCACACTGGGAGAGGAAACAGCTCCAGGGTCATCACTGGGGACAACCACACTGCCTGACACCCCCAGAGAGCATGCTGCAGGTTGGGCCACCTCCTTAGGGAAGATAATCCACCAAAGGGGGGTAGAGCCAACCAGCAAAGGCTCTCCTACTTCAGTACATTACTTCCCTTCTCTCCAAATCCCTTTTTAGTGAGAGTCCCTCCAGCATTCCCAGCTTTACATAGAATCCCAGACCGATTTGGGTTGGAAAGGACCTTAAGCTCATCCAGTTCCAACCACCTGCCAAGGGCAGGGATGCCTCACCCTAGACCATGTCACTCAAGGCTCTGTCCAACCTGGCCTTGAATACAGTCGGGGATGGAGCATTCACCACTTCCCTAGGCAACCTGTGCCAGGGCCTCATCACCTTCACAGGGAAGAACTTACTTTTTCCTTATATCCAACCTGCATCGCAACTAAAAATTTCCATTTCTCTCTTCTTTTCCAGTTTCCATCCAGACCCTGGCCTCTTCCATTGGTAAGCTGAGGAAAAAGCGTATTTTAGCAAACAGGGATTTACTTACTGTATTGCTTAGCTTAAAAGCCCTCCTTGGGGCTGTGGGTGGTTTCTGTCATTTTCAAGGACGATGCTTTTGATGGGGAAGGATGCAGCACCCACATTTCTTCACAAGGGCACCTTGTGAACATGCACAAAGTGGTTTTGGCTATTTGAGGAGCTGTTTTGTCTGAGTTGGACCATGCTCATCGGCCATTGGGTCTCCCCCACAGGGGTCTCAGTGCTGCTGGCTGCTGGCATCGTGGCCTGCTGCTGCTGGAGAATAAGAATGTAAGTGTCTGAGCCCCATGAGATCTTTCCATCCCAATGATGTGTTGCCCTTAGCCTCTGAATGGCAGGGAAAGGCCTTCGGGGTGCCAGTGATGCTCCTCTCCCCTCCGCAGGTGCACAGGGCAGAGCTATGCTGTAGCAGTGACAGCCATCCCCATGGTGGCTGCTGCTTCTGAGAACGAGGAGATGCTGCCACCCAGTGTTTTCCCCATGGGCTGAGCACCCAGCACCAGGCAACTCGGAGCACTCACCAGCCCAGAGGATGCTCAAGGCTGGGATGGAAAGCTGGAAGTGGCAGCAGTGCATGGCAGAGCACATCCTGGTCCCCTCTACATGGAGCATCTTTGCCCCAGGGACACGTGGCTGCTCTTCCCAGCCTGAACAAGGAACTGTCATGGATGAGACTCCTGCAGCACCCAAAGGTGTGTGTGTGTCCCATAGGGTGGGGGGGTGAGCTCTGTAAGCACACTGAGGGGCATGGAGATGAGAATTTGGAGGTGGGGAGGTGGTCCACGTGCTCAGCAGAGTACAGGTTGGGGGCTACCTGCCCCAGTGGAGGATGGGGTTTGGGTGCTAGAGGTGAAGCTGGGCTTCCCTACTCAAAGAAACACCCATTCCCCAGCCAGGAGCAAGGCCAGTGATGGGGCACCTGGAGAGTAGCCCCATCACTATATCTGCTTTGCTTCCAAATTGCCCCAAAACCCATCAAGAAGTGCGGCTCCAGAGAAGGACCTGGCCAAGCATTCCTCTACCATATCATAGAATCATAGAACTGTTAGTGTTGGAAGGGAGCTTAAAGTTACTTCAGTTCCAACCCCTGCCATGGGCAGGGACACCTTCCACTAGAGCAGGTTGCTCCAAGCCCCATCCAACCTGGCCTTGAACACTGCCAGGGATGGGGCAGCCACAGCTTCTCTGGGCACCCTGTGCCAGCGCCTCAGCACCCTCACAGGGAAGAGCTTCTGCCTAAGAGCTCATCTCAGTCTCCCCTCGGGCAGGTTAAAGCCATTCCCTTGTCCTGTCCCTACAGGCCCTTGTCCAAAGCCCCTCTCCAGGTTTCCTGTAGCCCCTTTAGGCACTGGAGCTGCTCTGAGGTCTCCCCTTCAGGAGCCTTCTCTTCTCCAGGCTGACCCAGCCCAGCTCTCTCAGCCAGGCTCCAGAGCAGAGCTGCTCCAGCCCTCACAGCATCTCCATGGCCTCCTCTGGACTCGCTCCAACAGCTCCATGCCCTTCCTATGTAGGGACACCAGAACTGCACCCAGTGCCCCAAGTGGGGTCTCCCCTCCCTGAGCTGCTACTCATGCTCTGGGGGTGCAGCTCAGCACACAGGGGGGTTCTGGGCTCCAAGTGCCTCACCCCCTTCCTGTTCTCTTTCAGCCATTCACTGGTGAACCCAAAAGCTGGTGAAGGTGCCTCATACACAGCTCAAGGATCCTGCAGACCCTGGGTGCTGCTGGCAGGGAGCGATTTCACTGCAGACACCATCAGACTGAAGGCAATAAGACGACCTAAGGAAGTGTTTCCCTTTGCATGGGTTCCCTTTTTCCACCCCAGTTGTTATCCACTCATTTCCTCCTTGCTACAGAAGAGGCAGCTGTAGACAAATGCTGGTTTATGTATATATGTGCATATAATGTATATCAAATCATACACACAGAGCAGTTGATCTTGTCTGTTTGGACATCCTGGCAGCCCTGAAGGTAGGAAGGAGGGGGCAGGGTTCGGGTGAAATCCATCTTAGCAGCAGACAGGGCTCACCACTGCTGTCCAAGGCAAAAGGTGATGGGAAGGTGGAGCTGCCTGTTCTCAGCTGGACAGGGAAAGGGGTTTTAGAGGTCAGCTGGATATTAATTGGTACCTGATACCCACCTTCCCTGCCCTTTCCTTGCTGCTTTGTCTTGGCTTCTGGTTGCGCCACTGATCCGGACCATTGAAGCAGGAGGAAGCAGCACTTGGGATGTGGCAGACCAAACGCTCTGGCAATGGCACAGCCTCTTCCAATGGATTGGTGGAAGACAGGAGAGGCTGGAAGGGATCCCGGGAGGTGCCTAGTCCAATTCCAAGTCTTAGGTGAAATTCTGCCTGTATTTAGGTGAGAACAGGGCAAGTGGAGTCCACGCTTCGAGAGCAAAATCAGAGCCAGTGAAGCAAGTAAATGAAGCAATCACTCAGTAAGTAACCATGGAAATCAACAAGATGCCTTGGCTTCCTCCAGCAGGCATGGCTCTTGGCTCTGGGCCTACATCCAACAGCTGATCTCTTCCCAAATCACTTTAAGTTTTGGAATGACACATAAGCCATCATCTGCACCTCTTGCACCACTGCTACTGTGGTGTCTGGTCAATAAATGCAACCCCGGACAACTTCTTTAACTGCAGGCAAGAGAACAAAGAAAGCATTAAGGCTTTTTTACTTTGTTACAACCTTAATTTCAGGTTTAAAACTCTTTCTGAGTGAGACTGAAACCAAATCAAAGCAGTTGCTCAGATGCTGACTCTCTTCTTTCCTTATGGTTTCTTCCCCAGGGAGAAGGGAAACAGCCTGGGGAATCCCTTGGCTGCTTCATTCAGCTGGGACAGCTTTAATGACCTTTTCCCAGAGCCAACAGCAAAACATGCATTTTCTCAGAATAAAGTGTTTCTTTGGGTATTTTCCAGTATTTCCTCTTCTTCCAGTGGATCAAGGGATTTCACTGAGGAACTGACAGGATGGAGTAGACAGCAGTACCCTGGCAGCTTGATCGCTGGAGGGGTTTTCCTTGGGACAGAGGTAATGAAGGGTTATGCTCAAAATAACCCAGATCTTGCCCTGTCTGACACAAAGTGCATGTTCTTCTGTGCAGAGATGCAGAGCAGCCCATGCTGACCAGCTCTGGAGAACAAAGTGGGGCTGGAGAAAAGGGCTCCCATCTGCCTGCGGAGAGCCCAGAGGGTTCCGCTTGGAGCTGGTCTGAAATCCTGCTCCAATATCCATCCGATTCTGAAGCTGGGATGTAACAACAGGCCTTGGACTGCATCCAGGGTGGCTTTGGGGAGTCGGAGAGCTTTGTTAGAGCTGGATGGGCTTTTCCCGAAGCGCTGGGGAGAAGATAAGTGGTGTCAGGGAGCCAAAGCGCTGCTGTGTGCAAGAGCGGCAGAGGTAACCACCTGCATTCCTGCTGTGGTTGCTCTGTGGGAGAAAGAGAGGAGACCTCAGAGGAGATGAAGGCTGGGGGAACTCAACCTGGGATGCAAGCCCTTCATGTTCAGGGAGGAGAACAACAATGAACCCAAAGCATCTTCTGTCACCAGGGAAGTCCCTTATGGGATGGTTTGTTTAATAGGTGCAACCAAAATATCCCTGTGCATGTGTTTGCTGATGAAGGATGAGGTTTTGTCGTAGAGTCATGGAATGGTTTGGGCTGGAATGGATCTTAAAGCTCATCCAGTTCCAACCCCTGCCACGGGCAGGGACACCTTCCACTAGAGCAGGTTGTTCCAAGCCCCTGTGTCCAACCTGACCTTGAACACTGCCAGGGATGGGGCAGCCACAGCTTCTCTGGGCACCCTGTGCCAGCGCCTCAGCACCCTCACAGGGAAGAGCTTCTGCCTAAGAGCTCATCTCGGTCTCCCCTCTGGCAGGTTAAAGCCATTGCCCTTGTCCTGTCTGAACAGCCCCAGTGTCCTCCGTGCTCGTGCCCCTGTGGATGGCTCAGAAGCATCTGGTGTCTCCTGTACTGGACATGGAGCTCCACTGATTTACTGTGTGCTCAGCAGGGAGCTTGGCCTCCACCTTCACCTTCTAGGATCCAGCCTACAGGCAGAACAGTGGGATCAAAGCCAAAATGGGACCCAAAAGCCAGATTGTCAGTGAGATGAGTGTCAGTGCTGAGTGTCATGGCTGTTCTATGGCCTCAGCAGAGGCTCCAAAGGCCAGATATGGGATCTGACACACCAGCTCCATGGAGACAACAATCGGTCTCAGAAGAGAGGTGAAGGTTTGAGTGGCTCAGTGGGAACTGAAGCACCCCCCTGAATCATACAGTGGGGAAGTCACCCCTAGTTATGAGCTGGGTGGGAGCAAAAGTAAGAAACTGGGGAGCTGTGGGCAGGAGATGCAGCTATGAGATGCTCCCTGCTCCCTTCCACTGGAGCTTAGCACTCAGGTTATCCCTCCCTGATGTGACAGCTCCAAACAGCCCCCAAGCAGAGCCAGCCCACAAGTGATTGTGAAGGTTCCCAATTCAGAACCATGATCTCAAAAGCCCAAGGAGGGTTTGACATACGTGAATCAAAGGGAGCTTCTTCACAACCAGCCCGCAGCCGGACGGCAGTATTTCTGTACACTGTGGCACAGAGCAAGTGACCGCAGCTCCATCCTTCCCAGCCTCACTCATCAGCTCCACCCGAAGGAAATGCTCCTAAGGAACAAGAGGAGGAGGAAATACATCACTGAAGGAGCTGAGATACTGGGAATGGTTCTTTCATCTCTGTTTTATACCTCCTTGGAAGTGACTTGCAACAAAACCCTGCCCCAAACCCCTGGTGACAGCAAGACCCAAGCAGAAGTCAGCAGCAGCAGTGAGGAAGGAAGTGAAGTAAGAGCTGGCAACCACTGCACACAGAAAAGGGAACCTATGGGCTTGCACTGGGATAAGAAGTCAGGATCTGTGGAAGGCAACACCCAAACACAAGGGCTGTGGAAGACAAAACCACTGCAACCTCGTATCTTGCTACTGAAATCATAGTACAGAGCACAGGAACTGAGGGAAAACCATGACCTCAGCTACTCTGATCCATGCCAGCACATGTAGGGCAGAGTCCACAATCAGCATAGACCTGAGGATCAGGGTGAACCTGATGATAATCCTCTTTTATGCTCCTTTACCACACTGTCCCCTCCAAATGCAGCAATTGGAGATATGCAAGGACAGGGACACCTCACACTGGACCCCTTGTCCTGTTACTACAGTGCCTGATGAAGAGTCCCTCTCCAGCATCCTTGTAGCCTCCCTTCAGACACTGGAAGCTGCTCTGAGGTCTCCACGCACCTTCTCTTCTCCAGGCTCAACAGCCCCACTGTTCTCAGCCTGTCTTCATACAGGAGGTGCTCCAACCCCTGATCATCCTCGTGGCCTGAACTTGCTCCAACAGCTCCATGTCCTTCTTACGCTGGGGACACCAGAACTGCACACAGTGCTGCATATGGGGTCTCACCAGAGCAGAGTAGAGGGGCAGGATCACCTCCTTTGACCTGCTTACCTTGGAACAATTTCACTTACCCCAGCCAGTGCTAAAAGGTGTTCCAGGGACTTGGACATGAGCAAATACTTCTTTGCGCGTGTCACAGCTACATAGAGCAGGTTCCACTCATCCTCAGGGTACATGTCTAGGTTGGAGGAAAGACCAGCAATAGCTTTAGAGCCACAAGAATGAACAGCTCTGCCTTCAGCCTAACACTTCAGCTGGTGTTTCTGGAAGGACACTGGGTGCTTCTGCAGGAACTCTGCTGCATTTGCTGTGCAGCTCCTAACACCACTGATAGCTCCTGCCTTGCTCCATGTTCCTCTCTCCAGGCAAACGCAGGACTCTACATGAGAAGCAGCTCATTGTATGTGTTCTCCCACCTCCCAGGCACAGATGCGGCACTGGAGATGCTTCTCCACCTCTAGATTCCCTCTGCAGCCACCTCTCTGCTCGCTGGGAAGAGACCAGCCCTTCCAAAGCATGCACCTAAGGAAAGCAGTGTCTTTCCCAAGCATGGAGTTGGTCTTTCTCTGTTGCTAGACGGCTACAAGCTCGAGTACAGGAATACTCCTACCTTGCTGTGAAGGAAACTACAAGATCAATAATCCCTTGACAGTGGCACCTGATGGCACTGATAAGCACAGGCTTGCTTCTCACTTCCAGATCAGGATGGGGACCACACCAAGCTGTTCCCTTACCAATAATGGAGTCAGTTCTAATCTGGTAATTCCCACCGAGAGCTGGTACTTGCACAAAGTCATCTGCAAGCAGCACCGTGTCAAACTCCAGGCCTTTGGCTTGATGGACAGTCCCTATGAGGTAATCTGGGACCGGCACATGTGGAGAACAAGAAGGAATAAAGATCAGGCACTGCAGTACGAATAGAATTTCAATGTCACAAAGCTCCAAGTGAAATGCAATGATTCCATTCTGCATTCACTTCACTTCTTCCCAAACAGAAATTGGAAGCAAAGCACCTCTATTGGGAATCCAGACTGCTGAAGACAACTTCTCTGCCAAGGAAGATGTCTGGTTGTCAGCAGCCTGGCTGCTGCTTCCAAACAGGAATGCTCTTTATTTGATGTATTTTTCACTTGGTTGCCTTGTCCCCTTCCCAAGTTTCAGTCAGCAAATTGCAGGGCAACTCCACCAGGAATCCCAAATAGCAGGATAAGTCCTAGGGCCTTCCCACCATAGGAAATACTCACAGAATCCCAGACTGGTTTGTGTTGGAAGGGAGCTTAAAGCTCACCCAGCTCCAACCCCTGCCATGGGCAGGGACACCTTCCACTAGAGCAGCTTGCTCCAAGCCCCTGTGTCCAACCTGGCCTTGAACACTGCCAGGGATGGGGTAGCCACAACATCCCAGTGCACACTGAGCCATCCTTCGGTGGCGGATTCATTGCACTGAACCCCACCTGCAGTCCCACACGCACGCCAAAAGCTGCTCTTTCAACCTCCCTTCTCCCTAAAAGCCCAATTTGATCCAAACTGCAGAATGAGGGGGATTCAGCACTGATGCTTTATTGAAAACAAGACCTGGATTTGCTCTTCTGTCAAAGACACAGCTTGGATTTACCTGCCCCGGCTTCGTGTGGCACATGGCTGCTCTCAATCTGCTGCACCAGCTCAGGGATGCGCTCTCTGTATTTCTCCACTATGTCAATCTTCGTTTGCAGCTCTTTGTCATTGACATGCTTCGCATATTCCTTTAAACCAATGAAGCCCTGAGTTTCTTCCCATTTCTTGATGAAGGAATCATTTATTACCAGGTTTACTGAAAAGAGAAGGAGCAGATGACAGGAGTTTGTTCGACAGACACGTATAATGGGAGCTTTAAATTCTAATCAAATTTCAGAATTGAATTACACTTAATATTTAAAGAGGTGATCCTGCCCCTCTATTCTGCTCTCATGAGACTCCACTTGCAGCACTGTGTGCAGTTCTGGTGTCCTCAACACAAGAAGGACATGGAGCTGTTGGAGCAAGTCCAGAGGAGGCCACCAGGATGATCAGGGGCTGGAGCAGCTCCCATATGGAGACAGGCTGAGAACATTGGGGCTGTTGAGCCTGGAGAAGAGAAGCTGCGTGGAGACCTCAGGGCAGCTTCCAGTGTCTGAAGGGAGGCTACAAGGATGCTGGAGAGGGACTCTTCAACAGGGACTGTAGCGATAGGACAAGGGGTGATGGGTTCAAACTGAAACAGGGAAAGTTCAAGTTAGATCTAAGGCAGAAGTTCTTCCCTGTGAGGGTGCTGAGGCGCTGGCACAGGGTGCCCAGAGAAGCTGTGGCTGCCCCATCCCTGGCAGTGTTCAAGGCCAGGTTGGACACAGGGGCTTGGAGCAACCTGCTCCAGTGGAAGGTGTCCCTGTCTGTGGCAGCGGTTGGAACTGGATGAGCTTTAAGGTCCCTTCCAACACAAACCATTCCATGATTTTCTATTTCCATTTCAGTGGAAAACTGACAGTGCTTCACAGGAGAGATTTCTTCCTCATATCTTATCTAAATCTCCTCTTTCAGGTTAAAGCCACTGTTGGAGGGTCACATATACACAAAGGAGGGTGAGGACATACTCACATCTTCTCCGTTCATCCACAGGTTGACTGAGCTTCCAAAGATCATGGATTTTGCTCAGGCCAAAACGAGCAAGCCCCTAAAAAAACCCAGTAATGTAACCTTAATATACAGGAGTAAAGGTGCTGTGTAGAATCTGAGATGAGAAAGCAAAGTCCAGTGGTTACTGGTGTTAAAATTGGGGGAATAAGGGAAATGTAATGAAGATGCAGAGCTGGTTTCCTGGAGCTGTATCACAAAGGGAATGCTCCAGCCCACTCTGCAGACAGACAGATGGACAGCAAGAGGAGAACAGCACATTTACTGACTGCCGTTGTTGCGGAGCCGTGGCAGAACTTTATATTCAAAGTATTTCAAATATATTTTTATCATGTTTTCTCTTTTGCTCATTAAAAAAGGTTCATTTTTGGAGCATTTTAGCTTTGCAAATGGCATTTTAGCTTTGTTAAAATGAGCTTTAGAAGTCTCTTGTGCCATAGATGCTGCTGGCCTGTTGCCTCCATACTGTTGGGGAAAGCCAGCTCCAGGCACAACTGCATCCTCTGACCTGAAGCGATGGTCCATCACAAAAGGATAAACCTCGCTCAATGGGCTTTAAATGCTTCAGTTTCAATATAAACTGAAACCAAAGGTTTTGCTTTGGCAATTTTTCCTTTCAGGAAGTATTCTTCCCTCTCTTGTTTCCAAATCCAGTTTGTTTGGTTCCATCAAAAGCAGCATCAGTCCGAATTTAGCCTTATTCCAAAAGCAGGTTTCTGGTACCAAGCAGCCAGTTCAAACACTCTTTGCTTGTAACACATAGCTTTCTAGTAGAGAAATGATGAAGAACTTTTAATTCCCTTTCTGAAGGGGTCCACACACTCCTTTCTCCTTCAGCTCCATGAGTGAAAACTCAACACAAACCTCAGAGCTGTTGCTCCTTCAAGGGGTTAACATCTGTCACTCCTAAAAATCCCTATTTGCCTCACTAAAAAGGCTGGTGCTTCAACTCGTCCTGGTTTTCCTGGGTGTATTGAGCCAGGGAGCAGACCACCACAGGGCTAGAAGTTAGCAATGTGCACAGCACAGCTTTCTGTAGCATCTATGACACCTTCAGCTTCAACTGTTGTATTGTCCCTTATGAGAGACTGAAATGCTCATTGCCCCTCTTCCCCTTCCCCAGTCCCACCCAGCAAATTGGAGCTGCTGCTGTGTCATCTGAGCCTGATAGAGAGAGACCCATGGGCCTGAAAAGAGACCCACGGGCCTGAAGAGAGGCCCTTGTCTGCACAGACTTGAGAAGAGCTGCACCAAGACTCCCCCCCATCCACACCAGATTGCTGCTTTCTCCTAGAATATCAGTTTTAAACCACAAGCAGCTCAGCCCCAACCTATTTCAAGCCTCCCGTAGGTGTCACTGCTCCAAGTGCCAACAGGCTTGGGGACTTGGAAGTCACGTTGGCAATCTCCCCTTACCCCAATCATGTGTACTTTAACTGTTCTGTCTTTCCCAGTGAGTGCCACAGCATCCTCAAACACGTTGAAATTGCTTCGTGATAACAACGTCACCTTCCCTTCCGTGCGGCCTCTCACATCACCTGCATGGAGAAACTCCCAGTTAGAGAACAGGGATCTGAACCCAAAGCAAATCAGAGATCAGGATGAATCCTGAGGCGTTTTATTATGGAGCAGTTCAGTATCACTGAATGGAGCTGACTGAGCTCAGAGGCACCAACACAACTCACCCTTTTGGTTTCCACCCACTAATGTCTTATTCCTGACCCTCTTGCAGACATCCAGAATGGTTGCTCCAACGTAAGCTATTTCAGGCCCAAATCTGAAACTCTACGTGGGAAAATGAAGGGAACAGCAGGAAAAAGCAGAGGAATGTGTTAGAACCTGAGAAAAGTATCACTATATATGGAACTCTGCAATTCCCACCAACCTTCTGGACTAACTTTCTCTTAGAAAGAGCACGCAAATCCCTTCCCGACTATTCCTAGAAATCCTGGTCATTCTTACACCCAAGTCAGCTGGTCGGAGCTAGCCCAGCTAGAGCCGGAGCCGGCACGCTGCAGAGACCACGAGGGTCAGCAGAGATTAGGAAAATCAGAGGGGACAGCGCAGAGACATCGCGATTCCCGACATCTCCCGATCCCCGAAGCCCCAGCAGCCCTTGCGAGAGAGCGGCTGACGTGGCGGGGGGCGTTCCCGCGGTAACGGCGACCGCACCCCTGCCCCTTGCCTTGAAAGAGCCTTTGGGAGGGCAGCGGTTGCCCACCGGGCGCAGGGAGGAACAAGCAGGTCGTGTTGTGAACCCTGTTGCTGGTGTCCCAGACTGCTGACCAATATGGTCGCCTCCAGAAGGAGAGCTTGCAGTAAGGAGACTGTAGCAACCCAGACAGAGACCCTGCCCCAAACCGTGGCTGTTCAGGTCTCTGGCTGCAGGGAGTGCCAGAGCCTGCTGCTGCCGAGGGAGGGAGGCCAACATTCCACCTGCGTGAGGTGTGAGCAGGTAGAAGATCTGCTTAGATTGGTGGCAGAACTTAAGGAGGAGGTCGAGACGCTGAGGACCATCAGGGACTGTGAAAGGGAGATCGACTGGTGGAGTAACTCCCTGGCGTGCCAGCTGGAATGGTTCCAGGGAGATACCCCCCACAAGGGGATGGACCCCCTGTCCTCTCAGACAGAGGGGGATGACCCGAGACAGCCCCTGCCCTGTAGCTGTCGCGCAGAGGTAAGGGACCAAAAAGACGATGAGGGCTGGAAGCGAGTTCCAGTTCGGAGTCGTGGGCAACCTTCCTCCCTTCCTGCCCTGCTTCCCCAGGTGCTCCTCCGTAATAGGTTTGAGGCCCTGGATCTTGATGGAGAGGTAAGTGAGGATGTGGTGCAAGGCCAGACTACAAGGTCACATAGGAAAAGGCGGTCGACTTCGCACCTCAAGACTGCCTCTGACAAGAAAGAAAGAAAGGTCATTGTCGTAGGCGATTCCCTTCTGAGAGGAACAGAGGGCCCGATATGCAGAGTTGACCCCCATCATAGGGAAGTGTGTAGTCTGCCTGGAGCCCGGATCAGGGATATCACCAGGGCGCTCCCCAGCCTGGTGCACCCGACAGACTACTACCCGCTGCTGGTCTTCCAGAGAGGTGGGGGGGAAGCTGCTTCCCGCAGTCTGAGGGGGATGAAGAAAGACTACAGGGCCTTGGGGCGGATGGTGAAAGAGTCTGGGGCTCAAGTGATCTTCTCCTCACTTCTTCCATCTTCCCGTGATGATGTGGGACTGAATGGGAAAATTCAGTCCATAAACAATTGGCTACGAGACTGGTGCTTTAGGCAGGGCTTTGGGTTCTTTGATAACGGCTGGTTTTATAAGGCTCCAGTCCGGATGATGGCACGTGGGAAAGGTTTAACTCACAGAGGCAAAAGGATGCTGGGGCATGAATTAACAGGGCTCATTTGGAGAGCTTTAAACTAGATTCGAAGGGGGATGGGGTTGTAACTGGGCTTGCCCCAGTGGGGCAGCACTCTAGGATTGATGAAGACTGGGAGGCCTCCTATAATCCTAGGGTGAAATCGGTGAGCTCAGCTCCCTCCTTGAAATGCCTGTACACCAATGCGCACAGCATGGGAAATAAGCAGGAGGAGTTGGAGACCTGTGTTAAGTCAGGAGATTATGATCTGGTGGCAATTACAGAGACGTGGTGGGACAGCTCGCATGACTGGAATATACTCATGGAGGGCTATGTCCTTTTCAGGAAAGACAGGCCAGCCAGGCGGGGTGGTGGGGTTGCTCTTTATGTGCGAGAGCAGCTGCAATGTACTGAGCTCTGTCCAGGAACAGGGGATGAGCGAGTTGAGAGTCTGTGGGTGAGAATTAAGGGGCAGGCTGGCAGGGGCGATACTGTTGTGGGTGTCTGTTACAGGCCACCTGATCAGGATGAGGAAGTTGACAAGGCCTTCTACAAGCAGCTGAGAGCGGCCTCACAGTCACAGGACGTGGTCGTCGTGGGGGATTTTAATTTCCCTGATGTTTGCTGGAAGGACTACACAGCAACCCAGCCACAGTCCAGGAGGTTCCTCCTGTGTATGGATGATAACTTCCTCATGCAAATGGTGGATGAGCCAACCAGGAGAGGAGCGCTGCTGGATCTCATCCTCACTAACAAGGAGGGTCTGGTCGAAGCAGTAAAGGTTGAGGGCTGCCTTGGTTGCAGCGACCACGAGATGGTGGAATTCAGGATCTTGTGTGGTAGGACCAGTACAATAGCAAGTAGAATTGCAACCCTGGACTTTAGCAGGGCAAACTTTGGCCTTTTCAAGCAATTGCTAGGGGAAATCCCATGGGCAAGGCTGCTTGAAGGTAAAGGGGCCCAAGATAGTTGGTTGGCATTCAAGGATTGCTTATTCCAAGCTCAAGAGCAGAGCATCCCGACACGTAGGAAGTCAAGGAAGAGGGCCAGGAGACCTGCATGGCTGAATAAGGAACTGCTGGGTATGCTCAAGTGGAAGAGCAGAGTTTATAGGTCATGGAAGGAGGGGCTGGCCACTCGGGAGGAATATAAGGCTGCTGCTAGAGGATGTAGGAAGGCAGCTAGGATGGCTAAGGCCTCCTTAGAATTAAATCTGGCAAGAGGGGTCAAGGACAACAGAAAGAGCTTTTTCAAATACATAGCTGATAAAACTAACACCAGAGGCAAGGTTGGCCCACTGGTGAATGGGATGGGTGCCCTGGTGACAGAAGATACTGAGATGGCAGAGTTATTGAATGCCTTCTTTGTCTCTGTCTACTCTGCCGGAGGCAGTCCTGAAGAGCACTGTACTCCTGAGACCTCAGATGAAGTCAGGTCACTGGAGCAGTTTGCCTTAGTCCATGAGGAATGGGTTAGGGACCAGTTGAGCAATCTGGACATCCATAAATCCATGGGTCCAGATGGGATGCACCCGCGGGTGCTGAGGGAACTGGCGGAAGTCATTGCTAGACCACTCTCCATCATCTTTACCAAGTCTTGGGAAACGGGAGAGGTGCCTGAGGACTGGAGGAAAGCAAATGTCACTCCAGTCTTCAAAAAGGGCAAGAAGGAGGACCCGGGTAACTATAGACCGGTCAGCCTCACTTCCATCCCTGGGAAAGTGATGGAACACCTTATCCTTGATGCCATCTTAAGGCATGTCAAGGATAAGAGGGTTATGAGGGGCAGTCAACATGGCTTTACCAAGGGGAAGTCATGCTTGACCAACCTCATAGCCTTTTATGAGGAAATAACATTGTGGATGGATGATGGCAGAGCGGTGGATGTGGTCTACCTTGACTTCAGCAAAGCATTTGACACAGTCTCCCACAGCATCCTCATAGCTAAATTGAGGAAGTGTGGTCTGGATGATCAGGTAGTGAGATGGACTGCAAACTGGCTGAAGGACAGAAGCCAGAGAGTTGTAGTCTATGGGGCGGAGTCCAGTTGGAGGCCTGTATCTAGTGGAGTGCCTCAAGGGTCAGTACTGGGACCAGTATTATTTAATATATTCATCAATGATTTAGATGAGGGAATTGAGTGTACTGTCAGCAAGTTTGTTGATGACACTAAGCTGGGAGGAGTGGCTGACACGCCAGAAGGCTGTGCTGCCATCCCGCGGGACCTGGACAGGCTGGAGAGTTGGGCAGGGAGAAACTTGATGAAATAAAACAAGGGAAAGTGTAGAGTCCTGCATCTGGGCAGGAACAACCCCAGGTTCCAGTATAGGTTGGGGAACGACCTGTTAGAGAGTAGTGTAGGGGAGAGGGACCTGGGGGTCCTAGTGGATGGCAGGATGACCATGAGCCAACACTGTGCCCTTGTGGCCAAGAAGGCCAATGGCATCCTGGGGTGTATTAGAAGGGGGGTGGTCAGTAGGTCGAGAGAGGTCCTCCTCCCCCTCTACTCTGCCCTGGTGAGACCGCATCTGGAATATTGTGTCCAGTTCTGGGCCCCTCAGTTCAAGAAGGACAGGGACCTGCTGGAGAGAGTCCAGCGCAGGGCAGCTAAGATGATGAAGGGAGTGGAGCATCTCCCTTATGAGGAAAGGCTGAGGGAGCTGGGTCTCTATAGTTTGGAGAAGAGGAGACTGCGGGGGGACCTTATTAGTGTATATAAATATATAAAGGGGCAGTGTCACGAGGATGGAGCCAGGCTCTTCTCAGTGGCAAACAATGATAGGACAAGGGGTAATGGATACAAACTGGAACACAAGAGGTTCCACTTAAACTTGAGAAGAAACTTCTTCTCAGTGAGGGTGACAGAACACTGGAACAGGCTGCCCAGGGAGGTTGTGGAGTCTCCTTCTCTGGAGACATTCAAAACCCGCCTGGACACATTCCTGTGTAACCTTATCTAGGTGTTCCTGCTCTGGCAGGGGGATTGGACTAGATGATCTTTTGAGGTCCCTTCCAATCTCTAACATACTGTGATACTGTGATACTGTGAGATAGGAGCTGTGCTGTGAGATGGGACCAGCAGATAGGGCAAAATTCACCTCCTTTGCTCCTAACTCCTTTATCTCTCATGGGACCCCACTGTTGTAACTGAATGGCAATGTGAGCAAGGATACATCCCCCCCTGCCCACTCAGCTGAGCTGAGAGCTAACCCAGAAAAGAGGGGATCCCCTTGAAAAGGGGGTAACAAAGATGAGCAGGGGCTGGAGCAGCTCTGCTCTGAAGCCAGGCTGAGAGAGCTGGGCTGGGTCAGCCTGGAAAAGAGAAGGCTCCTGAAGGGGAGACCTTAGAGCAGCTCCAGTGCCTAAAGGGGCTACAGGAAACCTGGAGAGGGGCTTTGGACAAGGGCCTTTAGGGACAGGACAAGGGAATGGCTTTAACCTGCCAGAGGGGAGACTGAGATGAGCTCTTAGGCAGAAGCTCTTCCCTGTGAGGGTGCTGAGGCGCTGGCACAGGGTGCCCAGAGAAGCTGTGGCTGCCCCATCCCTGGCAGTGTTCAAGGCCAGGTTGGACACAGGGGCTTGGAGCAAGCTGCTCTAGTGGAAGGTGTCCCTGCCCGTGGCAGGGGTTGGAACTGGAAGAGCTTTAAGGTTGTTTCCAGCCCAAACTCTTCCATGATTCTATGAAACAAGCCATCCATGAAGATCTTTAGGCCAGTGCCCATTTTGCAAGCTATGTGGCTTTCCGAGTGATGGGATCACTCCACTAAGAGTCCCAGGGGAGCTCTGCAGTGGAGAGTGTGAACAGCAGAGCATGCCACCACCCCAAGGCAAAGCAAACACCCCACAGTGACAGACTCCAGGATTCTGGCTGTTGGATGCATGCTGAAAAAGGACGTGGGACATTTTCCACTGCATTAGGGCTGTATCCAGGGAAGGACAGCAGCAGATGCTCATCTTACCTGGGTGAGGTAGTAGACATGGGTGTGAGGCACTGAGTAGAGGGTATTGACAGCACCTCGGAAGGTGTAGATCTGCTGGTGAGGGTCTCCCACAAGGATTATGCCACATCTCTGTGACAGCACAATATCCACGATGGCTGCAGGAAAACATTAGAGCATTAAGGGGTTTATAAGCTAAGTCTGCTTATAAAGCAGAAGTGAACCATACAACATCTGTTGCCTGTACAGGCAGCAAATTAAAGTGCTGGGTCCTGCAGTTGGGCCACACCAACCCCCTGCACGCTCCAGGCTTGGGGAAGAGCGGCTGGTAACTGCTCATGGGAAGGGACCTGGGCTGATGCAGCTGAATGTGAGCATCTTGTGCCCAGGCGGCCAGCAAGCCACCAGCATCCTGGCCTGTATCAGCACCAGTGTGCAGCAGGGTCAGGGCAGTGGTTGTGCCCCTGCACTGGGCACTGGTGAGGCCGCACCTCGAATCCTGTGTTCAGCTCTGGGCCCCTCACTACAAGAGAGATATTGAGCTGCTGGAGTGGGGCCAGAGAAGGGCAACGGAGCTGGTGCAGGGCCTGGAGCACAGTGTGATGGGGAAGGGCTGAGGGACCTGGGGGGTTCAGTCTGGAGAAGAGAAGGCTCAGGGGGGACCTGATCGCTCCCTACAACTGCCTGACAGGAGGATGGAGCCAGGAGGGGCTGGGCTCTGCTCCCAAGGAACAAGGGATGGGACAAGAGGAACCGGCCTCAAGCTGCACCAGGGCAGGTTTAGATGGAGCTGAGGAACAATTCCTGCCCCAAAGGGTGCTCAGGCATTGGCACAGGCTGCCCAGGGCAGGGCTGCAGTCGCCGTCCCTGCAAGTGTTCACACACCGTGGAGACGAGGCCTCAGTGCCATGGGTTAGTGGTGGCCTTGGCAGTGCTGGGAACGGTTGGACTGGATGAGCTTAAAGGGCTTTTCCAGCCTGGTTGGTTCTGCATTTCTAGTATCTCTTGACTGATGACTCCAGCATTTAAGAAGAGAACAACACAGCTGCATGAGACCCTAGGCAGGGGAGAAGCAAAGGGATGCATCCAGCTGACAGGGAGCTGCCAAACATCCTCCCACTATGACAGGCTGACGCCATTCTTCCCTGGGCTGGAGCTGCAACAGCATCATCTTAACCCAGCACAAAACCACCAGCCATCCCCAATGCACTGGACACGCTGCACGTGTGCACAGTGACCTAGCACACACCACAAAGCCCCTCAGGGCCTTGAACAAAGCCTTCCCAAGGCTCATATGACGCAACCTCGTGTACTGCAGCTGCAAAAGCACAGCAAAACAAAAGCACAGGTCTCCAGAGAGTATGGGTGGGAGATCTGATGGAGCTTTTGCGCTGATTTGATAGTAGGGGCTTTCTTCTGTCCCTCTTTTGTTCCTCAGCACATGATTTGGGGCACTCAGATCCCTTTAGTACCAATTCAACTTACTCTGCAACAAAGAGCTACTCCCTGTATCCCTGGTACAGAAAGCAGGTTTCTGCCATGATTCAGGAATCCCCAGAGTGGTAGAAAGCATGGGCAAGACTTGCATTTTCTATGCATCTCTAGGTCTTCAGGCTCAAAGCATGGTGCTAAAGCAGAGTGAAGGACATTGACAGGCTGAGAGAGCTGGGCTGGTTCAGCCTGGAAAAGAGAAGGCTCCTGAAGGGGAGACCTTAGAGCAGCTCCAGTGCCTAAAGGGGCTGCAGGAAACCTGGAGAGGGGCTTTGGACAAGGGCCTGTAGGGACAGGCCAAGGCTTTAACCTGCCAGAGGGGAGACTGAGATGAGCTCTTAGGCAGAAGTTCTTCCCTGTGAGGGTGCTGAGGCGCTGGCACAGGGTGCCCAGAGAAGCTGTGGCTGCCCCATCCCTGGCAGTGTTCAAGGCCAGGTTGGACACAGGGGCTTGGAGCAAGCTGCTCTAGTGGAAGGTGTCCCTGTCTGTGGCAGGGGCTGGAACTGGAAGAGCTTTAAGGTCCCTTCCAACACAAACCAGTCTGGGATTCTATGGAGCAGCTCTGCTGTTCTGGCAGCTGAACCATTTAATGTCTCACCACTCTTGTAATAAACCATGTCCCTGGCTCTGCTGTGTTCTCTTTTTCTCTGCTAGCAGCAAAGCAACAGCGAAAGGGTCTGGGTGGCATGCATGGATGCTCATAGCAGCTGGAAACAACCCTCAAGCTGGTGCACATGTGCTCTTCCAGCTGCCTTCCTGAATTTACATGGATCTGGGATCAAGCAAAAGGTCAGTTCAACATTATAGCAGATTTCCTTTTAACTTTGCTACTTCTCACACAGCCCTCAGCACAGGAACATCCTCTCTTAGTATTTAGGAGGGCTGCAGCTCTGTCTCCTGTCTCCACTCACCTGGAGTGCAGTCCTGTGCTTCATCCACAAAAATGGCATCATACCCTGAGAGCTGAGGCTTGCTGAGCTGCCAGAGCTTCAAATACCCTGAGAGAAACAAGGCATGTCAGTGAGCAGGTAGCTTCCCATCATAAACCTCCATGACCTTGAAGACAAAAGTCCCCTTTTTCTTAAGGAAATTAATGGTTTTGGCTCTATTTCTGGCTTGGAATTTGCATGACATTGGAGGGGTTGAAACAATCCCTGCTGCTCCCAGATGTTGCTCTGTCTGCCTTGGCTGGATGAAGGATGAAACCCAACACCCAGACAAAACAAGCTGAGTGCACCAGAGGAAGGCAGCTTTGCTGCTGACCCCAGAATCCTAATGCACAAAGGAGATGGCACAGAAGATGGTTTTCCCCAGCACAAGCTACTTCTGGCACTATCTGCACACACGCTAAGAAGGAAAGGACAAGCAAGAGGAAGGGATGTGCTGGCAGCAGTAAGGAGCAAACACTCACTGTTAGCACTTGCTCCCCACTGTCTCACCCATTATTTGTATGGTTTTGCTCCATACCTGAATAGTCCCATCATTTTTCTAAGGAAAATGAGGCCCTTCTAAACCTTGTGGTCTTGCCCCATCCAGATACTCACATGAAAAATGAAACATCTATGAAAAATGAACATCTTCCACCCTTTGGACCTGTTCTGAGCTCCCTGCTGAGCCAGTGGCACCAGAAGAGGACTTTTTGATGCTCATCGCTGGTGCACAGCCAGCAATAAGCAGCATGAATCCATTCCATTGTCTATAATAGCTCTTTACTTGAAGGCATTTACATCTGTGCTCTCTTACCATCACAAGTCATCTTGTATTTCTTCTCTGCATCCCCATCCAGCTTCTTCATGTTGTGCCAAATCTCTTTGGCCTCTTTGACATTTATCTAGAAAGAGCAAACAGAAGGGTCTGCACAGATTGCTTTGAGCAGAGAAACAGCCCAGGCACAGGAGCTCTCAAAAGGCTTCTCTGCAGCCTTTCTCCTCCTACTTCTGTGTCACCACCAGCTAACTTCTCCCCAACACAGTCTTTTCCAGATACAGGAAAAGAACACTTCTCTGGCTCAGCTGTTGGTGCCATACATCCCCTCTCATTCTGCACATGAACACACATTTGGTGTTTATTTTGGCTTCTCTGGACAGCTTCAAGGTATTGAAGGTTTTGAGGCTGTCAGTTCATTTCCTACCAGAAATACCAACTTCAAATGGGGTTTCTGCTGCCTGGACTGGATGTGATCGGATATGAGCAGCGCAGAGTGGAAAGGCTGATTTCTTCCACAATGCCACCTCATGTTGCTTGCAATGGCAATGCTTGCTGTTGCTATGATGTCTGTCCTCTAAATGTGAGCTTTTGGGTTTGGCTCTGTGTATCCAAATGACTACAAAAATTCTTATTGTCTTCACATGTAAGAGCACAACATTCAGGCACTGATATAAATCCATGGAATCTCTTCTCTCTTTTTACTTGCAGGGAAGACACATCTGCACTAAGCAGAGCCAGCGATGATAACCTCTCTAGAAGCCAGCTGTGCAAACAGGGACAACAAACAGGCCCTGGTTCCTTTGAATTTGTCACAAATAACCATGGAGTAACCATGGGATAACCATGGAATAACCATGTTTTGACAGTTCTTAGAGCTGAAGCTCAAATACCCGTGAAATAGGAGAGATGTGGATGAGAGATGAGGCCCTTCTAACCCTTGTGGTCTTGCCCCATCCAGATACTCACTTCCTTTTCTGCTTGACTGACAGGTTGTGTCTGGCCATGAGTGTTTCTGAACCAATGAGGAGAGTGCTCTTCACAGATCTCTTCATCTGAAGAGGCAAAAAAGCTTTCCAGGGTTTGGGAGACCATTTTCCCTCTTACAAACAGAGATTGGCCCTTGTGGTTCTGGAGAAGGAAACTGATGGAATAAACTGACATCTTGGAGAAGTTCAGCTTGCCTTTTTTGTTATAGCTGGGCCACAGATGACACAAAACAAGAGAGACATGTTGAAACACACAGGAAAAGCCTAGTGGAAAAGCAAGCTCAGTTTCATTCCTGTTGCACACTAACACTTGCAGATAGAGCTCTGGTTTATACACCCACTGTAACCTGGTAATGGAATAGCTTTTAAATCTGCACACATTTTGTGGTGGAAGTACAAACTTGTTCATTTTATAGATGGAAAGTCGAGCCAGTGAGATACTCCCAGCATTCCCCTCTGCAATTACAGCGTTTCCAAGAGCCAGGTAAGAGGATTCCCTCTTTACAAGATGTGGCTCATTTTCTCTCTTATCTGCAGTTTAGATGTGCCAGAAACTGCTACATTAGAATAACTCAGGTTAAAACAACCACCTCCTCTGAAGAAAAACAGCATTTAGCGTGGTTGTACCACTGAAATGTAATTGAGAAATGGGGAAAAGACATTCTGAGTGGCTTCTATCTCCCTGTGAAGTGCTCCTTGGCTATAAGCACAGGATGAACAGCCCCAAACCAGTGATAGGGCTTGTGTCAGCACTCTCTATGCCAGAGCAGGGCAATGATTCTGTTTCCCAAGGCTCCTTTGGATGCTAAAATCACTGAAAGCATTCAGAAACCATAAATCACAGCCTGGCCTGAAGCAGGAGAAAGAAATCATTTCCCCCATTACTTTTGCTTCCTCAAATCCTGGAGGGTTACTTCAAAACCAGACTTGCCTTTCCTGCCACGTCTTTTCCCTGCTCCATCAGCCTTCAATGAAGGAATCTAAAGTCCCCACTCACTGTTTGCCAACACTTCCATATGCCAATGAGTGGAAAGTCCTGCACGTGACGTTCCTGGGGAAGACACTTCTCCCCCTCTCTGCAACTGCTTTGTTAAATGCCACGTAAAGGAACCGCAGCCCTGCAAACTTCTCCGCATACTTGACCAAGGTCGAGGTCTTCCCTGAGCCTGAAGAACACAAAAAAGCAAATAATAAAGCATCCAGAAGCTCTTCCCTCTGAGGGTGGAATGGGTTGAACGGAGAAGCTGTGGCTGCCCCATCCCTGGCAGTGTTCAAGGCCAGGTTGGACACAGGGGCTTGGAGCAAGCTGCTCTAGTGGAAGGTGTCCCTGCCCGTGGCAGGGGTTGGAACTGGATAAGCTTTAAGGTCCTTTCCAACCCAAAGCGCTCAGCAATGCCATTATTCTATGATCCAGAGTCAGGGATGAATGAACCCACACCCCTCTCATCAGCTTCATCTCCTCCCTCCTGCTGTCCTAAGCACACAGCAGGACTATTTGCAGCTAATGGGAGTTTATTCACCAGCTCCAGTGAAATCAGCAGAAGCTGCGGAGCAAAAGCAGCTTTGAAAACTTACAGTCTGCATCCCAAAAGCTTTTAATAAAACCCCCTTTTATCACCCAGTATTGCAGGAGTCTGAACATACCAGAAGGTCCTGGTTCTCCTGAAAGACAGCTTGGTAAATGGAATGTCAAAATTGCTCTTATGAATGACTGTGCTCTGGCACCTGGAGCATCTCCTCCCCTTTTCATTGACTTTGGTGTCTGCAGAGTTGTTTCTCTCATACGTTCTCACTCCTGTCTTCGGCATGTTTTCCCCTTCCCTTCTTAAATACATTATCCCAGAGGTGCTACCAGCATCACTGATGGGCTCAGCCTTGGCCAGTGGCTCTATCAGACACAGGGGAAGCTTCTAGCAGGTTCTCACAGAAGCCAACCTTGTAGCCCCCCAATACCAAAACCTTGCCACACAAACCCGAAGTGCCTGGTACAGATACCGGGCTCACTGGTGCTTTGCTTCCATGTCCCGCTCTAACTCCACTGCCACAACAGCTGTCAGCAATTGGCTTGGCCACCTCACCCTCAAGTTCCTTTACATCTCCTGGGTGATGCAGTCCAGAGCATGAAACAACCCACCAAGGGTCTCATCCTTAACCTTTCCCATGTGGATGTGAGACTGACCCTTTGGCGGACCCCTTCAGAGAAGGATCCTGAGGCTGCTCCTTTCCAAGACCCTCTATGAGGAACATGGATGGATGCAGAAACACATTGAGCCGCTCTGCCACTGCATCATTCCCTCTACAGCATCCTTTACACTGCAGTGAACTAAGAGAGGCTTTGGCAAGCATCCTCATCCACGTCTGAAGAATAATTACATTCTTTTATGCCTTTTGCAAGCTCTTTTTCAGCCTTGTTGTGGTTACATGAAACCTCTGTGCATGTATGTTCCCTTCTGTGCCATGTGGACACGGTGACTTTTTGCAGACATAAGAAACCACCCTCAGTAGCTTCTGTACCGTGGTGTTTTGCTGTACGTGTCCTTTAGCAGGTCTGTTCTGGCACAGAGCATGCATTAGCTTCAAGCCCCCAGGGTGGTATCTTTAAAGGGAACTCTCTGGAGGCGGAAGGAGAAGATTGGCTTTTCCTTCTCTTTATAAAGAGACTTCCTTGATTTTATCCAATTCCCCTTTTTAAAACAGTGTCAAGTGCTGAAGATTTCTTGGCTTGTGCTGCTTCCACGGGGATGCTAAATCTGAACAAGTCAGACTGGCTCTGTCTAGAGGCCTGTGGACAATAACACTGCAAAACAGCAACACATGGAGCTGCTCTTCCCCTCCTGGCTTCCCTGACAAGCTGCTCTGGGCAGTCACTGACACTTGGTTTCAGTTTCACATCTGAATAAGACACTTACCCAGCTTGAATGGCAGTAACCACCACATTTCCCATCCCTATTTCTCTGCAAAAGCTTGCTCTGATTATTTTTCTGTTTATTAAAAGTAGGGTTAATGCCCTGGTATCCACACAAGTCCTTGGATAGAGAAGCAGGGGGGAAAGGGGCACAATTAGAGGTTACACATTCAGTCTTACAATGTAAGTTTTCACTCTTACCTGCAAATGCCATAATCTTCACTATTTGACCGTGCTCAATTTTGTGATTCAGAACCCTTTGCTGTTCGTGGGTCAGCTTTACCTCAGGCCGGCTGTTAAAAGCAGAAAGCAACAGAGAGGGAAAGGAATGAAGGACATAAATACTGCCACATAAACCAACCACATCAACTAAGAGCAGAAGGAATCCAATGGAACGACTGATCCCCTCCCACAAGCAGGAAGGTGGCACTAGAGCTACTTGGTTATTGTGCAAAGGAGAAGAGCAGGGAATGAGAAAAGACTGGAGATAGCAAAGGGAAAGAATAAACCCTGGGGAATGTTCTATAGGAAAAGATCTTCTCAAGGGGCCTAAGCCATGCTTTAAAGATGAATCTCGCACCGTGGCTCCTTAGGCTTACTGAAAACAGTGACTTGGGTTTGGGTGTTTTGCTGCGCTCTGATGTCTCAGCATACAGGACAGATCCATTCTACTGCCTCTCAGAGGAGCCGAGAGCTCTGAGTAACATTAAGAAAGGCATTCAGTGCAGTTGTCTTCATAAAGGTCTAAACCCTGTAATCGGCCAACAGCGTGAACCACCTCTTTGTGCAGGGTCCTCTCCAATACCACCTGTAAGGATGGGAAGCCTTGTTTAAGCATCCTTGCCATTCCACAGCTGGCAGTCAGGTGACTGCCCCCAGGACACATCTTTTACTGAACAAGCAGATTCTGCTTCGGAGACTTCACATGGAAGGGTGGAATGAAAGGGCTGGGAAAACAGCCTCTGATTTATTCATTTTATTATAACCTCTAGCACTGTTGTGCCTTGGGTCATCAGTGGTTGGATTGATCTTTGCTAGATCCCTGCGACAGATGAAAGCACTACTCCTTCTGCAGGTAAGGATGAGGAAACTAATTGACTCTACAGCAGAAGGGGAACCAAGCCTGGACCTCCACAGGCCAAGAAAGCATTTCACTCCTCACTGTCCTTCCTTTCTAGGCAGTAAGTTACCAACCAATGCTAACTTATGATATCTATATATAACATTATGTTAATATTAGCATGATATTAATATTACATTAATATGTTCCAGTTATCCAACAGGATCCAGAAAACAGGAGCCAAATCAACGCCCTGTGGCTGGTATCTCATTCCCTCCCATGCACAGGAAGCAGTGC
The DNA here is from genome assembly GCF_963264785.1 of Psittacula echo. Lineage (NCBI taxonomy): Eukaryota > Metazoa > Chordata > Aves > Psittaciformes > Psittacidae > Psittacula > Psittacula echo. Next base: position 161,052,070 of record NC_137735.1, read on the forward strand.
TCACAAATGAACAGCCACAGCAATGCCACCAGCAAGCCAACCCCTTGACTGACTGCACTTTATGTTTCCAGGGGAACCCACTGCTAAACTTAAAGCAGGTTCTCTCCCCTCCTTCCAGAGCTTCTTATCCATAGGGAGAGTGGTGATTTGGGAAGAGCACGCGGAACTGTGCTCCACCAAAATATAGATCCACCAGTGAATAACAACTGTTAAACTCGGTGCTTGGAAATTCAATTTGTACAGACTTAAGGCCTGGTTTTCCTCTGAGAATTCAGGGAGAAGAGGGAAAGGAGCAGAATAAGGGTTTGTACCAATCCTTATGAGTCTTGTCAACCAGCTGCTACCAGGAAACACTTGCTCCCCCTCCAAGGTTCATCCCTCCACCAGGACCCTGCTTACTTATCACCTACAATAGCATTACCCAGACCGTAAGTCTTGTCTGCAGCACGAAGCCACCGCATCCTCTTCCACTGTCTGCATCGTCACAGAAGCATTTTCCATCAGGTACAAGCAGTAGAAAATGCTGTAATGGATCCTGGTAGAAGAGACAAGAGACGAACTATCATTGAGAACTCATCAATAGCAAATGAAATGTCTGCAGCTACCTAAAAGACCCCCAACACCTCAAATAACTCCAGTGGGAAGGGGCACAAAGCCTCAGGCACTCAGGGAGTTGCAGGAGACAGTGTTAACAGTAGTTAGTTCTGCCTCGAAAAGTGACTGCTCTGTTTGTGGCCTCCTCCTCACTCCTGCTAGGTTTGGGTTTCAGGGTCTGCCATGCAAATGTGACCTGGGATCAGTCCACAGCATCCTTTTGCTCTCCTGAACCACTATGAGCAACAGCCTAGGGGAGTCTGAGAGAGAATGTGGGGCTAGTTCAGGCTTCTGAAGTGAACCAGTTTCATAAACTGCCTTATGATGATCCTCTGACAATCTTTCATGGTGCAAAGAATGGAGCCCAGAGACTCTGTGGCTTTATTTATGCTGGCAACAGCAGGTTTAAAAGGAACCTCCATGGCACACCAGGGTTGACACCACTGTGGTTTTACCTCTTTTAGTGCAGCTTTGGTCCTGTGGCCTAAGAGGGCCACACTCCAGGACAAACCTTGTGGCTTGCATGAGGTGACCTGCATTCTCAGATTCACATCGCTCAAGGAGCTGCAAATAGGATTCAGACAGTTCCTCAAGGACAGGTTTTCCTCCTTACACCCCAAATCACAAACCTCGTGGAGTTTGAAGAGTTAATGGCAGAAGAGATGGGGTCATTCCTACCTCTTCTCTCCTCGGTGGAGGTGGGACATGGGTGACTTTGACCATGAACTCTCATTGCTAGCAAGTGACACCCTCTGTCTGCCCCACCCTTAGAAGGTGTTAACCCAAGTTAATGACCTTAGCCAGCAATTAGCAATCACTAACAGGCCAAAGAAGCATCCTGATTTCCCTGTTTGGTAGCCTGAGTACATGGCCCATGCCTGAGTAAGCAGAAGGTGAAGTGTTTAACACAGGCTGGTCTATGCCGCACAGAGAGCAGCTTAAAGAACATTCTTCTTCCTGGCTATAGATCCATTTTTAGTTCAGTTCCTCTCAAGTCTTCCCTTAAGAATCAGTTACAGGTGTCCTTAATCCTTATCTCATCCTCACTGTAATTCTGTGGGCTCTGACCTGCATTACCAGGCACCTCTGTGCACAAAAGACAAGAGGATGGATCACTACCTACATGCAGAGGGAGCCCATGGAGTATCACGTAAGAGGAGTAAAGTAATCGGTCTCAGGAAGGTAAATACATTAAATTGAGAAGTGTATCTATTTCTAAGCAGGAAGCTTCTATGATTGCTTTAAAATCTGCTTTTCTTTCTGAAAAAAAAATCCTATTCCTTGAGCTTTATCTCCTGAAAAACAAGTGGATTATGGAACAGTCCCGGAATTAAAGCAAATCTAAAGGTAATGCTCCTGAATGTTCCTGCAACAAGCTAGAGATGTGCACACTGTTCCCAACAAACTGCACACAGAGGAACCAGAGAGGCCTAACCAGGAGGAATATTATGCTCATTAAATATATAGAAAATATATTTCATATATATATGTTCGTATATATTTCTGATATAAAAATATAGTTATTCATATATATTTATATATGAAATATATATTCATATTATCATACATAATATAACATATTTAACATACATATATTAATACATATTAAATAAATATGTTATATGTATAGAAATATATGCTCATGGGCATATATTCACTGTATATATTCCACATTACTATAGCTAGAAAGAGGCAGGCAGACAGGGAGCATCTCCCTCCTCCTTTACCTGTTAGTGATGACGATGCTCTTGTTTCTCATTGCACACAGCAGAGTTGCCATGCAGTAAAGCGTCTCGGTCACATCCACAACAGAGAGGGTAGAGCAGGGTCTCTGTAGACATTTGATCAGCTTCTGGATGTCACTGACGCCGTCGGAGAAAAGCACCATGACTGCAATGATGGCCCAAGTGCTCTCAGGCTGAGGGAGGCAACCAAGAGAATGAGCAAAAAGCCTTCAGGAGGCTTTAGGAGCAGGGAAGCGCTGCTTCCACACTGGAAAAACACTTCTGCCATGACAAATGCATAACCTGGAGCAGCTCTGCTCTAGAGCCAGGCTGAGAGAGCTGGGCTGGTTCAGCCTGGAGAAGGCTCCTGAAAGGGAGACCTTAGAGCAGCTCCAGTGCCTAAAGGGGCTGCAGGAAACCTGGAGAGGGGCTTTGGACAAGGGCCTGTAGGGACAGGCCAAGGGGAATGGCTTTAACCTGCCAGAGGGGAGACTGAGATGAGCTCTTAGGCAGAAGCTCTTCCCTGTGAGGGTGCTGAGGCGCTGGCACAGGGTGCCCAGAGAAGCTGTGGCTGCCCCATCCCTGGCAGTGTTCAAGGCCAGGTTGGACACAGGGGCTTGGAGCAACCTGCTCTAGTGGAAGGTGTCCCTGTCCGTAGCAGGGGCTGGAACTGAATCAGCTTTAAGGTCCCTTCCACCCAACCTATTTATGATTGTAGGAATAGTATCAAATAACACCCCAAAGGGAAAACCCTCAGACACAGGAAGGCAGATCTGTCCTCAAAGCACCAGGAATTGTTAAACCTGTTCCATAAACCAGGTAATCACTGTTAAACCTACCCCAGCCCTGCTCTGTAAATGTGGCAGCTTGTTGACAACACAGACTTCAGCCTTTGAGAAGAGGTGATGACTCTTCAAACACTGGAGAACTGCACCAGGATCTACCTTCCACCTGGTGGGTATGGCAGACACACACCTGCACAGAGCGGGAACAGCAGCATTTGCAAAGAAGCTTTATCAAGTGGGTTTATTCACTTGATATATAAATATATATCAAGTTTCTATAGTGATATAAATAAAGCCTTCTCCATAATACCATCGTTTTAGTCTCCAAGTTCTTTCTGTCTGTCTCAAAGTCTCCTTTCAGAAGATGGACCCACTTTGCTCCTAAACCAATTTGACTCTATTGGCACCACCTAATTGCCAAACATCATTCCCTCTAGACTACAGAGGTCTCAACAGAGCACTTGCTTTTATCAGGGACCTGACTTGGGCTTGGCTTTGACTGATAAGTAACTGCAGGTCCAGGAAAGCAGCCTTTCAGGAAAGGAAAAGATGGGAATACATTGGAGATGGGAGAGACCAGGAAGAAGAGCTCAGATCTCACACCCTCCACGAGATCCTTGTATTTTACCTAAGCCCAGGAGATGCTGAGCCTCTGTGACTCATCAGCAGATGGAAAAGCAGAGCTGACGTGACAGATCCTAAAACACAAAGTGATGCTGAAAGGGATGCTTACATTGGGCCTCACTTTCTCCAGCACAGTCACCCTGCAGGAAGCAACCATGGAATATCCTCCCCCAAGCTTGTTGTTGGGTGCCAGAAAGCAGCAAGTGACAGAGCAGCCCATATTTGACTCTGTCATCTAATGCTTGCCTTGGAGCTCCTGGCAGCTCCTCTCAATTGTTGAACCCAACCTGGCTGTGCTCCGACGTGCAGGTCCATCTCCAAAACCTTCCTTTGAGCCTCCAAATGCAGCAGCTGCTTGTTGGCACCCTCTTGCTCAGGCTCTCCTCACCTCTTTCCTCTTTTGATGCAACAACCATCTCCCTGCCCTCCAACAGGCAACACCATTCAATACTGTTCTTCCACCCCCTCTTCCCAGTCCAGCTTCTCCATCTCTTAGTACAAGGCTATCCCTGCCTAGCCTCTCACTTACCCATCACTTCTCACTTGCTATCAATGATGCAAACGCAGAAGGGACTTTGGAAGCCAACTGCTCAGTGCAGGGACAACTTCAAGCTTTGGTCATTTGTCCACTTGAGGCCTGAGCATCTCTAATGATGGAGATTCCCAGCCTCTCTGGGTCAGTGTTTGGCTGCTCTCCTAGCATCTAACTGGATTTCCTATATGGAACTTGTGCCCATTGCCTCTTGCCCTCTCACTGTGCACCTCCAAGCATCATGCTCTCTGTGGCCTATTATTAGACATGGGAAGACAGCGATTAGGTCCCCTTTCCACCTTCTCTTCTCCAGATTTCATCCTCTACTTGTACATCTCCTCAAACACCATGTTCAGTTTTGGGCTACAGGAAAGACACTGAGGTGCTGGAGCATGTGTCCATGCAGCTGGTGCAGGGCCTGGAGCACCAGTACTATGAGGAGCAGCTGAGGGACCTGGGGGGTTCAGTCTGGAGAAGAGAAGGCTCAGGGGGGACCTGATGGCTCCCTACAAGTGCCTGAGAGGAGGATGGAGCCAGGAGGGGCTGGGCTCTGCTCCCAAGGAACAAGGGATGGGACAAGAGGAACCGGCCTCAAGCTGCACCAGGGCAGGTTTAGATGGAGCTGAGGAACAATTCCTTCCCCAGAGGGTGCTCAGGCATTGGAACAGGCTGCCCAGGGCAGGGCTGCAGTCACCGTCCCTGAAGGGCTTTAAAAGATGTGTAGATAATGGCTCTTGGGGACATGGGTTAGTGGTGGCATTGACAGTACTGGGTTAACAATTAGACTCAATGATCTTAAAGACCTTCTCCTAAATGATTCTATGACCACGTATTCCAAACAGAACAAGGAAGAGGAAAATGGAAGTTTTTCACCTATTTGTAGAACCCTTGTAGTGATTTCTACTCATCTTCCTGTCCATCCCCCTCCTGTTTAGAGGACAAACCTGTTGTTCTCCTGGCAATTCACAGGATACAATGGAAGAAGACCCAAAGCAAGGAAGCTCTGAGGATCTACAGGTACAAGTCAATGCTGAATTGGACTCACCTGATCAGCCCAAACACACATCCTTCCTGCTCCTTTGTTATGGCAAAATCCTGCATGACCTGTTCAACGCTGCGCAGGGCCGTGGCCTCTTTCTTTAGGTACCGATGGTACAGCTTCTTCCAGGGAATGAACTGGAATGTGAAGCACATAGAACCATCTTTCACCTCACAGCACTGGAAAATAGGCTTCTTCTGGCAATAAGCTCATCAATGTGACAGCCAAAGACCTGGAGTTCAAAACATCCCTGGAGCTTGATGAAAACACCTAGCATGAGATGGGGAAGGGAAGAAGAAGCAGAGAAAGACAGACTTGTCCCTCATAGCCTGCAAACATGCCTGTAAGAGGCTGGTTTTAATAATATTATGGGAACAGGGTGATGCTGGTTCAGTTTCAAACACAAAAACATTACAGAAAGGGGAATATTTTCAACACTATTGCACAGAGCTGCTCTGAGTGCTTAAAATCCCTATGTCCATGAAGCCTGACCTTCCTGCAGCCTGCTGTTTGGACTGCTTTGGTACAACCACCAGGATCCTGCCTTTTGGGCTGTGTACAGAGCACAGAGCAGATCTGGGAGAGGACTTGAGCATGCTGAGCAGTCAATGCATGCATTTGTTATGCATCGCTAGGTCTTCAGGCTCAAAACGTGCTGCTAAAGCAGAGTGAAGGGGATTGACGGGCTGAGAGCTGGGCTGGTTCAGTCTGGAGAAGGTTCAAAGGAGACCTTAGAGCAGCAACCTGCTCTAGTGGAAGCTGTCCCTGCCCATGGCAGGGGCTTGGAGCTGGAGGAGCTTTAAGGTCCCTTCGACCCAAACCATCCCATGATTTTATGACACCTCCTGCATTGCGTCCAACCTCACTCATCCCAAGTTATCGGCAAGGCACAAACTAGAACATGGACCCCAGGAAAACCTGGGCTGTGATCAATCCCCCACTGCTCTGCGCCAGGATGAGGAACCTCTTTGCACCAGCTGAGTGCTTCCAGTGCGAATGGAGCGAGCTGAGCAGCGCTGGCTGCCTCTGAGCCACCTCTCTCATTGGATGCAGAGATCTCACTGCAGCCAAAACGGGTTCACCACTGTTTGCTCTGTGAGAGCCTCGACTGCAGATGGATCCAGCTCCATACAACCAGAGCTAAAAGCCTTTCCTCTAAAGTCACTTGACTACAAAAGAAACCATACACACAGACTGGGGCATGGGACATACTCCAGCCACAAGAGGACACTGCCCAGTCTGGAGCTGGTGTCCAGCATGACCCCTGTCAAACAGAAAGGAAGATTCTGTGGAGTCTTACAGGACGCTCTATCCATGTTATGGGAAGTGCTAACAGATATTAGTGATTTAGCTTAAATAAGTAAGTTTTAATAGTTTGAGTCAGAGTATTGTGTGGTTTAGGATGCTGTTTGCTCAGCTTTAGCTTTACAAAGCAGCTAGGTCAGCTAAAGCCTTAGGCCAGAAACTGGACTTTCAGCAAGTGATGCTTTCAGCTGGAACAGAGTTAGTTTTCCCAGTATTCTTCCCAGAAGCTGGCGCAGCGCTGTGTTTTGTCTTTAGTGTGAGAAGAATGCTGTGATTACACTGATGGGTTTAGCTGTTTATTAAAAAGTCCTGTTCATCCCAAGTCCAGGACCTCTTCAGTGTCCCATGGTCTGCCATTCAGCACAAGAAGCACAAACCAAAAGATAAGGAGACTACCGCTGTCTGCAGAAGCTGGAGCTCCACAAGATAACAACAGCTGCATCCAGCTCTGGGGCAGCAGCACAAGAGGGACGTGGAGCTGTTGGAGCGAGTGCAGAGGAGGCCATGGAGATGCTGCGAGGGCTGGAGCAGCTCTGCTCTGGAGCCAGGCTGAGAGAGCTGGGCTGGGTCAGCCTGGAGAAGAGAAGGCTCCTGAAGGGGAGACCTTAGAGCAGCTCCAGTGCCTAAAGGGGCTGCAGGAAACCTGGAGAGGGGCTTGGGACAAGGGCCTGTAGGGACAGGCCAAGGGGAATGGCTTTAACCTGCCAGAGGGGAGACTGAGATCAGACGTTAGGAAGATGAACCTGAAGCAGGAGGAAGAAGCGCATCTGAGAGTGAGTGAGGAGTCAAAAGGGACACCCATGGGCTCACTGGAGCCACCCGCTGCAAAGAGACACTGGTCCCAGCAGTTAAAGTCCCGGCTGGTGTGTGTGTGACCCCTTGAGTGGTGTGTGAATGCTTAAGCAGCAGCTTCTTCCCTAACATAAGAAGGCATCACGGGAAGTTAAACCAGGATAGATCTTCCGATAGAGGCTGGCATCCAAAGATGCCACTGGGGTCCAGAGGACCACAAATTGACAAAAGAAGACAGGATATGGGCATTAGGAACAATAAACAATTTAAAGAGAGAGACATAGCACATGTGTAGCCACAAGACTAAGAGCAGAGCAGAGCAGTAGGAGATGGAAGAGGTTCAAATCAGTATCACAGCAAGTCCTTACCAGTGGATCACTGACTATGTCCCTCCAGCAGCGACACACCAGGCTGAGGTTCTGATACAGATCAATCACAGGTAGGAAAGCAAAGATGTTCCTAAGGACTTCGACAGGCAGCATATCAATACTTCCCTGAGGCACTTCCCAGGTCCGAGTCCCCAGGAGTCCATAGTGCGTATCAGGGACTGGTTCAATTTCCATATCATCAAGTTCCTGCTTGATCCAGCTGTGTTCTGGATGAACCACCAAGGGCTTCTTCTCAGGTTCAGCCCACAAATCATGCTCTGGCTTGAGGGTACCTGCAGTGGACAGAGGCTGCTTCCTGGAGCTTTCCTTGGGAGCTGGTACAAAGTCATCATCCTCCAGAAAAGCAGAGTCATTGCTGAAGGAATCATCAGTGAAGGTGGGATCCAGAAGTTCTTCTTTGATCCTCCTGCTCTTCGTCCCACCAGCACCAACCTGTTGTGTCCAAGGGACCTTGAAGTAATCAGTGATGTTGAGCTGACCTTGGCCTGCAGAAAGAGGAAGAACACGAGTGGGGTGAACAGATGAAGGGCAAAGCACACTGCTTCTGAGCTAAAAAGGAGCCTGAAGGTTGTATAAAGTGGTGGTTATCTCCACAGGGCTCCTCACAGGTGTATGAGCTTCCTACAGGTGAATTATCCTGCCTCATGGTGCTTCCCTGGCAACTTACAGAAGTCAACAGAACAATGTCCATCTCTTTCCACTGTCTACAGGAAATCAGAAGGAAACAAAAAGCAAGGCTTGAGTTGTGGTTGTGTTCCCCAGGCTGAGGTTGAGCTCCCAGTCGTTATCACTGGTTTTAACCAGGTGAGTGAGAAACACACTAAGATATTAGAAGAGCTTCAAGGTTTAACTACTCTGCACCATGAGAAGGTCACAGCACCAAGCCTCTGCTGCTCCTACCATGCTATAAGAAAGACCAATGTCTTCAAGAGGATAAACAATGATTTCTTGCCTGGCTGCACTGGGGACCATAAAGGAAACTGAAACTTGGCAAGAGACTGCTCTCAGCAGCCCTTCCTTCCTGACAGCCACACAGTCCCTGTAGCACACAGCCTAGAGTTATCAGCACTGATAGGATTCATCTGTCCTGCTCCCAGAATACCCTGGTGCTTGGCTGAGAAGCAACTCGAGAAGAAACAAATCACAAGCAGTTACTGCTGATGCCTGATGCTTCAGGATGCTCCTGAAGGTGAAGCTGAAAGAGGTCTGATTTGAAAGACACTGCATAAAATGAACAGGGAATGCTCGTGTTTAATAGCCTAAATCCTGCGGCATCCAAGATAATGAGGTATTTTAAAGTGAGACAGTCAAAGGTATCACTGGCATGAAATGGAGAAGTCTGAAGACAGAGTCCAGGACTCTGATGTCTCATCTGGCCTCACTTCAATCTGTGAAGCGAGTCACCTTACACCAAGGTACAGAGAGACTCCCGAGCATCCCAGGGAAACACCACAATGCTTCTAAGTTTCATCTTCACAGTGACCAAGGCACAGAGGAATGATTCAGGATATAGTTCTTTCCTTTCTACTTGTCTCCTCAGCCACACATGTGTGTAGCAACTCCAAGTTGGCCATCACAATGTTTCCCACTCCCAGGAAAGCTGCAGATCATTAATATCAGCAACACTTCAGCATCCCATATAACTAATCAGCTCATTATTAGTTAATAACAATCCCAAAGAGTATCCAGAAGCAGGAGTCACATCATTAATAGTTTCTAACAGGAGTGTTCCTCAGGGAGAGCTGCTGTTCTCCACAGGTAGTCTCCAACAGCTCAACACCAGAGACATGGTGGCATTTCTGGTGTGAGGAGGGACTAAACACACGCAAAGACAAACTTGACCCTCATAGAATCTTTCTATGGAATCTTTCTCTAGCTACCTGGTTTTGCAGAGGCAGAGATTAACCCCAGTTTTGCCACACAACACTCAAAGCCAACCAATGTCTTCTATTTGCACTCACTCACTTGGCATTACTCCCCTTCAGTTTTGGCCCCCACTGTCTCAGTTTTGGTCCCTGCTCTACAAAAGAGATGTGGACAGGCTGGATACGGGCCACAAAGAAGATCCAGGGACTGGGAAGGGTGTGAGGAAAGGCTGAGAGAGCTGGGGTGGTTCAGCCTGGAGAAAAGGTGGCCCAGGGAGACCTTATCCCCACCCTCCAGTATTTAAAGGGTGATACAAGGACGATGCAGACTCCCTTTTTACAAGAAGTCCCATGGAAACGACACAGGGTGATGGCACAAGTTACTCCTGGGGAGATTCCAACGGGACACAAAAGGAGAATTTTCCATCATAAGAACAATCAGCCATTGGAATAATGTCCCCAAGGAAGTGGTGGAGTCCCCAACATGGACACTCCTAAGATTGGGCTGGACAGGGTGCTGGGACATCATGTCTAGGTCGTGCTTTGCCAAGAAAGGTTGGACCAGCTGATCCCTGAGGTCCCTTCAAGGTGGGACTCCATGATTCCAACCAGCACAAGCTCAGGGATGGATTAAACAATGCCCTTTTGCTCCACACTGTACCAGCACTGCTCTCCCCCAAACCCCTCAGCCTTCAAACCACTCAAAACCGGTACCTCCTCGGCGTTTCCGTGTTCGGTGGCTGGGATGGAGGCCCCTGTTTATATCTCCTCTGCTTTGGCTTTGACTCAATGGCTGTGTCAGGGAAGATGAACCTTCAGCAAGAGCTTCACAGTCCTGGGCTGTCAGGTGGGTTTTCTTGAACCTCTTCCCTGCTTTGCCAACACGCAACAAAAAACAGACCCCAAAGTGTCAGCAAAGAACAGAATAAACCCCATGGCTCTGACAGAGGCATAAAAACAGTTTCCTTTTGGAGCTTCAGTCAGAAGTTTCTCCAAATAAGTCACAGACTGATTTGGGTTGGAAGGGGCCTTAAAGCTCATCCAGTACCAACCCCCTGCCACAGGCAGGGACACCTTCCACTAGAGCAGCTTGCTCCAAGCCCCTGTGTCCAACCTGGCCTTGAACACTGCCAGGGATGGGGCAGCCACAGCTTCTCCGGGCACCCTGGGCCAGCGCCTCAGCACCCTCACAGGGAAGAGCTTCTGCCTTATCTCCAACCTGAACTTCCCCTGTTTAAGTTTGAACCCATCACCCCTTGTCCTATCACTACAGTCCCTGATGAAGAGCCCCTCCCCAGCATCCTTGTAGCCCCCTTCAGTCACTGGAAGCTGCTCTGAGGTCTCCACGCAGCTTCTCTTCTCCAGGCTCAACAGCCCCAATGTTCTCAGCCTGTCTCCATATGGGAGCTGCTCCAGCCCCTGATCATCCTGGTGGCCTCCTTTGGACTTGCTCCAACAGCTCCATGTCCTTCTGATGTTGGGGACACCAGAACTGCACACAGTGCTGCAAGTGGGGTCTCATGAGAGCACAGCAGAGGGGCAGGATCCCCTCCTTTGAGCTGCTGCTCACGCTTCTTTTGGTGCAGCCCAGGATATGGTCACAGCAGAAGCTCATACAACACTCTGCTGAGGAGCTAAGGAGGGCAATGCATCATGTCAGGGTGACACATCTGCATCACTGCAACAGCGACTGCACCCCAGGGCCCCTCTCCTGCGTTGTACGAGGCTTCAGAACAAAAGGGGACAACATAAAACCAGAACCCTTGCAAGCTTTGTGGCTCTCGCTATAATACCATATAATACTAACAGCAGTTGTGTAATGGCAAAGTATCATTAGGAGGATGCTGAGGCAGACTATGAAGGCTGAACTGTGCCACCACGCAACAGTGATTCACCCAAGGAAGGTCAGAGCCAACATTCGAACATCCAAACTTGAGCCTTTCACAAGTAGATCCAGCTGGGATCCTCTGCTAAGGAGGAATCATAACCCCCTCACAACACAGCGCTTCTCCATGAGGATGGGTAAGAAGCAGCACAAATCTATACGAAGAGCTAAGAAAACCTTACTTGAAAAATGCACAAGCTCCTCTCTTTCATGCACAGGGCAGCCAGCAGGAAAGGAACACAGAATGCAATTCACTGCTACCAAAAACGCTCATGGGAAATCCAAAACGATGGCACAGGATGGGCTCCCTCCTGACAGAGCTGCCAGCAGAGCACTGCTCATGCAGTTTCACTTCTACTTTCCTACTGTGCTGTGGTGCAGAGGATAAAGTCCTCTAACGTGTCTCTGGCAGCCACAAGCGATGGACTAATCCCATCCAGCGGGATCCAAGGGTCAGTTCATGATGCTGCTTCCTCCCATTCAGCCACGTCAGCACAGCAGAAAGGCTGTTTTCTGACTTCATGCTCTTCAGAACACAGCAAATGAGCCTTCAAACAGCAAATGAGGCAAACAGAAGATAAAAAGCAACGCAAGACAGTCCTGTGACACTCAGGGACACGGGTTCATGGTTGGCCTTGATGAGCTTCAAGGTCTTTTCCAACCTAAAAGATTCTTTGATTCTATGATTCTACGTCAAAATGGTGTTACTCACTCAAAATGGAAACCTTCTTTTGGATTAAGCAGCAGGAAGCATTGAAGGGCCCCAGTCCTCTGAAATACACAGAGACTGCAGATGTCAGAGCTGAGGTGAAGGCCCTTAGTCCAGTCCTGGAGCTGTCAAACACAGAAAAGTCTTGCACAATATCAGAACAGAGGGCAAAACCACTGCTCCCTTGACCCCAGGACAGCAAAACCCCCCATGCCAGGACCATGGCAGAGGGTTCAAGTGCACAAACCCAACACAAGGTAACCCCTGTCCTGCACCTCCAGAGCGTGAGCAGCAGCTCAGGGAGGGGATTCCCTGAGACCCCCCCTGCAGCCCTGATCCAGCTCTGGGGCAGCAGCACAAGAGGGACGTGGAGCTGTTGGAGCGAGTGCAGAGGAGGCCACGGAGATGCTGCGAGGGCTGGAGCAGCTCTGCTCTGGAGCCAGGCTGAGAGAGCTGGGCTGGGTCAGCCTGGAGAAGAGAAGGCTCCTGAAGGGGAGACCTCAGAGCAGCTCCAGTGCCTAAAGGGGCTGCAGGAAACCTGGAGAGGGGCTTGGGACAAGGGCCTGTAGGGACAGGCCAAGGGCAATGGCTTTAACCTGCCAGAGGGGAGACTGAGATGAGCTCTTAGGCAGAAGCTCTTCCCTGTGAGGGTGCTGAGGCGTTGGCCCAGGGTGCCCAGAGAAGCTGTGGCTGCCCCATCCCTGGCAGTGTTCAAGGCCAGGTTGGACACAGGGGCTTGGAGCAACCTGCTCTAGTGGAAGGTGTCCCTGCCCATGGCAGGGGTTGGAACTGGAGGAGCTTTAAGGTCCCTTCCAACCCAAATCAGTCTGGGATCCCATGACCCACTCATCCTTCACCTGCACTCATGTTTTTCTCCTTTTCTCCAGTTTTCCCATTGGTGACAGCAGATGACACGTGCTAAGCAATTGTTGTGTTACGAAGTTCCATCACCGTTTGTGGCTTCCATCACTGAGGAACACGATGGGGAGCAGAGCCGGTCAGCCACAGGAAGATACTTCAGCTGCGAAGTGAGAGGATCAGCCTCAATACCAATGGTTCGCCTTATTGCAAACCCTCCAAGGTTAAGAAGCCTCCCCCTATTATCAAGCCCCCCCCCATGCCAAGGGCCCCATCATTGCTAACGACCCCCATTACCAAGCCCCCCCATTATGAACCCACCACAATACCAAGGGTCCCCATAACAAAGTCTCTCCAACGCCGAGGAGACCCCTCCATTACTAAGCTCCTCCCGTTATCAAGGCCCCCCATTACCAACCCCTCCCCATGCCAAGTTCCCTTCAGTGCCAAATGCCCCAATTCCAAGGACACTCCCATCACCAATCCCTTCCCATTATCGAGCCCCCTCCACTGCCAAGGCCCCCCCACAACTACGGAGCCCCCCATTACCAGGGGAGCCCCATTCAGCCTTAGCCCGGCCTTACCTCCCACAGCCGCCACCGCTACCGCACTTTCCGCGCGATTCCGCCAGCCACGCCCATTTTCGCCCTATCCACCAATAAGAGAACGCGCTTGGCCTGGCGTCACCCGCGCTGAGCCGCAGGCCCCGCCCCAGTCCTCCATATTGACCAATCATAAACCGCGCAGAGAGTGACGATGCCCAATGGCGCGGCACTTCCGAGTTCGGGCAGTAAACAACGCGGTGGGGCCGCTTCCCTCCCGTTCCCGGTATTCCCGGTGTGACGTCACGGCGTCAAAGGGAAAGGCCGGATTCTGGATTTGCTGAGAGAAACGGGAATTGCGGGTTTTCCCGCGGGTGAAGGAGGATTCCCGGTTTTCGGGAGGGAAAAAGGGAATTTCAGGTTTTCCCAAAGGGTCAGGGGACTTCGGGCTTTCCCGAGGGAAATGAGTGCTTTTCCAGAGGAAACGGGAAAATTCAGGTGTTCCTGAAGGAAAGGTGAGTTTCTGGTTTTCCTGAGGGCGCAGGTGGTTTTCCGAAGAGGAAAAGGAGTATTTTAATTTTCCTGGGGGGAAGTGGAAATTCCTGATTTCCCTAAGGGAGAGACCAAATGCTGCTTTTCCGGATGGAAAAGGGAAAGTCACTTTTTCCTGCGGAAGCAGCTAGCTTCTGGTTTTCTTAAGGGAGAAGGAAGTTTGTGTTTTCCCTATAGGAAGAGGCGGGTTTCTGGTTTTCCTGAAGAAAAGAGAATTTCAGGTTTCCTGGAGGGGGAGCTGGGTTTCTGTTTTTCCTGATGGATATGTCCGGGTTTCCTGAGAGAGAGCCCCTTCCTGGTTTTCCTATGGGAAAAGAACTTCTTTTTCCCGTCGAAAACTTCAGGTTTTCCAGGAGGAGAAGTTGGTTTCTGTTTTTCCCACAGGAAAGGCATTTTCTATTGTTCCTGAGGGAAAAGGGAATTTCTGTTTTTCCCAAGGGAACAGCCAGTTTCTATTTTACCTAAGGGAAAAGGACAATTCTGGTTTTCCTAAGGAGAAAGAGATTCTCTTTTTCCTAAGGGAGAGGCCAGTTTCTAAGCTTCCAGACTGAAAATGAAATTCCTGGTTTTCCAGAGGCACAAACCTGGTTTTCCTGAGGGAAAATTAAATGTGTTTTCCTAACGGATAAAGTAGTTTCTATTTCTCCTAAAGAATGGGCCACTTTCCGCTCTTCCCAAGGGAATTTCTGGTTATCTTGAGGGAGAAGCCAGTTTGTGGATTTACTGATGGAAAAAGGAGTTCCTGTTTCTGGAGCTAGAGGCTGGATTCTGTTTCTGTTATGGGAAGAGGCGATCTCAGTCCATCCCATCCCAGGCAGCAGCCGTTGGATTGAAACCATCATCCTGATTTTTCCCTCTTTTCCCCCACATCTCCAGCCATGGCGGAAGGGGAGAAGCCGAGGCGGCTCCTCCGGCTGGTGCAGGAGGGACACCTGGATCTCCTCCGGGATGAGCTGCATCCGGATAATGCCGTGGACCTGGAAGTGCAGCCCTGGCGCTATGGGCGCCTGGGGGACACGCTCCTGCACCATGCTGCCCGCTACGGGCACCGGGATGTTCTCTCCTTCCTGGTGGAGGACCTGGGCATGGATGTTGAGGTGGTCAACGGTGACTACAAAAGACCCCTCCATGAAGCAGCCTCCATGGGCCATGAGGAGTGCGTGTCCTTCCTCCTGGAGAGAGGAGCCAGCGTGGACTGCTTGAAGAAGGCAGACTGGTAGGCAACTGCCTGCTTGGGTGTGAGGTGGAGGGATACCTGGAACGGGTTTGGGTGCAGGAGGTGTTATTCAGCATCATGCAATGGTTTGGGTTGGAAGGGACCTTAAAGCTCATCCAGTCCCAACCCCTGCCACAGGCAGGGACCCCTTCCACTAGAGCAGGTTGCTCCAAGCCCCTGTGTCCAACCTGGCCTTGAACACTGCCAGGGATGGGGCAGCCACAGCTTCTCTGGGCACCCTGGGCCAGCGCCTCAGCACCCTCACAGGGAAGAGCTTCTGCCTAAGAGCTCATCTCAGTCTCCCCTCTGGCAGGTTAAAGCCATTCCCTTGTCCTGTCCCTACAGGCCCTTGTCCAAAGCCCCTCTCCAGGTTTCCTGTAGCCCCTTTAGGCACTGGAGCTGCTCTAAGGTCTCCCTTTAAGGAGCCTTCTCTTGCTCCTTCAGCCAGAAAAGTTTCCTGGTGCCTCTCAGTAGAGGATCAAAAGCCATCAGATTCTTAGGGCACCATCTCTCAGGTTATTCTCTTTGCCTCCTCTTTCTCTCAGGACTCCCCTCATGATGGCTTGCACCAGGAAGAACTTGGAGGTGATCAAAGCTCTCGTGGAGCACGGAGCCAACCCACTGCTGAAGAATAAGGATGGCTGGAATTGCTTCCACATTGCGAGCCGGGAGGGCCATCCCCAGATCCTCAGGTACCTGCTGGACGTGTCTCCATGCAGCTGGGACACGGAGAGCACAATAAAGAGAACACCTCTGCACACAGCAGGTAAGAGTATCCCATTGCCATCAGACAGATCAAATGAGAAGAGGGGTGGCAGTGGAGAACCAAAAGGGGCTGTTGTTTTGGTTTATGTTTAGTTTGGAAAAGCAAAGTGTGGCCTGTCCTCATACAAAACCACAGGGAAACGGTTAAATATGAAGTTATTGCAGTTAAATGAAAGAGGGTAATGGTGGGAGTTAGTGGGAAACTCACCTCTCTGAAGGTCAGTGCTCTGCTGCCTCTTTGCATGGTTTCACCTCAGGGCAAACACTCATTTTAGTTGCTTTCACATAAATAGCAAGAATTGGGTTTCATGGTTCTTAATGGTGCACCAAAGACTGAGTTTGTGAGGTTGGGGGATCCTCAGTTCCCATTTCAGTGGGTTTTGCCTGTACTCAGACCATGTTTTTGCGGTGAGGAACAGTTCTGTTCTCTTGGGAGCAGTGGATCCATCCCAGGAGCACTCGTGGTGTCCCACTGATTTTGGCCTCCTTGGAGCAGGGTTTTGGTCTCCATCTCTGCCTCCCTGGGGCAGATACGTCCAAGCTCCCATGGCTCAGAACATCTACAAGGCTCCAAGCATATCCTGGCATATTAAAAGTCTTGAAAGCAGCAGAGCTGTTAAGAGGCACCTTTTGGGATCTGCCTGTTGAGGGCCAATTGTAACAGCTTGCTTTATCTTGTAAAGTTTTGTAAGAGAAATACCTCTCAAAATGATCTTTTTTTCCTCTGAGTACTTGCTGGATTAGGTCCTTATCGAATCATAGAATAGTGAGGGTTGGAAAGGATGTTAAGATCATCCAGTTCCAACCCCCCTGCCATGGGCAGGGACACCTCACACTAAACCATGGCACCCAAGGCTCTGTCCAACCTGGCCTTGAACACCACCAGGGATGGAGCATTCACAACTTCCCTGGGCAACCCATTCCATTTACCTTACCTTACAGTAAAGAACTTCCTCCTTATATCCAATCTAAACTTCCCCTCTTTAAGTTTGAACCTGTTACCCCTTGTCCAAATCAGCAATCAGAAGAGATATGGTGTCTCCACCCATAACCTCAAGAAGAATCATCACAGGTCATGGTATTCTCACATAAAGAGGTTGTATCTAGTGAGAAATCCAGGTTGCCTTTCTGCAAAGGGAAAGGATTGTCCCTGCTGGGAACACTCAGGAGCTGTTGTTAGGGTTGTCCAGTTCCCCTTCTCTGCCCCTTTCATTGGTTTTAAAGGACACACCAAGGGAGTGAACTGGTTTGAAGAACCTCAAACGACATCAGGCGTGGTGGGGAGCAGAAGGGCACAGCTAGCTGAATGGTTGCATTTGGTTTCTGGCTTTCTGACTCTTTATCTTTGAGATGGAGTGATTCATGTTAATGAATCTGCCCATAATTCATGGATGATGCACAAGAGAGACCTCAGTTAAGTTCTCAGAGTCTTAATAAGTTGAATGGCCCAATGCAGAATTAGGTTTGTCCTGCCTTAGAGAGTATTGGGTCTGGTTTCCCCCAAACTCGTCTGAGTTAGGCAGTGCAGGTAAAGCATGGATGTTCCTGGAGCTTAAATGCCTTTAGCTCTGCCCTCAGGAGCTGCAGTGAGGTTGGAGCGTGATGGGAGAGGTGTGTGACACCAAGTCAAGGTGACATTGTGGGGCAGGCTCAGGGATGGAGGGTGCACAGAGGAGGAGGAGGTTGACCTGAATCTGAAATATGTGTAGGGATCAGGATGTGTCCCCCGGGGCTTTGCAGTGTCTCTGCTGGTTGAGCGTGAGGAGCCACTGCTCAAACCTGCAGCTACCGAAACTCATTTCCTAAAGGATTTAATAGGGATTGACTCTCTGGAAAGACCCGAGGTGTTGTGAGGAGACCCCTGCTGTGCTGTAATGCATCTGTTGGGTATGTTGCTCCTCCCTGTTGCTCCCATTCCTTCTCCAACCCTTAGTAGCTGCCCTGTGCTCATCAGCTGTGACAGCCCCAGCCCAGGAGCATTGGCTGTGCCTTAGTCCTTGCGTTTGACCTGGGAATGATGATGAGTTGCTTGATGTTTTCAGGCTGGGTGGTGAGGAGCAGGTTGTGTGAATGGGATGCTAATCCTTGTGTATCTGCGTGTTCTCCTGCCCCTGCTCAATCCCAGCTCTTGTGCTTCCACGTCTGGGCTGGCAGGCTGGGCTCAGCCCCCTCTCAACCTTCTCCCCGCACAATCTAGGGGTTGAGGGTCTGGGGACAGGGTCAGGAGCAGGACGAGCCCTGTCCTGAGGAAGAGGGGTGCTGCTGACCTTGAGCTTGGTCTCCTCCCTACCTCATAGCGCTTGGGATGTGGGAGTACAGACAGTGATGGTGGGATCCAGCACCCAGTTCTCACTGCTTCGTAGAGGTGTTTCCCCCTCTGTGTCCCCTCCTGTATTTATTTCCACTGTGGCCAAGCCCTCGTGCCATGATTTGGGTTGATTCCTGGTTATTTCACTGATCCAGATTAGACCTGAACCAAGAGGTAGGGGAGCAGCAGCCGGTGTAGGAGCAACTGGGCAGCGAGAAAGCCCGGAGCTGCTTAAACCACCTTTGTTCCCAGCATGGTTGTAACCCAGGATGATGCTGGAGGCTGCTACTGGGTGGGTGCTGGTGCCAGCACCTCCACACACCCCACCATAAAGCCCAGTTACATGGATACAGCTCCTGAGGCAGGGATATAGGCGAGGGGCTGGAGATGATGCTGGCGGAAATCATGTCAAGACAAGTGCTGTCCCAATGAGTTGACATCCCAAGGGTGTGGATATGAGCACATTAACCCGTGACCAGGCCAGCTGGCTTCCTGGCACAGTTATCCCTGCCTGATTTTCTCCCCTGTGCAATCCTTTTTCATGTTGATTCCTTAAGCTTTGCTGCTTCGTGTATCCATAGCCTGAGGCAAAGAGAGCAAATGGCCAGGATCTGGGAGGATGGGAGCCCTTCCTTGGGTTTTCAGAGAGCAGCTATTGTGCAGCTGTGTCTGAAGGTTATTGCTGGTAACACACATGTGCCGGGGGCCGTTCTTCCCTCACACACAGTTAATAGCCTGTTGTAGCAGCTCTGGCCTTGGTTTGCTGGGGTTTTGCCTTTAATGTGTTTCATTTGGTTTGCAAAATGACCTGAAGAGGGAGGGAAAAAAGCCAAAAAGGCAGATCAAGGTTGTCCTGACATTGTAGTAATACGTGTATTACTACATCACCATCACTGTAATACAATGTCAATGCGGTTGGGTTTTATTACAGGAGGGAATATTTCAGTGCCTGATGTTCAAATCCTCCCCCACTGTTGTTGTTTTTCCTCAGAGATGCTGCTGTCTGGGTGAGGATGCTTCATTAAGATGATGAGATGAGACTGATGAGTAGTGGCTGAGGAGGGGTTGGAAATACCATCCAGCTCTTCACCAGCTCCTTACTCTGTGTTCATCCTGCTTCTCCCAGGTTTCACTCCAGGGATTAACAGATACTTGCAAGAAGAGATCCTTGTGTCAGCTTAATTGCTTGTACTCAGCAGGTAGAGGCAAACGGTGCCTTTTCTGTGGTTTATCTGGTGTTTTCCTATAGGATCAGGGAAAGGGAAGGCTCGAGATATGGAGAAAAACCCCAAAGCTTTGAATTTAAAGCCTCTTGGAAGCCATTCCCTCATTGTGAGTAAGCCAAAAGGGTCAGAAGGCTGATTGTGTTTCAGTGTATGGCATGAAAGCATCAATCAGTGGCCTTTCTCTCTCTCGTAGCGATGCACGGCTGTTCCGATGTTGTGGAGCTGCTCCTGGAGCGGTAAGCAGGAATCCTCCCAGCTCTTCCCCACCTCCCATCCACTGCCAGGCTCGCTCCAGCCACCAGGACACAAAAAGGCATTCATTCCATTCGGGAAGCCTGGCTGCACAGCTGCCCTGCATGCGATCCCGAGGCTGTGGCTGTTTCCTCTGGGATTTTCACAGCTGGTTAGAGCCCTCTAAGACACGGATGCTCTCCGGATGGGCTCTGACTTGGCGATGACATAAACCCTGGTTGTGTAACGGCTCCTTTTCTGTGCTGATTCATTCCCAGGGTGTCCGAGGCCACATGATAACAACAAAACACTTTTCTGACAGCTCAGTTCTGGGTGCAGCTGCTCCAGAGCCATAGAATAACAGAATTAACCAGGTTGGAAAAGCCCTTTAAGCCCATCCAGTCCAACCGCTCCCAGCACTGCCAAGGCCACCACTAACCCATGGCACTGAGGCCTCGTCTCCACGGTGTGTGAACACTTGCAGGGACGGTGACTGCAGCCCTGCCCTGGGCAGCCTGTGCCAATGCCTGAGCACCCTTTGGGGCAGGAATTGTTCCTCAGCTCCATCTGAACCTGCCCTGGTGCAGCTTGAGGCCGGTTCCTCTTGTCCCATCCCTTGTTCCTTGGGAGCAGAGCCCAGCCCCTCCTGGCTCCATCCTCCTGTCAGGCAGTTGTAGGGAGCGATCAGGTCCCCCCTGAGCCTTCTCTTCTCCAGACTGAACCCCCCCAGGCTGGGCTTAGCCCCCAGGCTTTCTTCTCAGGCTGCAGCTCTCAGGATGCTGCTGAGAAATGGCTTTAAATCAGCTTTAAATCTCATCCCGACCCTGAGAACTTCCAAACCAGCACTGCCAGAGCTGGAGCAGCTTTCCCTGGGCATCACAACCATGGCTCCTCTTAACCAGCTCATCCCAGCCTTAATTCCTGGCCAGGCTTGGCCCAGCATAAACATATTCCTGTGATCTGAGCCAGGCTTTGCATTTTAATTCAGCCTTATTTCAATGGAGCTTTAACCTGAGTGAGATCTCTGGGCTTTGATTTTGTATGGGGTGGTGTTACATGAGGGTATGGCTTTGTCCCCTGCCTCTTACCCCAAAAACATCCTGGTTTTGGGAGGCAAGGGAAATAATCTGTAGGGCCTTGGCTTTCCTGTAGCAAGCTGCATTAGCTGAATACCAGATCTCTGACCCCAGAAAACCCCAGCATACCACATCCATGCCATAAAGCACTGAGATAGGTTTATCCATGGTATGTGCCATTTCCAAACCCGTCCACCAATAGTCTCCCACCCCACCAATGCAAAGCAGCTCATGCAGGAAGGATTTTGGAGCCAGCAACAACTTTGTCCTGGCTTTTGCCTTCCCTCCCAGGTGCCACTACAAACCTGACAGCAGGGATAAATGTGGAGTCACTCCCTTTATGGATGCTATCCAGAATGGGCACGTCAGCATTGCCCGGCTGCTCCTGGAAAAACACCAGGTAGGTGTCAGAAACCTCAGCTCCCTCCTCCAGGACCTGGCCCAGAACTGCCAGGACAGGTAATCCATGTGTTTCCATGGAGCAGATTCCCAACATGTAAAGAAGTGAATTGCAAAAGAAGGGAAGTCCCCCTGGAGATGAGCACCAGGACTTAACTCAGGGTGCAGATCTCGCCCTGTGGCAGGGATATGTCCCCATAGCTGGTGAATGGGGATGGAGACACAAGGCAGTGGCAGGAGGGGACAGGATTTGCTGTGTCAAAGCCAACACCAGCACTGGGGAGTGCCAGGGCTCAGTGTGGTGGCTCTGGTGACAGTGCTGAGGGTGGATAACACCGAGGTGTCCGGCTCTGCCTCCCTTTTTCATGGCAGTTGCTGTTCCCATGCTATCTCCCAGTAATCCCTGGTTTCCTCCAGCACACAAGGCATAAAGGGATGTCAGCAGAGCCAGTTGTACATAGCAGGAGCCTGACCACTGCCGCCTTATTGCCTGCTGGATTGCTGTGAGATGGCTGGAGCCCACCACAGAGGTGGGGTTGTGCCTCCTTGTCTGCTTTGCCCCTCCTATGCATCAGCTCTGGTGTTCATTGGGCACCATCCTGAACCAGTGCACGTCACTGGCCTGGCAGGATGGCAAAACCAGTCATAGAATCATGGACTCAATCTGTTTGTGCCACACTGGGACGTGGAATTGGCCACCTGAGCCCCCACCATGGCACAGAGCAGGCCAGGGAAGGGGGTACCACACTTCTCAAGAGCATAAGCTTTGGATTTACTCAGCTGTAACACAGAGATGGTTTGATGCCCACGTTGTGTTTGAGTGCATTGCTGCTTGCTGGCTTCAGATGTTCATGTGCTTGTCTTTGTTCATCTGGCCCTTACAGGACAAAACACTTGTGAAGGGTGATTACATTCATAGTCCCACGTTTCAGGCAGTGAAGATGGAACAATTGATTTGATTTCCTCCTTGTGATGCCCTGGCTTAGTGCCATGAAGCAGCACTGGAAACACTAATGGCAGTGTTGCTACCTTTTAGGATTATAAAGCCATGAGTCAGGCCCACTAGACTTCAAGAGGCTGGATTATACCCTTTAAGATGAGTGTACTCGCTGTGTATTACTTCTGTTACCCTTCTTGATTTAGTGTCATTGTGGTTGATGGTCAGAGACTCACAGAAGAGATCTCATATGGTCATCCACCCATCTCCCTGTCTCTACCCGTTTTCAGCTGCTTCTCCGCCAGCACAGCAGTTGGAGATGGGTTGTTTCTTGCTGATTTGAAGAGTTAAACCCCATTGTATGTGCTCCAGCAGAAGAGAGAGTGGGCTTTGCTCTTTTTTGGTACTAGTTTTGCTTATCTCTTAAGCTCAGCAGAAAGCCTGCTCTGGTCTGCAAATTGTGGTGCCACCAAAAGCGGTGGTGCTGCTGGGGACACCCCACATGTTCATCACCATGGCCATGGCAAGCAGACAGGATTCTGCTCCAGCTGTGATTGTCCTTGAAGATTTGGCCAAGCTGTTCATTGCTTTCCCTTTCCCTCTTCCCCTATTCCAGGCCTGTCCTACAGCCATGGACGCACTGGGTGCTCAAGCTCTGCACCGGGCAGCAGTTACAGCACAGGATGAAGCCATCCAGTTTGTTGTCTCTGAGCTGGGTGTTGATGTCAATGAGAGAGCGACAGCCCTGCAGCTCACAGCACTGCACTACGCAGCCAAGGTTTGTCCCTCTACAGCATCTCTGCCAGTTCGTTGTGCTACAAGCAGGCATCTAAACCAGGCTCCTTCAGTGTTCACCTCTAATGGAGGATTTACACTTCAGCTCATCCTCTGTCACTGTCTGCTCCTGACCAGTTCCATACCCTGTATAATGGGTTTTAGACCCTCATGAAGTGTGTCCAGCTGTCTGCACGGGGATGGTGAGTATCAGTTGCTCTGTTCACCACCCTCCTGCCCACACCACTGACTGTGCTGAGGGTTAATGAGCCCTCCTGCCTTGCACATGACTGTTCAGGAGTGGAGGTGGGTGATGATGGGACTCAACTCACCACTCATCCAGTTGGCTGTGCCTTGGATAGGGTTTGACCCACACTCTGAGGAGTGTTACTCTCCCAGTTCGCTGCCTTTGGACCAAAGTGCGTAGTGTTGGGAAGGGAGCTTAAAGCTCCTCCAGTTCCAACCCCCTGCCACGGGCAGGGACACCTTCCACTGGAGCAGGTTGCTCCAAGCCCCTGTGTCCAACCTGGCCTTGAACACTGCCAGGGATGGGGCAGCCACAGCTTCTCTGGGCACCCTGTGCCAGCGCCTCAGCACCCTCACAGGGAAGAGCTTCTGCCTTAGATCTAACTTGAACTTCCCCTGTTTAAGTTTGAACCCATCACCCCTTGTCCTATCACTACAGTCCCTGATGAAGAGCCCCTCTCCAGCATCCTTGTAGCCTCCCTTCAGACACTGGAAGCTGCTCTGAGGTCTCCACGCAGCCTTCTCTTCTCCAGGCTCAACAGCCCCAATGTTCTCAGCCTGTCTCCATATGGGAGCTGCTGCAGCCCCTGATCATCCTGGTGGCCTCCTCTGGACTTGCTCCAACAGTTCCATGTCCTTCTTATGTTGAGGACACCAGAACTGCACACAATGCCGCAAGTGAGGTCTCATGAGAACAGAGTAGAGGGGCAGGATCACCTCCTTTGATCTGCTGGTTATACAGAAGAGAGTCCAGCCTGCTGATTGTAGGGAGCTGTTGGTACCAACACCTCATGAGCTGTGGCAGCTTTTCACCAGTGTCTCCTCACTCACCTGGCAAAAGAGGTGTGGATGGAATGCTGCTCTGATTTCTTTGTCTGTCTTCAGCTCTGGTGCTTTGGGTCCCAGTGGGTCAGCCGCCACTCTCCATGTCAGCAGCTTCCTGGACAGAAGATGTGCTGTGAAACAACAGTCATTTGTCCCCCATAGGCTGAAATCTGGCCTGTCCATGGCCAGACATGAGAAAGGAGAGGAGAAGAGGTGGAGGGAGCTCCTGGTGCTTATCTGTGTCCTTCTTTCTGGAGCTGTTTTGAATTCCAGGCAGTGGGAATTGTTTGAGCTTTCTCCTCCTCCCATCTCATATCTGTGTGGGAAGCGGGTCCTGGTGTGCTGTGGATCCTGCAACGCTCCCTGTGAGTGCAGAGCCCGTCCCCAAAGCATGAACCAGGATCCCTCCTGGGAGTCTGCTGCCTCCCTTATGCTTGGTGCTGTTACAGCAGTGTGCAGCATGCTGGCTGCCAGCAGCAAGGGAAGGTCGCTGCTCAGATCCCTGCGTGTTAAACCTTGTGAGCTCTAACATGCAGCATTCAGAGCCCAGTCTAGACTTGTAGTGGGAACGAAGCAGCACAACCCAGCACCTCGCTCCCACAAAAGCATCAATGACACTTACTTGGAGTGCTGGCAACAGCATTCTCCTCCAGCAGGACCCAGCCAGGCCATTTGCTGGCTCCCACAAAAGAGGCCTTTCTCCCAGCTTCTCTTCTTCATGCTCTAAGAAACCATGTTGAAAGCCCTTTTGGTTGCCAAGGGTGCGTTCAACAGCAAGGCTATTGGGGAGTATAATGTGCCTTGGAGAAGATCCCAGCTCTGTCTTGGGGAAAGATTTGATGGGCTTCTCTTCCTTCCCGAGGCTCACTGTCACTTTATGTTTACAGCATCATTTATTTGGCTGGTGGGTTGATGGGGTTTTTAGTTCTTTTCTTATTACTTTGCATTTATAAATACATGAAAATCAAATCATGCTTTCAACTCAGTTTGCTGCCAAGGCTGTGGCAGCAAAAGCAGCTCCTGGCTCACTGTCTTTGCTACATAAGCAGGCAAATGGGAACCTTTGGGAGGGGGGAAGATGCTACTGAGTTGTATGATGATGATGGGGGGAGGAAAGAGGGGGTGTTAGGGCTAAAAATAAGAGCCTTCCATTCTCATACCACACAACAAAGACTAATTCATTGCACTGAAGCCATCATTACAAAGTCAGGCGTGTTATTCAGGGAGAGAGGGTTTATTTATGGAGCAGGGAGCGGAGAGAAGGGCTGTGGGGACTGTGTTGCATCTTCCCCTGCTGAGTTTTAAATTGGCTGCTGGCAGAGGGAAGGCAGAGGATGCTGTGGGTGGTGATGGTGCGTGAGTGAGGTGTTCTGCTTCTGCTCACAGGGAGTTACAAATACCGGAGTAATCCTTGAGGAGATGCTGGTGCTGAGGGTGCTGTGGGATGCGCAGCAGTTCACATCATAGGATCATGGAATCAACTGGTTTGGAAAAGCCTTTTAGGCTTATCCAGTCCAACCGTTCCCAGCACTGCCAAGGCCACCACTAACCCATGGCACTGAGGCCTCGTCTCCACGGTGTGTGAACACTTGCAGGGACGGTGCCTGCAGCCCTGCCCTGGGCAGCCTGTGCCAATGCCTGAGCACCCTCTGGGGCAGGAATTGTTCCTCAGCTCCATCTAAACCTGCCCTGGTGCAGCTTGAGGCCGGTTCCTCTTGTCCCATCCCTTGTTCCTTGGGAGCAGAGCCCAGCCCCTCCTGGCTCCATCCTCCTGTCAGGCAGTTGTAGGGAGCCATCAGGTCCCCCCTGAGCCTTCTCTTCTCCAGACTGAACCCCCCAGGTCCCTCAGCCCTTCCCCATCACACTGTGCTCCAGGCCCTGCACCAGCTCCATTGCCGTTCTCTGGCCCCGCTCCAGCACCTC
Source organism: Psittacula echo (assembly GCF_963264785.1). Taxonomy (NCBI): domain Eukaryota; kingdom Metazoa; phylum Chordata; class Aves; order Psittaciformes; family Psittacidae; genus Psittacula; species Psittacula echo. The sequence goes on from NC_137735.1 coordinate 161,078,191, forward strand.
AATGTCTCTGTTGTAAGGAGCAAGTTCTGCTTCCTGAGCTGAAATGCACCTTGGCAGGAGCTCTTCTGGGTCCCTGTGGTACTTGAAATGAATTTACATTGTAGGAAAACAGGGCTTTTTGCTGACATTCGGTCCTTTTAACAGCTGATGGCCAGTTCTGGAAGGGAAGTCAGGGATCCTCCTCCACTTGTGGGATCAGCTGAAGTTAAAAGCAGTTTAATGGAGTTACTTGACTGGCTGCGAGGACTGGAGAGGCAAAGGCAGGATCAGGGGACAAATTAGTGCCCTAATTGCTGTTAAGAAACATCTTTAGGTTGTGTCACCCAGTTCTCCGAGGTCCTTTGTGCATTAGCTCCTCCAGAGCCACACTAGGAGACAATGCTCCTGATTCCTCATGCCTCCAGCTGTGCAAGATTGACCTATGGACCACGATCAGGAGGATCATATGGGATCTACAGGTCTAAAAGGAGATCTGAAGCTGCCTGCATCTGGACTGGGTTGTGTGTCTATCATATGTGCCCTGCCAAAGCATTGCTTAGTGTTTGGTGACGGAGCTACCACCACCACAGACAGCTCTGCACTGTGATGTGATTTTAAGCATTATTGGGCATAATTGAACACTTTTGATTTTAAAGCATTGTGTTAAATGTTTGCAGAGAAAATGATAAAATCCCAGAATGGTTTGGGTTGGAAAGGACCTTCAGATCATCCAGTTCCAACCCCTTCTACTAGAGCAGGTTGCTCCAAGCCCCTGTGTCCATCCTGGCCTTGAACACTGCCAGGGATGGAGCAGCCACAGCTTCTCTGGGCACCCTGTGCCAGCGCCTCAGCACCCTCACAGGGAAGAACTTCGGTCTTATCTCCAACCTGAACTTCCCCTGTTTCAGTTATGCTCCTGGGATGCCTCATGCTGGGTTGAAATTGCCTCCAGGGCCATGCAAGATGTGCAGGCACACTGACCAAGGGTCAAACTCCAACTCCTCTCATGGGCTACCAGTGGAAGGGATGAAGAAGGTGCCTGGTGGCATCTCTCTGGCCACCTCCCATGGGGTAACAGCAGTGTGTCTGCTGTACCTGGACTATCCCTGGCTAATAGCCCTGATGGAAAAGAAGAGAAACTGCTTGGTGACCTATCCTGGGTTCAGCAGCAGCAGTCAGTTTTTCTCCTTCTTAGTAGCTGTTGCAGCACTGTGTTTCTGACTTTCGGCCTGGGAACGGAGCTGATAACACCGATGTTTAGACTGACCAAGGACTTTGTGAGTCTCATGCTCTGCCAGGGAGGAGGAGGGGCCGGGAGGAAGCAGGGACAGGACGCCTGACCCAAACTAGCCAAAGAGGTATTCCATAGCACAGCACGTCATGCCCGGGGATGTAACTGGGAGCTACCCGGAAGGGCACGTCCTGTTTTCGGTCGGGCTCTTTTCCGGCGAGCGGTATCGTATTCTCTTCCCTTGTTATTTCTCTTATCATTATTATTATTGGTGGCAGCAGTAGTGATTTGTGTTATACCTTAGTTACTGGACTGTTTTTATCTCAACCCGTGGGAGTTACATTCTTTCGATTCTCCTCCCCATCCCTCTGGGGAGTTGGGGGGGGGAAGTAGACTGCGTGGTTCTAATTTACAGCCGGGGCTTAAACCACGACATGACCTCATAGCAGCCTTCCAGTGTTTGAAGGGGGCTACAAGGATGCTGGAGAGGGACTCTTCATCAGGGACTGTAGTGATAGGACAAGGGGTGATGGGTTCAAACTGAAACAGGGGAAGTTCAGGTTGGAGATAAGGCAGAAGCTCTTCCCTGTGAGGGTGCTGAGGCGCTGGCACAGGGTGCCCAGAGAAGCTGTGGCTGCCCCATCCCTGGCAGTGTTCAAGGCCAGGTTGGACACAGGGGCTTGGAGCAGCCTGCTCTAGTGGAAGGTGTCCCTGCCTGTGGCAGGGGTTGGAAGTGGATGGGCTTTAAGGCACTTCCCAACACAAACCATTCTGAGATTCTATGACCCTGATTTCGTTTGGAGCCTGGAGCAGCTCCTGGTAGCTGCACATCTGACCATGACAGATTGGGTTTGTGTCTGTGCCCTTCCCTCTGCCATATGCAGTTAGGACCAGCTCCCTTGTGGCCTCCTTTCTCTTCAGGCCTGTGTTATTTCTGTGACATGCATAGTTGGGAATTGCACGTTGCTGACTCTTCCTTGTGTCTGTGCTCGCCGCTGCAGGAAGGACATGCACACACCATCCAGACACTGCTGTCCCTTGGTGCTGATGTCCATGCAAAGGATGGGAAGAGCCGTTCAGGTAAGGCTCCTCTGAGCTATTTGTTCACCCTCTGTATGACAGCAAGAGAGAGCTTTAATAACAAGCCCAACCTCAAAGCAGCCGACACTGTGTCTGTGAGGAGGTGCTAGAAGCATGTATGCAAAAGGCTCTTGGAGCAGCCTGACATGTGAAGCCTGGGGGTTTTCTTTGCAGCTTTCATTCACTGGCTCTCTTCCTGCTGGACTTCTGATGCTGAATTGCATGGTTGAGCCTGCTCTGGGCCTTTCCCAGGGGAGATAGAACCCAGATGCTAATTTCTCTGTACCCAGCTGCTTCTTTTGCATGGAACTCTCAGGACCTTCATATCTTTGATACTCCTGCCTGGCCATCAAACTGGGTTGAAATTAGCCACTTTGAAACCATTAGGATGGGCAGACAAATAGGATCCTGCAAGCTCTCGAGCCTCAGTTCCTCAGCAAACTGCCTAGGAATGGCTTATAGCAAATAATGAGAGCTTGAACGTGAATATAGTTGCTATAGTAATGCCAGGGAGTTGGCATTCCCAGCGTGAGAATCTGAGGCATCTCTTGTATCACGTCTTCCTCTGACAAACCCTCCCCCATATATAAATGGTTTCAGCTGTTGCTGAGATCGGCAACTTCCCCATTTGTCAGGTTTGCTTTATGCCACGCTTCAGTGGTGGCCATCTCCCCCTCCAGTGCCTCTGGGAGTAAAGCTGAGCTCTGCTGAACGTGTCCACATTTGGGGTGGCTCCTTTTGCGTGTCAGCTGCCCAGCACCTTTGCTGTAAGGGGGCTGGAGCACTCCCATGTGGAGACCTCAGAGCAGCTTCCAGTGTCTGAAGAGGGCTACAAGAATACTGGAGAGGGACCTTTGTAAAGGACTGGCCCCTGGTTGTGCAGGTTTAGTCATCCCATTGCTGCTGTAGGCATACATGGCTGCAGAAGCTGAGTCCTGCTCTGCCATTCCTTGTGCTTGGCTAGGTGTTGCAACTAGGAAAAGCCATCTTTCACCCTCTGTGTGTTCCTTTGGCTGACTTGGTTTCCTTCTATGCAAATCTGATGCTTTCATCTGGAGCAGGCTGAGGCCAAACCCACAGGGCAATCTCAGCTCCTGTGTTGACACAAAATCATGGAATGGTTTGGGTTGGAAGGGACCTTAAAGCTCCTCCAGTTCCAACCCCTGCCATGGGCAGGGACACCTTCCACTAGAGCAGGTTGCTCCAAGCCCCTGTGTCCAACCTGGCCTTGAACACTGCCAGGGATGGGGCAGCCACAGCTTCTCTGGGCACCCTGTGCCAGCACCTCAGCACCCTCACAGGGAAGAGCTTCTGCCGAAGAGCTCATCTCAGTCTCCCCTCTGGCAGGTTAAAGCCATTCCCCTTGGCCTGTCCCTACAGGCCCTTGTCCCAAGCCCCTCTCCAGGTTTCCTGCAGCCCCTTTAGGCACTGGAGCTGCTCTCAGGTCTCCCCTTCAGGAGCCTTCTCTTCTCCAGGCTGACCCAGCCCAGCTCTCTCAGCCTGGCTCCAGAGCAGAGCTGCTCCAGCCCTCGCAGCATCTCCGTGGCCTCCTCTGCACTCGCTCCAACAGCTCCACGTCCCTCTTGTGCTGCTGCCTCAGAGCTGGATCAGGGCTGCAGGGAGGTCTCCCCAGAGCACAGCAGAGGGGCAGGATCCCCTCCCTGAGCTGCTGCTCACGCTCTGGGGGTGCAGCCCAGCACACGGGGGGGTTCTGGGCTCAAGCACACACTGAAGCTGGGTCATGGGAAGCTTCTCATCAACCAACACCATCTTGTTCCCACACAGCTCTACATGCAGCCTGTGCTGGGCAGCAGGCAGATGCCGCACGGATCCTGCTCCATGCTGGGCTGCAGGACACCCCGGATGGCACAGGCATGCTGGCTCGGCAGCTCGCAAGGAAGCCGGATGTCATCCAGGTTTTCCAGGATACAAATGTCAGCATGTGAGATGTAATGGGAAAGAGGAGCCTGTTTGATCTCAGTGTGGTATGTTAGTTATCACTTAAAGACTGTTCAGATATAAGCAGACCTGTTTAAAATGAGGGGATTTTTGCCCAAGGATTGAGCAGAGAAACAAAAGTTTGACACTTGGGAAGTATGGGAGAAAATGTGTTTTAAATAGGATTATCTCAAAATGATAGCCAGAATCCCAGCCTGGTTTGTGTTGGAAGGGACCTTAAAGCCCATCCAGTTCCAACCCCCTGCCATGGGCAGGGACACCTTCCACTAGAGCAGCTTGCTCCAAGCCCCTGTGTCCAACCTGGCCTTGAACACTGCCAGGGATGGAAGCATGCTTTAAACAGGATTATCTCAAAAAGATAATGGATGCCATGGGTCTGGGCTACCACGCTCCTGTGCTGACCCTATTATAAATTTATGATTGTTCTTCTTTCACTTCCACATTTCAGGGCTGAACTTCACCTCTTCTTGTGCAGCACCCAGCACATCCAAAGACCTAAGGCCCCAGCTCCATGCAGCATAACCAAGGAATGTGCCCTATGGGCTACTGTTAGATGACTTCTGGGCACCTGCATGGTTTGAACCTCCTGGGATGTCTCCTAGGCTAGCCTTTACTGGGATGTAGACATACAATGGACATCCTGAGGGAGAAGATGCACCTGAAACATTGATTTTTATAGCCCTTTATAGACCTGCTCACCTCTAATCTCTTCAGTTGCTTTGAGTGGCCACCTCTTAAGATAGCCTCTGAGCGAGGCTGAGCATGAGCAATGAGCTCTTGGTGACTCTTCGTCAGGTTTGAGCTGCAGAGGACAAGTGTAGGGAGCCTTCAAGCTGCATCAGCCTATTTCTTGTGGATCCCTGAGGCATCTGAAGTCAATAGTAAGACCTCAACCTTACAATGACATCATGGGTCTTTGGATCAGAGTGGAAAAAAGAGGGATTTGTTATTCCGGTCTTGCTTGGCACTTCTCATCACTGATGAACTTTACAGATAATCTGGGTTTTTTTGAAGTGTATAAGGAAATGGGTTAATATTTAATCTAGCCAATATGTTTCTACTGGCCTGGAATACACGTGAAGGTGAGAGCTCCTGTTGCTCTTTGGTTTTATTTGTGTGTATCTGGAATGATAAGGTCGTTTTTGCATAGACCCATGGCACACCCCTGTCTGTAGGTAATATCAAGACATAAAACCCAACAGGATTCTGCAGATTTGATGATAGCAGATGCTAAAAATCAGGTCTATAACTGAGTGAGCTGGGCTATAACACGAGCCCAAGCCGTGGTGCTCATGTTAAGGTTTAATGCACAACCCATGTGCTCTCTAGTGAGGTTAAGATGATGCTGAGCTGTGTCGGAATGAGGAATTCGCACCCTGTGGTCCCTGGAGCAGAATTGGCTGTGATGATCCTAAGCCAAAGTGACAACAGTGCCGTGCTCCTCTTGAACTTAACAGGTTTAGCAGCAGGGTTAGGGCCTCCTCTCCTCTCCTGGCACGCATTGCATGAGAAGAGGTTGTGTCCTCACAGGAATGATTTGGGGGGCTGTAAGAGGGGGGAGGAGAGGGGTTTGGAAGCATCTTAAGACTCTTCCAAATGTGCCTACAGAGACTCGGGTTTTGTCAGTGTTCCCCTGTCTTGTTTCTCCATCAGTGAAGGGCGTTCCTCACCATCGCAGAGGGAACATGAACTAATGCTGTGTTAATGGTGTGGGATGGTAGGAACCACATCAGCCCCGGGAAGGTGAGGAGGTGGCTTTATTCCTCTAAAGATCCTGAATCCTTCCATAAATCTGGCCCTGGCCTCCACACGGCAAACCCAGTAAATGCAAGGAGCTGCTTTATTCCCACTTCCCATGATTTTAGCAAACCATGAAGGAGGTGTTTCCTCCCGATATCCCTGCTCATGAGCTCAGGTTGCTTGCGAATGTAAGCTTTTAGGAGAAAACTAGTGACAATGTTTTCCAGTGCCTGTCCCTGGCTCTCCTGGTCATGGCAAACAGGGAATTTGCATTCTTTTGAAGGTGCTTTATGATTTCCAAAGGCTGCTGTACAATAGCAGAGGGTCTTCCCACCTGGGATGGGGAGCTCGGGCACTGCGCTTGCATCCAAAAGTGAGATGTAATGGCACAGCTCCAGCACTGTCTGTTATGTGTTGTGGCTGCCCCATCCCTGGCAGTGTTCAAGGCCAGGTTGGACGGGGTTTGGAGCAACCTGCTCTAGTGGAAGGTGTCCCTGCCCATGAAAAGGGGGTGAAACTGGATGAGCTGCAAGGTCCCTTCCAACCCAAACCATTCCATGATCTACCCTTCACTTAGATCTGCCCCTCAGGCAGTAAAAGGGTGCACAGAAACAAACTGGCTGCTGTTAGTGCAGAAGATCAGGTACAAAAGGACATTAGAAAAGGCAAATGGATTCAGAATCAGCCCAGGGAAGAGCCCTTGGTGTTTTTCTGCCTGCTTCTGCTGTTGGTTACTCACTGCAATGTAGGAACAAGGGGTCAGAGACTTTTATGCCCACAGAACATGCCACAGGGAAGAGCTCAGTTGTGTGTGTGTGTGTGTGAAACCCAATCGTGTTCCCTTCACACACCTCCCATGGAGAGACAGAGCAGGCGGCTGCTCCATGGGGAGGAAGCCCAAAAGCCGGGCTCGCTGCCATGAGGTGCTGAAGGCAGCTTGGAGAGGAGCCCAGCAGCCGGCACATGGCTTCAGTGCTGGGCTGTGACACCAGCACAACACCGGTGCTTGATGAGGATCCTGCAAACATGTGGGGTCCTGCAGCCACAGAGGAGACTTCGTGCTTCTGTCTTGTAGGATGTGGCCGAGATGAGGTCCCTCTGATCCTGCCTCTCATGAGACCCCACTTGCAGCACTGTGTGCAGTTCTAGTGCCCTCAACATCAGAAGGACATGGAGCTGTTGGAGCAAGTCCAAAGGAGGCCACGAGGATGATCAGGGGCTGGAGCAGCTCCCGTATGGAGACAGGCTGAGAACATTGGGGCTGTTGAGCCTGGAGAAGAGAAGCTGCGTGGAGACCTCAAAGCAGCTTCCAGTGTCTGAAGGGGGCTACAAGGATGCTGGAGAGGGGCTCTTCATCAGGGACTGTAGCGACAGGACAAGGGGTGATGGGTTCAAACTGAAACAGGGGAAGTTCAGGTTGGAGATAAGGCAGAAGTTCTTTACTGTGAGGGTGCTGAGGCACTGGCACAGGGTGTCCAGAGAAGCTGTGGCTGCCCCATCCCTGGCAGTGTTCAAGGTCAGGTTGGACACAGGGGCTTGGAGCAAGCTGCTCTAGTGGAAGGTGTCCCTGCCTGTGGCAGGGGTTGGAACTGGATGAGCTTTAAGGTCCCTTCCAACCCCAACCAGTCCGTGATAAGCAGCTTTTCCAAATATTGAAGTCATTTGAAAGGAGACCCTGTGCTCCCCACCCAAAACACCACTGTGGGGTTTTGGCTGCATGATGAAGCTTCACCAAGTTCTTCACCCGGTGTGTCCTGGTAAAATCACAGAATCAATTGGGTTGGAAAAGCCCTTTAAGCTCATCCAGCCCAACCATTCCCAGCACTGCCAAGGCCACCACTAACCCATGGCACTGAGGCCTCGTCTCCACAGTGTGTGAACACTTGCAGGGACGGTGACTGCAGCCCTGCCCTGGGCAGCCTGTGCCAATGCCTGAGCACCCTCTGGGGAAGGAATTGTTCCTCAGCTCCATCCAAACACAGGGGATGCAGCCATATGATCAAATTAAGATGTCTTAAGCTCTCTGGTGTTTAATCCACACTTCTGTCCCATAAGCAGCTTTGGCACGACCTCTGTGTGTGCTCCTGTCCCAGCTCTCTCCCCATCCCCAGGATGTGGATCCACAGGACACTAAAACCAGAGCTCAGCTGGGAAATTCCTGCCTGGCTTCAGGAAGCGGTGGGTGGTGGAGAGCGGGTAGAGGTGAGGATTTAAAAGAACAGCCTTAAATGCAGTAAAAAGCTCAAATCTTCTCAAAAAGGTTGGTGTCATGTTGGGTTTTGCTGCAGACGTGGGGATTTGCTGCATGGAAAGTGATCCTGGATGAGAGGAAAACTGTTTTGGGGTGAAAAGGGGAAATGAGAGAGAAGCCGCGTGAGGGAAACAGAAATACATGAAATCTTGTGTGTGTGTGCCCCTCATGTGTGTACACACTCCCTTTGCACACATAGCACGTGGATGTGCCCTTTGCACAAGTGCAGATGCATGTCTATAGAATCCCAGGCTGGTTTGGGTTGGAAGGGATCTTAAAGCTCATCCAGTTCCAACCCCTGCCACGGGCAGGGACACCTTCCACTAGAGCAGGTTGCTCCAAGCCCCTGTGTCCAACCTGGCCTTGAACTGTGCCAGGGATGGGGCAGCCACAGCTTCTCTGGGCAATGGAACCTCACTGCAGAGGTGTGAATGCGTGTGTTGGACACAAGCACGTGCCCATTGCACCAACATGTGCACCTATTGCATGCACAGCCACCCTAATGGCTGTGCAACAGCACTCGTGCACAAGCACCCATTGCACACATGCACCAACGCACCCACCCACTGCACACTCACAGGCTGTCATTGCACACCCCTTGCACACGTGTCCTTTGCACATGCAGCACGACTCCCTTTCCTTTCCTTTCCTTTTCCTTTCCTTTTCCTTTCCTTTTCCTTTCCTTTCCTTTCCTTTCCTTTCCTTTCCTTTCCTTTCCTTTCCTTTCCTTTCCTTTCCTTTCCTTTCCTTTCCTTTCCTTTTTCCTTTCCTTTTTCCTTTCCCGTTTTCCCCTCCTTTTCCTCCCCTTTTCCTTTCCTTCTTTCCCTTCCTTTCCTTTCCCCTTTTTCCACCCTTTTCCTTCCCCTTTCCTTTCCCGTCCTTTTCCCTTTCCATTCGCATTCCATTCCATTGAGCACTCCCCAGCAGTGCTCGGGGAGTGCTGCTTGTTCTCCCTTCCCTTCCTTTCCCTTCCCTATCCCATCCCTATCCTATCCCTATCCTATCCCATTCCATTGACTACTCCCCGCCGGCGTCCCTCGCTGCACAAACCCGCCGGGCCAGGCGGGAGGGGGTAAAGACAGGAGTGACACGAGCTCAGCGCATGCGCGTCGCGCCCCCACCACGGTGGCAGCGCCGTCGTCAAGGCTCAGCGCCTGCCCCTTAGCGACGGGCGCGGAGGAGCCAATGGCGAGCGGCGACGGGCAGTGATTGGCAGGCGCGGGGGCGCGGTGCGGCTCCGCCCCCTCCCGGCGCGGTCTCCTCACGGCGGCGGCTCCATTTTCTCCCGCTCCAGCGCCCGGCTCGCCTCAGCCCCGGCCGGCGGAGAGACAGTCCCGAGGGACGCTGCCCCCCGCACCCCGCTCTTCCCTTCTTCCCCCCCCAGCGCCGCCATGAATGAGGAGTACGACGTGATCGTGCTGGGCACCGGCCTCACGGTGAGGAGGAGCCGCCGCCCGCCCTGGGCCTCGGGCCTGCAGCGGGCGGCCGCCGCCCTGACCCGCCCCGCAGATATCCCCCCCCCACCCCTCCCGGGTCCTGTCTGTGTGTGCCCCATCGCGCACCCCGGTGCTCATCCTCGGGAGCCGGTGTGCTTTTCCCCATCTATCTCATTATCCTTCCCCCCCCCCCATCCCCGCCCCTTCACCTCAGCCCCAGGTCCTGAGACACCCCCCCTTCGGACACCCGAGTCCTTGTTCCCTTCTTAATCCCTCTCCTGATTCATTTCCCCCCCCACCAACTCCCGCTCCAACCTTACGGTGTTTTCTTTACCTGTCACCATCGTAGCCCTCCCAGTCCCATCTGCAGTGCATGGGTTCCTTATCCCCCACCTCCCCCTATCTATTACCCTGAGGTGCCTAGGTTCTGCTTGTGTCCCCCCTTCACAACACTTGGGTCCTTCTCCCCATCTCTCGTCTAATTATCAGCACACCCCCCATCACTAATCACATATTTCCCCCCACCCTCCCCGGCTTGAATCCCTTTCATACCCCCCCCGCTCACCCACCTCGGTCCTTTCCCCCCCATCCCTAACGGGGCTGGGTTCTGCCTTTAATATGATTGTAATAGACCCCCTATTATATGCATTGTAATATGTTTGGATGAACACACCCCCCCTCCTTATTCCATGTTCCATTCCCCCCCCGGTCTCCTGAGTGTCTCCCCCCATCTCCCTGGAGGCCCCGGTCCGCGGCGCTGCTGGTGGGAGGCCCCAGGAAATGCAGTTGTTGAGCGGAGGGAGGGCGGGGGACGGCGGACAATAAAACGCCAACGGTGATTTATTGCCCGTTTTTTATCCTTCATTTAATGATTATTATCATTATTTAATCCCCCCGCCATACCCAGAGGTGCCCGCAGGTCCATCAAGCCGTGCCCTCCCCGCAGCCTAGCCCGGCTTAAGGGTGGAGGCAGACCTGGTTTTATCCCCCCCCCTCTCCGCCCCATCCCCGCTCCGCCTTTGCAGCCTTCGGCTCTCCATCCAGCCCTGACTGCAGCAGGAGGGGGATGGGAGGCGGGCGAGCTTTGCACGCCTGTCAGATTTGTCTGATCTCCCCCTTTTGCTACCCGCCCCCCCACCCCCACCCCCCTTCCCAAAAAATCCTCCCTTCATTTCGGTTATCCCTGAGGAAAGGTGACAGCTGATGGCGCTCGGGGGTGCGGCGGAGGGAGGGGGGGGGATGAGCCGTGATGGGGCTTTGTCCTATTGTGGAGGATGCAGCCCGTGCTGCAGGCTGCTGAGGGTGGGAAAACATGGCAGTGCTGCTGATCTGGGAGGTTTGCTCGGGGGGATTGCTTCTGGTTCCTTCCTTTGGACCGAGGAGATTCCTGGAGCCATCTCTAGCTTATGTTGTTTGAGTTTAGTAGGGGCTGGAGGATGGATTGCAGGTTACAAAGCAGAGGCATTGTTTGAAGGAGGGAGGAAGAAAATCCAATATGGTGGAGAGGAGGTTTTCCTCGCTGCTAAATAGCCTTTCCTGCTTTTGTTTCCCCCTTCTTAATGGGAAGAGGTGGCTAGACAAAGAGATATCTTTGGGGTTGGCTGTAAGGGATTTCCCCCACTTCCCCTGGTAATGGTAAATAGAAATACATTTACTTCCTACTGTGGCTTTGGTGCTGTGATTGACAGGGCTGTGCCACAGTGGTGAAGGTGTAGTGGCTGCTGACCTAGGGCACAGCTGCTTTGAGGCAGATCTGGTTTATCATCCCCCTGATTTGAGTATGGGAATAATGGTACCGAACACAGGATGTGGCACAAAGGAAATGTGCAGAGTGTGGGAGCATCTCCCCTGCTCCTGCCATAGGGTAGACCCAACTTTCCTGGTTGCTTTCATTCCTTCTCTTCCTTTGAGGTTGCAGGAATGACTTCTGAGGTAAAAGCTTCTTCCCTTTGATAGGGAAAGCTGCAGTCTGTCCTAAAACCTGTCTCTGGCTCAGCAAAGCAGGGAAATGGAGTTGTGGGGAGGCTGAAATATAATGAGCTGCTGGTGAAGGGGCCTCCAATAGATCTGAGCTCCATTAAAATGTTAATTTATGCTTTAGAGTGAGCTGTGGTATCAAGTTGGTAAGCACCGTGCTTAATCTCAAACTGACAAATGCCAATGTAAAGTTGACAAAAGGCCTCTTGTGAAATCGCTTTTAAGACAAGCTCATGCTAATGATCAGCAGTGGAGTTAAAAGGAATGAATTATGGCTGGATTTGAAGGTGTGCTGACCAAACTCTAGAGCCTGAGAGCTGGCAGAAGGCTTATTCTGCTCCTGATGTACAGGCTTTACCTCTGAAATACCAATTAGAACAGGATGGACTTCATCTCAAAGTGAGCAGCTCATGTGGAAAGCCAAGTGAATAGAAACCAGAGGCCCTGGTGCAGGCAGGACATTCCCAATCCTAAAATGCATGGTGTTGGCTCAGTCATGGTAGCTGGTGAGTCATTTCAGAGCAGATCCTGGTTCAGGCTGGGCTGCAAGATGCAGTCAGATGAGGTGTCCAACTGGAAGCTCAAAGGTTGCTCCTCCTGCTCTGGTCTGGTACCAGTGCTAGCACTTGGGCTTCCTAAGGAAAAGGAACTGGAAAACAGGCTGTGTAAACACATCCAGTTGTTTCTTTCCATTTCCAAAGAGCCTTGAGCTGTCATGAAACTTACGATGTTTTCAACCACCCTTTCCTTAAAGCTAGCCCTTGCAGAAATGGACTGTACTGATGGAATCCCATCTACTCAATGAGTTTGTGTCTCCTCTTCTGCCTCAGATAGCAGTCTTGATGCCACCTGAGCAAAAGATGAAATGGGGGTCCCATTTGCCAGATACTCCAGTGCTCTGCCTCTCTGCCAGGCTACCTGTTGGGTCATATTCTTCTTGTGTCTTGTCCCATGAGAGTTACAGGTTGATTTCTCCTAGTATCCGTCACTAGGACTTGTACAAAGCCCATAAAATACCTGTAATCCAGACCATTTGGGAGAGGCAGTGAGTGGCTGCTGATCCAGAGGGGTTTTGTCTTTCTCTTTCCAAAATAAAAGTTCAGTTGTTGAATTAAAGACTAAAAATAAAGCATTGGAGCCTTTGTCAAGAACAACAAATGCATCTGGTGCAGTCATTGTTCTGGTTGGATCTATGAGGCCACTGCACAAGAGTGCTTAAATTCCACTTCTGATGGGAATATTTCAGGTGTTAATCTCTTTTTGAACCAGTGATGAAGAACCAGTGATGAAGAGCTAAGGCAGCTTTAGGACAGGGGTTTCCAGCACTCAATATATTTAAGGTTTTTCCTTACATATGCAAATTGAAGGCTCCACTGCAGTGCCAAGCTGGTAAAGAGATGTCTTAGCAGAAGGGGGAAAACAGTCCCAGAGCACTTACAGAATCATAGAATCCCTGACTGGTTTGGTTTGGAAGGGCTTAAAGCTCATCCAGGTCCAACCCTGGCCACGGGCAGGGACACCTTCCACTAGAGCTGGTTGCTCCAAGCCCCTGTGTCCAACTTGGCCTTGAACACTGCCAGGGATGAGGCAGCCACAGCTTCTCTGGGCACCCTGTGCCAGCGCCTCAGCACCCTCACAGGGAAGAACTTCTGCCTATGAGCTCATCTCAATCTCCCCCCTGGCAGGTTAAAGCCATTCCCCTTGTCCTGTCCCTACAGGCCCTTGTCCAAAGCTCCTCTCCAGGTTTCCTGCAGCCCCTTTAGGCACTGGAGCTGCTCTAAGGTCTCCCCTTAAGGAGTCTTCTCTTCTCCAGGCTGATCAATGTCGGCTCTCTCAGCCTGTCTCCAGGTGCTCCAGAATCCCAAATTCCTGCTGGTACAACATCGTCAAACTTAACATGAGGTATAACCCGTGAGTGCTGCATTCCTCCCCATCCCTCTGTGCACTGAGCAGTTTGTGCTGACTCCAGGGCAGGCTTTTGCGAAGCACTGGTGGGTCTGGATCTTGTAGCATGAGAGCTGATCAGTCTTCCAGCTATCACATCCTGGAGGTGCTGGTGGGAATGTCTTCTCAAAGTTGCTCATGTCTTAATAGCTTCAAGATCCCTGGCTTAGGCTTGCTGTGTGTCCCCTGCATTGCACATTAAGCAGCATCTTCCTCCATACCTACAGCACAAACTTGTTTTTAATCTGAATGTGGTGATACAGGCTGGAGAACACCTCAGGGGTTTATTTTGAGCCTTGTCTCTTCAATTCGCCTTTGTTTACATCTATCTGGTCTCCAGGTGGTCTGATACTTTCTCTGTGCCCTCTGTCAGGCATTGGTTATCTGCTTTCTGTGATGTGGGTTATTTGACATGAATGTTGGGCATAATTAAACTGTCCCCTTTAACCCCAGTAGATGGACACCATGTTCCTGCTGGGTTTTAACTCATCACAGGCACCAGTGTGCTGAACTAAGCTTCTTACCTGCCAGCTGCCTCCCCACATTAAAGCTGTATCAGTCCATCACAAAGATACAGATTCACTTTCTGTAGGAGCAGCATAGCCAAACTCTTCGGTTCAAGATAGATTTAATCATATAGGCACAGGCCTCATGGCTTCAAGAGCCTAAATAAAGAACATTAGAGTGACTGCAGGGACTAAGCAGAGTATCACTGTCCCTTGCATCATCCCCTCGTAGCTGTGAGGATTGCTCAAGTGCAGTGAGTAAATTGCTTTTGCACTTTGTATGGCTAAGCAGAGCTTTAGGTCTTGTTTGCCAGTCTGGCACAGTAGATGTGACCAACACCGTGCCAGAGGTGGAATAGCCTGGGTGAGGGTAAGGAGCTGGTGTAACTTCTTGCTTGCCGCAGCATGGCCTTTCTAAGAAGGAGCTCTTGGTGAGCCAGAACCTGTTCTTAAAGGTGAAGAGGCTCTGCTGAATGTTCTGTGCAGGATCCTCCCCTCAGCACCATTAGAAGGAGTGACTCTGGCTCAGGTCCCCCTTGGTCTGTCTGAGCCTTTCTGAACTGCTGCCCTACTTGGAGAAAACCCATGGAGATCTACTTGCTTCCCGCAATTCCTGAAGGCTTCTGCATGCAGAAGGTCTATTTGCAACCAGTTTGTGCAAGTGAGGGAAGAGCTGATGGTCTCCAGCAAGCATGGGAACACCAGTACCTCCAAGTTACACCTTATTCTGTTTTCTTCCATGGATTTGTATTGGATGTGCTGTGTCTCATGCACATTGCTCTCTGGCTCTGTGCTCTCCAGCCATTTGAAGCAGCCGAGCGGTGCTGCAGACGCCATCAGTTGCTGCAGGACTTGCTCTGTCATTCATTCAGCAACACAAAGGGAGAGCCCATCGTAACTTGGACTGGCTGTAGCACTGGATTATAGTAGCACAGTGTGACTGGAATTTGCACGCAGATTGTGTTTGACCCCAGATGGATACCTGGAGCTTTCCTCCCTTTATCTTGGTACCCTCTGCTGCCTGCACCTCTTTGCATGGTGCCTATGTTCATAATACAGTCAGAGCCAAAGATTTGAACTCTGATGCTTCCCCTTTTTTGATCTGCAGCTTAAACTGCTTCCAGCCCTTCCCTTATCACTACAGGCTGTTTGTTTTCCTCGCTCCCTGACCCAAATGACACAATGACATATCAAGAGGTTCCTGTACACAGACTAGTGCACCAGTGGATGTGTCTAACCAGCAGTCAGGCAGTGCAGCCATCAAAAGGGATTGCTGAGCTGGGAGGATAAATCTATTGTGTCTTGTGTGTTATGATCATGCCTTTGCCTCATCAGCCACGAAGGGAAGCAACAGTGAAAGGCCTGCACAGGATTTCAATGCTTCAGGGCTCTGCAAGAGCCTGAGTGATACAATGAGTATGTTAAATGAGCCTTGGATAAAATAGTGTCATAATTCCTCCACCTCAACACCCATATTGGTGGTTAATGGGTATGAAATACGATTGAAAAGGTACTTAAGATATCTTGTATCTTCTGCTGGTACCCAAATTTGCTGGCAGTTTGGGTGGGCAGCCTGTTGAAGGGATACACTCTCACTGGGAAGTGATGGGTGTGCTATGCTGAAAGGATAGAGCAAGAAATACTTTGAAGTCTCCTTAAACAGAGGAAGGAAATCAGCTGACATCTGGACCGAAGAATGTAGTTTCTGCAGCTTATGCTGTAAGTTCATTCCTCCATTTGATACTTATTTTGTTTTCAAGACCTGATTGGCTTCCTCGTGGCTCAGCTCCAGCAGAGACATTTTCAGTCCTGTAGCACCATGTGGCAGAGGCTTTGGAAGATGCTCCAAGGGGGATAAAAGATCAGGGTAGAGTCAGAAAGAGTCAAACCAGATCATGTAGAGCTCTGAATTTGGTTTAACCAGGGAATCACTCTGGCCAGTGGTGATGCACTTAGTGTATCAGCCCCACGTTGCATGTGGTAAATCATTAACGTATTAACTGGTACCATAAAAGCCACCTGCACTTTGGCTTGTGCAGTTCCTCAGTGTTGCAGGGCTCATGGTGCTCAAGTACTGTCTTAAACCAGGGTTTGGTGCAGCTGTGTCTTGCTTCTGCATGTCTAAAACAGAGGAGAGGCCTTGTAGGCAATTCCAAGCACGCAGGCTGGATGGAGCAGCCCTGAGGAGAAGGACTTGGGGGTGTTGGTTGATGAGAAGCTCCCCATGACCCGGCTTCAGTGTGCACTTGAGCCCAGAATCCTCCCATGTACTGGGCTGCACCCCCAGAGCATGAGCAGCAGCTCAGGGAAGGGATCCTGCCCCTCTGCTGTGCTCTGGGGAGACCCCTCCTGCAGTCCTGATCCAGCTCTGGGGCAACAACACAAGAGGGATGTGGAGTTGTTGGAGTGAGTGCAGAGGAGGCCATGGAGATGCTGCGAGGGCTGGAGCAGCTCTGCTCTGGAGCCAGGCTGAGAGAGTTGGGCTGGGTCAGCCTGGAGAAGAGAAGGCTCCTGAAGGGGAGACCTTAGAGCAGCTCCAGTGCCTAAAGGGGCTGCAGGAAACCTGGAGAGGAGCTTTGGACAAGGGCCTGTAGGGGCAGGACAAGGGAATGGCTTTAACCTGCCAGAGGGGAGACTGAGATGAGCTCTTAGGCAGAAGTTCTTCCCTGTGAGGGTGCTGAGGCGCTGGCACAGGGTGCCCAGAGAAGCTGTGGCTGCCCCATCCCTGGCAGTGTTCAAGGCCAGGTTGGACACAGGGGCTTGGAGCAAGCTGCTCTAGTGGAAGGTGTCCCTGCCCGTGACAGGGGTTGGAACTGGAGGAGCTTTAAGGTCCTTTCCAATCCATACCAGGCTGTGATTCTATATGAGAGCTCTTAAGTCTGTGGAGTATGGTATGGGCTGGAATGGGCAGATGATGGATCATGGGGAGACTTTGTCGGAAGCTCTGTGGTTAACTGCTCACAAACCATATGGTGACCATGAAGCCTTGTGGGCACTATGTTTGAGATCACCCACGACTTCAGGGATAAACTTGAAGCATTCCATTCTTCCTGTACACTAGCCATGCAGTTCAAGCTTTGCTCTTTGATGTCTTGGCTGAATTATGGTGGCATCTTGGTGGGTCACAGGCTGGCCACCATCTTGCTGTTCCAGCAGAGATTTGCCTGTTACCACTGGAAGTTCAACACCAGTGAACCCTCACACCAGTGATCCTACAGACCATCCATGCACCTACCACATTAAAACACTTCTGTACTAAATAACTCCTCCTGAAATCTGCCTTTAACTGTGGGTTACTCCTTGGCTGGTGAAATTGAAGGTGATTTTAAAAGCTTTCTGTAGATAGAGGATTTCCCAGAGTTGGGATTTGCAAGTCATGTAAATAGATGTGGTGGGAGACCCCTTGTGTCATGGCTGTGGTTTCTCTGAGCACACTCACCCCATGTTGTAATGTAGTTTGAAATGCACCTCATACATGTTGCAAGGGGCAAGTGACACACAAGGAGAGTCCTGAGCATTCCACAGGGCAAAATGTATGTGGAGTAAACATGAAGGATCTTGCAGAGATGCAGATCTCTGCCAGGAGGGTCAGCGTGCTGGTTCTCATGGGTGAATGAATGGCTTCTCTGCTTGTGGGCGAGCAGACGTGCAGTGCTGGCATCTTTCAGCAGCTGGATGTTGGGTTTTACACCTGAATGAACGATAACACAAGATAGGGCTGGGACCTACAAGTCAGATAATGTTGATGGGCAATGAGAGCTCAGTTGCCCATGTAATTCTGCTGTTGGAGACAGCTGAGGTAGAGCAAGATCATTAAAACCTCCTTGATAAGCAGTGCCACGCACACAAGTAGTCAAGTATTTGTTAAGCTTTTTGGCTTGGGAATGCCAGAGCTGGTGACTGGGTTAGTTGTAAAGTTGTGCTTTAATGTGGATTTAGCCATGCAGGTCCTGAGCTGGTTTTGCAAGCTACAACGTGCATCCCTCTGTGGTTAGTCTCGATCTTGCATTTGGACTCTGATCTGCTGCTCAGAGTAATCTCTGTATTATTCATCTCAGTGGGTACCTAGTGAGGACAGCAAAGTGTCTGCTGAGATGATAAAGCTTACAAATGGCTTCATTTAGTCTTGATACTACCTCTACCCTCTAACAGTAGCTGTTGATTCTTTTGCATGTCCCAGTGTGGCAAATACCAACAATTGAGGTTTTGAGGAGACTTACTGTAGTCCAGATAACATTTCATGCTCCTGCTGTCACCCATAAATGAAGGTGCTGCCTCTCTATGACATCTTCAAACTGGTAGCTGGGGGTTTAGGAGTGCAGATATTCCTATTCAGTCCCAAATACATGAGTTTCCCAGAAACTTCCTCAGGGGAGCCCTGATAGGTGTTGGTTGTGTATTGCAGCAATTATTACATGGCTGCTGTGCCCAGAGCAGGCAGCAAACCTCATAAAGGGGTTAATCTGTCTCAGACAAGTCTTTCAGCACCTCTTAATTCTGCAGTGAGGCAACTGCTGTGTTTGTTTTCCGAGGGCTGTGCAGGGACCTTCAAATCCAGGCATGCAGCAGGTTGTCTGAACAAGCATCCTTAGCAAATGTGGAAGGAGGCTCCAACACAACTAACACATCCCTTCCCTCTCTCCATAGGAATGCATCCTCTCTGGGATCATGTCAGTGAATGGAAAGAAAGTCCTTCACATGGATCGAAACTCCTACTATGGAGGGGAAAGCGCATCCATTACACCCCTGGAGGATGTAAGTACTGAGGCTGACCACCCTATTGTGTCCTCCCCGGGCACACAAAGGGGGCTTTATGTCCGGCTATCCTAGGGGTGGATGCAAAGCCATTACTCTTAAGGGTTTCCTTTGAGTTGGAATGTTTTATGGCACTTACACACTGGTTTCTCCCTCACTATGTTTGAACTTGGTAGACAGCACTTGTTTTCTGGCATTCCCAGATTCAAGCACTTGAGTGATCCTTCAGTTATAATGCCTGACAGCTACATGTTAAACCTCTTTGGTGTTTAAACTCTCCAGCTGAATTGTTCCTGCCACCAAATGTCGGACTGAGAAACTCTCTGTGCTCCTTGTGTTGTGATATTCCAGTCTGTCCTTGCTCCATGAGCACTTTCAGCTGGATATGCACCATCTTGTTTGGTTATTGCTTGCACCCTCTGATCCTGTACCCCTAAAACTGGTGCTGTGGCTGTCAGATGTCAGGAGATCCCTGCTCTCCTTCTTGCTTCATGGGTTAAATATATTGGGAATACAATATAAGTGGAGGGAGGAGCGTGCCCTCTCCTGAAACAGGCATTTTGATTAGATTACCTTAATGTTAAACAGTCTTTTGGTTCAGCAGGTCATAAATTCCCAAACTTTAATCCTTGGAGGAAGAAAGACTGGATAAGCAGAATAATACTGCCCGTTTCTTCCTGCAGCAGTTCACTGGGTGTGCATTGTGTGTGTTGCATCAAAAAGCAAATAGAAGCTCAAATGCTGGCCAGAAACTTGCTGTGAAGAGCTTATGTTCAGCTGAGAAGACATGGGGGTGGAAAGTGTGTATATGTGTGGGAGCAATTCCACCCATAGACATTTCCTCTGCTATAATAAGGTTTGTATTCTCTCCAAAGCTCTACAAAAGGTTTCATCTACCAGGAACTCCACCAGAATCTATGGGGCGAGGAAGAGACTGGAACGTGGACCTCATTCCTAAATTCCTAATGGCTAATGGTAAGTGATACTGAGCTCCCAAATCTGCTTCCCAGGCTTAGCCTGGGTGAGTGTTCAGTGCTGCAGTCACAGAAACAACCCTTCAGCCATCTCTTCATGAACTTGTTGGAGCATTCATCATGTAGAAAGCTCACTCGAGCTCATCTACATGCCTAGAAGCACCAGTGCTTCTGCTCTGTGATTCCTTTTGGCTGTTAATCTTTCCAATTGGGAAGACAGCTCCAGCTTGGAGTGTGCAGCAATCTGGAAGATTTGAATGTTTCCCAGCATTCCCTCCTAACATGTTTGCATTTCTAGCAAGTTAGTGCCATGAATCTCATTGTTCTTCCATGGCTTAGGAAAAAATGGTTGATTCCATGGTGAATATTATTCCCTTTGTTCCCATTTTATGGCTTGCAGACAGTCATCTCTTACTGATGCTACAAATCCTCATTCTGTGATCTGTGTGTTTCACTACTGCAACAGGTCTTCTAGACCGAATCCACTATGGGTTATCAATGCCAGCAAGTTCAGGGGCAACTCCCTTTGCCAGATTCCAACCACTTGCTGCTGGAATCCCTTGTCCCTGATGGACAAGGGGATAGATGTATTGTGTAGTGCCAGTCCTGTTGGAAAACTTGGTCAAGGTTTGGTTACTCTCAGCTTACTTTTGGTTTGCACAGGCATTGTGGTGCATTTAATTTAAATGAAACCTTATGAGACCTTACGAAGAAGTTCTTCCCTGTGAGGGTGCTGAGGCGCTGGCACAGGGTGCCCAGAGAAGCTGTGGCTGCCCCATCCCTGGCAGTGTTCAAGGCCAGGTTGGACAGGGCTTGGAGCAACCAGCTCTAGTGGAAGGTATCCCTGCCCGTGGCAGGGGGTTGGAACTGGGTGAGCTTTAAGGTCCCTTCCAACCCAAACCAATTTGTAAGGACAGCTTCCCTCTGGGGATGTGGGGATGGGTGTTGGGGCCTATGTTACCTCTTGCTGTGTGCAAGCCAGGGGCTAATTGGTGGTCAGTTGGCTGGACATGTTGTGCTAGATCTGGATAGTGAGGACAAGGAGCTGCTGTGGTCCAAAATACACAACCTTGTTTGTTGTGTTGAGTGTAAATGAACTCCAAAGAGCAGCAGTGTACTGCAGCAGATTAACGTGCTGCAGAGGGTGGCTTTTACTCAGAGGACAGATGGAAACCACAGGAGTGACGAGGAAGCTGTTAATTGTCTGTAAGAAAACCTTAAAGCTGCCTCAGAATGCACTAGTAAGTATCTACCACAACATGTATGTTACATAAAGGTGTAAGCTGTGTGGGTTGAATCTGGTGCTGGCCTTGAAGGGTTTGTTGTGTTGGAAGAACCGTCTGCCTTATGAGAAGCACTGTCCTCTTGGCTTTTGGCTCTAGACCAGCAGGTTGACATTTGCCAAACCTCCTTTCCAGGTCAGTTGGTAAAGATGCTGCTCTACACAGAAGTTACTCGCTACTTGGACTTCAAGGTGATTGAGGGGAGCTTTGTCTACAAGGGAGGCAAGATCTACAAAGTCCCTTCCACTGAGGCGGAAGCCTTGGCATCCAGTGAGTAGCTGCACCTTACTCTGCTTCCTCCTGAAGCTACTGTCTCTCAACAAAGGCAAGACAGGTCTCTGCCACCCACAGCTCAGCACAGTCTGTGCTCACGTACGAAAGAGCTTGATGCTCCTCACGTGGTGCTGTGTGTAGACTCCATGTGCGTAACAAGCTCTGCTTAGCTTAGGATTCTCCTGCATCTCATTTAACTTCAACCGCCACCTGCAATGTGAGTTTTGGGCTTTCAAATGAAAATGTGAGTTTTGAGTTTTAGAGCTTTCAAATGGAGCTGGTCAAGCTGT
Source organism: Psittacula echo (assembly GCF_963264785.1). Taxonomy (NCBI): domain Eukaryota; kingdom Metazoa; phylum Chordata; class Aves; order Psittaciformes; family Psittacidae; genus Psittacula; species Psittacula echo. The sequence goes on from NC_137735.1 coordinate 161,099,869, forward strand.
CTGTTCTACGGCTCATCCAGTGGGAATTTGGCAGTGTTTTACTTCCTCAAGAGGTTGCATTTGCTCCCAGCTCTGCCATAAATATCTAATGTTGGGTCCTTGATGGATGGGATTGGGTGTGTGAGAGATGTTTGTCCGTGGGCACATTAGGGTGACTAATTCTGACACAAGGCACTGAGCTCAAATCTGGATTCTTACCTACTTAAATTTTACTCCTCAGACAAAACTACTGATCGTAGTAGTGCAGCAAAGTGCCAAAGAAACAGGCTGAGAGCTTGGGGGCTGTTCAGTCTGGAGAAGAAAAGCTGTGTGGACACGTCGGAGCAGCTTCCAGTGTCTGAAGGGAGCTACAAGGATGCTGGAAAGGGACTCGTCATCAGGGACTGGAGTGATAGGACAAGGGGTGATGGGTTCACACTCCAACAGGGGAAGTTCAGGTTGAAGATAAGGCAGAAGTTCTTCCCTGTGAGGGTGCTGAGGCGCTGGCACAGGGTGCCCAGAGAAGCTGTGGCTGCCCCATCCCTGGCAGTGTTCAAGGCCAGGTTGGACACAGGGGCTTGGAGCAACCTGCTCTAGTGGAAGGTGTCCCTGCCCGTGGCAGGGGGTTGGAACTGGATGAGCTTTAAGGTCCCTTCCAACACAAACCAGTTTGGGATTCTATGAAGTACATCAGGAGCTGGCAGAGGGCAGTCCATTAGCTTCAGATACAGGATGTATTCAGCAGCCTCTGGAGAGTCTCATGATAAAGTGACTCCTGCACATAAGGCTCCCTGGATGTGATTTGTCTGTACATTGGATCCTTCCTCATAGCAGGTACTCCTGTTTGTTGTGAAATAAGAGGTTATTCCTTCAGTTTGCCCACGTTGCTGTCTCCTAAAGGGACTCAGAGACTTATACTGGCACAAGTAGGAGGTGCCTTTGGTATTGTCTCTGCCATCATATTTTGGCAAGCCCAGTCATGCTTCTCCAATTGGTAGAAAACTAATGGTGCCTCGTCCAATCTCATGTTTGAAGTTTTGGCCCTCTCAGCACTTGCTAGTTCCTTGGCCAGGCTTCAGGAGAGCTTTGGTCCCCACACTTTGCTGATGCTTAGTCTGGTAGATACCAGACATGGATCTCTCCTCATGAAAAGGCCAAGTGTAAACTGCTCTCCAGGCTTTCCTTCAGCAGGAAGTAGTATAGAAGCCCAGACTTTAGCCGTGCCTTTAACCAGCTCCTGAAGTCCAGTACACCAGGACAACTGGTTGTAAGGACTTCGCATGGCAGATGTTGGGGTCTCCTGCTTAAACAGAGTGCCCTGCTTAGCCCTCAAGGCCAAACTGCACATTCCCAAGTGCTGTTTGAAGCACTCAGAACTCCCCACTGCTTCTGATACCTGCAGTGATGGAAAAGCTGTTAATAGCTAGGTGAGTTCTCACAGAATTCCTTGGTTTTAGGCCTGATGGGCTTGTTTGAGAAGCGCCGGTTCAGGAAGTTCCTCGTGTATGTGGCCAACTTTGATGAGAACGATCCCCGAACCTTCGAGGGCGTCGATCCTAAGAAGACCACAATGCGTGATGTGTACAAGAAGTTTGACCTGGGGCAGGATGTCATAGACTTCACAGGCCATGCCCTTGCACTCTACAGGACTGACGAGTAAGTGTGGGCTTCATACAGGCCTGTAGGGATAGGACAAGGGCAGCGGCTTTAACTTGCCAGAGGGGAGACTGAGATGAGCTCTTAGGCAGGAGTTCTTTCCTGTGAAGGTGCTGAGGCGCTGGCCCAGGGTGCCCAGAGAAGCTGTGGCTGCCCCATCCCTGGCAGTGTTCAAGGCCAGGTTGGACACAGGGGCTTGGAGCAACCTGCTCTAGTGGAAGGTGTCCCTGCCCGTGGCAGGGGTTGGAACTGGATGAGCTTTAAGGTCCCTTCCAACACAAACCATTCTATGGTTCAGTTGCTCCCCCAAATCAGCTGTGTGCTGGGCTTTGGGGGTCAGGGGTAGTGTGTCTGTCCCTGGGTGCTGCATTGATCTTAACATACGGGCTCCTCTGCTGATGGGATGGTTAAACTTTGTGGTTTCCTGGGGTTACTGAAGCTGCTCCTTCCTGAATAAACCCCCTTGTGACACTGAGTGCTTCTGAAAGGGAACTGCTGGGAAAATACTGGAGCAGCTGGAGGGTGGGGAAGGAAACTTCATGGGAAGTGGACGTTTTGCTCTCGTAGTGTATTCTGCTGCAAGTCTTGGTTTGTGAAATGATGTGAGTCACATAACTGCTCTCTCCAGCTATCTAGATCAACCATGCCAAGAAACAATCAACAGGATTAAGCTCTACAGCGAATCCCTGGCTAGATACGGCAAAAGCCCCTACCTTTATCCCCTGTATGGCCTTGGAGAGCTGCCTCAGGGATTTGCAAGGTGAGAACTTGGGTTTGGATCCCAGCATTTCCTCAAACTAGAATGTATGGAGTTGGTGCTCAAGCTTCCAGAACATGCTGCCACATAAAAATACTGTGGTCATTTGTGGTTCTCTGTCTTAAGAAGTGATTCCTCCATGTGAGATGATTGCTTCTTTCTGGGCTTGTTTATACTGTGATTCCTGTTAGTGGTGGTGGTTCTGGGGCACCCAACACAAGAGGGACGTGGAGCTGTTGGAGCGAGTCCACGGAGATGCTGTGAGGGCTGGAGCAGCTCTGCTCTGGAGCCACGCTGAGCGAGCTGGGCTGGGTCAGCCTGGAGAGGAGAAGGCTCCTTAAGGGGAGACCTTAGAGCAGCTCCAGTGCCTAAAGGAGCTACAGGAAACCTGGAGAGGGGCTTTGGACAAGGGCCTGTAGGGGCAGGACAAGGGAATGGCTTTAACCTGCCAGAGGGGAGACCGAGATGAGCTCTTAGGCAGAAGTTCTTCCCTGTGAGGGTGCTGAGGCGCTGGCGCAGGGTGCCCAGAGAAGCTGTGGCATTCTGTGATTCTGGGTTTGCCCACCGCTGCTGTTTGCAGAATCTTGTCTATCCAAGAAGTCAGATTTGCTGATGTGGTGCAGGCTGCAGCTCTTATGCTGTAAGACCATCTGGGTTGCACCACACAGTGAGCATCCTTCTAGCTGGGTGTAATTGCAGCTGATGCCTGCAGAAAGAGCAGCACACAACATCTGCTGTGTAGATGTGTAGGCATCATTTTTTGAAGAGGTTTAGGTCTAATGTGGTGTTTATCCAAGTGGAATAGAAACAAGGGGCTGAAGAGCTGTTAAAACCCAATCACACCGCTGTGGGACATGCTGACACGGGTTTTCTCTTGCAGGCTAAGCGCTATTTATGGAGGCACCTACATGCTGAACAAGCCCATCGAAGAGATTGTGATAGAGAATGGCAAAGTGGTCGGGGTGAAGTCTGAAGGGGAGGTATGGAACATTCCAGTTCTTTCCTTACTGCCCACCCCACATCTTCCCTCTCAGAACTGAGGCTGTTGGTCATTGATCTGAACCAATGCAGTAGAAAACCCATTATCAGAGCTTCAGGACCACGTTTCCTTGGCCAGTACTGATTTTCCCTGTGCCAACTCCCTTTAGGCATGTTGATATTTTCATGGCGAGGACAGTACAGTATTCTTGCTCCAGGAATTGGAATGAAGTCTCCATGGCCTGGCAAAGGTTGTCTTCTGAATAAATCAGTCAGCAAAGGAGCTGTTGCTTGTGTCTAAAGTGGATATGGAACTAGCTCTGCCCTTGACATTAAGTATTAGCTGGCACACAGCCTGTCTGCAGCTTCTCCTCGACCTGGCAATATAAAACTAGTGCTTGGGAGCTATAAATGTGCTCCCAATTAGAGTGGGGCACTTTGCAGGAGTTTAGCATTTGCTGGTAGGGTAACATGTCCCTTTTGGGTAATGGATGACATGTCCTGGCTAGCTGTGGAGGTGATAATCCACTCTATAGAGTGATGTGGCCAAGTGCAGGTGGCCTGGAGGCTTCATATAGGTCATATATTAAAGCTGTTACTGTAAAAGTGAGTTCTAATGTGAACTGGTCAATTCCTACCTGTTGGGTTCAGCCTTGACAACAGAAGGTTATGGTTCTGGGCTGGATGAACTGGACTACTTAGGTTGCCCAGAGAAGCTGCGGCTGCCCCATCCCTGGCAGTGTTCAAGGCCAGGTTGGACACAGGGGCTTGGAACAACCTGCTCTAGTGGAAGGTGTCCCTGCCTGTGGCAGGGGTTGGAACTGGAGGAGCTTTAAGGTCCCTTCAACCCAACTCATTCTGTGACTCTGTAGTGGTTAGAACTTAATGGTGCACTGCCTGATGAGGGGAAGATGTGATTGATCACCTTAAGAATAATGAGCTAAGATTTGGATTGCTCGAGTTGAAGCATGCTGATGGCAGTGAAATAAGAATCTGATGCAGGATCAGCCACCTCAAATCTCTCTCTCTATTCCCCAAACCCACCAGTTCCTCACCTCCGTATGCACTCCTCTGTGTGGTGGTGGCTCACGGTCCATGTGTCCCTGCAGGTTGCTCGTTGCAAACAGCTCATCTGTGACCCCAGCTACGTCTCGGACCGCGTCACGAAGGTGGGCCAAGTGATCCGGGTAATCTGCATCCTGAGCCACCCCATCAAGAACACGAACGATGCCAACTCGTGCCAGATCATCATTCCACAGAACCAGGTCAACCGGAAATCAGGTGTGTGGGGAGCAGGGAACACTGGAGCATGTGCATGTCTGGTCCTGCTTGGGTTGGGCCAGAGTTAAATCTCCTTGCACCAAACATGTGCTCTGGTGGTCTGGTGAGGTGTGGATACAATGCAAAACCACTTTTACTACTGCTCCCGTGGCAACATGTCCATGTCCAGAAATCTTGTAGGTCCCAGTGAGGCTACATCATACTTTAGTTTAGCTGTGAGAAGCTGGGGAGCATTTACCACTACTTTGGGCACTGTGGCTGCCCCATCCCTGGTAGTGTTCAAGGCCAGGTTGGACACAGGGGCTTGGAGCAACCTGCTCTAGTGGAAGGTGTCCCTGCCTGTGGCAGGGGCTGGAACTGGATAATCTGAAGATCCTTTCCAACACAAACCACTCTGTGATTCTATGGTTGGAAAGTTGCTTGAGGAACCCACAGAAGGAAGCCCCCCAACCCTAGCAGAAGTAGGTGAGGAGCACGGGGGTGTCCTGGGAGGGGGATGAGGAGGCTTCCTCACCCTTGTACAGGGGGTGTCTGGCTGCTGGGGGCGATCCTGGTGGCTTTCAGGAGCTGGGAAACTGAGTTCTGGAGATCTAAGGGCTGCTTGTACCCAGGCCACAGCACATAGGACTGTGGGGCAAGGAGACACGGAGGTTCAAAGTGTTGGGGGAGCGGGAAGATAATCGTGAGTGCAAGCTGGAGGAGGCTTTCGGTATGTGGCAGCAGGGTTGGAGCCCTGACCTGAGCTGTTGGCTTCCCTTGCACGTCTCAACCTGTCCCTGTGGTGGGTTCCCCAGATATCTACGTCTGCATGATCTCCTCTGCACACAATGTGGCGGCGCAGGGGAAGTACATCGCCATCGCCAGCACCACTGTGGAAACCGCAGACCCAGAGAAGGAAATCAAGCCGGCCTTGGACCTCTTGGAGCCCATTGAGCAGAAGTAAGGCCCTGAGCAGTCCCTGCTCTTCCTTCTCACCCCTTTGCTTAAGGCATGAAGGTAGAGGGGACCTGAAGGCCATTTGGCTGTGAGGAGGTGTTTGAATTCTTCTGCACCTCAGTTAGCTACACACTGGACATAGCCATGCCCTTGAATTCATGCAGCCTTGCACCCATATTGATGCTGTACAACCATTCTGAAGCTCTTTCTTCTCCTTCCAGGTTTGTCAGCATCAGTGACCTGTTTGCACCGACTGACTTGGGAACTGAAAGCCAGGTGAGTGAGTGCTGGTTGGACACAGGCCTTGGGCAGCATGGCCTAGTGTGAATTGTCCCTGCCAGTGGCAGGGGGTTGGAACTGGATAAGATCATTTCCAAGCCAAACCATTCTGTGATTCTATGAGGTGGGGAGGTTGGAGACTCCACACTAAACTGCTGCTTCTCTTCCCAGATCTTCATCTCTCGCACCTACGATGCCACCACTCACTTTGAGACGACGTGTGACGACATCAAAGATATTTATAAGAGGATGATGGGATCAGAGTTTGATTTTGAAGAGATGAAACGCAAGAAGAACGATATCTACGGGGAGGAGGAGCAGCAGTAATGAGAATCCCTGCAGGAGGAGAAGTTCAAACCGGCTCATCTGAATATATAAAGAACTTAAACGAACACTGTACGAAACTCAATATTGTAAGGCCTGCTTTTGTAATCCCATCTCTGAGAGATTGAAGAGTACTGCACTGGTAATCATGTTCCCCTTTTTTGGATGTGTTAATTATTTCATTCTAGTAGGGCTGCTGTCCAGAATCTGGCAAATTACTCACTGATTTAATGACTAACCTGGATAAGCAAAGGCAAACTGAACCTTGGGTTTGGTGGGTTTCTCTTTGCAGACGTAGACGTTGGTGCAGATTGGAGATAACTCATTGACAGCTGTGTCTTACCATGTCTTTTTAATCATTCGTAGCCATCCTTCACAACTATGTGCTTCTGGTGAGCTAGTAGATGTGACAGTTGTCACTCAAACCTGATTATCAAGGAAAATAGAAACTGAGCACTCCATCATTGTGGACAGCATCCCTAAAAAAGTCGTTTTCCCATCGTTCTAACTCTGTGGCAAGTTGTATTATGGACAAAGCCCACATCTATTGTAGCAGCAAATGTTGGCTTAGTTCTGGGCACAGAACTTAACCCTCCACTCTAAGCTTCTAAAACTGTTTACATCGGTTGGGACACAGCTGTGCCTAAGGCTCCTTTGTGTTTTAATCTTAATAAAATTGAGAGAACAAATGACAGAGCAGGCAAGATGTGGGAGTATTTTCTGTAGCCTGGGGGCTTCTGGGCTGGACCAAACGGCGCTGCGGTATTGGTATGACAGAGCCTCTGCTCCTCGTGGCTCCTGAAGGCTCCAAATGATTTCTGTACTGCCAAGTAAAGCCAAATTCTGGAAACCAGTCCTGGCTTCTGGTCTGATTCACTTGCACGAGCAGCACCTCCTTTCTGAGATCCCTTTGGATCTCTCTGCCTGCCAGGGTTGAAAGGGGAGTAGTATGTGGAGTGGTTTCTACTGGAAACCAGGCTCAGGCTTCCTTGGTTAGGCTGCTCCAGAGGCTGCTTCTGCAGCACAAGGCCTGTTGCTGAGGCTCAAGCTCAGTTGATTCAACTCTGCCTCCTCCTTCCAGGCCCCTCCAGTGCCAGCATCCAAAATGGCACTTGCTTGAATCAGTAATGACAATTCTTGCTCTTATGGATCCTCTACAGGGCATCAAGATCTCTCTGAGAAGCTCCTCCTTGGAGTGAGCCATAGTGCGCCCCTTGCTGGGATCTTGACCCAATCCTGCTGTTGAGCAGCAAGGGTACAAGGAGGAGTCGGGCTCCTTCATCCACAGCCATGCTGAGTGCCAGGAATAATGAGGAGATGCCTTGGAAGGGCCTTATTCTGCTCTCGATGGCTGTGCTGGGGCAGGCAGGGTCACTGGGGATGGGTTCATTCTTTCCTGCAGCCGTAGCTGCGCTGTTCTTGGAACTGATGAAGAGGAACTGGGTCTCCACCACATCTCTTGCACAAAGCGGTGCTGAACCTAACTGTGGCTGCCCCTTCCTTCCCACCCAGGGGCTCAGGGGCTTTCAGCACTTCCCTTTCCTGATCCCAGTTCCAGGAACCACCTTTCCCTACGAAGCCACTGGAAGCCCCGTGGTGCTGGTACTGCCAGAGTGACGTGTGTTGTAGGGGCTGGGGAAGTTCTTCCTCACCTTGTGCTTCCTCTTCAGTGCTGGATGGCAACACACTGAGTCTTTCCAAAGGCAAGACACGGACAATGAGCTCTTTCCCCTAAATGCTTCCATAAGCCCTCTTTGCTGTATCCCAGTTATTCTGCTGCCTCTTGGTCCACATCTCCTGCAAAAGGACAGTGCTGATCCTGCAACCCCAAGTCTCCGTGAACACACCGCTCCTTGGCTCCAGCAGTCTTCCTCACTCTTTCCTGTGCTGGCTTCAATGCTGAGGGGTAGCACAGACCAAAACCGATTCCTGCTCCATGTGTGAGCTGGGAATACTCACTGTGAGTACCCCCACTGTGATCCAGGTCCTCCTCCCTGCTGATGGGAGAGGCTGGGAGCTGAGGAGCCCCCCTCCAGGGAACAGCAGTGGCTGAAACGTCAGGTTTAGGTTTTGTCACTCAACCTTTTACACACAAACTCATCCTGTACATGATGTTCTTGCATTCTTTTATTAAAAACAAGAGGACGCCCCTGTCCTCCACCCCCCGAGGCTGGGAATCTTACAAAAGTCTTTAATGGGACATCTTCCTCCTGGGTTGGGTGTGAGCTACCATAAATAAGAGGTTTGTTCCCGCATCCTCGTGTCTGGCTATTTAGAAGACTTCTATGGACTGGAAATGGTACCAAGAGACAACAGGGAGTTGAACTGTAGTGTAGAGCAGATACCTGCACACCCACCCCACTTCCTAATGTGTGTTAACAGTAACAACCGTGTGGAAATGCAACTATTACTGAGGACTTGAACATCTCCTGACCTTCAAGTAAACAGCTTTTTATTTCATTTACTCCTATTTCTTCCCCTGTCAGCTGCACAAATCACTTGAGAACACTCCAATAACTTACCCCTGGATAACGGTAAAGTGACCTCTGGCCTACAGGCAATGTGATGAACACGGAGTAAACCCCGGCAGGATTTGCACCAGCCACCTTTAAATAATTCCTATATACAGAACTGGAGCCAAACCCTCCTGCCACCTCCCTGCGCACAGCTCCTGTGGGCAGCACCTGAAACCTGCTGGGATGGTGGGATCCTGCAGAGTACCAAGATGCTCAAACCGGCGCCATACCAGGATGCTCAAACTGGCTTCGCTTTGTCACCTACAATAGAGAACATGGGAAAGGTTATTCCTCTGCTTCTCTCCTTGCTCCAGGTAGTGACAACCTCTTGCAGGGCCTCCTCATGGTGAGTGCCTGTGTGCTTCCCACTGCTGAGCACGGTCCTTCCCAACTGTGGCTTCGGGAATGGCCCTGAGTGTCAGCAGAGCCAGCACTTCGGGAAGGTCCCTGGATCCCAGCTTCCTGCTTGTCATCCCAGGAGCTGCTCCCGGCCCTTTTGGGGAGTTCTGGGCACCTCACTAGAAGAGAGACATTGAGGTGCTGGAGCGGGGCCAGAGAAGGGCACCGGAGCTGGTGCAGGGCCTGGAGCACAGTGTGATGGGGAAGGGCTGAGGGACCTGGGGGGTTCAGTGTGGAGAAGAGAAGGCTCAGGGGGGACCTGATGGCTCCCTACAACTGCCTGACAGGAGGATGGAGCCAGGAGGGGCTGGGCTCTGCTCCCAAGGAACAAGGGATGGGACAAGAGGAACCGGCCTCAAGCTGCACCAGGGCAGGTTTAGATGGAGCTGAGGAACAATTCCTGCCCCAAAGGGTGCTCAGGCATTGGCACAGGCTGCCCAGGGCAGGGCTGCAGTCACCGTCCCTGCAAGTGTTCACACACCGTGGAGACGAGGCCTCAGTGCCATGGGTTAGTGGTGGCCTTGGCAGTGCTGGGAACGGTTGGACTGGATGAGCTTAAAGGGCTTTTCCAACCTGGCTGATTCTGTGATTCTAAGGGGTTGATCCCAAGCCCTCTCCTTACCAGTAGCTTCTTCTAAACGGAGCAGCCACTTTCTGCACCTTCCCAAGGAAAGTGTTGACATCAGCCACGAGGATTCCTTTGCTTTCAAGGACCTCCCTGCTGACACTGGGTGTTTCTGCAAAGGAAGGAACAGCTTTGTAATTTAAACAAGCAACTGAGGCTGTTCTGAAACAACCTCTATTCCCTGTGAGGGTGCTGAGGCACTGGCCCAGGGTGCCCAGAGAAGCTGTGGCTGCCCCATCCCTGGCAGTGTTCAAGGCCAGGTTGGACACAGGGGCTTGGAGCAACCTGCTCTAGTGGAAGGTGTCCCTGCCCATGGCAGGGGTTGGAACTGGAGGAGCTTTGAGGTCCCTTCCAACCCAAACCAGTCCGGGATGCTATGAATTTAGGAGACCTTCACACCAAATCTGTTCCTTTTGCCTTTTGCTGCACTGACTTGCAATGAATCAGCTCCCACCTGACCGAGACAAGGGGGGTACAAAATTACAAAATGGAATATATAAACCTTTAGAATCCGGTTTAAGTAATGTTCAGTTTGATGGCTTTGTAATAGTAGCATTGGGAAATTACTGAGGTGCATGATACATAGACAAAATAGAGTACGGCTAGAGAACATACTGAGAATACAAGATAAACCGTTGTAGTTGATGTAGTTTTAGGCCCTATGACCTTAGTACAAAATGTAAGGAAAACAGGCTGGAAGAACAGGATGTATGGATAAGGAGTATCTGGGAATGGCAGGTGTCCAGGATGGGCTGCAGCTAAGCTAACTGATAAGTAGGACAGGAGGATTGCTGTGTCTGTGGTGTTAACGAACCAATTAAGCTGATATAAGCATCTACTGTGTGTGCTTCGAAGGCTGCCAGAAGTGATGAAGATTGTTGGAAGAAGTAAATGACCCTCAGAGACCACCACCACCATGGGGAACTTTCTGGAAAATGATGTAATCCATCCGTAGCCTCATGAATATGTATGTATGCCCAGGGGCTATATAAGGACAGCTTGTATAGCAATACGGGGACACACGTTAGGAGGAGCTATCCCCCTGTCTCCCGGTGCTGCAATAAAGAATACCTGCTTGTCAACTTGAAACTCTGTTGGTGAGGTTGTTCCTGGAGTTTTCTCTGAATCATGACCCCCACCTCAAATCACTGCTTCCAGCAGAAATGGGAGGCAAATGGGTGAGGTTTGTCCCTCCTCCATCCCTTTCCAGACCAATTTAACCCTGCGCTCACGGTGTTGATGGCTCCAGCGCCCAGAGCTCTCCTTACCTGTGAGGTACACAGCGAACCTGGCACTGATGTGCTGAACCTGCAGGTTCAACAAGCACCTGATGTGCTCGGAGCTGGGGGGTGACACCGAGTCACACGTGTGGTAATGCAGCACCTCCATGAGATCAGCTCCTTGGCACGTTCTGAGGATCAAATGCTTCTTGTGGGCATTGGGGTCCATCCTGCTGGGAGAGGGGACAATGAGCAGGAATGACGGGACACTACGTGTGGTCCTTCATCATCATGGGTGCTTTTAGACTTGCTGCCCTGCATCAATGAAGATGGCAGGAGCAGCATCACCGTATGGATCATGTGTGTGGCAGGGAGACAAGATGATGCCAACCCCAAGATGATGCCAGAGAGGGGCTCCTCATGAGGGACTGCAGTGATAGGACAAGGGGTGATGGGTTCAGACTGAAACAGGGGAAGTTCAGGTTGGAGATAAGGGAGGAGCAAGCAGCTGCCTGTGTGGGGCTGAGTTGGGGTTAAACCACACGACACAGGGCTCATGATCCCTTCACAATGGAGTCAAGTGATGCTACGTCAGAGCCAGTGATGCAGCACAAGGAGAACACTGGCTCCATAGCGCACCCAGTGACGAGGTCAGGTCCTCATCTCAGCCTGCAATGAAATACCTGAGTTCTGTGCCACTGCTCAAGGGCTGAAACCCACATTGCTCTGTGCTGTCACCATAAAGGCTGAGTAGGGAGAGGATCTGAGAGTTCTCCTTGCTGGTTGTAGCATCTTCTGCTCACAGAACAGAGCAGTTTCCTCTTTGTTTGCAGGTTGTTACTAGAAAGCCATCCCCTCTGCCTAACAAAGGGACTTGCCTGATGATAAAAACCTCCCTTTCTGAGTTCAAACCTGATAAAAACAGGACATTTCAATGGATACTGGTTGCTGTCTTACTTCTCCTTTCCAAACTGCATCATTTAAATACACATTGATGCGAGTAACCTAAAATAAGGAGTAAACAACAACAGAAGTTCTGCTTTCCCCATCTGGGTTTGTTGTTACTCACTCCCCACAACACCCTTGTTCTTCACCACGTTCCAGTCAGAGCTCCTCATCAGTCTCCCAAATCCCACATGTGATGGGATAGAAGAAGGGACAGCAAAGAGACACTGGGGCACAGAGAGGGACCCTGAGCTCCTGGAGGGTGTGTGCAGGAGCTGGAGGAATGGGAGCTGTTTGCAGAGGTGGTGTTTGGACTGTGCAGCTCCTCACATGAAATCTGTGCCTCTCCTTGAGCCCTTTGCAGGCCATAATGCTCACAGAGGGTGTCTCTGCCAAAGAGAGAGGGAACTGCCTTATGGAGACCCAGCAAGGTGCAAAAAGCTGCTGCCACAGCCCTGCCTTATCCTGGATCAGGTGTAAGACAGCTCTCCAGGCCCCATGTCCTGCTGCTCCATCTCATACAGGTATATCCAACACAACCTATCACACTCCCTAGCACTCCAGTGCTGACCTCCAGCAATGCCAGACTTGAGGCACGTGGTCTGTCACTGATAAGTTCTTCAAATTCATCTTGTTAAGAGGCCAAAATCCACCCAGCAGCACCAAACTCACCCTGTGCCCCTGCTCCAAGTGCACTGAAGAGGACACCACGGTGGGTACATCCTTACTGTGGTGACAGGGACAGCAGGGATGAGGGAGCTGCCACCACTGAGCCATTACCTGATGTCTTCTCTGAGCTTCTTGCTCTCCTTGTAGTGAAGGAGCCACTTCCACCTCCCGCTTCTGTTGAGCTTCTCCAGCACGTTCACCACCTCCTTCAGCTGGCCTGAGAGCAGGAGCCAGAGGGTAATAGAGGGTGGAAGGAGGTCCCTGGCCCTGCCCTGCTCAAACCTGGACCACCTGAGGCTGTTCTAGGTGAGGTGTGAAGGTCTCCAAGGATGGAGCCTCAAAACCTGGGCTGTGACACTGGCATCCTGGTGTTGGAACACACTTGCTGTGAATTCCTTCCCCTCTAATATCTAAAGGGATCAGTGCAACTTGTCCCTGTCACCTCTCGTCCCAGCCCTCTGCATCTTCAGGAGTAATGTGGCTCTGCTCTTTCCACCACTTCCCATTAGGGAGCTGAAAACAGCAACAAGGTCTTCCCTTTGTCCTCCCTTTTCCAGGTTGTCCTTGTACAACCTGCTCCAGCCCCTGACCATCCTGGTGGCCCCTGCTGTACTTAGATGTTTTGGGGAGCCCTGACCTGGACTCATTATCCAGATAGGGTCTACAAGTGTCAAATAGAGGGAAGGAACTTATCCCACTTAACGCAAGAGCAGAGGACACCCATGGGGAGTGCTTGGAGGTGTCAGCAAACAAGGCCAGGAGCTGACACTGTGTTTGCCTCCAAGCAAGAGGCCACAAGACTTACTCAGTGTCACCGTTTCCAACAAGCCATCGTCTGACACCACGAAGCCACCAGAATGAAACAGCTCCTGGTACGTGTGACCTGGTACATCTTCAGGGCTGTCCACTCCAGCAAACACCACGTTGGGACGGTGCTTCAGCTGCAGCAAGCACGGGACCTGCAGAAGGAAGAGATGCTTCTTTTGAACATGAAGCTGCATTTCAATTGCATTTGCACTTCTAAGTCACACTTGCTCCAGGGAGCCCATCCTGTCCTCTGCCTGTACCACTCCAACACCCCTGTCTCCATAGCCCAATCCCAAAGCCATTGATGGTGATGGATGACGGTGGTGAGACACTGAAACAGGCTGCCCAAAGAAGTGATGGCTGCCCCATCCCTGGCAGTGCTCAAGGCCAGGTTGGACACAGGGGCTTGGAGCAAGCTGCTCTAGTGGAAGGTGTCCCATCCCCTGGCAGGGGGTTGGAACTGGATGAGCTTTGAGGTCTCTTCTAGCCCAAACCACTCCATGGTTCTATGATTCCATGGAGAGAACAGAGCACTTGCAGAGTCTGACAGATCCGCACAGACTCTATAGAGTGTGAAATGAAACTAAACCCCTTCCAAATGGATCCTGACAGTAGAACCCAGTGTGGGCATGATCAGAACAGGTCAGGCTGAGTCCTTACGCTGTGGATGTGAGAGGAGACATCCTTGTTCCTGATGACCACGAGCAGCCGATCAGTGTCTGGACACTTTGCTTGGCAGAAGCTCAGGGGTTCAGTCTCCACGTGTCCTTCCTTCCTCAGCAAGGTCTGAAACAGGAACCACGTGAGCTTTGTGTGGAGAACTCCTCCACAACAGCAGTGCTGTGCTCCCAGCACACATGGGCCTGGGGACATGATAAGGGGAGCAGCACAGGGACCCCAAACAGGCACCCTGCAGTGTCTATTGGTCACAGGCACCGTGTGCTCCAGGCCAGGGCTTCAGCCAGAGGTGGAGGAAGCAGACATTGACCTTTGTCTGCACAAACCTGCTAAAGAACACCTCGAGCATCATCAGGCCTTTGTGCTGCTGCAGAGCAGCAAATCCCCCCACACAATCACCATCACCAACCCTTTAATGTGAGCTGGAGCAAAAGCCACGTCACAGGGGCATGAACTCAGCTCTGACTTGGCCTGGGGGATGTTCAAGTGATGGGACAAGAGGAACCGGCCTCAAGCTGCACCAGGGCAGGTTTGGATGGAGCTGAGGAACAATTTGTTGCCCAAAGGGTGCTCAGGCATTGGCACAGGCTGCCCAGGGCAGGGCTGCAGTCACCGTCCCTGCAAGTGTTCACACACTGTGGAGACGAGGCCTCAGTGCCATGGGTTAGTGGTGGCCTTGGCAGTGCTAGGAATGGTTGGACTGGATGAGCTTAAAGGGCTTTTCCAGCCTAAATAAATCAACCTTCCAACACCTAAAGGGGCTACAGGAAACCAGGAGAGGGGCTTTGGACAAGGGCCTGTAGGGATAGGACAAGGGGGAATGGCTTTAACCTGCCAGAGGGGAGACTGAGATGAGCTCTTAGGCAGAAGCTCTTCCCTGTGAGGGTGCTGAGGCGCTGGCACAGGGTGCCCAGAGAAGCTGTGGCTGCCCCATCCCTGGCAGTGTTCAAGGCCAGGTTGGACACAGGGGCTTGGAGCAACCTGCTCTAGTGGAAGGTGTCCCTGCCCGTGGCAGGGGTTGGAGCTGGAGGAGCTTTAAGGTCCTTTCCAACCCAAAGCAGGCTGGGATTCTGTGATTCTAATTCCTGTCATTAGGAGCCAAGATGAAATGGCAGAGGTGGAACCAAACCCCATCTATGTTGGGTTGAACATGCCCCTGCTGCCTCAGCTCCCACCCTAGAGCCACCCATCCCCATCCAACTCCGCTGTTACCTTCAATCTTGCAAAGAATGGCTCCTTGCCCGTCTCCACCAGGTAGAATGATCCATTGTGGCCACAGGCCTCCTTGGCCACGCTGCAGAGGTGGGACCGCAGCGAGCTGCACAGGTCAGTGATCATCTCCTCGAAGGTCTCCATCCTCCCGGCGAGGGATGCACAAGTCCATTCACTTGTGTCCCCCTTATACACTGGGACATCCTCTTGGCCCCATGTCCCTGCCCCAGCCGTCCTCAGCATCACCCTCCTGAACTCATCAAAGATGATGGCAATGTCCCCCTCTGTGTCCTGGAGCTTGTGGTCGTACTTGAGCTTGCTGAGGTGGAAGCCCTGGCTCGTGTTTTGGGCCCTGCTCCTCTTGTCACAGAGGGTGTCCTGCCATGGGGTGCACTGGTCCCCGTGCTGGGGACCCCCATGCCAGTCAAGCCCACTCGGCCATGTGTCCCAGGGCAGGATTGTCACCTGCAAAGGGCTCCTGCTCCGTGGGATGGGAGCTTCTGGGGCAAGAGATGTCTCAGACATCACCCGGGGACAAAAGTCTTTTGGGAAGATGCTTCTGGAGGTAGAAAAAGGTGGTTTCCCACTCCTCAGGACGTGTTTTAGCTTATCATGGAAACGGAGATACTCCATGTCCAAAGTGTGCTGTGTGATTCCCTCAAACCCCCTCCAAGTCCCCCATAGGGACCGTAACAAATGGGACTGCCCCACACAGTGTCTGTGCCTCTTCTGAGGCTCCTGGCCTTTCCTGGTGACCACCAAGTTCCTGCACTGCTTGGCAATCCCCTGCCTGTCCCTAATAGTGACATGCGGAGGGATGTGCTCGTTGCTGGTGTCCCCTGGACTGATGGTCCAGCCATGCTCAGGCCATGAGCATGGGCTCCCCTCCATGTCCAGTGAGCCCCAGTCCTCACTGCACCCCTCTGAGTGCACTGGGCTCCCAGGGGATGAGCCACAGTTAGTCCTTGTGCCTGCAGCATCCATGGATCTGCTGGAGGAAGCTCGGTCTGTAAGCAGGGACCATGAAGTCTCCTGCTTGGAGTCGCTGGAGGAAGTCTCAAAGGTTGAATCCGTGTGTGTGTCTTTGCTGGGGAGCTGCTTGGACCCCAGACCATCTGAGACACCAGCAGCATCACCCACCTCCAGGCTTTCTGCAGAGAGCACCCTTTGTGCGTGCAATGACAACACTGGGAAGGGGGGAGTGTGCATTTCGCTGTCTTCCACCTCTGTGGTGGCCTGGTGCAGCTCAGGAAGCACATCAGCTCCCTGAGGCTCCTGCTCCCCTTGGTTACACACAGACTGGAGCTCAGACAGAGCCCTCAGCAACTCTCCTGATGAAGATGATGCAGAATCGGCAAGAGAGAAGCTGCTTCCTTCTTCCAAGCCCTCAGGCAAGATGGGTTCCTTCTCGTGGCTCCCTGCTGCATCTGCTGCTTGGTCCCCAGGGCTGGTATCCATGCAGCAGGACCACGGGGCAGCATCTGAAGCTGGAGAGAGCACCCTGGGGTGCTCTCTGAGCACTGAGTGTGGCTCAGTGCTGTGCAGACCTGCTTTGTGTCCATGTGGAGAAGCAGAAGGCACCAGTCCCAGGTCACCAGGCACATCCATGGGGGAGCTCTCTGCTGGCTCTGCATGGCAGGGACCTGTGCCCTTTCCCACCTCTTCTGCACATCTGGGTTCTAAGGATCCATTCCAGCTCCCAGCAGCCACACTCACCTCTGCAGTACGTACTTGCGCACAGGACCCCTTGCGCTGGCACAGGACTGGCCTCCACTCCCTTTGCTCTAACAGGCAGTGGTGGGGATCTGTGTGTCCACCATGGGATGGAAAAGCAGGAGGGGGACCATGGGCAGATGGGGACAGCCCACTTGTGTTTCTCTGTTGCTGCTTGGGGTGCTTCTCCATGGCTGACATCCCTTCCTGCACTGAGGAGGAAGGTTCTGGTTCCAGGAAGGGATGAAGAGAGGGCTCTGGCTCCTCTAGTTTGTGAGCCACCATCACTGTGCTCCTTTTGTTGCTCCTTGAGGACTCCTTTGCCCTGAGGCACACATCATCACTGTCCCCAGCTTCAGAGCCATCTGCTAAGGCTGTGTAAGCAAAGTCCTGGCCATCACTTGCTCCTGAGGACTCCAGCACATCCGTACCGTTGGCAGAAGGGATGTTCCTCTCTTCTTCCACCAAACACTTGTTCCCTTCATGCTGTGCTTCACCAGTGCTCAGCAAAGGGAGCTCAGCATCAGCATCACCTCCAAACCCTTGGGAAAGGCCACTGCTCCCTCCCACACTGCTCTGTGATGGGGACCAGATGCTCACCACGGTGCCCTGCTCCTCTGGAGCAGCCCCAGGACCTGCTGCTCTGTCAGGAGGTGTCAGGCAGACAGAGCTGGAGTCAGGGGACAAGGCCAGTGACAGGTCCTGGCTGCTCGGTGACCCAGCTCTGCTCCCAGCAGATTTCCACCCTGCTGCACAGGGTGTACAGTTCTTGTCTGGCTGTGTCTCACCAATCAGGCTTGGGTCAGATGGTGATGGAGGCAACCACCTGCTGTCACAAGGTGACCCACCATCAGCTGCACAGCCTGTGTGTGCCAATCCAACATCCTTCACCTCTGCATCTGGGGTGGCCAAAGCCTCTTCCAGCATGTTCAGGCTTGGTGCCACCCCACCTGGAAGCCTTTGAGGGCCAGTCCCAGTTCCATCTGACAGCTTTGGCATTAATCTGCCTGGGCAAGGGGATGCTAAGGCAGGAGGGCTGGGCACAGGGACACCAGAGCCCTGTGGCCATTCTGGATGCACTGGGCTCTGCTTGTTGTTGTCATAGTCCATGCTGTCATCACTGCTTGCAGAGAATGCCAAAAAGCCAGGCTCCAGGGCTGTGCTCTCATATTCGCAGTCCTCCTTCTCTTCTTCTACCTCCTCCACCTCTTCCTCTGAACATTCAAAGAGATTCTGTGATTCCCTCCCTTCCCTCCTGGCTCCACCCGGCTTTGCAGTTGTGGGACTTGCTTCTAAGAAGAGCCAACCAGAGGTCTCTTGTGGTCCATCACTGGTGGCCCAGCCACTGTCCTCTATCTCCATACAGTGCTCAGTGTCTCCCATGCTCCCTGTGTCCTCGGGAGGGCCAGGGCCATTCCCTGACCCTGCTGTCCATCCACTCTCCTGCTGGTCTCCATGTCCATGCAGTGTGCATGGGGCATCTCTCCAAGGAGCTGAACTGGGATTTGGGGCTTGGCTGCAGGGGTTTTCCTTGCCCAGCACAGCTGGGGGCTCGCTGGTACCACTGAGCTCATCAGCAGGGCTGGGGGTGGTTGTCGCATCCTTCATCCTTCCCTCCTTGGTTGGCTTCTCCTGAAACAACACAATTCAGAGGTTAAGAAAGAAGAGGAGGTTATCAAAAGGAGCGAGAGCAGCAGATCATGGAGGGGATCCTGCCTCTCCGCTCTGCTCTTGTGAGACTCCACTTGCAGCACTGTGTGAAGTTCTGGTGTCCCCAACATAAGAAGGACATGGAGCTGTTGGAGCAAGTCCAGAGGAGGCCACAAGGATGATCAGGGACTGGAGCAGCTCCTGTATGGAGACAGGCTGAGAACATTGGGGCTGTTGAGCCTGGAGAAGAGAAGCTGCGTGGAGACCTCGGAGCAGCTTCCAGTGTCTGAAGGGGGCTACAAGGATGCTGGAGAGGGACTCTTCATCAGGGACTGGAGTCATAGGACAAGGGGTGATGGGTTCAAACTGAAACAGGGGAAGTTCAGGTTAGATCTAAGGCAGAAGCTCTTTACTGTGAGGCTGGTGATTCCCCAGCATCGGTCACTGTTAAGACTGGACTTCACAGGGTGCTGGGACATCCAGTCTAGGTCATGCTTTGTCAAGAAAGGTTGGACCAGATGACCCTTGAGGTCCCTTCCAACCTGGTATTCCATGAGTTTATGGTCTTATGCCTGTGGCAGTCATTTGGGGCAGCTAAATGCTGGTGAATGCTCCTCAGTCCTGCTTTGTGGACCTCCACCACCTGGCTCTGAGAGAGCCCATATGCACCTCTGCTCCACTCCTTTCAGAAGATCCTATTCCTATAAGCACAAAATGCATTCTGTGTCCTATAGACTCGTGTCACTCACATCCCAAGCTCTTACCTTAGTGATGGTTGGGATGTCATGCCCATGCTCCTCAGCAATGGCTGCAGGCTCTTTGTCTTTCTCATCAGCATGTTCAGGACAGCTTGTGGAGGAAGGCTCCTCCTCCCCACAGGGCAGCTCTCCTGAAGATGACACTGTGCTATCAACAACAGCAGGAGTCCCATCAGCATCAGTCCGAGAGTCTGCAGGGTGGAACTGACCCTGGTTATGTGTGGTGTGATCCAGAGAGCTGCTGGGAGTCTGGTCAGGGTCTGAGCGAGAGTCCGCAGGGCACTTCTCCAACCCAAAATAGTCCTCACCATCATCACTGAATTCAAGGAAGTCCCAAGTGGTGTTTATTGAGACGTACTTCTTGGGGTCGCTGTGCTCCACCACCACCCTCGTGCTGCTCAGCAGTCTGGGTTTGCTGTAGAAGAGAGCCACCCACATGTGGAGTATCAGCTTCAGCTCCTGCACATCATCAGGGAGACGAGAATCCCAGGGCCTGCAAAGAAAGCAAACACAGCCTGAAACATCTTCATCCTCCCTCCAGGTGACTGGCGCAAGGCATCTCCTGGTTCCCCACAGTGCTAAGCCCCAGAGATGCCCATCTGCAGTCATGGATCACTCAATGCAGTTATTCTGGCTTATTAGAATAAAGAGAAACTCACAGCTGCAAAGTAGGACTTGCGCTCATGGCATTAGATATCAATTCTAGCTCCAGAGCCATGCGAACCACAGACTGGTTTGTGTTGGAAGGGAGCTTGAAGTTCATCCAGGTCCAACCCCTACCACAGGCAGGGACACCTTCCACTAGAGCAGCTTGCTCCAAGCCCCTGTGTCCAACCTGGCCTTGAACACTGCCAGGGATGGGGCAGCCACAGCTTCTCTGGGCACCCTGTGCCAGCGCCTCAGCACCCTCACAGGGAAGAGCTTCTGCCTAAGAGCTCATCTCAGTCTCCCCTCTGGCAGGTTAAAGCCATTCCCCCTTGGCCTGTCCCTACAGGCCCTTGTCCAAAGCCCCTCTCCAGGTTTCCTGCAGCCCCTTTAGGCACTGGAGCTGCTCTAAGGTCTCCCCTTCAGGAGCCTTCTCTTCTCCAGGCTGACCCAGCCCAGCTCTCTCAGCCTGGCTCCAGAGCAGAGCTGCTCCAGCCCTCGCAGCATCTCCATGGCCTCCTCTGCACTCGCTCCAACAGCTCCACGTCCCTCTTGTGCTGCTGCCCCAGAGCTGGATCAGGGCTGCAGGGGGGGTCTCCCCAGAGCACAGCAGAGGGGCAGGATCCCCTCCCTGAGCTGCTGCTCACGCTCTGGGGGTGCAGCCCAGCACACGGGGGGGTTCTGGGCTCAAGTGCACACTGAAGCCGGGTCATGGGGAGCTTCTCTTCAACCAACACCCCCAAGTCCTTCTCCTCAGGGAAGACACCAGCTTTAACACAGCAAAACTGGGCTTTTTAGCATGGGGAAGAAGGCAATGATCATGCTGAGCAAATAGAAAGCAAAGAAAGCCCCTTCCAAAAGCACTCCAGCAGGAGCCATCCCCTGCAGATGGCCTTCCAGAGCAACTTACCCATGCAAAGCACGGATGACTGTCTTCTCCAGGGCATCATTGGTGTATCTGCTGTCCAAGTGGAAAAGATACGGTGGATCCCAGTGGCATGTCACCATTATGGACTCATCACACATATTCACTGTGTGGCTCTTGGCAAAGTCTTCCTTCACCCTGGGACTGCTCCTGTTCCTCATGGCCATGGCTTGTGGGTGGCTGCTGCTCTGCTGGTGCCTGAAGGGCAGTACCTTCCCGATCAGGGGCCTTGCTTGATGGCTCCTGGTGGATGCAGGTGCAAGGTTGGAGGTACCTTTGGGATTCACGTGTTTCTTTGAGTACTCAGGCATCTGTGATGCGTATGAGTGCTCAGCAGAGATTAAGGTGTTATTGTTCACCTTCTTCACCTTTTTCACCTTGGCAGCCTTTGGAGTCTTTTTTGGAGGCAACGCATAGGGTTTTGCTGGCCTGGGCCTCAATCTGTTATTCATACAGGAAACCTTAGAGTTTTTCTCCCTGGGACTAGAGGCCAAGTCATTTAAGACTTTGTTTTTCGCAGGAGAATGCTTCTGGTTTGGCACCAATTTGCTATACGAAGTGTCTTCCTCTGCGGGTCTTTTCACCCTGTGGTATTCATGATCGGAAGCAACACATGAGGATTTGTGCTGGTGGTGGCTTTGCTGCTCCTCTGGAGAGGCACTGGAGTGGCTGCAGGACTCAGTTGTCACCCTGTTGTCTGCTGGGATAAACAAAGGACTACAGGAACCCAGAGCCAGGTCAGCCAGCAAGTTCAAGGCATGGGGCTCGTACTTGTTCCCCTTTGGGTTGAGACCAGGATCACCAAGTCCATCTGGGCAAACCTCATCCATTGCGCTGTCATCTCCACGCTGTTGGGAAGGAGCATCTCTTGGGAGGCCAGAGGGTGGCTCCTGGTGCTCTGAGTAAGGAAAACAGAGATTAAACGAAGGCCACATAGGTGTTCAAACAGCTTTCAGTTTGACAGGAAAAGTGTGTCTCCAATGTGGAATTTATACACTTAAACCAAACCCCATCTCCATGGACATGGCTACTACAGAATGATCCAGAGCTGGGAATCTCAGTGATTTCAGGAAGGGGGTTTATTCTCAGAACTAACAGGCATGGGATCCAAAGGGAACAAAATGTCCCTTGGCCTCTGCACACAGGGTTGTTTGGCCACTTAAATACAACCTGAGCTATTTCAGGTGTTTCCTTCATCCTTTTTATTTTGCTTTACATTTTGATCTAGTTTGAGTTATTTGGAGTCTTCCCTCCTGACCCTTGGGCTGTGCTTTCAACACTCCATTACAAAACCCACCCTAAACCTCTGAAACACAGAGAAAACCCCTGTGCCCGCATGCTTCCCACTGCACACCCTACCTAGAGCATAACCTGCTCTTGAGCTGAACCTCAGAGCACACACTGAAACCCTTTTTCACAAGTCCAGCTTCATTAACTGCAACCAAGCAGCCTAGTGCTGGCACTCTCCACCCACAGCCTTGGCCTCCCTGTGTGTTATGATCCAAAGGCAGTCACAGCACAGCACATAAGTGTTCATATAGTTTTCACCATGGCTCCTAGGCCCATGTTCATAAAACCAGTATGAAGACATTAAATAAGATTCATGTCTTCTACTAAAAAACACCTCAGAAACATCTCCCTTCAAGTAAAACCTTATTGAATCACATCTGTGTTAAAGTCCTACGTGTTACATTGCATTTCCTTGAGAACTGCATATCCGTATCTGCATATTCAATATCTGAAGGGGGCTACAAGTATGCTGGAGAGGGACTCTTCACTGGGGACTGTAGCAATAGGACAAGGGGTGATGGCTTCAAACTGAAACAGGGGAAGTTCAGGTTGGAGATAAGGCAGAAGCTCTTCCCTGTGAGGGTGCTGAGGCACTGGCACAGGATGCCCAGAGAAGCTGTGGCTGCCCCATCCCTGGCAGTGTTCAAGGCCAGGTTGGACACAGGGGCTTGGAGCAACCTGCTCTAGTGGAAGGTGTCCCTGCCCATGGCAGGGGTTGGAACTGGATGAGCTTTATAGTCCCTTCCAACAAAAACCTGTGATTCTGTGAGGGGCAGTGTTTGATACACACACACTGATGAAAAATGCCACATGTCAGAAATACATGGCAATAAAAGACCAAGAAGAAAGGATAAACTGAGCTGAGGTGCCTGAACCTGTCTTCAAAGTCTCCAGGAAGAGGAAGAAGACCAGAAACAGCTGAAAAAAAGACATCAAAGTGTGAGAAAACACAACAAAGTAAGAGAAAATGACTCTCCTGATCCATCATTTGTCTTGGCACCATAATACTGGTTCCCAGTCTCACTTGTAGGCTCCCAGCCAGCACCTGCAGATACCACACTGAGGTGTTGTCCACTCAGGGCTGCCTCTTAAATATGCTGCAGGCTGCAAAGGCCATGACAGTTCCACTCCTTATCCCAGCAGTTTGCCAGGGATGCAAACTGAAGGAATAGGAAAGGACTCACAAGAGCCCCCGTCTGGTTTGTCCATCCTGGAACAAGGATTTTCACCATCACCTTTGTGTTTTATACTGGGCAGTTGCTTTATCCACTCAGTTTATACAACTGGGTGCCTGCAGGCTGGGAGGCAGCAGCACTCAGACCCAATCCAGACCTCTAAAGCCCTTTGGCTGCTGCCAATGTGCTTTTATGATCATCTGCCTGTGAAGTTTGACGGCTCAGCTTTTAAAGGCAAGATTTCCATAGGGAACAGCACTCTTACCACTTCCTGCTTGCTTCTTGGCTTTAGGTTTCAAGGAGCTTTCAGCCACAGATTTTAATATCTGCCTTTTCACTGGCTTTGTGGTGCTCTCAGCAACAGGAACCTTCTTCACGTTTGGCTTCTTCAGTAGCCTTGGTCTCTTGATTTCCAAGGCAGGTGCATCAGGAGCTGGGGCTTCCTTCTGAACAGCTCCAGACTGTGTTTGCTGCATGAATTCTGCAGACAGGACCTCTGCACCTGGAAAAGGGAGAGCATCACCTTTGGTTTGAGACATATTGCACTAAAAAGGAGTCATTGCAAAATACCAAGTTAAGGAATATGAGTAAAGTATAAGGAATCACAAGGAAAAGCTGAGGGGTGATAGGCACAAGTTACTACTGGGAGATTCCAGCTGGACACAAGAGGGGAATGTTTCACCATGGGAAGAACAACCAGCCATTGGAATCATCTCCCCAAAGAACTGGATTCCTCAGTGTTGGACACATAAGATTTGGGTGGACAGGATGCTGGGGCATCTAGTCTAGATAATGCTTTGTCTAGAAAGGTTGGACCAGGTGATCCCTGAGGTCCTTTCCCACCTGGCATTCCATGGTTCTATGAATGTGGAATGCTTTAGAAGGGATTGGCAGCAGCAGAGTAGTGTTCCACGACTTGATTTATGCATCTGAGCTGAGTAACAAATGGGTCTGTTACTGATGGGAGTGATCAGTGAGCAGTTATTAAAAGTTAAGCATCGCTTCTTAAGCTCATTAAAAACTTGTTTTCCTGACCTGGAATAGGTGTTCTACAGGGATAAAATCACCCTAATTCCTGCCTGGCACAGGAAGCAGCCTGAGGGCACTTATTTACCTCTCCAAGAAGCACAAGTACCTCAGCAATCCACCCTTGAGATCCACCAACAGATGGATCTCATCAGCAATGCCACCCTTGAGGCAAAGGTGCCCCAGGACTGAGACTCAGAGGTGACTTCATCCCACGGTGCCACCCCTGTGCTGCACAAGAGCCCATTCCCACAGCCACTGCCCTGCCTGTGCTGTGTGTAAATGGGAGGGGAGGTCACAGAGGACAGCACTAACTCTGCAGTGGTCCTTTGAATGGTTCTGGCCACGTTTCATCACCAAGATTGAGATTCATCTCAACCCACTTTGAG
Source organism: Psittacula echo (assembly GCF_963264785.1). NCBI lineage: Eukaryota > Metazoa > Chordata > Aves > Psittaciformes > Psittacidae > Psittacula > Psittacula echo. The sequence continues at coordinate 161,124,701 of NC_137735.1, forward strand.
ACTCTGTACATCAGGCAGAGGCTGGCTCAAAAGGCCAGGTTTAACTAGCCTCAGCAGTGAGACAGGAGCCTTCAGAGAACAATTCATGCATTGAGACACTTCACATGAGCAGCTCAGGCCTGATACCAGCTTTCAGCTGTAGTTGGGTGGGATCAATGTCACACTTCAATAACGCCATGCTAAATCACAAAATCATAGAATCATAGAATAGTTAGGGTTGGAAAGGACCTTGAGATCATCTAGGTCCAACCCCCTGCCCTGGGCAGGGACACCTCCCAGTAAATCATGGCAGTCAAGGCTCTGTCCAAAATGGCCTTGAACACTGCCAAGGATGGAGCATTCACAACCTCCCTGGGCAACCCATTCCAGTGCCTCACCACCCTCACAGTAAAGAATTTCTTCCTTAGATCCAATCTAAACTTCCCCTGTTTAAGTTTGAACCCGTTACCCCTTGTCCTGTCACTACAGTCCCTGATGAAGAGTCCCTCCCCAGCATCCCTGTAGGCCCCCTTCAGATACTGGAAGGCTGCTATGAGGTCTCCACGCAGCCTTCTCTTCTCCAGGCTCAACAGCCCCAATGTTCTCAGCCTGTCTCCATACGGGAGGTGCTCCAGTCCCCTGATCATCCTCGTGGCCCTCCTCTGGACTTGTTCCAACAGTTCCATGTCCTTTTTATGTTGAGGACACCAGAACTGCACACAGTGCTGCAAGTGGGGTCTCACGAGAGCAGAGTAGAGGGGCAGGATCACCTCCTTCAACCTGCTGGTCACGCTCCTCTTGATGCAGCCCAGGATACGGTTGCTTTCTGGGCTGCGAGCGCACACTGAAGCCGCCTCATGTTCATTTTTTCATCGACCAACACCCCCAAGTCCTTCTCTGCAGGGCTGCTCTGAATCTCTTCTCTGCCCAACCTGTAGCTGTGCCTGGGATTGCTCCGACCCAGGTGTAGGACCTTGCACTTGTCATGGTTAAACTTCATAAGGTTGGCATCAGCCCACCTCACAAGTGTGTCAAGGTCCCTCTGGATGGCATCCCTTCCCTCCATCGTATCAACCGAACCACACAGCTTGGTGTCATCGGCAAACTTGCTGAGGGCGCACTCAATCCCACTGTCCATGTCACCCACAAAGATGTTGAACAAGACCGGTCCCAACACCCATCCCTGAGGGACACCACTCGTTACCGGTCTCCAGCCGGACATTGAGCCATTGACCACAACTCTTTGCGTGCGGCCATCCAGCCAGTTCTTTATCCACCGAGTGGTCCACCCATCAAATTGATGTCTCTCCAATTTAGAGACAAGGATGTCACATGGGACAGTGTTGAACACTTTGCACAAATCCAGGTAGATGACATCAACTGCTCTGCCCCTGTCCATCAGTTTCGTAGCCCCATCATAGAAGGCCACCACATTGGTCGGGCAGGATTTCCCCTTAGTGAAGCCATGCTGGCTGTCACCAACCACCTCCTTGTTTTTCATGTGCCTTAGCATGCCTTCCAGGAGAATCTGCTCCAAGAGTTTGCCAGGCACAGAGGTGAGACTGACTGGTCTGTAATTCCCCGGGTCATCCATTTTCCCCTTCTTGAAAATGGGGGTTATATTTCCCTTTTTCCAGTTGTCGGGAACTTCACCTCACTGCCATGATTTTTCAAATATGATGTCCAGTGGCTCAGCAACTTCATTCGCCAGCTCCTTCAGGATCCGTGGATGGATTTCGTCAGGTCCCGTGGACTTGTGTACGTTTAGGTTTTTAAGATGGTCTCGAACCAGATCCTCTCCTACAGTGGGCCTAGGGTCTTCATTCTCACAGTTCCTGTGTTCGCCTTCCAAGACTTGGGTGGTGCGGTCAGAGACTTTACCAATGAAGACTGAGGCAAAGAAGTCATTAACAACCTCAGCCTTCTCCAAATCCTGGGTAGCCAGTTCTCCTGATATCTTCCAAAGGGGGCCTACGTTGTCCCTAGTCTGTCTTTTACTCGCTACGTACCTATAGAATCCCTTCCTATTATCCTTAACATCCCTAGCCAAGTTCAATTCTAACTGGGCCTTAGCCTTGCTCACCTGGTCCCTAGCTTCCCGGACAGCATCCCAGTATTCTTCCCAGGCCGCCTGTCCCTGCTTCCACCTTCTATAAGCCTCTTTTTTCCTTTGAATTTTCCTGAGCAGCTCCTTATCCATTCAAGGAGGTCTCCTGGCCCTCTTGCTGCACTTCCTTCTAGTTGGGATGCAACACTCCTGAGCTATCATGGTCGAGATGGTTTTGTTCAGGATGAGGTAGGCCCAAATGCAGTTTAGTTCTGTTGAATTCAGATTGAGCTACAGCAAAATAAACCACTTTGAGCCTCAGTTTGGGTGTGGAAATTGTACTGCTTCGTTTTCATAGAATCATAGAATCCCAGACTGGTTTAGGTTGGAAGGGACCTTAAAGCTCCTCCAGTTCCAACCCCTGCCACAGGCAGGGACACCTTCCACTAGAGCAGCTTGCTCCAAGCCCCTGTGTCCAACCTGGCCTTGAACACTGCCAGGGATGGGGCAGCCACAGCTTCTCTGGGCACCCTGGGCCAGCGCCTCAGCACCCTCACAGGGAAGAGCTTCTGCCTAAGAGCTCATCTCAGTCTCCCCTCTGACAGGTTAAAGCCATTCCCCTTGTTCTGTCCCTACAGGCCCTTGTCCAAAGCCCCTCTCCAGGCTTCCTGTAGCCCCTTCAGGCACTGGAGCTGCTCTGAGGTCTCCCCTTAAGGAGCCTTCTCTTCTCCAGGCTGAACAAGCCCAGCTCTCTCAGCCTCTGTTAATAGCAGAGATGGGCTCAGGAGGCATCTGCTTGCTCTGGGCACCTGAGGGGGCTGGGAAGGGGTCATGACTCCTAGTGAACCCTGAGCATCCCAGCTTCTGGAAAAGCAGGAGGAAGTTAGTCCCCTTTATATAGCACTTACCTCTTTTCCTTCTCTGTGGCAACTGCAAGCTGGCTAATCTTGTGGGCTCATCAGACTTGTCCGCAGATCCTGGCTTCTTAGGAGAAGATAAAGCAAGGTTGATATTATTGGTTGCTTTCCTATTCCTGCTGCTATCCCATATTTGCTTCTTTGGTGGTGGTAATTCATCCCTGGCGCTGTTTGCAACCTCTCTCTCGGGTTTCTTCCCGCTCCTCTGCACCGAGAGATTGCTGGTTAAGTTAACACCTTCTGCAGGATCTTCACCATCCTGGTCCAGCCGCAGGGTGGGATTTGGGTCTTCACTTCTGACTTCTATTTCTCCTGCTGTGTTGAAGGCAATCAGGTCTGGTGGCAGAGCTGAAGACAAGTCTGGTTTATCAGCAGCCTCTGAATCACAGCAAAGAGACTGAGCAGCACCAGGCAAACACCCTAAAGCAGTTGTCAATGGCAGAGTGTAGCTGCTGGAATCAGAGAGGTAACTCTGCAGCTGGGAGAAGGATTCCTCTGAGCACTTCTTGAGGGGATTTGTACATTCATCCTCAGTTGGTGAGAGGTCAGAAGAAAAGGGAACTTCCCTGCTTTGGCCAGAGGTGGACCCTGTATTTTGGTCAAGCTTTGCATACTCCTGGAAGTGGTGTTTGATCCATGTGCTGGGACTGACTGTGTCCTGCCCTGAAGAACTGGTGGCTTTCTGTAAGGCATAGTGGAGCCCAGGCAAAACAGAGGCTACTTTTAGTGAGATGTCACTCTGCTTCCTTTCACCTCTTGGCTGGTGCTTTGCAGCTATGGAAGGAAAAGAAAAGCATTTTATTCATTTTAAAACCAGGATTCAATTCCCAAAATCACTTCCCTGTTACATGCAAAGAGAACATGAAAGCTATGAACAAGCCCCAGGAGCCAACCTACAAAAAGCTAACCTAAGGGTGATGGCCTGGTTTGAGGAATGCTTCTAACTGCTGAAGGTAGAAAAGAATTTCAGATGGAATTCAGAAGTGGATTAAACTAAGATTAAAGGCTGCTGTTGTATCAGTTAGCTTCATTTTGCAGGGAGATCACACACATAGTGGTCTAATTCCCTTCATTCCAGCAATTCTCACTGAATCCAACATTTAAGGCACTCAGAGCTCTCAAAACACAGGGGTCTGTTGGGGTTTTAAACCTGTTTCAGTTGAGGGCTGCCCATCAAGGGTGTTTAGGCCAGTACTGTTTTCAGATCACTTGTGTTGTTTATGTCCCTGTCCAGATGCTGCTTCCAGCAGCTCCATCTCTACCTGCTGTCAGCATGGGATAACCCACTTCACATGACACCACATTAGTGCTGTGGAGTGGGATGTGGAATATGGAATTCCCAAGCAGACCTGGAGACCGGATAAATAAAGAACATGAACCCCTGGGTGATCTTCTAAAACTGGAGGACTGATGCTACTGAAAGCTATTGGTGTTTTGCACTTCAGGAGGACTAAAGCCTATCATTAAAGTGTAGCTCCCAACAGGGATGAACAAGAAGTCCCAAGGCTCTAGGGTATCCCCCCTCTCAGGTGTCACCATGAAGTAGGCTCTGCTTGGCACAGCAGGGTCCCCTTGGTGTCCAGAAGTGCCTGTGATGTGCAGAGCCTGTCAGTGGCATTCCTTTCTGCACAAGCCAGATTTATCCAGCTTCATCCACTGCAACTCAGTGGCCTGATGCTGACGCTTTGCATCCACATCCTTGGCCTATCTATGTGTTATGATCCAGCTCTGAGGTTTGTTTTGGCTGCAGGAGCAGGCTGACAGCCCCAGTGCCTTTCCCTATCCCATCTCTTCCCAGTGGGTGTTTCCCTCCCAGATGTGTGATTTTCTTTGCCTATTGGTCCTTGTTACTAGCAAGCCCAGGCAGAGCTGTGAGCCTGCTCCCAGCTTCCTGCCTCTGCTGCTGGCTCTGGAATGCTGCGGGTGCTCTGTATAGCAGGCTTGTTCTGCCCTACATACCTCCTGAGGCTGTCTGCACAGGAAGGGAACAGATTCAGAGGCTGCTCATTTTGAAACAGTAAACATTATTCATGCTCTGAGTCTGAACTGAGTGAGTTGGGGCTGTTCAGCTGGAGAAGAGAAGCTGTGTGGAGGCCTCAGAGCAGCTTCCAGTGTCTGAAGGGGGCTACAAGAATGCTGGAGAGGGACTCTTCATCAGGGACTGGAGTCATAGGACAAGGGGTGATGGGTTCAAACTGAAACAGGGAAAGTTCAGGTTGGAGATAAGGCAGAAGTTCTTAACTGTGAGGGTGCTGAGGAGCTGGCACAGGGTGCCCAGAGAAGCTGTGGCTGCCCCAACCCTGGCAGTGTTCAAGGCCAGGTTGGACACAGGGGCTTGGAGCAACCTGCTCTAGTGGAAGCTGGTGAGGATCCCACATCCAAAACCCAGTGTCTGAAGCCAGCAAAGGGAACTCCCTACCTTTCAGTCCTATTGACTGGGAGGAGGTGAACAGGAACAGGGCCAGGAGGCTGCCAGGCTCCTTGGAGTCAAATCCTATGGCAGAAAGCAAGAGGTTTTGTTTAGACTGAGGGTACCCACCCTCTGTCCCTAAACCAGAGCAGGATGCTTAAGCACAGCTATTGGCTTCTACATTGGTCTTACCATCATCTCGTGCCAAGGTGGAGGGCGTGAGGAGAATAAGGAATCCTTGATCTTGTAAATATTTGATGATTGCCTACAATAAACACAAAGTTAAAGCAACCACTCCTTTCCTTCTTAGTACTTTCTATCACTCAACAGGACTCTCAACAAGCCTTGCTTGCTGCTGAACATGTGCCAACACTGCCAGCTTCTTCCCTGTTGAGGAGGACGCTTCTCGTTTCATGCCACTTGGATCAATTTGGATCTGTAACCAAAAGTGTTCCATTTATGTTGTTACTGAGCTCTCAAATCCCTCCCATCTGTTCCTTAATAAATAACTATGCCCAGCCAAACCAGCTGCAATTAATGGATAAGGTTAATAATTGCGGCCTCTTCAGTTCAAAAGCTCAAGGGGAATGTTTTTCCAGCAGGAGAAGCAAAGCTGGACACCAACATCTGACAAAACACAACCAAATTGTTCCAGACACGAGGCTGAGTAAAGTTCAGGCCATGCAGCTCCTTTATTATCAGTGTTCAGTTCTCGGTGCCTCACTAGAAGAGAGACATTGAGGTGCTGGAGTGGAGCCAGAGAAGGGCAACGGAGCTGGTGCAGGGCCTGGAGCACAGTGTGATGGGGAAGGGCTGAGGGACCTGGGGGGTTCAGTGTGGAGAAGAGAAGGCTCAGGGGGGACCTGATCGCTCCCTACAACTGCCTGAGAGGAGGATGGAGCCAGGAGGGGCTGGGCTCTGCTCCCAAGGAACAAGGGATGGGACAAGAGGAAACGGCCTCAAGCTGCACCAGGGCAGGTTTAGATGGAGCTGAGGAACAATTCCTGCCCCAAAGGGTGCTCAGGCATTGGAACAGGCTGCCCAGGGTAGTGCAGGAGTCACCGTCCCTGCAAGTGTTCACACACCGTGGAGACGAGGCCTCAGTGCCATGGGTTAGTGGTGGCCTTGGCAGTGCTGGGAATGGTTGGACTGGATGAGCTTAAAGGGCTTTTCCAATCTGGTTGATTCTGTGATTATGATAGACTCTGCTGAGTCTCAGAGCTGCCTGACTGCATGTCTAAAATGATACATATTGAGGCTTCTCTTGTGTTTGGGTGTTGCTTGATGCCTCATTGCAGAGCTTGGCTTGGAATGTGGTGTCCCTCCATGGGGACATCCATTTGGATCTCTTTCCTCCATGCAGACACATCTTTGCTGGACACTTACAGGAACTGAACAGCCCAATGACATCTAATGCTCTGTGAAATGCCACTGATCCCACTCAATACATTCAGACATAACAGAGGGTTGGACTAATGCCCATTTCAGCCTCATTTCTCCAGGACAAAAGAACGGCTTCGGAAGCACTGAACAACTTCAGGGTAATATTCCCTACCCAGAACAGTAGCGCCTTGCTTTGGTTGCCTTAAGGCAGCAGTGCAGAGGGGTAAGAGTCAGTACCATTCCAGCTCAATGAAATAGCTGTTTCTCACTACCAGAATGAGCTTTCAGGCAGGTAAGGAGGAAAGTCAAGTCATAAAGCAGCAGCCACCTAACACAGAGCTGACAGACATCACTCAGCGCCCAGAGCAGTACAGCTGGCCTCAGGCAATCCCACCTAGCCCCAGCACCCTTTCCCTTCCACTTGGGCGGGCACAAGACAGGGTGCCTGGCACATGCACAGGGAAAGGAGATGGAGAGCACTTTTGGGAGGGGAAGAAGGACACCCAACAGGGGCTGTGACTTTTTCCCTGCTGAAATAAGGGAAACAAATTCATCCAGTTTGACAGATATATGAGGGTGGGGAAGCTCCAGGGAAATGATGTTCCTGATGGCTTTCAAACTCAAACTGCTCACAGCCACAATGCAACCATCTCATTGGCCCTGAGGAGAAGGACTTGGGGGTGTTGGTCAATGAGAAGCTCCCTCTGACCCAGCTTCAGTGTGCACTTCGGCCCAGAACCCCCCCATGTGCTGGGCTGCACCTCCAGAGCGTGAGCAGCAGCTCAGGGATGGGATCCTGCCCCTCTGCTGTGCTCTGAGGAGCCCCTCCCTGCAGTCCTGATCCAGCTCTGGGGCAGCAGCACAAGAGGGACGTGGAGCTGTTGGAGCGAGTGCAGAGGAGGCCACGGAGATGCTGCGAGGGCTGGAGCAGCTCTGCTCTGGAGCCAGGCTGAGAGAGCTGGGCTGGGTCAGCCTGGAGAAGAGAAGGCTCCTGAAGGGGAGACCTTAGGGCAGCTCCAGTGCCTAAAGGGGCTACAGGAAACCTGGAGAGGGGCTTTGGACAAGGGTCTGTAGGGACAGGCCAAGGGGAATGGCTTTAACCTGCCAGAGGGGAGACTGAGATGAGCTCTTAGGCAGAAGCTCTTCCCTGTGAGGGTGCTGAGGTGCTGGCCCAGGGTGCCCAGAGAAGCTGTGGCTGCCCCATCCCTGGCAGTGCTCAAGGCCAGGTTGGACACAGGGGCTTGGAGCAAGCTGCTCTAGTGGAAGGTGTCCCTGCCCATGGCACGGGGTTGGAACTGGAGGAGCTTTAAGGTCCCTTCCAACACAAACCAGTCTGGGATTCTTTGCCAACCCCTCTAGTGCTTGGCAGGGTGCATGTTATAAGCCTCAGTGGCTGCAAACATGGAGTTATGCACCAGAGCATGTGATTGGCACAGATCCCAGTAAGAAAGGCACTTGGACTGTGTATTGATTAAAGTGCTTTTTATTGGTGAGAACAGATGAAAAAAGGGATAGCATAGATAAGCTCATGCCCCTTCAGATGCTGGGAACCTCAAGATGACCTATGTATGGCATTGACCTGTGCCCCAACCGGAGGTCCAACTGATGCTGCACAGTTCAGTGTTACCTGCACATGAAGGGACATTAAGATTGTCTTTGCCATCTTCTGTTTTCCTTCTGAGGTTGTTACCAATAAAAGGCTTTAATTAATACTTTAGGGAGCGAGAGTGCTTTTCTTACAGGGATGCACAACAATCACTTGCTCTGGTACGTTACGTGAGCGGAGCTCCACATCAATGGGCTCCACATCAATCACAACAGTGCAGCACAGCAACAGTTCTTCCAGGCAGTTGATGGGCTGCTGCCAGCTTGCAGTGAGGGAAGGATGTGGCCAGCAGCCAGGATTTACAACTCTGAATCTACAGGAAGCATCAGATGAGAGAGAGCAACCAACAGCAGCAAAGCCAAAGCCAACCCAACCCCAACTCCCAGCAGAGATGCAGGTGGTGTGCTCCACAGGGGTGAGGTTTATCCCTTGGATTCATCAGGAGAAGTGACAATCACACTGCGAACATGCTGGAAAAAAGCCTTATCAGATCATACATCACAAGGGAAATCGCCCATTAAAAATGGGTAACTCCAACATCTTCAGAGCTCCTGGAAGTCCCCAGGGATTCAGCAGCGTAACTGTGGGCATTAAGCTGAGGGCAAGCACTGGATATCACTTTATATCACTGGATAACACTTTATATCCAGAAAGGACTAAACTATGAGAATAACAAAGTAGGAAACTAATACTTCAAGCAGGAAAATTCATTCCATTTTGCATCAGTTCAGAATCTGTGGATAATGCCACCACATGCAGCAAGAGCTCATTGGAAAGGCCACTTTCCCCCCCGAATGTCCATGGCATAAAACACTTACCAAGTCCTTTTTCTTGAGATTTTCTATTAAATGATCAATTTTATATTGCTCCTTATTTGATATTTCTACTTCATACAGGCTGAAGTAAACACCCTGAAAGCAAACTGCAGACAAAAGAAGAGAGAATTGGATGTTGAAGTAGTGCCTCTTGCATGGTTTCTGAACAAACAAGTGCTTCTACACCAGGAAGATGCGTATGCAACTGGTGGAAGCACTGGGGTTTAGCAAGACTTCCTAAGCTGATATATGCAGTCATAGCACAGCTCGTTTCCTCTTCAGCCCATGCTTTATAGGAGATCTTTCCTATCTTATCTTTTCTCTCTCATCTCTATTTAACCAGTACTGTGTGTTTCAACAGAGACAGGGAGCCTTTCAGAGGGAAATACCTCATTCTAACGTGCTTTATTCTCCTCTGCTATGAAGCATCCTTCTTTCACACTCTGATCCTCAAGGGATGTTAACAAAAGGTATGATCTGGACCCACCGGACCCCTCTGAATTTCAGAACAGGACTCTTCTGGTCAAGTATTTCCTCTCTTTCACCAGCAGGTCTTAAGATTGTGGCTCCAAGGCACCTTTAGCAAGAGTTGCTATGGTCTCCCCCCACGTCTGTTGCCTCTTCCCAGCACTATCCAGTGTCCATCTGCACAGCCAGCTGAATGCTAACCCCCAAAACAGTAGTGCCTCCACCTGGCTCAGCAGAGCTGGCGGGAAGCAATACTGCAGCAGCCCACACTTACTTTGGTGCAAGACAGAATCATAGAATCAGCAAGGTTAGACAAGACCTTTAAGATCATCAAGCCCAACCATGAACTTGATCGTCCAAGATGACATGGAAATACACCTGGAGCTTCTGCAATTCACACCAAGAGCTCTCCATGTGCAACCTCCCCAAGAGGTGGAGTGTGATGGAGAGACATGTAGGGAGATCAGGTTAGAAGGGGTAAGTTTGTCTCCTTGCATTCTCTCTCAGTTACATCCTATTTGGTATCTTGCAGGATGGGAGCCAGCTCTCAAAACAGGGTCTCCCACCTTGTCCTGCCAAAGATGAAAGAGCTGCTTTGGGAAGAGGATTATATCACACCAGGAGACCATGTGAAGCATGAAGACATTCCGGTGCTGCCTTTGCCTTTCTCCTCACTTATTTGCAATCAGTCACACTTGAAGACAGGACCCAGCACGACATGGAGCTCTGACCCCCCTGGGCAATTCCTATGGCACAGCACAAGCAGGTTATTCACTGTGCTGGCAGGTTTTGCACTCACCTTCATTCCCAGTGTAATTTCTTTTCTTAAAGGCAGCCTCTGGTAGCTTTTTCTTCAAGTCAGACAAACCCATGACATGGTTAATGTCCAGGTTGGAAGGCCTGTGGCAATAAAGCAGCAGATGGTGAGAATGAAAGCAGAAAAGGCTCTTGGGATTAAGCATAGCAAAGAGTCCTGGTTGCCCTGTCACTGTGAAACCAGAGAGAGCAGCTCTGGAGAAGGCTGGAGGTGTTTGTGAACACCTCCAAACAGTGATACTGGTGGTTGATGATGATGACTGGCTGTCACTGGCTGTTTCAAGTTTATGCTGCTTGACTTCCGACTACTGAAGACCGTAAATATCTCTTGGATTTGGATGCTGGTTACTCCAGCAGGTGATAGGACAAGGAAGAATGGCTTTAACCTGCCAGAGGGGAGACTAGGATGGGCTCTTAGGCAGAAGCTCTTCCCTGTGAGGGTGCTGAGGCGCTGGCCCAGGGTGCCCAGAGAAGCTGTGGCTGCCCCATCCCTGGCAGTGTTCAAGGCCAGGTTGGACACAGGGGCTTGGAGCAAGCTGCTCTAGTGGAAGGTGTCCCTGCCCATGGCACGGGGTTGGAACTGGAGGAGCTTTAAGGTCCCTTCCAACACAAACCACTCTGTGACTCTGTGATTCAACACTACTTCTATCATGCTGATCTGTAAACACATCTGGCTGAGTGTACATCCACCACCAGGAAGCTTGCTTCTCACAACAAGAAAAATCCCAAGCAGGAATAATTGATTTGGAATAAACATCCCAAAGCAGTTAACAGAAAAATAAAATGACAAAATACAGCTGTTCCCAGCTGCAGTTTGGGGCCTGATCTCATGTCCTCATCCAGCTGTTGCCATGACACTGCCCAACACCACTTTCCTGACACTGATGATTGCTCCAATAATGTTGGTACAGCTCCAAGAAGATGCTGATCAATGAAGCAATGGGAAAGGAGAGATAAAGCTGGTACAGACACCCAAAGGTGTAATGCTGCACACTCAGTATTGCACTGAGAGAAAAGGGCAACTTACAGCTGGGCTGGGATCGTGGAGCTGTGCGGGGTCCTCAGGGCGATGCTGCACAGACGCTGGCCCCGAATGGAGAGCTGCCCCCTCCATGGACAATACAATGCTACAGGGAAAAGGGAGAAGGGCTCAGAGAAACCAGGACAGGAGACAAACAGATAAAGGTACATTTATAAGCCAAAACCAACCCCCAGTTGCTCTTACCTTTGTGGTTAAGCTCAGGTCTGGAGAAAAAAAGAGAGAAAGAAGAACATTTAGCAATGGGCAAAGGAAAAACCAGCCCACAAAAGCAACTGGGTGCTTTGGAACAAGTTGCTTACAGGCTCTCTATGGCCAAGACAGGCATTTCCTTTGGCTCCCTGTACTGGCAGGTGATGATGATGTAGGGGCAGATCTGCCTGGGCCGCTCTGCAGTGCTGCCACCAGACACTTCATACACGTAGTACTGGGGTGAGAAGGGAAACACGGATGAGAAGAACAAGGTGAGGAAGGACAATACTGTGTCCCCCTGCAGCCCACAAGTGAGGTGACTGCACAGTCCTGTTGCTAACTCATACCTGGCTCTGCTCAAAGGCCAGGCAGCAACTGGTCTTTGATGGTAGGTTGCTTCTGCTCATGCCAACGTGGCAGTCATAGCCGGGAGATGGGCAGGTATAACTGGTTGTGTAGTTCTCAGAGATCACCTTCACCTTTCCCTGTGCCACAGAATTTACCCAGAAAAAGAGGAATACACATAATTATTCACAGAAACTTCTTTTAAAGACCCCTAAATCCTCTTTTTCCCCCAAAGACTGTTGCTGACAGCCCCACACTCCCCACCAGTGTGCTGATGTCCTTCAAACATGAGGGCCTGACTGGATCACATTTGGCATGGCAGACAAACCTGCACTGCTCAGGAGGGCAAATGGGAGCAGTGTGCATCTGGTGCTCTCTATAGAGGGCAGGAGCCAGTGGGGAGAGAAGAAAAGGGCCACACATCAGCCCCATGGAGGAATAGAATGGGGCTGTGATCTGAGCCACTTTACAGCTCTCCCAAACTCCCAAACCTCCAAAATGCATCAGAATCCAGGGAAAAAGATGATCCTATGGGGAATTTCTGATCTCAACAGTGGAATTTGGAAGGTCCTTTGCTGCTCTTCAGGCCATCAGTCAAGCCCAGTTGAATCTCTTGCTTTCCAGCCTGACACATCCCAACAAGCTCTCAACAGAGCTGATTTTACACCCCACAACAGCCATGGGCTCCTTAAAAACTGCTTGCATTGCAGAGCAGCTTCTGAAAACCATTTCACATATAAAGACAGACTTTCAATTACCTTAATAAGCTTACAAATGACAATATAGCCTGATTTTCCATGATACCAGGGTCTTGGATGGAGACAGTCTGCATGCTTGGATACATAAACCCCTGTGAAGACAAAGCAATGTAAGACCAGGTAAATCATGCGCTCAGAAACACATCTGAACATGTGTTTCTGAACAGTTTCCACTCTACATGAAAACACATCAAGTGCAGCCTTGTCTCTTATAGGAAGGTTTAGTGAAGGGCTTACAGGGTCTGACAGCAAGTGGAGCAGGTATCCTGCTCAACTTGGAGTCATGCAAAGGCAATATGGATGTTTAAACATGAGGAACACACACTACAAAGGCACAAGAGCGGACCTGTGGCGTGGCACAGACCCTCCCAGGTCTCTTCCTTGGCTCTTTACGGCCTTCAGCATCTCAAATGCCAATGGGAACCTTCTACCCTGTGACAAGCCTATTCTGACATGGCTTATTCCCATCCCTTCCCTATGCTTATATGTGTATTTATTAGTGTGGGGTGTTGGCTCTTCACTACTGTTTTGTAGAGAAGTCCATGGGCAGAAATGGAAGCTACAAAGAGACACACCATAATATTCATCCCAGTCCATCAGGAATAAGACATACACCAGATAAATAACCAGTTCCTGCTTGGTTTTGCAATCCCTACCATTGACTGTTCAATGAGTAGGTGTCTTGGCCTGCAGAGACTTGCAGGATGAGCACTGGGAGATGTTCTCTTTCTGGCTGAAGGAATTCTTTGAGCAGCACATCCTGCGCTGCACATCTTGAGTTTCTACATCTCTGAGCAAGGAATAAGCACACACTGAAAAGGGCTTTGACATGTCACAAGCTGCTCTGCTTACTAACAGGACTATTGGCAGAAGCTCAGCAAATGGACTCCGAAGAGCAAAGCAGTGGGGAAAGCTGCCAAGAAGCCACTTTGGTGACAAGGGTTGGTATTAACAAGGGAGAAAAAGCCTGAGATTGAGAGGTGCAGACACAGTAACATTCCCTGGGGATGATCCTATCCTCAACTTGTTGAAGGGGCAGAAGGAACACACTGCTGCTTGCATGATCTGAACAAACGCAGTTTCCCATGTAAGAAACAAAGGATATTCCATGGGTCTTTGCAGTAAATACAAGGAGTTTATCTGGGCTTTGATTTTGGTTTTAAAGGAATCAATATCCCCCAGAAGAGGGAACATGTCTCTTGGTTCTGTGCAGGGAAATCTTACCTTTGGCTGGGTCACCAAGTATGGAAATGGAGCTGCTGTTCACACGCACGCCTGTCTGACACACTTCTTTTGCCTTCAAAAGAAGAAACAGCCTCTTTTACCATCTATGTCCAAAGCTAAGGGACACAGCTGCCGAAATCTGCAGCACAACAGTTGGCAAAATACATGCAAGGGGCAAAGATGCTGCAAGCCAATCACAGATCATTACAGCCCCAAAACATCTGTGGTAGAAAGGAAATTAAACCCAATGTCCATAAGTAGAACAAACAGGAAGAAAATGTGTTGTTTCAGCTACTAAATGCTTCTATTTATCAAGTGTTGTTACATAAAACCTCCATGGATGCAAAAGCTTAGAGAAATCTGGGAAAAAAAGCAGACTCAAAGTGTGCAAAGTCCAAATATATATTGACCAAAGAGGGCCAAAAGGAGCTGTTTGAACTCATTATGGGCGAGAACTAAAAGCAAACCAGGGAAGCTGTTGTCAGTCCCTTTATAAGCAATATGGGGCACTCATCACACCTAACTCCTGCCTCCTAGAAGTGTCTAGCTTAGACTAGACACTAGCTTAGGCTAGACACTAGCAAGTGTCTAGCTTAGATCAGCCCATAGGGCTTCTCCTCTGAACAACAGAGACATCCAGAGAGGAATTTGGCCCAAGCCTTTGAGATCCCTGCATTAAATGAAGTCCTCTAGAAAGCTCCCTCTTTCCCATGGGCTGTACAAGGAGCTCAGGCACAAACTGGGCTAAACTTCAAACAGCAAAAGGCTGAAAGGCTGACAGCTGGAGAAGAGAAGGCTCCTGAAGGGGAGACCTTAGAGCAGCTCCAGTGCCTGAAGGGGCTACAGGAAACCTGGAGAGGGGCTTTGGACAAGGGCCTGTAGGGACAGGCCAAGGGGAATGGCTTTAACCTGCCAGAGGGGAGACTGAGATGAGCTCTTGGGCAGAAGTTCTTCCCTGTGAGGGTGCTGAGGCGCTGGCACAGGGTGCCCAGCGAAGCTGTGGCAGCCCCAGCCCTGGAAGTGTTCAGTAGTTTAATGGAGAGATGCAAAATCAGATCCAGCACTAAAACCACCCAGGAGCTGCTTTCAGAACTTGCTCTGGACTATTTATACGGTAGTAATTGCACTGGTGAAGAGAGTACAGAGAGCCAGGACACTTCAGTCAACACATCTGCTCGGCTTTGGTGAGACTCAGCACACGTATAGGCACTTTGCATCAAACTTAAGCTGAATAAATATTCAGGTTACCTCTTCTTCATTATCAAACAGGAGAAAGGCAAAGGTCTCTTCCAGCTCCTTCTGGCTGTACCCAGCAGCTTCCTTTGCTTGGGCAAAAGCTTTGAGCTGCAGAAGACACAACAACACTTTGTTCTTGTCCATTCATACCAAAGCCAAGTGACATGAGTTCTTGGTGTGAGCACAGTGTGACCCATGCACCTCCAGTCATGGTCACTGTGGGGCAGCTGGCACCAGCCATGTGCCCACACAGCATTCCCTCCTCAAAGCATCCTCAAGTACATCCAGCCTCCCACCACCAGGCCCTCCAATCCGTGTGCAGTCTTGTTCATCTGTCCCTACCTCTGTCCCCAGCAGAACATGTTCAATGTCCTCCATGGGACAGCAGGCACATCCAGCCCTGTGGTGTCACACTGTGCTCATCCCAGGGAAGTGCAGCCTTAATCCAACTTGTCCCTCTTGCCCAGACGGCTACCAGGGAGCTGGTTTCACTGAGCAGCATGTGGGCTTGTACAGCATCACATTTAGCAGCCAGCTAAAGCCATCAGAAGACAAAATCACCTCAACCATGGAGAAGATGACTCCAGAAGGGGAGATGCTTGTTGACACTTCTCCCTCTGCTGATC
The DNA here is from genome assembly GCF_963264785.1 of Psittacula echo. Lineage (NCBI taxonomy): Eukaryota > Metazoa > Chordata > Aves > Psittaciformes > Psittacidae > Psittacula > Psittacula echo. The sequence goes on from NC_137735.1 coordinate 161,140,562, forward strand.
AAGAAAGCCTAGAATATTTGACTAGAGACTAGCATGAGACTACAGCTCAGAGAGTTTGGCTACAGCCAAATAACACAATGCTCTGATTTCTTTTGTCTGATAATTAAAGCAGAGCATCTTCCCTGGGCAAACACTGGAGAACACCATGGAAGCAACAGAGCTGGGTGTGAGTTCATAAGGATCTGGGGCTTTAATAGAAGTTGCAGAAGTACAAGAACATTTTTAGATGGGGTTAGAAGATAAGAAAACAACAAACTCATCACAGCTTTGGTTATTTTGGCTTTAGAACTCAGGCAAATCAACAAATTACTTGATACCTGTTTTTCCAGTTTTTTATCCAGCTCCACAGTGATAATCCCAGATTAAGGCAGCCAGAATGTCTATGCTGCATTTAACTCATGACAACAAGCAGAGTGGTTTCCCCAGAGAACACAGCCTGTCTTCCACACCAGTGCCCCATCCCTGGCAGTGTTCAAGGCCAGGTTGGACACAGGGGCTTGGAGCAAGCTGCTCTAATGGAAGGTGTCCCTGTCCGTGGCAGGGGGTTGGAACTGGATGAGCTCTAAGGTTCCTTCCAACACAAACCACTCGGTGATGCTATGATTCCATGACAGCAGGATGAAAGCATTTTAGAAGTGATTCTGTACACACTCCAGTCAGCTGGAGAAAGAGAAATGGGGTTAAAACTGGTGCCTGCACAGGGGTGATGGCAGACAAAAGAAACAGCACCTGGAAATCTGCCTCAGTGTCAATCAGCATAACAATAAAGTCAAAGCCCTCCAGCCGGGAATCAAACCAGGACTTCAGCCTGCCCTGAAGGTCTTCTCCAGAAGTGCTGCTGAATGTTTGACTACACTGGCTCAATGGGTCTTTGGCTGCTGATCAGATTGGGAAGGAAGAGAAGGAAAGGAAAGAAAAGGCTCCCTTCAGCCAAGAACTGGAGATGCAGCTCTGTGAGGCATCAGGTCAGCCCCATGCTGCAAAAGAAAGACATACCTGCCAATAAACCAGCATTTCCAGGCACTGCAGCTCCCAAAGAACCACTCTCCTTACTTCCCAGCTCTTACCTCCCTTAGGAAAACATCATTTTCCACCAGGATTGCTTGGCTGTAGAGAAACCCATCCTGAGATGTAGAGTCCAAGTAGGAGCTCTGCAGCACCGAAACCGCTGTCTGCAATAGGGAACTCGACTCTTCCGACTCTGGATTCCAACCTGGATAAAGCAGCAAAATGCAGGTACAAATATTAACTCCAGGCATCCCTAGAGCAGCGTGAGGCTCAGCAGAGGCAACTGAGCATGACTCACAGCGCTCAGATCTCACTTAACAAGCCCAGAGCTCTACTGAGCAGATCTGGCTCCCCTCCAGCCATGCAAGCCCCAGGTTTTTGTCCGCAGGTTAAACTACCCTTCAGCAGGAGGAATTTCAGCTCCCAGTTTGCCAATGAGCCCTTTGCAACACAAAAAAACCTCCAAGAAATCAGTAGTAACTGCCAGAAGCAAAGCCTGGTGGTAAAGCCAAAAAGAACAGGGTTTTCTCTTGTGTTAAAGTTACTTAGATTCATTGTGTGCTCTTTTCATGTGACAGTTGATGTCTAAAATCTCAGTGCACACTCAGTTTCTTGGGCTTATCTGTTTGACTCTAAAGAGCTTCAGGTCTTGAGTGAATGTGGTTTTCAATGCCACAGGAACAAACCCTCAAAGCCTCCACAGGCAGAGCTTTCTCAAAGCCCAAACTCTCTCCAGACACTTCCAAACATCTCAGTAAAACCACTCCCAACAGCATCTCACCAAGAAGAGGTCCCAAAGCAGTTGACAAATGAAATATGGATGGAGAAACAAAGGAAAAAGCCATTCAGATGGTAAAATCCAAATAGTAAATGAAGTAGCCACTTAGAAACACAGGAAATCCTGGGCTCAGCCCCTGCTGCACATTTAAAAGCCTTTATTGCTATTCATCAGCTACGAGATTCAAAGTCTCAAGCTCTGTTTGCAATATGAACACATTGAGAAGGTTTATTTCTTCTGGCCCATAAGGCAATGATAGGCCAAGGGGAATGGCTTTAACCTGCCAGAGGGGAGACTGAGATGAGCTCTTAGGCAGAAGCTCTTCCCTGTGAGGGTGCTGAGGCGCTGGCACAGGGTGCCCAGAGAAGCTGTGGCTGCCCCATCCCTGGCAGTGTTCAAGGCCAGGTTGGACACAGGGGCTTGGAGCAACCTGCTCTAGTGGAAGGTGTCCCTGTCTGTGGCAGGGGGTTGGAGCTGGAGGAGCTTTAAAGGTCCCTTCCAATCCAAATCATTCTATGATTCTGTGTGATTCTGTGATTCTGTGATTCTATTTCCTTCACCAGCCTAAACAAGCCCAGGTCTGACTGCTCCCCATGTCCCCAAAGCACAGGACTGCAATGGGAGCTATTTAATTTCACAGCTACTGCTCCAAACCATCTCACTTTTCAGGGTGAGATGTTCTGCTCCTCCTGACAGCATCTTGCAGCTCTGCATCATCAAGTTTGGGGTCTTGGAACACGAGAAAGGCCACATCTAAATGTGTGAGCTGGGAGCCAGTTGTGTGTTTCCACACTGAATACATGAGACGCCAAGATGATAAAGAGAGATCATGAAGTTAAACCCCACTGGGCACGGAGCACATATTGAGGATATGAGGTGTTAAATCAGCAAAAGCATCAGATATTCACTATCTTTTTCATGGGTGAAAGCCTGGAAGCTCTTGGAAATGCAACAGAACCAGCAATTTTGCATGTGAAGATTCAACCATTTTTTGCTCCCTGCAAGTTCAGCTGCCGTGTACAAATGAAAGTCCAAATGGGGAAAAAACCCACCAAAGTTGCTGCAGTAATAGAGAAATACATGAGATAAATACTGATAGCAAGGGAGAAATCACAGTCACCTTTGCAGCTATTAACATCATTTGCCAATGCTGAAAGTATGAGGAAAGGCTGAGAGAGAGGTGGAACTCTTCAGCCTGGAGAGAAGGAGGCTCAGGGGAGACCTTTATCCCCATGCTCCAGTAGTTAAAGGTGGCTACAAAGAAGATGGAGACTCTCTTTTGACAAGGAATCACATGGAAAAGATGAGGGGTGATGGGCACAAGTTATTCCTAGGGAAAGTCCAACTGGACATAAGAGGAGAATTTCCACCATGAGAACAATCAGCCATTGGAATAATCTCCCCAGGGAAGTGGTGGATCCCCAACTAAGTTCCCAATGCTGGACACTGTTCACTGGGTGCTGCTGAGACATCTAGTCTAGGTCATGCTTTGCCAAGAAAGGTTGGACCAGATGATCCTTGAGGTCCCTTCCAACCTGGTATTCCATGATTCTATGACAAGGCTGATCTTCCCCTTGGGCCCTGGCTGTGTTGACATCATCCTCCAAGCCCTGTGTTCCTTGGAAAGCTGCTTCCTCCTTCCTCCTCCTTCCAGGCTTAAAGCCAACTCCTTTGGATTTTCCTCCCTGATTGCACCTGCAAACATCTCAGCATGGCCTGTTCTGTGCTCTGCAAAGCACTGGCTAAAGCCAGCAGACACACATAGCCCATATGCTCCACGGGAGTTACACATCTTTCCTGCCCTTTCCCATTCAGGGAATGCCCATCAGGAGGGCCAGCTGAGGCCAAGAGACATGTACTTCCCAAAACCAGGATCCTCTTTTGGCTCCTCCATTTTCATGTCACCTCTGGATGGCCTCACCATGCAAAGACTTCTAAAGTCAGGCCAGGAGGAAACCCCAGAGCTTTTGAACCACTTGTACAGGGAAAAGAGCTACTCTTCTTCCCAGCTTTCAGTTTTACCTTAAAGTTTCAGTACCACTTGCTGCAGACACCTGAATGCTGTCACATCTCCAAAACCCTGCAACCCAGTGTGATCAGTGCATACTGAACACAGCCACTGGTCACCCATGGGGCTTTCAATCTGTCCTCGACACTGCTGCTCCTACATGGTCCCTTCCTCACCTTGCTGCTCTTCAAGCAGGATTTCCCCCATTTTCCTGGCTTTAGTATGGAGTCCTAAGAGCAGGCATCACTGGCAGCATCACTTCTGGTACCACCACATCCCATTCCATACCAACAGTTCACGTACTGCCAGCTGAGACTCCATAAGATCATCGAATCATCCTCCCAGTTTCTCTGGCTCTGCTGAAGTCCATTTTCTCTCTTCTATTTCTAACCTCTCATTTTGCTGCTCTCACTCTTTAGTTTTTCTTTCTCATCATCTCTAGTGCACAGAAACTGTTATAGGAACTCTCTCTTTTAACTCTGAGTTATGAAACCCATGGTACCACATGCTTGAGCAGATATTACCTGCAAACTTCTAGCTACAGGCTGCTGATGGAGCAGCCACAAAGGCAACGCGGTAAACTCACAAAGGATGTTTCTTGAAGCAGGAGCCCTGAGACATCCTTGAGAAGCTCAGCCAAAACCTCCTTGATGGGTATAGCCAGAAGGACAAAGAAATTGAGACCATGAACTGACCTTCCAGGAGAGCAGGAGTTTGCAATAACTATCCTGGGAATTGATGTCCTGTACCCACTGATGTATTTACACCAGAAAGGTATAAAAAGTAGCTCCCTATCTACCCAAAATGAGCTTCTTTGCAAGAGCTTCCCTGTATGAGACCTCCTGGACTTGGAACATACATAGATTTGCTTTACTCTTGTAATACATATCTACCTGCTTTCCTAGTGGCAATTCTGTAGTGACTTGTAGCATATATTTATATATATATGTATATATTTAGTTTACTAATAGTAGTTTTCTAGTAATTTGTAATAAAGAAGGTCTCAGAAGTGTAGACTTGCACACCTTTGTGTATTGTAGAGTCCTGAAAACTCTATGGTCACAATCTACCCACTTGTGAGCTGGGCCACACACATAAGTTGTGACCACGACCACTACACCTTTACAACCCAACTTTTACAATGAATCCTGGCTCATCACTGCTGAAGCAGAGAGTCACTTTCTTCTTTCCATTTAAGCCCAAAACTGAGCTAAATTAAGCCAAAAATCACCATCTCCCACAAATTTGATGACCTTGAAGGTCTTTTCCACTCTCGTTGATTCTGGAGCAGGAACATGTCATGCTTGCAAAGTAACAACGTGTTAACCACAAGAGATGCTTCTGGCTGTTGTAAAGTATTTCCAGGTAATGACAGGAGGTAAATTTAGCTTACATTTACTCAACAGGAGTAGCCAGCAAGGAGGTGTAGCACAAACCACTCGCTGCTACCTGCTATTTGGTGTATTTGAAAACACATCACCCAAGGCAGACCCCAGAGATGACTCTGTGCTGCACAGCAGAGCTAATCCCACCATGGAATAGGTGTCTTGTGCCCACAGAGACCAGTCCAGGGCATGGGTACCATGGCATCAAAGCCACAAATTATTTTCCTGGGCATATTTGAGCCTCTCCAGATTTTCTTGTGGTTTAGTGTGGGTTCTTCAAAGCCTTTTGGTCTCAAAACACACTCTCCTGCACCAGACAAGTGCCTTGTTCCTGCCATTATCAGCAGCTTTTACAGCTTTGCTGCTTCCCAGAAACTTTTTCTTTCACTTTCTCACCTTTTCCCTTCCTGTTTCTTCCACTCAGAAACACAGAGAACTGTTCTAACCTTGTGCTTGTCAGGCTGCTGATGAGCAGAGCTGGCTGAACCTGGATGTGGTAATGGATCTGATCTAAACGGAGCATCAACAGAGCCAACACAGATGAGATATTACACGTACCAGAGGCGGATGTTGGGCAAAGGAAGGGCTACCAGGGCAGACTTGTGCTCATGGTCCAGCCAAAACAAGACCTCCAGTTTAAACTGGGCTGATGGACGCATTTGCAGAGATGAGGAGTTGTTGGTAAATGAAAGGGGAAAAGACCTCCCACTAGAGATGTAAAAGATGGTGCAGGTTCTACCATGGGATGTCTGGAGAGCTACTAACAAGAACTAGCATTTTCTGAAGGTGGCACCATGGGATGCTGCAGATGAGTTCAAAAAGCTTTATGGGGGTAAAAAAATAAGCTACTGAATGCAAAGATCCCGCCTCCTCCTCAGGAAGCCCCTGAGCCACAAACCTGCATGAGTTTTCAGAAGAAAGAGTGCTGAACCTTTGTTCATATGCTTTTCCTCACCTATTCCAGGTCACTCCTGGAGGTGATACCAGCCAAGGTGGATCTTTGGTCTTAGCTGGGACAGCCCATTAAATCAGCACCAGGTTTCACCCCTACTCCAGCACAGGTGGAGCCAGGCTGACAGCAGAAGACAATAGATACCCAATGCCACATTAGCATGACTATGGTAGGACCCATCTCTCACTCCATGAGGTGCTTTCATGGACAAGCCCAGCAGCTTAGTGAGTCAATCACCTTGCAACTGCTCCAGGGTGAAGCATTGGAACAGACCATTGATGGTCTTAAAGGTCTTTTCCTACCTCGTTGATTCTATGATTACAAAGGACCTCTCTGCAAGGGATGTTTCCTTGTGTGAGAGTGGTTGCCTCACATGGAGGTTCAAGAGCTCTCATAACTGTGGAACTATTTCCCTCAGAAGAACCAAGCATTCAAATTCCAAGGCAGAAGGGGAAGTTTTGGATGGCACATCTCCTTAACCTTTGCAATTAGCTGTTATAACCATGCTGATGGAGCTCCATTCAACTAAATTACTATCTTTAGCCTTAAACCTGGGAGTTCTGTCCCTGTTTGGGGTGTAGTGGTATCTTTTGCAGCCTCTTGGTTTGATGTATTTAAAACACTTCCATAGGGAGGCAAGGTGATTGCTGCTAAGCTGGAAAACTGGGATGCTGGAGTGTATCTTAAGTGACCTCTGGGATCAGGCAGCCTGGGAGTGCAGATATCCAGGCTGCAGGAGCTTTTGTAATGCTTCTCAACTCAGTATCAGACTGCCAGAATTCATTTAGATCACTTTTAGGGTCAGGCAATGCAGGGAACCCCTGGCACCCCCTCAGGAGAGCTACCAGAGGACAGGCAATCTCTACACAGGCAGCTCCAGCTGAACTCTGCCAACACAGAGGTAATCTCACAGCAACATCTGAAGGTGCCTGGTTGGTTGAGGAGCAAACATTATTGGTTTCCTTACAGGTAGAGAAGGTTTTGTTCCTACACTGTGTAAAAACACCCCTGTGTGTAAGAAATGTCAGTAAACCAGGTTGTTTCAACCTGTACCCCAAATTCCTATGCAGTCCCAGCAAGACCATACCTAGTTACATGGAGAACAGGGAGATGGGCTTGTGTAGCCTGAGGGGAAGAAGCACAGGAGATCCAACTGCAGCCCACAGCTCCCTGATGGAGAATTACAGGGATGATGGAGCCTCTCCTCTGTCACCAGCAGATGGAAAAACACCTGAAGGTGCAGCCTGGGAGGTTTGGATGGGACAAGAGGATGAACTTTCCTCCTTGGAAAGTGATGGAGATTTACGACAGGTCACAGAGGTGGGGGTCCCCAAAAGCCACAGATGCCCCGATCTGATGTTAGTGAAAAATCTACTCCCAGTACGAGTCCTACAGCAGAGAAACTTTCCAGATAACATCTCTTTGATTTCATAACCTCTCTCCTGTTACTTTCTGCTGCTCATGTAATTGAGGATGTGGCTATTATAGGTTGTCTCTCTTTAATTAATTGCAACGGCAGTTGTTGCTGCTGTTCATCTCAGAAGATGCTCCTCAAAAGTGCCATCCTGCTGCAGCTCCCTTCTTCTATCATCTTATACAGGTTGTCCCTGCTGTGAATTCACTGAGCTGCAGGTGTCTGCACTGACTCTTCCCAAATCCAGCACTGGTACTGCTAACTGAGAGCAGCCCTGAGGAGAAGGACTTGGGGGTGTTGGGTGAGGGTGTTGGGCTCCTCATGACCCAGCTTCAGTGTGTGCTGGGCTGCAACCCCAGAGCGTGAGCAGCAGCTCAGGGAGGGGATCCTGCCCCTCTCCTGTGCTCTGAGGAGCCCCTCCCTGCAGTCCTGATCCAGCTCTGGGGCAGCAGCACAAGAGGGACGTGGAGCTGTTGGAGCAAGTGCAGAGGAGGCCACGGAGATGCCGTGAGGGCTGGAGCAGCTCTGCTCTGGAGCCAGGCTGAGAGAGCTGGGCTGGGTCAGCCTGGAGAAGAGAAGGCTCCTGAAGGGGAGACCTCAGAGCAGCTCCAGTGCCTAAAGGGGCTACAGGAAACCTGGAGAGGTGCTTTGGACAAGGGTCTGTAGGGACAGGCCAAGGGGAATGGCTTTAACCTGCCAGAGGGGAGACTGAGATGAGCTCCTGGGCAGAAGCTCTTCCCTGTGAGGGTGCTGAGGCGCTGGCACAGGGTGCCCAGAGAAGCTGTGGCTGCCCCATCCCTGGCAGTGTTCAAGGCCAGGTTGGACACAGGGGCTTGGAGCAAGCTGCTCTAGTGGAAGCTGTCCCTGCCCATGGCAGGGGTTGGAACTGGATGAGCTTCAAGGTTTCTTTCAACTCAAACCGCTCTGTGACTGTATTTTAGAACTCAGAGAGCTAAAGATAACCCTTTCTTTGCAAAACCACCCAGTCAAGTGACTCTCCATGCTAGCACAGTAGCTGCAATGGCCTAAGACTATCAGACCTGACCTTGTGGGTGAGCTGCAGACCTGTGCAGAGCAAACTAAAACCCACTGATGACAGCTTTGCCTTTGTCAGGTTATGTTTTGAGGATTCCTAGTGCATAGGTCACAGATGCTACATTGAAACCCACATGTTGAAACCCCACTAACCACACAGCACCTGCACAGCCACATCTAGCCCTTCCAAGAAAGATCAGCCTGATGCCACGTGAGCTGCAGCTCATCTGCTGCATCCTGGAATGCCAAAAACTCAATGCTTGGGATGTCCTGGAGGTAAAGCCCATGCTACATTTATAAGAGCAACAGCAATAGTTCATGTGCTAAAAACAACCTCCCCAAGGCAGAGCTCCTTCATTTGGGAATAAAACCAACCTGTTGGCAGCTGGAGAAAGCAGCAAAACAGTTTCCTGCCTGAAATCCTGCAGCTGCATTCCTCCACACTGCTTACTTTCTCCTTTTGCCTTTAAGCAAGCCTGAAAACCTCTCAGACAGGGATACAGCATTCCTTAGGCATGGATTGCTGCACTGCTTCTGCTCTCACTACAGATGCTTTCCTCTCATCATCGACTTTATCTCCTCCACTCTCCTGTTCTGCTTGATACGGCAATAGAGCTCTAAGCACACTCTGTGGACCCTTTGGCTGTGGAAATAACCAAGACACACTCATTGCTTCAAATAAAAACAGAACCAGGTCCAAGTACTAAAATCCCCACGTACTGACTCCAAACAGCCCTTGGAACTAGCGGGTGGTTATCTCACCATCAAAACAAAACCCCAAACTAAACCCTAAAAGCCAAACTGTGCAAAACCCAGCACTTACCAAAAATGACAAGTATTTCATTTCCTTGTCTCAAAGTGATTCTAAGCAAGAATAATCAGTTGGTCACTCTGGCAGCTGCCAGAGTGGCCAGCGTATATATTTCATGTAATAAAACCAACCCGTTCCACCGAAGCTGTAATCCCACATGTGGTTTGGGTGGCTACAGTGACTTACACAAGCCTTCACACTGATTCTCCTCCTCTTCCCCTCGTGGCACAGCTGGGGCTGTGTACTGAAGAAACTCAGCAAACTACAGCAGAAAATACAGTAAAAGAGGCTATTTTTAATGCAGAAAGGTTCAGCAATGTGGATTGCTGCACAGCTCCACAAGGACTTGTACCAACACAGCTCCAAGTCGGGCGGGATGTGGATGTTGGGGTGGGTATTTGGGGATGGGGAACTTCAGCTAGCTCTGCTACCACTAAACCCACCAGCTTTAAGAGGAATACTAAAACCAGGCCAAACTATGTACACCCAGTTTCAGCTGGGTCATACAGACTCTGGTCTAGGCAGGTACTGACACTTCTTATCAGAGCAGAGACGGGGAAAGGACCATGTAGGAGTAGCAGTGTCGAAGACAGATTGAAAGCCTCATGGATGACTGATCTGCTGCCTGATCCCAGAGGTCACTTAAAATATACTCCAGCATCCCGGTTTTCCAGCTTGGCAGCAATCACCTTGTCTTCCTATGGAAGTGTTTTAAATACAGCAAACCGAGTGGCTGCAAAAGATACCACCACACCCCAAACAGGAACAGAACTCCCAGGTTTAAGGCTAACGGAGCTCCATCACCGTGGTTATAACAGCTAATTGCAAAGGTTAAGGAGCAGAGAGGGAATTCTCTGATAAAACGAGTTTGTGATTGGAAAGCAGCAATCTCTGTGAAATCAGACATTTCTGACAATAAACCATGTCTAACAAATCACTCCAAGTGCACACCAGTGGTTTCCAGACTCACCCACAGGACAGCTAATGCCAGTAGAGTCCCGTAGTTGTTTCTTTACCCATACCAGTCTCTTACAAGCACTGTTATCCACTAAGATACATCCACTTTGACCAAACCCTTGGGGCAAAACCATGTGCTTAACATTCCAAATCCCCCTAGAGCACAGCGTCACCCAGCACCCACAATGAGCACCAAATCACCACACGACTGATCCTTCTGGGCTAGACAGGCTTTCCTGCCCATTCTCTTTTAAGCCCCTCTGTTCCCTGCAGTAAGGAACATGGTTTACAACTATTTTTGTGCCATCCACTCTCTTGCTTGCTTCATCTGTCCCAGATTATCCTCCCGTAAGAAGTGCAGACCTGCAGCTTGGCAAGCGCTGCTCTTATGGACAATCTGGGAGCAGAACACAACAGGACCAAGACATAAAATTCCACCACCCCCCGTCTCTTATAAGGCAAATCTCCAGCCCTGCATCTCAGCGCAGTTACTCCAACCGGGAAGCAGAAGCTTTCCAGCCTTCACCTCCCCATGCCAGCCGCAGCACATCCCATCTGCTTGCATTTCCACGTCCTGCTCCTGAAGGGCACTTGCATTGACCAGCACGGCTCCCAGAGGACAGACTGAACGCATGCACAGCCACAAACACCACGGCTCTCCCAGCTGGAATTGATATAGGGAAAACCTGCTCTATAACTCTCTCTCAGAGTTGTAGAGTGTGAGTCCGTGCTTCACAACCACCTTCTGGCGCAAATGGGAGCTTGGAAAAGCCAACGTGTCCCCTGTGAGCCAATCGGAACGAAACACAAGAGCTGTTTCTACGTGTCCTAAGGCACCAAGGGGCTCGGGAATGGTGCCTCCAAACCAGTGCCTACGAGGAGCGGGCACCCCCATCCAGCAATGAGGCGGAGAGCGGGGGAAAACCGGCTCGGCCTCTCCTCCTTACACCAAGGGTGTCACGGAGCCGCCCGCCCTCCCCACGTCGCGCTTACCGGCCCCGCCGCCCCGCCGGTCGCCCATGGCTCGCTCCTCGCCGCTCACCCGCCGCCCCGGCCCCCTCAGGCCTCCCGCATGCCGCCCCGCCCGGCCCTCGGCGCGGCTCCGCTCCCGGCGGGTACCCCGGGAGGGCGCGGCGCTATCGGGCCGGGCGGGAGCGCTGCGGGCTGAGGCGATGCGCAGCGGGACCGGTGCCGGCCGCCGCCATCCGCCGGCCCCAGGAAGTGAATCCGCAGCCGCCGAGGAGGCAGGGCCGCGGCCGGGGGAAAAAAACAGAAAGTGAAAACTGACCCGGAAAGAGAGCGCGGGGCGGCCGCGGCTTCCTCTTCCCTCTTCCGGCTGCTTTCCTCTTCCCGCCGGTCACCGCGGGCCTTAAGCGACCTTTCCCTCGTCCCCTCAAGTCTTCACCTCCTGCCCTGGGCTCCTTCCTTCACCTTGGGCCTGCCCCCTCAGTCCCCTCCGTGCCTTGTTTTGGACCTTCTCTCAGTCCCGCAACCGCTTCCTTCATCCCCTCACGTTATGGCCAGGGCTCCTTCCCTCACCTTGGTCCTTTCCCCTTAGTGCCTTCTCTCAGTCTACCCTCAAGCCTTTTGCTGATCCCCTCAGCCCCTTCCTTTGGCTCTTCTGTCAGCCCCTTCCTTCACAGCTTTCTCCCATCTTTATCACTTCTGCCCCCTTCCCTCGTGTCCTCTTTATGTCACCCCTCACATCATGCCCTGGGTCCCTCACCTCAGTCCTTCCCCCTCAGTGTCTTCCATCAGCCCCTTGTTTTGGACCTTCCATCAGTCCCCCTGCACCCTCTTCCCTGTCTCACTAAATCCATTCCTCTGGCTTTTCCCTCAGTGTCTTCTGTCATGGCCTTCTCCATCCTTTCTTTAGCCCTTCTGCCCCCTTCCCTCATCTTCTCATCCCCTTTCCATAGCCCTTACCTCAGTGCCTCCCTTCATTCCTCATCCTCATCCCTGTCCGCTTGCCCCTTCAGGGCTGAGGTACCTCTGGTGCCCCTCATGGGGTGGTTCCAGGCCCCTTCATAGCAGCAGCCCCATGCAATGGGGTTGCTCCATCACTCCTGTTAAACAGGATTTTCTCCAGGGTCTTACAAAGTCCCTGGTGTTCCACACAGATAGCCTGGGATTTGTGCTGGAAACATGGAAGTGTTTGCTCCAGGAATGGAGAGGGGATGTTGAAGCAAAAAGAGGAGATAAATAACCCGGTTTCCCTCCACTACCTGGAATCTGTCTGGATCCGCCCTCAAGGAGGCAGTTTGGCACTTCAGGAGTTGCATGTAAACCACTAGAGCAGCTTGCTCCAAGCCCCTGTGTCCAACCTGGCCTTGAACACTGCCAAGGATGGGGCAGCCACAGCTTCTCTGGGCACCCTGTGCCAGCGCCTCAGCACCCTCACAGTTAAGAACTTCTGCCTTATCTCCAACCTGAACTTCCCCTGTTTCAGTTTGAACCCATCACCCCTTGTCCTGTCACTACAAACCTTGATAAAAAGTCTCTCTCCATCCTTCTGACAATCTCCCTTTATATATTGAACATACTTATTGATTAGATTGCAGCTTTCTAGCTGCACAATGGCTTCCATCTCCTCCCTGTTACCAATGCTGTGTGCATTGGTATAGAGGCACTTCAGGTGGGCTGTCAACCTCAATACCCTTTTAGATGTGCCCTAATTCCTCTGAGGCATTTCACTGGTGTTCCCTTGCTGGTTCCTAATGCATCAACAGCCCCTGGCTCTTCTCCATTGCTCAAAGCTCCATCACCTTCTCCACTAAGTCTAAAGCTCCCATTTGATCAAGTGAATCCTATAGTTTGTCTCCTCCTTCCTAAACCACTTCCTCTGATGGGAGGATAGAGGAGAACATCACCTGTGCTCCAGACCCTTTTAATGTTGATCCAAGGGACATAACAGTGATAGGAAAATGGGTAATGGCTTTGAACTGAAAGAGAGGAGACTGAGATGAGCTCTTAGGCAGAAGTTCTTCCCTGTGAGGGTGCTGAGGCGCTGGCACAGGGTGCCCAGAGAAGCTGTGGCTGCCCCATCCCTGGCAGTGTTCAAGGCCAGGTTGGACACAGGGGCTTGGAGCAACCTGCTCTAGTGGAAGGTGTCCCTGCCTGTGGCAGGGGGCTGGAACTGGATGAGCTTTAAGGTCCTTTCCAACCCAAACCAACTTGTAATTGTATGATACAGTCTCTGTTGGTGGTTCTGAGTTGCCGCCTTGTGATATTGTTGGACCCTACATGGAACAGTAAGAATGGATGATAATGTTTTGGGTTCAACAGGCTCAGGAGCTTCTCGGGGATGTTGTGAATGCAGCGAACAATCAGTATTGCAACAGATGTTGGAGCAGGGAACAGGGTGATCTGGGCTTGCCCAATCTGTTACGCAAGAGGTTGTATGAACACAGTGTGCTGAATGATGGGTCAACAGTTGTGTGGCATGACTGCACGTGCATCTGTGCCAGGCAATGAGTCCGGTGGGTGCTTGGAGTGGGATTTCAGGTACTTTTACCTATGAGATCCATGGTGCTCTGTCCACACATGGACACACTGCACAGTCACCCAGCTGAGCAAATAAATTCATGCAAAAGCTGATTCCCAATCCTTACTAGTGTTGCACAGCCCATTTGGGTGTCTCTGTGTTCATCTCCACACTGCACAGGCTGTAGGTTAGCACTGCTGACCTCGTTGGGTGTATTAACAGATGCTGGATAGTCAAGCCTTAGCAGGAAAGACTGGCAAACAGAGGGAAAAAGGAGAAAGACCAACAAGACGACAGTGTGACAACTCACTTATAAGTCACTTATTACCCAAAGCAGCACTGCAAGTCAGTAACATGCTGTTACAGATATTTCACCCATGCTAAGCAGAGAGTGCAAAGTGCTGCTACCCAGTGAAAGAGTGATTTTTCTGGTGTCCTACAGTCAGCAAGGGCACTATTGATAGCCTCATGCCCTGACCACATAGCAATGTATCTCCAGTTTGCCACATCCACTGTTTTTTGTAGCACCTGCTGACATCAAAGGCTGGAATTCTTGCTGGTGTTGCTGGTCCTGAACACAACAAGACTAGGAGTAAGGAAACAGGCTTTCTGTGTCTCCATGGCATAGCACTCATGTGAGGTGAGACAGAAATATCTAGGCAGGGTCAGTGTCCTCGGTTGCCCTGTGAGAGCATGTAAGGTGAACAGCTCTGTGTAACCCCGTGCCTTGACCCTGGAGATATGAGAAGGGCTTTGAGCTTCTGCTATGTCCATAGGGAAGAGCATATCTGCAGTCAGAGCACCCAGGTTTCCACCTACAGCTTGACCATTCAGCCACCAGCACAATGAAACATGAGTGGTTTAGTATTAGGAATTGCTTCTGATGAGAAAACAAAGGATATCTGCTGAGAGCTCCCTCTCAATGATCTACTCCCCTTTCATCTATTAGAAAAACAAGGAATTTGAGGGAATTTTGGCACTGTTTTGCCAGGGAGGGTAACTGAAGCCTCTGGAGGTCAAACCATTTCTAATTGGAGTTTCTGGGTTGAGGCAATCCCAAGCACAATTACAGAGAATGGATTTGGAGCAGCTCTGAGGAGGAAGACTTGGAGGTCTTGGGTAGGGAGAAGCTCCCCATGACCCTTTGGGTAAGAGTCTGTAGGGACAGGCCAAGGGGAATGGCTTTAACCTGCCAGAGGGGAGACTGAGATGAGCTCTTAGGCAGAAGCTCTTCCCTGTGAGGGTGCTGAGGCGCTGGCACAGGGTGCCCAGAGAAGCTGTGGCTGCCCCATCTCTGGCAGTGTTCAAGGCCAGGTTGGACACAGGGGCTTGGAGCAACCTGCTCTAGTGGAAGGTGTCCCTGCCCATGGCAGGGGTTGGAACTGGATGAGCTTTAAGGTCCCTTCCAACCCAAATGAGTCTGGGATTCTATGATGATTCTATGTCACTGTCTGGTGTCTCATGCCTTTCTGGGTGGTGACACATGAGGTTTGTGCAAGAGGAGAGCCCATGATCTAACTGTGGTGGGGAACCAGTTCCCGGCAATACTCTATTCTGGCTTCTTTGAAAGAATGACTCATGGAGTTCTGGCATGCTCACAACCCACTACTTCTAAAATAAAGAAGTAGTCATGTGAAGATCTGTTTCCTCTTCTATTCACAAAAAAGATGAATGGTGCAGATGCTGTCAGTCACCCTGTGAAAGACAATAGTTGCAATGAAATGAGTCAACTGGGAGGTGGAAGCAGCAGTCCCTGATAAGGGCAGTATCCTCCTGCTGAAAGACACCACATAACATAAAGCAAATAATTAGCTTTGAGACCATTATTGACTCTGTGGGGCAGCATCAGGAGTCCCAGCTCCTGTGTGTACAAACACAGCCTGCAGTTGTGGGGTGGCATGGGACCTGCAGGCTCCTCCACTTCTGCCATGTGTGAATCATGGGACAGCAGATGACATTGAGATATGTGGAAACACTGAGTTTCTCCTTGGTTTTCTCTTATTTCCTTATACTACGTGGCATGAGAAATTGGTTTGGTTTTCGCTTGGTGTCATAGAATCATAGAATGGTTTGGGCTGGAAAGGACCTTGAGATTATCCTGTTCCAACCCCCTGCCATGGACAGGGACACCTTCCACTAGACCAGGTTGCTCCAAGCCCCATCCAGCCTGGCCTTGAAAGGGAACAAGTGTCCTAAGGAAACAAGGCTTGAGGCTGTGCTATTTCTGTCTGTATCTTCCATTAACTTTTGGAGCCATTAGCCAGTTTCAACCCAATTTGACAGCAAGGTGGTGGTTTCATATACTGGTTTCTTCCATTTTCTAGGAAAGTAGTGATCTGCAGCCCCTGATGTTCCTCTGCTGCGGAGACTTTGGACATGCCCGGAGGAGAGAGGGGCAACTGCAGAAACTGAGAGGAACCACGGGGAAGTGGCTACACCAGGGAGAAGGGGTGAGATGGGCTTCTGTTGCAATGGTTCTATTTCAAGATGAAGTTTCCCTTCCCAGGCAGTGCTTTCAGGGATGAAGCAAAGCAGGACCAGAAGCTGCCTGGTTTTGAGCAGAAATGAGCCTAAACCAGAAGTCTCCCTCGATGCAGCGTCACCAGGCCAAGCTGCAAGGTCAGATAAGCCCCAGCATCTGTTGTTAGAGGAACTTGTGCTGTGGTAAGATATCAAGTTCAGAGCCATTTGCCTTAGGAAGTGTTGGTTCAGGCCCTTAACTGAAAGAGAAAGTGGAGAAGGAGAACTTGTGGACTTGTTCGACCTCTTCAGTATCCCATTATGTTTGCTCATTCCTGCTGGTGTGCCCATTAAAACTGCAGAGCTCATTTCAAAGCTGGCATGTTCAGGCTATGAGAAGTGTAGGAAAAGACTTCTGGGCACCTGGGAGGGGTGGGAGGGGTGGGACCAGGCAGCTAGCTCAGAAATGGATGCTCCACGAGGTCTGAGCCCTTCTGTTTTAATCCTGGTGGACAGAAAGAGGTTTGTTCCCACTCACTTCTGCTCTAGTCTATTGTCTGTAAAGGAGTGTTAAAACAAACTGCAAGGAGAAGCATGAAATGGAAAGTCAGGAACTAGTTGACACAAAGTCTACTTTATTCCACAATGCTGTCAAGATATTCTTCAACCCCCTTAAAGCTGACTTGCTCCATCCTTCACTGAAGCAAAGCTCCCATAATCTCTTTGGGATCTTGCAGCAAGATAAGCACATTTTGCCCAAGACCTTTAATTTTGTCATATCTTTCCATAATAGGGGAAAGTCTTCAAAAAGACCACAGCAATGCGATCTCTAGCTCTACATAGACACAGGAGCCTCAAGCACGATGGTATGTGTGTGTGGTTTCTCTGAGAATGAGTGTAACATTTACCACGTGCTTTCCATATCTGAAGGTGACAGCCAAGTTGAGATTAAATGTGAAGGATTGTTCCTCCCAGAGAAATGGCTGGTTGAGTCTTCTCCCTCCAAATCTTCCTTCTTATCTTCCCAGCACATTTTCAAAGCTTACTGATCTGTCAGGAGTCTTTTGTCTCTTTGAGGAAATCCCACATAACTCTCCACAACATGCTCACTGGTGACATGCTTCTTCCTGTGTTTGCTGGAAAATGTGTTGTATTTTCATTGCCATTGAACTATGGTATTAGCTCACAGTTTACTCATAGAATCGTAGAATCAACTGGGTTGGAAAAGACTTTAAGACCATCAGGTCCAACCTTTACCCCATCACTGCCAAGGCTGCCCCTACACGGATCCTCAGCTACACAGTGTGTGAACACTGGCAGGGACGGTGACTCCAGCCCTGCCCTGGGCAGCCTGTTACAGTGCCTGAGCACCCTTTGGGGAAGGAATTGTTGCTCATCTCCATCTAAACCTGCCCTGGTGCAGCTTGAGGCCGTTTCCTCTTGTCCCATCCCTTGTTCCTTGGGAGCAGACTCCCATTCCTCCTGGCTCCATCCTCCTGTCAGGCAGTTGTAGGGAGCAATAAGGTCCCCCCTGAGCCTTCTCTTCTCCAGACTGAACCCCCCAGGTCCCTCAGCCATTCCTCATGCAGTGTACCCCTCCCACAGTAAAGCACATTTGAGCTCTTCAGTTTCTACTTTGATTTATTCATGTGTTTGGTTTTTTGGGGGGCTATTTTGGCATCTTGCGTCTTCCTAAGAAACCAACTTATTGTTGCAGTTGTGATGACAAACACTCAAATAGCTCCAGCCGCATTGTGGAATCGAAACCAGAGCTGTTAAACCAACCAACCAACCTCTACAAAAGCCTCTGACAAACCCCAGCTTGTCTTACGATGGTTTCACAAGGGTTTAAAACCACACACTGCACAGGCAGCTACGGGGTCCATCAGGAAATGAGTCAAAGATGACAAGAAAGTGACAAAGTGCAGATGAACATTTTCAGTGGTGAGCAAGTGATTTTGTTTTTCCAAGTCGTGTTCCCCCCATTTTAAAAATATAATTATTGAGGTATTTATTAAAAATTATTATTTCTCTTGCTTATCCTGTATTTTTTGCAACATCAACCTGTCAATCTCTAAAGAGAGAGTCTAAACATTACTTACTACTCCTTACCAGGCAGAGGACTGGAGCCAGGAGATCCAAGCTCTTTCTACAACCAAACTGTTACTGTTCGATCGTGGCGAAATGCGACTATGTTCAAGACTGTGCAGATCTGCTGGACAGAGTATCTTTTTCTTCTCTTGCAGTAATCAGTCCTGTAGTAATTAAGCAGAGAGAGCATTTGGAATCATTGTTATCTTCAGAGCTGATATTGGTTTGTGAGAGGCTGGAGTTGGTCCTACCACTCTTATTTCAGCCTATCTGCAGGTGCAGGCAAGTGACCCTGTTCAGCTAAGTGATATTTACAGTGGAGTATTTCCTCCTAGATAATAATTTAGTATCCATGATCCTCCTCCAAACCCACTTCTTTCCCCCTTTGTGCTATTTCCAACCTCTAATGCTATTTCCTTCCATGTAATCCTGCATTCTCCCTGGACAAGAGCCAGATGAAGATGAAGGGGTGCTGGCTGGTCTCAGAGAAGAAAAGTTTCTCCTGCTATGAGCTACATCAGCCCATTCAGTGATGCTTAAACTCCTCCATAAGGTGGAGTTCATGGATGTTAAATCATCGATACCCATATTTTACAGAGGAGAAAGCTTAGGCAGTGAGTGCTTTGCTGGAAGCTGGACAAGGAATTTGTGAAGTATCAAATTGTTCTTACCCTTTTGCTTTGAGCTGTTGTGTATATAGGGATATGCTTTGAAATAGGAACACTTCCTCATGATCTTATCAAATTGAAGCAGAAACTGCATTTCTCTTTATATTATGGCCTGTATCCTATTTTCATTATCTACAGCTGATTAACCCCAGCACTGTCTGAACAGCAGCTGACATATTCATGTCCACAGAGTATTTCCATCTCTACCTGGCGCTACCAGCTATTCTGCACTAAGCAGATGAATTATTCAGTTTTAAATCCATCCCTGGACCCATCTTGGGGCAAGAAGTGAGAGAATTTATGGTTTTCCAAGATCACTTCCAGCCCTGTTGTCTGTGTTTCTGTTAATGGTGCTGGCACAAAGGTCTTTGCATCTTTAAACTGGGAATGGAAACCCTGAAAATGTAAAACCAATTACACATCTACCTCATCCAGCCTTTGAGGCTGCCATGAATGGCTGCAGTGTATGGACATAGAGTATAATCATAGAATCATAGAATGGTTTGAGTTGGAAGGGACCTTAAAGCTCATCCAGTTCCAACCCCCTGCCACGGGCAGGGACACCTTCCACTAGAGCAGCTTGCTCCAAGCCCCTGTGTCCAACCTGGCCTTGAACACTGCCAGGGATGGGGCAGCCGCAGCTTCTCTGGGCACCCTGTGCCAGCGCCTCAGCACCCTCACAGGGAAGAGCTTCTGCCTTATCTCCAACCTGAAGTTCCCCTGTTTCAGTTTGAACCCATCACCCCTTCTATCACTACAGTCCCTGATGAAGAGCCCCTCTCCAGCATCCTTGTAGCCCCCTTCAGATGCTGGAAGCTGCTCTGAGGTCTCCATGCAGCTTCTCTTCCCTAGGCTGAACAGGCCCAATGTTCTCAGCCTGTCTTCATACAGGAGCTTCTCCAGCCCCTGATCATCCTCGTGGCCTCCTCTGGACTTGCTCCAGCAGCTCCATGTCCGTCTGATGTTGAGGACCCCAGAACTGCACACAGCGCTTCAAGTGGGGTCTCACGAGCAATAATATCTTGTGTTATAATAGCAACTTATATTTGGAGAGACCCATCGTGGGCTCAGTTGACAGTGTGCAGCAATTTTACTTCTTACCAAGTGAGTACAAGACACACTTGATTTTCTTACTACCTGAAAGTGGCAGCAGCTCTGTGCTGACCAGAAGTTTCCCACTGGAGTGATTTAATCTCATCCTCCTGCA
This sequence comes from Psittacula echo, assembly GCF_963264785.1. NCBI lineage: Eukaryota > Metazoa > Chordata > Aves > Psittaciformes > Psittacidae > Psittacula > Psittacula echo. Next base: position 161,160,820 of record NC_137735.1, read on the forward strand.
AAGGAAAATTGTTTTTCTTCGAACTTATTATTTTCAAGAGGAAAATGTCCACTGCTGGAAAGCATTGAAAGGAATCTGTTTCGTGGTGTGGATAAAAGGGGAAGAAGGTGTTCTTCAGCTGCCTGCATATCCTAAAGCACAGCTCCCAACCGCCTGAGGAGGGCACAAACAAATGCAAAGCAGGAGGGCAAAATGAAACCCATGAATTGCAAATGTGTGGCAGGATCGTGAAGTGAAGGAATCCTGCAGGATCTCTCCTTGGGGAGGAGCATCTCTCCTTGCAGAGACTGGGGTGAAGGGGATTGCTCTGTCTCTGGTTTTAATCCGTATCTTCTGTCTCCTTGCTCTCTGAGAGGTCAGGAAAAGCAGAGTCAAGTTGTGTTTCTCCAACCAGCACCCACTTTTAACTCCTTGCCCCACAGGTCTGGTTTCACTTCGGGTGAAGTGCTTTGCTCTGCTAAGGCAAATCAAGCATGCAGGCACCAAGGCCCATTAGAAATACTCATAAATAACAGCTTCCTAAATAATCCATTGGGAATTGGGATAGTAAATGCTTTGTATTCCTGGATGCGATGGGTTCCTTCTCCTACATCTCTAATGCAAAGATTGGTAACACAGAGATGGAGGAGGAGGGGAAGGTGGAAGACGATGTCTGTGTTTTAGTTGGCTCTTCCCACTCCCCACACACACCAGTGTCCCCAGTGACACCAGTGCCCCTGCACCAGTGCTCCCAGTACCCCCTGCCCACACACACCAGTACCCCCAGTGCCCCAAACCAGTGTCCCACTCCCCACTCCCCACATAAACCAGTACCCCCAGCACCACCTGTATCCCCCCACCAGTGTCCCCAGTACCCCCTCCCTACATACATCAATTCCCCCAGTGCCCCCAGTACTCCAGAACCAGTGCTTCCAGCACCCCTCCCCACATACACCAGTACCCCCAGTATCCCCAGCACCACCAGTACCCCTCCAGCAGCGCTGCCACTGCCCTCAGTGCTCCTGCACCAGTGCTTCCAGAACCCTCTCCTCACACACACCAGTGCCCCCAGTGCCCCTGCAACAGTGCCACCAGTAGCCCTCCCCACATACACCAGTACCACCAGTACCCTCAAGTGCCCTCGTGCCAGTGCTGCCAGTAGCCCCAGAAACCCCAGTGCCCTGCACCAGTGCACCCAGTACCCCCTGCCCACACACACCAGGGCCCCCAGTGCCCTTGCACCAGTGCCCCCGTTACCCATTCACCACACACACCAGTACCCCCAGTGCACTGCACCAGTGCCCCCACTACCCCCTGCCCACACACACCAGTACCCCCAGTGCCCTTGCACCCGTGCCCCCATTACCCATTCACCACACACACCAGTGTCCCCAGTGACACCAGTGCCCCTGCACCAGTGCTCCCAGTACCCCCTGTCCACACACACCAGTACCCCCAGCACCCTGTTCACCCGCACCACCCCGGACTACAACTCCCAGCAGCCACCGCGCCGGGGCCCGGGCCCGGCGGCCGGAGGCGGAGCGGGGCGGAGCGGAGGAGGCCGGAGCCGGCGGCCCGCGGCGGGCCCGGGCCATGGAGAGCCCCGAGAGCAGCGAGTCCCTGCGGGGTGAGATCAGTGAGTGCGGGGCCGGGTCTGCGTGCGGAGGGACCGGGAGGGGGACAGCGGGCAGGATGGTTCTGGGATGGGCAGGATGGTTCTGGGATGGACAGGATGGTTCTGAGGTGCACAGGATGGGTTTGGGGCGGGCAGGATGGTTCTGGGGTGCGCAGCGTGGGTTTATGGTGGTCAGGGTGGTTTTGGGGTAAGCAAGATGGTTCTGGGGTGAGTACGATGATTTTGGGGTGGACAGGGTGATTCTGGGGTGCGCAGGATGGGTTTGGGGCGGGAGGATGGTTCTGGGGCAAGCAAGATGGTTCTGGGGTGAGTATGATGGTTTTGGGGTGGACAGGGTGATTTTGGGGTGTGCAGGGTGATTTTGGGGTGGACAGGATGGTCCTGGAGTGCACAGGATGGTTCTGGAGTGCACAGGGTGGTTTTACTATGGTTGGGGTGGTTTTGGGGTGGTCAGAGCAGTTCTGGGGTGGGCAGGGAGATACTGGGGCTGGGCAGGGTGGTTTTGGGGTGGGCAGGGTGATTCCAGGGTCTGTAGGATGTTTTAGCTGTGGGCAGGATGATTCTGGGGTGCACAGGATGGTTTTGGGGTGTGCAGGGTGGCTTTGGAGTGGGCAGGGTGGTTTTGGAGAGTGGGTATCCCCTCTTAAGGAAGAGGACAAGAGGAAGGTGAGGATGCTCATGGGATCGCGCCTGCTACTGGCCATGGGGAATTGCCATTGTTCCTTATGAAGTGTGTGTTCCTTCTGTGTCTGTGTCCTGAAGAGGTGATGTTGGGGAGCTGGAAGGGGTGGATGCTTCATAACTCCAGGTGCAGCTGGAGGGATGTGGATGTGGGAGCCCTGTCCGTGGGGACTGATCCTAGAATCACGGAATGGTTTGGGTTGGAAGGGATCTTAAAGCTCCTCCAGTTCCAACCCCTGCCACAGGCAGGGACACCTTCCACTAGAGCAGCTTGCTCCAAGCCCCTGTGTCCAACCTGGCCTTGAACACTGCCAGGGATGGGGCAGCCGCAGCTCCTCTGGGCATCCTGTGCCAGCGCCTCAGCACCCTCACAGTGATGATGTCTCTCATGTGAGCCTCCATGTAAGGAATTGTGCAGGAGGAGAGGAGAAGTTAGTGGAGCCTGCAGCTTGCAGGTTGGGTTTTTTTTTTGGGTTATATAATAAGTCTTTAATGAAATGCTGCTGGAGCTTGTTCTTCTTCTCAGTCCTGTTGGTGACAAAGTGATGCTGCTCCGTGGCTGAGTGATTAGAGCTCCATCTTCATTTCGACGTCTTGCTTCTACTGATATGAGCAACAAGAAGATCCAGGGAAGGAAAACCGTCCTGCTAAGGGATGTTGGCAAAGGGAATGAGGATCTAACAAGCAAATTTGGATTGGATATTAGGAGGAAGTTCTTCCCTATGAGGATGCTGAGGTGCTGGCACAGGGTGCTCAGAGAAGCTGAAGCTGAGCCCATTTGCTCCATGTGTATTGTTTTATTTACTTACTTATTTCTTCTCTCCTCTGTAGGCTTCTGGGCCGACCGGACCCCGGTTCATGAAGCAGCCAGGAGGGGAGAGATTCTGCAGCTGCAGCAGCTGATAGAGAGTGGAGCCTGTGTCAATGCCGTCACCTATGACTCTATCACTCCTCTGCACGAGGCGAGCCTGCGGGGGCAAACACAGTGTGTCAAGCTCCTGCTGGCTGCAGGGGCCCAGGTGTGTGTCTGGTGATATGGTGGGGACTTCATCTGCTGGGACAGCCACAGCTTCTCTGGGCACCCTGTGCCAGCGCCTCAGCACCCTCACAGGGAAGAGCTTCTGCCTAAGAGCTCATCTCAGTCTCCCCTCTGGCAGGTTAAAGCCATTCCCCTTGGCCTGTCCCTACAGGCCCTTGTCCAAAGCCCCTCTCCAGGTTTCCTGGAGCCCCTTTAGGCGCTGGAGCTGCTCTAAGGTTTCCCCTTCAGGAGCCTTCTCTTCTCCAGGCTGACCCAGCCCAGCTCTCTCAGCCTGGCTCCAGAGCAGAGCTGCTCTGGCCCTCACAACGTCTCCATGGCCTCCTCTGCACTCACTCCAACAGCTCCACGTCCCTCTTGTGCTGCTGCCCCAGAGCTGGATCAGGACTGCAGGGGGGGTCTCCCCAGAGCACAGCAGAGGGGCAGGATCCCATCCCTGAGCTGCTGCTCAGGCTCTGGGGGTGCACATACAACCTTGCACTTGGCCTTATTGAACTCCATGAGGTTCATATGTTCCCACCCCTCCACCCCAGCTCCCTCTGGATCCCATCCCTTCCCTCCAGCATGTTGACCCCACCACACAGCTTAGTGTTGTCATCACACTTGCTGATGTTGCCCTTCCTGAGAGTGATGGGAACTGTGCTGAGCAGGTTGCTGGCAGTGACAACCAAGTCTTTCCCTAGCCCAGAGTATTTCTAGGGTTAGAAGAAGTGAAACCTCAGAGCAGCCTGCAGGTTCCTAACATCTTTTGTCTGCCTTCAAGGTGGATGCCAGGAACATCGATGGCAGCACTCCTCTCTGCGACGCCTGTGCCTCGGGTAGCATAGAGTGTGTCAAAGTGCTGCTGTCCCATGGTGCCAAGGTGAACCCTCCGCTGTACACAGCCTCTCCTCTCCACGAAGCCTGCATGAATGGTAAGCCCTCATGGTCTTATCTTTGCATGGTTATTTGCAGCTTGGGGCAGGGAAATAAGCAGCTGCCAAATATCTTAAATTGACCTTAAGCTGTTGTTGCTCATCAGACCATTACAGCTTGCAAATGCAGCAGCCTTATGTGGGCACCTCTCCCACATCTCCTGTTGAATTCCCAATGCAAAGAGCTGTGGTGTTGAGTGAATAAAGCCATATATTGGGTGCTTTTATCCCACGTGACAGACACAGGATAAGATGTTAGGCTGATAAGCACTAGCTTCTTGGTGCTCTGTTAGAAAACCATCAGCAAGCAAGCAGCTTTGCTCTTGTGAGCAGAGGGGAGTTTGCATCTTTCCCCTCTGATCCAAGTAGAGATGGAGTAAGTTGCTCTGATTAAGACATGAGACCATGTTAATTGGGTAGTTCTGTCCTAGAGCCCTCCTAGTTCAGAGTTGGTGGAGGAGGCTCTCAGGTGGGAAGAAGGTGCCAGGACAAGAGAAGACTGCAGAGGCCAAAATGATGTTCCAGCCTATGTGTGCAGCCATTCTCTGCTCGCCCATCCTCTAGTTAAGCTTCTGGATGTTTGGATGTGGGTTACGGAGCAGGAGGAAGCATCAGGGATGGCTGTAACAGCAGCAGAGGCAGGAGGAGCAGCAGAGGCCTATTTAAGTGTAATTCTTCCCGAGCTTCCACTTGCACATGCAACAGTGGGAAGACATGGATGTGAGAGCAGCAACGTCCCCATTAGATGACTGTGACCAAATCCCTTCATCATTTTGTGCCTCAGTTTCCTCTTTGTAAGATATAACACCTCCTCTCTCCTCCCCTTCACTGCTTTTCTTATATGCAGGCCTGGACAGTGTTTCCCTTTGACTATGAAGGCTGAGACAGCATTTTTGCCAACAGGTAGTTACTTAAATAAGTAGCTGTGAGCTCTTGCTTAGCTTGTCCTTGTTAATCCTTTTCTGTAAGGCTTGATGGTGGTGACTGCCTGCTTTCTGTTAAGTTGTATCATTAGCATCAGAAAAAGTCAAGCTGGAGTGGTCTTGAAAGGGACCTGATCTACCCAGGGCAGGATCAATACAACCAGCTCCATGAGCAACAGGGGATTTAGTGCAAACCCTTGGCTTCAGGTTTGTTTGACCTGGCTCTTAGGCAGAAGCTCTCCTCTGTGAGGGTGCTGATGCGGTGACACAGGGTGCCCAGAGAAGCTGTGGCTGCCCCGTCCCTGGCAGTGTTCAAGGCCAGGTTGGACACAGGGGCTTGGAGCAAGCTGCTCTAGTGGAAGGTGTCCCTGCCTGTGGGATTGGGTTGGGACTGGATGGACTTTAAGGTCCCTTCCAACCCAAACCATTCCATGATTCTGTGACTCCCTACAAGACTCGTTAGCCCTCGCTCAGTGCCACGCAGATGTGACGCTATTTCTCGTGTCCTGATCTCAGTCTTGGTCCTACAGTGTATTGCTCACAAGCATTTCTATTTTGCAGATGTCACCCAAATGTTAAACAGGCTGTCAGTGGGTCAGGCAGATCTTGGCATGCCACATGCTGCCATTTGAGTTGGATCCTTTCTTCTATCTTGGATTTTCCCTTTCTAAAGGTAGCTCCGAGTGTGTGCAGCTCCTCATCGACGTCGGTGCCAACTTGGAGGCTCACGACTGCCATTTCGGGACTCCTCTACATGTGGCTTGCGCTAGGGAGCATCTGGACTGTGCCAAGCTGCTGCTCAAGGCAGGTATGGCAGCCACAGGGTTTGCTTCTGGGTGGCCAGGAGATGGTGGTGGTGGTGTGAGCAGCATCTCCTTCAGTGCTTCTCAGTGGCGTTCTTGTCAAAGAGCTTATTCATTCACAGCATCATCTAGATGAGAAAGGTGAAAGGTTTCACCTTTTCCTAAGCAAAGCTTAATGCTTAAGCGTTTCTTTTCAGTGTGTGCCTGTCAATATCCAGTTTGTGATGTTCCCATGGATATTCCTATTCTCTTATTTTAATAAAGTTCAGAATTCTTCAGCAAAGATTCAGCATCTTCCCAAAAGTGGTATCAACTTGTGGGCATATTTTCATCTTTGGTAGCACAGTCATTTGGCTCTGCATAGGTGTTTGGGAGAGATGTTAGGGTTTGATGTTGCACAGAAAACCAGAGATGAAGTCACTTCATACCTCAGGGAGATCTGCTTAGTGTAATGCCCAGATGAGTTTGTTAGGATGTTCAAGGTCTGTGCTCCAGGTTTCACATCCCAGCTTCCTTGTTGCTTACTTGGGGGGAGGGATTTGGAGTTGGACTTCTTGTCTTTGTGTTTACCAGGAGAAGATTTGGCTCAGGAATGGGGATTTGGTTCATTACAGTGATTGTCTAAAATCACACATCTCAGGTAGTTTGTTTCCAGCCACTCCAGTTCCCTGTCTTGGGCATCCATTAGTTGATTCCCCAGAAATACCTGTTTCTCTATGTTGTTTGTAATGGGAGTTCATTGTGGCCACACATGTCTAAAATCAGTTATTTGGATTCAGTGAGGTTCATCTCACCTCTGCTAAACAAGTCAGCTGATAGAATAGAAGCAGTTGTGGGGAAATGAGAAGGACGTTTTGCTGTAAGCTTATAAAAGCCAAACTTCCTTAGCAAATATGTGTGCAACTAAAATTTGTTCCTGCAGCAGTGTCTGATGGTGAGATGCAGCATCCCATAAGGCTGAGGTATTTCTGTTAAAATAGATTAAAAAGGTGTTTGTCCTGAGTGGGAATACTCCATTGAGATGACTGGGAATGGCTTTGGACAGCACAGATTCAGGAAGCAGTTCTGAACTTCACACTCAGCAGCTTATTTACCCGATAACATGGACTCAAATCCTTCCTTTGCAAGGAAAACACGAAGCCAGAGAAGAAAACTCCTGTGTTGCCAGCACTGAGAACGTGTTCAGTGGTTGGTTTCCTGTTTGCTGTTATGTTTGGATCTTGTTCTAGCTGCTTGTGTGTGTTTTAGCAGCATTTCTTTCCTGTAGTCAAACCACTCCTTAAGTTTGGGTCAAGCGATTCTTTCATGAGCAGCTTTGTTTTCCTTTCCACTCAGGGGCTAATGTGAATGCCGCTAAACTTCACGAGACAGCCCTGCACCACGCAGCCAAGGTGAAGAACGTAGACCTGGTGGAGATGCTGATTGAGTTTGGAGGAAACATTTATGCAAGGGACAACCGAGGGAAGAAGCCGTCGGATTACACTTGGAGCAGCAGTCCCACAGCAAAGTGCTTTGAGTACTATGAAAGTAAGTAAGAGGTGATTCCCTGCCACTGGAATTCACTGACTGTCAGCTCCTTTACATGATTCTCAGCCCACTTGGAGTTGTAGATCCCTGATCATCTTCCTGTGAAGGTATAGAGTTCTTCGTGGCAAATGTACAGCAGTTGGCCTTGGCTAGCTAAGCTTAGTTGTGGTTGAATGACAGGATAAGATGGTCCAAATCGTGCTCTCACTGAACTGCGGTCCCTCTCATGTGTCAGCATGAGTGTTTATGCTTTGATGTGTAAGTCAGGTCAAGGAAATGGCCCAGTTGAAAGCTCATTTTATTTGGGGTGGGGAGCACATTAAGCTTCAGCTGCACTGAGTTTGGAGGAGACCTTTGAGGATGGCTTTAAATCAGTCTTTGTCTTGGTTACCCTTAGTGGACCTCAGAGGAGTAATTCACAGATCATTCTAAACATTTGCAGACCACTGCTCAATGCCACTGCATTAGGTGATTCTAGAAGTCATAGACTCAGAATGGTTTGAGCTGGAAGGGACCTACTAGTTGCAATCCCCTGCCACGGGCAGGGACACCTTCCACTAGAGCAGGTTGCTCCAAGCCCCTGTGTCCAACCTGGCCTTGAACACTGCCAGGGATGGGGCAGCCACAGCTTCTCTGGGCACCCTGTGCCAGCGCCTCAGCACCCTCACAGGGAAGAGCTTCTGCCTAAGAGCTCATCTCAGTCTCCCCTCTGGCAGGTTAAAGCCATTCCCTTGTCCTGTCCCTACAGGCCCTTGTCCAAAGCCCCTCTCCAGATGTCTTTTAGTCCCCCCAGTCCTAAGAAGCTGCCATCCCCTGCAGCCTCCACAATCACCAGCCTCCAGGATCTGCATCTGTCCTGGATTTGGTTCCAAATTTAATGATACAAATAAAAAGGGAAAAAACCCAAACCTACTAAATCTGTCACAGCACTTTTACAAGAGGCTGTGCTGAGAAGCACTACACTGCAGTTCTGCCAGCTGGGTTGAGAGGGGGCAGCAAACTCTGGCAAGATACAAGGAGTATTTACGGGCACATAGGATTCAATCTCCTCAGCCTCGGCTGCAGGCAGAGCAGCCCGTTCACTGCAGTGAGGGCAATGAGGAATTCGGGGGAGAGGCTGCTACAGGGAATGAAGTCAGAGGGAGAAGGGGCTATTGGGTGCTCACCACACAAAGGTTTGTGAAGGCAGAAAATACTTTATTCTTCTATAAGGAAGAAAGTTTGATTTCTGTAAGGAAGAATGGGATTTTTTTTTACAGTGAGGGTGCTGAGGCGCTGGCACAGGGTGCCCAGAGAAGCTGTGGCTGCCCCATCCCTGGCAGTGTTCAAGGCCAGGTTGGACACAGGGGCTTGGAGCAAGCTGCTCTAGTGGAAGGTGTCCCTGCCCGTGGCAGGGGTTGTAGCTGGGTGAGCTTTAAGGTCCCTTCCAACCCAAACCAGTCTGGGATTCTATGACTGACTACTAGACTAGACTAGAGCTATGTGCCTGATTGTACCTCTGCATCTATGCATGAGGTCAACTCATGGATGCAGTTTGGGGGCTCTCTGGATTAATGTGGTCCTTAATGTGGTCATTAATCCTTACTAATCCTTAATTAATGTGGTCAGTAATCCTTAAAAGGATTAATGTGGTCATTTAGATGGAGAAACGGAGCTGTAGAGAAGTGCTGGAAGTAGGATTTGTTCCTATATACTGTGTTGCTGAGGCTTAATACAGCATCACTAAGGGAAATATGAAAGTCTTGGATCCCCGTGGATCAGAGCAGATGATCCAGTGGTCACCATTGGCCTCTGGGTGATGCAGGTGAGGGAGGGAGCTGAGATAAGTGCATTGCACCTATATTCACTATTCCTAGTGGGATTTACTTGGGATGAGCCTGGGGAGATCACAAGCATGACTGCAGTGCCTTCCTTTAGCACTTGGAAGCAGAGCCAACCTTGTGATCCCAGCAGGATCAATTCCAGGCATCAGCCGCTGGGAGGTCCATGGGAAGATCAGCCACCTCCTGAGCTGCAGCTCTAACTCTGGATCCTCTTTTCTCCCTTTAGAAACACCCCTGAGCCTGTCCCAGCTCTGCAGGGTTACAGTGAGGAAAGCAGCCGGGCAGCGGGCGCTGGAGAAGATCGCCAAGCTCAATATTCCTCCACGGTTAATCCAGTACCTGTCCTACAACTGACAGGGGTGAAGGTGCCCGGGAAGGACAATACCTTTAGCTACCACAGCGTGAAGTATCTGTCTCTTTCTCTTCTACCTCCCCCCCAAAACTCATTGTAATTTAAGCAAACTGGTGTAAATAGTATTTATGAGGCAGCACTTCCTCTTCTTCGTGGGCAAAGACAGACTCAGGCAACATGTAGCACTGTAGAAGCTGTAATGTCTCCTGGGGTGATCTGTTAGACTGCCACTGTCTTTAAGGCTGTAGCACCCACTCTTGGAACAGGATTAATCTTGCCTAATTTTACCTGTCTTTAGCCTAAAGGCATCTGTGTGTGATCTCATCAGGTCCCTTTGCAGTCAGTGAGGAGAAACGGATACTTCTGGAGCATGATTCATCTGTCCTGTTTTAGATGCCTGTGCTGGGATGATACAATATGCGTCTGGAATGCCTGTCTCTGCTGACTGCAAAGGGATTTGAAGGTGATACCCTTGGATACGGACATCTGTGTTTCTGCAGTGGATCCCTCTGTGTTAATAACTCAAATGACAGCTACATAATGCTGAGGGACAAGATTTGAGAGACCTGTATGCTATAGCTGGAAGCAAATGAAGTCCCCAGCAAGCTCAGGACTAATTAGAGGCACTGGAGCTGGTTACTGACTTCCCAGGAGCATAAGGAAGGCTTTGGCTCCGCACCAACAGTGAGGACAAACTCCTGCCAGACCAGGGTTGACTTTGCCCTCTGAAGGTGAGCCAGCTCTTCCTGCAGTGCTCCTCTTTGGTATCACCGTGGCTCACTTTCAAGGCCGAGCAGGAAGCAGGTCTCTCTGCCCGTCCAAATATGCTGCCCTCCAGATGGCTGGTCCCAAACAATATTGCTCCCCTCGCTCTGAGCCACTGTGGCCGCTCTGTTGGGTTTGTGTGCGATAAGGGGCAGAGCTGCTGTGCATGAAGCACAGTGTGAGGCATGTCCCTTGTGTAGCAGTGATCTGTACCCACACATGCAAGGCAATGGGAGGGCTCTACCCTTGGGTTTTGAGATTCTTACTTGTATTTCCCCCCTCTCTGAGTACCTCTCTCAGTGCTGGATCTTGTCCAGAGGTTGGCAGCAGGAGCCAGCCCTGCGCCATATGCTGCTGTGTGTTGTGCTTGAATCCATTGGCTTCAGCAGGCACAGCAGCAGCTCTGTCCTCTGGTGATTTAAACCTTCAGGGTGACATTTGTATGAGCAGAGCCCAAATCATCACCTACCTTCCAGACATTACGTGTTGTCTGAAGGCAGGAACCCACAGGGTACGTGGTACTAAGGGGATGGAGCTCCCTGATGCCCTCATAACAAGTCTTAACACTGTGATGAGAACAAATCCCTCCTCTGAATGACAGCAAATGCTATGAAATCCCCTGTCTAATGTGGCATGGAGCTAACTCAGGGCTCCCAACATCCTTCATGCTGTGAACTAATGAGAGCAGTTTGCCTCCTGCCTGCAACATCTTGTGCTCCCCCAGCCACCACCATGGGGCTCAGCCTTGGGAGAGGGGCAAACAGCCTCAGCACAGGGTCGAAGAGCTGAGGTGGAGCTGAATGCACTTTAATGGTGACCAGCAAATCACTGTGTGTGTGTTCATGTTTGGTTAGGTTCAGTCCCCACACCCCTCCTATGTTGTTGCTCTGTGTTCTGCTGTGCTGTGTCATAGAGAATAAAGCTCAAGATCGTGCTGTTTAGGGAATTGTCTGTGGATAATTGTGATTATTGTGTTTAAATGTGAAGTTGCCAAGAAGCTCAGGGAAGCCCAAGAGATGTTGGTTGTGGGATTCATCCCTGTGATTGATGGGATAAAGGTTTTGTGTTGTATCTTCCAAGGAAAGCTTCCCCTGCCCAACATGCATGTCCTGTTGGATAAATATGTATTAGGAAAGTGTATCTTGTGGTAATGTGGGGCAAAAGCCTTCCCTTTTAGTTCAAATCCAAATCCCTGTTAGGTTGCTTTTTAACACAAGGCTGGTGAGGTGATGGAATGGTCGACTCCAAGTTTCCAATGTAAAAGCAACAGATTCCTCAAACAACCAAGAATAAAGTGACAAGTTCCTATTTATGACATCTTTCCTCTGTGTTCAATCTCGTGATAGGTCCTAAAGTTTGGTTCTTTTTACTTAAATCTCTTTTAAGAGGTCCTGCTCATCAGTGCCTGCAGCCAGGAGGGACTGATGGCGATTGCTGAGCATCTCTGACTTGGTGGCAATAGCCAGAGTCATTCAGGAGCTGTTTGCTTAAGACATCCACTTGTTCCCGTGGAGGGAAGAGGCACCCAAGAGAGATGGATAATATCCAAGGATCTCCTCTTCCAAGCTCAGGAGCATCCTGAGAAAGAGGAAGCGAGGCAGAATCGCCAGGAGGCCTGCAGGGATGAACAAGGAGCTCTTAGGCAGAAGTGAGGACATCTCAGTGAGGGTGCTGAGGCGCTGGCCCAGGGTGCCCAGAGAAGCTGTGGCTGCCCCATCCCTGGCAGTGTTCAAGGCCAGGTTGGACACAGGGGCTTGGAGCAAGCTGCTCTAGTGGAAGGTGTCCCTGCCCGTGGCAGGGGGTTAGAACTGGAGGAGCTTTAAGCTCCCTTCCACCCCAAACCAGGCTGGGATTCTATGATCCCATGACAACTTTGGCCATAAAACCCTAATTTCAATCAAGGAACAGAATGTTCACCAGCCTCTGAGCTGCCCAAGGCTGGACTCAAGCCATCAGACACTCTCCAACTTGGTTTACACAGGCTCCTATGTGGGACAACCACAATCCTCTGGCAACTGCCTGCCTAGGATCATGGAATCAACTGGGTTGGAAAAGGCCTCTAAGCTCATCCAGTGCAACTGCTCCCCAGCACTGCCAAGGCCACCACTAACCCATGGCACTAAAGATTTAGCTGCAAGATTGGTTGTTCCCCTGAAGAAAGTGCTGAACAGGGGGTGTGAATACTCATGTGGATACCCAATGTTTGCAGCATGGTTCTTGTGCTTTAAATCAGGAGGTAGAATAGATCTTTCATGCTCACACTTGCTCTAAACATGATGCAACCACTCATTACTCACCTTCCAGAGGACACCGAGGTCTTTGTCTGCTGCTTGCTAAGGTTAGGGCAGCCCTTGGGCTTTCCCCTCTTGTACAAAGCCTCTTGAAGATGCTAAAACATAACCACAGTGACCCCTTTATCTTTACACTGAGCTGCAACCAAGGGCACAAACCCTTCCTTCCTTTGCATGGAGGGGAAGGGTGGCTCCCTCCACCTCATCCAGGCTGCTGGCATCACAAGGAGTTAATCCTTGAGCACCACGAGGCTTCCTCCCAAGGCATCAGCTCCAGTCACACCTTGTTTTTGCTGGCCAAGCTTCACAAAGCTGGAGCAGAGCCCAAGCTGCTCACTCATAACCGACCTTAAGCAGCCCGGCCAGCAGCAACCAGGAGCAAGGCTGCGTGTCCCAAAGATGATGTTCATGGATGAAAGCAAAGCCCTGTCCCCACATGGGCTTCCTGAAGCAATGGGGTTATTTCAGAGCACTCCTTGTGCTGCTGGACCTGTCGTAAAGAAACCCACAGGAGAGGGGAAGTGGCCTGAAATGGGCAGCTTGGGGAGCATGGGAAGGGAATGGGTGGAAGCAGGGCTGGCCTGGTGGGATTGGGTTGCTTTGGGTTGGATTCCTGCTGTGGTTTAACATTCAGGAAGTCAAATAATAGCCATAACCTGACATAGAACTAAAGCAGAGGGTGTAACCCAAGGGAGGAGTTTCACTTAATGCCTGTGGCTCAGAGGGACTCTCACTTCCAACCATTCCTCAGCTCCTTACAGACTCATGAATCCTTCAGCTGCCACCAAAGCTTCAAAGACACCCAGTTCCCTATAATGTGAATTGGGAGCTTGGGATCTCCATGTTTTCTAGCACATCACAAAGAGAGAAGTCAGCCCTATGTGGCCAGTTCCTCACCCGGATGTGTCAGACTTCCAGAAGGTAAGGCCATCCTGAGACCTTTTACCTTACACATGTAAGAGACAGAACACACTCAGTGCAAACATAACCAGAGGAGGGATCCCTCAGGGCAGCCACAGTGGCCTGTCCCAACCCGTACCTGTGATGTGATGGTGCAAGGAGAATCCCAGCCTGGTTTGGGTTGGAAGGGACCTTAAAGCTCATCCAGCTCCAACCCCTGCCACGGGCAGGGACACCTTCCATTAGACCTGAACTTCCCCTGTTTTAGTTTGAACCCAAACTTAAAGCCAACACCTGAATCCATTGCAAGGAAGTGAAGCATAAAGGAGCTAAAAAATCCCTATTGATTCCTTAGGACCTCTGGGAACCTTTGCTTCTATGTGGCACCTTTAGGTTTGCCTGTTCTGTGGTAAGCCCGGGCTCTCCTCCCTGCATGTCACAGGGGACAAAACCTCATGGGTCCTGCAAAAAGAACCCTAAACCAACTCACTTTTCCACCCAAAACCATAGATTCAGCTCATTGTGCCCTATAACTGATACCCTGATGTTCCTCTGGGTTTGGGTGCCAAGACAGTGAGTTCAGGAAGTGTTGAGCTGTGTCCTCGTTCAGCCTGGAGACGAGAAGGCTCCTTAAGGGGAGACACAGCAGCTCCAGTGCCTAAAGGGGCTGCAGGAAACCTGGAGAGGGGCTTTGGACAAGGGACTGTAGGGACAGGCCAAGGGGAATGGCTTGAAGCTGCCAGAGGGGAGACTGAGATGAGCTCCTAGGGATTGGGGAAACTCTTTTCCCTGTGCAGATTGTGAAGGAATTGGGGGAATTCCTGTGTCCTGCAAGAAAACAGAGGCTGGAAACATCATCCCAAAGCAAGTGGGAGGAAGGTGATGCAGCTGGGGACAAAGGGACAGGCAATCTCTTCCTTAAGAGATGCTCTGCACCAACCCTCTCACTGAGGCCTCATGGACCAGAGGAGCCTGTTTTGGTGATGGAAAGGTTCCCGTGGGGTTTTGGGGGGTGTTTTGGGGGGGATTTGGCACCGATTTGTGATGTGAGAGTGAATCAAGGTGTAAAACCCAGAGGTTTTGGGGCTGTTGGGTTGTGGGTACCTCTTCCCTCCATGGCACCGCTTGGCGGTGCTGCTCCCCCCAGTAACAGCCGCGCATCCTCCCTGGGGCCTGGGAGATGTGGAACCAGCTCCGGCTGCTCCAGCCCCGTTTGCACAGAGACAAACCCTGGAAAACCTTTGGAATTCTGCTCCCAAAACAAGCCCGGGCGGAGTTTTGTGGGATTGGAGGCAAAGGCAACGCGGGTCCCCCCCCAGCCATGATGCTCCTTTATTCCAGCAAAGCTCCCGTGGGTCCCATTTCACCTGGATTGAGGGGTTTTTCCCACTTTATCCTGGTTAAAAGGGAATAGGGGTAACAAATCACCTCCAGACGGCTCAGTTCCTACCTCCAGGCTTCAGTTCTCCCCATTGCAAAAAGCTTTTTCCCGTTCCTTAGATCTGTCAGTAATAAAATTCCCTCTGATCTCCCCTCAGGGTGAGATTTAAGGAGAAAACCAGGGATTTAGGGAAAGGCTGCAAACCCAGCTTGGTGCAGGGGGAGAAAGAGAGCATGGGGCAGGTTATGCCTCCATGGATGAGGTGAAAATAGGGCAAAACATAGGGATGGAGGGGCTGCAAAGCAGTTATTCTCTTGGGTGGGCTCAGTTTGGGGGCATCTCTTCCTGCAAGGGTTGATTTGGGGCTAATGTGAACCAAAATGGGACATTAAAGGGACTTCATTAAGCTATAAAGAGAAGAAGGTGCTGGGCTCTAACACTGTGGAGATGGGGATAAGGGGGTTTAATAGTCCTCTTTCATTGCCAGCAGCGATTTATAGAGCTATGGCATCATCCTCCTGCCTACCCTGGGGCAGAAAAGAGGATGGAAGACCCCAAAACCTCCTCTGGAAGGGATACAGTGGTTCTATGGGGCTCTGTGGGGCTGCGTGCGTGGTGGCTGAGGTCATGGAGCTATTAAATTCCCAACGGCTCCAGCGCTGCAGGGATGGAAAATGAAGCGGCTCCGGTTGCAGTTAACCCCTGCGAGGGTCTGGGCTGAGACAACCACATCCCATGGTGCTGATGGCAGAGAACAGGGACCTTCATCAGCGATGTAGGGATGGGACAAGGGGTGATGCGTTCAAACCCTATGATGGTCATGTTATGGCCACGCCATGGGTCTCCATCTGGCTCCTGGGGGACTCAGGAGCCCTTCAGACATCCATGAAACCCTCTTGGTGCCTGCACAGAGCTCATCTGATTTAATCCCGCACCAGGCAGCCTGGCTGGAGCCGCATTGCCCATCCCTTGGTGCTGGAAACCCGGTGACCGGTTGCATTTCACACTCAGAATTCCCTCTGGGTGAGACCCAGGGCCTTATTTTGGTAACTTGAACCTGGGAAAGCCCTCGGGAGAGGAGCCCTGTGACATGAGGTGGCAGCTGGAGGCTCCCAGTGTCCCCATGAGGAGCCCCAAGCATCTCCACCAAATCCCTTTGTGCTTTCCATTGA
Source organism: Psittacula echo (assembly GCF_963264785.1). NCBI lineage: Eukaryota > Metazoa > Chordata > Aves > Psittaciformes > Psittacidae > Psittacula > Psittacula echo. The sequence goes on from NC_137735.1 coordinate 161,177,003, forward strand.
GCCTTGGGAATGCTGAAGAAATGGGATGGAGAGGATGGGGAAGTGTCCCCCTGTCCTTAGAGAGGGGTTAGGATAGCCTTGGGGATGCTCTTGGCTCATGTCATGCCCTAACAAACTACCTGGCATTTGTAGAGCATCGTGGGCCCCTCTCTTGGCACCATTTATCCCCATCTCCTGGTTGTTCTGGTCTCCTCTTCTTGCTCCACTTGTGTCCTGTTCCCACTTAGCCCCAGCCAAAAGACTTGTCCTTGTCTCCTGGTCTCACTTGTCCCCTCACCCCACTGGTTCTTTCTCCTGGTCCAACTTGTCCCCATCTCTTGATCCCATTTATCCCCTGATCCCACTGTTCCCTTCTTCTGGTCTCACTTGTCCACATCTCCTGGTCTCATTTGTTCCATCTTTTGGTCACATTTTACCCCTCTCCTGGTTTTTGTCCCCATTTCCTTGTCCCACTGGTCCCCTCCCTTGGCCCCATTTATCCCAATCTCCTGGTTGTTCTGGTCCCCTCTTCTTGTTCCACTTGTGTCCTGCTCCCACTTAGCCCCAGCCAAAAGACTTGTCCTTGTCTCCTGGTCCCACTTGTCCCCAGGTCCCACTGGCTCCTTCTTCTGGTCCAAGTTATCTCCACCTCTTGATCCCACTTGTCCTTGTCCCCTTGTCCCACTGTTCCTGGCTCCATTTGTCCCCATCTCCTGGTCTCATTTGTTCCATCTTTTGGTCACATTTTACCTCTCTCCTGGTTCTTGTTCCCATCTCCTTGTTCCCCTCTCTTGGTCAGGCTTGTTCCCAACTCCTGGTCTCATTTGTTTCCCTCTCTTCTGGTCCTGTTGGTCTCCTGGTACATTTTGTCCCCTCTTCTTCTCCTACTCATCCCTATCTCCCTGTCCCACTTGTCCCCTATCCTTGTCCCCTCCCCAGCCCTGGTCTCAGGGGCAGCAGAGGCAGTTTTGGTGCAGACCTGGTGGGATTCAATGGAGCCTTTTGGGTCCAGAGCCTTTTCCACTGGGAAAGCCCAACACAGCCCCCAAAGCCCCATCACTGGATGCCCTGGCAAGGGGGTAACATGGTTTTTGGCTCATCTCTGAGCTGAATCCAAAGAAATTCGTGTCATCAAAGCACCTCAGTGCCTCGGATGCTCTTGAGCATCTTCATCATAGCGATACCCAGAGTCTCACATGGGACAGAGGGGCTGATGTCAAAGGAAAAGCGGTAAAACCAATTTGTTCCAGTGCTCAAATCTCTTTGCCCCAAAGCAATGCCCCAACTGGTGCAACCTCATGCTTAGAGCTGGATCTGGCACCAAACTGCTCCATTCAGCATCATTTTGGCCATCCCTGGGCACCGTGGCCCAGAGCCCCATGGCCTGCATCCAGTTCTGGAGTGATTTGTGGCTTCTTTGGGTTTTTTTCTTTCTTTTGGATTTCTCCTTCCACAAATAACCTGAAAGTGGAAAATCAGTGAGAAAACCACTTAAAACAGGTTAAAAATCACCCCAGGGAAAGGAAACAGCTCCCACCAAACTGAACAGTGGGGAGATTTAGTTGGAAAGGGGTTTTGGGGGGTTCTGTTTAGTTCTTTATTCCCCTGTGCTGAATGTGGTTTGACGCAACCCACCCAAACTCTCCTGTATGGTACCTCCCAACCCTTCATCCCAGCAACCTGCACCAATCCCACTTCAAAAATCCCTTTTTCCCACTTTTTTCCATGGAAGCTGGGTGTTGACCGTCCTCCTCTCCCTGTGTGCAGAGACACTTCCCAGGCAATACATCATGTGTGCTTAAGGGCACAGTTATTGCCAGGGAGGAGCCAGGGAACTGTGGCCTTGAAGGCTGCAGGAGAGGGGGAAAATAGGGAAAATGGGGAAAAACTCCTGCCCTTCTTTTCCATGTCCTTTTGGAGGGCTCCGAAAAGCTCCTTGGCCCCTCCTGGGGGGTCTCAGTCTTGTTTCCTCAATGTTTAATTAATGTGTTTTAAAGCCCCGCTGTTGAGATGTTATCGAAATGTCCCAGCATTCCCAAATTAAGTTCCTAAAGTTAGAATTCCTGAAATAATGGAATGGGGGCAATTTGGGATTGATTCAGCAGTAGCATCTCCGGTCCTGCCTTGTGGGTGATGTCCATGAGCTGCACAGTTCTGGTGTCCATAAGAAGGACATGGAGCTGTTGGAGCAAGTCCAGAGGAGGCCACGAGGATGATCAGGGGCTGGAGCAGCTCCCGTATGGAGACAGGCTGAGAACATTGGGGCTGTTGAGTCTGGAGAAGAGAAGCTGCGTGGAGACCTCAGAGCAGCTTCCAGTATCTGAAGGGGGCTACAAGGATGCTGGGGATGGACTCTTCATCAGGGACTGTAGTGACAGGACAAGGGGTAACGGGTTCAAACTGAAACAGGGGAAGTTTAGATTGGAGATAAGGCAGAAGTTCTTTACTGTGAGGGTGCTGAGGCGCTGGCACAGGGTGCCCAGAGAAGCTGTGGCTGCCCCATCCCTGGCAGTGTTCAAGGCCAGGTTGGACACAGGGGCTTGGAGCAACCTGCTCTAGTGGAAGGTGTCCCTGCCTGTGGCAGGGGTTGGAACTGGGTGAGCTTTAAGGTCCCTTCCAACCCAAACCATTCTATGATTCCATGATTAAACAAAACCAGCTCAGGATAAGTGGTGTGAAGGAAACACTCCATTAATTAAACAACCCCAGAATAGAAGGAGAAAAGGTCAAAGCTAAAAATAGCAGGTTTGGCTTTGTGCTGAAACACGACATTAACAAAGTATCATGCCTTGGGAATTCTGTATTTAGGGACTTGGACTCAACAACCCGGGGTGACCCCGTGGTCTTGGTTTAACTGGTTCAGGGACCTTTCTGCTGGGCTTTGCTCCCTTGTTGTCCCCTATGGAGCTGCAGGGAGTTAGGTGTGAGAGCAAGAGGCCAGCACGTGGTGAAGGCCCTGGGTGCTGTGCTATGGATGAAGGCGCTGTGCTATGGATGAAGGCGCTGTGCTATGGGTGAAGGCGCTGTGCTATGGGTGAAGGCGCTGTGCTAGGGGTGAAGGCGCTGTGCTAGGGGTGAAGGCGCTGTGCTATGGGTGAAGGCGCTGTGCTATGGATGAAGGCGCTGTGCTAGGGGTGAAGGCGCTGTGCTATGGGTGAAGGCGCTGTGCTATGGATGAAGGCGCTGTGCTATGGGTGAAGGCGCTGTGCTAGGGGTGAAGGCGCTGTGCTATGGGTGAAGGTGCTGTGCTATGGATGAAGGCGCTGTGCTATGGATGAAGGCGCTGTGCTAGGGGTGAAGGCGCTGTGCTATGGGTGAAGGCGCTGTGCTAGGGTTGAAGGCGCTGTGCTATGGGTGAAGGCGCTGTGCTAGGGGTGAAGGCGCTGTGCTATGGATGAAGGCGCTGTGCTATGGGTCAAGGCGCTGTGCTATGGGTGAAGGCGCTGTGCTAGGGGTGAAGGTGCTGTGCTAGGGGTGAAGGCGCTGTGCTAGGGGTGAAGGTGCTGTGCTAGGGGTGAAGGCGCTGTGCTATGGGTGAAGGCGCTGTGCTATGGATGAAGGCGCTGTGCTAGGGGTGAAGGTGCTGTGCTAGGGGTGAAGGCGCTGTGCTATGGATGAAGGCGCTGTGCTAGGGGTGAAGGCGCTGTGCTAGGGGTGAAGGCGCTGTGCTAGGGGTGAAGGCGCTGTGCAATGGGTGAAGGCGCTGTGCTAGGGGTGAAGGCGCTGTGCTATGGATGAAGGTGCTGTGCTATGGGTGAAGGCGCTGTGCTAGGGGTGAAGGCGCTGTGCTAGGGGTGAAGGCGCTGTGCTATGGATGAAGGCGCTGTGCTAGGGGTGAAGGCGCTGTGCTAGGGGTGAAGGCGCTGTGCAATGGGTCAAGGCGCTGTGCTATGGGTGAAGGCGCTGTGCTAGGGGTGAAGGCGCTGTGCTAGGGGTGAAGGCGCTGTGCAATGGGTGAAGGCGCTGTGCTAGGGGTGAAGGCGCTGTGCTATGGGTGAAGGCGCTGTGCTAGGGGTGAAGGTGCTGTGCTATGGATGAAGGTGCTGTGCTATGGATGAAGGCGCTGTGCTATGGATGAAGGCGCTGTGCTAGGGGTGAAGGTGCTGTGCTATGGATGAAGGCGCTGTGCTAGGGGTGAAGGCGCTGTGCTAGGGTTGAAGGCGCTGTGCTAGGGGTGAAGGCGCTGTGCTAGGGGTGAAGGCGCTGTGCTATGGGTGAAGGCGCTGTGCTAGGGGTGAAGGCGCTGTGCTATGGGTGAAGGTGCTGTGCTATGGATGAAGGCGCTGTGCTATGGATGAAGGTGCTGTGCTAGGGGTGAAGGCGCTGTGCTATGGATGAAGGCGCTGTGCTAGGGGTGAAGGCGCTGTGCTATGGATGAAGGTGCTGTGCTATGGATGAAGGTGCTGTGCTAGGGGTGAAGGCGCTGTGCTATGGATGAAGGCGCTGTGCTATGGGTGAAGGTGCTGTGCTATGGATGAAGGTGCTGTGCTATGGATGAAGGTGCTGTGCTAGGGGTGAAGGTGCTGTGCTATGGATGAAGGTGCTGTGCTATGGATGAAGGTGCTGTGCTAGGGGTGAAGGCGCTGTGCTATGGGTGAAGGTGCTGTGCTATGGATGAAGGCGCTGTGCTATGGATGAAGGCGCTGTGCTAGGGGTGAAGGTGCTGTGCTATGGATGAAGGTGCTGTGCTATGGATGAAGGTGCTGTGCTAGGGGTGAAGGCGCTGTGCTATGGATGAAGGCGCTGTGCTAGGGGTGAAGGCGCTGTGCTATGGATGAAGGCGCTGTGCTAGGGGTGAAGGCGCTGTGCTAGGGTTGAAGGCGCTGTGCTAGGGGTGAAGGCGCTGTGCTATGCGCTGGGGTGGAGCTGTGGCGTGCAGGCACCTGCCCGGCTTTCCCGGCACTGGGAAAACAATTGGGATTGCCAAAGATCCCAAGGGATGGGCTGGAAGCGGAGGGGTGAAGCCTTGTGGTGGCTTGGACATCCCAGAGCCATGCCCTGCTTATGTGTCCTGGTGCCACCTCCCCATTAGTGATGGAGCACCAATAAGGGCCGTTACAATTGGTCTTCATTCAAAGCCTCCATGCTTGGGGCTGGGGGAGCTGCTGCAATCGGGTTTCCCTCTCTTCATAGGGAAACTGAGTCACAGGGTGGTTATAGCCAGGAGACCTGGATCCTGCTCTTTGGGATGGGGATTAGGGCTAAAGCCAGCTGCAAACTCTCCTCTTAGCTTGGGGTGAGGGGAGAGAAAAGGGCCCCAACACCATGAGGGTGCAGAGAGAAGACCCCAAAAGTGGTGGGATTTGGGGTGGGGATGGTCGTAACTTGGGGGTTGCAACAAGCACTCATCAGAAGCAACTTTCCTGCTTGTGGGAAGAAAAGGATGGGGGGTGGTGGTGGAGATGGAGGTGATGTGGGGCCTGGATGCATTGAGTCAGTGATTTGGGGGGTTCTTTTCAGCTGGGACCCCAAACTGGAGCTGAATGAAGCACTGGCAGCCATCAGGGTATGGGGGGACATTTCTTTATTGGACTCGGTGTGGTGTCCACCAGAACCTCTGTAGGCACAAGAGGCGCATCCCATGGGGAGTCCCCCGTGTCCATCTGCACCCCAAGCCCCATCCTGCCAGGCGGAATGCCTGCATCCAATGCAGGCACAGGCTGGTGATGCTCTGGCTGGGATAAAAGAGGGTTTTTCAGCCCTGGATGGTGGAGTGAAGGCAGTAGGGGATGGAAAGGTTGGGAGACCACCAAAACCTCTGTTCCCTATGAGAAAATGAAGCAAAACATGAAGAAAAACACCATAAACATGGATTTTCCCAATCACCAGCACGATTTGCAGGGCAGGAAATGGTCAAGATGGGGGAGATGCAAGACATCGCAATAGATGGGATAGACCCCTTGGTCCAGGGCTTCCTATGGACACCACGTCGGGCACAGAGCAGCATCCCAGCACGTTACCTGTGTGATGGGGTTGGAGGATGTTGCTGGCAATGGGATCTCACTTCTCTGTCATCATCCTCACGAACTCCTCGTAGTTGACCTGCCCATCGTTGTTGCAGTCGGCCTCCTTGATCATCTCATCCACCTCCTCGTCCGTCAGCTTCTCGCCCAGGTTGGTCATGACGTGCCGCAGCTCCGCCGCGCTGATGTACCCGTTGCCATCCTTATCGAAGACACGGAAAGCCTCCCGGATCTCCTCCTCGCTGTCCGTGTCCCGCATCTTCCTCGCCATCAGCGACAGGAACTCGGGGAAGTCGATGGTGCCGCTGCCGTCGGCATCCACCTCTCCCACCATGTCCTGCAGCTCGGCCTCGGTGGGGTTCTGCCCCAGGGACCGCATGACGGTGCCCAGCTCCTTGGTGGTGATGCAGCCGTCCCCATCCCGGTCAAAGAGGGAGAAAGCTTCCTTGAACTCGGCGATCTGCTCCTCCGACAGCCGCTCCGCCATGGCGTTCCCTGCTCCCGGAGCTGTCCCGGCACGCCGCGGAGCCTCCTCCCTCCGAGCAGCCGCTCCCCGGATGAGGAGGAGGAGGAGGCAGGATTGGAGCATGCGGGAGAGGCCAAGCTATGGGATCATTGGGAATGGGTCAGCCGGGCCCCCCATGGAGAGGAGCTTTGGGGTGCTGGACCACCTTTGGGCCACGCTGGCTGCTGTCCTGCTTGCTCCATGGGTGGCATTCCATAACGCTGGCTCCTAATGAACTTCCTAATGAAGGGATTCATGCTGTGGCTTGCCTGTGGTTTCAGGAAGAGGCGGGGTGATGGTGGAAGGGGGGGTACACGCTGTTTGGGGCTATTTTAAGGCAGTTTCGGCTGTGTTTGGAGGCCTCCAGCCCTGCATGGGGGGAGATTGAGAGGGGTCCCTATCCCCAGGGCCACTCTAGTGATGCTGGCAGCGTTGCCAATGCTGCCAAGGGAGGTTTCCCTTGTGCAGGTCCAGGCAGAGCCGGGCTGCCAGGAGCCAATGTGCTCGAGGCTGATGGAGACCTGAGTCAGCTCCAACACCTCCCCTGGCTCCCGAGGACCCCCCGGGGGCAGCCAATGTGGTGGTGCAAGAGGTGGTGCAGGAGCAGAGGCGTGGGTCCTGCCCCGGTTAGGCAGGGGTTAACCCCGGGGCTGAGGGAGGTTCACCCCATTGTAATGTGCTGTGCTTGTTTTACTCACCTGTTGCAGCAAGGAGGGGGCAGGGACAGATGATGAGGGTTAGTTCTCTGTCCAACCGTCCATTCACCCATCCATCCATCGTCCATCCATCCATCTGTCCATCCATCCATCATCCATCCATCCATCCATCCATCCATCACCCATGCATCCATCCATCCATTCACACTGCCTGCCATCCATTCATCCATCCATCCATCATCCACCCATCCATCCGCCCATCCATCCATCCATCCATCCATATGTGCATCCATGCACCCAACCACATTGTCATCTCTCTCTCTCTATCCACCCATCCATTCAGTCAAGCATCCATCCATCCCTCCAACCATCTGTCCATGCGTCTGTCCTTCCATCCATACATTTACATTGCCATTCATCTACCTGTCTCTCCATGCATCCATAGAATCATAGAATGGTTTAGGTTGGAAAGGACCTTAAGATCATCCAGTTCCAAATCCCTCCGATGGGCTGAGACATCTCATACTAGACCATGAGACCATGTCACCCACCATCCATCCATCCATCCATCCATCCATCCATCCATCCATCCATCCATCCATCCCTCCCTCTTTCCTATGTCCCCATAACAGTCAAGTGACCTTCACCAGCCGCACCAATGATCTCACGGACCAGATGATCCATCTCCACAGCAGAAGACAGTTTGACCTCCCCAGCTACACCAAAACAGCACCAATTTCCCTCAGTTTAACCCAGTGAGGAATCAGACCTGTGGGATTCAGACAAAAGGTCCCAAAACAGAACCCAACCATGGGACAACTGAGGAACACATGGGAAACGGAGCCTCCAGGTGGGATGAGGTCTGGCAGGGGTTGAGGAGAACCTCACCTGGAGAACACTGGGCATTAAATCACTGCGGTTCCTGGCAGGAATTGGCTGAGCTGTGCTGGAACCAGTCTGGTGAGAGGCAGAGCCCCACGGGCAGGGGAGGTCCCGGCACCTCCTCTTGCGCAAGGAGCTGCTCCCACGTTGTCTGTCTCATTGCCCACGTTCTGCTCCAGCTTTAGGGAGATGGGATCAGAAATGCTGGGAAAGAGCCTTGGGGAGAGGAGCAGGGAGCCAGCAGGAAGGGACCGGCTGGGAGCCAGCTAGGAGAAGGGAACACCAATGGATAATGGGGGGTTCTTGAAGCTATGGGGGTTGGTTCAAGCTATGGGGGGGTTGTTTGAGCTCTAAAGGGAGAGGGAGCTGGGGGGGGACCCGGGGTCACTTGGGTAAGGGTGAAGGGGTTGAGCTGTGCTGTGTGTCCCTGGTGCTGAGTGAAGCTGGAAGGTGCTGGGAGATTTGCTTTGCCATTGCCAGCACCCATCATCTCCCATGAGCATTCATCACCTCCTCTTTACCAGCACCCATTACCCCTCCGTCACCTTCCCATAACCAGCACCCATCATCTCCCTATGACCACCACCCATTGCCAGCACTCATCACCTCCCTATCATCTACCCATGACCAGCGCCCATCACCTCCACACCACCTTCTCGTCACAAGCACTCATTATCCCTCCATTACCTCCCCATTGCCAGCATCCATCACCTCCCTATCACCAGCACCCATCAACTCCAGGTCCTCAGCACCCATCAGGTCCCCATGAACAGCACCCATCACCTCCCTATCACCTCCCCATCACCAGCACCCATTGCTTCCTGTGTTTAATTTGGGAGAAGCTCAAGCCAGCCCTTAATTGTGTCTGTGCTTAACAACACCCTCATTACCACGGCGGGATAATGAACCCAATAAAACTTCCAACTGTCCCATAAAATCCCACGTTTTGGCCCAGTCCTATTGGTGACACCTGAGATGGGTCCTGGGATGGGACTAGAATGCAGTGAGGCCACCATAGTGGGAGGCAGGAGCACGCAGCCACCACTGACGGCTCCTTCGGCATCCCGTATTCCTGGGATGTTTCCAGGTGGATGGGTGATGCTCTGACAAAGGAGGGTGCAAGCAGCCAATGATGAAACCTCACGCGGTGTTTTCCAGGTGGGATTGCTCCGTTTTGGCTTTGAGCAGCTTGATCCAGGTAATGGCTACAAACCCCCCCAACCCAGATGGTTTAATGCATCCAGTTGGATTATCCCGCCTCGAGGCGAGCCCAGATGTGTGCAGATGTGCGTGGCGACGTCTGGGTTTGCATTTGCAGACAAGGAGGAGGGGGGAGGTGGATGAATTCATGGAAAAAGGGAAAGCTGGAGGCGGAGAGGGAAACCGGGAAATCAGGATCCTCCGTGGGGCCCAGATGTGCTGGGGATGGGGAGGAACCACGGCGTGAATTGCATTAATGATTAATGTGGAAAATGGGATGTTGGAGAGGCAGAGCTTGGGAATGATCCCATGGCAGCTGCAGGGGTCTCCAGGGAATAGCAGGGTGTAAAGTTTGGGATCCAGTGGCTTGGGGGTTGCTTTAGATGTGGTTTTAATGGAGGTTGGGGGTGAACTCGGGGTGTTCAAGCTGGGGGGGGGGTTGGTTGAGCTGTAAAGGGAGAGGGAGTGGGACGGGGGACCCAGGGTCACTTGGGGAAGGGTGAAGGGGTTGAGCTGTGCTGGGTGCTCCTTGGTGCTGAGTGAAGATGGAAGATGCTGGGAGATTTGCTGCCCCATTGCCAGCACCAATCACCTCTCCATGACCAGCACCCATCGCCAGCACCCATCACCTTGCCATGCCCAGCATCCATTTCCATCACCCATCACCTCCCCATGACCAACACCCATTGCCAGCACCCATCACCTCCTCAAGACCTGCACCGATTGCCAGCACTCATCACCTCCCCATGATCAGCACCCATCACCTCCCCATGCACAGCACTCCTTGCCAGCATTGGGCAGCTCCTAGCACCAGCCTTTTCTAGGACAAGCAAAGGGACCCTGATCCCACTTTTGGGCCTTTTCCACTGCGGCTGGAAGAGGGAAGCTGGGATTTGGGTGCTGGAAGAGGGATTCACCCCACTCTAGCCCAGCTCCAGGACAATCACACCTATAACCTGGGAGGTGTTGGCTCCACCCCACACATAGCACCCAGCCTGGGTGGGGATCCTAAAGGTAAATATGGGTCCAGGGAGCTGCTTACCCAAGGTGGAGGTGCCCACACATCCCCTGGGTATGGGCACCTTCCCTTTCCCTTTGGACGCCTTTGGACACAGCAGGGATGTTGCTACAACCAAGGACGTAGGGGCTCAGTGGGGCTTAGTTCCCTCTTTGCCTTCAGGAATTTCCCCCCTCTTCCCTTGGGAATTTCCCCCCTCTGCATCCCGGGTACCACCCCCCCCCCCCCACGGGATGAGGGTCTTGGCTCAGCAGTTGAAGGTCTGGAGTTCAGTTCAGCATGGGAGGAACCAGGAAAACCCGTCTTGTTTAGTCTAGAGCTGAGGAGGCGGCTGCGGGCTGCACATTCCTGCCGGAGGGACAATCTGGGATAGGAACCACCGGGAGACGAAGGGGGGGAACTGACTTTTAGAGGGAAATCAGGTTTTTGGCTGATCTGCTGTTGGCTACTGCATGACGAGACGAAGGCTCAGCCCCAGCCTGACGCACATGAGGATAAGCAGGCGCTCCGCAGGATTTCCTCTCCGGTTGGGATGAGCCATGTGCTCCCGCAGCTCCCTAATGTCTGGGTTGTTTCTTCCAGGCTTTTTTTCCAGTTTCTCCCTGCTTGGACAGGCCTGAGGCCCCTCCAGCTCAAAGCTCAGCCTTCAATCCCATCCCTGCAGCCCAAGCTGTGCCTTTCCTCCTGAGCCAGGCGCTGGGATGCAATGTGGAGCCTGGGAAGCGATGCCAGGCTGAAGGAATGGACATGGGGCTCCATCCAGGAGCTGCTGCTGTGCCCAAACACCCTCCTACATGATCAGGCAGCAGCTTCTTGGGAGAGCTGATGGGTTTACTCTGGTGCTGATAACCAGGTGCTCCCCAGAAGCTGTCCCAGCAGAGGGGAGTCCCCTTTGTGCTGAGTCTGAAGGTTGATCCAGGAGGATTTCTATCTGCAAAGCAGGGAGTGGTTTGTTTTCCAGGGCAAGGAGGTTTCAGTGCCCCAGGAGAACAAGGAGTATCCGCACCGCTCCCTTCTTCCCCAGAAAGGGAGGAGGGTGCTGCAAGAGCTGCAGTGAGTCAGGCAGCAGAGCCCTGTCCTACAAAGGTGGTGGCTGCTCACACCACTCACTGAGCTGTAACCACCTGATGTCATGGAATGGTTTGGGTTGGAAGGGACCTCAAAGCTCCTCCAGTTCCAACCCCCTGCCACAGGCAGGGACACCACCTTCCACTAGAGCAGCTTGCTCCAAGCCCCATCCTTGAACACTGCCAGGGATGGGGCAGGCACCTCGTGTGCAGCAGAGCCCTGAGCACGTCCCTCCCCAGCAGTGACTGAGTCGAGGCAGGCGCGAGGCTCTCAGGAGTTTAATGTACTTGGCACTCAAACTGTACAATTCATTTACAGAGAACCACACGTTCGTGTCTATGTACACCCTCCTCCATCCCAGCAGCACAGGCACCGACCCTCTGCACGTGAGATATGGCTCCTCAAGCCCAATTTTGGGTAATGCTCAAGGATGGGTACGTGGGAGCGTTGTCCTCACCCTGGCATCACTGGTTGAAGGGCAGGAAGGACCAGTTGAAGGACCTGGTGTAGGCTGTGCTCAAAGCTGTCACCACTTTTGTTTCCTACAACCCTTTGCAGTGCATCTCTTACACAAATCTTTGGACCTCTAGAACATGGCAGTGTTGCCGTTATGAGTATATACAACCTCTATCTCCTCTGGCTTTACACCTCAGCTTCACTTTCTCTTCTCTACCTTTCTACCACATGCAATAACCCCTTGGTTGCCTCCAGTCCTGCCTCCCTGTGAAAGGCATTTCATTTCCAAAAGGCAACGGTAACAAAAGTAAATCTACCTTCACTCCCTGCTATTCCCCTCTAGTTGCTGCTCCTCTTCCCTCCCCAAACCCTTTACACAACGTTGCCTAAACCATTCCTACACCCCAGCAATGCAGTTCTCTTTCAGTAGTCCAGGGCAAACACAAGCCTTTGTGGCTCACTGTGATGGGGTAGGTTGAGTGTCTCCTCTCAGCCACCAGCTCATCAGTGCCCCATGGAAGTGTGGGGTGATGTGTTGCCACGCACACCCCAGAGAAAGAATCAAGTACTTGAAAGGAAATGCCAAGTGTGAACCACAACAAAATACAAAAGTAAAAAAAAAGGGGAAAAAAACACAGAGAAAACCAAAATAAACGCCCCAAACTTGAACAAAACTACTACAAAACAATTAAATAGCTGGCAGGTTCCGAGAGTGGAAATGAGGAATGTACAAAGGACACAGGAAGATGAAAGATTCCAGTAGGTAAATTGAAACCCTGTTGAATCTGAGGTCTGGTTTTGCTTTTTTACCATGGAAAAGTTGGATTCTGGGAACCACGGCAAGAAGAAAATGGGAATTCAGGCTTTGAGTGCCCTTTAGGAGGACTCCTGTGTGTGGATTCAATGCCCCTTCCCACAGATGTGCTGCCAAGCCCATGCTTCTGCTTTAGCTTGACTGGTTTTCAGCCTCAAACAGTAAGCTTTCAGAAAGCCAAGTTTGCTCCTCCAATCTGCCATAAGCAGGTTTCTGAATCCCTCCCTGCTTTATAACCAGATTCAAAGTAGCCGTGTTGGTGAAACCAGACTCCAGCTCAACAGTGTTAACTGTATACCAGTAGCTGCCATTACACCATCAAGAATGTCCTGCTCAGCAGAGTGAATCCAATCATGCTCACATAGGAAAATGTACACAGTATTTATAAATAGACAGTCTTCCAGCAGGATGGTGCTGGCTCCTTCACACCAGTGTCTCTTTCCGCTTCCCACTGAGCTGCTTCTCCCGTGTTGTTCTGTGCCCAGTCGATGATCTCTGTGCTTTCCCTCCCTTGCCTTCCTCCGAGTCCAGGATGGAGCCACACTCGGATGTGCTTTCATCCAGCTCCATCTCGGATATGCCAGACTGCCTCTTCTGGGCTCTGATGTTGGGCATGGAGGGGTTGTTCTCCTCCAGCTCCTCACTTAGCTCCGGCAGCTCCTTGAGCTCGGCTGTGGCTGCAGTCCGCTGGAAGGGAGCGATGGCTGTTCGGATGCAGTTCACCCACTGCTGCTTGTGGAAGACGTCGTTGGCCTGCAGCGTGTGGGACTGGCCTGAGCAGGGATCTTGGAAGCGAACTCGGAAGATATTTTTAGCTGAGGATAAACATAGGAAGAAGCAGATCAGTTTCAAGCTCAGTGTTTAGAGATTGCATTGCTAGACAGGAGACCTGGGCTGCTCTGCTGCAGGGAAAGCATCCAAACCCCACCAGAACCAACCCCAAACCCCATAACCCAGCATGGACATGCTGAAATGGGTGTTTCCTAACCTGAGCACCAGCAAAACACCATATATGAAGTTCATGGCCACCAAATACATTGCTAAGCACAGCACTGACAGTCTAAAGGTAGATGTTAACGTGTGGCTGATACCGTAAAGGAACCTCAGCCCATGGGGATTTGTGCTCAAGTATAATCATAGAATGAACCAGGCTGGAAAAGCCCTTTAAGCTCATCCAGTCCAACCATTCCCAGCACTGCCAAGGCCACCACTAACCCATGGCACTGAGGCCTCATCTCCACAGTGTGTGAACACTTGCAGGGACGGTGACTGCAGCCCTGCCCTGGGCAGCCTGTGCCAATGCCTGAGCACCCTTTGGGCAACAAATAGTTCCTCAGCTCCATCTAAACCTGCCCTGGTGCAGCTTGAGGCTGGTTCCTCTTGTCCCATCTTGTTCCTTGGGAGCAGAGCCCAGCCTCCTCCTGGCTCCATCCTTCTGTCAGGCAGTTGTAGAGACAAATAAGGTCCTCCTGAGCCTTCTCTTCTCCAGACTGAACCCCCCAGGTCCCATAGGCATTCCTCACCAATCTCTCACCAACACATTCCCATGCAGATGAACCGGTTTGCTCTGTACCTTTATCAGAATTGCCAAAGGCTCCTCGGAAGGATCCTCCCATTTTCACATCTCCATCCTGCAGGTCCTCCAGGAGCAGCTCCTGGATAGGGATGGGCTGCCTGTACACTTGGTAGGCCTGACGCTCATTGCGAGTGACTGGCCGGGTCAAAACCAGGATGTCTTGGAAGAGGAAGACATAGAGTTTCTGAAAGGGAAAATATATTTGAATATGAGCAAAGCATTATACCTTGCATTCAGACCTGTCACAACCCCTCCGCGATTCAAGCCCACGTTATCTGGAGTTTCACCCATGTTAACTTCCCAAGTTTCCTGTTGCAGCAATGTAGAGCCTTGGCAGAGGTGGCACAGACCACACTTACACCAACAGGTTTGTTATTTTAAAGACCCTTAAAAAGTGAATCATGGTTTACAGATGCCAGGAATAGGATGACCAGAAGCAGAATCTTTTATGATAATACATAATCCCAGACTGGTTTGGGTTGGAAGGGACCTTAAAGCTCATCCAGTTCCAACCTCCTGCCACAGGCAGGGACACCTTCCACTAGAGCAGCTTGCTCCAAGCCCCTGTGTCCAACCTGGCCTTGAACACTGCCAGGGATGGGGCAGCCACAGCTTCTCTGGGCACCCTGGGCCAGCGCCTCAGCACCCTCACAGGGAAGAGCTTCTGCCTAAGAGCTCATCTCAGTCTCCCCTCTGGCAGGTTAAAGCCATTCCCCCTTGGCCTGTCCCTACAGGCCCTTGTCCAAAGCCCCTCTCCAGGTTTCCTGGAGCCCCTTTAGGCACTGGAGCTGCTCTAAGGTCTCCCCTTCAGGAGCCTTCTCTTCTCCAGGCTGAACCAGCCCAGCTCTCTCAGCCTGGCTCCAGAATAGAGCTGCTCCAGCACTTGCAGCATCTCTGTGGCCTCCTCTGGACTTATTCCAACAGCTCCACGTCCCTGGGGGCCCCGGATGCTTCATGTGTATAAAAATGTAGTGGCCAAATGAAACAAAAAGAACCTGACCCCAACCAACAATTAAAAAAATGAAGAAAACAGAAAAGATTTGATGTTTACAACGAGGTTACTCCTGCAAGCCAGGACAAAAGGCAGCAAACCCTGGAGCAGAACAGGGTCTTTCAGTGCTGCTGCAGCAGGAGATAAACTTCTGGCAGTTCATCTCAAAGCCAAACAGGCTTCTGCAGGAACACTTTTGTTTGGAAGAGCTGTGAGCCAGGGCTCATAATGGGGAATGTCAGAGCACCTGAAAGTAAACAGCCAGCAGGAAATCCCTTTTGATGGAGTGCTTGGGCACAGAGCACACTTTCTATGGTAATTCTGTGCTAATTATTTTCCAGCTTCTGAAGGCCAATTGTAAAGCTGTCAGCAGGAAACTTTCCCTTCCTTACACTCTGCAATGCGGGCTGCCATCAGATGCTTTCTCTTCTGCTTTTTATACTTAGCTAATTGTCTAAACTAACCTGAAGGATGGAAGTGCTCCTGGTCCTGCTAGAACAGACAATCAGTTTTAACTACCTCTGAGGGAAGGTTTTAAAACCTGGGAATTAATCACCATGAACGTGAGGGACTTACATGTCCATTTTTATTCTTCAGCTCCCCATGGCACAGTAAGGCTTTGCTGCCTTCAATCCTGGGGTCCTTCTGCTTCTCATCCAGGTACTCCAGCTTGTCAATGTAATACTGGCACTCTGACTCGCCCTTCTTCAGGTTGATGTCGGAGAGGACTCCTTGGATTATAGATATCTATAAATCAAAATAGCAAATCATCAAATAGTCACCTCTGCTTGCGTATGTTCCCTATTTAAGGATGTCAGATGACGGAATCCATGTAGACTGATCTCTTACTTGGCTTTCACAAAAGGTTGCAGTCATAGATTTGCATCCACCAAGAAAACCACCCCATAGAGTTGCTGAGGGTTTTAGAAAGCTTTCTAACCCCCTCACACCTCACCACCCAACATGGACAAGCTGAAACGGGTGTTTTCTAATCTGAGCACCAGCAAAACACCATATATAAAGTTCAAATACAAATTGCAAAGCCCAGCAGTGACAGTCTAAAGGTAGATGTTTACATGTATCATGTGTTTGCTCCCCTGAATGAACCTCAGGCCATGGAATGCATGCCTAGGTATAATCATAGAATCAACTGGGTTGGAGAAGACCTTTCAGATCATCAAGTCTTTTATGATGAGATGCTTATGTGAGAACAAGGATCATGAAATCATTGTTACTTACAGCTTCTTCCAGAATCTGGATATCGGGATGGTCTTTGGGAGTGTGCCTCAGGATCTCTTTCAGGAGCAGTGGGTATTTGACGAGCCGACTTCGAGGAATGTCCAAGAAGCTCCAAAGGTCCAACTTGCGGCTGAAAGGAGACTCAAGGCAGCGCTGAAGAAAGTCCTGCACCCTCCTGTCCTGCTTCTTCTGATCCAGAAGTGCTTTGGCTGCCAGCTGATTGCTGCAGTAACCTTTGTAAGCATGGAGTCGTGGTAACTGTAGAATGAAACAATATTCCAGAGTTAAATTCCATGTAGGAAAGGCAAATCACATTAACATGTCAAGCCTGGAGAGTTCTACTTCCCTTGCTGCAATATCTAACAGGCTATCTTGCATATGTAGCTAGTCCTTTGTGAGGAGAACAAGGCACACGATGCCTTTGAAGTTCAGATGTTGGAGATTAACAGCGATAACCCGACTGCAATCACATTAGTGACAAACAGTCCAGAAGATATAGTCATTTCAAACATAAATCAGCAACTAATTGCAGTCACACCAGCCCAAGTCTCGAGGGTGAAATTGAGGCCCTCATGGCTGACAGAGTCCCATTGTTTTCAGTGCAGCCAGGATTTCCGTTTCAATCTTTTACTCAAGGCCACAAAAGCTCCCAGCTTTTAGCTTACATGTTCTTTAAGCTCATTTTTAGCCTATTCTCTCTCTATGTACTCACCCACTTCACAAGAATGGGCCCAATCTGCTCCACTGTTCCATCTGGTTTTGTTGCTTCTCCTAAACTTGCCAACAAGTCTGGAATTCAAATACAAAAATAGAAGTTGCAACAATGCCCCAGTAAGCTGCTCTAACACAAGAAAGAGTTTAACTCTTTGTCAGCACACTGTTATATGATCCTGTTGCTCTTACCTTCATGCAGAGGAATATAAGAATCCAAATCACCAAATATGTGGGTGAGCTCCTCCTCAGACATGATGGAGAGTTTCAGCATGGGATCATGATAGGCCTGGCAAAGAATGGCAGTATTAGAATATATTCAGATCTCCTGAGTCTAAAAGCTGACAAATTAAATATGAGGGGATATATCAGGGCAGATATGAAGGGATATGATACATGCAGGGCAGATATGAAGTGAAGCCCACAGTAACATCAGCTTTGATTGCTACAAGATTCCCCTCCGTACGAAGGTTTTGAGACCTTCACATGAAAAGGACTTTCCTGTCTGAGCTGTTCTCATCCAGGATAGAGAACCCCCAACTGGCTCTGCAGGGTTGCAAAGAACAAACCTTTTATGGTTGGCTTTGTTGCAAGCAAATCACTAGCATAGGATTGCTCACGTCAACTTTCCAGGCCAGCTTTCCAAGTGTGTATTCTGAGCCTGATAAAGCTCATGTGTAATGTTTGCAGGTGTAAAGAAACCACATTATTATCTGACTACTGGATGCAGGGAAAACAAAACCCACTCACCTTTCTGGCAAGCTTCAGGTCTTCTATTAGGTCCTGCTCTCCCCTGGACATTTCATAGATTGCCTGTGAGGAAAGTGATAGATTAGGAAGTCATTTTTAATACCAGTTTTCTTCTAAAAGAGCTTTTCAGCTCACATAAAGTACATCCTGTCTCTGCAGCTTGAATAGGGGGGAGGTTTGCCATCTGATTCACTGTATGCCACCTGGGCACAACAACCTCTAGTAAATCTGCTGGCTTTCCCAGCTCCCAGAAAGCAAAGTTACAACTGTGTGAAAGCTCTGAGGCTCGTGCACAAGCCAAATTAAATAGTAGTGCCTTTTAAATCACTGCTTTTACACAGGCAAGTATGAAAAAGAACAAACCCCAGAAAACCACAGAGGTCAAATCCCTTTAGTCAGCTTCTGTGTTGTCACTAGAAGATTTGTCTAAGAACTACAGGAAAAATGCAAGCCAAGGCCTTGCTATTTGGCTTTCAACCAATTGTCAAGAGCTTTAAGGCAGCTTGCTTTACAAGGAACCTGACTTTGGGTCCGCTGCAAAGCAACCAGTGTGGCTGGGTCTTGAATTTCAGCAATGCTGAGCACCCCTGTGGGAAGAGTTTGGCATCTCTGTAGGGTCAAACTGGGGAGATGAACTCCCTGGAGACTCCAGAGAGAGAAACCTACCTTTTCCCATGACTAATGTAGAAATAAATCTAGTGGTTTAAAAACAAGAGGTGCACAGGAAGATACAGCTACCCACAGATGCTCATTACTCCTTTCCCCACCAAGAAACAGCCAAAGCCAAGGCCTTCACTGCCTATTCCAGTCCTGCTGTTTAAGGGATATTGTACCTCCTGGCGCTTGATTTCTTTGGTGCTCAGGGACTCTTTCATGTTGACATCTAACATCTCGGACCAAAGAACACTGTTTCTTCTTTTAGGAGGAGTAGGAGCAGCAGATCTGCTACATGACTTCTGGGCACAGCCAGGAGATTTGCTCTCACTGCGGAGGGCAAATGACTGCAGGGATTAAGAAAACAAAGAGTTACAAGAATATATAGAGCCAACGTTTCAGAAGTACAGGAGTATTACAGTATTATCCATACCGCTCCCAATCTCCTCTGTTGTGCAGGGCAGGAAAACACACCCAGACACTTTTCCTTAGATAAAGGAACACTAATCAAGCTGCTGAGAAAGCCCTGAGATTGCCAAGCTTTTCCATGCACCTCTCCCTGCACTGATCCAGCAGCAGCACTTGGGAGGAAGATGGGAATGTAAAGCTTGGGTTGATTTCCAAGGTATGAGGAAGTAAACAAAGGATCATAATTCTACCTATTAGGGGGTAATCAGGAGCCACTTGAACTTTGCTCTTGTGATCTGCAAGGTTACTACTAGAACCCAGGCACAGAAACTCTCTTATCTGGATGCATGTGGTTAGTGTTCCTTAGACAACACTTCTGTAACATGAGTGAAAGATCTCTGAGCAGCCGGGTCAGTGCACGTGCTCCAATGCACCTATCTCAAGCACTAGAACAGTTTGTCAACTAATTCCCTCTATCTGAATCAGTTTAACATTTTTATTGCTTAATAACCTGATTATCTCACAAGCTACCTCTGAACTCTTGAACTCTTCTTCATTCCCTAAGTCCCAAACAAGCTTTGTGTCCTTGGTCTTTTCCAACCTACTTGATTCTATGAGTCTATATAGTGGATTTTCAAGAGAGACTTTGAAACCCCAGTGCCTGTTTTACTCCCATACAGGCAATACCTTCCCCATATCTCTGAGGCTTCTAGAACTATAGAAGAAGCTCCTTCACGCGAGGGTGCTGAGGCGCTGGCACAGGGTGCCCAGAGAAGCTGTGGCTGCCCCATCTCTGGCAGTGTTCAAGGCCAGGTTGGACACAGGGGCTTGGAGCAACCTGCTCTAGTGGAAGGTGTCCCTGTCTGTGGCAGGGGTTGGAGCTGGGTGAGCTTTAAGGTCGCTTCCAACACAAACCATTCCATGATTCTATGATTAGAAAGCTTTGTTTTTTACCTGTATGGTCTGTCCAAAGCGCCGAACCGCACCATTTCTTACAGGAGAGATCAAGTTTGCCAGGGATGTGACCCGTGCTAAAGGCCGAACCCTCTTGTTGCTTGGTTCCTGTAAATAAAGCGGAGAACAAATTGTACTGCCTGTGACTCCCACTGAATTTCTCAAGCTGCCCAGGGAGGTTTAAAAAGCATGAACCCACTTAAGGAGTGGGAAACACAGCAAAGAGAGTAGTTTGAAGCAGCCATTCATCTTGCAAGGAAAGCAGAGGCTGTAAATATTTGTCTGAAATGGAAGGTTGTAATTAAACTGCAGACACTTTGCCCAGTAAAAGAGACAAGATAACACATACATCAGTGAGAAGTCAAAATAGGGCTCGAATAGGGACTGTTATGGTCTGAACATAAATAGACTGAAGCATTTTCCTCTACAAGGCAAGTGCCTGTCAGCTAAAGATGGAGCTGTGATGAGCTTCTCCATTTTATCATGTCTTCCTTTGTAGAAAGAATGTGTTTTTCCATCTGATTTTGGAGAGAAAAGGAGCAGTCGGAGCCCAGAAGCTATTGTAACAAACAGCAAATGGCCACATGCTGAACATTCCTGCGAGGGACACGAACACATGAAGCGGATAGAGTTTAAACCACCCAGTTTCCAAAACTTCTTCTCCGCTCCTGACTCTCCCTTCACCCCCCACAAGTCATCACCATTTTTCTTAATACTTATTTAGATTTGAAAGGCAGAGCTTCTGCTTTTCTACACCACTAATCCCTGCTGGGAACCTGGAGCATTTTCAGTTCTGCGCTGACCAAAATGCTGCCAAGAAAGAGGAAACGCCCCACGGAAAACTCCTGCTGCTTGAGCTTACATCACGTTTGAAACCTCTGCTGGCAACTATATGTATTTCGTATCAGTAATATTGTGTTGGAAGGACTGTACAGGAAAGGTGTGCATAGTGGGAAGCCAGGGAAAGATGGACTCAGAGCTTAAGGATAGGGGAACGGCTGGACAAGGTGCCCTGGTGTCCTTCAATATCTGGCAGATGGTTGGATGTGACTCATCATCACAAGGAATTTCTTAGCGTGAAATTCATTTGAGTTGATGGAAACAGGCTCTTTTTTGAGTTCCTTTCAGTAGAAGTTTTACCATTAAGCATTTTTGGTTAATCACATTTGAGTATCTCCTCTCACATTTCCAAAGGCAAAGGCTGAGACAACGGCTTAGGACAAGCTCCCTGCTGTCCTCCATCTCCACTCCCGTTTGGTGCCCCAAACTCTTTGCTTCTGTGTGAAGTGACAACTGCTGGAAACCAAAATAAGGGGAGTAAGAACACACAGAGCTGGATTCCAGTCAGGAGACTGAGGAAGCAGAAAAGCTCTGTAAGTAAGATCTGATTTCAGCAACATGACCCGAGGAGCGGCCGTCGCTCTGTCTGCCTACATGCAGTGTTAGGCAACAGAGGAGCTGAGCTCACACTGATTTAACCTTCAAAGTTGCAGGGGTAGGGGGGGAAACATGAAAAGAAACAGTTCATGAGTGATGCAGGACAGAAAGACCTCTTGGCACAACATAAAGTGTGTTCAAAGCTGTGCCTAAAGCCCTCAGAACTATGAGGGTACTGTGGAAAGCTTTAAGAGAGTCCTCAACCTTGAGCTGAGTTTAGGTAGAGCACTGGGAACTGCAGTCCTGCTTTTCTTTGCCAACCATGAGGCTCCAGACAGAGTTAGTCAGGAAAAGGATTATGGAGAAGGCTGGAAAGTCAGGCCTAGCTCAAGAGAAAACAAAGAAACTAATGAATTGCAGACGTTTCAGAGTGGAGGAAAAGGAAAGGTGATTTACTTCTGGAAAACAACGTATCAGTGTACTAGAATAAAGGGATACAAGCCAAGAGAGGCTTAAGACACAGCAGGAATGTAAGCAGAAAACACACAGACATAAGCCACACACAGCTCTGTCAAGGCCAGTGATATAAATAGCACGACAAAGAAAAAATGTGGCACTGAAAATGAATAGCAAGAAACCTCAGGGCTTTAGGATGCTTGTACAGCCTTTCACAGCTCGCTGGTCAACCCTGCAGCCTTGCCAGATTGGAGCTGCCATGTCACACTATCTGTGCAGAGGGACACGTGTGAATGCCTTCCCCTACATCTGCGCTGGGCTGAAGTGACACATGCATATGCACAAAGTCTGGCTGAAGGCATTCCTGCCTCTCTCTTTGGGACGAAAGGGCTTCCTGGGATTATAAATCACCACTTTTCTGAGCAGTTGATACATAGTGAGATGTGCAAAGATGGGATTGATGGGAAAACACTGCTCCATTATAACACAAGGGAGCAGTGCTCCGAGGAGCCCTCCTCTGCCTTGAGGAAGGAGGAATTTCACACAGATCAGATATAACCAGAGGGATTTCTGTACATGCAATGTGCTTCCCTGGGGTGTCTGGCCAACAGAAAGACTTGTGTATGCCATAAATTCACTTAGCAAAAGGCCATTTCCCCTCTCTTAAGCAAATCCCACTTTCTGTTCTGCGAGTGCTCAGACATGAACAGCTCGACTGCCAAAATCAAGCATCTGTTTCTTCTTCTTTTCCTTCTTGTTTGATCCAAGGGAGGGAAAAAACCCTTCTTCTTAGAAACTTCACCTTCCCTGCGATCTGCATTTCAGGTTGAGGTCATGGACTCCCCTTACAGTCAGCCTGGGTGTAAGCTGAGCCTCAGAGCGGTTCATGCTATGGATAACTTTGGCTCAGGCTGGAGTTTTTATTTGAAACAATGATTGCCTTGTCTCCACCGTGTCTTACTTACAGGAGCCCAGATTAGAATGAAGCCTGCAAGGTTCCTGTAACAAACCAGTGGTGTTAAGCACTGATTAAAAGCCCAGCGAGTCCAAAAGCACTGCTTCCATTTGGAATTCTTTTTTCCAGAAGGCTCTTTATTAGAAGTGAATATAAATATATTATACAGACAAAAAGCTAAATTTGAAGGCAACACTTTTCACTGGTGGAAATTTCTTCATGTGCAGGTTAACTCTTTGATTGCAAAAGGCCTGCACCTCACTGGAAAGAAAAACCAGGATCTGCTTTTGAGCAATGCCCATCCAGCAGCAGCTCCAACCTTTCCCCTCGTGCTGGGTAATAATTAGTGGGTTTTACAAGGATCACTTACTAGAGAGCAATGTCCTACGTGCCTGTTCCACACCACTAAACACGGTGACAAAGCAAACAACCACGCACAGCCAAACTCTTCCTAAGCAGCCAAATAAGCAAAAAGGGATTTTAGTCACCAGCTCCTGCCAGAAATCATCACCTGACTGAAGATTCATGTGCAAGGGGATTGCTGAACGTCAAGCTCTGTTCTCAGTACTCAAAGTGAACAACCAGCATCTGGTTTGACACTTTGGTAGGAGATTACAGCCCATTCCCATATCCAACCAGCTCTTTGCAACCAAAGCAGTGCTGCTGCTAACTCGCGATAGCGACTCAGTACCTGGCACTGATACAGTGTTGGTTTAAGAGGCATTACTCAAGCCTAGACCCAACTTTAAGTCAGATACTGGTTATACTCTACAGAAAATACATGTTTTAAGAATTAAAAAGCGATTTGCTCTCCTTGAAGCAATCTGGTTCACGTTATTCCTCTCCCAACATCTGGTTCCCCTTTCGTACAATGAGATTGCCCAAGTTTGGCTCTTTGAAAGGCAGGGTTTGAAGAGCCCAAAGCCCTCAAAAGCCCCAGAGCTGTGTGGAACCGCCTTGTTTTCCCTTCCCCACCTCATTTCACCGCTGATCTCGGCAATAAAGCCCTGCCCAGGGCAGCCGGTCCCTACCTGGTTGCTGACCTTTTGCCTTTTTAGCAGGAGGCAAGCAAGCATCAACCAGGAATGCAATTATTGCCATCTACATAACAACGCACGATAAAAATAACAATACTTCAAAAAAACCCACTCCAGCCCCCACGATTTATGTGTTTTTAATGGTTTATGCAGCAAACAAACACATCATTAGGAAAAATCCTGTCAGTGGAAAGAACCCATGGAGCAACATGCGATTTCTTAACGAAAATCGCATTGGAAAGAGCGGGGTCAGGAGTTCGGGGTCTGCTCCCTGCTCCCACTCCCCCAGGGGCTACGAAGAGCGTCTTTAAAAGGAAATATATATATATACACACATTAACAAATCACTGCCTGGGTGATAGCCTCCCCTCAGGCGCTGAGCGCGGGAAGAGGAGGGGAGCCCCCCAGATCCGTCTCTTTCCCCTTCACCACCCCCTTTTTCTCGGTCTCCAGCTCACCTCCTGCTCCCTGAAGGACTGGTTCTGCGCGTCGATCACCCGGATAGTCCTTTTGATGGGCAGCAGCCCCCCGAGCTCGTCGTGAGCCACCATGGCCGCAGTACGCGGACAACCCCCAACCCCACGGCCACCTCACCCCGCGCTCATCGCCGCTCTGCGCCCTCCGGCGCGCCGTGCCGCCACCTCACCGCAGGGGGCGGAGCTACAGCAGAGACCACGCCTCCTCCACCTCTAAGCCCCGCCCACTGGCAGGGCCATCGGAGTGCCCCGTTCCCAGCCCTTATTTCATAGAATCCCAGATTGGTTTGGGTTGAGAAGGGACCTTAAAGCTCATCCAATTCCAACCCCTGCCACGGGCAGGGACACCTTCCACTAGAGCAGCTTGCTCCAAGCCCCTGTGTCCAACCTGGCCTTGAACACTGCCAGGGATGGGGCAGCCACAGCTTCTCTGGGCACCCTGTGCCAGCGCCTCAGCACCCTCACAGGGAAGAGCTTCTGCCTTAGAGCTCATCTCAGTCTCCCCTCTGGCAGGTTAAAGCCATTCCCTCTTCTCCTATCGGTACAGTCCCTGATGAAGAGTTCCTCTCTGACATCCCTGTCAGCCCCCTTCAGATACTGAACAGGCTGCCCAGGGCAGTGCTGCAGTCACCATCCCTGCAAGTGCTCACACACCGTGTAGCTGAGGCCCTCAGTGCCATGGGTTAGTGGTGGCCTCGGCAGTGCTGGGCAGCGCTTGGACCTGATAAAGGGCTTTTCCAACCTGTTTGATTCCATGACTCTATAAAGCTAAATGTGTGGTTTATTTTGGGGTGGTTTCCCCCTCTGTTTTGGTGCTGGCACCCCCCCCCAACCATCTCACAAGTGTGTCAATGGGACACGCTCCTGACAGTGTCTTTCCTGCACAAGTTGTTTTCTACCAGCCCCAGCCCTCCTTGCTCAAAAAAAGGGAAGAATTCTTGTCTAGACCTGTGCTTTTCAGTCTGCTCTGTGCTTTAAAGGTTGTGCTGGCACTGCTCTGGTAGCCAGGGGCTGGGCTCAGCCTCTCCTCCTCTTCTAACAGAGGAGCCTGTCCCAGCAGGCCCGGCTGGAGATGTAAAGGTTTGTGTTTGGTGTTTGTTTGTTCAAGTCATATTATTCCTGGCACTGCTACAGATCTCCAGAAGAAAAGGTCTCTTGTGCTAGTAAAAATAAACTGAGTTGATGTGGTGAGAGGAGGGGGGCTGTGTTGCTGCCTACCTGTGCTCACCAAAGCTCCTGCTTGGAGGAGGCAGGAGGTGATTGCAGTGGGGTTTTTCATCGTGGGGATCAGGAACATCCTGCTGTCCCATTCCCTGGAGTTTTAGGGTTTGTTTTAATCTTTATTTGCTTCTCTTCCCTGGAGAGCTGCTCTCAGCACATCCGTGCCTGTGTAACCTCTGCGATGCAAGAGCAGGGAGGCTTAGGATCATCCTGCAGGATTCTGAGAAACTCAGGATACAGAGAGTTTCTGTGCCCTTGTTGGAAGGACAGGCTGTGACTCTTCCACATATGGGTAATTCCTTCTAGGATTACTGAAGTCAGCCAATTTAAGACAACAGAAGAGCACAGGGATGATGACTCAGGGGAGGACCAGGAAAAACCCTCCACTGGGTTTTGATCATTTTTGAGGAGTATCAAACACTTTTCCTATGATCTAAGGTCAAACATTTGTTAAACTTGGCTTTGGAAGTGTTGGATGGGGCTTGGAGCAACCTGCTCTAGTAGAAGGTGTCCCTGCCCGTGGCACAGGGTTGGAGCTGGATGAGCTTTAAGGTCCCTTCCAACCCAAACCATTCTATGATTCTATGATTAAAGATTCAGGACCCGAAGAGCGCATCTCTCTTCAGTGAGAGGCTGTGCTGAGTCACCTAAAAGTAGGGATGAACAACCCGGAACCGAGAGGGAAGGCATGAAGCAGAGTCACACACACAAAGGCAGCATTTAAATGCTTCTTGGTAGGACCAGAACATCATGTCCTGCATCCGAGAGCACTCCATGGCATGTGATGTGTTTTCTGTGACGTGTTCCATAGTCCTTCTCCATCCCAAGCCCTCAGGGAAGGGACCTGTTGTCATAGAAGTACATGATTCATCGAGACAGGGACTCCCTGACCTTCTGTGTGACACCTTGTGAGGATACCTACATCATGGTGATGCAACAGGGCTGATGCAGCCTACTGATGTCATGCTGTAGAAACATCTGGCAACAGGGCTCCCTGTCTGCCTCCTGGCATGGCACGTGGGAAGAGTTATGTGGACAACTGCCCATCCTTCAAAGCAAAGGATGGGTAAGGCCTTAAAGCAACCAAACCCTCCCTGAGACAAGTGGTTCCCAGCTGCACCTGTAAGAGATGAGATGCTTTCCATGCACTATATACATCGGTATGGATCAGTAAGTGCCATTTTGAGGCAAAACCCACCCTGAGATCCCATGTGGAGAAGCCTAAATACAACAAGGGTGGAAGGTGATCTTGCACAGGTAAAGTAACTGTGCCCCAGGCCCAAGGTGGCCTCTTTACCGCAATATAATCACTACAGCCCTAGAGCAGTTCTGAGCACATTACAATACCTGCACATTATCTGCCTCTGCTCTACTTATGACACATGCGAGAGGCAGTGTATGACCTTTACTAAAGTTAATTGTAATGCAAACACCACTGCAGTGTGCAAACCATCCTGAAAAGGCTGTGGTATTGGGGAACCCTCTGAGGAAAGCCAAAACAAAGAGAAAAAGAAAGAATTGCTCCTTGTGTAGCAAAGGCAACAAAGACGGACAGGCTGAGAGAGCTGGGCTGGGTCAGCCTGGAGAAGAGAAGGCTCCTGAAGGGGAGACCTCAGAGCAGCTCCAGTGCCTAAAGGGGCTACAGGAAACCTGGAGAGGGGCTTTGGACAAGGGTCTGTAGGGACAGGACAAGGGAAATGGCTTGAACCTGCCAGAGGGGAGACTGAGATGAGCTCTTAGGCAGAAGCTCTTCCCTGTGAGGGTGCTGAGACGCTGGCCCAGGGTGCCCAGAGAAGCTGTGGCTGCCCCATCCCTGGCAGTGTTCAAGGCCAGGTTGGACACAGGGGCTTGGAGCAAGCTGCTCTAGTGGAAGGTGTCCCTGCCTGTGGCAGGGGTTGGAATTGGAGGAGCTTTAAGGTCTCTTCCAACCCATACCGGACTGGGATTTGTACCCTGTACATTCTACACCATAACCCCAGCTTCCCTCTAACTCAGGCAGTATTCTTCTACTCAAGTCCCTCTCCCTCTGCCTTCCCCATGCTCCCTGCCACAGCAAGGACACCCTCCACTAGACCAGGCTGCTCTAAGCCCCATCCAACCCAGCTCCTCTGCCCTGGCCCCAACCTCCTTCATGCCTTTCCCTTCCCTTCAGCCCTCCAGGCAGGGATCAGCCCATGCTGTGGTGGCCCTGAAGCCATGAGAACGTGGCCCAGCCGGTCGCTGTGCTGGATAACAGACCAGTTCTTCCTGCTCTCTGCCAGTGGGTATTAATAGCATTCTTCCCCTGTACTCAGGGAGGATTTTCACTTCTAGGAGCAAAATACCTTGGTAACTCCCATTCTGCTATCAAATGAGGGAGCTGGGAAGAGTTCAAGTGACAGGAGTCACCCAGCCCTCATTGTTTGACTCTTATTTATAGCCTGGTTTTTCTTTTCCACAGAGAAAGGAGGACTGTTGTTACACAGAGCTCTTTGCCTCAAGTCCTGAGCAGCCTCATACCTGGGACATTCCTTCTCCTGCAAGTTATTCTGGGCTGCTACTAAATTAAAATGCTCTCTGGGGTATTGACATGCCATTTTGTTATTTCAGCCCCAAAGCATCAGCAAATCAACTTTAGATTAACAAATGATGAATTCCTAAGGAAATATGCACCCAAATTCCAGTGTATAATTCCAGACTGATGTAAGTTTTCACAGTTAAAAATACTCGGTTGTTTAAGCGACACATGGCATCTGACTAGTGCCAGGGGTTGCCAAGTGTGGCATGTAGGAATGCTCCTCAACAGCTGAACATCTCCTCCAGCACCGGTGTCTGGGGTGGGCAGCACTCACAACCTCATCCTGCCTCTTCTCTTTGCAGTGCTTGAGAAAGCTGGGCTGGTTCAGCCTGGAGAAGAGAAGGCTCCTTAAGGGAAGATCTTAGAGCAGCTCCAGTGCCTAAAGGGGCTGCAGGAAACCTGGAGAGGGGCTTGGGACAAGGGCCTGTAGGGACAGGCCAAGGGAACGGCTTTAACCTGCCAGAGGGGAGACTGAGATGAGCTCTTAGGCAGAAGCTCTTCCCTGTGAGGGTGCTGAGGCGCTGGCACAGGGTGCCCAGAGAAGCTGTGGCTGCCCCATCCCTGGCAGTGTTCAAGGCCAGGTTGGACACAGGGGCTTGGAGCAACCTGCTCTAGTGGAAGGTGTCCCTGTCTGTGGCAGGGATTGGAGCTGGAGGAGCTTTAAGGTCCCTTCAACCCAAACCATTCCATGATAAATCACATATGAGAAGGGCAGGCAGACACAGTTAATACAGAACCCTAGCAGGCCTGGAGTGTGATTTTCAGCTTACCATCAGTGGAAGAGAATCATTACAGCATCCTCAATATCCTCATAGCTCAGTTCTGACCAAGTTACACAACCCCAACCATCAGCCAGGACACTTCAGGGTTGCTTTATTTTATACCTAAGCCTACAAGAAGGATGTTTGCTTCTGCTGACAAGAACCAACGTCGAATGATCTCAGTTCTACCAGTGTCTGGAGAAGGGAAAAGACTTGAGTTGGTGCATTAACTGAGCCCAGAGGCTGGGGGGTATTCCTCAGCAGGCAGTTTTCCCAGATCCTGCATCCCTCCAACGTGCCTGACATCTGGATTCAATTTCTTCAAAGAAAGAACCTGCGACATTTTAATCCCTTTGGCGGCTCGGAGTCTCGGGGAAAATGAAAGCATCCATCACACTTACAGCATATTCCTTTCCACTCCTGTATGTTTCAAATCCTATTTACTAGGAACTGAAATCCACCTAAAAACTTGCTTTACAGCTACTCTCAATGTACTATACATAGTGTAACCTGAAGAACACTCCAGGACTGGCATAAATATGATGGCCAGAGGCATAAATAAGATCTCCTCCCGTCCCTGTTCATGCAGGCAGGGCAGTCAGACCCCAGTACACAAAGTTGTTTACTCTCCGTGAGCTGTGTTTAACATTCCACTCCCAGATATTTATATTGAGAGCCAAATGCAGAGCTGTATTCTGGAAAACGAGCAAAAGTAGGCTATGACCCATCCAGAGACTATTGGGTCATCTGAAAGGTTTACAAGCCAGTCTGGAATCCAGCATTTATTTTGGATGGTGGGAGGTTACTATAATTAGCTGCCATTCAATTCCATTATACACTTACAAATACAAGACAAAAAACCCCTGTCAATCCACAATGTAGATGTATTTTTACTGTAATACAACCTATGACCTCTGTAGAAAACAAGTTACCTCAACCATCAACCAGTGCACATTAGTGCGCTCAGGTCAGAAAAGCAATTTCCTTCTTATGAATATGAATGTAACACCAGCAAACAGGGACCATCCAATGTGGTGATGTTACTCAACACAACATCCACCTTAACAACAGGGTAATGGTGCGAGAAACTACAGTTGACTTCAGCTCCCAAGCTGCTCACGTGCCAATAGTTGTGTGTCTGGAGTCGATGCCAGAGATGTTCGTTTTGATCAAAGGCTGTTTCCAAAGACAAATCGGTGCCTTATGCACAGGCACGTTCCTGCATGAGTCAGACACGCCAATAAAATTCCTGTAAAAGTCCTCTGGAGCAGTTGTATTTGGGAGGGGGAAGGACTGTTGGTGTTTCTTTAAAGCTTGTGGGTATATATTCTAAAGGAAGGAGTTACCGCTGCAGTGTCTTGCGATGTTTAGTGGTGGTCTTTAGGCTGTGTTAGATATAGAATGGTTTGGGTTGGAAAGGACTTTAAAGCTCATCTAATTCCAACCCACTTCCACTAGACCAGGTTGCTCCAAGCCCTGTCCAACCTGGCCTTCAACACTGTGTTATCCCTTCCCTGAAGCCAAGTTGCTTGTGAGGGTATTGACCATGGAAAGATGCTTCTTGATGGCTTCAAATGATGACCAGCAAGAATACAGACACATGAGGATTCTTCCTCTGCCTCCTCTTTTTATCCAAGTAATTTTTACATTTAAAGTATATAATAATCAGTGTTTATCTGCTTTCTGTGGAAAGATTGTCACTGTCAGCTTCATCATCACTGTCTCTGCTGCCAAAACTAGTACAACTCTTGGCCTGACTCCTCTCCAGGCTGAGTGGTATTCACAGGTTTGGTCTCAAAAAGTGAGTAAAGGCTTTGAGAGGACACAGCATGGAGGTTCATCCAAAGGGTCCTCACCGTGCCTTCACTTCCTTTGTGAAATTCCTGCTCCTAAAGCCTTACCAGGAGATCCCATAACCAATAGAAAACACCATCGAGACGAGACATGATTGTTACACATTACTCAGTCAGGCTTCATTTTGCCTCTGGTAAAATACACCATTGCATCCGTCTCTTCCTTGTCTTATAGAGTGAAAAGTATTTATCTAGTTGCTAACAAACATCCAGATACACACACACCCCTTTAGAAAACACAGCACTGCTTCCTCCCATGAATCACTCAACACCTTACATAAGCGTAGGGAGAATATGGAGCTGTTTCATAGATGATCACTTAAAAAGCTGGTCATAATCCCACCTGAAATGCACAAATAACTCAGTTTTAAAGCATAAAGATCTGCTTAATAAATGCCTGCCCCCAATTCCTTGTTTCTATCCCTGAAATGCAACTTGCACTCCCTTCTGTCTTACCCAATTGTCAACAGCTCACATTGTAGCACTGCTCCAGACCTGATATGGGGAGAAAATACTTTCTTTCTCCCCAAAGGAGAGTGTGTTTTGGTACAAGAAAAGGGGTTGCTCAGTGCAGAAGGAAGTGGATGCTGTAACTATGGTCTCAGGTTGGATCTTTGCCCTCATCTTTTGGTGATGTTTGAAAGGTTTTTAGGCTCTATATCCAATTAGAGACTTAACAGACCTGACTGGGTTTTGAGGAGGACTCTGGGCAGCAAGAGGAAGGTTAACAAGGCAAACTAAACAGGAATAGCCAGGGAATTGCAGTCCCTCTGGGTTGGCAGGATCTCCTCTGCCATGTTGTGCACTGTCTCCCTGGTATGCGGAATGATGAGCTGCAATATGTGAAGTTTAAACATCAATAAAGGGCTGCTCCACCTCTTCAGAAAGACAAGTACACATCCAAGTTCAATAATCCCTTCCCCCTTACTTTATGTTAAAAACATACATTGGGTAAGGTGCCAAGTTTGGGATATGAGGGTGCAGCTCCCTGCTCCAGAGCAGCCCTTCATGGGATCACCAACTACATGGCATTTTGTCAGCACAAAGATGCCTAGAAGGAGTGTGAACGCAATATGCTGGCAAAACTCCTCTGTTATTGCAAGTACGGTGACAAAACAACAGCTTGTCAGCTGAGCTATATTTACTGGGGGAGACAGTGGAGCTGAAGTAACAGCTATGCTGTGAACATAGACACTTGATAGAGACAAAGTCTGAAAAATCAGCTCCCATCTGTCAGATCATAGAATCCCAGAGTTGTTTGGGTTGGAAGGGACCTTAAAGCTCCTCCAATTCCAACCCCTGCCACGGGCAGGGACACCTTCCACTAGAGCAGCTTGCTCCAAGCCCCTGTGTCCAACCTGGCCTTGAACACTGCCAGGGATGGGGCAGCCACAGCTTCTCTGGGCACCCTGTGCCAGCGCCTCAGCACCCTCACAGGGAAGAGCTTCTGCCTAAGAGCTCATCTCAGTCTCCCCTCTGGCAGGTTAAAGCCATTCCCCTTGTTCTGTCCCTACAGGCCCTTGTCCAAAGCCCCTCTCCAGGTTTCCTGCAGCCCCTTTAGGCACTGAAGCTGCTCTGAGGTCTCCCCTTCAGGAGCCTTCTCTTCTCCAGGCTGACCCAGCCCAGCTCTCTCAGCCTGGCTCCAGAGCAGAGCTGCTCCAGCCCTCGCAGCATCTCCATGGCCTCCTCTGCACTCGCTTCAACAGCTCCACGTCCCTCTTGTGCTGCTGCCCCAGAGCTGGATCAGGACTGCAGGGGGGGTCTCCCCAGATAAGAGAGATAAACAGTGTATGGTCTGACCATAATAGTCTTATTTTTGATCTTCTCTTGTGACCTTATTTCATCAATGAAATAGATACATTGAGGTCTGGTGGAGCCAAATTTAGTCTATTGGTTCACCCTCATAAAATCCAGATAGAGCAAAGTACAATCTGGGCTACAGCATAAGTGCTCAATGAGACTCTGAAGTCCTGGTGATGTGTTTTGAAAACCTGACTATAAATGGCTGTCTTACTGCTTTTGAAAATCTCAATAACCTTGAGAATTGGTATAAAACAGCCTAAAAATTACAACCCAATCAGTACGGGTAACGTATTTTAACAAGAATACAGTGGAGTGTATGTGGTGGATGTCCTTCAAACTCTCTAACGTCCGGGAAAGCCTGACCCTTCAAAAAGAACAAGTTTAAAAGGTTAATCAAAGCTGCAGCTTGAACTTTGACTGTTAGCCCAGGGATTTCCCTTCTTCCCTGGCACATTTGGGTTAAAACTCTTTAAAGGGGAGTACACAAATGACTGTTGATGTTTTGGCTACACCTTAATGTGGTGGGACAACCCTCAGGCAATTTTTTCCAGCATATAAAAAGGTAGTTCAATTAAAAGGAAAAGAAAAAGAAACCCCTCTTCCCTGAGGGCAGATTTCCTTGCCATAGCACTTCCATCTGCATCAGAAAGAGCTCAGAAACAAAACAAGCCCCAAACACAGTCACTTCAGAGGCATCAGCACAGCAGATAATCTTTTTTTACTCTTTTTCCCCTCCCTGAATGGGAAATTACTGGGATGGTCTTATCTGGGACAGGAGATCTGGTCTGGAGAGGCCAAAGCTCAGAGTCAGCCTGTTGGACACCACAACTGGGCATGGAAAGCATGCAGCAATAGCCAGGTTAAGTGAGGCTAATAAATAATGCACAAATGCAAAGTGAGTGACAACAACAGAGGTCAAACAGGAAATTCCCCACTAACAAATGACTTTTAATCCCAGTCTAATAAACCCTAAGCCCCACTTGGTTAACTCTCAACTCAATAGCTGCCTTCCTAGGAAAAACCCCTGTTTCTCTTCCTTCCCTTCTTAGGAGAAGTGTTTGGCAGTGGGCTCTTCAGGGCAGAAGGACACTGCCCTGAAGCAGTTTCTCTTTCAGAAAGCCAAGCTTGGACAGTGCTTGGAAAATGATGCAGCTCTGCAGCTTCCCACCCTCATTTCCCTAAGTCACTTTAATCCATAGCTTAAAGAGCAATTTACCTCCCAGACAGTCCCTCTTGTTTGCAATACACTGAAGTGCACTAACTAAAGTCAAACAAAAGCAACATTTGAAGGGGCTTTGCACAGTTTTGCTTCCTGGCACTTGCAAATGCTTATGTTCTTGCTAAGTTATGGGTTACACACATTCATTTCACACAGCATTAAAACTGTGGCACATTTAGGATATGAATGATTAAACCAGGAGATCATAAACAGTGTTATGGATAGCAGAAGCAGGCCTCAGCCCACCCCAGAGGTGTATGTAAGAGCAAACACAGCTGTACACATCTGAAGTGTTGGTCGGGAAATGCAAACACAGAAAGCACTGTGTTCCCAGTGGAAGCCACTCCACAGAGTAGCTGATTGCACAATGTTGTAAAGCAAAGTGTTTTGGTTACCTTAAAGTCAAGGCTGCAGAGACTGACTGCATCATCATCCTTCTCTCGGCGCTTCCTCTTCTGTAAGAAACGAAACAGAGCTGTTCTAAAGCAACTAGAGACATTTTCTTCCATTACACCCCCATCTAACTGCAATAACTCAAAAGCCCTAAAGGTTTTGAAGCATGTTTATGCTATTTCATGAGGTTTGTCACCTGATTGGTACCCATAAATTAGATGTCTATAAGCTGGTTTCTCTGCACATCCCATAATTGTGGTTGTGAGTAAAGCCTTAAGTGGGAAATCTCAGCAGCAGGACAGAACGCAGCGGTTACCACTGTGGAATTGAGATTCCTTTAGTTAAAGGAAACATTTTTTTGTGGTTTTTAAGCAATCCAGCAATAAAATTGGGCTTTTTGAAAGAGTGAGGAACTCAGAGGGTCAGACTTGGTGAACATCAGGACCCAAGGTCTCTAGAGGACACCAGAAGACACTAATTCTCGTTCACCAGCCTGGCTGGGTTTGGGCGGGGGGCTTAGAATTAAGAGGTTTACTGATTTCACCTTAAGACAGTGCCAGCATACAAAGCAGTTTTGCACTGGGTTGGTTGTTCCTGCTCCTCAGCTATGTTCTAAAACCCAAATATATCTTATTTAGGGGATTCTTCCTGTGTATCAGGGATTGGTTTTATAGTGCAGTTCTCTAAACAGCTGAACGTGTGTATGTGAGGGTAATTTTGGTCACCTATTTAATTCATTGTGTTGGATGTGGCCAGTAGACAGCTGTGGCTGAAGCATTCCTGCTAGGAATGCAATGGGCTGAAAGAATAAGGGGCTTTAGGGAAGAACGATGAGGCTTTGGCCAGGGAGCTCTCAGCTCTTTTCCCTTCCAGAGAGGAGCAGAAGCCAACAGGACAATGATCAAAGCCATCTGCCCTGAGCTTTCTGATACCTCCCACTGGTTCTGCACTACCTGGGCTTCTGCAGCACATTTTCATTACCCACATAGTGGAAAAGCAATTGTGGACTCATCCTGCTAGGCTGGGCCAGCCTGGAGATCACCTGGTCTGGAAAAACATGGATCATAAGCATAAAGTGTTTGGTCATCCCTAAAACAAGGAGTTGATTTTCATCCCATGTTTGACCCTTGTGCTTCAACATTTCAAAATGAATCAAGTTCATCCTCTTCCACTTCATTAAGTACAAAGAAACTGTTTTGTGTTTTTATACTGGTCTACATGTTGGTTATCAGTTCATCAGATGCTGAACTAAGTGAAATGAGGAAAACACCCTCCCTGCAGCTGCAGAGGGAATCATGGAATAGTTTGTGCTGGAAGGGACCTTAAAGCTCATCCAGTTCCAACCTGCTTCTATGGGCAGGGCCATACACAAATCCTGTTTTCTTAGAAATTAATACGTTCACATTAAAGTTGTAGCTTTAATAGAGGTTTGTCACCTTTGGAAGTGTCTTTAAGATGTCTGAATACAAGTATTCATTCAGATTACTTTACAATGCTGAGCAGTTTCCATGGGTCCTTTGGAAAGCTGATGCTGCTGAGGGGATGTCCAGCTCCCCATGAGGGTTTTCAAACCTGTTGTCTTGTTTGCTGGTCCTTTTGTATGGTGCTCCAATGTGTCTTCTTGCCTGTCCACACTATGCTGACTCTGCTATACACACATGTAATGGTGAGGTATTACTGAAGTGCACTCACTAGTGTTTCATACTCTTGGTTTTGGTGCTGTTTTCTCCTCAGCTATTCAAACTCACCACAGAAGTGGCTTCAAGTCCAAAGTTCCCCATTGATTTCAGTGTTTCTGCTTAGTTTCTACTGTATTTACAGAGATAAGATACTGACTCTGCCACATGAGGCCCTTCACTGTGAGACTTGCTAACCACAGAGGAGAAAACTCGCACATCAGACATAATGTCTTCTCATATTTATAGCACTGACACTGAATTAATGTTCCTGCACACTCCAGACTCTTTGAGCAGACCTTTGGCAGGCTGGAGAACACATGCAAATTCAGCCATTTGGCTCTTTCTAAGCTCGAGTAAAATATTCAGGCTTGGTTATTTATCAAACCCTTGCAGTAAAAGACGGTTCTAACCACACCTTTTCAGTCTGCAGCTTATTTTTCCCATCTGGAAGTGAAGGGTTTTAGCATCTCTTTAACAGCAGAAACTTGCAATAAAAGACGAAGACAACCACGCCTCATTGGTCTGAATATTATTCCTTCCTTATGCAGTCAAGCACATTAACATCTTTAACATACAGCTCCAGTCCAAAGCCCAGACACGAAAGGAAGGCCAAGGTTTTGTTTTTAAACTGGCTAGACTTATGCAATAAGTATTGCATTGGCTGGAGCCCATTTCCTTTGCCCAATATAGTTTCATAGACATTTCACTACAGAGCCAGCTGTGTCATTCCTGTGTGGTGCCAGAAAAAGAACAGATTCCAAGAAAAAGACCTCTTCAGACTGCTCAAATCTGAGGGTTTAAAGGCACATGGTAGAAAAGCAACTGCTATAGTGCTGCTTTCTCACATCTTTGGGGGGAGATCTGATACTTCAACCTTGTCACGGAACTCATGTCATGTGGAACAAGTTACTTCTATAAGAGTTATTAAAGTGTAAAAACTGTGAGAGCTGATTGAGGCTCTCAAAGAGGTATTTATTGTAAAGGAGAAGCATAAAAAGATGCTAATCAGGAGGGGAAATCTAAATATTCTGTGCCTTGCTGCTAGAAAAACCTAACTGATGCCATGAGCACGAATGTGCATTCCATTTCAAGGGTTCTGATTAAAGCTCTGGGAATGCTTTTTGAAGAAGTGCTGGTTTTCCATTTGAAAACAAGCATCTGAGAACGTTGGGGCTGTTGAGCCTGGAGAAGAGAAGCTGCGTGGAGATCTCGGAGCAGCTTCCAGCGTCTGAAGAGGGCTACAAGGATGCTGGAGAGGGACTCTTCATCAGGGACTGTAGCGATAGGACAAGGGGTAATGGGTTCAAACTGAAACAGGAGAAGTTCAGGTTAGATATAAGGCAGAAGTTCTTCCCTGTGAGGGTGCTGAGGCGCTGGCCCAGGGTGCCCAGAGAAGCTGTGGCTGCCCCATCCCTGGCAGTGTTCAAGGCCAGGTTGGACACAGGGGCTTGGAGCAAGCTGCTCTAGTAGAAGGTGTCCCTGCCCGTGGCAGGGGTTGGGACTGAAGGAGCTTTAAGGTCCCTTCCAACACAAACCATTCCATAATTCTATGATCTAGTTTTCATCTCCCCTACCGTAGCTTTTGCCTAAACCCAGGATATTTAGTTCTTTAGGGCTCAGTCTGGGGTTTTGTTGCTTATTGCCCACCTGAAGTCATAAAGCACCACAAAGGCTTCAGGTGAGCAATGTGCATCAGGACCGTTAAGTCAACAAAGTTCAAGTGCCTGTTTCTCATAGATGAATCTTCCTTTAATGAAAAGGGAGAAAGGAAAACAATCCATGAGTAACCTTGCTTCAAGTCAGAAGCCATCAGAGGATGCTTTAACCTGAACTGTCTTTTCTTAGAATTATGCAGAACACGCACTAGTTATCCTCTGTCAACCCATCCCACCTCTGCAGGCATGAAGAGGACACTTGGCTTCCTTACCCACTTCCCCTAAGGCTCAGGCCAGGTACATTTAAAGGGCTTTTGGCTAAACAGCTGCACAAACAATGACATGAAGAGATGCTATTTGTGACTGGTGGCCATGGAGGGAATAAAACCCCTTGTGGGACACTGTTACTCCAGCACATTAGACATGACACCTAGAAAAGGAGAGTTCTGGCTTGCCTACAGGCTGCTGCCAAAACACAGAGCTCTGATCAATGTGTGTCAGCATAACTGCATTGGCAAAGCCTCTGAGCAGAGACCTGGTCCCTGGCCATGCACAAGGGAATGTCTGCTGGGCAGCTAAACAGCTATGCACTCTGCTTCAGTATCCTTCCCCTCCTGTATTTGCTTCTCTTCCAGTGTTAGGTGTCCAAGACTAACCTCTAACTAGCCACAGGAAAGCTTGCATCTCCAGAGGAAGGCTGGATTTCAGAGGTGCCCACTGTCTGTAGCAGCAAATGAAGCTATTTGGGCTTGAAGGGAGAAGTAGAGGTGGATTAGGTTGATGAGAGACATGACGGAGGATGCAGATGAGCAATTAAATCCTCCAAACCTAATTTCTTTGGGATTTGCTGTCTGCCACGACATATAATGTGTTCTAACTGCAATTCAGAGTTGAACTGACTATGTTTATAGCCAAATAAAAGCAGATTAAAAAGAAAACCATGCAAAGAACAGGAATAACTTGAAACTCCATCAAAATGCTTTTAATTTGTGATGTTAGGACAATCTCTTCAAACGGCAAAGAATATAATTTCATGGGCTTTGTAATAGTCAGATGCACATTGTCACCAGATGAAAGTCTCTAAAACAAAGCAAAAGCAAAGTCTACAAGAGGTTATGGTTTTGTTTTAAAGCACTCCCACACTTGCCTGGTGTTTGTGCAGCCTCAAACCTGCACATGGTTGGCCTTCAAGGCACAGCCAGCAAAGTGCCTGTCTAAATACATGTTTGACAAGAAGCTCCAGCTGATTTTACATGGGATTTCCTTCATAAAAGGTATTCTTGTCCTTTTCCCCACTGCCAGCCATGTTCTCATGCCCTTCCTTGTGCTGGCACAGGAGTCCCATGGATTGTGCAGGCAGCTGGGTCATCCCAAACTCTCTGTTTTCTTTTTGGCAAGGCAAGGTTTTCAGGCTGCCTGAGGATGGGATCACCACTTCCACAGGCAGTGAGGGCAAATCAGCGTAGGCAGCTCATGAAGATGAGATTTAAGATGGAACAAGATCAGTACACACCACACTACGCGCTATGCACCTACTTCAGTTGACTAATTGCCTTGTAATCCTCAGCATGTGAAGAGGGACAGACTTTGTGAAGCAGCAATTCAGAACAGAAATCATAGAATAGAATCCCAGACTGGTTTGTGTTGAAAGGGACCTTAAAGCTCATCCAGTTCCAACCCCGTGCCACGGGCAGGGACACCTTCCACTAGAGCAGGTTGCTCCAAGCCCCTGTGTCCAACCTGGCCTTGAACACTGCCAGGGATGGGGCAGCCACAGCTTCTCTGGGCACCCTGTGACAGAGCCTCAGCACCCTCACAGGGAAGAACTTCCACCCAGGAGCTCATCTCAGTCTACCTACTCCTATAAACATGGTTAAAACATAAAACATGCTCTAGATGTGGCTTTAAAACCATCCCAAATAAGTTAAATGATCACAAATGAGTTATATCCAGTCTAGGCCCTCTCTAGAGAGTGGTTCATTTTTGTCAACCAGCTCTAGAGGCTGGATGTGAACCACTTCCCTGGCAAGGGATGTAAGTTAAAGGATGAAGAGGAGAGAGTACAAGGCTTACAGCAGTGAGGCCATGTGCTTGCTTTAGGTAGCTTCTCAATACCAAATGAAATACTGATTCATGCATTTAAGAAAAAATAAAGGTTCATTTCTACCCCATGTTTTATATCTTGCCTGTTGCATGGCCCTCTTAGTTAAGATAGCTGAAACACATCAGAAAATAAGAAGTTGAAGAAACCACAGTGTCCAGGATTCCCTGCCTTTCCTCAATCCCTGCGTGCAAAAAGAACCCTCCAGCTAAAGCTCAGAAGCCTCAGAAGCTCAGAAAGCATCTAGCCAGATAGAGAGGAATGTGTTGGTTTTGTTTCTCCTTCAGACAGAGGGACCTTCACCTCTGTACTCCTGCCTGTGCTTGCATGCTGTTGCAATCTGTACCCACCAACTGGTTTACTCACCAGGGTGAAGTCCCAGTGTGGTCCTGGCGTGAGGAATGTGAAAGAGCTGCCTCGTCTCAGGGGGTACCTGCGAAGAGAAAGAAGGAATAAGGTAAATAACTTACAGGTTGTGGTAGCAATTGATAAACCACATCTGTTTTCCACAGCTTGGATGGTATCATACATCTTCAGCTCCAGCGTAAAAGCTGTGAAGATAATGAAGAAGGACATGGAGCTGTTGGAGCAAGTTCAGAGGAGGCCACGAGGATGATCAGGGGCTGGAGCAGCTCCTGTATGGAGACAGGCTGAGAACATTGGGGCTGTTCAGCCTGGAGAAGAGAAGCTGCGTAGAGACCTCAGAGCAGCTTCCAGTGTCTGAAGGGGGCCTACAAGGATGCTGGAGAGGGACTCTTCATCAGGGACTGGAGTGACAGGACAAGGGGGAATGGGTTCAAACTGAAACGGGAAGTTCAGGTTGAAGATAAGGCAGAAGCTCTTTACTGTGAGGGTGCTGAGGCGTTGGCCCAGGGTGCCCAGAGAAGCTGTGGCTGCCCCATCCCTGGCAGTGTTCAGGGCCAGGTTGGACAGAGCCTTGGGTGACATGGTCTAGCGTGAGGCATCCCTGCCTGTGGCAGGGGGTTGGAACTGGATGATCTTAAGGACCTTTCAACCCAAGCCATTCTATGAATCTATGTAGCATAGTCTTTGGGAAGGAGAGACCAATGGGATTTCCAGTATTCCCCACCACAACTGCAGGTGTTGGATTAAATCCCTGCTTTACTACAATAAATGTGCAGGATTAAAACCCTGCTTTACTACAATAAATGTGCAGCAGAAGCAGCAAAAACCTCCCACTGGGCCCTGCAGGCTGATCTGGAAGAAAAAGGTCTCTTTCTGACCCCAAAGCTGTCAATCTGACCAAGAGGGATGATAAAGCAGTCCGAATAATATAAACCACTAATATTGTGGCCTCATTTTCTAAGGTTAATGAAGCTGAAAGGAAAGGAGGCAACAAACTGTACCTTTGACAATAGAGCCTTGTAGTTTCCCATCAAATTACGACCAGGAATTGAGTTGTGGTCTTTCATTAAGTCATTTTTGATCCAAGAAAGTTAAACCATCAGAAAGCAGGACACACAATAGGGCGTTTGTATAATCCTTGCTCTTTGAACAATGCTAAACGAATTGCCTTCTGCAAGTCATTTATTGTACTAGCACCCAGTTAAGCAAACAAGCTGTGTGCCAGCTTTCACTGTCTGCTGGATTTAAGGTATGTTTCCAGCAATGACTTTTGAAAGCTTATCCTGGCCATGGTATGGAGAAACAGTTTTCTGTCTGTCATTGAGTTTTCCTATGTGGAATTTGAGTCCCAATCAGGCCACACACTTCTCTGTCAAAGGCAGTGGCAGCACCTAAAGGGGAGAAGGTTTCCCCTTTGCTGTCACAAACTCAGACAGAAAAAGAAGCATCCCGCAGCAGCTGCACTGTTCTTCTTCGTACTGAGATCCCACAGGATTAGCAAAAAACCTGGATATAACATAGGAATGCAAATGCTTCCGGCTTCCAGGAGACTTGCACTCGGCATTGCTCAGGCATTCCTGAAAATTCATCTTACAGAGTAGTCAGTGGTGTTTCACGGCAGCAGCTCTCTGGATCAGGAGAGGGAAAGCATTTGTCTGTAATGGATTGGGCAGGGTGGGGTGCTCTGGATTGGTGACTGGAAAATACAAGTCAAGGAGCTGGAAAATGCTTTTGTTGTTCTACCAGCCAGTGCAGATCAACAAGGATCATAGAATCATGGAACGGTTTGGGTTGGAAGGGACCTTAAGATCATCCAGTTCCAACCCCTGCCACGGGCAGGGACACCTTCCACTAGAGCAGCTTGCTCCAAGCCCCTGTGTCCAACCTGGCCTTGAACACTGCCAGGGATGGGGCAGCCACAGCTTCTCTGGACACCCTGTGCCAGCGCCTCAGCACCCTCACAGGGAAGAGCTTCTGCCTTATCTTCAACCTGAACTTCCCCTGTTTCAGTTTGAACCCATCACCCCTTGTCCTATCGCTACAGTCCCTGATGAGGAGTCCCTCTCCAGCATCCTTGTAGCCCCCTTCAGACACTGGAAGCTGCTCTGAGGTCTCCACACAATATTTATAGAGAAATATGTTATGAAGTGGATCTTATGGGAAGTGAGATGTGAAGGAATAAAAGGTGCATTTGGAGATGAGGTAAAGCAGCAGATATAGACTACACAGGCGAGCTTCTTAACACTTTTCCTCCAGAAACACATTTCTGTGCTGACCCTTTGCTTAGCACGTCTGTTAATACACAGGACACTGTATTTACTTCAAACTCAGCTCTGAAAAGGAATCCAACCAGCTGCTGAATGCCTGAGCTGGTTCTTGCTCCTCTCTCTAAGAAGGACCGGTGTCCAGACAATGGATTTTGTTTGTTGGGATGACCCAAAACTGTTATTTGGCACCAGGTACCAAAAAGACAAGAGCACTATGTGCAGGAAGGGCACATTCTCTTCATTCCCCACTCATGGTGAAGGAATGTGTCTGATACACATAAAAAGCTGAAGCAGCCTTAGCAGAAAGTGATAGACTTTGATCCAGATATGGTGTAAGAGTTGCTTGGCCACTCCAATAGATCCCATGGAATAGGAGCAATACCTCCCTGTGGCTTCTGGGGTGAGTGAAGTCCCTTGAGGATCATTGAGGGAGCATCTCACCTGCTCCAAGGGTTCAAGCAAGGTAGCTGTCATGTGAGCAGTGAAAATGCTAAGCAAGCAGCATCTGCAGTGGAAAACCAGGAAGCAGGAACATTGCCATGGGCTTCCAAGTGGTTAGAACAGTAAATATGCCATCTGTGATATATATATATACACATAGACTTAGATATCGGAACATATATTTATCTAAAATACCTTAATTTTCTAAGATATATAATAAATAAGCTTGTTTAAAGTACTATATGCATGAATTATGACAGTTAAAATGGGAAGAAGCTGCTCCTTTGACCACAAGACCTTCAGGTACCTTTGAATCAGCCTAACCCTTTGAATACAATCCCTATGACTGTGACACCGCTCCAGGAAGGAAAGTGGCATTTCCAAGAGCTGCATACCAGCACACTGATTGCTACGTGGAAGAGAAACTTCTGGAAGGGAACATTCTTTGGGATTTAGAAAAGTACATCCTGCTCAGGAAGAAAATCTGGGAATGAGCATCAGATTTCTTTGAAATTTAAATTAGAGGCATTTTTTCTCATGAGAAAGAAAAATCCTTAGTGTTTAATCCCAACATGTAACCTGCCCACACGAAAATGCATGAGTTTGATTAAACCTTCCTTGAATACAGATAGAAAAGCAAAGAGAGAATGAATGTGTACCAAACTGTGCCATGCACAACTGTAAAGAGCTACTGGGATGGACTGAGGCTCAGTCTCTAAAGGCAGACATGAGCTTGGGAAGCAGGAGCACAGTTTTATTATATGAATCTTGATCTCCAGCACAAGAAGCAGCCAAATTGTGGCCTGGAAGCCACACCAGGCTTGAAAACTGGTCACAGTAACTCCCAGTCATCCCAGTATGGATGTGTGCTGCTTGTAGCTGCCCCAGCTGCAATGTCTGGGGTCCTGGCAGCACCCAAAGTTATGCTTAAAGTTATGCTTCTCTGCCATGAGTTTGGCCCATTTCATAGAGTCCCAGACTGGTTTGTGTTGGAAGGGACCTTAAAGCTCCTCCAGCTCCAACCCCTGCCACGGGCAGGGACCCCTTCCACTAGAGCAGGTTGCTCCAAGCCCCTGTGTCCAACCTGGCCTTGAACACTGCCAGGGATGGGGCAGCCACAGCTTCTCTGGGCACCCTGTGCCAGCGCCTCAGCACCCTCACAGGGAAGAGCTTCTGCCTTAGAGCTCATCTCAGTCTCCCCTCTGGCAGGTTAAAGCCATTCCCTTGTCCTGTCCCTACAGGCCCTTGTCCAAAGTCCCTCTCCAGGTTTCTTGCAGCCCCTTTAGGCACTGGAGCTGCTCTAAGGTCTCCCCTTCAGGAGCCTTCTCTTCTCCAGGCTGACCCAGCCCAGCTCTCTCAGCCTGGCTCCATAGAAGAGGTGCTCACATGAGAAGCATTAACTTGGAAACCTCAGCATTTTACAATGAGTTGTAGGGATGGGAAGCTCAATAGGATGATGGATCAAAACGCCACAAACAACTTTGCTTCCAGTTGCCCACAGAGTTGGAGAGAAATTTCTCCACCTCAGACTCCCAT
This sequence comes from Psittacula echo, assembly GCF_963264785.1. NCBI lineage: Eukaryota > Metazoa > Chordata > Aves > Psittaciformes > Psittacidae > Psittacula > Psittacula echo. The sequence goes on from NC_137735.1 coordinate 161,220,980, forward strand.
CAGCTGGGCTTTCGCCCTTGGTCACTCAGCTGTGGGGAGAAATGCAGCCAATCCCTCCCTTAAAAGGCATGTAATAGAGAAATACCTGCCCCAGATTAAAGGGTCCCATCGGTTCTCCAAACACCAAACACATCTTCTGCATCAGCAGAGCCTGTTATAGACCAGCGGCTCTTTCCTCCTCTTCATTTCCTCCTCTTCAATAGTCTAGTAAGAGGACTCAAGAGGGGTAAGAAGGAATCAGGAACTGCTCCTTGTTACATGCCACCAACATCAATGGTGTCCTAGGAGTAGGAATTCTCTTATTTGTTCTAGATCTTGGTATCACGGACACTTCCCAGCCACGTTTTGTGATTTAAAGAGATCTCACTGCTCCTCCTTCCTTTCCAAGTCTTTGGGCAAGCATGGGAGGCTGAGATCTGCCAGGAACCATTAGGAGTGGCAAACAGACATAGAGGGAAGCAGACCTGTGCTAAGTGGAAAAAAGACCTTTAGCAAAGCAGCGTCTATCATCTCAAAGCCTCATCCCACCTCATCCATGGCCCCTCTCGAGTCACTGCTTGTAACAGAGCCATGATGAGGCACCATTTAAGCAATGGGACCACTGCCTGCAGAACTGATGGGGTTTTTGCTCTGTTAGAGCTTGCAAAGCCCTTCAAAAGCACAGAGCCAAATTTAGTCACCTGCATGACTACCACCACCCCTATTACGTGCAGATGGATGACTCAGGATTGCAGTGCTCACACGGGCATCCCTTGCAAGGCTAGTCAGGAATGTGAAGGCAACGCTGGTGAATGAAAGGTCAGCGATGACCGAAAGAGGTTTTACCTAATGCATCTCCCACCACAGCGTGAGGAAAAGCAGAGCACAGCACTGCTGGTCATGGCTCAAAACACTGTGTGATTAACTCAGACAAGTGCAGAGTAGCCTGGATGTAATGTTGGAGTACCTGGAGCCAGCAGAGTAAAGCATTGTGCTGGTGCCAGCAGTGGCATAGAGTTAATAGCTGTGTTTACCACAAAGCTGTTCCAAAGGCCCAGCCCTATTGTAGGGATATCCATAGCTATCTCTGCTGTGTCACCCGAACCAACTGTGTTCAGTCACTTCCTTGAGAGAGATTCTTTTTGATAAACTGTCTTGGGGATAATGTCCTTGGTTTAAGACAGGATGAGCAGATTCAGACTCTTCTCCTTATCTTACCAAGCTTTAGACAAGCAGAAAGTGTTAATCACAGCTGGCTGATTCATGCAACTCTGCTTTCAAAGTGATGAAGAGCTTCAGGGTTACGAGCACACAAAAAACAACTTTCAAGAGGTAAAATGTTGTGGCAACACCCTGGCAAAGCAAATCTCTCCCCCAAGTAAGAGCAGGGGAAGGGCAATGTTGTTGAGATTGTACAGAACGAACAAACCCTTCTGTTTTGGTACCCTCTGTTTGCTTCAAGAAATGAAATGTTCCAGGCTGCTTACCAGCAAATGATGAGACTGCCAACTCTTGCCAAGAGTAAATCTTTCCAGAGCCTGTTAAAATAGAGATTGCCATGCTGATGGTCCGCAGAGAGATTAGCTATGAAGTATTTTTAACCTTAAAAGAGGTTATTTGTCGTTTGGATTCCCAAGTTGGCCTGCAAACAGGTTTAGAAAACCAGCTACCAGCACTGAGAGAGGCAGGGGAAGTCCTGAACACAAAACCTGTTCAGCAACATAGCAGAGTAGGAGATGGGGCCCCAATAATCTTAATAGAGGAAGTTTGGGCAATTGAGTAGATAACAGATTGATAAAGGTAAGTGGGCAGGCTCAATTGTTTCACATTGAAGCCAGACTAAGGAAACAGTCATTGTTCCTGGCCTTCCTTGGATAAACAGCAGGATCCTCTCACCGGGTACGGATGTAGCAATAGCAGGGAGCACTTGGCCAAATTTGTCCTCAGAATTTCACGTCAAGTATGGAGACAAGCTGAGAACATTGGGGCTGTTGAGCCTGGAGAAGAGAAGCTGCATTGAGACCTCAGAGCAGCTTCCAGTGTCTGAAGGGGGCTACAAGGATGCTGGAGAGGGACTCTTCATCAGGGACTGTAGCGATAGGACAAGGGGTGATGGGTTCAAACTGAAACAGGGGAAGTTCAGGTTGGAGATAAGGCAGAAGCTCTTCCCTGTGAGGGTGCTGAGGCACTGGCACAGGGTGCCCAGAGAAGCTGTGGCTGCCCCATCCCTGGCAGTGTTCAAGGCCAGGTTGGACACAGGGGCTTGGAGCAACCTGCTCTAGTGGAAGGTGTCCCTGCCTGTGGCAGGGGTTGGAACTGGATAAGCTTCAAGGTCCCTTCCAACCCAAACCAGTCTGGGATTCTAAGACTACGTGCGGAGCTGAACACATCTGGAAGTGCAGAAGGGAAGAAGGAACAGCAGTGAAGTAACACACCTGATCTTAAATCAATTCAGCAAATAGCAAAACTTTCTGTCAAACACTAATAAAGCCATAAATAAGGGTTTGGGGTCAAGAGAAATCCAAAAGACATCCGCACAGGCTGTGCTAGAACAGATTCCCATTAGCCAGATGAGGGAAGAAGGCTCAGAACAGCTTCACTCATCAGTTAGAGCAAATTCCCATTAATGTTATTTGAAACAGTTTTCTCCCCTTTTACTGTAAACCCTCCCGCCCAGTCAGCATCAGTCACAGTGTGCACTCCTGTTCCCTTCGGTTTTGATGACTTATCCAGGAAACTGCAGAAATGCTTTGATCAGGCAGTTCTCTTCTCTTCGGAGAGCTCCAAAATACGTTCTTCAGCCTGGGCAGCAACTCTGGGCTTCCTTCCCCTCTGACTTCCAGCTCCCTTCCCTCGCTGTTTGCAGAGCAAGCTGTTCTTCAATCTAAACCACTTGCAGCAATGAAGTCCCAAGATGGTGAATACTAACAGCAACACGAACAGATTTAAAGTCTTGCCCCAAATTTACACTGGGGAATCCTGGTTTGAATGACAAGAACAGAAAAGCTTCACAAGGGGTCTTTACAGTTTGAATGTATAGCTTTTCTGCAGTGGGGGAAGCAAAAAAGAGCCTCTCTATTAACTTACTATAGTGAATAATTCCATTTCAACAATATCCAGAGGCTTTGGCTAACATAAGAGGCCTCCCAAGCACTGTTCAAACAAACTCTAAGAGCACTTACTGCAGTGCTTGTCATGGTTCCTTATCTTGAAAAGCTCCAGGTAAAAGCTTTACTAGAAGAAAAATCTACTGACAGACATTTGACATATCTAAAAGCAAGAGAGGAGGACTCAGTACTTCAATATGGTCGAGAGGAAAATGCTGGTGAACTCCACGTGGAGTTTAAGGTTTCAGACTGCTTCTCCATCATTAATGGTGCCTCATTAATGCTATTGCTGCCAGGAGCACACAAAGGAAAGCAGGATACAGCCATAATTATATAGAGAGCAAAAGACTGAGGGGTCAGTCTCTGGAAATGTGGTTTAGAAACTGCAATAACGCTCTGGCAGCAGCAGCAGGAGGATTTGCAACACTGGTGCAATTAGGAATTGAAGCAGGCTCAGCTTTCTAATAGCAAAGCCATAAAAGCCCACAGCAATGGAGTTAAACAGGGATCAAACCCACCTCGATCCATCCTCCACTTGGACAGGACTGAGCAGTGCAAGTGCTGAGCTGAGAACTTCTTGTGCTGCTCAGACACTCTGGAATTGCCATTAGTTTGTTCTTTCACGTTGGAACAACCTCTCCTTCAAAAAGGAAGCGCTTTCAGACACTCTGGGCAGGTTTAGATTATACAAAGAACATTCAATTTGGGTTTAAGCAGTTTTATGGAGTTCAGCACAGACTGAACGGGATGAACCAGCTTCCATTTCAGAAGGGTTTGCTCCTCGTGGGTACTGCAGGAATATTAGAGCTATTTGTCTGCAGAAGCCATCAGCAGCACTGAAAACGAGCAGATAAGCCCTGAGGAGATTAAACATGCACTGGTATCTTTGCACAATCACATGCCTGACCTCTACAGAGCTGCGCATTAACAGCCTCCCCACAGCAACACCAAGCTTCAGCTGAGGATCCAAGTGATATCTTTTCACCACACACTTCCCTTATGACCCAAGCATCTTCCTTCCAGCTTGCCTTCACACTTCCCTCCCCATCCGCGTATCTGCTCCAAGTCAATTCCATAAGCACTGAGCTCCCTCACACTAAGGCTGGCAGAGCTTTCTGCAGGAGAAAGAGAAGGTCTTTTCAAGAGCACATGGTCAAGTCTCTTCTTTTCCCTGCTCCAACCCCTTTCCAACTGTTCCAAGTTATTTCAGCGTTTATTCTTAGCACACACAGGGGCATTTCTCAAAGGTTTCTGGTGTAATGACGCACTGAGCCCACCATCACCTGAAATGAAACAGGTAACAACAGCCTTTTGTGAAGGTTATTTGTAAGGGAACCAGTTCAGTGATTTAGTTTACAACACCACTGTGCAAACATTTGTGCTGGCAGCAAACATCAGCCTGGGTAGGAAAAACCTTTGGTCTCCTTTGCTCGTGGGCTGACCTGCTGAGGCAACTCTGCAGCTGCACAGAGCATCTTCAACTGCCATCGTGATGGGAACACCATAAACATCCCAGAGAAACCACAGTGCTGAGGAAACAAGGAAAACCTGCATGTCTCAAGGAGCCTGAGTCCAAGCTATGCCCAATCTGAAAGGACAGAAGCATCAATGGCACAGATACAGCTTGAGTGCAGAAGTGATCTAGAGCAGCCCTGAGAAGCTCCCCGTGACCTGGCTTCCATGTATGCTTGAGCCCAGAACCCCGTCACGTGCTGGGCTGCAGTCCCAGAGCGGGAGCAGCAGCTCAGGGAGGGGATCCTGCCCCTCTGCTACGTGAAGGGGAGAAACCCCTGCAGTCCTGATCCAGCTCTGGGGCAGCAGCACAAGAGGGACGTGGAGCTGTTGGAGCGAGTGCAGAGGAGGCCATGGAGATGCTGTGAGGGCTGGAGCAGCTCTGCTCTGGAGCCAGGCTGAGAGAGCTGGGCTGGGTCAGCCTGGAGAAGAGAAGGCTCCTGAAGGGGAGACCTCAGAGCAGCTCCAGTGCCTAAAGGGGCTGCAGGAAACCTGGAGAGGGACTCTTCATCAGGGACTGTAGTGATAGAACAAGGCGTGATGGGTTCAAACTGAAACAGGGGAACTTCAGGTTAGATATAAGGCAGAAGTTCTTCCCTGTGAGGGTGCTGAGGCACTGGCACAGGGTGCCCAGAGAAGCTGTGGCTGCCCCATCCCTGGCAGTGTTCAAGGCCAGGTTGGACACAGGGGCTTGGAGCAACCTGCTCTAGTGGAAGGTGTCCCTGCCTGTGGCAGGGGTTGGAGCTGGATGAACTTTAAGGTCCTTTCCAGCCCAAACCTGTCTGGAATTCTATAATTCTATAGTACCATGGTGCTCCAGAAGTACCATCCCTCTTTACAGGGCACAGGAGGGAGCTGGTGTCCCTACGCTCATCGGCATTAACATCTTCATGCCAGTGATGCTCCAGAGCATCACCCGATTGTTCCTCATCCGGGCAACTTGCCCTTGCTTCCATCCACCCTTTGCTCTAGAAGACAGCAAAAGCAGACTCTCCCCACACAGCCTCTCAGCACGCAGGGGCAGAGCTGTGCAAAGACCTCTGGTTCTGCAAGCAGGTATTCTTGCCTGCAAGCATGGAAGGGAGGTTTATGGCAATGATCTATCAGTAGGAAGAGAAAGAACTTTATTCCTCTTTATTAAGAGGAAAATGAAAGCTGCTGACAGAACTAACATCTTCTGATCCATGATTAAGCACATGCTGTGTGTCGTAATTCTGCCCACTTCACAGAGCTATTTGTACTCTCCTTCCCAGAGATATGATGTAAATGCTGAAGCAGAGGGGGAGGAGGACTGGAGGGAGAAGCAGTGCAGCTGCTGACTAAATATGTTGCTTGTCAGCAGCCCTGCAAGAGCTCTCACTGCTGCAGATCATCTCTGGCTGAAGAACACAGCTTCAAACATCAGCTAATGCATCCCCAGCTCTTGAACCACTGAGTTTCATCCATCAGGCCCTTGTCAATCAGGCCTGTCATGACTTCTCCCATGAATAATGAGCTAGAGGATAATCCTAACCATCAAAAACCAGCAACAGAAGGGAAACCACATCACCACCGCATGCCAAACCTCGACTCCCCTTATCCTGTGGAGTATATAGCTGGGATAGGCCCCATCCCATCTGTCAGCCCTGGGATGGGGGAAGAGCTGACCAGGCTCCCCTGTCACTCCTGCAGAGAGGCTGACACCTCCAGCTAGGCATTTTAAGCTAGCTTTGAATGGCACCTCTCCTTCTGCAGAGGCTATAAAGGAACCTTGTGTGAAGCTCAAATATAAGGAATCAGCTTTTAGGTGGCCAAGTTAGGTGAAATTAATCCTCCCTGTAATGCTTGGGAGATACCAGCTAAGAAAAACTTCAGTTAGAGCTCAGATGCAATACTCGTAAATACACTTTTGACTCACTTGCTCATGTCATCCTTGCTGCACAGTTGATAGCAGGTACCTCTAAAGGCTTAGAGAAACCTTTAGTCAGGCCTTATTTTAACTAGTTCACATCCTTTTCAGCAGTTTTAGGTCCTAAGGTCAGGATTGAGCTGTGCTTCAGAGAAACCACCACCATTTAAAACAGAAAAGCAGACTTCTCAATGCAAAGATGTTAAACTTCATGTTGATAATGCACAGGGAACACCACAAATAGACGCTTAGGTATCTGGACCACATTCAAGGAGGAAAGAGAAAGGAAGCAAATGTTGTAAACAACAGCCCTGCTCACAGGAAAGCACTGTCTCATAGAGACTACACTTGAAGATAAGTCTGTCTTCTCAGCGTGTTTATGTAGCAAAGTGAAGGCCACTGTCTCCGGGTGCTTTGATGAACCACTGACCCTTTTGGATTGACTTTACCTGACTCTAATTCCCACAAATCCAGACTCTTGAGGGCTCCCAGTGAACTTTAAACTATTCATGCATTTCCAGGCAGGCAAAAGGCTCCAAGTTCAGCTGAAAGTAGTTGTATTTAAGCATCACTCTTTCCACTGAGTGTCACCCCTGTGAGCCCCTTCCCCTGTGATACCTATTTGGAACACTCTCTAGGGAGAGCAGTTGGAATGGACGAATTCCAAGTGCCCAGAAGCCGTGGGAGTAAGCTGTGCTGCCCAGCAGCCATGCCAGCTGAGGGAGACTGTGTTGCTCCAAATCCAGACAACTATTTTGGGTTCTTGTGGGAACCAAGGCTTGATCCAACAAATATTAGAAGTTATCACAAGAGAACATGCAGGAAAACATACATTTTGGTGCTGACAAGTACAAACTTTCCTCTTTTTTAACTCTAAGCAGCTATGCAAACAGTCTGTTTGGCTGTGTTTTTCTTTCTTTATGCTGGTATGCATGCAGTTAGACCAGTTGTAGGGCTCAAGGACTGGACCAGCAACTTAATGTGGTGTAAGGAGTTACCAGCTGAAGCACTCTAAGAGTCCACAGGCATCCTTGAAACCAGCAGCAAACACAAGGGAGTCCAAGCAGTGCTTGTACTCAGTGAAGGACAATCATCATCTGCTGAGGCTGAACACATGCATGGAAAAGGTTATTAAAGAACAGCTGAAATGTGGTTGCTTCCTTGTATTAGAAGAGCTTTTTTTCCTGCTATACAGGACTAAACTGCAGCTCAAGGCTCTCAGAACCGGAGGAGGTGGGGGATTTGGAATAGCAGTGGTACTGCCACGTGGGTATTTAAAGGGAGCCTTTGCTATAGCACCAGTGTGGGGAACTCAGCACTACAATAATGTGCTTGTAATTATTACTTATGATTCATACCACAAACAAACCAAGCCACAGGATGGCTTTGGCTCGAAATAATCCAAGCCAGCATTTTCCTTCCTGCTCAAGGCAGTTCTGCGGCAGCCATAAAATACAGTGTGTGACTTGGGTAGGGGCAGGTCACATCCCTTTTCCTGCCTTTTTTGGTGGGGAAGAGGCTTTCTTGGCCACAGACCTACCAGGAGCATCTCAAGTAAACAGCTCACCTGCAGGACTACCCAGCAGAGCTGTCCTGGATGCAATGTCCACATGGGATCAAGACAAGACTAGATAAAACCTTGGAAGAGATTTATTAGGGGGTATTAAGCAGCCAACTTGAAGACCGGTGGAGGCTGAGACCATAGCGGAGAAAGAAGAATCACTTGGAGTGACCCCACTTGCAGCACTGTGTGCAGTTCTGGTGTCCCCAAGATAAGAAGGACACGGAGCTGTTGGAGCAAGTCCAGAGGAGGCCACGAGGATGACCAGGAGCTGGAGCAGCTCTCATATGGAGACAGGCTGAGAACATTGGGGCTGTTGAGCCTGAAGAAGAGAAGCTGCATAGAGACCTCAGAGCAGCTTCCAGTGTCTGAAGGGGGCTACAAGGATGCCGGAGAGAGACTCTTCATCAGGGACTGTAGTGATAGGACAAGGGGTGATGGGTTCAAACTATAACAGGGGAAGTTCAGGTTGGAGATAAGGCAGAAGTTCTTCCCTGTGAGGGTGCTGAGGCGCTGGCACAGGGTGCCCAGAGAAGCTGTGGCTGCCCCATCCCTGGCAATGTTCAAGGCCAGGTTGGACACAGGGGCTTGGAGCAAGCTGCTCTAGTGGAAGGTGTCCCTGCCTGTGGGGAAGCTTTAAGGTCCCTTCCAACACAAACCAGTCTGTGATTCTATGCTCATAAATGTCAGTTTTGTTCTTACTTAGTACCCAGATCACTTGGAAACAGTGCACTGGGTCAGAGGGAGCCTTGTTCTGAACCAGCTCTTATGTTCTTGGGAAAGTTCACCTCCTTCTCATCTTTGGCAGGGTTATAAAAAGATGCCCCCTGCATTGCTTTGCAGGCTGCAGGAGATTAGCACTTATCCCACGCAGGAAAACAAGCAGCAGGGGCAGGGTTGGGTTTGGGGAGAGCAGATAAAGGCAGCAGCAGTGTAGGAACCATGACTTAAACTGGAGCTGTAGAGAACACAGAAAAGGAGACGAGAGAAGAAAATACCAAGGCAGGAAATGGCTGCAGGGTGGAGCTGTGTAATGAAATGTCTCTACAATTTGAGGGTAAGATGGGAAGAGGAACAGGCCTTAGGAGGTGGGTGGTAAAGCAGCACCGAGTGACTTCATATTTTAAATATTTAAACATTACAAGGACTTGAAGGTGTACTTTGCTCTGACAAAAGGTTGTTTAATGCTTTTGCTTTAGGAAGGCATAGTCCCTTTCAGTCTTTCCTTGCTAATGTTAAAAGAAGTAAACACAGTGCTGATATCCCAGGCAGCTCTGCAAGCCAGTAATAGAGCAACCTCTGCTGAGCTGACGTAGACCTGTAACCACCTCAGGAGAAATCATTTGCTCAAACAGTGCTTGCACTGTTTAATTATATTCATTTTAGGCACTTTAACTACTGTGCTTAGGCAAGAAAACCATTTCCTTTCACTATGACTACCTTTCTTCATGCTGTTTTAACCTCCTACCTCTTTCTGTGTGAGCTTCAGAGGTGCGTCCCAACTGAAGTTGTTCCAAATGGCTGGTACCCGTGTCTGACCCAAGCTTGTAAGTCACAAAACCCCAGCACAAACCCACATCAGTGTTTCTCAGTCCTCCCTAGCTCCATGCCCATGTAGGTGTTAAGGACATACTTCATGGTGCTGCCTGCTGAGATCCTCCACTCTGCTGCTGGTGGGGAAGCATTAGAGTGGTATCAGCTCTCAGGTTATTTGGTTCAAGTCCTAGATGACAATTTTCATCTTGAGATACCTTCTATTCTAATCTGGCCAATTTAGCTCAATTTGCACATGGATGGTGGTAGAAATCAAGTCAGACCTCAGGCTAGAAGTCAAATGCTCATAATGTGGATGACAGTCTCAGATGTTATTTGGCTATCTGACCATAGAGGTTTAAAGGGAGTAGTAGATAAGGAAGAGAGTAAAGAAAGGCCTGCAAGGAAAGGAAAAGAAGCTTGAAACTCAGACAAAACAATCCAGATGAAGGATCAAGAAATGAGTGAAAATGTAGTTACTGCAGCAGACAAGGAACTGCTGCCTCCAGGGATAGCTTTATGGAGGCTGGCAGGGAAAGGCAGCTCCTTGGGGGCCAAGAAAGACATCTGAGTGATGAGAAAGGGAGGAGAGTTCAGACATGAGCCTCTAATCTCTTTCCATGGGAGAAGTGTAAATACACCTGAAGTCTGTTTGCAAGTATTAAACAGAGTAATAATGCAGTTTTATTAAAAGCATTAGAGATGTTTCCAGTTCTTACAACAAACAAACAAACAAACCACCCACAGAGACAAGAAAACTCACAGTGCAAGGGGAAAACAGCACCTCTCCAGAAGGAATGTGGAGTCTGTAGAGGAGAAAGTCTGCTAGACACAGCCACAGGAAACCCAGCATTAATGCTCACTCGGCTCAAGCAGTGGTTATTCGTGCTCAGGAGAACATTCTTGGACAGTTAGTACAGAGATGACTGTGTCTTTTAAAGGTTATCCTGAAGCAATTCTTCACGCAAAGGAAATGGATTTAGGCTCCAGCACCATCTCAGATCTGCCCCCTTATGGTGTGTGAATGAGTATTGCAGCAGCTCCTCTACATGGGACCACAAAGCACTAAACAATCACCAACAATTCAAAATGAATGTCAAAACCCGAGTAGGAGATACATTAATCGGCAGGAATAAGCAGCAACACAGTGTTACATACGTAGACCTGGTTCGATAAGGACTATTGCAAAGCCAACGTTGTGTATCTCAACATTTCACCTACTACACAGAGCAGCTTCTTTCCTAACTTGATGTAGCACAAGTTAAAACACCAACTCATTTGACTGAGATAAATCACCTTAGGGAAGGGGACTTGACACCACCAGCAGTCTGCAGCCTTCTAGGAGGGCAAGGCAGAGACTGGGCTGGGTTGTGCCTAATAGGTACGTTGTTTAAAGGCAGATCTGCATCAGTCTCTTGCAAACTGCTGAGATTGAAGCTGACCCCCCTGTAAACGGGTTATAGCAAAGTCAGCTGCTCAGGGCTGCTGCTCTGAAAGATCCCTGGATGAGGTGCAAAGTCCCTTAAGCAAATGGCAATGTCACTTGCCAAGGACTCTGAGTATGGACCAATCATGAGCACCCTTTGTAGTGCCCTGGGTGATGGTTTCCAAATATTTTAAGGGACTCATGAACACAACTGTCATTACAGAAGGCAGAAGTTCTTCCCTGTGAGAGTGCTGAGGCGCTGGCACAGGGTGCCCAGAGAAGCTGTGGCTGCCCCATCCCTGGCAGTGTTCAAGGCCAGGTTGGACACAGGGGCTTGGAGCAACCTGCTCTAGTGGAAGGTGTCCCTGCCCATGACAGGGGTTGGAACTGCATGAGCTTTAAGGTCCCTTCCAACACAAACCAGTCTGGGATTCTGTGATTCTATTAAAAGTCACCCATGAGAATGAAATCACTTCAAAACCTTGTATCTAGAGGTTTAAACCAAGCCAAGCACTGAGACTTCTCACTGAGCAAGATACAAAAGCAGTTACAAAGACCTTTATGTATGTGGGGATGGGAAAGCAGCTTAATCGTAACTTTATGCAATATAGACTTTTGTGGTCTCTCTGATGCCAAAGACTCTTCAGAAACAAACCTGGAACCACCCAGACAACTTTGCAGAGGAGCTTTCAAGTGAAGATGCAGGCGATGAATGCTCCCAGGCCACCCACATGCTGGGAGCCCAGGGCAGCCAAGATGTGCTTATGTGCTCTGGGTCCCTGCTTGCTCCTCTCCCCCTCCAAAGTCACCGTTAAGCTGAGTTTAAATGGTTTAGGAAAAGGACATGGTCAGCAGAGAACTAATATTAATTCAGCGCAGGAAAGGGAAAAGGCAGCCTGTAACAGTCATGGTTTCCTTTCATCCTAAGGGGGGAAGCACTAAATATTGACTCAGTTAAATGAAATTAACCCCAAATATATCCCAACTGGTCAATTTATTGTAAATATTAAGCTCAAAGAAGTGAAATATTAATGTTCAGATTGAAACTTGAGCTGAAAGGGAAAGATTCCTTTCCCAATACAGTGGTGACACCTAGAGGGAGAGGATTTCACTGTGGGCTTGGCAGCTCCTAAAGGGACTGAAGGGGAGTCATAAAGCTCAGTCTGAGCCAGCAGTGACTCTAGAATCCCTTATTTCATCCTCTGGAGATCCCTCTGTGTGCTCCAACACAGGAAGACACAGCAAGAAGAAAGCTCCTTGCGGGTATTGGTGCTCCAGGAAGGCACATGAAAAAGAGGGAGTGGAAAAGGAAGAAGCCTGAGCAGCTTCCATACGGAAGAGGGTCCCAAGGGCTTCCCTGCAGCAGCTCCTGCTGCTCAGCCACCCCTTACTCTGTAGGAAGAGCAAAGTACTTCCGATGCAAATCATGCTCAGCCACCAAGGATCGTGGCCCAGGCCCCCAAGAGCAGATAACCCTATTCATGCCATCCCTAATAGACCTGCCCTCCACTCCCAGACTCAAGAACTCGATCTCCACATGCCTTTCTTAAAGCCTTCCTCTCTCAGCTTTGTGCAATAACTGTTAAACCTCAACATCAGACATCAGAGAACCCAAGCAGAAGCCAGCTCCATAAGAACTCATGCTGTGTTACAGTCTGTGTTGGTCTGCTTGCTAGAACATGCAGGAAACTTCAGCCAAGGGTGTTACTACTCCTCCACAGAAGGTGGGCCCCACCTGGATTTGCAATTCTAACTACACTGTTGGCTTTATGCCTTGTTTTTGTTGTTGTTGAAGTCTGCATTTTCTTTGGCTTCACCCAAATAAAGATCAAGACTAAAGGTGAACAGTGAACCATCAAATGGAGCAGGGGTGGTGCTTGCAGCATGAAACCTGTGGCTGCACCGATGCACTTGATATCTACTCTTCAAGTTCTTCTGGAGAATGTGTGACAAGCATGAGCTCATGCTTAAGGAACACAGGCATTGCCTTGTCCACCTGGGATACATCCAAACATCTCATAGTGAAGTCTGAAATAATCTGTGCCTCTTTCCTCCCTCTTAAGGTTACTGGGACAAACTCCATCCTTGCTTTGATTTCTGGGAAGACTTCAAAGGAAGCCTCAATAAAATGGGATTCAAAGGAAGGACTTGGGGGTGTTGGTCGATGAGAAACTGAGCATAACTGAGCTTCAGTGTGCGCTTGAGCCCAGAACCCCCCTGTGTGCTGGGCTGCACCTCCAGAGCGTGAGCAGCAGCTCAGGGAGGGGATCCTGCCCCTCTGCTCTGCTCTCTGAGGAGACCCCACTTGCAGCACTGTGTGCAGTTTTGGTGTCCCCAACATCAGAAGGACATGGAGCTGTTGGAGGAAGTCCAGAAGAGGCCACGAGGATGATCAGGGGTTGGAGCAGCTCCCGTATGGAGACAGGCTGAGAACATTGGGGCTGTTGAGCCTGGAGAAGAGAAGCTGCGTGGAGACTTCAGAGCAGCTTCCAGTGTCTGAAGGGGGCTACAAGGATGCTGGAGAGGGGCTCTTCATCAGGGACTGTAGCGACAGGACAAGGGGTGATGGGTTCAAACTGAAACAGGGGAAGTTCAGGTTGGATATAAGGCAGAAGTTCTTTACTGTGAGGGTGCTGAGGCGCTGGCACAGGGTGTCCAGAGAAGCTGTGGCTGCCCCATCCCTGGCAGTGTTCAAGGCCAGGTTGGACACAGGGGCTTGGAGCAACCTGCTCTAGTGGAAGGTGTCCCTGCCCGTGGCAGGGGTTGGAACTGGGTGAGCTTTAAGGTCCCTTCCAACCCAAACCAGTCTGGGGTTCTATGAGTGAGGAAGATGTGCAGCTGAGAAGGACAAACATAATGACAGCTTAAAATCCTATTTGGAAGCATGTCACAAACATTCACTGGCTATTTTTTCCAGCTCATTGGGTATGATAATGGTGTGACATGGATTAGCTTTTAAGTTTAACTTAATTCCTAAGATCATGCCTGCAGCCTTTGTGCTCAGGGATTGTCAGGAGGTGACAAAGTCATGCTTGAATGGACACTGCCCATCGGTGGCTGTGAAGACACAGAACCATGGAATCAACCAGGTTGGAAAAGACCTTTAAGCTCATCAAGTTCAACCATTCCCCAGCATTGCCAAGGCCACCACTAACCCATGGCCTCGTCTACACCTCCTTTGACCTGCTGCTCACACTTCTTTTGATGCAGTCCAGGAGGATACAGTTGGTCATATTCAGCTGCAAATCTTGATCAGCAGATGAAGGAATTCCTGCATTTCACTTACATTTCAGTTTGTTAGAAGGCCCTTCACAGTTACAGCAGCAGAAGGCATCAGGGTACCAGCTCCTCTGTTAGAGACATCACACTAAATACAAACCCAAAATCTTCACTAACAGCTCCAATGCAAACACAAATAGACATTACTTGTAAGCAGAATCTTGAGATTTAAATAAGAATCCAGTGTATTCTGAATGTCTACATCTTTTAACTAAAAAAGCAGGCAAATATTGCCAGTATAAAGGAATACAAGTACTCAAATTCCATTAGACTCCCTGGGAATTGTCCATATAAAGCTTAAACACTGTCTAATCTTCAACTGACCTACACTGGGGAAGGGGCTTTCCCATCCTCATTCACTCTTTACCTCAGCAGCTGCTTCCTCCCCACTTATACATTATATTTTAGGGAAACTTTCATAGAATCACTTTGTTTCTCTCACCCCATGTTTGTTCATTCCTCACTATCACATTCCTTTCTGGGAAGAGCTCTTCCTTCCATCTATTATTGTTAGGGCTGCCTTATCTCTGCTTTCCTTTCTCAGGCATTTCCAAGTTTTCCTTTAAGTTTCATTGCTGCAGTTGTTTGATATTTACCAGAAACCACATTTCCTGCTCTTTCTTCCAGCAACACCACAGATGAAACCAGATTTAAAGCTGATGCAGAAATGAAAGTGTAAAATATACTGACAGGAAAGGAGGAGAAGGGGGGAAAGGGAAAAAAGAAGGCAACAAGTGACATCAGCCAACTGATAGCAGGGAACAATGGTAAGGATGAGATTTTTCCAGGATCCAGAGAGGAAATCCTTGCAAGACAGTTGAAATGGGAAGCTTCCATGGCAAGTTGATGGGCACTTGAAATTAATCCATTGTACAAAGCAGCCTAGGGTAAAATTTGGGAATACTATGGAAAAATCAGTGAATTTACTTGGAATTTTGCCATCAGTTTCAGTGAGGTCATATTGCTTTTGAATGTTAGATGTTTTCAAAGAAAGGTGTTGCTGAAAAGCCCAACAGAAAAGGATTTGCAGACCAGGGACTCAAGCAGTAATGACAACTTCCCAGTACAACCAATGTCCATAGGAAATTATGTGGTTCCAGGTCTGTGCTAGATTTAAAGATATAAGCTGTCTTTCACTAGCATAGAATCATAGAATGGTTTGGGTTTGAAGGGACCTGAAGCTCACTCAGTTCCAACCCCCTGCCATCATCAACAGCCCATGTTTACAGGAGAGATAGGAGGACTGGAGCATCTCCCATATGGAGACGGGCTGAGAACATTGGGGCTGTTGAGCCTGGAGAAGAGAAGCTGTGTGGAGACCTCAGAGCAGCTTCCAGTGTCTGAAGGGGGCTACAAGAATGCTGAAGAGCGACTTCATCAGGGACTGTAGTGATAGGACAAGGGGTGATGGGTTCAAACTGAAACAGGGGAAGTGCAGGTTGGATCTTAGGCAGAAGTTCTTTACTGTGAGGGTGCTGAGGTGCTGGCACAGGGTGCCCAGAGAAGCTGTGGCTGCCCCATCCCTGGCAGTGCTCAAGGCCAGGTTGGACACAGGGGCTTGGAGCAACCTGCTCTAGTGGAAGGTGTCCACGCCCATGGACCTTTGGGTCCTTTCCATCCCAAGCCATTCTATGATTCTATGATGCTGTCCTTATCTTTTGACTCACAGAACTGAAGTTAGCTGAGCTCAGCAGTAATATCCTGTACCTTCATCCACTACAAGTTACTTATCTGAAGGAGCACTCTGCAAGGCACTGGTGGTGAGCTTGCCCTGTAAATATGAATGGAAGCAGTAATAGCAAAGCTGAACCAATTTGATGTTGAGGATAATGATTTGTGAGCGAAGATAATCATTTGCTAAATGCAGGATGGCTTCTGGTTTACAAGACAATAACATGCAGGCTATCATCAGCATAGAGTAATGAAGAACCTGGTGTTACCCACAACCAGCACTCACACAGAGGGATGTTGAGACTGCTGGAAGGTTCTAATGACCAGTTAGTGGCACTTGCCATGTAGATTGGGGAAGCAGCAGTACCATAGCTTAGAAAAAGAAAGGTCTGAATGACTTTACAGGTCTTTCCTTCCTTCTTCATCCATTTCCAGCATCTCCAAGTACTAAGAAACACCAAACTGCACTTGAAGCACACTAGGGGTAGAAGAACATTCCACAGGCACTACTATTTCCTAGAAATACTTGTTCAGAGGCCATTGAAATATAAACTTCATATACTTTCAGCTTGGTTAATTTACTCTGCCTGTTTTAACACGTTTTGCATGTCCTAAGAAAAAGAAAACAAGGAATATTTCCAGAGCTGTGTATGTTCAGGTATGTTCACACCTTCTTAGTCCCTTGCAGAAAAACACCAGGTACAAGACAGTTCTCCTGTACCAACAGTTAATAGGTGCCCAGTAAGGTCAGGATTTCACTCCAGCTTGCTGGATAGTAATAAACTGAATTTTAATAAACCCTCTGACACTCAGTATAGGGAAAGAGAAAGATGACCTGAAAATTATACTAGCTATTTCACTGAAAAACAGTCTATAGAAGAAGAAAATGCAGTGCTGAAGTACTGCAATGAGTGTAAAGCCTCTCAGATTTAGGGTACTTGTAGCTCTCTCCTACTTGCTAAAACATCGTGGAGTTCTTGTGCAAAGGGAAGCTGAGGAGAAGCACAAGTAACAAAGTTCGTAAGTGGAGGTTTTAACCCTTAAAACCCAAACCATTTTTTGATTTTTATGAGTAATTGCCAAAGTATCAGCATCCTCTTACAGTCAAAACACAGACACCCAATTTAGGACACTCTGGGAGCTGTGCATTTGGAAGGACACTGGACTAAAGTGGTTGCATCTATACCTACTGTGCCTTGAACACACTCAGACCCAGACGCTCAGAGGCTGCTTTTGGAATAAAAGCCAGTGGTAATGTGAGAGCCTCTAAACATCTTCTGAGAGCTGCACCAGAGCTTCCAATTATGTTCAAGTGATGCATTTTAATAGCTACCTTCTTCAGTGGAGGAAAAGTTTCCCTTTGTGCTAACTTTGATGTGATAATAGGAAGGAAAAGAATATGCTTGCACTCTTCATTACTGTTTTACCAGCCCAAGAAAGTCTGACGGAATATAGGCTTTAATCCCCACAAACATCAAGAGCAAACAAACATTCATTTCAGAAGAGCCATAATTAGGGAGAAGAAAGGAAAGAGAGAGCCACCAGCATCAGAACCACTTGGCCTTCACACAGTGTAAGGCCAGTGGCCAACAAACAACTAAATTGAAATAGGATAAAAGTGTAAAGTGACTAAATAAAAGCCAATTGAGTTCACAGCAGATTGTGCAGAACAAGTGGGTGATCAGAGAAGACTTCTTTTTAAAAGAAGATGTAAACATACAATTCAAAAAGGACTTTCCTCTCAGATGCCTTAAAACCCATCCTCCTGTGTGGAGAACCAGCTTCTTTGCTCCTGTTTCTGTTACAGAAACAAACCTCTTAATCATAGAATGGTTTGGGTTGGAAAGGACCTTAAAGCTCATCCAGCTCCAACCCCTGCCACAGGCAGGGACACCTTCCACTAGAGCAGGTTGCTCCAAGCCCCTGTGCCCAACCTGGCCTTGAACACTGCCAGAGATGGGGCAGCCACAGCTTCTCTGGGCACCCTGTGCCAGCACCTCAGCACCCTCACAGGGAAGCACTTCTGTCATATATCCCCCCTACATCTCCTCTTTTGACAAACCTCCTACGCAGGCTGCAGTGAAGGGTCATGCTTCACATAACCACTCTCCAGCGTGATTGCAGGCTGCCTCCAAAACAGGCCATCCTTCTTCTTCCTCCCTGCAAGCCTAACTCAGCAATCCTGTGATCATAGGGAAAAGTGGTTCAGCTGCTGGTTAAGTGTAAAATGTCACTTTTTTGGGGGTACAGGTTTAATGGAAAGCCAGCTGCCCAGCTGAACCTGCAGCCACACAGTGACTGGGGCTGCTGCAAGGAAAGCAGCAGGGATGCAGCTGGTTTGGGGAACCTTTTGGCAAAGGTTCACAGTTGCAGCATCTGTGAGAAAACAAAAACAGACTCAGCTCTTCTCCAGCATCTGCTACTCCTTTGTCAGCCTCATCCATTGAGGACACCAGACAGAAGCTGTTTGTCCTGGCTTTCTCAAGTCAACACCAGTCAGTCTGCTTCAGACCACCTTTTGCTCAGGGGCTCACTGTGACACCACCCAACTCAACAGCTGAGCATCTTTTCCACCCTCCATCCTAAAATGGCCTACATAAACCCACTAGTTTCTTTTAATCCTTCCATACAAAGTCAGCCAGTTAATTGAGATTAATCCCATTTGAATAACTACTAAGAAGTAATGGTTACAATTAAAACATTTACAAGCACATGAATATGTACAATCAGCTGAGATGAGCTATCTGCAGTGGGAAGAGAGTCCCAAAGTGGCTGTCTACAAGGTCTGGGACCCCAGGTGCTGAGCAAGTACCAACAGATCACAGAACAGGCACAGCACAGCATGAGAGTCATAGGATCAGCAGTTGAAAAGAGCTGTGGCTCTGCACTACCAGAGATGCAGACACTCAGGAAGGGGAGTGTGAGGTAGGGCTTTAATTGTATGTGTGAAAGCCCATCTCTGCCCTCAGAAGCTCAGCACAGGAGGAATCCAACCATGAGTGATCACCTCAGGGTGCATCTGTAATGTGAAAGCTGCAGATAGAACAGTTGAGTCTGGATAAAGATAAAAACACTGAGCAACACCAGCTCATGCATAAGCTGGCATAAGATGTATGCAAGTTGCAAACCAGGGGTAGGCAGTGTGTCTGCAGTGGGTGAGAGGACTCACTGATTTGTGTTTCCTCAGAGGAGATAACGTGTCCCTGAACTGCCAGCTTCACCTGGATTCACCTGCAGACTAGATAAACTATCGAGCTGGGAATAAGATTACAGAGCAAACAACCCCCCAGACAAAGCTGCTTTTATCTGTTTCAGAAGCCTTCCTGCAATCTTTATGTCATCTTCTACCTGCCAGAGCTGGGGGGAAACAAAGTTCAGAGAAGCACTCCTTCAGCAGCCAGGAATGCTGTCTGATTCTGGGTCAGAAACTAGCTGGCAACAGGGAGAATGTGTTCTTGGTGAACCCCCTTCAGGGCTGCTCTTCTTTGGGCACACTCTATAGCTTCCTCTCCCACTGTTCAATGGAGCAGTTACCTCATGTTTATACCTTAAACCTGACTCTTGCTGTGCAAGAGCCTCAGGGAGGAAAGAGCCAATGCAGGAAAGGGAAGAATGGAACATTCCAAGATGTTAAAGCAGTCCCCAGACCAGAACTATCAGAAGAAATAGTCCCTGTTCATAACTGTGTGAAGTCACTGTCTCCAGCATGCTGTCAACTGTCTCTTCTCTTTTTAGCCACAACTCTGGGATTACACAGACAAGAGGCTGACTACAAATACTCTCTCCCAAACCACATCCCTTCACACCTCCCTGGCCACATAGCCCTCTTTGGGAAGTGTCAGGAATTCTCCAGCATCACAGAAGTGAAACTTGATGCTTCCTATGAAAGTCAAACTAATACTTAATAAAAAACCCTCACTGAAGCAGCAGATTTGAGACTACTCAGGAATGTTGCAGCCGTGAGAGTCGAAGGGTACAAAAACAAGACAGGGTCTGCAAGAAGACAGGTTTAATAAGGGATATTACCTCGCCCTCAAACACTGCTGAATGTATTTAGTGCATTCAGAGTCTCTCAGCCAGAGGCCTCAGGCTGCAATTGGAGCTCCCTTTCTGCTTGGACAGATACTTGACTAAAATCAGGCTGGTGAGCAGAGGGCTCCTCCTCCAGGGTCACATTCCAGGGCTGGAGACAAAAACGTTTTCATCATGTGTGCACACACTCACAAGCTTAAGACAAATTAGCAGGGGAGTGAGGTAATTTATTCTCCATATGTTTAAATATGTTCTTGTTCTAGTGCAAAAGTGCTTGCTTTGGGAGTAGGGGCCTTCTATTAAGTGCTCCATATGGGTCTCCTGGAGGCCCAGCTGAATTCAACCCCCCAGCTGATGGATTTGCTGTTAAGGGGAGTCCTGTGCAGCAGGACAGATCCTCAGACCACAGACACTGCAAACAGTTGGAGCTTTTGCCTGTCTTAGCCCTGAAAGTCAAGTATGGTTCCTGCTCAATGCAGGTGGATAAATGCAGTCACCATTAGCAAGTGTTAAATCACACTTTAACCTATAGAATCATGGAATGGTTTGGGTTGGAAGGGACCTTAAAGCTCATCCAGTTCTAGCGCCCTGCCATGGGCAGGGACCCCTTCCACTAGAGCAGCTTGCTCCAAGCCCCTGTGTCCAACCTGGCCTTGAACACTGCCAGGGATGGGGCAGCCACAGCTTCTCTGGGCACCCTGTGCCAGCGCCTCAGCACCCTCACAGGGAAGAAAGTCTGCCTTATATCCAGTCTGAACTTCCCCCGTTTCAGTTTAAACCCATCGCCCCTTGTCCTATCACTATACCAGCCCATACAAGGTTAGACTGACTTAAAGCTCAGATATTGAGCAGAGAGCTTGAAATTGAATTTGGGCACATTCAAGATGGTTGCACTGTGAATAAAGAGTGGGTAAAGTGGTTTAAAAACCCCCAGAACTGCTTTGCAGATTTTGTCCCTCTGTCCCAGTGTGCCACTTCCGCAACAGCTGAAGGGATTAAACAACTGAATTCTGTTATCAGTGATTTGCATGAAGATGGTTGGATCTGAGTTACTGGGTGGCAACACCACAGCAAGCAGGTCAGACGGTGCCAGTTTGTATCTGCAAGATCCCATCTGGATACTGGATCCAGCTTTGAGCCTTTCAGCCCAAGAAACAACTGGAACATGTCCAGCCAAGGGCAAACACGACTGTGTTAGAGCACAGGATGAATGAGAAGAGACCAACAGCAGGTTCATTCAGGTGAGAGAAGGCAAAGGCGGATCAAACTGCTGTCTTCGTCTGTCTAAGAACACAGATACAGAGAGAACACAGATACAAACCCTTCTTGGGCACACACGGCAGAATGAAGAGGCACCATACACAAGCTGCAGCATGGAATATTTGCATAGATGGAAGGAAAAATATTTCCTTCCACAATGAGTGTGGTCAAACTCTGGAACAGAGACCCAAAGATGTAAGAAAATCCCTGTCCTTGGAGGTTTGTGAAGCTTACCTGGCCAATGCTCTGAGCAGCCTGGCCTAAATGTAAAGGTTTTGGGCCAGAGACCTCCCAGAAGTCACCTCCAGTTAAACTGGCCTCAAGCCAGTGACTTCTTGAACTGCTCCATCTACACCACAAACCCACATCTAGGTGCTGAGCTGGCATCATCCTGCTTGTGAGTCTCCAGCTGAAGGTTTAACATGTACATGTCTTATGTGCATAAACTCAGTTTTAGCACAGTTTCCCTGGGCCTCTCCACACAGACAAGCCTCACAAAGGAATGTGTGATCATCCCAGAACCTGAGCCAGTGTTTCATCACTGAAGCCTTCAATTATGCTCTGCTTTGCAAGTGTAGTGATTAAGGAGCTACAATTTGATCTTCAGGATGATTTCTATGTTTCTATGAAAACATTTGGTTTTAAAAGGTCATTAAAGTGTTCTGCCATCCAGAATACACAACGGTTCTTAAAACCAGCCATTAAGAAAGCCAAGCTCAATGTTTGCCCCATTTTAAGTCACCTAAGAAAGAACATCCACTCCTGTGGGGAATTTCACTGGGTTTCAAAACAAGCACCTTCCTCTCACTCATTCCGATGGCACAAATGAACCTGGAGGAAGAGCGGGAGCACCCCTCACCATTCCAACCCAAGTAGCTGCCAGGCTGGGAAGCAAAGGGCTGCAAACAGGCTGAAATCCCTATCAGGCACAAAGAACCAGGGCAGGGAGGAAAAGACCCTGGTCACATCTAGGAGTGAACCATGCCCAAATACAGCACCTGAAGGTAGAAACTGAGGTAACCAGAGCCACATCTGTCAAAACTGGGTGGTTTCTACATCACCTGCATGCTTGGAGAAGTCATTTCCTAACCTTGAGGGCAACAGCAAACACAAACCTCTGCTGATCAATGTGGGTTTGTGTAGATAGGAATGAGCGGGAGATGGGTCACTCCGGGGTCAGCTGCTGATAGTGCAGGAGCTGCTTATAAACACATCCAGGTAACACGACTGGGGTCAAAACAGATAAGCTGAGCTTCAGGTTCACTTAAGAAGTAGCAGTTTCTTTTACTGGGTGGTCTTGGGAGCTTCTCCCACATTCAATATATCAAAGTTACAGCAATAAAAGGCATGCATAGGGATTTAAAAGGCTGAGTAAAAGCTAAGGCTTACTCTGGAGCTGAAGAGGGCCCATGCCCAGGAGAGGGAGATGATCCAATGCAATGGGATGTAAAAACAACACCACCTCCAAATTATTCCTACCCCGAGGAACAATAAGGATCCTCTCCTCTTGCTCCCAAACTGCAGGCAGCTGCCAGACACCCCCACAAGAGACAGGGGAAGGGGAAAACCTCTGCACACAAGCCCGGGGGTGGTTCGGCACCCAGGGGTGGAGACAGGAGCGGCTTCTCCACCTTGCAGGAATGGAATGGGCAGGGAAACCGGTTTTGGCCTGAGGAACACCCTCTCCTCACTCTTAATGTATGAGATGGGATGGCAGGGGACCCCTTGATTAATATCAAGGTACATGTTCACCTTAGACAGGAAAGAAAGGCTGCCAGGGGTGGGTTCGAGGGCATCCTCTGTTATAGGATACAGAGGATATCCTACAGGATACAACCAGGGAGGGGGAAGGAAGCAAGTGTCCATCTCCTAAGGTAGATCCTGCCATTCTCCTGGGTTATAAGGGAGAGCAAGGGATCCCTTATAGCCTGAAGGAGAGGAATTCTCCCTATAAGATATAGTCATGGAATCAACCAGGTTGGAAAAGCCCCTTAAGCTCATCCAGCCCAACCGTTCCCAGCACTGGCAAGGCCACCACTAACCCATGGCACTGAGGCCTCCTCTCCACGGTGTGTGAACACTTGCAGGGACGGTGACTGCAGCCCTGCCCTGGGCAGCCTGTGCCGATGCCTGAGCATAGATGGGGGTCCCGTACAGCTACAGGGAGGGAATGTCCCGTGTAAGACAGAGAGATGAGGAATCCACCTTAACCTGCCGCGGTTTCACTTTAAAGAACAGGAGGGCATACAGCGCCTTACAGGCTGAGGGCAGCCCTCCCTTATAAGACAGGAACACGACGGGATCCACCTTGGAGGAGCTCACACAACCCAGGGGGAACCGCGGCCACTGCAAGGGACGGGGAGGGATCGTGGCTCCTACCGGCTGCAGGAGGCGGCCACACCGGGGGTGCCGTCCGCCGGGGGGGAGCGGCTGGCGCGGGCCCCAGAGCTGGCCCTGCCCCGTCTCCGCTGCGGGGGTTTCATGCCCACAGGCTCTGCCTCCATGGTGACAGGTCGCGCCGGGGAAGGAGGCGCTCGGCGAGTAATGGCGGCGGCGGCGGCAGCACCAGCGGCGGCGAACCGGCCCGTTTGAAAATGGCGGCGGTGGCGGCGGCGGCCAATCAGAGCGGCGGGAGGTGCGCGTTGCTAGGAGACGGGGGCGGGGCTTGAGGGAAGAGGGCGGGGCGGGGCGGGCCGTGGCTCTAGGGGACGGGAGGAGGAAGCGGCCTCTCGGTACACGGGTTCGCGGCCGCTCTCATCCATGTCTCCCGTCGTTCCCGTCCCTGCGCTCTGTGCTCCCTTTTATCCCATCTTCCGACCTTCCCCTCAGCCTTTTCTCCTCAGCGAACGCGAAGCCGGTGCCAGGACGGCTTCCCGGAGAGGGAGGCAGCGTCCTTATCCCCTTCAGAGGCAGGAATAAAGATGGTGTTGGAGCAGAAACAGCTCCCTCCCCAGAATTCTGCCCCTCATTGGGCAGAAATCGGCTCCGATCATACAAATTTACCTCAGACACCCCCTCAGAGCACACATAAGCGATTTGAATGGGGTGTGAGCTTTGGAGTGTCCGTTGCATGTGAGGATGAGGCAGTGGCTTCCCTCATGGAGCATCCATCCCCTTGCCTCTCAATTTAACAGGGTTTTCCCTCTGCCCAGACAACCCGGGATGTGCCTGGACCAAGCCATCCCTGTGTGGCATCATGAAGCCACACAAAAGAAGAAGCACCTCCTGCTCATCTCCCAACGACCGATGCGCAGATGATGGGGTCTTGCAGGCTGTGGTCCCCCATCCCTGAGCCACATCCCAGCACAAAACCACTGCGTAAACCATTTGCAGCGGGAATCTTCAATTCTAATGGTGCTGGGGAAAAGCAGATGCCTTGGCTATGACAGACATTAGGGACAAACCCCTGAAACCCTGCCTTGGAAAGCAATCAGGAGCCCTCACGGTTCCTCATGTCCCACTTTGGGTTAAGCAGAGCTTTGAGCAAGGCACCGGGTGAACATTTACACATGCTCCATGAGGGTGTTAATGGGAGATGTATCCCGCTTGGCTAAGATCTTGATTTTCCTCCTTCTCAGCCCTTTCCCGCTGTGGAAAGTCTATCATGGAGAAGCTGGGGTCTCTCCCTTCATTGCTCCTATGGATTATGGTTTATTGTTGCTTATAAATTGGAACTATCTCATCCCTGGAGACATTCCAGGCCAGGCTGGATGTGGTTCTGGGCAACCTGATCTAGTTGAAGGTGTCCCTGCTCATTGTCGGACTGGATGAGCTTTGAAGGTCCCTTCCAACCCAAACCATTCTATGATTGTATGAATATATGAATCTGTGATTCTATCTCCTCTCGAGTGCAAATCTGCCTTTAGACCAGACATACCTGGCAGAAAGATCTCCCTTCAACAATGCTGGCACCCCAGGCAGCGATGCTGGAATGGCCTTTTACAGTGGATCACATTCACTTCAGTCTGATCTCGACTCCTGTGCAGCAGTTGGATGGAATTCCTTGAAACCCATTAAAACCCCACATGTGCACAAGGCATTTCACTGACTTGGCTGTATTTTAGTAATGAATCTGAAATGGATTCTTCAGAGATACTAAAACACAAGCCCAGCTTTTGAAGTGGAACCTGCAGCTCGACTCAGAGATGTAGATGCCCCCTCTTTAAGCTGGATACAGAAAACTCCCAAAGGGTTTAACGTAACCATCTGTGAGACAAAATGTGAGGGTTTTAGAGAGATGCTGTGCTTCTAGTTTGAAACACACCATCGGGAAGGGAGAGAGGAGCAAACATACCTGATACACCAGGCTTACTCACAGCAGAGTGTGCCAGGGGAGTCAGACTCAGCACTGCTATTATGCTAAAGAGAAGGGAATTAAGTTTGCTTCTTATATTCCAGTGCAAACTTAACATGAGAAAACTGTGAGGTTTCTATTTTTGCTCAAACCTAAACAGTTTAGCAAGTTGTACTGCTTCACTATTTCATTTATATTGGTTTATAGCTACTGATAGACATTCAGTACGCTGCAGATGTTCATACACTTCATCTCTTCCAGCCAAATTCTTTGTAGTCCTCCATAGCTGTCTCCTACCTCATAGACCTGCCCTGCTCAGCTGGACCCTGGTTTCTGCAGGAACCATCCACAGACTGCTGTGTCCTCTTGGGTTTGAGAAGCTTCCAGTCTTTCAAGACCTGTTTTTTGCATTCTGAAGTGGCCAGAGC
This sequence comes from Psittacula echo, assembly GCF_963264785.1. Lineage (NCBI taxonomy): Eukaryota > Metazoa > Chordata > Aves > Psittaciformes > Psittacidae > Psittacula > Psittacula echo. The sequence continues at coordinate 161,246,950 of NC_137735.1, forward strand.
TGCATTCCTGAGCACTGTATCCCTGCAGTGCAGCAGGCAGTGAGCCACGGACTTAGCACAGAATCCCAGAATCCCAGAGTGGTTTGTGTTGGAAGGGACCTTAAAGCTCCTCCAGTTCCAACCCCCTGCCACAGGCAGGGACACCTTCCACTAGAGCAGCTTGCTCCAAGCCCCTGTGTCCAACCTGGCCTTGAACACTGCCAGGGATGGGGCAGCCGCAGCTTCTCTGGGCACCCTGTGCCAGCGCCTCAGCACCCTCACAGTAAAGAGCTTCTGCCCAAGATCTATCCTGAATCTCCCCTGTTTCAGTTTGAATCCATCACCCCAGTTCCCTGAGTCCCTATATCATTGCCTTGTTCTGCTCTAGGCACGGCAAACCATTGCTGTTTGTGAACAGAGGACAGCCCTTCTGAGGGCATTAAGGAATCTCAATAATTCTGGCTGGTGTCAAGTCACTGATGATCTACTGTAATCTCCAGTGTGGAAACACCGACAGGAACAAATTCTCCTGGTCTGATCCCAGGAATGCAATGTCCTTCTTAAAATCTCTACAGCTGGCAAACCAGGCATCAGCTTCAGATAAGCGTTGTTTCAAAGACCCATTCCAAGAGGCACTAGCTGAAGGACCATCCACTGGTTGAGAGTGGTATCCACATCATTTCCACTTGCTTTACACACAGGCTATAAGAGCAAATCACTGTCTCATCAACCAGTGCCCAAATCCAGCATTACCTTCCCTGGGTGCCTCATTCCCAGACTGTTGGCAGCGTCTCCCTTCCCACTGACACACACTCACTGTAAGAGTAGAACACTGGACACCAATCTGAATTCCAGCTGTAGTGAAATATGTTCACTGAAGACAATATGTCACATTAAGGGGGTCTTTTACTTGCTACCAGCCCAGGACTCGTGATCCTGATGAACCTGTCAGACCTCTTTGCAGGCAGTCCATTGAACATTACACCCTATCAGAGGGTGATTTGACCATCGTATTAGGGGTACACAGTCGCACATTCGCATACCAAGCTGGAAAAGGTTTTGAAGTAAGTTTTTAAGCCAATTTTAAGTTAATTTGAGTCTCCAGAAACTCACATAAAACAAATCTTAACTGAGATTTTTTATCATGTAATTTCATGACAGTTTAAGGTTTGAAGATTGCTGCTGACCATAATACCCCAACTGTGAGAGCAAGTGTGAAAGTAATGTATAAAGCCAGCAAAAAATCAACCACTAAATGTGCACAGAGTAAAGTTCTTACCCAACAGGCATCCTTATGGAGCGGAAAAGACAGATTCATCCAGTTGACTGATCCCATTCAGAGTCTTCCCCCATTTCCCCCCCCTAGTTTTGCATAGTTAAATGATCTAATTTGAACTAGTGACTCCTCATAGCCCACCTTTCACCAGCTGGTCAACTAATCTGCATAGGGATGAATTAAATGCCCAACTACACTTGCTCAGGGGAGGGTCTCAGTTTGATTTTCCTCCATTCTGGTTTTCTCAGGCCTGTTTTTCCTCACTCTTGTTTTCTCAGTCTGCCTACAAGGCCAAAGCCTCTCCAGTTATCAGTTCCCATTGTAAATCACTGTTGCTTCTCAGGTCTCCTGACCCTTTAAGAGGTCCTTGTATCTGTTTAAAGTCTTAAGTTCTTAACTAAATACCTCTGGAATTCTAACTGTATATGGTGGTAAGCTTAAATGTATGCTTAGCTTAAACTAAACACTTACAGAGCTTGAACATATGTCTATGGAGCTTGAGGTCCATGTTCAGTTTATCTCAGTGTATGCCAAGCTGTCAGGGTTGCCTGGGGAACTATCATAGGGCAGATTCTGTGCCTGTTAACCACATTCCATCCAGCTGCATTTTACCTTAAAATGTCTTTAGTATTGCAACATAACTTGGAGGATTTGTGTGTGTGTCTAAGTTCCCCCATTACTCCACACTGTAGTAAAAGGGAGGTCAAGTGGCAGTGGAAAGAAGGAGATGTAGATTGAAAATCAGTCACCTTTACCTCCTCTGGAAGAGGCTTAAGTCTTTATATTAAATGAATTTAAATTAGAGACACTCACCTACAACACCTCAAACCCACATCCACAGAGCCTCACAGAATCTGCTGAACAAGAGGAGAAGACAAAGTGGAACCTGACAGCACGGGCCACAGCTCAGAAGAGAGAAGAACCTCCCATTGTGGGCAACAGGATTCTTGGTGCAAACATCTTAGGAAGATGAGAAGCCAGTCGAGTTCAGGGATCATTTTCATGGCTCTTGTAATCCTCTTTATGAGATTTCCATTGATTTTTGGTGTCTCTCCAGTGGCTGGAGCTAGACCCTGAGCTAGAAGGATACTCTAGAGGAGCTTGTTCATTTGCCTAGTTATGGGAATAGTGCTTTGTAGTTGGACCCCATGTTAGAAGCAGTACTGCACTGTCCATTGGCACATCAGCCCATCTGTCAGAGATGAGAAAGAAGAACCTCTGGATCAGACAAGAAAAGAGGTAAATCAAGACTGTGTAAGGAACCTTCTCACAGTTTCCATTCCTTGCTGAGAGGTGGTAGCAACAGCAGTGATTTCATCAGGGGCTGCACAAGAAAACCCTTCCTGATGCTAAGGAGATCTGCCTCCCACACCTTCCTGCATTGCATTCCTTCTCGAATGGCAGGGCTTACCAGTTTGGATCCACGGTGTTCAAGGGGATCCGCAGCTTTTCACATTCTTTGTGTGGTTCACGGGAAAAACCACAGGCTCTCCAGAGGCTGAAACCAAACAACACTTACTTTTATAGTAAACTTCCCCAAAATGTGTCCGGAGGAACAAAAGTCTTGGCAAGTTCTTATTCTTATGAAAGATTTGAAGTAGAGGGAGGAAAAGAGGAAGAAAAGGAAGGAGAGAAACCAACGAGATAGGATCACCACCCCATGGATCCAGTGATGTCTTCTTGGTCAGTGAGTTGAAGTCCTTTTAGTCAGTGAGTCTGCTGAGGTCCAGGATGGAGAAGCCACACAGCTGAACGATGGGTGCCTTCTAACTGGTTCTCTTGGAATCTTCCCACAGGTGGGGATTCCTTTGTGTGCTTGCACATGCATTATGAGCTGGTTTGGAAAGTTCCAGATGGTGGCAGGGGTATCTGGTAAACCCCCAGGCCCAGTTAATGCTGTGCTTTGATGGGCACAGGCGCAGTGCAGCCCTGTCTCTAGGCAGTTTGGTGCCTGGGCAATTGATCTCCATGGCCTCAAGGCAGCCAACCCATGAAAACATCCCCATCTTCATGGAGCGTGACTTTGTTCTGCTTCCCTGATGTTTGCCCAAGCTATAACATGCTGATCATCACCAACAGGCATTGAGTTTCCTTCAGTTCCTTCCGTCTTTTGAGTTGTTTTGGGGCACAAAAGGGCCTCTTGACAATCACATACATGAGCAAGAGTCTTCAGCGAGACACAACAGCCTCACACTGTGCCACAGAATCACAGAATCACAGAATCCCAAGGGTTGGAAGGGACCTCAAAAGCTCATCTAGTCCAACCCCCCTGCAAGAGCAGGTGTAACCTAGAGTACATCACACAGGAACTTGTCCAGCCGGGCCTTGAATATCTCCAACGTAGGAGACTCCACAACCCCCCTGGGCAACCTTCCCTTCACTTCTGCAAGACAGTTACCAGCTGCATAGCCCTGATAACTGCTACTTGTGCAGTTTATGCACTCACCAGAGCCTGGAATTTAATAAGCATAAGTTGATTTAGGATGCTGTATAAAGAAATTATCCCAAAGTCAGGCGTTTGTTTCAACAGGGGTTGGTACAACCAGCCTCTTTCATGATGGTCAGGGCAGAAGCTCTGCCTTGCTTCAAGCCACATCCTCAGTTTATGGCTGAGTCCCTGGAAATGACTGAGGCTGTTCATACCACTGAAAATGGACTTGGCCAGCCCAGTGCCCATCAAAGAGAAGTAGGGTTGAAGATTGTGCCCACATAGTATCTGTGGGATCTCAAGCGTGGTGCACAACTGGAACTACTGAGGGAGCATAGCCTCTCAGTTTGAGCTTTGCTCCATACTTCATCTTTGAGGCCAGAAAAGATTTCACCCAAAGGAGGGTTTTGCCTGCTAAGGCTTCCTCTTCCCTGCTCTCATCAAGTAGTAGCAGGACTCTATTGACCCAAATGTCTGTCTTGTCAGGACTATTCTCATTTGGAAAGATTTTGTGGATTAGGCAGGGGATTAGTAACACATGTATTAATGACTTGTGGCTCTCAAACAAGCAGACTTCATTAGGCAATGATTAAAGCACTCTTCATTGACATCAACCTCTTTCAGGATTCAAAGTGTCAAGTGATTTCGTAGAGTTTAATACACTTGGCAGCCTTACTCATTTAAGCACTTCCAAAGTAGTCATCTGGAGGATTCAAGGCAGCTTAGACATTTATAGTGCCATAAAACATTAGGCCATAAGTTACACATGATGAGGGTGTGTGTCACCATCAGCATTTAGAGCCATTTAAAAAACCTCACCAACTTGTCTTGTATTTTCATCTAGGAAAAATATCCCTAGAAAATAAGTGCCATAAAACTAGATGGAAATTGCTCTCGCATTCCAGACAGTCAGCAAGTGTTAGGGTAGATAATGCACGTGGTTCACAAGCTCTGCCAAGTGACACAATCAACTCATGAAAGGTTTCAGAGCTCTTCCATGAGGCTCGTGAGATGCCCAAGGTGGCCAATCTGCTCTGAGCCTCAAGTGATGCTTTTCCCAACCATTCCAATTCCAGGTAGAATTGATTCCTTTTAGAAGAAAAATAGAGGGGATTAGTTTGGATAATCCAAATCACTCTGCTCTTCTGTTCTCACTCCTTGCACTTCCTACAAACATTATAGCTGGGCTTGCTTGTGTTTTGCCTTCACCAGAGACCTGACCAATGTAAAATCCCCAGTTTTACTCACAGCTCAGCCCCACGTGTATTTCCACAATGTATTCCAACCTTCAGAAGTTTTTTGCTTTTACATCTTCAAAACAATTCTCTGTGTAGGTTTAATGGCAGCATTTATCATTGTCAGAGAATTAGGACCATTAGAAAAACTCCATGCACTACAAGCAGAGTTGTCGTCATCTATGAACTTCATCTGTGGAGATGGAAAAGGTGTTGCTCAAATCTCTTCCACACAGCTCAGCAGGGGAACAGGTCTCTAGCTATAACATTACAATGCCCTTTTGACACTGCTATGAATTTGCTTTTGGCAGCTCCAAACCAATCCTTTTCCATAAGGGAGGAGGGATATGTGCAGGAATGAAAAGATCCCATGCAGCCAAGAACAGCCTGAACAATCAGATGTGTCTACCTGCCTTTTCCAGCCACGCAGCAGATCACTGCGCACCACATATACATATTAATCCCAATAATTCCTATTAAACCTCTGTGCTGAAACCTGATTCTTCTAAACCACTTGCTGCAAAGCTTCAGTTTTCAAGCCCAGTAAAGGCAGTGTTGGCAGCTCTGACATTAATCATGAAGAGCTAAGATTGAGTTCTTAAAGGGGTAATGAATTTCGCAAGAGCTTTTCTAATCCCATCTTTGTTTTCCATATGCAGACAGGTGGAAAGGAAAAGTCTCACTGGGAAGGGCCCTTTGAGAGGGTCAATAATGAATTGAGTCATCGCTGAAAGGCACCAGGCAGTTCCATAGTGAAGACTAACAGCAACACTCGACTTAACAATGGGGATTCTGGCTCAGTCTCTGATTAAAACACTTGTAAGACCAATAGTAGGGTCTGCTACTAAGACAGCAGGGAGCTGCTGGGATCCTTTCCATCCCTAACCATCCTATGATTCTATGATCTTCTGCAGAACCAGATAAAATCGCTTCATTGGCAGAGGGAAAGACGCAACTCAGTTTCTTCAAGGAATGTGCACACACACTCTTGACTGATGGGATGGTTTCAGCTTTGGAGACAGGGAAATGCAGAGAGAGATCAAGAAGAAACAAAAAATGGTTTTAGAAAGCTGAAAAGAAAAGGTATTGGAAAGCTGAAAGTACCAATACTACAATTAAACAATACCAAGGTATTGGAAAGCTGAAAACAAGGGAGGCAGGAGGAAGTTGGTGACTTGGGGCTCTGCTGACCAAATTGAAACTAAAAGTGCCCATGAGTCGACTCTAACGTTGGACAACATTCAAGGGCACGAGACAAACTGATGGCAGGGAAATGCATTGAGGGTTATTAGAATCATAGAAAGGGTTGGAAAGGACCTTAAGATCATCTAGTTCCAACCCCCTGCCCTGGGCAGGGACACCTCCCAGTAAATCATGCCAGTCAAGGCTCTGTCCAAAATGGCCTTGAACACTGCCAAGGATGAAGCATTCACAACCTCCCTGGGCAACCCATTCCAGTGCCTCACCACCCTCACAGTAAAGAATTTCTTCCTTAGATCCAATCTAAACTTCCCCTGTTTCAGTTTGAACCCGTTACCCCTTGTCCTGTCACTACAGTCCCTGATGAAGAGTCCCTCCCCAGCATCCTTGTAGGCCCCCTTCAGATATTGGAAGGCTGCTCTGAGGTCTCCACGCAGCCTTCTCTTCTCCAGGCTGAACAGCCCCAACTTTCTCAGCCTGTCTCCATACAGGAGGTGCTCCAGTCCCTGATCATCCTTGTGGCCTCCTCTGGACTTGTTCCAACAGTTCCATGTCCTTTTTGTGTTGAGGACACCAGAACTGCACACAATACTCCTCCAAGTGAGGTCTCACGAGAGCAGAGTAGAGGGGCAGGATCACCTCCTTCGACCTGCTGGTCACGCTCCTCTTGATGCAGCCCAGGATACGGTTGCTTTCTGGGCTGCGAGCGCACACTGCTGGCTTATGTTCATTTTTTCATCGACCAACACCCCCAAGTCCTTCTCTGCAGGGCTGCTCTGAATCTCTTCTCTGCCCAACCTGTAGCTGTGCCTGGGATTGCTCCCACCCAGGTGCAGGACCTTGCGCTTGGCATGGTTAAACTTCATAAGGTTGGCATCAGCCCACCTCACAAGTGTGTCGAGGTCCCTCTGGATGGCATCCCTTCCCTCCCGCGTATCAACCGAACCACACAGCTTGGTGTCATCGGCAAACTTGCTGAGGGCGCGCTCAATCCCACTGTCCATGTCACCCACAAAGATGTTGAACAAGACCGGTCCCAACACCGATGCCTGAGGGACACCACTCGTTACCGGTCTCCAGCCGGACATCGAGCCATTGACCACAACTCTTGGCGTGTGGAGTATGTCGAAACCACATGAAGTTCAGAAAGTCCCTGAGCTGAATAAAACTCAGAGGAACCACTTCAGGGGACCCTATATATATATTTCCCAGAGCCCTTTACACTTCTCCAAGCAGCTGTTTGTGGCCATGGCTGGTCCACTTGTTGAGAGTGGTCTACATGTCCATTTCCACTTGCATTATGAACAGGTTAGAAGAGCAAACCAACTGCTCCATGAGGTTTATGTTGAAGAGTTCAACACCATTGAGTCACCAGGTTATTCAAGAGCCATTCAAGGCACTTCTTCAGAGTCTAACCTATTTTCTACCAAATTACTCTTCAAGGCAATTAAAGGGAGGTGAGTAGAAACAACCCTTTGCAACTGGAGAATAAGTCAAAATATATCCCTGTGTTCTCACTACTGCTATGGCCTAAACTTGCTGCAAAGAAGCCCTTATCCCACAGCTGGTTCCTATCTGTTGTAGGAAACACAGAGGAGAAGCACAGCTGTGCAGACACAAATACAGAGGTGGAGCTTTCTCCACCCCGGGTTACAGGAATAGCTTTGAGACAGAGCTGGTTGGGGGAATTCTGCTGGAATTGTGTTCTGCTGAAATATGCAGTTCCAATCCAGCCGTCTGCAGAACGGGATGGGTCTGCCAGGGTTTACTTGGAAAGAAAGAGGAGAGTGGGGGAGAAGTTGGATTGGCAAAATACTCCATTCTGATAGCCTTGAAATGAAAGCTTTCAGTTTAAATCACCTTTTTTCCTGTAACTTTTTGCATTACAACAGAGAATATCAAAGGCTCCTACTAATGCCCATTGCTTCCTTTGGCTTTTATATCAGTAACTGACTTTTGTGGCAAGAATAATTCTTTGTTTGTGAGTATATCCCCCTGCATCCACATTGCTCCAGTGTCTCACACTGCAGGGATGTGCTTGCAGATGGAGGCTGTGTGTGGATGTACGTGTAGATGGAGCATAAGCAGAACCAGTGGGGTTATCCCTGCTCCCATCCTTCACATGCACAAAGCAGGAAGAGCTGACACAAAGGCCAGAGTATGAAAACAAACCCTGCACTGGACAGAAATGCATAGAGATACGCAGGGTAACATGTGGATAAATCATGTCTGGTTATCAGCAGCAGATGCCTGAGCTGAGGATGGGGCCTCACTGCGTGATAAAGGACAACCATTATCAGGAGCAGCGCTTCCAAGTCAGCCCTGGCAAACCTAAATTAGGGTAGAAGCGGCCTGAGGCTTCCCTACAAGGAGAAGCGGGGCTGTCCAGAGGATGCTGGTCTATGAGCAAGTGGGTGCCCCTTGGGAGGTTCCTCATTTGCCCATCAGACATGAGGCTGAAGGCCACACAGCAGAACTTGATGATGAAGAGGCTCTGGGACCGACCTGCTCTTGGCATTCAAGGGCATGCAGGGAGGGTGTAGCCATCTCACCAGTCCAAGGGATTGGCTGTATTGGTGGTTATCGCCCTCACAGAGAGAGCTTGGATAAAAGAGCTTGGATATGGAATCCATCCATATGAGGCAAAGTTATGTCCTCTGCATTCGTCAGGAAGGCTCGTAGAATCAACCAGGTTGGAAAAGCCCTTTAAGCTCATCCAGCCCAACCGTTCCCCAGCACTGCCAAGGCCACCACTAACCCATGGCACTGAGGCCTCGTCTCCACGGTGTGTGAACACTTGCAGGGACGGTGACTGCAGCCCTGCCCTGGGCAGCCTGTGCCAATGCCTGAGCACCCTTTGGGGCAGGAATTGTTCCTCATCTCCATCTAAACCTGCCCTGGTGCAGCTTGAGGCCGTTTCCTCTTGTGCCATCCCTTGTTCCTTGGGAACAGATCACAGCCACTGGTCCTTCCTCTATCAGAAGCTGTTAGTGGACAGTGGCGGCAAGTGGAATGAGCCCAGGTTTGCCCAAGTCAGTGAGGAGTTACCATTAATGACATTAGTGGCTTTATGCCTCTGGAGAACAACGGAGGCAGATGGAGACCGGCTGGAGAACAGGATCCGGCAGTTCAGATAATGGAGATCTCTAGGACTGTTCCTCTGCATATTAGTCCAGAGCTGAATTCACTTGAAAAGACAACAAATGCCTTCAGGGGGATGAGGGGGTGGAAATTTGGCAGCTTTTACTCCCCAGAAAAAGGCATAATGAGAGCCAGTGGCTGGAAGCTGATCCTGGGAATGTGAAACAGGGAGCACATTTAACTAGGTGAACAATTAAACATGGGAGCAAGTGATTTCTGAAGCTGTGGATGTTGGAACTACATGAATCACTGTTTTCTCACTTCAGCCAACAAGCCAGAAATACTGAGAAATCCCACATTTGGCTCAGCCTGAAGCAAATGAGACTTTTCCCCCCACTTCTTCCTGCTTCAGCAGCACCAACGATTAATATCGAATGAAATATTTTCTCTTCCAGAGCCAAACCCTTTTGATTCCATGGGGCCACCTCTAACAAAGGCAAGCAATTGATCTGAAGAGTGACATTTTGAAGTCCAGGTTGGATGGAGTCTTGGGTGACATGGTCTAGTGTGAGGTGTCCCTGCCTATGGCAGGGGGTTGGAACTACCTGGCCTCAAGGTCCTTTCCAACCCAAAGGGCCATTTATATGGTCCTGTACAACCATTCTATGATTTTAATGCCATTCTCCAAAGCAGCACCTTCTCAGTTCCTCAGCAGCCTAGGGAGTCAAATGCTTGCCCACAGCATAGCCACAGATCAGTTCTCCAGTCTCAGCACTCATCCAGCATCCTCATGGATAAGGATTTGCTGTGTAAAGGCAAACAGCAGCTGGTGCCAGACCACACGGCAGGGACAGCAATAGGAAGACCAGGGACAGCAAGGAGGCAATATTTAGGACGTGGGAGTGGGAAGAAGGAGCAGCAGCAGCTGTGAGTCTGGCTATAAAAAGGTTGGGAGCTGCTGCAATGGGTTCTCTGGGGGGGGTGGTCTCTGTCCTTCTTATTGCTGCTTAATCCTTCTTATTGCTAAATATGTCTTGGGGCTGAGATCACGACAGGTTTGTCCCTGTCACCACCACACTGCAGCAATTCCGTCTTTTTCTGTCCATTTGCCAAGAAAGACAGAAATCAGACCCCAAATTCTTTGACTTGGGGTTCACCAAACCCTCATCATTTAGGGAATAAATGCTTCATGCTCTAAACTGCCCCAATTCCCTATTTTCTCATTGAGGAACATGTGCCTTTTGGAAAGAGAAGATCTTGTCTGATCAGCAGGCTTGGTGCACACATTTTGAGAGGCTCTTGGTTTAGGCCGGGTATGAATAGCTTCTTGGGTGACATGGTCTAGAGTGAGGTGTCCATTTCCAACCCCATGGCATGGGGTTGGAGCTGGATGATCTTGAGGTCCTTTCCAACCCAAACCATTCCATGATTCTATGGTTCTCTCTACTCAGAGGCCAGCTTTATTCCCAACAAACATTTGGAGGCCACAGCGCTGACAGCAGTGTTTGCATGATGCTCTGCCTAACAGAAGAACCCAATGATGGCTGAATTCCCCCACTTCCAACACAGGCATAGCCATGTGCCCAATTGGCTTGAATTCCCTAAAGGCATGGCATAGCCACAAGGAGACACAAGATAATGCTCCCATCTGCCCTCAGAGGCAGAGGCTGGGCTGAACATGCCAATGGAGGAGAGCCCTTCCATGGATACCATCCTCTTGCAGGTCTGCTCATGTCTTTGTCCCTCCAGGCTGCATGTCCTCAGGGCTCAGGAGGGTGGGTACCCACCATACTGCAGGCTTGGCTGAGCCCATACGCGGCGCTGGGAAATGAAACTTCCTAAAGAAATTCACCCTTTGGATGAGGTTGTCCTTACAATCAGGTTGGTGACCACAGGTCCTTGGAGAGGGTTAATTTTGTCTCCTAAGAAGACCTTGAGGTCCACTTAGAAGGGGTTGATGAGGACTTGCGCAAGCGAACTTTGAATACATCCAAGATTACCCCATCTTTACCTTCCTGCTCCAATGTGTGACCCCCTTCATGGTGAGCTGAAAGGTCTCCCCTTCTTGAGGGTTGAATTACCCTTTTCTCCTATGTCCTGTACTCCAAATGCAACCAACTCAATGGTCTACACTGTAGTTGTTCCACTATACCAATGTCTATCTTGTACTGGGAAGCCTAAGCTGGACCCAGTAAGCAGAACAGTGCTTAACAGGGGGGAAACTTCCTGCCCTTGACTGCCTGAGGCTTGTACCCATACAGTTTGTAACACAGTTATCACTCCAACCTATTGCAACTGTGGCAGAACCAAAGAAGGTTTGGGAACATTGTAATGGGAAAATAAAGAGGGATGTATGGGAATTAGCAAACAGGTTATCACCAACTGCTCTTGTCTACTGGCTGCTTGCAACCACACAGGTACTACTGAGACTTAAGGGCGGATGCAGAGCTGTCTTAAAGATGTACCTACCCATCTTCAGCCTGGAGAAGAGAAGGCTTCTTAAGGGGAGACCTTAGAGCAGCTCCAGTGCCTGAAGGGGCTACAGGAAACCTGGAGAGGGGCTTTGGACAAGGGCCTGTAGGGACAGGCCAAGGGGAATGGCTTTAACCTGCCAGAGGGGAGACTGAGATGAGCTCTTAGGCAGAAGCTCTTCCCTGTGAGGGTGCTGAGGCGCTGGCCCAGGGTGCCCAGAGAAGCTGTGGCTGCCCCATCCCTGGCAGTGTTCAAGGCCAGGTTGGACACAGGGGCTTGGAGCAAGCTGCTCTAGTGGAAGGTGTCCCTGCCCATGGCAGGGGTTGGGACTGGATGAGCTTTAAGGTCCTTTCCAACCCAAACCATTCCATGATTCTGTGATTTGCAGGATGGGGCCAAAACTGCCTCAGTTTTAGCTCTTGGAGGGAGAGCAAAAATGGCCCTGTAATGACCAACAGAAAGGTCAAATAAGGGTTTGAGCCTGCACCTCAACATCCCAGGGGTGCACAAGTCAGCAGGTTCCCATAAAGGTCATTGAGCATCGAACACAGCCCAAATACTGCAGGTTTGTGTCTAAAAGCAAATCAGTGGAATAATGATAAGTGGAAGATTGCTTCTGCTGTATGAAATCCATATAGGGGAGACACAAACTTCCACAGAGTTTCCTTCTTTTCATCCAAATCCCAAATTTGTCATCTATTCACCACCCCCCCACCCCACCCCCCTTTTTTTCCCATTTTCCCCCCATTTGAGGCTCTTTTGAAAAAGAAAAGAAATAATCTCCCATTGTACCCTCCCCAGGTGTGTTTCATCACAGAAATCCCAAGAGCTGGACACGAAGAGACCCTTTTATCCCTTGCTATTTCCTGGGATGCAAAGGAAAAGGAGCTCTGCTCCTTTAAGCTAGCAGAAAGCTTCTTTCTATTCAGGTGGAGTCCAGCCTTCCTGGGCTATAAAGTTGCAGGGAGAGGCAGGGCAGCAGCTGTTTGACTTAGATCTTAGCGAGCCTCCAGCCTCATCATGGTAAGAGCATGCCTTGTGTTTGTCTTGGTCTAAACTTAACATAGAGATTGTGTGTTTGCCACTGTACTGAGTTAAACCCCTTGATTTCCTTTCCCCCCTCCCTTCTCTTTTAGCTTGGGAATGTTAATTCCAAACAGCTTGGTTGAATTGCTGATTACCTGATGGGTTATTGAGTCAATGTTTGCTCCTTATAAGGGAAAAGTGAAGGATTTGCTTGGAGAAGAACTGTTTTAAGTGGCCTCTTGCTGCTTTTTCGCTTGGGCTTTGGAGTTCCTGAGGTGGGGGCTGGAAAGCTGGGAAGGTTTTGGCTCTTTAATGCAAGTTGGGGTTTACTTTGTGGGGGGAACCAGTATCTTAACCCAGAACTATGCAGTAAACCGGGGTTTAAAGTCCGATGCTCCTGGCCTTTCTGTTTCCCGGTTTCCCAAAGTTTAACACTTCAATTTTTACTTTACCACAGGGAACTGGTGCAACTTCCACAGACTTTTAGGTTTTTCCTTCCTTAGGAGTGAGCTGCCATGTTGCCTTTGTCTGCTACAAACCCTTGGGATTAGCTGTGAAATGAATGAAGCCCCTTTTCCTTCTAGGTTTTTAGTTGAATCTTTGGTCTAAGGAGTTCACAGCAGTGAAACTGAGCTGGATTAATGTGGTTACCAAACCCCCTTCAACTCTGAGCAGTTCTGGCTGATTTAGCTGCGACTTGTTGTAAAGAACAACGTAACTTACACCTTATTGTGCATGCAAAGAGTCACTTATTGGAAAACCCAATGGTTTCCCTTTGCATGTTGTGAATGGAAGAAAACTTCAAAGTACTTCCCAGCGAGGCAGCGTTTGAACTCCTCCTTTTATCTGCTGACTCCTAGAGTCTGCCTTGGCTAGAAAACGGTTAAACATTTACATTGCATTCCCAATGGGAAAATCAGCTGGACAACAATAGGCAGAGCCTGTAAAATGCAGTTTGTCCTGACGTAAATGTTGGAGAACTGGGATCTCAAAAGAAATCCTTCTGGCACATTAAGGGGGGGGGGGGGGAACCCTGCAGGAAAAGCTGCATTTTCCTCTTTCCAGCAGCCCCCTCTCTTTTCCATCTTAGTTTTCCTCCTCTTTTGTTCCCACTCCTGTGCTCTGGGCTGAAAATTCCAGTGCTCCCTGGAAGCAGGTGCTGGGATATGGAGCTGGGAGAGGACAGTGAGCGGAGCAGCTGTCCCAGCCCGTGCTGGAGAAGCACCCGCAGTGCTGACCCTTGTGAGCTGTGGCAAGGAGCTATTGCAACCATTTGCTGAGAGGGATGGGCAAATGGCAGCCAGCATTTCCCACATAGTGCAAATGTCAACTGGGACAGGGAGGGCTTTAAACACGGCCTCCACACCCAGCAGGATGGGCTCACGCTGGGATTAAGGTGTGGGTAAAGGGGGTTGGTGTCTCTCTGAGGTACCAGAGACACTCATCCAATTGGTGTTTGGTTTTATGGTGGATGATATGGGTGTGCAGTGGCCATTGAGGGCTAAGAAATGTCTTGGCACATCCATGCTTGGAGATAAAGTAAGGAGTTCATAGAATAGTTTGTGTTGGAAGGGACCTTCAAAGCTCATTTGATCCAACCCCTGCAATGAGCAGAGACATCTTCAACTAGACCATGTTGCTCAGAACCACATCCATACTGGCTTGGAACATCCCCATAGATGGTGCATCCACCACCTCTCTGGGCATCCTGGTCTAGGACCTCATCACCATCACTGTAAAGAATTTCTTCTCCATGTGTGGCCTGAATCTCCCCTCTTTTAGTTTAAAACCATCACCCCTTGTCCTATTGCAACAGGCCCTGCTAAAAGGTTGCATTACATCCTTCTGATGGCTGCTGCCACAGGTGGTTGGTGCCCAGGGCTGTCTAGCATTACTCACAGGGCATAGACATTCCAGGGACAGAATCCCTCTGGTGGGATAGTTGTGTAGGGCTGTACTACACACACGAGGTCCTCTCAGCTCTGAGACAACTGGGTTGTCAATGGCATTTGTTATCCCCTGCTCAACATGGGCTGCTTGGAGCAGGGCTTATCTATGGAGACCCCCAGCTCCGGGTAGGTGGTGTGAAATGAGTTGAGACCTGAAGCAAGCTGCCCATCAACACTACAAACAGTGGGACTTGCCATTCCCAGGTGGAATCACCAGCTCCCTTTCATGGTGATCCCTGGGGAAGCAGCACTGCTACATGCCATGCATGGCAGTAATTGGGACTCTCTGCTTTGGATGGGAGCCTCTGTCATCGCTGCAGCACTGCTTTGATCTCAGGATGATGGAAGCAGCAGAGATGCCAATTACCCAGGGAACACACAACCATCAGAGAGTCTCCAGGAGACGCCAGGACCTTCGGTACTGCCCTGGAGTGGGTTAGAAGCTCCTGGAGGATGACCTGGTTACATGAGGACTCCGAGCCTCCCCCCGGGTGTCATCCTGCCCTTGTTCTGGCTCTGGGCAACTGCTTGTTTCCTGCTGTGACTCCCAGCTTGGCTGGGGAATTCCCAAGCTTGGCTTCTCCCTGCTTAGCACACAGGTTGTTTTCTTGGATCCAGGAGCCTGGAGCTGTTGTCTGAGGCCCCATTACTCTGGGACCTGGGGAATTGGCGGCTGCTCCACTCCATGGCAGTTGAGCATGGAGCCACCGCTGCTCAGCTGCTTCCTGCCTCAGTGGGAAGCCCATCACCTCCTTCCTTCCTCCTTCTCCTGTGGGCTGGAAGAGCCCTTCCTAGGAATGCTGTGTGTGCAGCTCAGCTGCATCCAGCTGCCCTGCAGATCACGGCTTGATCCTTCCTCCAACTGCTGGCAGTGGGAGGAAGCTGCCTGTTTCCCTCATCATCTCCAGCAGAGAACCACGGGGGTTAGTGCTAAGTCACAGGATGTCTGAAAACCACCTTAACACATTGTTTCCCATTCCAGAGGGAATGCATTTCCATCCACATCGGGCAGGCTGGCGTGCAGATGGGCAATGCCTGCTGGGAGCTGTACTGCCTTGAGCATGGGATCCAGGCGGATGGGACCATTCCTGGCCCCAAGCAGGTGAAACCTGTGGAACCAAAGGCTGAACAAGTGGATTCTTCTTTCGAGACCTTCTTCTGTGAGACAGCCTCTGGGAAGCATGTGCCCCGGGCAGTTTTCATAGACTTGGAGCCCACTGTGATAGGTAAGAGTGGGGCAACTGTGTATTGTGGTGTCTTTGACTCTTGACCCTTCTTACTTGGGGTTTGTGTTGCTCTTCATGCCAGCTCTCACTCTGCTAAATCTTCACATCTTTATTAAAAATGTCTCCAGCCATCAGAAGGAAATACAGTTTGTGTTTCCAAATGGACCTGGGGGTGACAGACCTATTGTTCTTACTACACTGACTTGCCTTTAGTTGAGCCCTTCTTTAGAGAGAGCTGCTTTCTTGAGCAGGATCTTCAGAGGTGCAAAGTGGAATGAGTTTGTCAGCCTTAGTGGCTCAGGACTGAGTTACACCATCACATGTGGCGTATCTGGTTTTGATGTTACTGGTGAAGCATCTTTGGGCAGATGGGTGCTATACATATCATAGAATCAACTGAGTTGGAAAAGACCTTTAAGATCACTGATTCCAATCTTTACCCCAGCATTAAACCATGTCATTGAGGGCCTCATCTACATGGGTTTTAAACGCCTTCATGGATGGTGAGTCCATCACTTCCTTCTGTTTCAATGCCTGAGCACCCTTTAGGTGAAGAAAGGGTGATCATGGCTCTGTGGAAGTTTGGTCTCTTGCTACTTCAATCTTTCTTCTTCCCTTTCCACCCCCTTTAGTGATCTCTGGGTGTTTGACTGGGTCATGGCATTTTAATTTCAAGTATCTTCTCAAAACCAAGTCCCCTTTTGCTCAAGAAACTGGTGGGAATTATTCCTACCCTTATTCCTAACCACCTGCATCCATCTACCTGCTTCTGCCCTGAGGGCTTCTCCTGAGTGTTTGCTCCTATCTTACACCCAGGATGTGTGACTCATTATTTCATCTAATGAAAGGAATGCAGACTTTTGGTTTGGTTCCACTTCATTTTTAGGCACCTTATTAAGGCATAGAGAACTTAGTGAGCCAGTAGAATATGAAACGTGTCCAACACTGAGACTGAGTGGGTTTAAATACCCCCTGTAGGTGCCTCCAACTTTATTGACTACATGGAACCTAGAGAAACTGCTCCTAATGCCTGTCTTCATAGCATGCCTGAAGCTGGGTCAGATACACTGAGCAGGAATATCAGCTCTGGAGGCATTCTGTCTCCTCTTCAGTAGGCTGTAGAGCAGTGGATGGAGAGGAAACTTCCAGCCACCTCAAGATGCTTTGCAACAAGGAAAAAAGCAGAAGGGTTGGAACTAGATGATTTTAAGGTCCTTTCCAATCCAAACCATTCTATGTGATAACTGTAATCCCACAATAACATTGGAAACATAGGCAGTGTCCTAAATCTCAAAGCTAAATTACATTAGGATCCCAAGGTGGAGGAGGTATAGTAGGACCTTGGACAGGATTATCCTTGCTCCTTCCATTATTCCCAGTCTGAACTAACCATGCCATGACCTTTGTCTGTCATGGGTTCCCGGTAGGTTTGCTGTGTGATTTACTGTCACAGAACCTGTAAATATGTGCTGCTCTTCATGACTGCTCCTCCTTGTGTAGATGAGATCAGGACTGGGACCTACCATGCGCTCTTCCACCCAGAGCAGCTCATCAGTGGCAAAGAAGATGCTGCCAACAACTATGCCCGTGGCCACTACACCATTGGGAAGGAGATTATAGACACTGTCCTCAGCAGAATTCGTAAGATGGTAAGAGAAAAGAGAGTCTTTCCATTAAAGTAACACATCATGGACATGTCCATGGACACCATGGATGACACAGTTACACTTTGGGGATGGGGTAGAAGTCTTCAGAGGAAAAATAAACCCTTTATGTGAGCTCAAAAGATGGCTGCTGCTGTGATTAGCTTTGGTGCTCAGTAAAGCAAGGGGCCATCTAACCTGCTCTAAAAGCAGCTGTCATTGCATATTATGCATGTATGAAGTTACACAACACTAGACTGAAGAGATAGAAGAGGAGGACTTTTGACCACAGGGCAAACACACCCTGGTTGTGCAATTGGAGATATTCTGAATGGACAATTGGTAACAGGGT
The DNA here is from genome assembly GCF_963264785.1 of Psittacula echo. NCBI lineage: Eukaryota > Metazoa > Chordata > Aves > Psittaciformes > Psittacidae > Psittacula > Psittacula echo. The sequence continues at coordinate 161,264,817 of NC_137735.1, forward strand.
TGGGAAGATCAAACTCCATATTTGATAAGAGTGAAGCAGGATTGTAGCATACTTGGATGCCTCTCAGTGAGATGTCCTTGGGATGTCTCCTAAGGGTGTAGGACTCACGTACTACCTCAAATCCCCTCTCAGGTGCTGAGCTCTGCATTGAGCTGTTAAGGGAGCAATTTGCCAACTGTTTCCATCTGACCAGACAAAGCTACCTATGGTAGTACCATAGAAATGCAACACTTGATGACCACAGGTATACTTCAGATGCTCAGCAGGGTGATGTACTGAGTGAATTCACTCCGGGGCTTGGGCTCACTCTGGTTACTAAGTGCTCTAAACAGAACTATTGCCATATTATTTGGGATGGTTATTCCAGTTCCTTATTGAGAGAGGTAACTATACATTGTTCTGTTGCAGGCTGACCAGTGCAGCGGCCTCCAAGGGTTCCTGGTGTTCCACAGCTTTGGAGGAGGCACAGGCTCCGGGTTCACCTCCCTCCTCATGGAGAGGCTCTCCGTTGAGTACAGCAAGAAATCCAAGCTGGAGTTCTCTGTGTACCCAGCCCCACAGGTCTCCACAGCAGTGGTGGAGCCCTACAACTCCATCCTCACCACCCACACCACCCTGGAGCACTCGGACTGCTCCTTCATGGTGGACAATGAAGCCATCTACGATATCTGCAACCGCAACCTGGACATCGAGCGTCCCACCTACACCAACCTCAACAGGCTCATTGGGCAGATTGTCTCATCAGTCACTGCCTCGTTGAGATTTAATGGTGCTCTCAATGTTGACCTGATTGAATTCCAAACCAACCTCGTACCCTACCCACGGATACATTTCCCCCTCACCACCTATGCCCCCATCATCTCGGCAGAGAAAGCCTACCATGAGCAGCTCTCGGTGCCAGAGATCACCAACGCTTGCTTTGAGTTCTCCAACCAGATGGTGAAGTGTGACCCACGCCGGGGCAAGTACATGGCGTGCTGCCTGCTGTACCGGGGCGACGTGGTGCCCAAGGACGTCAACGCGGCCATCGCGGCCATCAAAACGCGCCGCTCCATCCAGTTTGTGGACTGGTGCCCCACGGGCTTCAAGGTGGGCATCAACTACCAGCCTCCCACTGTGGTGCCCGGTGGGGACCTGGCCAAGGTGCAGCGCGCTGTGTGCATGCTGAGCAACACCACGGCCATCGCCGAGGCCTGGGCACGCCTGGACCACAAGTTTGACCTGATGTATGCCAAGAGAGCCTTTGTGCACTGGTACGTAGGGGAGGGCATGGAGGAGGGTGAGTTCTCGGAGGCCAGAGAGGACCTGGCTGCCCTGGAGAAGGATTATGAGGAGGTTGGAAGGGACTCGGCTGACGGAGAAGAGGATGAGGCTGATGAGGATGAGTATTAACAAACTGCAGCTTGGTTTTTAATGAAGGCAAACCTCAGATGAAACCAAACCCTCTGTCAGAAGCCTTAAACTAGTCCTGAGTGCCTGGAGGTGCCAAAGGATTGTCCTGAGCCTCAGTGCTACTGTTTGAGGTGTTAAACCTTTCCTGCTTGCATAGTCTACGTGCTCATAGTGCACGGCTGTAGCATGGGTGTCTCGTGCTTTATCACACTGCTGTTGATTGATGAGTGAAGCTGAATAAGTGTCTGACGTTGTGTTGGGGACACATAGGCAGAGGATCCTGGTTCCTAGGCCAGGGGGATGTTGCAAGCTGCCTGCTTTGGCTTGAAATGGCAAACTCTTGCTCTGGCTTTTAATGTAAAAGCACCTTTTAATTAGAAAAGCACCTGTAAACCTCTATGCAACTGCCTTTATTCAAATAAAAAAAGACTTTTTTTTTCTGGGTTTTGCTTTTAGTTCTTTGGATTTAACCCAGGTCTTTGTATCGGGATCTCCCTACTGCATGGGTGTTGCTTTGGGGAGAAAGTGATGATCAGGGTGTGATAAAGCCATCTGTGAGGATCATCAACCATAATGCCTGCTGTGAGGGAAGTGTCCTGTATCCTGCAGGAACTTGATGCGGGAGCTGGATGCTGCTTTTCTCACCTTGTCTGGGAGCAGGCAGGGAATTCCCAGTTTGATTGTGCCTGAGTAAAAAGCAGTGTCCTGGTGGGATTTTGCTTCCTCACATCTATGGTAGAGTTTGGTTGTTCCCTGGGCATTGGGGCAGTGCTGGGGTCTTGCTCAGGGGTTGGTGTGAGCATGAAACCAGCCCCATGTGCATGGGGTAGGAGTTTGCCCTGAGGAGCTGAGCCAGGCCCTGTGATGCCTCAGGAGGAAAAGCAATGAATTGCCTACGATAAGATACGGAAAAGGAGTGTTTGCAATCCTGTGGGATAGGATCATGGCTGGTCCGTGCCACATTGAGTGTCTAGGTTGCATTACACTTTGTGCTTGTTGTATACCATAACCTCCATCCATGCTTTATTTCAATGCTGGGCTCAAAGTGGAGTCAGTCTTTTCCCCAAGGCATCCTCCATGCCGTGTAGCTACAGTTGCCTTCTCCACTGATGGAGGCATGATTCTGGAGGTGGTCTTAAAGTGATGCACTGGGAAAATACAGGCAGGGATAGGAGATGGAAAGAGACCAGAGGATGGTGTCAGCCTGAAAAGCCTGGGTGCTGACAGCATGTATGGGCAGTAGATGGTCCTCAGGAAGATCCCTGTTGGGCTGAAGCCTCCGCTGTGCTCTGGCTGGTCCATCTAGGGATGGTCACTACCTCCTGCCTCATCTGATGGGTCCTCTCATTTGTCTTCAGCTCTGCTAGGGTGATGCAACACACTGACACATCCCAAAGACCTTGGCTCTTCTTATCCACCTTAGGTGGTCACTTTCCATCTCCTGGGTTTCCAGTTGGTTGTCTCCATACCACATCCCTAACACTGACAATAACCCTCCCAGGGGGAACATCAGCTACTCCATTTGCCAGAAATGAGACTATCCAGGGCTCAAAGATGCTCTAAAAGAGCAAAGGTGAGCTCTGGTTCTGTGCTCATAAGTAAACATGCTGAGATGTTTCCAGGCATGGTCTTGAGGGCTGCCCCCTTTCCTGATTGCCACTGGTTCAATCCCCCCAAAGAAGGGAAGGCCAGCAGCTGGGTTGGACACAGGTCAAGCATCATTCCCACTTGGAGCCACAAGCCAAACAGTGTGGCTGAGCAAGGGCAGGAACACAGCTGTGTGCTCCTGCAGCTTGGAAAAGCACCAGCACAGCACTGGGATGATGGAATTGTTACTGGGATCAATCACTCTGGTGCATAGGTCAGCACAGACCTGCTCCTGCCCTCCCATGAATGGAGGGAAGGAAAGGATTTTGCTTGCAGGGAGAGCAATCCTATGGCTTCTGGAGACTTGGCATCTCCAGCTTGATGGCCATAGGCAATGCTTTGGCCTCTCCATGAGCAGTGGAGCCTCCAGCCCCGCACCCAATGCTTCATTGCACAGCTCCAGCTTAGTTTTCCCTACCTGTGTGCTGGAATACCAAAGCTGGTCGTAAAGAAGTTCACTGAAGAGCATCACATGGAGCAACAGGTCTGTGTTTCCATCACATTGCTCCAGCCCATTCATCACCATTCATTCACTGCTCCATTAATGCAATAAGGGTGGATCACAGGGGTCAGGGTGGATTTGCTCATCCTTGTCCTACAGGGAGGAGACTCAAGGTGCCTGCAGAGTTCTGCCACTGACTTCTCATAAGGTCTTGGGCAAGTTCACCCTCCTTGGTTCTATCCAGCATTACTTGCTGCTTCTTGCTTCCATCCCATGGCCTGACACAAGCCAAGAGCCGTGCCTGGAGTGGATGAGGAGATGTTCCTCATCCTCCTGGGGCCAGTGGTGATGAGGATGCTTAGTGGGGGTTGTGGTTCAGCACAGGGCAACGTGGTCTTCACATGGCTGGGGGACAAACTGCTTCAGTCCATCACTTCTGGGCTCAGTTTAGGGCCATCACACAGAGATATGACAGAAAGGAACCATCACAAGCAGATGAGCCTGAAGCCCATGAGCATTCACAAAAATGCCCTGATGGAGCTGCAAGGCTGTTGGGGAGTGGGCAGGAGACGAGCATGTCCCCAGTGGTCCAGCAGCCAGACCTTCCCTGCACTCCCAGCATGGATAAGGGCTACGCAGCAGCTCACACTATACAGCTCTGCACTCAAGCTGTCAGGCACATGAGAAGGTTTAAAATAAGAATGAATACCAATAGTACTTTTCCAAGCAAGAAGTTGACCCTCAAAGAGTGCAGAGTGTTCAGTAGATCCATGGAGATTAAACCTTTCCAGTATCATAAGATGAGGTTCTGGATGTGACCTCAGGCCACCAGTGATGGTACAACCATTCTGACTGCTGTGCCTCCCTCCTCCTGCAGCCCTATGTGCCACATGGACAGCCCATGAGCCCCAGACCAGGACCCCAATCCCAGGCCATCTGTGGCGAGCAGAAGAATAGCTCCTCACACCAAAACAATCAGGCAACCTTCACTCAGCTCCTGTCCATGCACCCACAAGGGTAAGGTAGAGCTGGCAATGCATGTGCCAGAGCTACTTCCTGCTTCGACCCCTCTTTCTTTCACCTCTGGAGGGAAGTTTGGGCATCACTTTGGGACCTACACCAGCTCCCTGCAGAGAGGCTTTCCCCAGCACATAGAACTGCATCTGGTGGGGCCAGAAGCCTCAAAGCAGGCACAGGAGAGCCCATTCATCACATCAGCAGCACTACCAGTCCAAGCAGCTTTGCTCCCCCAAGCAGAGGGCAGCTGGAGGTGACACAGCCCCAGTAGCTCCCACCTTGTTGGAGTTGGGACATCACCACCCCTGGGAGCCCAGCTGAGTAATAACAAGTGCAGACAGGCTTTAATAGAACCCTCCAGTTGCTTCAGGGTGTTTAAACATTCCTCCAGTGCAGCCCGGAGCCAAGAGCCCTTCAATTACAGCCTGACTGCAAATCCAGATCCCCATTGCATCCCAGCCAGCTCCTTTCCTTGGATCACTGACTAGGAGGAGAGATCCCAGTGGAGAAATAACCTGCTGCAGTGCAGGGGAGGTGTAGAGATCAAGTTAAATCCCCTTTTTCTGCTCATTAGCTGCTTGCAGTGATTTCAGCATCATGATGGGGAACAGTCGAGAGGGAAGAAGTCTAAATGGGAAGACAACTCCAGACTTTAGGACTTAGGGATCAGACATTGTTTGGGTGCATTTGAAAGGGTTCAACAGACAGAAGTATTTGAATTCCCATCTCAACTTCCAGGGCTGGCAGCAGGACATGGATTACTTTAGCAGAGCCCTGCATGGTAGCAAGTGACCAGACAAACCCGATCTTACTCCATTCTATGCCTTGGAGCAGAAAGCAGCATAGAAACTCAGAGCCAAGCATACTGAAGCACACACAGAGGTCATGGGAGCCAGTGCACAAGTGGGATCAACACCCCAGTGTTCGTGTTAACATCCCAGGGCAGGTGGCACCCATCCTAATGTCATCTACAAGGAGGACAGACCTTTAGGTAGGGCTGCACTGACCAAGGCAACACAGGAACAACCTTGCAGCCACCACCCGCACTCCACTATGAAGCAGTTTGGTGGCACATCAAGACAGGAGATAGTCTTGCAGGTCACCATTCATTCAGTCAGTTGTGCATACACAAGACTTGGACCAAGAGGTGCTTTTGGACAAGCTTTACTTTCTAAAGCCACAATTCCTCAGACCCATCCCACAACTGTCTCCTCTGGCAGGAATTGCAAGATAAGGACACCTGAAAGCCTCATCCAAGCCACCATGCAACAGTTAAAGTAATTCACTGTGAAACTCCCTTTCATCTAAGTCCCTTCCAACCTCCTCATAATCCTTCTCCAGGGCAGCCAGGTCCTCTCTGGCCTCCGAGAACTCACCCTCCTCCATGCCCTCCCCTACGTACCAGTGCACAAAGGCTCTCTTGGCATACATCAGGTCAAACTTGTGGTCCAGGCGTGCCCAGGCCTCGGCGATGGCCGTGGTGTTGCTCAGCATGCACACAGCGCGCTGCACCTTGGCCAGGTCCCCACCGGGCACCACAGTGGGAGGCTGGTAGTTGATGCCCACCTTGAAGCCCGTGGGGCACCAGTCCACAAACTGGATGGAGCGGCGCGTTTTGATGGCCGCGTTGACGTCCTTGGGCACCACGTCGCCCCGGTACAGCAGGCAGCACGCCATGTACTTGCCCCGGCGTGGGTCACACTTCACCATCTGGTTGGAGAACTCAAAGCAAGCGTTGGTGATCTCTGGCACCGAGAGCTGCTCATGGTAGGCTTTCTCTGCCGAGATGATGGGTGCATAGGTGGTGAGGGGGAAATGTATCCGTGGGTAGGGTACGAGGTTGGTTTGGAACTCAGTCAAGTCAACATTGAGGGCACCATTAAATCTCAACGAGGTGGTTATGGAAGAAACTGTCTGCCCAATGAGCCTGTTGAGGTTGGTGTAGGTGGGATGCTCGACATCCAGGTTGCGGTTGCAGATATCGTAGATGGCTTCATTGTCCACCATGAAGGAGCAGTCCGAGTGCTCCAGGGTGGTGAGGATGGAGTTGTAGGGCTCCACCACTGTGGTGGAGACCTGGGGGCTGGGTACACAGAGAACTCCAGCTTGGATTTCTTGCTGTACTCCACAGAGAGCTCCTCCATGAGTAGGGAGGTGAAATTCTTTACTGTGAGGGTGGTGAGGCACTGGAATTGGTTGCCCAGGGAGGTTGTGAATGCTCCATCCCTGGCAGTGTTCAAGGCCATGTTGGATGAGGCCTTGGGTGTCATGGTTTAGTGTGGGGTGTCCCTGCCCATGGCAGGGGGGTTGGAACTGGATGATCTCAAGGTCCTTTCCAACCCTAACTATTCTATGATTCTATAAGTTACAATAACCAAGTTATTGTGGCCCCACTGGACTAGAACCAAGGCAAAGCACCATGTTCCACCATCAAGTTTAAGGCCATATTTACTCCTGCTGTCATACACCTTCCAATTGCTTACAGATGATTTCTGCTGTACAGAGCAAATACAGCTAGTAAATCATCTCCTGTTTTAGCAGCAAGGCCTACCCTGAAAGTCACATATTAGGTTATATGGAGATTCATGATAGTAATAATCACGAAGATTAGGAAAAGTCTGAAGGCCATTAAGAGGTTCCACCTAATCCAAAACCATCTTTGTGTTACCACAGCACTTATGAGAGTCTACATGGGGGAAATCTTGTGCTCCAGAAGCAACCACACAACAGAGAAGAGGCCCAAGAGGATACATTCAGCCAGAAGCTGAGCTGGGACACTGGTTGGGATGAGATTTTGGATCAGGATTGACACACGAGTAGGACAAAACAACTTAACCTGGACAGTGAAATCACTGCTTGTTCTCCTGCTTGAGCTGGGGGCATCTTTAACCCCTTGTTTTCCCCTTCAGTCCCAGCCAGCAAGATATACACCCACATGCTTTCCATCATGTTCTAGTCATAGCAGCATGGTCAAGCTGACCATGAGCCAATTGCCCTTCTCCACCATCACATCTCTTGGTCAGGTCAACCACAACCAGAGTCCTAATGCAGAAGACCCTCCACATGGTTCTTACCATACTCTGAGCCCCCTCAACAATTTACTCAATGGTATCCTTCCCAATGGTGTAGTGACCCCCAGCGTAGTTGTTGGCAGCGTCTTCTTTGCCACTGACAAGAAGCTCTGGGTGGAAGAGAGTGCGGTAGGTCCCAGTCCTGATCTCATCTGGAGAAGGCTGAGACCTCATGAGTGTCACTGGCACAAGACCCCCATCTACCAAGTGACTTGCACTGATTGAGATGCAGTTTCACATGGAAGCTGCCAGCCTCACCAGCAGTTTATGTGGCCAACACTTGAGGTCAGAGAAGGTGCCCCCCTATGCAGACCCCACCAAGAGGCCTTCCATGACTTACCAATGACAGTGGGCTCCAGGTCAACAAACAGTGCTCTGGGCACACGCTTCTCTGATCTTGTCTCACTGAAGAAGGTCCCAAGGGAAGAGTTTGCTCTCCCTGAGGATGCATGGGAGGAGACTATGCCATCCGGCCTGATCCCATGCTCTAGGCAATACAGTTCCCAGCAGGAGTTGCCCATCTGCACGCCTGCTTGTCCAATATGGACAGAAACACACTCCTTCTGCATGGGGATGGGACAGAAGAGGGGTTAGGAATGGGCACTGAGGAATCAGACTAACATTGGCACTTCTGGGTGTCTTTATAGAGCATATGGCCCTTATAACCCACTTTTTACCTGTGGCCTGGGCTGAAGATCCAACCCAGCAAGCCTCAAATGATCTTCTTGACAGAAGCCTGGCCCTTCCAAGCACAGAAACAGGGCAACAACACCCTATACTGAAGCAGAGGGTCCTACCTGAGGGTTAGAATCTAATGTGTCAGCCCTCAGTCACCACAAACAGACCCAGAACAGCCTCAATGCACCAGGGACAGAGCAAGGATGCTGAGCCAGTCTTCACAAGGAGACCTTCACCCCGTGCTCCAGATCTGCTTCAGCCCCACAGCAGCATCAGATGGGCACCGAATTAAGTCTTGTATTAGATGCCACCAGCAAGACCTTCAAAGCATCTTCATGCAGGGGGACGGGCAAACCTGAAGGCAATCAGGACAATCCTCCCCAGGGCAGGAGGAGGGAAGCATCTTTCTTGCAAAGCCAACCCAGCTCTGGACACCCCGGAGTACAAGCTCTGTACCCTTAGGAGCCCCTTCTCCAGGGTTCACAATGCTCCTCCATAGCCCATAACTAATTTCACCCCCAAGGAAACCAACAGAAGAGCCAGCCACGGCCATCAGAGAGCAAACCCAACCCCATGGCTACTCGCTATGGCTCTGAACCACTCAGACTCCTCACACAATCACCTCATTGAGAGCATGTCCTGCATGCCTCCCTCTTGCACCTTTTATAGCAGGTAGGGCTGGGCTTTCTGCTGAAGAGCTCCCTCCTTCTGCCCCCTCCTTATGTAGGCATCTGCTGGCAAAAGGCTCAGATGTTTCCAATGGAGAGCTATGGGGGCTCATCGAGGTGCTTTGAAGGACTTGCACCTGCAGATCCATGGGGTTTGGAGTTTATTTGGCCTTTAAATATACATTTAGCATTGCTCTGCCTATGACAAGGGGAGCAAAGTCAAGTGCAAGGTTCTGCCCCTGAGCTGGGGCCATCCCAAGCATAAATAGAAGCTGGGGGAGACTGGATGGAGCAGCCCTGAGGAGAAGGACTTGGGGTGTTGGGTGATGAGGAGCTCCCCATGACCTCGCCGTGTGCACCAGAGCAAACTCATTTCTGAACTCAAAAAGAGTTTGGGTTTCATCCCTGCATGAAATGTGGCTCATCATGCTCCCAAACCCAGCTGGGTCTGATGGAGACTTCACTGCTCTTATTTCCATCCAGCTTCCTCCAACCTCTGCCTGTGTCTCAGCGCTTCCAGTCAATCCCTGGTCTTGCTTGGCAGAGCTTGGGAAGGAGGATTAAGAGTGGAAAGGTTTGTCCAAGGCAGTGCTTGGGTGAGACTCCCCATGGGGATGCAGCTGGGGAAGGAGCATCTCTGCTTTTCCCCATCACTCACTATCAGCTGGTATCTGCTGTCCCCATCTCAGCTTTCATGTACAAGCACAGCCTGGTGCCAGCAAACACCTTGGCCCATCTCCTTCCATGGCAGGGGGTTCGAACCAGATGATCTTAAGGCCGTTTCCTACCCAAACCATGTTAATGGCCTTCATCAAAGGGGAGCAGAAGAAAGACCCAGTCACGGGGTGTTTTGACCCAGGCACTAGCACAGGGCTGAGATGTTCCCCTTGTCTAACCTGGTGCTGGGACAGAACCCAAGCAGGGCCGGTGCACATGCCCCCAGCAGCTGATGGTGGGGAAAAGCCTCCTCCAAGCCTGTGCCAAGGATTTACTGGAGCTCAATGGGGAGAACAGGGGAAATTTATTCCATTTTCTGCTCAAAGCAATGACTTTGGCTCTGAGCAGTTCTAGTGTGCTACGGCTCCTCTAGAGAGCCCTGTGCATCAGAAAGGCTGAGCCTGGACAATGTGAGGACACCTATGGCCAAACCCACATAGGGATGAGAGTGCATCCAGCTGGATGCCTGGCCAGGTCTGACTTGTTCTGTTCTGCTTTGCCTGACCAGATGTGAGCAGGAGTGTGTGCCTCAGTTTCCCTGGGTGTAAGATGGGGACAATGCCTTTGCCCTGCTGAATCAGAGCTCAGTATACCAATGGGGGGTGGACCTATAGGGTGTTGGGCTTTAAAATGGTGCAAAGGACCATATAGTCCAAGGCTACAGGAGATTGCCATGAGGAGAGACCTCACCGGTACACCCTTGGAGCTGAGGCAGGAGAAGGCTATTGCACAGAGATGCTGTGGGCATGTTGGTGAGTTGTCTGCCGGAGATGTGTGGTGTGTGTTCATAAGACATGTAGACGAGGCCCTCAGTGCCATGGGTTAGTGGTGGCCTTGGCAGTGCTGGACAATGGTTGGACTGGATGAGCTTAAAGGTCTTTTCCAACCCGGTTGATTCTATGTTGGGAATATGCTGAAGGACCCTTTTTGGGTTTGATTTTTGGGCTTCAGGTGAACTTGGATCCCGAGTCCCCCTCCTGTGGGTTAGCCAGGAGCCTTGGCCACTTAAGCGTGGGCTTGCTGGGGCTGAATTCGTGTGTTGTCTCCTTTGGGTGACCACTGGGATAGAGAGAAAATGCTTCCAGCTACATCTCTGCAGCCATGTGGGTCCACCTGCCAAGCCTTGGAGACCTGATCCCTCTTAATGTCCCACCTGGAATGTTACCTATGGCCAGGACCTGGATAGGGCTGGTGGGAGCTGCTCTTGGTAAGCATCTAATGGGGAAAGAAGGACAGCAGGGATGGAGACCAGAGATGAAGTTCCATCTTGGAGCTGTTCTGGGGTGTTTAGAGAAAGGAATAAATAGTCCAAGGTGAAGGGGTGGGAGCTTGGTGAGCTGGGGCTCAGTGGAGGGTGAATGGGGATGGTCTGTGTATGGGGAGGTGTAGCTGTACCAGCTAAAGAACTGATGCAGAGGTCTCTCAGGAGATGGAGAGCAGAAGAAAGGTGGGCAGGGGTGGATTGAACAACATGGACAGACCCCATAGGTGTGTCTGGAGTACACAGGGAAGCACCTGCAGCTCTTGGGGTCCAAACTCACCTGAGGTCATGGGGTGACCCTGGCCTGGGGCCACTCATGAAGGACCATGTGGATGGGGAGGTTGATGCTGTCCCAGTTGTGACTATGGAAGGTGCTGGTGCACAAAGAGGTGGTTGCAAAGACAACCTTAAAACCTAGAGAGTATCCAGGAGGAGAAATTGGGGAATCCAAACATTGGGAACCACATCCATTTATGTGGGCAACCTGGTTTATTTGAAGATGTCCCCTCTCATTGCAGGGGGTTGGACTGGATGAGCTTTGAATGTTCCTTCCAACCCAAACCATTCCATGATTCCATCCCTCCTGAGGTCCCCTGACCAGTCCTGTTTTCCCTTCACAATGCATTGAGGATTGTGTAGAGGGACAGCTTGTGTATGGGGATGGAGTAGGGATTGGACTGTGGTGGGGACAGGGCCATGAGGCTGAGCTGGAGGGAGGTTCTGGATACCCAAAGGGCCCAGACGGACCCAACAGAGCACCCAGTGGAGACGATGGGACAACAAAGCATGGGAAACTCAAGAGATCATAGCTTTAATAGGGACCTTCCCGAGGTGACCCGTCCCCTTGCCCTGGAGCAGACATGAGCCTCCTCCCCGTGCATGGAAATGTCCAGGAGGAGCAACGGAGGAAAGCAGGGAGGAGAGAAGGATGAAGAAGAGACATGAAAGTGAGCTCGATGGGCCAAAACTATACAACACTGCTATCGTACATGGCCATCAGTCCCCTCTGGCCCGTGGAGTGTCACTTCCTCCTCCCGATCTGAGCCATGAGGTGGGCATTGGCAGCTGCCTTTGCCCGCAAGTTCTTGGCTTTGGCGATGTTGAAGAGGATGTTCATGATGTTGGTGGGGACGTCGAGGGAGAGGGTGACCTTGGTGCGGCGGTCGCTCTTGGCTCGGTTTTGGTACGACTTCCCCTTCACCTGCGCTTGGGACACGTATTTGTAATGGCCTTCCCCTGGGAACGTCCTTTTCCCTACCTCTTCCTCTGCCACGTTATCTCCTTCCTGCTCCTCAGAGCCCTCTTCCAGCGATGGGGACTCGAAGCTGCGCTTGTCCAAGATGGTGTTTTCCTCCAGGAGGCTCTTCTGGCCTTCGGCAAGGGCCGTGTTGAGGCAGCTGAGGATGGAGGTGGGGTTGTAGAGACGGAAAGCCCGGCTGCTCCCAGTGGCACAGAGCAGGGCGAGGAGGAGCAGCAGCCTGGAGTGGGACATCGCGGTGGCCTGTCCAATGGAGAGAGCAAGGGGAGGGCAGAGATGGGCATGAGCATCCCGCGGGGCCCGCGGCAGAGCATCGTCATCCCCATGTCCTTCCACGGACACTGGCTCAACCTCCCAGGTCCTCCACACGTGGATTCATCTCCCACATCCCCACTAAGCCTCATCTAATCATTAGGATGAGTGGGAATGAGTTGTCTTGGGGTCTCCTTCTCCCTTCCATTGGGTCTCCTTCTCCCTTCCATTGTCTGAAGGGGGTTACAGCGATGCTGGAGAGGGACTCTTCATCAGGGACTGTAGCGATAGGACAAGGGGTGATGGGTTCAAACTGAAACAGGGGAAGTTCAGGTTGGATAGAAGGAAGAAGTCATTTATTATGAGGGTGCTGAGGCCCTGGCACAGGTTGATCTGGGTTTGCTTTCCTCTGTTAACTTACTGCTTTATCTAAATGATGCAAGAAGCTGTGGCTGCCCCATCCCTGGCAGTGTTCAAGGCCAGGTTGGACACAGGGGCTTGGAGCAACCTGCTCTAGTGGAAGGTGTCCCTGCCTGTGGCAGGGGTTGGAACTGGATGAGCTTTAAGGTCCCTTCCAACCCAAACCATTCCATGATTCTATAAGGTCATGGAGAGGGCAGCCCCTCAGCCCTTGGTTTTGGAGTGCTGGGTGGGATGTCCAAGATGCTTTGAAAGCTGCAGCCTCCATGGAGGAGAGGATTTGACCATCCCTTTGTCAAACACAAGTGCCTGCTGCAGGAGTGCTGGTTTACCAGGGTCCCTCCTTGCCTGGGACAACCTCATGTCAGTTCCATTCACCCATCTCCACCTTGCTGATGTCTCCTCACAGCAACTGTGAGAACCATCAGCAAAAGTGAGGTTTCCTTTCAGCTCCTCTCTCAGTCTGAAGCCACCAGAGATGTTTCTGTGATCCTTCAAGCCAGCAATTGCCCATCTACTTGCTCATGCAACTGGGTCCAAGACGGGCATGGACAATGGGGTACAGCCATCCCCAGTGCCGGGGATGTGATCTACCACCCATCCAGTGTGATGGCCCTGTGTCCCTTCTCCAACCCTGGCCTTGGGTGCTCCAGGGATGCCCATTCCCTATCCTCCATCCCTAGGACTTCCATTTACCCTGGGTTCAGGACAGGCTGCCCCATTTGGTGGCACATCCAGGGTGAAGTCCCTTCATGGGCAGCCCTGACTGGGGATCTGAGGGGACCACCAAAATCACAGCACAGCAGCATCCTCCCTGCTTGAAATGCGGTCATTTTGGGGTCCAAAGGGGGGAATAACCCTCCAGCTCTGCAAAACCTCCCATCATTGAGGCCAGGCTATCTGGGATGTGATCCACCTCTCTATATGCCCTTCTGACCACCAAAAAGGCTGCATGGGGTCTCCTGGTGGGGGCCTTTGCCCAGGTTGAGGACTGACCTGTGCCCCCAGGGCCAGCCTGCAGGAGCCTGGAGGTGTGTTGGCATTCCCAATCTTCGGGCCCCATCTTGTGGTAAGCACATCTCATGGCAAGCTCAGGTCTGGGGACAGTCCCCAGAGCTGTGGGGACCCGTCGTTTGATGTGGGGTAGTGAGATGCTGATGTATTTCCTATGAGGATTCATTCACGCTGATGTGATTCCCATGAGGAATATGGAGGAGACAGAGGCTGGGGAAGCCCCTGGGAATGTCCTGAGGAGTAGGATGGCTCCTGGGAGTCCCTGTGGATGCTGGTGTCTTGGGGCTTGGGATGGAGTTTGTGCCTTGCTGCAGGTGGGGCAGATGTCCTCAGACTGATCCAAATCAAATCAACCCTTTTGTCCCCAGCGGCTGCCACCCTGGAGCTGCTCTTCTGCCACTGAGCCACAGACCCTCAAACTGCTGTCACCTGAACTCTGTCCTGTGGAGGGGCAGATGAGGACGGGTTTATCCCCTTAATCCTGTTCAGAGAAGGGCACCGGAGCTGGTGCAGGGCCTGGAGCCCAAGTGTGATGGGGAAGGGCTGAGGGACCTGGGGGGTTCAGTCTGGAGAAGAGAAGGCTCAGGGGGGACCTGATGGCTCCCTACAAGTGCCTGAGAGGAGGATGGAGCCAGGAGGGGCTGGGCTCTGCTCCCAAGGAACAAGGGATGGGACAAGAGGAACCGGCCTCAAGCTGCACCAGGGCAGGTTTAGATGGAGCTGAGGAACAATTCCTTCCCCAAAGGGTGCTCAGGCATTGGCACAGGCTGCCCAGGGCAGGGCTGCAGTCACCGTCCCTGCAAGTGTTCACACACCGTGGAGACGAGGCCTCAGTGCCATGGGTTAGTGGTGGCCTTGGCAATGCTGGGAACGGTTGGACTGGATGAGCTTAAAGGGCTTTTCCAGCCTGGTTGATCCCATGATCCTATGTTTTCCACTTGACCCTGCGCAGAACCTCACAGAGCTCCCCCAGGCATCAACCATCCCCTTAACCCTGCCCTGCATGGAGGATATGCGGCAGCTGCAGCACAATCCAGGCATCACCAGCAAATCCCTGTAGGATAAGAGAGGAAAACCCTTCCAGACACTCAATCCTCATGGGTTTGGAGACCCAAAACTCTCCTTCCTTCAGCCCCAAATCAGACATTTAAATCCTGGTGCTTAGTTTTAGGTTGCAAAAACTCAACAGGATCTTTGTCCCACTCCAAAGCCTCCCCCTTTGCTGTGCTTCAGCCCTAGATGAAGCATTTCCCATAGGAACTTCCTTGCACTCGCTGCTAGCAGGATGTGGGACATGGATTTACAAATGGCTTATTTTTGCACCCCTATCTGCAGCCCCCAGTCTCCTCCATAAGCCCAAGCTGCTGGACAGAGAATGGGAATGTTACCCAAAGCTGCTGGGAGAGAACTGCTCTGGTTGGAGCTGCTGCTGCCCTCTCTAAAGCCACAAAGCAGCATCTCCAATAGCTGCTATTCCAATAGCTGCTTCCCAACAGCTATTCCACAGCTGTCTGAAACTGGTGGCATTTAGGAAAACCCATTGGAGACCTCAGGAAAGGCAGAGCAAGAGGGAAACGTGGCTGAGACACATTCACACCCTGTGTCTGTTTCCCTGGTCCTTGGCTGTGGTGGATATCCTGGTGGAAAGAGCAAAAATCAAAGCAAAGCAGCGCTCAGATCTGCTGGATGGGCAGAAAAAGCTGATTTTGCAGGGTTTGCTTCTATTTACATGGTGCATTTGTGCCTGGGCACATCAGGAAGTTTGTATGGAGCAAGGAAAGAAGCTGGAATTGGGGTTTTCTCCCCTCCCAAAAAAGCAGGAAAAGAAGAAAACCCACATGTGGTGGATCTGAGGAAGTCGGAGTTAAATCTGCTGCTGCTCCGGGTGACCTGCAGGTGCTGTTCCTCCTGATGGGAATTGCTGGGATGGCCATGAGGAATTTACAGGCATTTATTGAGATGGTGCCGACAGGCACAGCAGGACCTGCTCAGCTGAGGAGCTGCCTCTTGGATTGAAAAGAGAAAATCACTTCGGGAAGGCGGCTCTGGCAGAGTGGGATCAAAGCAATTTGCTGCTCATCGGCACCGGAGGCACTGGATAAAACTGATTCTTTCCCCATCAAAAAGTAAGTCTGGGATAAAATAATGCTGTGGGTAAGCCCTTTAGACCCTTTAAACTCTCTTCATGTGATGCCACCTCCACTTTCCTGATGAATCCCTCCTGAGGATGCTGATTCCCAGGGGCTCCACCATGCAAACTGGCCCCATGGGGCTGTGCCCTCCTCTCCTCCCCATCCCTGTAATCGCAGCAGTGATTTACTGCCCCACTTTTCCGTTTCCCAAGATTTCCCAACTATCCCCAGCATCCAAAAATTGATGTAACAATAAAAAGAGATGCCTTTGGTGAGGAGGGAGGATGTGGGGAGCCTCGACACAATATCCCAAACTGCTTTTCCTGTTCCTGCCTTTTTCTCGTGGAGAAAAGTGGGATGTGCTCTCCCAGGGAAAACACTAAAACACCTCAACTTTGTGCAAATAAAGCTGCTTTATGGCTAATAAACAAAACCCAGGCACTCACCTGGTAGTCCTCAGTGGTCGGGATGGGAAGGGATTGCTGTGGGCTCACTCCAAGGAGAGAAGCATCAGGCGCGTCGCCCTGAACTTCTGCGCCCCTTGCTTTGCTTTTCTTGTTCTTAAAGAGGGCTCAGCTGGTTTTATTCTCTCTATGGAAACGCTTTTCCCCTCCCTCGTGTATATATAAAAGTGAGTGATCACGGGGTCGGAGTCGTAACTCCAGACGTGGAGCCTTCGTTTGGGCATGATTTCATTAAGCTGAAATCAGAGGGAGCTGGCAACGTCACGGGGCTGCGGCGCCGCTTCCCATTCACAGGAGCCAAAAAGGAGGGGGGACAAGGGCAAAACCAGACATCTGAACCTGACAACCTGGTGGGAGTTATCCCAAATGGGGCTGTCGCCAGTGCTGGGACATTGCAGGGGCACACAAACATGTTTTCCTCCCATTCCTCCAGGGAGCAAGGCACTTGGTGCAAGAATGCTTTAAATGCAAAGGGGTTTATGCCCTCTAAGGACGCCTGTTGGGGTTTTCAGCTCTGATTGTTATCCTAATTAATGTGTTTCTATATGAAGAGTGGGGCTGGTGGAGGACCTCAGCAGGGTTTTGCCCCAGGCCAGATGATGTTAAGATCCTTTCCAACCCTAACTATTCTATGGTGCTATAACCCCTACCTGCAGCAAGGACAGACTTGCCCTGCTCACACTGCTCTGCTCTCTGCCTGGTTTCCCATCTCGGGGGGCTTTTCTTCTCCCATGTAGTCAGGAAAACCTGTGGAAGATTGGAAATACAAGGAAGTTCTTGCAGGATGGGGTTGCACAGTCCCAGAGGCAGCATTTGAAGAGGGGTGGTTGTAAGGATTATGTGTGTCTTGGGGACAAAAACCCCTCAAACTCCCCAAAGCCACTGAGATCCACCAGAATTAACTCAGATTGCACCAAAACAGCAGCAAGGCAGGAAAACCCCCTCTTGTTCTGACTCTGGTGTGGTCAGAGGGAGTGCCCTATGGTACTGGATTGCAAGGAAAAGTGCTTTGTGCTATGAAGAGGATGGGGATGCAGGTCTCCTTGCTGGAACAGGGATTAGTCCATGGGCTGACACCCAAAGGGGTCAGGTCCCTGGTGGAGGGTTCCCTGCAATGGTCAGTGTGGGTCTGTGGCCCCACGACCCTGCTCAGCCCTGCCTGTTGATCAGAGCTCCCCTCTGCTTTGAGATGCCATCACCACCCTCTCCTACCAAAGGGCTGGTGTGGTGCAGTTATCCTTAGGAAGGGACACATCCTGCTATAGGTGGGCAAAACCATCTGAGCCCCTCCATGAAAGGTAACAGCAGCCAGTAGTGACCCTGGATGGGCTCTGGGTTGGAATGGTGAGATATTCCTGCTCCTGGACCACACAGACGATGGACACAGCAGCTCCTTTGGGCACACGGAGCTATGACTGTGGATATTCTTGGATGAGCCTCTTCGAGCTTCTCACCCAGGCCTTGAAGATGCTGGTTGGTGTCTGAAAGGCAGTGACAGTTACAATGAGAGCTCCCCTTTGGCTTCTAACCTGGTAGAGTGTTCTGCCCTTGATCACCTCCAGTTGCTGGCTGGGACACATCAGGACCCACTGCTCCAGCAACTCACTCCTCTTCCATTTTCATGTCCTGCTTTCACCTCCTGGATCCATGATTTCTTTCCCCTCATTCACTGAGACCTGGGAGGTGGTTTGGTTATCCCAGTCCTTGGAGCCTTCAGTTGTATTTTTGGGCAAGAACACTCATTTTCAACACAAAGAGCTGGGTGGGAAACTCCATTAGAAGGACATCTCCACACCAAGAGGGATGTAAATCAGCATCTGGCCCATAGTCCTCTCTGCTCTCATGGGTTCATTTATTGCAGAGGGATGAGGTGTCTCTAAGGGCTTCATGGCCCCTGTAGCTGATGAAAGCCTTGAACTTGCTGCTTGGGGAAGCAGTGATAGATGAGAGCTATTCCCAACCCATCCCTGATGGTGGAGGTCCATTAAAAATCATAGAATGGTTTGGGTTGGAAAGGGCCTTAAGATCATCCTGTTCCAACCCAAAAATGGTTTCCCTTTGCTCTTGTTCAGATGTGTAGGTGCTGATTCTCAAACAACCTTCAGCTTCCCCCAGCTTGGCTTGTGTCCTACCTTCCCTTGATCTCCATAGGGTGAGATGGGCTTGAGTAGCACCATTACCCAGTAGCTTAACTAGTGCTGGTTGACCAAATAACATGGCAGGGCAAGGCTTGAAGCTTGGCAGAAGGTATCTAAAGCTTTGTAAAGTACATGAAGTTCCTTGGGTGGTGCTAAACTCCATCCAGGTTTGACTCAACCCACATTTGACTACTCAAGGAAGACTTCCTGCCTGGCGTGGACAGTGAGGGCTTCACCAGCGTTTCTCTACCATCACACCTCATGGAGAGATGTGTTTTGCATCCTCTTGCTCCCTGAGGGCTGCAGATGTTGCCTGTGGTCCTTGTGGAACACTCAGGAGACCTTTGGACCCTGTTTGACTCAGACCATTGACAGCCCTGCATGCTTCAGAGTGGGTTTTAGGGGCCCAACTCCCCTGCTTTTGTTGGTCTAGGGGATGGAAGAAGGGGGTTGAGCATGTAAATACATATGGATGGGAGCTCTGGGTGCTGACCTGGCTAATGGATATTTCATGTCCCTGCCCATGGCAGGGGGTTGGAACTGGATGATCTTAAGGTCCTTTCCAACCCAAACCATTCTATGATCCTATGGAAGTTTTGTTGGCACTCAAAAAATGGGTCCCCTCTGCCTACCAAGGGGGACATCTCCATCCTGTGCCCTGGCATCACATCCCATTGGATTGGTATCCCAGAAATCAAGGCCTGGTGCACGCCTCTGACACAAGGACCTGGTGTCCTGAGCACCTCCAAGAGTTTCAGATCTTCAGGCCAAAGCTGAAGCGCGGCTATTGCCAACATCACTGGGAAGCTGGGATTCTGGTACCTGGGGAAGGGAACATAGGTTAGGGAAAGGTGGAATATCAAAGCAGATTATTGAATCCATCCTAAAGCCCACTCTCCTCCAGAGGTGATGGATCTTTAGCTTATTTCAGTGGGTCTCCAAGGTGAATTGAACTATATGAAGACTGTAGGTTGGGACGGGGTAAGGTCACATAGGAGATGGCTGCTCCACCTTTGCAACCATCTCATCCCTTGTGATGGGGTGTTCGTCCTTTCCCACTGAAGCTTTCCTGAGGTTGAGAGGAGATGGTGTGAGATGGAGGGAGAAGGTTTGAGGTAGTTTTTATCCATTGCAGCTGCTTCAGGCTGTCCCCACGGGTTGTGCATCTGAATGGTTGGAAAGTGGGTGCTCAGCCCTTCCCGGCTTTCTGGCTGGCTTGGGGACATTAGGAAAGGGCCGATCCACATTCCTAAGGGATTTAGGAGGTGCTGTGGGACCCTGAGGAGGTGTTTGTCAGTGCCAGCTCCTACTTGGGCTATTTGGTGTCTGTGGCTACTGCTGCAGCCTTGCACAGGAGGGTGACAAGTGCAGTTACCCACCTCCACCATGGGTCCATCTTCACATGAACCTCACCCCATTCGGCTGAGCTGGGTGCCAGTGGATCCCAAAGGTCTCAGGGGAGCAGGGCACAAGAGCAGAATAAAAGGCAGGGAGGGACTTAAAGCGAGGCCTGAGACAGAGCATCCAATGGCTGCAAAGATGAAAAGCAATCAAATCAACCTTAAAGACACACTGGATTTGAAGGAACGACAAATACACATGGGTCACGCTCAAAAGTCAGTCCTGCTGCCAGAATGGCCCATGTAAATGTGAGTCTATTCATTTTTATCCTTCAGATGACCAAAACTACCTGAAGGAGAAGCTGGAGAATGGAGGTGAATGTGCTTCCCATCATTCAGGGAATAACAGGGAAAGTTCCAGCTGGAGATAAGGCAGAAGCTCTTCCCTGTGAGGGTGCTGAGGCGCTGGCACAGGGTGCCCAGAGAAGCTGTGGCTGCCCCATCCCTGGCAGTGTTCAAGGCCAGGTTGGACACAGGGGCTTGGAGCAAGCTGCTCTAGTGGAAGGTGTCCCTGCCCGTGGCAGGGGTTGGAACTGGGTGAGCTTTAAGGTCCCTTCCAGCCCAAGCCATTCTGTGGTTCTGTGATCCTAAATAGCAGCATGGAAGTTTTGCCTGGCCTGGGGAAGCAAAGGGAATGTGATGTGATGTCCTGTTTACTGCTTCCAGCACCAGAATTGCATAGAGAAGTCAGACATGGATGCGCTTTGTGTCTATAGAGGGACAGAATGGAGTTTTCTGGTTCACTCTGCCCCTTCTTGATTAATCTAAGACTCACTTTGCATTTTCAAGGCTGTGGAGGCAGGGTTTGTCCATCTTCCCATAACCCTGCAGCAAACGGCCCTTCCTCTCCAGTGAGGCTGGTTTTCAGGGGTTTCTCTTCCTATAACCCCATCTGGGGGTGATTTTCACTCCTTCCAACAGCTCAGCAGCAGCAAATCCCTGCACGTCTCTCCAAAGCGACCATATAGTGGACATGGAAAGCCCTACCTCCTGAAGCTGGCACATGAGCAGAGGAATAAGAGGACCCAGGGACATGGAGTTAGCTTTGCAGAGCCTGAATTATCATTTTCCCTTTCTTGCCCTTCTTTCACCTCCTTGAGCCCTGAGTCTTTTGCTGCTGCTGCAGGGTCACAGGGGATTTACAGCCCTGATTTTATGCAAAGCACTTGGCTGCCTGTAATGAACAGTTTCCCACCCCACCATCAGTGCTTCATGCTCCTGGCAATTAATCTTAATTAAGCTCTGCCCTCAGCTTCTGATACAAATGTGATAGCAAAAAGCCTCTTTGGGATAAGATCGGCTGAGGCTATTTTGCGGATTGCTGTATGTGCTCCTGCAAGAATGGCTGGGCCATACCCAAAGGGCTACTGCCTCACTGACAGCCTTCAGGCGTGAGATGAAGCCTGGCTCTTGATGCTTTCCCTCCAAAGGAAGAAAAGAGCAATGGAAATGAAAAAATAATCTTAAATCCTCTAAATTCCAAAGAAATGGTGAATGCCCCATCCCTGGCAGTGTCCAAGGCCAGGGTGGATGTGGCTTGGAGCAACCTGCTCTAGTGGAAGGTGTCCCTGCCTGTGGGTGGTTGAAACTGGATGGGCTTTAAGGTCCCTTTTTAATCCAAATAACTCTGGGATTCTATGGAATTGTCTTCCCCAAGTGTTTGCTGCCATGCTTTTATCTGCTATCTCTCCCTTGCACCTCTATCCCTTCTCCAAAGGGGTGTTCGCACCTACCTGCACACACGGTGCCTGCAGCTACTGTGAGCACATCTCCGGTTTGAAGGAAACATCTAAAAGCAAGGAAAAAAGGCAAAGGGAGTCAGCAGGAGCCTGGATCCACGTAGAGGAGCAGGGCTGGCCTCAGGGCACTTATTCTGACAGTGGGTGTAAACATAAAGCCTATTTATACCCAGTGGAATGGAGCATGAAAAGAGCTGCTTCTCCTTATGCTGCCTCCATACGCAGGGATAATTCCCACTGTGAGGCTGCAGCAGCTGGATGAGGCTGGTGGGAGAGACAGTGCTCAGTAAGTGTGGTGGTTTCTTCTCTATGGATGGGTTATATTGATCCTTGCCATTGGGATTGTGGCCATGGGTTGGCCCCTTGGCTTCATGATCCATGGGGAGGTGCCTGGGGTGGTTTCAGGACACAGTGGGACACATCTGGGTGATGCAGAGCCCACCAGTGGGGCTCAGGATGCTGGACTAAGGGATGCCCAAGGCAAGGGATGGGTGAGGAGCCATCCAGAGCAATACTAAAAGATCAAATGGGATTTACTGAGGTGCTTTGGGGTGCAAAATGGGGCAGGACAGACAGCCTGAGGCAGCTGCTGCAGGAGCACTGCCTCCTGGATGGGAGAGTTTCTCCTTGGGTTTCATCCTAACCCACACAGCAACGATGTCAGGGGCAAATCCATCCTCATTTCTGCTCCTGCTTGTCCCAGCTCAGATGAGCAGAGCTGCTTTGTTGGCACAGTTTTCCTGGCTTTTCCAACATTTTCCCTCCTTTCTCAAGGGCATTGTGGCTGTTGGGTCGCAATTCCACCTTCGCAATGGCGATGGAGCTCACCAGCATCCTCCCAGCGACGCTGGCAAGAGGCTGCATATCTCAATACATTGATGCAGCAATTCCTATTGCTCCAAATAGCAATGGACATCACCCAAAAGGGCTGTGGACAGCATTCAAACCTCCACCACCTCCCACAGAACCAAGGAGGTGCTCAGGTCCAGCCCTGCATTAACCTCCAGAGCCTCAATTACTCCTGCTCTAAAAATACCACGTAATTATTAACCCAGTGCAGCTCAGGCTGGTGCCACAGCGATGAACACTGGGTTGCTTTTGACTCTGGAGGAGTGAAGATGAGGGCTGTTGCTGGCTCCGATCTGCAGGCAGAGGATGCAGGATGATGCTCAGGACCCTGCTGTCAGCGCTCGCAGCCATTTCAGGGGCTGTATCATTATCAAATTACTAAATTACACTGGCCCGGCCTCTTCATCCCTCCCCATCCATTTTCTTTTGTCAGGGTTGCTAAGGAACTGCCCGCGGACATGGGTGCGCAATGAGGAGAGCTCCTCTCCTCTCCTCTCCTCTCCTCTCCTCTCCTCTCCTCTCCTCTCCTCTCCTCTCCTCTCCTCTCCTCTCCTCTCCTCTCCTCTCCCTCTTCTTTCTCCTTTCTTTCTCCTTTCCTCCTTGCAA
Organism: Psittacula echo; assembly: GCF_963264785.1. NCBI lineage: Eukaryota > Metazoa > Chordata > Aves > Psittaciformes > Psittacidae > Psittacula > Psittacula echo. The sequence goes on from NC_137735.1 coordinate 161,287,982, forward strand.
GACTTTACTGGCTCAATGCACAAGGAACCCCCTCCTGCAAAGGGGCTGAGTGTGCTCAAGCTATAGGTACGCCTATATACATAGATACAGACCTGTGTGCTCAAGCTATAGGTACGCCTGTATACATAGATACAGACCCGTGTGCTCAAGCTATAGGTACGCCTATATACATAGATACAGACCCGTGTGCTCAAGCTATAGGTACGCCTATATACATAGATACAGACCCGTGTGCTCAAGCTATAGGTACGCCTATATACATAGATACAGACCCGTGTGCTCAAGCTATAGGTACGCCTATATACATAGATACAGACCCGTGTGCTCAAGCTATAGGTACGCCTATATACATAGATACAGACCCGTGTGCTCAAGCTATAGGTACGCCTATATACATAGATACAGACCCGTGTGCTCAAGCTATAGGTACGCCTATATACATAGATACAGACCCGTGTGCTCAAGCTATAGGTACGCCTATATACATAGATACAGACCCGTGTGCTCAAGCTATAGGTACGCCTATATACATAGATACAGACCCGTGTGCTCAAGCTATAGGTACGCCTATATACATAGATACAGACCCGTGTGCTCAAGCTATAGGTACGCCTATATACATAGATACAGACCCGTGTGCTCAAGCTATAGGTACGCCTATATACATAGATACAGACCCGTGTGCTCAAGCTATAGGTACGCCTATATACATAGATACAGACCCGTGTGCTCAAGCTATAGGTACGCCTATATACATAGATACAGACCCGTGTGCTCAAGCTATAGGTACGCCTATATACATAGATACAGACCCGTGTGCTCAAGCTATAGGTACGCCTATATACATAGATACAGACCTGTGTGCTCAAGCTATAGGTACGCCTGTATACATAGATACAGACCTGTGTGCTCAAGCTATAGGTACGCCTATATACATAGATACAGACCTGTGTGCTCAAGCTATAGGTACGCCTATATACATAGATACAGACCTGTGTGCTCAAGATATAGGTACGCCTATATACATAGATACAGACCTGTGTGCTCAAGGTATGGGTACACCTATATACATAGATACAGACCCGTGTGCTCAAGCTATAGGTACGCCTATATACATAGATACAGACCTGTGTGCTCAGCTCTGGAGCTATGTGAGTCAGACAAGATAAGTGATGGGGTCACTCATGCTCCAAAATCACCCTCGACATTACAAATTCCATGAGGAAGCTGGTTTTAGGTGCATTAAAGCCCCAGCTTTCCACATGCTCATAGCCATGTCCTTTGCTTTCTAATGCAATGTGTATTCAGGAATCTTCTGGTTTCAGCCTGGTTTGGAGCATCCCCAGTTCCCTGCGCCTGGAAAGCATGTGGCTTGCCAAGTCCTAAAAGTCACCCCCCTCCCTGCCCTGAAATCAAATCACGTCAAGAAACTCAATTAGGGTGACATGACATTTCCAAGGAAGCTCCGAGGATGCATTCCCGGAATATTTTGGCCCTGCCAAAGCGGTTCAGATGGCAAATCAATAGTGAACGTTTAATGATAGGCGTATTAAAAACCAATCAAGTTATCCATTTCCCATTACGCCAAAACTCCCCGAGCACTGATGGGAATTCAAGCTGCATTTAATACACCTCCCTGAGCCCTGCACAGCTTGAGCTGAGATATTTGACCACAATATTGGGTTTCACTTAAGTCATCCAGATGCTTTGCATCTGAATTAAGTCACTTGGTGACCCCCTGGTGAGATGCTGCTTTGGGTTGGTCTATGCTGAGGGGTCTTGAGTCAAATCACCTCTCCAGAGACTCTTCCCTTCTCCTTTGGCTATACCTTGATCATGAAGGTGGACGAATTTGTCCCCTAGATTTGGCTTTGGGGTTCCTGCATTCCTCACCAAGCTTTTGGAGGCAAAAGCTGCCAAGAAGTTGTGCATGTTGGGAGGGTAAGACCTATTTAGAGTGATTTAAAAGGAAAATATGAAGGTGTCATCCTATTGCTTTGGTGTCTGGGAACAGGGAGGCAGAAAGGCGAATCCCTCATGTTCTCAGGCAGGTTTCAGGTCCCCCAGGTCCATTTGCTCACCTACTGCTGGCTCCAGACCCTCACTGTGCTGCTGATTCACGATAAAACCAATCTTCATGCAATTACTGCTGTTACTGTCTCCTTAGACTTGATGTCAACTTAACATGACTGCATGAATGGATTCACCAACCCAGAGCGATGCAACCTCCTATTCCCTAATGCCTTAATGCAGCTGATAGCTACTGTGGGTCAATGAAATGTGGGGCTGAGCTCCTTGGGGAAACAATCTCCAGAAGATGGAGGAAGTCTCTTTCTCCTCTTGGTTTTTGGTAAATAAGTGCCACTTTGAGTTATTACTGAGCTGGCTGGTGGCAATGGTCCCCAGGAGGTGATGCTGTGCGCCCTCAACTGGAGAAAGGCTCCTGGGGATATCTATTTCCATTGTTGTGGTGGAAACTCACCACTGCAGCTGGCCCAGAGTGACTGCAGCCCAACAAATATGTGTATGCATTATTTAGATATATAAAATAATATATATATAAAAAAATTATATATATGTTTGTGTGTATATATATATTTATTGCCATTGCTAATACAACCCCCAGGCTTTGACATGACTTTACACCGTGGGTCAGGTAGCGGTGGCCACTCAAGTATGATAACCCCACATTTTTGCTGGAAGCCATTGGTGCCTTCACTGGAGGGATGCTGGTGGGGTCATCACCATACCAGAGAGAAGCAAGGTGCCAGGAGATTTATTCTTATAAAAATTAATGTTATTAATGAGGTTTTTATGTATTTATTAATTAAACAGTGAGAACTGTGACATTGTCAATGTGTTAACTGGGCTGCTGGTTGTTTCTTAGCAGTGTGTTTCCAATATGTCCCCTTTTCCCATACAAACATCTCTCCTCCAGTCCACCCTTGGGATGATTTGCATCAGGAAGGGTCATTTGGGGCACAGGGGTTTGCAAGCAGAGATACCCCAGATCAAATTAACTTGAGTGAACATTTCTGGAAGGGCATCCCCAGCCCTCCATATGGCTGAGTTCCTTTTGCCCTACTCTTCCAGTGTTCTGAGATGACATTTCCTTTGCACAATCACAGAATCAATTGGGTTGGAAAAGCCCTTTAAGCTCATCCGCTCCAACCGTTCCCAGCACTGCCAAGGCCACCACTAACCCATGGCACTGAGGCCTCGCCTCCACGGTGTGTGAACACTTGCAGGGACGGTGACTGCAGCCCTGCCCTGGGCAGCCTGTGCCAATGCCTGAGCACCCTTTGGGGCAGGAATTGTTCCTCAGCTCCATCTAAACCTGCCCTGGTGCAGCTTGAGGCCGGTTCCTCTTGTCCCATCCCTTGTTCCTTGGGAGCAGAGCCCAGCCCCTCCTGGCTCCATCCTCCTGTCAGGCAGTTGTAGGGAGCCATCAGGTCCCCCCTGAGCCTTCTCTTCTCCAGACTGAACCCCCCAGGTCCCTCAGCCCTTCCCCATCACACTTGTGCTCAGTTGTACGAGTTCAACAACTTGTGACCCTGGGCAAGGTCCCACCTAAATAAAGATCTTCATACCAAGGTGACACTTGAACCTGTGGGCCATGCGCTCCATTAGGTCTCCGATTTCTTGTGCACAGTGATTATTTTCATCAAGCATGATGGAACGAAAGTTTTTCCTCTTGGTTGCAAATGCTCCCCTGGATGCTGTCAACAATCCTGGGCTGATGCAGGAGCTGAAGTTCAAGTCACTCCATGTATCCTGGGATGCTGAGAGCCAGAGGTTGCAGCACCTGTATAGACGGGTACCCTGAAAGCTCCCTAACCCAACCAGGGCTCTGCAGACATCAGCATCCTGCATCCTTCCTTCCAAAGTGCCCCCATCACTGTGATACGAGGGAAATGTGGAAATCTGCATGTTTCTCACAATAAACCCTGTTTCTTGACACTGTGGCCTCACCTGGGATTGAATAAACACTTTCCTTGGGATGGTGCTGCTCCGTTGTTTGGCTCAGCCAGGAACATCTTGTTCCTTTTCTCGGGGAGTATTTCTCTTGCCATGATACAAAACCTGAGTGTTTTTGTTGCTGAAGTACATTCTGATACAGAGCATTTTTGCGAGAGGACAGGCTGGAAATACCAGGCTGAAAATGGGACTTGTCTCATTGCCAGCATTGACCAAATTCATCTTTTCTCTCCTTTTCTTTCTTTGGCAAAAAAAGCTCTTTTTTTAGCTATGAAGGGGAATAAAAATCCCCAAAATCTCTGTTTGTCCCTCCTCGGTGCCGGGGACATGTGGGTGGAATCATAGGATAGTTTGGGTTGAAGGGACCTTCAAAGCTCATCCAGTTCCACTGCCCCCTGCAATGAGCAGGGACATCTTCAACTAGATCAGGTTGCCCAGAGCCACATCCAACCTGGCCTTAAGTTGTCTCCAGCAATGGTGCATCCACCACCTCTCTGATAACCATATTAAGTGGGAATTACCCATTAAGGGTAAGAGGAATCCTTTTATACTACCAGTAGCAACGAGGCAACCCTGAAACCAGGGAAATCTGAGCTCAACCTTACCAAATGGTACAGAAAGCTTCTGATAAGCCTCACTGGTTTCCTAACCAACTCCCCAGCAATCCCTTTGCACCATGGATCCTCATCATTATGTTCCCACCAAAGGCGTTATGAGGAGGAAAGGCAATTCCCTTGAAGATGCAACACAATGTACATTCACTAACGGATGTATTTTTGTCTAAATGGGGCAGAAGAGTGACCCTTTATAGACATCTTGGGCATGTCTATTGGGGACCTGTTACGGTGAGAGGAATCGCGGCTTGCATCCATGGATGCTCGACTTTCCAGAGCACAGCAGGGCACCCCAGGCAAAGGCAAGGAGCCCAAAATGCTAGCTCCCATGTTGGGGAGATTCCTGCTAAGCTGGTAGCATGGGCAGCGATGGCATGGTCAACCATCACATGCCACGTCTGAGAGGTGTCATATTTAGAGACCATATTTCCTACCTGGTTGCAACACAACAAGGAATTTCTTGCTCATGGGAAAGGCAAAGCCTTTTGCTTCTGCTGCTTCTTTGGCAAATTACAAGTATTTCCAAAGCCAGGAGAGACTTTTGTGCCATCAAAGCTGCTGTGACCATTCCCAGGGGCTGGCATACTTGGAGGAGATCCTATAGGATACGATTCATCTCAGCTGGGTCCATGTGGCCACCGAAACCCAGAAGCTCAGCTTCCCACTTCTTGGATTTCCACACCCCTCCAAGCAGCAGCTCCAAATGCCTTGAGGATCTGGGGTGGCATTTTGCATGGAGAAGCCTGGTTCTGAACCCTGTACTCTACAATTTGGGATGGCTTCTCTTAACCTACCCAGGGATGCTCAAGTGAAGGAGAAGGTGGGACGTGCTAGAGGCCATAGGGAGTTTAGGCTCAAGCTGAAAGGCCATGGGATGTGACTTGACCCATCCCTGACATGGAGACATAGAAATTCCCACCTTTCTCTCTGCCTTTCTCAAAGGGTTTCTGTTTCCAGGTGAATGATGAACTGGAATTATACACAACAGCATTAAACCACTTTTATTTTACAAAAATAAACTCCAGGGATGTGTTTTGCACAGCAGTTCTATGGATGAGTGGTGCTGGTGTGACCCTCTGGACATCTCTGGTCTGCTGAGCAATCAGATGCTCCCCTCTCCTCATACCACTTTATTTCCTGCTCATAATGAGTTTCCCAGCATCATCTTCCAGGCATCCCTTGCCTCTTCATGTTAAAGGGTTTCTCTGCTTGTCCAGTCTCTGAGATGTCCTGGTAATGCTTCTCCCAGCTTTGTTCCTCTTGGATTTAAACAAGGCAATTGCAGCACATCACCTCCCTCTGGCTGGTTTTCATAAGCAAGGAAAGAGAAGACAAAGCTGATGTTGGAGGTTGGTTCAGGTTTGGGCTTCTTCTTGGACCTCCCATGCTCACTGTGGCTCAGGAGGTATGTGACACTATAGGATTGTCTATGCCAGGTCATGATACCCATAAAGCAAATGTCCCCATCCAGACCAGCTCCTGGCAGCATTTAGGCTCAGCCAGGAGAAGTGGGCATGTAGAGGACACATGGGCCTGTCTTGGATTTGGGTGACTCCCATTCCCAAGGGGTGCCCTCACCCCACAATAGAGTGCAGATACATTGATGGAGGTATCTACAGCTGCTTTGTGAAGCCTACACTATCTCAATGCTTATTCCCAATGTTAAAGTGTTGGCTGGGAAGAGGGTCAGTTATCGCCTGGTGATGTTTGGACTGAATTGAAAGCACCAAAAGTGGCTTCCCCTCACAGCACATTGCAAAGGAATGTAGGCACTGACCAGGTTAATTGGGCCAACTGGTCTACCCTGACTGTCTTTATGGTCAATAAGGACAAGGATGCTGGAGAGGGGCTCTAGTGACAGGACAAGGGGTGATGGGTTCAAACTGAAACAGGGGAAGTTCAGGTTAGATATTGGGCAGAAGCTCTTCCCTGTGAGGGTGCTGAGGCGCTGGCCCAGGGTGCCCAGAGAAGCTGTGGCTGCCCCATCCCTGGCAGTGTTCAAGGCCAGGTTGGACACAGGGGCTTGGAGCAACCTGCTCTAGTGGAAGGTGCCCCTGCCTGTGGCAGGGAGTTGGAATTGGATGAGCTTTAAGGTCCCTTCCAACACAAACCTTTGTATGATTCTATGGGCTCCTCATGAGCCCCAAGGGGTGATGCTAACCCTTGCAGTGGATGGACAGAAGAGGGCACCTAGTTCGGGCTGGTTGCACTGGGGTAGCAAATCCCTCTTTCCTAAGCCAGACAATGCATTCTCCTTCTCCCCACAGGGCACTTCAGCTCTCCAGGGTGGCATTGACTGTCCTAAACTGGACTTAGAGCAGTGAATATTTGCACTGCCTCCTTTCTTGCAGAACAGGAGGGCTAGGCTGTGCAAAGTCCATTGCGTATCAGAAAGATTCAAGTGGATGATGATAACATCGTGTGCAATGGCCTTGAGTTTATGCATAATAGGTGCCTGTCTGAAAACCAACCACCTGAAAACTCTGAAATGAACCTGGAATTATACATCTCCACCTTAAATTTCTTTCTATTTTTTAACATTTTTTCAGAAACAGGGAAAATGAACCTCACCAGAGGGGTTTTTATAATGTATTATGGAGAACTAATGCATTTCTCCTGATGCCCAAAGGGGTTGCATCCATGCAGAGGAAAGGCTGAGAGAGGAGCATCTTTCTAGGGAGGCTGGTTTCCGCCACAGCTCGTGCTCTGCTTGGCAGCAGTGGTGTTTGCATTACTGTCAGGGCCAGCAAGAGCTCATTTCCCCTGTGATGAGCATGGAGATGAGATAAAGCCTCAAACACTGACCTCACAACCCATAGACCTGGTAACAGGAACACAACTGAGCACTTACCACTTCTCTGGGAACCCAGTGCCAGCGCCTCAGCACCCTCACAGGGAAGAACTTCTTCCTGAGATCCAACCTAAATCTCCTGTTTCAGTTTGAACCCATCACCCCTTGTCCTATTGCTCCAGTCCCTGATGAAGAGTCCCTCCCCAGCATCCTTGTAGCCCCCTTCAGACACTGGAAGCTGCTCTGAGGTCTCCACACAGCTTCTCTTCTCCAGACTCAACAGCCCCAATGTTCTCAGCCTGTCTCCATACGGGAGCTTCTCCAGTTCCTGATCATCCTCGTGGCCTCCTCTGGACTTGCTTCCACAGCAGTAGATCAAGTCCAGAGGAGGTGGGTACATTCGGGATGGGTTTCCTGCTTTGGCCTCACTGCTGGCTGGAGGAGGAGGAGGGTTGGAGGGCTCAGGGCTGCGCTACCTGCTGAGGTTCTGCACTGCTGCTCACATCTCCACTTGGTCTCGAAGCGGTTGCTGTTCCCTCGGCATCCCCCAAAGACAAAGGGCCGGCAGACGTTTGCCTCTGCGTGGTAATACCAGAGCAGCGTGTAGTGCTGGCAGGAACCCTCGTCCATTGGCTGCAGGCAGGGTGCTGTAGGGGAACAACACCCATCCACCCATGTGTTGGACCCAGGGGGAAAAAGGCCACACTTTGCCACCTACATCCTCCCCCTTGGCTGGTCCAAGGACTTCCATGGCCACACAGTCAACATCTTACCCCAAAGCAATGGGGTTGGCAGAGCAAAGGGTCAACAGGGACCAAGGTGAGGCATCTGGCAGTGGATTTCCATAGTCAGATGAGCATAGAATCATGGAACAGTTTGGGTTGGAAGGGACCTTCAAAGGTCGTCAAGTGCAACCCCTAACATAGAATCATGGAATCAACCAGGCTGGAAAAGCCCTTTAAGCTCATCCGCTCCAACTGTTCCCAGCACTGCCAAGGCCACCACTAACCCATGGCACTGAGGCCTCGTCTCCACGGTGTGTGAACACTTGCAGGGACGGTGCCTGCAGCCCTGCCCTGGGCAGCCTGTGCCAATGCCTGAGCACCCTTTGGGGCAGGAATTGTTCCTCAGCTCCATCTAAACCTGCCCTGGTGCAGCTTGAGGCTGGTTCCTCTTGTCCCATCCCTTGTTCCTTGGGAGCAGAGCCCAGCCCCTCCTGGCTCCATCCTCCTGTCAGGCAGTTGTAGGGAGCCATCAGGTCCCCCCTGAGCCTTCTCTTCTCCAGACTGAACCCCCCAGGTCCCTCAGCTCCTTGTTGCTCCATAGCACTGTCCATCCCTGTGGTGCCCATCATGGTAGTGTCTGACCTTTGCAAGGGGGTGATTAACCCTTGTGTCCTGGGCAGGGTGATGTCTTTGCAGGGGTGGTTGTATTTGGGGTGTTGCTTGGAGGACTGTCTCTGGTGGGACTGGACACCCTTCAATTTGTTCACCACTACCTCAGTGCCCTGGGGCAAACCCAGCTCCTTTAAGCCCATTCCAAACCTGTGTTACGAGTTGAACCATTTGCTGGCATGTGTAAGTCCTTCAGCACCACATCCCCTGGATCTCAATGCCAACAAACACTTCCCACCGGGAAGTGACTTCCCTAAATGCCACTTAATTCAGCGCATCTCACCTGGTAATTGAGTGTGGGCTTCTCTGCGCTGGTGCCGAGAGGGATCCGTTATCTGCTGCGCCTGGGCAGCCACTGAAGAAGCAAATGGAAACCACAAGTAATGAGGGCACACAAGCAAATCAGGCACCATTTACATAGAGATCACTGGAGCCTCACCTGGCTTTTCACCAGTTAAGAAGTCCTCTTAATAAATGTCACAGAGCAATAGGCAAAGGGAGGGAGAAAGGGGCGGCAATAAAAGTCTTAACGGTGTTACAAACAACCCCGAAAGGTTGGGTGTTAGTCAGAGAAAATGGAAGTATTCGCGGTTGTTTGCAGGAGATAAATGTCAGGCTGGAGTTTTTGGCTTGGAGAAGCCAGGAGCGATTGTAATCTGGCAGCAATAATGCTCCCATTGCAGAATTCTGTTAACATTTGGAGCTCCTATCCGCACTCATCACTTAGCAGAGGGATTTATGAGCCCTCCTGCCTCGGATCTGGGCTGTAATGGGATTGTCAGCTGGCGGCGGCTGCAGCTCTGATTCAATCAGATGTGGTACATCCCATCGGTCTGAAACCGCCCTGATCCCAAACGCTGCCTTCGTATAAAGTGAGGTTATAGCCAGATGGATGATGTCTTCGATGTATGACACAGACATCAGGAGAGAGGAAGGTGGGGGTAATTTCAGTCCAGTTCTATGCTTAGCTGGATTTGTGGGATTGTTCTAGTCCTTAGGAGATTACACGGGAGAAAAGTAGAGGTCATCATCAACAGGTTTGCCTTAAATCTCTGCCCAAAGCTCTGGGAAAGGTAACCATAGAATGGTTTGGGGTGGAAAGGACCATAAAGCTCATCCAGTTCCAACCCCTTGCCATGGGCAGGGACACCTTCCACTAGAGCAGCTTGCTCCAAGCCCCTGTGTCCAACCTGGCCTTGAACACTGCCAGGGATGGGGCAGCCACAGCTTCTCTGGGCACCCTGTGCCAGCGCCTCAGCACCCTCACAGTAAAGAACTTCTGCCTTATCTCCAACCTGAACTTCCCCTGTTTCAGTTTGAACCCATCACCCCTTGTCCTGTCACTATGGTCCCTGATGAAGAATTCCCCTCTGGCATCCAAAGGCTGCTTGTTGCCTCCATCAGCATCCCAGGTAGTGGGCAGGCCTATATGGCCAGGGAAAGCCACGCACAAGCCATTATCCCATGGGGACAGGAGAAGGAAGATGCCAGACTGGTAGCTCCTCCGTGTCAATGAGATCATACTGCTTACCAAGTCTGCATGGAGGTGGGCCAAGAATTCCCTCATCGTAATGCTCACCGTGGTTCATGATCAGAAGAAAGTGTAGATGATATGAAATGCAGCTAAAACTGCCCCATCCCCTCCTCTCCCTGCAAAGATGGCTGTTTTCAGCCAGGCATTAAGGGATTTCTCTGTATCCATCAGGCTCATCTCACAGGCTTTTCCACTAGGACACCCACTGCATCCCAAGGTGGTCCTGGAGCTTCCTGTGCTAACATCAGCTGTGCCTACAGAGTGAGCCATGAACCTCCCTCCAGCCCATGGGCAAATAGCAGGACATAGATTACCCCCCTATGGCTGAACAGCCTTCATCCCCAGAATGATGTTTGCACCTTGTCTGCCTGCTGCTGCTCGAGATCCTACTGGGAGCTTGATAATACATGTGGATCCAGTCTTGGATCATGCTCTTGCTCTCTCCAGTTGCCTGATGTAGATGTAGATGCAGTGTGAGGCGATGCCACAAGCTCACTGGTGTTCATGTACAGATGCATCTATATTGCATGTCTTCAGGGCAGGACCTTGGCCCTTCCCTCTCCCCCCATCTGTTGGCCAACCCAAAGGGACAGAAATAGAGCTGGTTGTTTTCCCATTAGCTGTAATCAGTAGTTTTACCCATTAAAGGGTTCATGAGGCCCTGGGCAGAAATAGTCTGTAATATCTCGAGTGTTTGGTCTCAGAGATGTAATTTCTGGCTGATAGGAAGCTTTACTAGAGATTGCAAAGCACACAATGGGAAGAGAGGGACAAAATCAGCCTGAAAATAGCAGCCTCCTCCCAGCGTTTCAAATGCATCCTTTTGAAGGTGATGTTCATCACTGAGACCACACACTTTGGCTTTTCCTCACCTACCACCCCTTCCAGAGGCATCAGCTCACCTCAACTCTGAGCACAGACGAGCACAAGGGTATCACAGCATGGGACCCCTCATTGTAAATCCCATCACAGCCTTATTTCTGCCCAGCCCTAGGGAAGAGGATTTAGCACTGGGTTCATGGAATACTCCAGAAGATTCTGGTTGCCATGACTGGAATGGTGGGAAACATGCAGTTATTCTGCTGCACTTACCTGCAATAAGTGAAGGTGGCTTCATGAAGGGCTTCATGGAGGTCACCAATGTGGTCATGTTCTGGGGTTTGTTATGCATTTCCTCCTGGCTTTCACCATCCCTTCTGGTGTGTTCCCAAGGCTGAAAATCCCCTTGGAGCTGCCTGTTGATTCCAGCTGCCTCCAGACCTGTGGGTTTAATCTCTGGGTCAGTGAGGATGAGATCTGGTGCCATAGTTTGAAAGGCACCATGATGTGATAAATGGCTGTAGCTCAACAAAGTGACTGTCACTGCATAACACAAGGTGGGAGACAAGTCACAACACTGTGTTTGGTTGGCCAATGCCTATAGACCATTGGGGTATGTGGTAAAAGTAGGAAACCTATTGCCAAATCACATACAGTATAGAGAAGGGCAAGCAGTTAAGGAGACATTGTACTGTCGACTCTCTTCTCAAGGAAGGCAGCAAGGGGTATGCTAAACTTAGTAATAATAAAAGCTGGTTTTGAGGAACTGGTTCCCTAGAAGTGTGCTGGGCTTCCTTAGGACCTCCATGACTGCAAGGACCTCAGTGTCAGTGGGGATGAAGTAATAATCAGAACTACATGGATAATGAAATGCTGCTGGATCAGCATCTCCATGGGATAGAGCTGAGCACTGCCTGTCTTCTCAGGTAGCACTTGTTAACTCAAAGGTTGGGAGTCCACAAGAAGAGTTAGCTGAGTTATACACATCCAGCTCTATGTCCATATGTGTTTGGAGCTGTGGTTCCACCATCCTTCATACTGGGTATGTCTGATGCTCAGTGTCTTTAAGGACAAGCGTGATCTGGACCAAGCTGGAAGCACATTAGCAAAGCAGGTATTTTAGGAGTTCTGTTTTATGGTGGATGGACAGAGTTGGCAGCTAGGGGACATTAGAGATAGCGGAGCCTGACTGCATAGAATCATAGAATGGTTTGGGTTGGAAAGGACCTTAAGATCATCCAGTTCCAACCCCCTGCCATGGGCAGGGACGCCTCACACTAGACCACGTCACCCAAAAGTTAAACAAAAGCAAAGCAAAGTTAACCCAGAAACCTGTTTCAAAGCACTGTGGACCAGCAGACAGAATCCATCCTAGATTAATACTCTGTGGTGTGTCCGCTGTGGTTTTGATCTGGGTTTACTTTCCTTTGCTAACTCACTGTGTTATCTAAACGATGCAAGAAGCTGTGGCTGCCCCATCCCTGGCAGCGTTCAAGGCCAGGTTGGACACAGGGGCTTGGAGCAACCTGCTCTAGTGGAAGGTGTCCCTGCCTGTGGCAGGGGGTTGGAACTGGATGAGCTTTAAGATCCCTTCCAACACACACCAATCTGGGATTCTGTGATTCTATGCTCTGAACATAAGGGATGGAGAAGACCACATGCTCCTGGTTGAAGGATCAAGCAGGCAGATACCAGGCAGGGCCCTTGGGTAACACCTGAGTCATGAAGGGTTCACCCAGGCTGTTCTTTGCAGGAGCATGGAGGCTGCTGTGTCCAAGAGCACTCCCTGTGCAGGATTCACTTGCTCTGATTTATTTACAACACAGAAGCAAATGGAGGCTGAGGCAAGGGCAGGATCCCAGGTATGGGAGAGGTGTTCCCATGGGTGCAGCTTTTAAAGCAGGGTGTCAAGAATAGTTTTATCCTCTCTTGCAGTAGAGGTTAACAGCAGGAGACCTCTTGGTGACCCTTTCAATCCTGTTTTCTCCTATTCCTCTCAAGAAACACCCTCCAGAGCCAGGGTCTAAAAGCAGTTGGTGATCCAGGGTTATTTTCTGCACTGAATCACAGGAAAACCCACTTATTCTTAGCAACATCTTTTCACCTGCAGTTTCAGCCTGGTTTGGGTTAAGGAGAACATCCTTTACTGCACGAATTCACATGCATTTCTATAGATATTAGCAGCCTTACCGCTTTCCATGAGCATCCTTCCCAACTCACCTCCACAATCTGCAAACAAAAGACAGACAGGACATAGTTTGCTACTTCTTTTTCCCTATGTAAATAAGATTTTCGAACAAAATCCTTATTTTTACAGGCAGCACATGCTTTCATGGACTGCTTTTCATCCTTTTTCCCCTCTTCAAAGCATTCAAATATACCCCTAACATCTCTGGGCAGAAATGAATGTGGTGCTAGCTCAATGGCAAGTGGTGGTGAACCCAAACACTCCTTGGCCATAGGTAGACAACAAGGAGTTCGGCAGCTCTCTGATGGCCCTCAGGTAGCTGGACTCTGCAGGGCAAGGAAAGTAAGATCCCCAAAGCCTGACATCCTTGTGATATCAGGATTGGGGGTATAAACATCCCTTAATGTGGTGGGTTTCGTTGCTGTTATGGTGCTGGTTGACAGTTATTCACCACCAGAATGAAGAGGTTTGTGTATCAAGAAGTAGAAAGGAATTGAAAGATCGTGATCAGACAAAATGCAGCTCCAAACTTCCCTTGTAACTCAGTGCCTGTCACCAGTCAGTGGGGAAGTGGAGATGAGCAGGGAGGAAAAGCTTTGCTGACAAACCAACAAGTGAATAAATGGGAATAGACAGGGTTTTAAGGGAAAGAATTAAGAGTTAGAGTAGGAAGTCAGGACCATGGCAGAGACCTGGCAGCCCAGAGGCCCACACTCATCTCAGAGCATGGAGAGGTGACGCGTCTCCACTTGCTGCTAATGGGTGATATTTGCTCTGCAGAGCCAGCATGTGCCAGCCCTCAAATTGCTCCAATTTAGCTGCTGATGTGTGTCAGAGGGTGGCCCCAAGCATGGCTCAGGGGCCAACTTACCACATCTGCCTCTCATCTCACTCCTGACCACCTCCTTCACCTCTTCCTCCTGTGCCATGGGGGGGAAAGCAGAGTTAGCAGTGATGAGCAGTGAGCAGCTCTGCTCTGGAGCCAGGCTGAGAGAGCTGGGCTGGGTCAGCCTGGAGAAGAGAAGGCTCCTGAAGGGGAGACCTTAGAGCAGCTTCAGTGCCTAAAGGGGCTGCAGGAAACCTGGAGAGGGGCTTGGGACAAGGGCCTGTAGGGACGGGACAAGGGGAATGGCTTTAACCTGCCAGAGGGGAGACTGAGATGAGCTCTTAGGCAGAAGCTCTTCCCTGTGAGGGTGCTGAGGCGCTGGCACAGGGTGCCCAGAGAAGCTGTGGCTGCCCCATCCCTGGCAGTGTTCAAGGCCAGGTTGGACACAGGGGCTTGGAGCAACCTGCTCTAGTGGAAGGGGTCCCTGCCTGTGGCAGGGGACTGGAAATGTGCTATAGCCCTAGATGTAGGTGAGATGTAGCTACACCTCCTTTTGTTCTTCTCTGCCTCTTTATCAGCTTATACAATTCCCCATAGAACAAAACATCTGGTCTCATGGTCCCTGTTTCAGCTGAGCATATTTCATATGCAATGGTTGGTGTCCTACTGCACTTCACAAGGTCACCACCTCCTATGCTTTGTAAGACGTCAAATTTTGGGCCACTTTCTACATTGGGATTTGGGATCATCAGCAGCCCACATGTAGGATATCTTTACTCATAACACACATGCTAGAACTAATCCTGGCTTGCCTCCATACACTGGAAAGACGAAAGTACCTTGTATCAGTCAAATGGCACCAAACACATTTTCTCAGGCCATAGGATGCAGACCCTAAGGGGAGCTGCAACAGGAAGTTTGTCCTGACCCACGTGGGTCACCCACTCCTTCAGGATTTATAAGCCAAGGAACAGCTTTTGCAGCAATGCCAGCTTCCTAATCTTGAAAACCGGGCACATTTCTCTCTCCTGCTCTTTCTTTGTATTTCATCAATGGAAAAGGGTTGGAACCGGATGATCTTTAAGGTCCCTTCCAACCCAAACCAGTCTGGGATTCTGTTACCAGCCCTGGGGCATCGGCACTGATCCTATCTGGAAGGAGTTTGAAGCACCACAAGGAGGATGGGAGAAGGGAAATGTGCCTTGGGCTGGGCATCTTATAGCTCAGCAGTGCTCCCACCCCAGCCTGTGCCCGTCTGATGTCCTGGGTAATGGCCAACACTCTCATTTCCCAGATATTCTCTGAATGAATCTGTTTCTCAGCATCTCCCTCCTCCCCTACACCTCTTAGGGGCAGTTTGTCCTATTTTCTCTATTCAAGCCTGTCTAATAGGATGTGATCTTGAGCTAAAGTACTCACAGAAAGACCAGGACCTCCCTTTTCTCCTTTCTGGCCGGCTGGACCATTTTCACCCTGTTAAAAACACTTAAGTGATTACGAAAGCTCAGTAGATTGACTATTAAATGCTCAAAGAATAAGTGCGCCTTAGAGAGGAAAAGATAAGCTAGGAAGGGAGATGGGGAGAAAGGTTTACATGATTTCCTATAAGTTTTAGCGATATCTGTGAGTAGCTCACTGAGCAGAAAGGAATGGACTCATCCATGTGCAAGGCAACACGAACAGAAGAGAGCTGGTGTGGGCTCCTATGTTTTTGGGGAGCGCTGCTTTATCCATAAGGATATGTTAGCATCCTTATACATCCTATGTAAGGATGCAAACAGCTCCAGTTGAAGTCAGGTTTGTTTGCTATTTATAAAGGGCCACAAAGGCTGAGGTGGAGGTGTGGAGAGGATCTGAACCTTTGGGAACCAGACCAGGCTGGGATTGTAATCCCAGTGCTGAAACACAGGGAGATGCTGAGATTTGCCAACAGGGCTTTCTGCCTCTTAGGAGAAAATACCGTGGGCAATTTTCCTCTCAGAACTGCTGAAAACTGGATTTGTTGATTAAAAATACTAAAAAATATTAAAGGAAAAGGAGCACAGGAAGCACAATCTAAATTAAAGCTGTGATGGTCGTTTTTCTCAATCCATGCTTGCTTACAGGGCCTGGAGAGTGAGGAGAAATCATATTACTCTCTACCAACACATGGAGCTAATACAATGCCATGTTCTGATGCAAAAAGCCCTTGAGTCAGTGTTGGCAGCCTGTAAGGACTGACCCAGAACACGGGTTGCAGGTTGGGATCTGGAGATTAAACTCTCGTTTGTATTCTCTGATGTGTATTAAAAGGCTGAGCATTGCCCCTCTGTAGTGAGGTCCTGCATTGAGTATCATTTTGGTCTGCCATGGTAAGCATAGCGCTGACCCAAAATATGATGCTTTATGGAAGTCTTACATAAAACAACAGGCAGCCCACAGGGCTCACAGCAGTTGTCCCAGCTAGAGATACCTCCAGGCAGAAGTGTGGTCAGCATTGCCCATATCCAAGGCCTGGTGGATAGCCAATATCCTGGTGTTTGGGAGTAAAATGCTCTCTGTGTTTTTGTGGTTGCAAGAAATGCAACCCTGAACATCCGTGGTCCCTCCAGCCCCAATGCAGAGCTCTGCACTGCTGCAGGGTGGCGAGGAACCCCACTGGGAGGCTCATCCCCATACTGACCCTTTCTCCTTTCTGCCCGTCCATGCCTGGTGGTCCCCTAAGGCAGAGCTGAGATTTCCCTCTTTTCCCTCGTGGACCCTAGAGAAGAAGAGCAGAGCTCAGTTAGCGATGTCTAAGTATCCTCTAGAGATATCCCACAGCACCAGCTGGGGTTCTCCCCCCTAAAGCCCAACCGGGGCATCAGTAGCAGAAGACACTCAGAGCCCTCTGGATCTCAGATGCTTCCCAGATAGATCAGATATGATGGGTCACAGCCCTGGGCTTTTGTCCCTTCTACCTTGGGCAACCACACAGTGTTTCTGTGGTCCCTCCCAGCAGAAAGGATGGATGCTACAGGGGCTGAAGGCAGTTTTCCCTCTCTTACACTCTGTTTGTCCCAGCACTGATTTAAGAAACAGCCTCAGCAGGAGGAGGTCTTGCAGATGGAGATAATCCCCCCCCATACATTAGAAATGAGGGTAACCTGGCTGCTGCAGCTCAGACCCAGGGACTTGCTCTTTTAATCTAGGGAGAAGAGCAGTAACAGTGTGGGTGTAGGAAGTGGCATCTCACAGCCCCTCTTTAATCAGCATCCAAACAAAAGCCATTTGTTATCTCATACACAGCTCTCTGAGCATGCAGTGCTTGTAGCTGCTAACGTAAAAACTTCCAGCCTTTTTAAACATGCATGACGGAATCTCACACTTTTGACTCCTTCCTCCTCTCTGTGATTCCTTTGATACATTTTTCATTGCAAGGTATGCCCTGGGGAGCAAGGGGAAGAAGAATGATGTTGCTGCTACGGTCTGAAACTGGATCTAGTTCACTTCTTGTTGTTCTGGAAGGGTCTTTCTACACCTACACCCTATAGGGGAAGGCTTGGGGCAGTCCATCCTATAATCAACCTGTGAAGCACTGGGTGCGATTCAGCTGTAGCTATAGGATGCTGATGATGCTGGAGGGCCAGAGCATCCCCTGTGCTCTTGTACCATGGAGTAGATTGCTCTAGGTCAAGCCTTTATTTGACGGTGTCTCAGGACACAATATAGATGTTCAGTTTGACCATCAGTGCAACTTGCTGCACCACCTGCATTTTCCCATCCTTAATCACTTCTTCCCTAAGACTTAAAACCTGGTGTTGGGTATTTTGGTTTGTGGCTCCAAAGAGCAGGGTAACGGCTTTCCCAACATGTGATGCTCTTCTCCGTATGGGGGAAACCAGGTTAGGAATCAATAAAGCCTACACTTTTACACCACCCAAGTCCTGCAAGTGCCTTGAAGACAGGGACACCTTTGAGACCCAGGAGAGTTGATCTGATGAGGTCCAGACTCATTCAAACTGGGTTTGAATGGTCCCAACTTCAATCCTCAAAAGCTAAAGCAATTTTCATTGGTGTATCTCTACCAGCACAGTCCTGAGCTGTCAGATGCAGCTACACATCACCTAAATTCTCCATGTTATTGCATGTGCTTCTCACTCGGTGAAGGATATTCACTGGTGATTAGAGTTTGGAGTATCTGGCTGGAATAATTCAGCAGGGCATAACAGGAAAATCTTTCTTGAGTCTCTGCCTCCTTCCCTTGTCTTCAAAGCACAATCTAATTCCCATTTAGAAGGGGAAAACTCAAGTATTTTACAAACCATACACATATTTCTATAGGGATACATCGCTTAAGGGTGAAACATGGGACGACAGATACCTGCCAGAGTCAGAGAGTGGCAGGAGTCAACCCAGGGCTATCCCTCAACACTATGGATAGCAGCTGGTCTTTCAGGTAGTTACCCAAGTCTAGCTTTTCTTTTGTTCTCAATTCTTCCACGTTATTTATGCATTCTCTTGTCCAAGCCTGAAGCTCAGCACAGATGAGAAGGCTATTTCCACTTCCAGTCCTCTTTCACTTGACAAGTTCTTCATTACTTAATGGACACTATCTAAGGGCGGGTGTTTAGCATTAATCTCTATCATCATCCCCTCTGCATTGTGCTGGCAGCAGCAGGACACTCTTCATTACCACAGGATCTGGGGGCAGCGTGTTCCTGCTCATCAACAGCATTAACATGTTTTGTTTCAAAGTCTTTTTGTCACATTTAAAGGGTGCACAGCAGGTCTTGCATGCAAAAACACTCATTAAGGGTGGCCCACAAACAGGGCCTGAAAGCCACCAGCTCCTTCCGAAGCCTTGGCATCCTGATCCCACATAATTAACAACAGGAAAGGTGCACTTAATGCTCAGCTAACTTGAAATTATCAGCCTTCCTTTCTTGACTGAGAGGTCACATCTTACACTGCAGAGAGGCAAAGAAGAGAGGAAAGGAAAAAGAAATGAATCTCCGGTGACAAATGCACCAAGAGATGAAGTAACTTGACCAAGATCCCACAGAAAGATAACAGACTTTGCAGCCATCTCCATGTCAGACACATCAGCTTGTAAGTGGGGCGGTGATGCATGTGGACATGGTGATGTGGGGACACATCTGGGATGCTGTGTCGCACGAGGATGTAAGGTGCAGATCTCACCATGGTTCAGGGCATGCTCACCTGTGGCCCTGGCTCACCCTGCGGCCCTTGAGGCCCATCTGGTCCAGCGACTCCAGTCTTCCCAGGCCATCCCATTTGTCCTTTGAAGCCTCCCAAGCCAGGAACTCCCTTGGTCCCCTGAGAATCACCAACAGAGCAGTTCAAGCACAGCTGGTTACAGAGACAGGCCAGCCAAGTGTTACCCAAATACTTCCACGGCATGGGCAATAAGAGGAGACCACTTGTATCTTACTTTGTCTGCTATTGTTGTGCTATAAGCAGAGCACCAGTTTTATGGTAGAGATCACTTTAGCTTTGCTCTTCACCTTTACTTGTCCAGAAGGCACTTCATTGCTTGGTGAGACATGGGCACCCCCTCTCTGGGATGATGCTTAATGGTATCTAATGCCTAACTCTCCCTGCATGTGTAAGCAGAATCCTTTAGTCTGCAACCCCGGGAGAAACAGCGACTCCCAAGGAGGAGAATAGAAGTTACCATGAGCTGGCCTATGAATTTCCCAATCATCTGCACCACTGTGAATGGTACAGATGTATAGGAATGGAAAAGGCTCCCATTAACCGCAGCAGAAGGAAAGCCCTCTAGTCAACCCAACACCCAACCTTCAGCAGTGGCTGAAAGCAGATGCTTGTGGGAGAGGAGAAGAACAGGAGAGGGAGGGAGTGATATTACCCAGGAAATGACCTCCCAGCCTCCAACCATTCATAGCTCAGACACTCAGTAAGCTAGAAGTGTTGCTTGACAACAGAAGAACCCTTAGTGTTCAACACAGATGACTATTGTGGATTGACGACCAGAAGCCTTGTTATCAATAAAAGCAATTAAGATCCCAAATCAGATGGACACCAGATGTTGGAGCTGAATGAGAGAAGGGCCTAAGGGGCTGGAAAATGCCAGTACACTTGATGGAGGCTGCTGGGATTATTGTTTGGTTTTCTTTTTTAACTAAAACCCTATTTTTTCCATCCATGGAAAGGTATAAATTTTAGACTTGATCTTTTAGGGAAGAAAATGGAAAATTAAGCAATGCAGAGAAAGAATATTGGAGGGGGATGATCATGGTGGGGATTCCTCATGGAGCTGAGAGCAGAGCCCAGGAACAGGTCAGCTTGGAGACCTTTCCCACTACTGTGTCCGTGTGTCCAGCATTATCCAGCTTTTCTGCCCCACAGCATCCCAGGCACTCTTTACCCTGGGCATGGTGGTGTTGAATAAACTCCAACAACTACTCCCAAGAAGAGTTTGGATGGTTTTCCTCACATTAAGCAGGCTTCCTCCTGGGGTTTCATACATGGGCAGAAGGTGAGTTTAAGGAAACCTCCCCTCTCCTGCCCTTTCCACCTGCAGTCCCAGCCTTAATCATTGAGTCACAGAATAGTTTGGGTTGGAAGGGTCCTTTAATGCTCCAGCCAGTTGACATTTGACCACTGGAAAGGGTACCTATGATGCAGAAAGTGTATAACTTTGTTAACTCCACCTGATGGATGTGGGATTTATCCTTCTATAAATGGCAGCTTGATGCAGTCTGGTGAGCACTGACCTTTTCTCCTTTCTCTCCAGGAATCCCTGAGGCACCATCATCCCCTGATGCTCCCTGTTCACCCTGGAACGAGCCAAGATAAAATCATGGCCAATGTGGACTTGGCAAGGTTGCAAATTGCTGCATGAACCAGCTTTTCTTCAGATTACACTATTACGTAGTGAGCCTGTGCATTGATGGTACTCAAGGAAACAAAGAAATCACATTAAGAAGCTCCATGTGCAATGATGCCTGTGGAGCTTCAGGGATGGGGTGGATGAACACGGTTGAGTCTTGCAGAGGTGAGTGAAGGGGTCCCTACTTCAGTATCCAACATCTTCACTCAGATCCATGCTGGTTTATAGGAACAGATCCAGAATAACCCCATTTGTGCCCTTTGAAAGGAATTAGCACATTGCAGAGGTGGATTTGCAGCATTTGCAAAGCTTTTTGGAAACCTCTTACTTGTAGGATGCCTAATTTAGATACCTTTGGTCCATACGGTCCATCTGATCCTGGGATCCCTGGTTTTCCAGGACTGCCAGTTTCTCCCTGAGGATGAAACAGCAGAGGATGTGCTGTAAGCACAAACAACTCCTACAACATTGAGAAAACTGGCTCCAAAAAGCCAAGGTTAAGCACTAATTGAGGGGGAACAGGATGACACTCCTGGTAACAGAAACGTAAGTATAGGCAAAGCCTTACTTCAGACCAGTATAAATGCTAGACTGTCCCAGCTCTAAGCCCACATACATGAAAGTAGGTGGGAAACCCACTGAACAGTGCTTCATTTACCCAGTAGGCCAATGAAGGCAAATATTAATAACAGCAACAATAATAACACCACCACATCCCATCAGCTCAGCTATTAACAGCTCCCTTAGTTCTTATCAAGCTTTCCAAACCCCTTCATGAAAAGACCATTATCCCTGTTTATAGAGGAAGTTCTAATGATGCTGACAGCCAGAGTGATGTGCCCAGCACTGATTGCAAATTGAGTCCAGGCAGTTGCTAAGCCACAAGGCGGGAGGGGATTTGGGCAAGGTCTGGGTTTTTTTAGTCCAGATTATCATGAAGTTCCCTTCAAGCCTTGAAACCTCTCCATCCATTGCTGCCTGCTCTGCATGGCCATATCCCACCAAGTGGGACTTGTGCCAGAGTGAGGGTGGCTTCTTCATGCATAATGCTATCCTGAGATGAGTGGGAAACACTGCTGGAAGTCAAGCAGCCAAAGCAGGATGGAAAGCTGGGCTTAACTCACCTTAATGCCTTTGGCTCCGGGAGCTCCAATGTGTCCTGGAAGCCCTCGTAAGCCCTGAGGATAAAGCAGATCATAGGTGGTGATGTTCAGTCAAGGTGAGGGAAGGAGTGAGGGACTCCATGCGTACACAGGGTTAACTCCAATGTAGTTGCTACTATGGTCTGAAGTAGCAGACCACTTCTTGTTGTTCTGAAGGGTCTTTCTATACCTGCATCCCATAGGGAAGGCTTGGGGCAGTCCTTCCTATAATCACTCTGTCAGTGGTGCAGCACTGGGTGGGATTCAGCTGTAGCTACAAGATGCTGGATGATGCTCGAGGCCCAGGGCATCCCCTGTGTGCTTGCACCATGGAGCAGATTGCTCTAGGTCAAGCTGCAAGCTGTTCCTTTGCTCAAAGCATCCTTCCTCATCACCCTTCCTCATCAGCCTCACTGCAGCTTGGAGCTGCAGCTCTCCTCCCTGCTTGCCCAGACCTTGGCTTCACAGGATCATGGAATGGTTGACGTTGGAAGGAAGCTCTGGAGGACATCTCAGAATCATAGAATGGTTTGGGCTGGAAAGGACCTTAAGATCACTCAGTTCCAACCCCCCGCCATGGGCAGGAACACCTCACACTATCTTGTCCAACCCCCCTGCTCAAGCAGGGCCATCTAAAGCTGGTTGATGAGGACCATGTTCAGACAGCTTTTGATTATCTCCAGTGATAGAGATCTTACAGGATCTCACTCATCTCCTACCTTTGCTCCTTTCTGTCCCGTGTCACCAGTGGTCCCAGCATCACCTTTTCCTCCCTGCATAAAAAAAGAAGACAAACATACCATGCACAGCCTGAAAGGTAAAGGATACGGCCCTGGTGACAGCATCATCTTGCACTTACATTGTGCTTTTAATCATCAGAAGCAACTTGAAAATCAGCAGATGATTCTAGTAATGCAACCAGCTCTGTGGTGGGACAGGCAATGACCTTGCAGAAGATGGATGACTGCGCCAGTGCTGCTAGTGAAGTGGGACAAATGCTGTGATGAGTCTCCACAGGGTCTGTAGCTTACAATGGGTAACATTTAGACAATGACCCTTGAGGATCTGTGTGTTGGAGTGGATGTTACTGAGGTTTGGTAGCTGACGGAGTGGCTACAATCACAAGGACCTGCACTATGGAGATGCTAAGATGGTCTCACTCAGCAATTCTGTTGGTCACTGCCTGTGGAAATACAGGCTGTCACTCAGAGCCTGGATCCTTCAGGCACTACCTGAATGATCTAGAGGATGCTCATTACTTTCAGTGAGGTCTTTCTTTCCTGCTCCCTCCCAAAATCTTCTACTGTTTCCTTCTCCCTCATGGGAAAACAAAGGAGAAGAACACCAGCAGATTTCAGCTTGTTTCCAGAAAGTGAAGGCATGTTCCCACCAGGAATCCCTTTGGAGATGTGCTTTCAGTAATAAGGGGGCTAAGTCCCATCCATGTGCAGGAACTTATCTGGGGACAGGCGAGGCCTTCTGTTGTGAGAAAGAGCCAGCTCTTCCATAAGGGCTTTAGCAAATGATTGCTTTGCTCACTGCCCCCTGCATCAGGCAGGTCAGCATCGAGGAGAACTGGACCTGGTACATGAAGGAACTCGGAATTTAGGCCTTGGTAAGTACACAAACGAAAACTCATGCTGGAAAACATGGGAAAACTTAAAAGTCTATTGCTAGAGACATGGATTTTCTGTTGGCATCCAGAGAATGGTTCCTCCTAAACATCAGGCCAGGATGTGCACTAGATACTTCTCCAGGATGTTTAGGGAGTGATTTCAGCTCTGTTTGGAAAGACCCTGAGCAAGAACTTGACTCCAGTATTGAGGCACACAGGGTATGGAGGGAGAAATGAACCTGGATTCAAGAAAGGCACAGAGCCTCTTTCTGCCTCCCAAATGAACCACATCCTTCCCTGCTACTCACCGGCTTCCCCTTCTGCCCCTGAAGACCTCTGTCACCTTTGGCTCCCTTGTGTCCGTTGTGCCCATTAAGACCTGCTGCACCCTGCCAGGAAGAGGAGAGAAACACATTTTGTGTTAGCTCTTGCAGGGAAGGTGGCTGAGGAGAGTCATCAGGATGGAGACTCAACAGCCTGGGTTGCATGTTCCTGCAGTCAGAGGTCAGAAGCTACCTTAATACCTTAATACTAACACTTAATACTAGCACCAAGACTTGAGGCTGGGATTTAGCACCCATTCCTCACAAGCTTGTAAGCCACTAGCAAACGCAACCTGTGAATTGATATAATTACAGCTTGGGAAACAGAGGCATGTAGCAGCTAAAGTCCTGGGCCAAGAGCATTTAGGTGGTGATGGCTTTGGACCCGAGGGAAGCAACACTGGGTGGTGAAATCTGGTTTGGTGAATGAGGGACCCAAGCATGATGTTGCTCACAGCTGCAGTTGAGAGATCTCCCATGTGGGGAGCTGAGAGCCCAAAGAGAGATCTTCACCCAGCCCAGACATCGGAGCCACATCCAGCACTGGGGCCTCTTTGCAAGGGGTCTCCTACTGCTTTCGTAGCAAATGGAAAGCTACTGGAAATGCCCTTTTTGTTTCTACAAGGTTCCCACAGTTTACTCATCCATTCTGGCCAATTCTGATGGCAGTTTTCAGAGCCTGGATGTGAGATGAAATTGGATTTATCCCCACTTAAGACACTGATTGCACAGGGCTGTGCTCATTCAGAGAATGAATTGGCTGCTTAAGCAGATCGGGAGATGAACAAGTGACGTTCTCCACTTGGGATTCATTTGCAGCTGGTTGTTGAAAGGAAACACATTTATTACCCAAAAATACAGTAAAAAAAAATCAGCCACCAGATTTGTGCATCAAATTGCTCCTCCTTTTAGTGACAAATGGACACTTCAAACACAACCACAGTGACAAGCAAACATCCCAGAGACACCCGGGTGGGATGCTGCTGTACCTGACCACAAGGACAGATCCATTACCTTCTCATTCCCAGGTATAAAAGTCCACGTTCCTCAAGCTCTGCCTACACTATCAGGCACAAACATCTTGTGCAAGCTTTTTATTTACCGGTAACTATTTATTCACATGATCAATATATTGTTCCATCTGAGGAAGTAAATGGACCATAAAACCCCAGCTAACCAGAGTTTCTCTGTTTGCTAGGAAGGTAATAAACCTTTTGGTTTGATGGTTAAACCTCACCAGCCCAAGATACCTTCAAGTGCCTTGTGGTTTTGAGATAGCTGTGAACTGGGTACAGATCCATCTGGCCAGGGATTTATACACCTGTATGCAAGGGGATGGGCTAAAAAGCTTATTCTTGAGCACTGCTTGATCCTGAAGGAACCTGACACTAAATAGATCTTTCCAAATTTGCTTTAATATTTCTCTAGGTTACCCTTAGTGTCTTGTGGAGAAGAAAAACAAGGAAAGGAAAGACATTTCCCTGTTTTCCTGTGCTTACTGTGAAAAGGTCTCTCCTTTCCTTGTTTTCCTGTGCTTCTTTATCTGCGTGTGTCCAACTCTTTCTGTCTGCCTTAGATCATGAGAGGCTTCTTCCCTGCTCTTGACCTGAAAGGAGCTCAAATGGCTTTAGGAAGAGTTAAACTCACAACATGTGCTGGTAGGCTGAAAGGCAACTGGGTCTAAGCCATACCTATTTGGTCCAGTAATCATAAACAAGTTTTTGACCTGGGTCTTATCTTGCTGTAGGTGGACTCCTACTCATCATGGGCTGAAAAGACATAGTCATATGGACTAGAAGGTTTATAACACGGATTGGACATGACAGCAGGTCCATCCCCACTTCATCTTGGGGGGGAAGCAGGTCAGAGGGGTGATGCTTTTCAAGACCATCTGTACCAAGGACAAGAAAAAGATGGAATAGAGGGAAAAAAGACAGAGGAAGAGGAAAACATTTGAGACCAAGCAAGGGAAAGAAGCTGAATGAAGAATTGTTCCCTCCGATTTACATCCCATGTTCTGCTGGGCAATAAAGCTCGTCAAATGGTAGTTTAAAGGCAATTACTGGAGTACTGGAAATGGCTCTTGCTATTTGGTTCTGTCATTAAAGTGTTGCTTGGAACAGACTTCATTTAACTGCAGAGGCACCAGGTACCACGAAGGCAGAGCAACGCAGAGGCTTAGTCATAAGTGCTGAGCGTTGCCTGTTGACGCAAAGATGTCTTGGAGCAGATGAGGATCAATGCTTCCAGGCACAAATTCCTGAGAAGCTTTGGGCTGGAGCCAGGGAGGAGCCTGCCTTGTCTCCAGGCTCCTTGCTTCCACTCAGATGAACAAGCTGGGGAATTAGCTGGGACACCCTGGGAAAGTGGGAAACTCATCAGCAGAAACATCACCTCCAGGCATGCCCCGAAAGGATCAATCTGTTTGAAGATGCACATCAAAGGACTAATGCGTTCCCAAACCCTGGTGTAGGCTGCAACCTCTGCTTAAAGGTTTCCCACCTCCTGGGCCTCAGTGCTCAATATTTGATGGGATGATGCATATGAATTAGCTGGGAGTCTCAACCTCAGAGTTTCATCTGTGTTTTTATCTCTTCCCTGCTGTGCCTTTTGTCTAGAACTGTCCTGTTCACAATTATGTGATGCAGTTCTGAGCATCCTCCCCCCAGAATCCTTTCCTGATGTCACTGGCCCTCACAGCCACAATGAGCATTCATTCTCAGGCACTACATCTCAGAGATGGATCAGCCTGTTACCCTCCTGCAAAGACTCCAAGGTATCCTGGGCAGAGATTCCACAAGATCTGGCTGACAAACCTCTCTTTGGCCAGCCTGGACTCATTAGAAGTGCTCAGGAGGCATCAAGACACCCTCCCAGGGCAATAACTTCTTAGGAGATGGCTTTTTCCACTTTTGAGTGGCCAAATGCACCTCTTGTCAAGTGTGGGGCAGAACCCCACTCTGCACCTTTCCTCTCCTCTGTCTCCAAACAGCCCACTGCTCAGCAGGCAGGAGAACTGGGACACCATATGGGTTCACCCAAGTTTCTGTGCACATGATAGAAGGAGATAGACCTTTATTACTGGTACCTTTCAGATTTGTTTATCCACCGTTCTTACCTGTATCTAGAGGTTACAGAATCACAGAATGGTTTCAATGGATCATCCAGTTCCAGCCCCCTGCCGTGGGCTGGGATACCTCAAGGTCTTATGCTGTTAATATCTGTTGTAAAGTTACGGTTATAGCCATTCTCACACCTACCATACTCTGGGTTATAGGGCCTTGATTATCACTTACTTAGTTTCAGACCCTTCAGAGTGCTGTCTGGTTTTCACTGCAGCAGCCACAGGCTGCTGGCCAAATACAGAGGCCAGCTCACAGGAGGAGGTGAAGATCATCTCTGAGCTCCAGTTTGTACACCTAATGAGGAGGACTGCAAACCAGGATGGGGAGGGCCAAGAAACACTGGTAACTGTAGACCCAGGAAACCCAAAATAGGGAATAATGGCAAGAGAGGGGGACTGGGGTACTGCTTCAGGGAGAAGAATAGGTTAATCTGCTTGTATATTAATCCACAAAGCATGGGAAATAAAGAAGAGGAGCTGGAAACCTTAATATCTGATCAAGATGATGATTTAATAGGCATAAACCAGATTACAACATCAATATAAAAGCATGGCAGGAAGGTCATTGTAAAATAGTGCAGTGCTTTTAGAAAGGAGGAAAAAGGAGGAGGAGGTGTCTTGAATATCAAGAATACACTTATGTGCTGTGAGGTCCAGTTGTAAAGTCAACTAGATCTATTGTAATGGTTACAGGGAGAAAACACAAATGCTGTCAGCTTGGTTGGGAACTCCTATAGATCACCAAATCAAAAGAGTAACTGGATGAGACTTTCTACAAGCTGGTTAAATTACTTAGGGGGAATTCAACAGGACAGAAAGGGACCAGCAAATGTTTGCAGTGAGTTGGTGGCAATTTGTGGATATAAAAGAGGGAATCAGTGGGACTCAAAGGAAAATGAGAGCTGCTACCCCATTACCTTTATGACTTCGCATAGGACAGATTTGGTGTAGGTAGATTGGATCAAATAGTGTTTGTCTCCAAGAAAATGGGAGAAGAGGACTTGGGGAATGATACATGAGAGAGCTGAGATCTGCAGAATAACTTGGGGAAAAAATAATCAAAGTATTTAGAAGATAAAGTGAGACATCCGTTTGTGAAGAACGAGTCACATCAGGATGTTGCATCCTAACACAGGTTTCTGAAACAGATGATGTGAATCATGCACTAAGAGTACCCTAAAGCTGTCAATAAACCAAGTCTGAGCAGTGAACAGAGCAGACATCAGATGAGTTTCACCCAGGATGTCGTATATCACAGCTCTTCCGACAAGGCCCCAACAGCTCTGATCTGACCTTTGCCATTTTAGAAATGCAATGAAGGACCAAACCCAAGCTCTATTATCTCATCTAGCTCCAAGTGCAGCACCGACAGCATCAACCTACACCAGCAGCATCCCATAATATTTCCAGAAGAAAGATTACTTGGATTTCCTCAAATACTGGCTGACAAGATACCACTTTCTGGTAGTTAACTGTGGTACATGTCAATGCATGTGGGTGCTGGTAGAAAACAGCACATCAAAGAATCAATCCCAGACTGGTTTGGGTTGGAAGGGACCTTGCAGCTCATCCAGTTCCAACCCCTGCCATGGGCAGGGACACCTTCCACTAAAGCAGCTTGCTCCAAGCCCCTGTGTCCAACCTGGCCTTGAACACTGCCAGGGATGGGGCAGCCACAGCTTCTCTGGGCACCCTGGGCCAGCGCCTCAGCACCCTCACAGGGAAGAGCTTCTGCCTAAGAGCTCATCTCAGTCTCCCCTCTGGCAGGTTAAAGCCATTCCCCTTGTTCTATCACTAAATATCTTTGGATTACGGATTCCCCCTGTGCTTCCTTTCCACTCAGCAGCCTCAACAAATGCCTTTGCTCTACTCCTGCACTACTACTGGTTGTCACCTATGGATTCAGATGTTCCCTACAGAGCAATTTCAGTGCAATGCCTACGTGCAGTGATGCCAGATGCTGAGGTCTTACAGCACTCTGCAAAATGCGGATTGCAATTAGGCAGGGGTTGAAATACTTAATGGAATGAGGGCTTTTTAATCAGTAACAATTGCCAGTCTGCATTATGGGCTTCTAAATAGTTACACAGCCATGAGCAGCAATCAGTGGGCAGCACTGAAGGGCTGTGGACTTCCACAGCAACAGATAGTTGCCAAGAATCCCCCACTCAAACACGAAGAGGCATAACTGGGGAATAGAAAACACTGATATTTCTTATTGCAACCAAGCAATTGTATAGACTCCTATTTTCATGGTCTGAGAAAAAGTCCCAGTTACTTTCTGGTGTTCCCTCCCCTCCTATTCCTTCCTTTCCCAGACAAAAAGAAATGGGGGGGGGGGGAACTTTCTTCACTTTGGACAAGCTTGGGAACCATTTGTTCACTTCCAGGTGAAATGGTGAAGTTCAAAGGCATGTGAACACTTCTGAAACCCAAAATTGCTTTGCTTTTTGTTTTCCCAATTGAAATGTATCATGAAATAAGGTGAACTCACAGATTATCCAGATCCTTCAACATAACTGTTCCCTCTGGCCAGCAACATGCACCCACTGAGAATAGCCACTTCTAATTCAGTCTCTTAAGGACATACACATTTCTCATTGGATATACAGCCTATAGTAGCAATTCTAAAGCTATCTGAACATGAAACATCATGTGCTCGTGTCTGGCAATGCCCCTAACACACTAAAGGCATTACAAATAGTAAATAAACGCATATTTCATGCATTCCTTAATGCAAAATGCAACACCTATTAAAGCATACCTCTGGCTGTGGTACCCCATGCCCACGGCTGGTTTCCCACCAAAGCCTCTTTGAACGTGGGCTTCGTGGAGCAGCATCAAGTCATTATCACCTCCTCCCGCCCTGTGACCCACACACACGGTGGTGTGGAGAAGACCAGCAATGAAAAGGCAGAGAGAGAAACATGCTCCAACTCACAGCAGAGCCTGGCAAGCCTGGTTCTCCTGGCTCCCCCTGGAAGGAAAGTGGAGATGAGTTACCATGGCAAAGAGCTGCATTTCCTCTGGAAATGGGGATTGCTGTGGGAGATACCTACAGCTGTGAAAGAGGGGCAACGGGACCTTTGGGGACCCTTCTGCAGGAGCAACTGAAGGAGGGGACAAGTGGAATAACCCAAACATCTCATCTGGGCAACTGAATGGAGCCCTACATCTCTGTTGACTATAACTGGGGCTTGGACAGCACTTCACACCTCACACCTGGATATTGACATTTCATTGGGTCATTATGCCCATTTTAGCCCAGGAAAGCTGCCAGAGCATGCTGCTGCTTTACACAATGGGAGATATCTCTAGGGCTCTCCTGGAAAAGGGCAGCTACTTCTGCTCTCTGGTAGCCCCATAACACTTGGAGAGGGAATGTAGATGTATATTCTGCAGTAAAATTGTGGTGGTATCTTACCCATCAGTTCTTGTGTGATTTTACCTATCAATTCTTGGGGGGATACCTTAGCACTGTACTCACCTTCTGTCCCACTGGTCCTCTTGCTCCAAAAAGCCCCATCACTCCCTTGGAGCCAGCTTCACCCTTGACTCCCTAAAATTTAAAATCTTTGTCAAACACATATTGAATACATTTGTTTCCCCTCAAGAGAGGCCAGAAGAAGAACCCGGGGAGATGATAGAGAGGATGACAAAAAGCATTGCATCTATAGAAGACTTCAGCCCCGGGGAGCCCAAAGGTCTGCATTGCAGCCACTGCTGGGGAAGGAAGCTACCAGCTTGGCAGAAACCTCAGTGAATTGTCCTGTAAGAAAGTTGGAGCCCAGAAATGGGCATTGAAGAAAAACAAGCAGAAAAGGGTATCAAAGTCTCTGGGTGAGCTGCTTCCCTTAAAACACTCAGGTACAAGACCCTGCTGGACTTACTGGTGGTGGAGATACTACTCTGGGGCTCTGTCAAAGTCACTCAGATATTTGGCTAAGAGATGTTCTTGCTTTAAGAGATAGAATCATAGAGTTATAGAAAGGTTTAGGTTGGAAGGCACCTTAAAGCTCCTCCAGCTCCAACCCCCTGCCATGGGCAGGGACACCTTCCACTAGAGCAGGTTGCTCCAAGCCCCTGTGTCCAACCTGGCCTTGAACACTGCCAGGGATGGGGCAGCCACAGCTTCTCTGGGCACCCTGTGCCAGCGCCTCAGCACCCTCACAGGGAAGAGCTTCTGCCTTATCTTCAACCTGAACTTCCCCTGTTTCAGTTTGAACCCATCACCCCTTGTCCTATCACTACAGTCCCTGATGAAGAGTCCCTCTCCAGCATCCTTGTAGCCCCCTTCAGACACTGGAAGCTGCTCTGAGTCTCCACGCAGCTTCTCTTCTCCAGGCTGAACAGCCCCCGTCTTCTTGGATGATCATGTAGTATTTTCTTATTAGAAAGCAAACTGACAGATACCATGCATGGGCTTTCACCTGACTTAAAAAAACAAGTACCCCCCTGCCATGGGAACATCTCTATGGGTTTCCTTTAAGGTAGCTGCGGACCTGATCAGTGCAATCAGTTGAGGCAAGAACATGAGCTGCCTTTTCACACGGGAGATGCCCACACTGGGTCACACAATTCCCACCCAGAACTACACTGATTATACAGGTCCCCATGGGAAACAGAATCACAGAATCAATTGGGTTGGAAAAGCCCTTTAAGCTCATCCGCTCCAACCGTTCCCAGCACTGCCAAGGCCACCACTAACCCATGGCACTGAGGCCTCGTCTCCACGGTGTGTGAACACTTGCAGGGACGGTGCCTGCAGCCCTGCCCTGGGCAGCCTGTGCCAATGCCTGAGCACCCTTTGGGGAAGGAATTGTTCCT
The DNA here is from genome assembly GCF_963264785.1 of Psittacula echo. NCBI lineage: Eukaryota > Metazoa > Chordata > Aves > Psittaciformes > Psittacidae > Psittacula > Psittacula echo. The sequence continues at coordinate 161,319,992 of NC_137735.1, forward strand.
CAGCTCCATCTAAACCTGCCCTGGTGCAGCTTGAGGCCGGTTCCTCTTGTCCCATCCCTTGTTCCTTGGGAGCAGAGCCCAGCCCCTCCTGGCTCCATCCTCCTGTCAGGCAGTTGTAGGGAGCCATCAGGTCCCCCCTGAGCCTTCTCTTCTCCAGACTGAACCCCCCAGGTCCCTCAGCCGTTCCCCATCACACTTGGGCTCCAGGCCCTCCAGGAGCTGGATGTCCAGCTCAGATAGGGATGCTGCTGTTGTAGATACTTGTATTTATTCAGTAGAGTCCCCATCCTGGGTCAGGCTTCTGGAGCAAAAAGCATTAAAGTAATAGGAAAATAGGTATGATTAGTACATGGAGATTTAATCTGTGACTCAGTCTGAGAGTGGGAGAGTTACGTGATTCCTTCCAGCATCACGGTGATGGGTTGAGACCTCAAAGAGCAAAAGCAGATGGAGGAGCGGGCAACTTGCTCTGCCAGCACCCAGGGGACAGTTCTACGTGAAGAAGAATGGAACAGAGGAGCCAACCAAGCCTTAATGCCACCAGAGTTGCAGGGTTTGAAGCAGCACAGCCAGCTTGTGGAAGGAGAGGGAGATGTGGGACTCATACAGTGCTGCAGTAATTGAATGGTCACCACATCTGTACTGCAGATGTGGTCCCAAAACTTGCCACTTGCTAAACTGGAAGTGTATCACATTCCCAAGCTCCAGCCCAGCATTCTCCTCTCCCTTTCTTTGATAAGAGATTGTGAGTGTGTCCTTGCACTGTGTTTCCCAGCAGGCACAAGGGGAGGATGCAGAGCCACCCCACCACCAGTGACCTTGTGCTGTGTTTCTCAGTTGCATTGGGAGGTTCATACCTTTTCTCCTACAGGCCCATCTTCTCCCTTCTCTCCTTTGTCTCCATCAAAACCTGGCAGGCCCTGTTCCCCCTGAAAGGTAAGACAGGAATTAGTGAATGGTGCCTCTCCCCTGGAAGGACTCAAGTGCTACTTCTCAGTGCTTATCTCAAGCTGTGCTTGATGCTGATGCCAACAGTGGGGAAGGTACAACTTAAATAGTCAATAAAAGCCAAACTTACAGGATCTCCTTTACTGCCTTTGTAGCCCTGGGGTCCAAAAATAGTCATGGGCTCACCCTAGAGAAAGGAGACACAGGGAGATGTAGACACCCGGTGATACATGAACTCATGGGTCCCACTAGATGGAACTGCCTTTGCTATGATGGGCAAAATGGTCATTAAAATATCTGGAATGGGTGAGCACTTCCTAAACTATGGTCCCTATGCTGGGAAAGGCACGTGTGCTCCACAGTTGTCCTTAACTAAAAGCTGGATGATGACTTGCACAGAAAACAAGTCCTGAGGTTTGACAGTGACCTCTTGCTCCAAAAACTGTTGGGGTCCAGTGGCATTACCCCAGTCTAAATGTCATGGCTGGAAATTGAGCTGTGCATGGCACGACCCTGAGGCTCAGTTCCTGATCTGAGGCTGTCAGTGGCAGATGGACTCATATCTGACATGGTGGCTTGGCTTTGTTGTCACTGTGTCACTCAGGATGTCAAGGATGTCATCGTCTCCCAGGTGTTGGAGCTGGCCATAGCCAGGATGGTGAAGGGGTCTACTCATGGTGTCCTGATTTATAGATACACAGTTGGAGCTAAGGAACAAGACTGGCACTTAGGCTACCCTTCAGAGGTAGGTTTTGGAGGGTCAGACCCCAAACTGTCATCCAGTAGCTACGGGCATACAGTAACCCCATGGACACATCATTGCCAAGTCTATTTATCAGCCCAGCAGCTGAGGAGGGACATTCTGCTCCTCAGAGAGTGAAGACAAGGCTACTCCTATGCAAGAAATGGTTGTGTCTCCAAAGTGGTGATGCTGCCTATAGTACAGAGGGAAAACGGCTGAAGCCACCTTCTGATGGGCAACTGTAGCCCATTTGGTTCTCTTTACACCAGCTTTCTTCAGTGTTGCAAGCATCCCCATTCAGGGTGACAGTGCCTTGCTGCTGGTGTCTTAACAATCACAAAACAACCAATATTCCCCAGACTTAGACAATCTCTTGCAGTTTATTCAAGCATCACCATAGGATCCTGACCAAATTCTGGCTTAATATACTCTCCTGCCTCCCTGCTCAGGAGGGTCTTTAAGGACACAGGAATGGGTTCAATCAATTTTGAGAACAAAAAGGAGAATAAAGACCCTGTAGATCCAATACATAGCACAGGGCCTGGGTTTCACAGTTACTCCTGTATTGATCAAGGGAGAAGTAGAAAGAAAGTTAAGCTGCAATCATGTGGAACAAACCCAAGCCAGTTATTCCCCCCTTTTCCTGTTCTGTCTTGTACTCCACTTTATCTTTTATTAACCATTCTTTGAAAACTGCATTAAACATTCCTGCAGCTTGCAAAGTGTTTTGGGGCATCTTCATGAAGCAAATTAAGAATTGATTCATCTCTAGAGCAAGTCCCCTTTCGCAAGTAACTTCCTCTGAGACAAATGGGCCTTAATCATTTCATACTGCATGACTCAAAGGCAGAATCGTCATGTAGGGTTTCTAAACCTCATTTTCTAAGCAGCCATTGCAGCCAGAAAGGAAGTTAACAAAACACTGGGCAGGAGTTCAGCAGTTTCTCTGCATTATCCAGAAGTGCTCAGGGAGTTATTTCCACATTACCTGCTATGAGCCAGCTCAGGCTGTTTAAGATCGCTAGATGCTTTGGGTGAGCTGCTTATACCAGAATCAGTGGCAATTTTCTTTCTCCATTAATTCACAGGAAACCTTTTTGTGTCTCAGCAAAGAGTGGCCAAAATTACTTTATTTTTTCCTGTTTTTTGTAGGATCCCACCAAAACTCAAGCTCAATCCAGAGCGTTCAGTGGAAGGATGGGATTAATGAAGTGAGTTGAAACTGGAGACTTGAAAAGGAGTGGGGCGTCTATGTGTTGTGTTCTGCTACCTACATGGGTGTACAATGTAGAGAGGATGGATCATAGAATCATGGAATGGTTTGTGTTGGAAGGCACCTTAAAGCTCATCCAGTTCCAACCTCCTGCCACAGACAGGGACACCTTCCACTGGAGCAGCTTGCTCCAAGCCCCTGTGTCCAACCTGGCCTTGAACACTGCCAGGGATGGGGCAGCCACAGCTTCTCTGGGCACTCTTTGGAAGTACCTCAGCACCCTCACAGGGAAGAGCTTCTGCCTTATATTGAACCTAAATCTCCCCTGTTTCCATTTGAATCCATCACCCCTTGTCCTATCACTACAGTCCCTGATGAAGAGCCCCTCTCCAGCAATCTTGTAGCCTCCTTCAGACACTGGAAGCTGCTCTGAGGTCTCCATTCAGCTTCTCTTCTCTAGGTTCTTCTTGGAGGCACACAATGAAAGGACAAGTTGCAACAAGGGAAAATCCTAATAAAAGGAAAATCATCTTCACGCTAGAGCTGGCCAGATGCTGAGAAGGGACACACAGAAGCACACATGAGTCCCTGAGCCTCAAATCCTGAAGATATCATTGCCAATCAGATCTTGATCCAGGCACATGATGGCACTGCACACAACACCATGGATGGAATGTGAAAATCAGTAGAAATAAGTAGAAAGTCCTCTTCAATGAAGGGCATTTGCACCCCATCACCTAGGAACCTTGCTCAGTGCTCTACGATAGGTGGGCTATGCTCACCCACATGTAATGATATGAATACCTGTAAAACCACTAAGACCCCAGATATCCATCCCTGGCAGTGTTCAAGGCCAGGTTGGACACAGGGGCTTGGAGCAAGCTGCTCTAGTGGAAGGTGTCCCTGCCCGTGTAGGGGTTGGAGCTGGAGGAGCTTTAAGGTCCCTTCCAACCCAAACCAGTCTGGGATTCTATGGTATTTGAAAACAGATATATTATTTACTATTTACGTCTTTATCTTCTATGATGTCTGACTCGTTTAAATAACTGCTCACTGTCCACCTGATCACTGGTAACTATAAGATCCTGAATAAAAACCTTTTACCCCATCTGTCCCAGAAAGTCACAATCTGGAATGTTCTTACTCTTTCTCCCTTGGGTCCCAGAAGTCCCCGATCACCCTGAACACAGGAAAGAAAAGAAGACAGTGAGTTACTCCCTTTATCACACCTTTATCCCTTAACACAACTCTTCTTGTGTTGCTCAGTCCACTAATTCACACTCCAAGCCACTAAGCTCTATCTATGCTGGAAGACAGCTCCTCTGGGTACTCTACATCCATACAACTAGAATCTGTTGCATTGACAACAAATAAAGACCCAGAAAACTGAAGTGATTTGGCTGACTTTATGCTCAACACATCTACAATGTAGAGCTGTTGCTGGATTTCAACCTCCCAATGGGATCTAGCACTTCCATGCTGCAGGCATGTTCATACAATACATCTAGGGTGGGATAGCATCCTATATAATACAGGATTTCCCACATTTCAACCTCAGATCTGGCATGCTTCACTGTAAGTGTATGGAATAGTAACTTCCTGGAAGTTTCTTATAATCCCTTACATTTGGGATGCAGTTCTCAGTACTGCACTTTCCATGGGTTGCAAGTGGGATGCAGCAGGAGACCAAGGAGACTCCCACTCATCGGTGAGAATGAAAGGTTATGTGTTGCCTGTTGGGCACTCATTGTTCTCTCTAGCCCTCTTCCGCCAACCCTTTACATTTTGGGATTAACCAGATTATACCTGGGGTCACCTTCTGCCCAAACCCCCAAACTTCCATCCAAAACTACCTAGTCATGCATAAAGACAGCATGTGCCTCATTTCAGCCCAGCCATTACTGGGGGCTGCTAATGTCACTGCACACATGAAATGCCTGGATTATCCCCACTCATTTAACAGGGGCATCATCAGTGTGTGCTGCTGCAGATAAAGGCTCCCACAATGGTGCCTTACTCCAAGGCACTGTGTAGATAAGATGACTCTTACTTACTCTTTCACCTTTTGGACCCTGGAAGCCTTTAAGACCCTGCAGGAACATAAAAGAATGTGAAGATAAATGCTAGCATGGGGAAGGTGTTAGGAAAGAGCAGACAACACTCAAAGGCAGAGCTGCTCCAAGGATGGGCTCCACCATGGAGAAGCTACTGGTAGGATCAGCACAGGAGCCTCTACTCTCCTTAGGCTGTTTTCTCTATTGGAGTGAATCTGTTATTACGAACAGGATGGGCTTTTATGAAATTCCTCACAAGACCAAGGGTGGTTCCAGTACCAGGTTTCACTCCAGGATCTCATCCCTGAAGGGCTGATTCTCATCTGGGGATCCCCATAACCTCCACCTGGAAGAGCCCTCTGGGAGCAACCCTTCCCTTATGGTGCCTGAGAGGTGGAGGCTGCCTCTGTTAATGTTAAAGGTATGAAAATCACAATATGTGGCTTGCAAAATCATTGAATCATAGTCATGGAGTGGTTTGGGTTGGAAGGGACCTTAAAGCTCATCCAGTTCCAACCCCTGCCACGGGCAGGGACACCTTCCACTAGAGCAGCTTGCTCCAAGCCCGTGTCCAACCTGGCCTTGAACGCTGCCAGGGATGGGGCAGCCACAGCTTCTCTGGGCACCCTGTGCCAGCGCCTCAGCACCCTCACAGGGAAGTGCTGAGACAGACACTGGAAGCTGCTCTGAGGTCTCCACGCAGCTTCTCTTCTCCAGGCTCAACAGCCCCAATGTTCTCAGCCTGTCTCCATACGGGAGCTGCTGCAGCCCCTGATAATCCTCGTGGCCTCCTCTGGACTTGCTCCAACAGCTCCATGTCCTTCTTATGTTGAGGACAACAGAAATCCCCCCTTTATTCTATTTTACCACTCACCATTACACCAGGAGGACCCCGGATTCCCACGATGCCTTCATCACCCTGTTAGGATGGAGAAGGGTAGTGATGGACATCAGCAAAAAGAAATGCAACACACACAGTCCCAACTCTGCAAACCATCCCACTGGGGATGACACGAATGAAGCAGAAGCTGAGACCCTCAAAGGAGTTGTCCAGCCTCTGCGCTTATATCTCCATCAGGATTAGGAGCCACAATGCTCTTCTGGATCTGGATCAAAGAGCCTAAAGGGCTTGAGATCAGCCATGTATCACTGCAGGTAGACACTGCAGTGTTTAGAGAATAATGCTTTGGTCAGGTTGAAGCTTCAAGCTTCAGCTTCTCCTCAGCCCCTGAGGGAAACAGGCATTTGTGAGATAATCTGCATCTGATTTGGCATGATGTAAACCACTCCAAAAAGGTGTTGGTATAGAGAGGCCCTGGTAGGACCAGCTCAGAAGAAGCCATTTGAAGCTGGATGACTTGTCATCCCCAAGATGTACTTAATCTGACAAAGGCAAGGGACAGAGCTGTGAGGTGTGCCTGGGATACAGAGGCTTATCCCCTGCTATTGGAGAGCTCAGTAGCTTTTCTGCACATTGATATCTCCCTGTTGAACATGATCCCAGCAGGACTCACACAATGAATAAGGCAGCCAGGAATTCACCTGGAAACTCATTCCACTGACTTTCAGAAAGAAGAGGCCACCAGTCAACTGCTCAACAGCAACTTGTACCTTTGGAGACCAATGTGAGGCTCATCTTCACACCCAGATGTGGTTTCCAGATGCTAAACCTTGTCCTGAGCCTCCCTTTAAGTGTACTGTTAGCTTCTTATAAACCTTGCTATGAGGTATAGCTGTGCTGGTGGGTCTATGAAGTCCTTTTACGACCTCCTGAGCTATATCCTACAAGACTTACATGTCTTTAAGACGCCTAAACTTTGTCATTGTCCTACGAGGCCCATTTAGATCTCATACAAAGCCAATGCAGTCTGAGATTCTGTGATTCACTTCAGATCTACACTGGAGTCAGAAGAGCAGAAACATCATTTCATAATTTCCTCCATGTAATGAAGCTTCACCCCAGACCTTTCACAGCTGGTGACATTCCCAGTAAGTGTTTTGTCTCAGGGGCCTCATTGAACACTTCCTCTGGCAGATGTGGAGTTTGTCTAAATGGATTGCAGCATAAAATGAGTTTATTTGTGCAACAGCCACAGAAGGAGCAACTTGAAACATGGCTTTTGATTACAGCTCAAGAGGGGCTTTGCCAGAAGGAGACCAAAACTTCTCAGCAGCATGAGGAAAAGGGAATGTTGCTGCCCCAGTGATGGGAGCTGGTTTCCCTCTGCCAGGAGAACAGGAGGGAAGATGGGAATGAGGATAAAGAAGCTGGAGGCAGGTTTTTGAAGGAAGCTTGCAGGTAGCATCCCCAAAGCACACAAACACAAGGTGGTTCCTCAACAAGTCGTCGGGATTAAAACACGCAGACATTGGGGTGTAGATATTGCCTTCAGCACTCCCATCTAGCCAGTGAGAGCACAGCCAACACAGTCAGAGGGGCAGGATTCACTTGGCCATGCAGTTGGCCAGTGTGACCTGAAGTGACTGAGGGTGTCTAACTATGGAGGAGATGCTAATTGCAACCTATTGGACAGATTCTGGTCTGTGCCAGTTCCAGCTTCTGATGAGCCAGTGTCCATCACCTCCAAATCTGGCTGGTGAAAAACTGAGGGGTCTGAAATCAGCCCTTTAGGCATCTTCTAAGATGGGTAGTGGAAGTGATGGTATAAAGCTGTCTCCAAAAGAGGGTAGGCTGCAAGAAACCAAGCCAGGAGCATGTATAGAGGGACCTACCTGAGGGCCAGGCAGTCCTTGAGGACCTCTTGGTCCAGCTGCTCCAAAGCCAATTTCTCCCTGCAGAACAGAGAAGCCCAGAGGTCTCATTTGGAGAAAGGGCACCACATGGTTGCTGATTAGTTTGGCCATGATTTAAGATTTGCTTTCTCTGGAAGATGCTCCAGCAACCATTGGGAAGAAGGGCACGAGGCAGAAAGAAGGATGAAGTGGCTGGATGGGGTCAGGGATAAGGAGCCAGGGGAGGGCAGTGGGCTCTCCCATTGCCACCCCAGGATCTCAGCTGCTTGTGACCTTCCTGGCAGGTTGGCACTGACCTTGTTGCCTTTGGGTCCGGGTGTCCCAGGAATCCCCTGTAGGGCAAGGAAAGCAAAACAGAAAGGGCTTTGCTTGGCAATTCTCAATGCTCTCCTGTCCTGGTGTCCCAAGAGCATGAATGCACACCCAGGCCAGCCCCAGGACCTCAACCTCACCACCAGCCACCCCTCTGCTGCTCAGAAGACACAGGGGCAAGGTAGAGAAGTCACCTCCTTTCCTGGGGATCCTGATGGTCCCAGAGGTCCAGCAAATCCATTCCGGCCTCTCTTCCCACGCTCCCCCTTGAAAACAAAGCCCTTTAAGGAGGAGAACACCCTGATGGGAAAGGCTCTGCTTTCCCCATCCACATAGAGAGCAGGAGCTGGTGCCCTCAGGTGTTCTGGAATAGCCTCATTGTGTGGGCTTCTTGTTGTTGAAGAGAGGGGACTCCAGCTACATGGAGACCTGAATTGCTGTCCACCACCCCATCTCCAGCTAAGTCTCCATGTCCCTGAAATAAGACTTACTCATTGCTTCCTCTGTTTCCAGGGGCTAAAGACCCCAAAACCCCTTGCTGACATCTCCTGTGCGATCATCACCTCTTTCCTTTCTAGTCTCCCTTTCCTTTCCTTTCCTTTCCTTTCCTTTCCTTTCCTTTCCTTTCCTTTCCTTTCCTTTCCTTTCCTTTCCTTTCCTTTCCTTTCCTTTCCTTTCCTTTCCTTTCCTCTCCTCTCCTCTCCTCTCCTCTCCTCTCCTCTCCTCTCCTCTCCTCTCCTCTCCTCTCCTCTCCTCTCCTCTCCTCTCCTCTTTCCCTTTCCCTTTCCCTTTCCCTTTCCCTTTCCTTTCTCCTTTCCTTTCCCTTTCCTTTCTCCTTTCCTTTCCCTTTCCTTTCTCCTTTCCTTTCTCCTTTCCTTTTCTTCCCTTTCCCTCCCTTCCCTTACCTTTCGCCTTTCCTTTCCCTTTCCTTTCTCCTTTCCTTTTCTTCCCTTTCCCTCCCTTCCCTTTCCTTTCGCCTTTCCTTTCCTTTCTCCTTTTCTTTCGTTTTGTCTTTCCTTTCTCCTTTCCCTTCCTTTCCTCTTTCCTTTCCTTTCTCCTTTCCCTTCCTTTCCTCTTTCCTTTCCTTTCTCCTTTCCCTTCCTTTCCTCTTTCCTTTCCTTTCTCCTTTCCTTTCTCCTTTCCCTTCCTTTCCTTTCTCCTTTCCCTTCCTTTCCTCTTTCCTTTCCTTTCTCCTTTCCCTTCCTTTCCTCTTTCCTTTCCTCTTTCCTTTCCTTTCTCCTTTCCTTTCTCCTTTCCTTTCCTTTCCCCTTTCCCTTCCTTTCCTCTTTCCTTTCCTCTTTCCTTTCCTTTCTCCTTTCCTTTCTCCTTTCCTTTCCTTTCCTCTCATCTCCCATCCCCTCCCCTATCCCCTCCCCTCCTTTCCCTTCCTTTCTTCTTGAAGGACATCCCTCTGCACCAAATCTCTTGACCTGTTTATTCCCTAACAACATCAGTTGGTCTAATCAATGTTGTTACCTCTCCTTCTGCAACCAGGCTTTGTTCCTGCTTCCCTGACTACGTACACACTACATACAGACTACGTATAGGCATATACAGGAGAGCTGGATAAGTGGGAGCCTGATCCACAGTGGACACCCAGCACAGACAATCTCAGTAGCGTTATCATTGTTCTCACCATAGGGTGGCTGACACAACACACATTGTCCCCTCACCTCACACCACCTACCTTCTGTCCTGGCATCCCGGGCAGACCTGGAGCCCCTCTGTCTCCCTGTGACCCCGGGATGCCGGGGTTGCCGCGAATGCCCTGGATGCCTTGGGCTCCTGGAGATCCTGGGGCCCCTGGCTCACCCTGTTGAGTGGATCACAAGGAATTTGGGTCTTAGGTGGCATTAATGGCACCCCTAAAGGTCCTGGAGAAAGCCAGGGGGGTCCCCTTGAATTCACATGACCATACCCAAAACACCAGTACCAGGACACCCCTCTGTCACTGGTCTGTAAGAGAGGTCCTAGGGCTGGAGTCCTTGGGCTTGATGATCTTAAAGGTCTTTTCCAACCTAACTGATTCTATGATTCTATGAAAGGGCTGTACCATGACTTTCTAAGCAGGGAGCCCCTACCTGCAGACCTCCAGAGCTCTCCAGTGAGTTCAAGCCCTGCAGACCTGCAGCATCCCAAGGGATCACAGAAACACTTATCTGCTGAGACTGCAATTCCCTGGATTTTTCACAGCCATATTTCAAAGCCTGATCTAGTTGAAGATGTTCTTGCTCATTGCAGAGGGGGTGGAACTGGATGACCCTTAAAGGTCCCTTCCAACCCAAACCACTCTATGATTCTATAATGTTTATCCTCTGGACCTCACCTGCTTTGAAATGCCCCTTTGGAGGGCACAGAGCACTCACTCTGTCCCAGACACATATGATGGTGTTTGCCATCCCAGGCTGGGACTGGCCTTGGTGCTTTATCTTTGTAGCCACAAACAGATCTATGCTCCACATCCAGTGGTGGAAAGCAAGGACTACAAAGGGAAAGACCTGGAAAAAACCCAAGTGAGATCCTATACAGAAGAGAAGAAAGGCTTACCTTAAGTCCTGGTGCCCCAGCCTGACCAATAGGACCTCTGAACCCAATTCCTGGTTCTCCCTGTGAAGAGGACAAGAGAAATTAGGATTGACTCCTTTGACTGTAGGCCCATAAGAATGAGAGTTTGCTTCATGCTGCTCCCTGAAGCCTCTCATAGCTTGTCCTACATTGAGGGTTTCTACAGAGCCCTCACTGACCATCACATCTGCTCTAGATGATGTGAAGTCTTATCCAACCTGGAGAGAAAAAGCTCCTGAGAGCATTTAAACAGCTCTAGAAAAGAAGGAACCGAGTTGCAGGAATATTATAGAATCATGGAATGGTTTGTGTTGGAAGGGACCTTAAAGCTCATCCAGTTCCAACCCCTTGCCATGGGCAGGGATGAATTATTATAATACTGGAGATGGTATCAGAAGACTCTGGACGAGACTCTCATCTTCTGACATTACTCATTTATGAGGTAGGTGCCCTGTCTATGTGATCTGAGTCCCTCCCTAGTCAACAGCGAGACACCAGGTCCCTAGTGAGTGGCTGGCCACTAATCCCACATCTCAGGAGGTTACCTGAACACCTTCCCCTGAGACAGAAAGGTTAGGGTGGCAAAAAGAGCAGACAAGCTCTCAGAGTGTAAGAGACTCCCCTGACTATGGCACCAGTGTTGTTCTTTACCTTTTGACCATTTTCACCTCTTTCTCCTTTGGTGCCCTATGAAATAAACAGAGAGTTACCAAGCGTGTGCAAGAAGCTGTGTGAAGTATCACCTCAGTGCAGCCCTGAGCAAGAACAAAGGTTTCCAGCTGTGCTCATAGAATCACTCAATGGTTTGGGTTGGAAGGGACCTTAAAGCTCCTCCAGTTCCAACCCCTTCCATGGGCAGGGACACCTTCCAGTAGAGCAGCTTGCTCCAAGCCCCTGTGTCCAACCTGGCCTTGAACACTGCCAGGGATGGGGCAGCCACAGCTTCTCTGGGCACCCTGTGCCAGCGCCTCAGCACCCTCACAGGGAAGAGCTTCTGCCTTATATTGAACCTAAATCACCCCTGTTTCAGTTTGAACCCATCACCCCTTGTCCTATCGCTACAGTCCCTGATGAAGAGCCCCTCCCCAGCATCCTTGTAGCCCCCTTCAGACACTGGAAGCTGCTCTGAGGTCTCCACGCAGCTTCTCTTCTCCAGTCTCAACAGCCCCAGTGTTCTCAGCCTGTCTCCATAGGGGAGGTGCTCCAGCCCCTGATCATTTTAATGGCCTCCTCTGGATTCATAGCCAGAGCAACCGGATCCTCTGACCTCCACCTCTTTTCCCTGGGGGAGATAGGCAGTAGCTATGTGCCTAGGGAAGAGCCAAATGCTCTCACACAGAGCCACAGTGCTCATGAGAAGGAGATGGAGAACTGGATTGACCCAGTCAATATGGACTTTTCTATGGCAATCTCCGCTGCTGGATTTGGGCCCCTCAGCTGGTAACGCTGTCCTGCTCCAGCTGCTGATGCAGATCCACAGCTCACCTTTGCTCCAGGTTCTCCCATCTCCCCAGGCTGCCCCTGCAAGACAAAAACCATCCACTTTCCAGCTCCCTCCATATGCCTGTGTACCCAGGACTTTCCACTACAGAGGTGGTTAAAGAGTAGCCCATGCAAAGTACCCCTTCCCCATCAAGCTGTGCTTTTCAACAACAACCGGCCTTGTCTTCCTCCTGAATATCTGGGTCCCATCACCCCAGATCTGCCATTAGGTCCCTATAAGCTTTTGCTGCTACAAGTGTCCATGAAACAGTGTTTTGTGTGGCCCTTCTTAGATCCCTGTCTTGGTGCCAGGGCTGGTGTTTGCCTGTCACTTGGTTAGTTCATTGATCCAGCAGAAAAGGAGCATCAGGAAAACCTCCTGGCTTTTTCCATTTGCTCTAAGGGGAGGAACAGAAACATGCAGCCAGGTTCATGGATAAAGGTGGAATTGTGGCAGTCCCAGTTTATATGGGCACAGTCTCCCATACACCTGAATGTTATCTCCATCAGCACATCCCCAGCTGCCTCTCCTTTTCCAAACCCAGAGCCTTCTCCTGGTCTCAGAGGTTCAGACCAAGAAAACACTATCACTACCTTTTCTCCTTTGTCTCCCTGGACTCCCGGAGCTCCCATTTCTCCCTGGAAAACAACAGGCAACTCTCTCAATTGCAAACATGCATCACCACAAGGAATTTTTCCTTCCCTCTTTAGACCAGGTGGGTGCTGCCCTCTTTCCTGCATCAGCTTTTGGCAAACAACTTTGGAGGAACCCCTCATTTCCACCACTTGTAACCCCAACCAGACTGGGGATGTCCCTGACCCCATCCTTTCTATCCTGTGCAGTGGAAATGCAGAAAGAGAAAATACAAGTTGCAGATATGAGTGGTAAGCTGAGAGTCTCCCTGCCCCAGGATACTACAGATGTTAAAGGATGCCATGAGTTTGAGGGAGACGGAGAAGTCCATGGAGGACAAAACTATTGAGGATCCCCAAAACATAAATCCCGCATTTGGATCATCTATGAAAAGTTCAAGCCTGGAGTTATGTTATGGAATGGTTTAGGCCGGAAGCGACCTTAAAGCTCATCCAGTTCCAACCCCTGCCACAGACAGGGACACCTTCCACTGGAGCAGCTTGCTCCAAGCCCCTGTGTCCAACCTGGCCTTGAACACTGCCAGGGATGGGGCAGCCACAGCTTCTCTGGGCACCCTGTGCCAGTGTCACAGGGCATGTCTGCTCATTGCCAGTGGCCAAAACTGTTGATTACTACCTCTTGAACCTACTGGCACCAGTGATTCCTCAGCCACCAGATGAATCTGCTCTGGGAGATGATCGCTATCCTGCCTCCCTTCAGGTGCTGTTTGGTATCAGCATTAAAAGGTGAAGCAAAAGCACTGACCTTTTGGCCATGGGAGGGTGGATCTGCTGGGCCAGTTCCCTCCTTCTGTAAGGACAAAATGCACACATGGAATGGGGTTGGGATGTGGTGTGACAGCAGAAAGGACCAGCAGCATCCTCACTGTGAGCAGCTGCAATAAGAGGAGTATGACATGATGCTGTACCTTGATTCTCCTTGACTGATGAGGGCGTAGGTATGCCTTGAATGGAAAAGAAAGGAGGAAAGTGTGAGAGCAGTTGGAGAAACTTTCTGTCCTTGAGCCATGGAAAAGACACTTCTGATGTTAGGCAGGAAGTGGAGAGGCTGGAGGCATCTCACAGGGAAGCCATGGGATCACAATAACTCCATTGAAAGGCTTCTGGTTGGATATGGGATGGCTTCCAGGCTCCTGACCTGCTACAGCATGGATGGGACATCTAAGAGCTGGTGCTGCCCATTGCAGATGGGCTGCCAGGAAACCAAGAAATGAACCAGGAAATCATGAGCCAAAAATGCCTCAGAACCAGGCTTTTGGCAATAGACCTTAACCCTGTCCCTTCATGGAGAGCTATGATGGATGGTGTGGATGAGCTCAGCTCAGTGCTGCCATTCCCCTGGGAATGCAGGGTGAGGAGCCACTCACTGCTTTTAAAGGAATTCATTCAAACTTAGGGGAAATCTGTTCAGAATCTTTCATCCTCAACTCTTAAATGTCGTGAAAATCAACTCTTTGCATTTCCCATTCCTGGGATATTGTGTTAAAGTTGACATGTAATGACGCAGGTACATCAGAGATGTGTTTATAAACATATTTTACATATTTAAACACACATACAGATATCATCTAAGCTCTCAGGACACAAAACACCCTTCACTTATGCTGCCTTCCCCATGAACTAGGTTATTATGTTCCCTCATTGGCTGAGTTTGATTTTCCCTACTTCTGTTTCCAAGTCCCTTTCCAGATATAGGGAGAAAAATCTGCTCTGGCAAGAAAGATGCTTCTGCAGCAGCTCTTTCTTGGTTTATTTATTCATATCCATCACTAACTTTTCACCCCACCCTCTACATTCACTGTGACTTTGCACAAGTGGGCAATCAGCGCTCCCCTTGTGTTGGTACAAGACACCCTTGCACGGGGTCTTCACTCACCGCAGATGCAGGCAGTGATTTCCGAGCTCCTGAGGCACCAGGAGGATGAATCTGTAATGGACCCAACAAGGGAAGGTCACCACTTCCTCCTGGATCATGCTGATGGCACATAGGCAAGTCCAAAGCTGCTGCAGTGAAATGGGGTGCTTACCTTGTGTGTCTTGTGCTCAGCAGATCTCCTGGCTCTAACATGCCCTGGGAGCATAGAGCCATCACCTGAATTCACATCTTCCTGTGGGAAGGGAAACAGCATCCTTCTGAGCACCTAATATTATATAGTATCAATAGTAATAACAACAACAACAATAATAATAATCATAGAATAGTTAGGGTTGGAAAGGACCTTGAGATCATCCAGTTCCAACCCCCCTGCCATGGGCAGGGACACCCCACACTAAACCATGCCACCCAAGGCCTCATCCAACCTGGCCTTGAACACCGCCAAGGATGGAGCATTCACAACCTCTGCATTCAGCTCTGGGGCAGCAGCACAAGAGGGACGTGGAGCTGCTGAAGCAAATCCAGAGGAGGCCACGGAGATGCTGCGAGGGCTGGAGCAGCTCTGCTCTGGAGCCAGGCTGAGAGAGCTGGGCTGGGTCAGCCTGGAGAAGAGAAGGCTCCTGAAGGGGAGACCTGAGAGCAGCTCCAGTGCCTAAAGGGGCTGCAGGAAACCTGGAGAGGGGCTTTGGACAAGGGACTGTAGGAACAGGCCAAGGGGGAATGGCTTTAACCTGCCAGAGGGGAGACTGAGATGAGCTCTTAGGCAGAAGCTCTTCCCTGTGAGGGTGCTGAGGCGCTGGCACAGGGTGCCCAGAGAAGCTGTGGCTGCCCCATCCCTGGCAGTGTTCAAGGCCAGGTTGGACACAGGGGCCTGGAGCAACCTGCTCTAGTGGAAGGTGTCCCTGCCTGTGGCAGGGATTGGAACTGGATGAGCTTTAAGGTTCCTTCAACCCAAACCAGGCTGGGATTCTGTGATTCTATGATTATTAAAGCCATTCATTTTCTGCCATTTAAAAGAAATAAAACCCACCTAAAATATTGCAACTTTGAACTTCAAATGCCTCCCTGCCCCAGCCGTGCCTGAGTAACACACCAGCTATACACTTAATGTACCTTAACATACCTGATTGGAATAAAACAATTATTAATGCCCATTAATGTCTACACATTAACCTGCCACTTGGTGATATTTGCAGTGCTCATGATTTAGGCTGATAAACTTTGAAGGCACACAGAGTAAAGCTTGTACAAATAGTTACTGGCATGGTTTGTTCTTCTTCATATTAGCAACGGTAAATTATCTACTTGCTGTTGTAAAGATGATGATATTCCTCACTGCTGGATATCTCTGTGTACAGCAGTGATTCCCTGAACCACACAGTGAGAGCACTGCAGTGTGGCTCTGGTGAATATCTCAATATATATGTCAATATATAATACATATAAATCTTTATATATATATACACATAAGGAAATACATATTATATATATATATGAAATATATATGAGAGAGATATATATGAATGAAAGCTCAGCATCTCCTTGCACCCAAACCTCAACGCTGCCAGAAGGACATGAAGGAGAGGGAAAAATCACTAGTTATTTAGCACTATTCCCACATTTTTTCCCTGCAGAAACAAAGAGCAGGATTAATCTCTATTAATTTCACCTCAAGGTATGTGTTGAGGCTTTTAGATGGTTAAAGTTAAGGGAAAGTAAATCCTAAGAGAAGGGCTTCCAGGAAATGCTGGTTGGTGCAGCCCTGGACATGACGCTGTCAGGTTTTCAGGAATGATAGCAAAATATCCTGTTTTGCTGGATATTAACTGGCTGGATGTGAGTTTTACCTAATGGCAAATGAACCCAGCAAGTTTCTGACTCACCAAAATACGTAAAGGATTAAAAACCCCACTATTTTGGTCCAATGAAAATGGAAAATTCTTTACTGAAAGATGGCGAGGGTGACAGAAGGAGGAATAAAAGACAAGTCAGGGACGTGCTGGTACAGCTTGTTCAGGGGAGGACCCATCAAGGGTGTGTTTTTTAACAGGACAAGCAAGAGGAACATCTCCAATGCTTACATCAAGGTGGTTTAGATGGGTCAGATGGTCCCATTAGCTGAGACCACATGGGTTTCTCATGATATTTCATCCTTAACTCTAAAATGTTGTAAAAATCAACTCTTTGCACTTATAGCAAAGAACTTTTAGCTCTAAAATGCTGCTTCTCCTTAGCACGGGTCCACGTTCAACTCACGGACACACTGAACAGCATCACAAGGCAGCGCTGAAGCAAGAATGGGCTGCTGAGACCTTACTGAGGTTTGAAGGTGACCCGTGTGCCTTCCATCTCATAAAGCTGCCATTAAGTGGGGTGGTGGGAAATTGCAGGGGGTAATAACTCGCCTTCCTTCTGCAATTCCTCTGCAATTTTAGCAGTTTCCTGCTTGGAGGTGCCAGCAATAAGGCACCTCCAAGGAAAGGAGGGAGGCTGCTGCTGTCTAAAGGAATGAGTTACTGAGGGTGGGTGGCGGTGTGAAAAAGAAGGGCAAAAAAGAGGAGGAAAGGAACAGATGAAATTAGAACAGCGAAGAGAAAAATGGTAATAAAAGGGGGAATGAAACAATATGCCAAAAAACACAGGAAAGAGGGAAAAAGAAGAGGCCAAGCAGATATCAGCAAGGAAAACTGTGACTATGGGGTTATCCACATGGAGATAACCAGGATAACCAGGGGCATTAATCTGAATTAAGTCTGAAAATGAACTAACTTTACTGCATGGGAGATGGAGGAGGCAGGGGTTGGCTGTTAAGGTCCTGGAACACCAAAGAAGCGGCTCACTCATAGGAAGAGTAACCGGCTGCCGCTCCTCACACGGACACGTGTACCTGGGCTCATCCTGCCTCTGTCTCTCAGTGACTTTGCTTCCCCATTAACTCCTGCCAGGCAGTAATTGCACCTCTGAGATGAAGCTCTTGGGCTATTACAGCTGCTTCTCTCCAGGGCCCCATGAACCTTTTAACAGGTAAAATTTGTGATTACAGCTGCTGCTGACTGGAAAACAACCGGCTCAATTCCGCTCCCTTTGCATTGCTGGGTTCACTCCGGGAGCCCAAATCAGCTGAGAGGATGCAGGAGCTGCAGGGAGAGAGGGGCTGCTGCTGTTCCCCTGCCTTTGGACCACACTTTTGCACTCTCCTGAGGATAAAAGAGATTTTGCACCAACTGCAAGTGAAGAAAACACTCTTGGGGTGCAGATTCCATCATGCTGGTGGGGTTTGAAGTGCCGTAAACTTGTGGCAGCCCTTCCACTTTTACAAACGCCCCTACCAAAATGGGGATCATGGAATCCCAGAATGGTTTGGGTTGGAAAGGATCTTAAAGCTCATCCAGTTCCAAACCCCTGCCATGGGCAGGGACACCTTCCACTAGAGCAGGTTGCTCCAAGCCCCTGTGTCCAACCTGGCCTTGAACACTGCCAGGGATGGGGCAGCCACAGCTTCTCTGGGCACCCTGTGCCAGCGCCTCAGCACCCTCACAGGGAAGAGCTTCTGCCTTATCTCCAACCTGAACTTCCCCTGTTTCAGTTTGAATCCATCACCGCTTGTCCTATCGCTACCGTCCCTGATGAGGAGTCCCTCTCCAGCATCCCTGTATTCCCCCCTCAGACACTGGAAGCTGCTATGATCATCAGACACAAGAGCAGGAAGGGTGATGCTATCTGCCTATCTTTCCAATAGCTCTTCATTTGATAGGGAACTCTCTGGGCTGGGATTCAGGAAAAGGTGCTTGATAACACCAGGGTGCAGGATTACACCAATGATTACTGCCAAACACCTTGAGGTAGCATCACTGTGGGTCAGTACTGATATTGCACCCACTAATCCATAGGGCTGTTGACCACCAGCCCCAACAGGGCAGCAGATCATCTTTGTCAGGCCAAAGTGAAAACTTCTCCCTCTCCCAGCCCTCTTTGCTCTGCTCCTGGTAACTCAGGGAGCGATGGACAGGGAATCACCTCCTCATCCCATCTCCCTCCAGCCTGCTCCCGGGGTTAATCAACTTGAGCTCTAATTTCCCATTTGAATTATAAGTATTCAGCTTCCCCCCTCCGGCTCTCCTCTGCCTTTCACCACAAGATTAAAGAGCTCTTTAACATTCCGTATGTTCTCCCTGTGAAAACCTCTGACGCAGAAATCAAGTCATCTCAGGCACTCTGAATTGGGCTAAAAAATGACCAGTCTTGGGTCTCTTGTGATAAATGAGCCTGAAAGCCGCCTACAAATCAGTTTTGGGGCTCTGCTCTGCACTTCCCATGGGGATTTGAAAACAAGTATTTCAAACAGGACACAGAGATTGGGTTTGGTCCTTGGGATGCAGGGATTAAATTAACTGCTTATACTGATGAATGAGGACAGTTCTTTCTGCCCAAATGTCACATTTGACAGGGCCATACAGTCCTTTTTATTTCCCACATAATGGCCACAGTGTCTGGGCACAGAGATGCACTTAGCTTCCAGACATCCAATGAACAGGGATCACTTCCATTTCATTGAGGAAGGAGATGCTGTGTGAGGTAGTCTGATTTATTAAACAACTCCACACAGGGATGTATGTGAAGCTTTTAGGAATCTGCTCCCAAAAAGCATCCAGCACAGCTGGATGTCCACAGTTTCAAATGGAGCAACAGATTCGGGATACCCCCATTTCATGGTCTATGGGTGCAGGTCCATAGGGACTGAGCTCTACCTGCTTTCAAGAGCAGGACACCAAAAAGCTGCCACTTCAGCCAGCATCGTGCAGCCCAATCCCATAAGAAATGAGGGGGTTTAGGCTCCATCCATTTGTTCTTCCAGGTCTTTCTCCAGCTTAACCATTCCCAGCTAAGGGAAATGGTGCATCCAGGAGGAGAAACAAAGCTGATGGATGCTCATGGCACAGGCCACGGTCTCCAGAGCTACAGCTCACACACATACAGACATGTGGGGTGTGTGAACGTGTGCTTGTGCTGGGAGCCCTCTCGTGGCTGCTGCCACATCCTTTATTCCAGCTCCATGATTCAATGTGTGTTAAAGCAGAACCAGACGGAGACAACTGAAGTGATGGAAGCAGAAGCAAGGGTTCAGCAGACTTAAACCAGAGCGAGATCTCTTCCAACAGCATCTCCCCACTGTGAGCTATTCCCTCACTATGCCTATACACTTGTTAATGCTGTTCCTATCCATAACTGTGGCTGTAATTGTAAGCAAACATCAAAGGGATTTTTCAGTTCATTTTTTAAGGCTGTTGGGATCCTGTCTCCAAGTATTCCCCAAAAGAGCATTCCCTCCATCACACAGGAGCGCATCGTTATGCAAGGGTGTTAAACCAGCACTGGATGAAGGCATTTTCCCTCTCCATCACTGGGGATGGTGTCACTCAATGTTGGGGTCTGTGCACTTATGGTTACAATGATGTTCAAAGTGGAGGGTACTGGGTTCGGTACATGGCAGAGGAGCACGGTTTGGGTTCTCAGGACAAAATGTATGCCAAGGAGGGAGGAAAACAAAAGGGAAAGGGGGTGTTAGGGATCAGACAACCACGCTGCAGCAATATCACAACTTACTGCCCATCAGCTGAGCTGTGATAACTGCTGCTACCAGCCTGGATGCACCCTCCAACCTTGCTGAAAATGATTCAATCTCTCTTACACATGCACTTGTAAAGCAGCTCTAACTCCTGGCTACGGAAAAACCCTCTACTTTGCTACTGTCCTGTAGCTAAAGTGCAGCAACAAATCACTTCAGACCTTGAAGAAAGAGGTAAAGTGAATCACTCTGCATCGTGTTTCAACTGGGACATCACCTTGGCTCAGGTGATGCACAAAGGCTCATTACATTACGATTTGCTCTTGTTGGTGAGTCCTTAAAAAGGAGAAACTCCCAAATTCCTGCTTAGACCCTAAAATCCTCTTCTTTAAAAGAGTCAAACTCTGCATTCCACAGCTGTGCTCAGGAGGGTGCATACCAGGGTCTAAAACACTAACTCTGTGCAGGGAAACCTGTGGGTCTATGGACTATTCTGAGATATCTATGGAAAGGAAGAAGGCAAAGGAAAAGCAAATATCAGGGGCATATCTTAAATTCACTGTCTGGGGTCTGCGTTGTTGCTGGAGAATTACAAATCTGACTTTAAATAGTACTGAGAATCATCAAGTATTCAGTCAGCCAAGCCCAGATAATGGGATGGATGCTGTGGCCAGCCGGATCTGGATTAGCAAGAGTTTTCCTTCTTTTTCCCACAAAACACCTGCCAAGGGCTCTGTCTGTATGCAATGGACACAGTTGGCCATGAGCTTCCAGCCCAGGTCCCATACCCAAGTAGCCATATCCTTCAGGGATGTGGGAGAAGCTGCCCCAGAGCACTGGGTGAGAGGGGTGCATCCCAGTCCCTCCCGGTCCATCAACTTATCTCCACACTGGTCTAAAGATCAGAACTGCTGGGGAAGACCTACATGGCTGGTGTCCTGCTGTGGCTGTCCTTCCATCCTGTCCTCCAAGGACCCCTGAAGCTCCATGGACTGGTTTCCTTGTAGATCATCTTCTGGGTGTGATGGGGGCACAGCCAAGCTCTGCAGAGGGTGATGGATAAGTGACAACAGTATCACTAATAACCAGGGCAGAAGATGGAAAGCCAGACCCTTTTCCAAGCTCTGACATTGATTCAAGCAGAGATCCTTTTCCTTTCTCTAACTTAGTGTTTCACTGCAGTAAAATAGGGTAAATGCCACAGAATCACAGTGATTTGTCCAATCAAGCCCTGAGAAGAGTAATTCCTTTGCATCTATTAAACCAGCACTAATGAAAACCTAATTAAAAGTCACTGAACAGGCATTCACTTACACTGCTGAGAGAAGTGTTTGTCCCTTTTGAGTCTTTCTGCTTCCTTCCTTCCTCAGAGGTTTCCTCCAAGGGCTCAGGAGGGTCTCCTAGGGACTGATACTCAGGTCCAGAACCACCAGCAGAAGGACCCTGTGGAGACCAAAGTAAGTTACTGCCCTTCCTAAGCCAAGACATCATCCACAATACACTATCAACACCGCCGTTTATCCAACAGCATGCTCAGAGCCAGCAGGACAAGGCTGGAGAACCAAGATGCCAAGACCTTTCTTGCACCTTACTTTGGCAAGTGCCACCAAGGATGGGCTGCAACAGGCTGCAAGGATCCCTCAGGGGTCATAGAGCTGCTTTGATCCCCTTTGCTCTCTGGATGAAGACCAGCTTAGAAAGGCTGGCCCAGATGGTCCCCAACCCTTTCTGCCAGATAAAGATGGGCTCCCAATGCCCAACAGAGACAGTTTTGGTGTCCCTGTACCTCAAATCCCAGCAGTTTGGGTTGCTGATACACATCTAGTTTGTGTCTCCTGCTGCAAACACATCTACTGGTGAGCACTTCATGCCCTCTCAGGCTCCTAAAGTGCTACCATCATTCAGGTTGCAATGATCCTGAAAAGCAACACATCTCACCTGAGAGCACAGCAGAAGCCAGGAGGTGAGAAGTGATGAGCCTGTCTCACCTTGTCTAAGTGCCTGAGCAACAGGGTCATCACTGAACCAACCACAGAGGAAGATAAAATCATCAGGAGCTGGCTCCAAACAGCTCTTGTGCTCCAGTTAGAGACAGCATTTCCTACTAGTGACCTACAAGGGCTTATCCAGAGTGAGTCACTTCTTGTCTGTCCTAAAGAGGATGAGCAAAGCCCCACCACAGCTGCAGGCACTATTTCCTGGACTATCTCTTATCAGGACTGTCTGATCAGGCAAATTAAGATCCATGACTCCTCCAGCAGCTATGAGATGACCTGGATATAGCCCTCTGATGTCATTCATGGAGGTGTGCTGCAGTTTGGGTCCAGCATGGAGACTTAGCCTTTAAATTGCTAATAAATTCCTAATTCCCATAAACACAATCTGTTGCTTGAAGTTGCAAAGGATGCAGGTGACTTGATCATCTATAGCAGTTAGCCTGGTTACTGAAGCAAATGAGGGCTGTGGAGTCATGGTAGGGACTCTTCTCTTGTCCAGTCTCAATCCAACCTAACAGCAGGATTGGATCTATTTTTGCCAGGGCAGGAGAGATGCACCTTGGTTACAGCCTCCAAGAGGGAAGTTGCAGGGCATGTTCAACATGTAACCAGCATGGGATGGTTTGCAATCAGCCCAACCTGTGCTGGTTTTTTGCTCAGAAGACAAGAAGGGTGGAAAGGAAGGGAGGATGAGGATCAGGAGGAGGCATTACTGGAGCATGGAAGCTCACAAGAAGCTTGTACACATTTGATATGCAATCTCCTAATATTATTGCTGCCCCAGACAAGATGGAACATAGATCTGCGCTTCATAGAATCACAGAGTGGTTTGAGTTGGAAAGGACCTTAAGATCATTCAGTTCCAATCCCTTGCCATGGGCAGGGATACCTCACACTAGACTATATCGCCCAAGGCTGTGTCCATTGTCTTTGTAGCCACCCTTTAAATACTGAGATGAGCCCATCATACGTGAGTCCTGGGAGCTCAAGTTTGTCATCACCACATCAACCCACTTGTTTTGATGTTGCAGGGTTCACTGGTTTTTATACTACTCATGACGCCCCAGGCAGCATGGAGGAGACAGAAGCAGCACAGAGCGTGGAGGTGGAGGATCAGTTTAGGGTGCCAGGGTCTGCAGGACTCCCTAAGGTGAAAATAAGCAGCAGAGCAGATGGATGCTGAAGAGGGACTCTTCATCAGAGACTGTAGCAATAGGACAAGGGGTGACGGGTTCAGACTGAAACAGGGGAGATTTAGGTTCAATATAAGTCAGAAGCTCTTCCCTGTGAGGGTGCTGAGGCGCTGGCACAGGGTGCCCAGAGAAGCTGTGGCTGCCCCATCCCTGGCAGTGTTCAAGGCCAGGTTGGACACAGGGGCTTGGAGCAACCTGCTCTAGTGGAAGGGGTCCCTGCCCATGGCAGGGGTTGGAGCTGGAGGAGCTTTAAGGTCTTTTCCAACACAAACCAGTCTGGGATTTCATGGCTTCTACCTACTTCCATCAACAATAACAGTAGACTAATTCCTTTATTTTCACTGAAAAGTGTGTTTTGCAATCCCATCAGTTTAACCTGAAGATCCAAAATCCTGATATGAGCCATTAGCCTCTTCCAGCTTAACTGTTTCTTAAAGTGGCTTCAAGTCACCACAACCTGCTTAATGACAGAGGTGACCCTGAAGCCTTCGATGACTCATTTCTGCATCTGATTTCCTCCAAGGTCTGTGTGCCCCAAGGCTGACAGATGACAATACTCACACTGTGATCAGTGACATGCAGAGCTGCTGGCTTTCTCATGGAAGTCTGGCTTGTCTTGGAGCCACTGAGCTGCTGCACCAGCACATCCAGCCCATCCCGCAGGAGTGCATTGGAGAGGTCCTTCAGCAGTGCCAGCTGCAGCAAGTGGAGACCATTAAGACATAGCACAGTGCACCCTCCTGCCTAAGAACTCATCTCAGTCTCCCCTCTGGCAGGTTAAAACCATTCCCCTTGTCCTGCCCCTACAGGCCCTTGTCCAAAGCCCCTCTCCAGGTTTCCTGCAGCCCCTTTAGGCGCTGGAGCTGCTCTAAGGTCTCCCCTTCAGGAGCCTTCTCTTCTCCAGGCTGACCCAGCCCAGCTCTCTCAGCCTGGCTCCAGAGCAGAGCTGCTCCAGCCCTCGCAGCATCTCCGGCGAGCTGTAAAAAAACATGCAATAACCCTGCCTTCTTGTGAGTGCAGTGCTGGACCTGGGTGAGCACACATCATCTCCAGAAGGCCAGAGGGAATAGATGGAAAAGCTTAATTACAATCACCTTGCCAGAAGAAGGTCAAAGTGTTCCCTACCTTGATACCATTTGCTTCAAAAAGCCTCTCCAGATCCTGCAAGAGGAAACAAGGGTCAGAACTTCTCTTCCTCTCTTCTCCAGCCCAAGAAGCTGGTGCTGTGGGTGGCTGACAGCTAAGCTGATGGACCCAAACTGGGTCCCCTCTGACACCCTAACCCCAGACAGAGGGAGGTGTTTCCAACATCAATATGCTCTATAAATCTTATTTACCTGCATTTCCACTCCTTTGCCTGGTGGACCCGGTTCTCCCTTCAAATGAAGAAGAACAACTCATTAACTAAGTCATTATCCCAATGAGCAGCAAGAAGAGAAGCTCTGAGAAGGGGCAAGAGTCACATACGTGCCCTTACTCTGCTACCAGCCCATGTTATAACCCCAGAGTAAGCCTCATCAGGCTCAATCCTACTCTGGTCAATGGGCTTCTTCACTCCATTGGATACAAATGCTGGCTGCATATGTAGGGCAGGCATGGACCAGAGTCAGACAAGAGCATCACCAAAGTGAGGTTTGGACCATCCCCTTCTCCAGCCCTTAGCTATGTTCAACATGTAAAGAAGCAAAGGTTTTTGAGGCCCCTTGGTGTCACCAATGTTGTCACTGTGGTGGCAGCAGTGCAGAGGTAGCAGCAAAGAGAAGGTTTACAGTCCTTTCTGGATGTGGCCAGTGGTGCTGGTGGTCCTACTTCACATGCAGTCTGGGTCAAATATGTGTTGGAAACCCAAGAGCAAGTCACACAGTCAGGCTGTCCATCTCTTCTTGCCCTCATAGCGACACTCTCCATGTGAGTGATCCTGGGCCAACATCAAAGATGAAGCTACAGATGAGCTGCAATGGCTTAGGAGGTCCAGCACTGCAGCAAGGGACATCTGCTGAGGTGGGGGTGACCTGCCCCTCTGATGGGCTTCATTTCACTGAAATCTGGTGTCTGCATTAACAGATTCCGGTGGAATGAAGGGCGCCAGGAAGGCCCCAGTGGTGCTGCTCTCCACGCCAAGGTGAAGGATGCATCTCCATGAGGTGCAGGAACCGCAAAGGAGCGCTGGTTGAAATGGGTACATCTGAGGCTGCTGGATAAGTCTTTGCCTTTACAATGACCTGGATCTCATGACAGTCAGGAGATCTACCTGTACCCACTGATGCTGTTTTCTGTACCATTTTCCTTTCCATTGACTGAAGGAGTTGGTCCCACCTCTAAAGTTCTCTAGATGTGTGTGGTATCAGAAGCCATTTCTTCCATCCCTTTCTGATGCATTCTCCAACTTGCAGTGAGGAGAAAAGGAAGGAAACATTCCTGAACAGTTTAGAACTTTATTCCATTCAACTCCTGAACATCTTCTGCCCTAAATATTGTGTATCTGCTTAATCGAGTTGAATGACAACATCATCACTGTGACCACAAGCTTATGAGCCCATCTCAGAAACTCTGCTTTGAAAACACAACTTTTTGACAGCCAGAAGAGATGTGGGATGGACGCTCTACCCCTCCCCAACACAATGGCATCAATACAAAGATGATTCATGCATTCTGAATATACCTTTGGGCCAGGAGGACCTCTTTCGCCTTTCAATCCATCCTTCCCGCAATCCCCCTGTAAACCAGAAGGAACACGTTAGTTCTTTGATCCCTCCACAACTGCTAGTGGGGATGGTGGTTTCATCATACATTGTGGCATTTCTTGCTTCCTGGCCCCAGACTAACAACACCTTTTTCAGATGGACCAACCCGCCTTGTCCTGTAACTATCACACTAATTCACATAATGAAGTTAAATTTGAAGCAGCTCTGCTCTTAGGATCATAGAATGGTTTGGGTTGGAAAGGATCTTAAGATCATCCAGTTCCAACCCCTGCCATGGGCAGGGACACCTTCCACTAGAGCAGCTTGCTTCAAGCCCCTGTGTCCAACCTGGCTTTGAACACTGCCAGGGATGGGGCAGCCACAGCTTCTCTGGGCACCCTGTGCCAGCGCCTCAGCACCCTCACAGGGAAGAGCTTCTGCCTTATCTCCAACCTGAACTTCCCCTGTTTCAGTTTGAACCCATCCCCCCTTGTCCTATCGCTACAGTCCCTGATGAAGAGGATGATGCATTGTGTTTGGAGGATCTTTGTTGCTAGAGGAAGGAACAGCAAGTATTTGCTTAAGGAACTTGGGAGTTTCAGGCTATGTTTGCAAACTCTGTCTTAAAGTAATGAAGCTACAAAATACACAACATGTGGAAAATAATCACATGTTGAGCTTCAACACCCATCTTCTCTAGCAGGGAGCTCTTACCTTGTCACCTTTCAGGGTAATGGTGTTCTCCAGAGAAGATATCTGTCAAAAAAAGCAAGATTTTAGGCTTTTCAGTGTCACAGTCTTCTTGCAGCATCAGTAACACACCACTTGTGGAGGGATTCATGCATATACCTATAGAGGAGCTAGCTGCATTGCTTTGCACGTTTGACAAGGCTAGAAGGGAAATCCATTCCATAACATGCATGGTTGAAAGCAATACATTCTGGCAATGTGTTCTCTGTGGTACTCAGGATTCATGATAAATCCCAGTACATCCCTTCCCTGAACAAATGTGTAAGTCAACAGCAGTAGGTGTTACTCACAGTGCTTCCAGGAGTGCCAGGCAGCCCAGGCTCACCCTATGAAGATACCCCCACCCCAAAACCCAATAGTGAGTGGTGCAATTCAACACTGGAGCCCCCAAACAGACTCTTTCTCATGAAAGGTTATAAATGGGAATGTGCAAACCTACAGATTCACCCTTGTCTCCCTTCTCTCCAGTGATTCCCTAGGAGGTGGAGAAAGAAACAGGATGAGAACAAGCCATGGTAGGAGGTCTCAGCAGTCTCTTGCCAGCTGAAGCATTTGATGGATTAATAAGCCCGTCTTTGAGCTAATGAAATCTGAGTTTCAACATCTCTTCTGTGAGGGGTTCTCTGATATGTAATAAGGGGTGGGATTATGAACCTCTACCTCAGTGGGAAGGCTCAGCAGGGACTTCCCTCTACTGTTTCACAACATTTGCAGAAACACCATGTCTTTAAGACCTCTGACAATGCAGCTGGTCTTGGTGATTCCCAAAGCTATTAGAGGGAGATCACACAATGCATAAGTGCATAATTTCCTTTCCTTACCCACTAGACTGAGTGAGAAGCGTTTTGTTTCCAACAGTGTGGGTCTGGGGAAGGTTTTGTACACTCAGAACCCCCCAGTGCCCATCCTGTTCTTTAATCTGTGCTCTAGGTAATCAAACAAGAGGGAGAAACAGCACTGATCTTCCCTATGAAGAGGAGATGCCCTTCCCCAAAAGAGAGGCAGGGAGCTTTCTATGCCTTGCATACTGTAAGGCAGAAGAAGAATATGGCTTTCTTCAATTGGCACTGCACTATCCCAAGTCCACCATCTCTCAACTGCTCCTTTAGGGATTGCCTTACATCCTTTCCAGGCTGTCCAGTATCGCCTTTCATCCCCTTCTCTCCAGGCCGTCCTGGGAGCCCTCGTGGACCCTGTAAGAAAGGATTTGGGGAAGCAAACAGAAATAGAGCATCCAGCAGCTCAGGAAAGTAAATCCAACAAGAATGTTATCCCCTCCATGACTTTTCACGCACATGGATGTTTCTAAGTGGGGACTTTCATTGGATGGAGAGGGAAGGAACAACCTCCTCTGATGCCCCACCGTAACCTGGGCAGAAAAGGATAGTAATAGCAATTATTACCCTGATTCCTCTCTTTCCTGGCTCTCCAGGGACACCAGCTTCTCCCTAAAAGAGAGGAGTAATAGCTTGTAAAAGCTTGCTTCCATCAGGTTCAACCTTCATTGGTGACACTAATTTTACTGCACTTAAACCTGGAGGAAAAGTTTAATGGGAGAGAACCAAGCACACCTACCATTCAGTGGCTCTAAGGCTTCTTTGGCATTCTTAATGTTTGGAAAGCCAGGACAAAGACAGGTTTATGGGATGTCTTAAGTTAGGGAAGGCGTTTTACAGCAGTCCCATAAATGAAGTAAATGGGGCAGAAGGTGTAGGGTGACTGTAGAGTGTTCATATTTAGGGGTAGAATGAGGTTATTTCCACCAAACCCCACTGTTATTTATGGCACTCTGTTTCCTACATCAGCTGCAGAGCAGAAAGAACTATCTCCCAAACAAAGCATAGTTTACTTGTTTTTCGGCCTTTCTTTTTCAGCCTGTAGCTTTGGAAGATGAAACCAAAGCTAAAGGAAGAGAAAGAAAAGCCAAGGGCAAGATGAAGGTGATTCTTCATGGTCTCATCTAACCTAAGTACAAGTAAACAGGGAATATAATGAGCAGGGGTCAGCTTCAAAACAAACCAAAGTGTTTCATTTTCCAGTTGCTGTTTCATTAACAGCGCAGTGCCTTGCCCAGGGTTTTGAGGGTGATAAAGCTTTATCTGGGCTGGAAATTAATGGAAGCAAAGTCTATCAAGGGCCATTCAGCCCACGAGACATCACCTCTCACAGAGGACATCCTGCTTTTGTATTGTTCTAGAGATGTCCAGGGATGCTGGTCACTCTTGGAGATGCTGAGCTGGACGGACCTTCACTCTAACTCAGTGCATTCCTTCTCTACACCACTATACCCACAGCTCCAGCTCTGAGCTGCATTTGGTCCCCATATAACTCTGGGAGTTGTGGGCTCCCCATTGATTACCTTGGTCCCAGAGGTGACTTTCCTCCCTGCTTCTCCCTACAACGCAATGCAAAAGTGCTGGGTTTCATTTTCACCCATGACCAAGTCCTTTTTACCCTCATTTCCTACTCGGGTTAAGAGCTCTTGCTTTGACATCACCAGTGACTGAAGTCAGGATCAGAAACGTGGCTTCCCTTGATGATCCCATTCCACTTGATGTTGAGAGATCAACTCAGTCCTTTGAACTAAAGAGAAGTCTTCACTGCCTGTGGTTAGCAGAGGCTTTCCAGAAGCCAGTTATGATGCATCTGTGAGGGGCCACTTTGTTTGATCCTAAGAAGTAACTGTTATGCCCTCAAACCACAAGCAAGCCCTTGAGGGCTGTTGTGGCTGCACACTGTGATAGTTCCCTAGTTCCATGACTCAATGATGAAAAAACACGATGTTGAATAACATCATGAATAAACATGGCCTAAAACACACCCTGATGACAACCTGCAAAGGATCTGCCTCCTCACTTGCAACGGAAGAGCAGACAGATCAAAGGAGAAATTAGAACCCTCGATGAGCAAACCATCACGTCTAATCAGAGGTAGTTTGTCCACTCCTATTTGTTGACCACGGTGGTGTTGAGACCTGTCTCTTCCCCAGCCTGTAGAAGATGAATGAGTGGTCCCATCTTGTCACTTGTTCCTACTTGCTACTGCATAATGTGGGGTTGTTAACTTGGTACAGAGCAGTACACCAAGGGGGTCAGCACGACATCAATCTGACTGGATTTTATCTTCTACTTACATCTTTACCTCTTAGTCCGGTCTTGCCTGGTTTCCCAGGTAATCCTGGTTCACCTTTCTGCCCCTTCAGACCTGCATCCCCCTAAAGAAAACAATACTGTTGTTACATTCCTCTTCTGCATTGCATTGTCCTCACACTTCAGACACTGCAGGGCAGACTCAGCATGCCCAGGTCCTATGGCCATGCAATTGTTTCCATGCTCCTGGCTGAAGCTTGGGCTCAGAGCATTACCCTGTGCTAAGATGGGCTGTGTTTATAGTGCTTGCTCAGTGGGTTAGGCTGGAAAGCATCCATCTCTAACACAGTCCATCCAGACTACACAGCCAGCCTTGGCAGACACTGCAGGACAGACCTTTATGAGGTTCTCCATCTCCAGGAAGCTCTGCAGCTCAGCTGAGGTGGCCCATTAGCAGAGATCCAGGAGATGGGTCCTGTCTTAAGAGCACGGTGGGGACACAGGATCAGTTCCCCCTCCATGTTTTAACTATTCCAATGTAAAATCAGTTGAGCTCTCATTGATGGGTACTTACACGTCTGTTCTGATTGATCTTTGTAAAAGTCACCTTCCTGATCACTCAACCACCTCATCATGCCTCATCCCTAACCAAAATACCCTTTGCTGCCTTTTCTGCTTTGCAACTGTATTAACACATCCTGTCTTGGATGTCTCTCCTTTACTTCTTCTGACATCCAATTTCTCCATGCCCATGAAGCTGATCCAGACTGGATATTCTATTCAATGGGCTATGTATGTATCATGCTGTAACATTTCCCAGATCCATATGCTCCTCCAGCCAAGCCTGGGGAGCAATGCTGTTTGAGAAATGCTCACAGTGAGACAGATTCACTGAACACCACATTAGGGATGTTTCCCTCGACCATTTTAGAACCTTTGCAAGGAGGAATCCTAAAAGCCAGGATTTGCAGGGTTTTTTAAGGCCTTGTTAAAGATTGAAGAGCATCTTTTCATTGTTATTCTATGCAGGGCTCTGTGTGTCACACAGAGACTCGAGCAAAGCAGGACCTGTTTAAACCTTTCAGTGTCTGAACCCTCCCCACGTTTTGACATGAGCCCCATGGCAATGATAGACCACCACTGACTCAAGTTGCCTTGGGTAACACAGACATCAGTCTGACGCAATGCTTTACACGTTGCAATCACTGCACACACTCACCTTCTGCCCTGGTTTGCCAGACAAACCTACATTTCCCTGCAGAGATACAGGCCATTAGTCACATGGAAAGAATGACACAGGTAGAATAATCTCATAGAATCCCAGACTGGTTTGGGTTGGAAGGGACCTTAAAGCTCATCCAGCTCCAACCCCTGCCACGGGCAGGGACACCTTCCACTAGAGCAGGTTGCTCCAAGCCCCTGTGTCCAACCTGGCCTTGAACACTGCCAGGGATGGGGCAGCCACAGCTTCTCTGGGCACCCTGGGCCAGCGCCTCAGCACCCTCACAGGGAAGAGTTTCTGCCTAAGAGCTCATCTCAGTCTCCCCTCTGGCAGGTTAAAGCCATTCCCCTTGTCCTGTCCCTACAGGCCCTTGTCCAAAGCCCCTCTCCAGGTTTCTTGTAGCCTCTTTAGGTATTGGAATTTAAGTACTGGATTTCAGGTGAAGGACCCTCAGTTGTATCTAAAGGGCACAAACATTAGGCTCACTGCTGCAAAGCTGCTCTTTGAAACCATTAATACTTTGTTGGCCACCTTTGACAGAAGGCTGAGGACCACAAAGATGTTAGCTTTGCAAGATTTTGCTGCTTTAAAATAGAAGGGACTATTGATGCCCATGTAGAAGGGCACACCGAGGCGTTAACTCAACCCTTACTAGATATCAGTGAACTCACATGGGAGCCAACAGAAGCTTGCACCTTCTTAGACACAAAAGTCAGGAAGATAAAGGTCAAGTTCTCTTTTAGGACATGAAACCTTTGGAAATGGGGCTTCCTTGGCTCTGCTGTTTGCAGAGTTACCACTTGAGCACTGACCATCTGTGCTCTCTTGCATGCTCATGAGTGATCCTCTCTGCACTTCTTTGCACTGACTGTGGGTGACGAACCCCATCACATAAGACCACCAAGGGCTCACCAACCACAGGCTGAGAGCCCAGCTCCTTGTCACCACCTCAGTATTAACTCCCTTAGGGATGAAGCTCAGCAAATTCACATACATGGAAGTGACAGAGATTTTGTCTCTGAGGCTCTCAAGTTGCCTCCTTTGCCCTCCCCTTTCCACATCCAGCCTCTTGCCCCACTCACCCTGTCGCCTGGGTCTCCTTTTAGACCAGGTTGGCCAGGAATGCCGAAACCTGGACTCCCCTGCAAAAATCAATGATGATGTGTGTATCAGTGTAATGCGACTCTATGTACAACAGAGACACAGCAAGAGCTAAACCCTGTGCTGGTGCTGCCTTTCAGTTTACCTTTATGGCCGCCATATAGAATCCCAGACTGGTTTGTGTTGGAAGGGACCTTAAAGCTCCTCCAGTTCCAACCCCCTGCCACACGCAGGGACACCTTCCACTAGAGCAGGTTGCTCCAAGCCCCTGTGTCCAACCTGGCCTTGAACACTGCCAGGGATGGGGCAGCCACAGCTTCTCTGGGCACCCTGGGCCAGCGCCTCAGCACCCTCACAGTAAAGAACTTCCCCCATTTCAGTTTGAACCCATCACCCCTTATCCTATCACTCCAGTCCCTGATGAAGAGCCCCTCCCCAGCATCCTTGTAGCCCCTTTCAGACACTGGAAGCTGCTCTGAGGTCTCCACACAGCTTCTCTTCTCCAGGCTCAACAGCCCCAATGTTCTCAGCCTGTCTCCATACGGGAGGTGCTCCAGCCCCTGATCACCCTCGTGGCCTCCTCTGGACTTGCTCCAACATGGGCCTTCTCCCCTCCTAACTACACTCCTTGCCACTTCTGAGAGATGCTGTTGTGGATATCCAACCTTCACGAGAGTTCTATTTGAGGAACCCAGCACATGCCTCACTTTCCCCATCCTGATCTTGGAGAACTTGGCTGCAATTCTTCCATCACCATGCACACAATGTGGTGGCATGACCCTGCTCTACTCTTTCTTGCACTCTTTGGAACACATCCTTTGCCATGCTCACTGTTGGCAGTCTTAACCTCAGCACCATTTTGCGGTCCCCTCAAGGGTCAGCCTGCTTCCCATCCTTCCTATAACTGTGTTTGGTGCTAAGCAAGATGCAGAAGGACATAACAGCATCTTGCTAGAGCAGCTTCCAAGCTCAGGACACAAATCTCCACATCTGAAGCTGCAGGAAAGGACAGAGCAGATCCTACTCATCTTCAACCATGGCAGTTTCCTGAGCTGAGCTTTGGTAAATGCATCTCTCGCTGACATCCTTTCAAGGAGCTTTTGACTTCTACATGGTACAAGTCCCCCCTTGGTTTTCAGCACGAGTGCTCCTTGGTAGCAAGACTTGGGAAGGAATTCGGTCTGCCTCAGAGCTTCCTTTGTGGACATGAACAAAATAAACCCTTCTACCCATAAAGGATGCACCAAGAAAAGCAAGTGCATTACCTTCTCTCCTTTGTCTCCTTGGATTCCTTTGTCTCCTTGTGGTCCCAAGGCCCCAGTTGGTCCCATGTCTCCCTGTGAATAAAGACATTCTCAAAGCTAACAATACCATGCAGGAAGCCCTGTTCATCTGGCTTCCTTGAGTTGCATTTTGCACTTCCAGTGCACTCTGAAAACCATTCCATCACCAAATCCACTCAATTTTTTCTCTGTGGTACCTGGTCTTCTGCCATACAAAACTCATCACAGGAGTTACACCCTCCCCATGCAACTGGTATGCTGTAAAGCATCAAATGTACATTTATAGTGGTATAAGCAGGATAAAATCCAGACCTTTTATTTCTCTGAAGGTTGGCAACGAAGTTATCATTTAATAATCATCATTATCTTAAATATGTAAGATAATTCAGGCCACATTCCATCATGAGGCCACTGCAAAAACCCCAGCCCACTTCCTACTGCAGCCAGCCTGAAGGAATAGAGACACTTTGCTAACCAATGTTAAGCAGTCTGGACAATAAGACCAACGAAGGGAGATTGCTCCAACATCCAAGCACAAGGAAAAGGACAAAACTCATCCATATGGAGTAAAAGAGGTATGGAGGAGATCTCCTTGGGTTGAGAAATTCACTGCCCTCCAGTCAGGGGAGGCCAAATGCTGCTTGAGGGGACTAAAGACATGGAGAAATCTCCATCCATGGGGATGTTCAGCACACAAGGTCCTGAGCAACCTGATCCAGCTTCGAAGTGGTGCCTATTTTGAGCAATAGATGGGATTAAAGACCTCCAGAAGTCCCTTCCAGCCCCAGTTCTGCTTTGATTTTATGTCAATGCCTCCCTTGGTTGGAAACCAGCTCCTGTGAGTGGCTGGATTTGCACTTGAGTGATGTTTCCCTTCCAAAACTAGCACATGGAAATCCCAGTTTTCCCTGCAGACTAGGGCTAGGAAGAGAATGACAGGTACAAAATGTTAATAAAAGCAAAAGAAATGCCAGCAGGGCAGGACTGTTGCTACTATTTCAACCTCTCCTCCTAGTCAATCACAAGCGAGATATGATTCAGATGGTGAAACATCGTACAACCTTCCCTGTTTCAGGCCAAGGTCTCACCTAAGTTTCAAGCAGTGCTGATTAATGGACTTACCCTGACACCTTTCTTTCCTGGAGGTCCCAAAACCTGAGGATAAATCACAGAAATTCTCTCTTATTTAGGAAAAGGATGTTCAAAGGAGGGTCTATTCATGTTACCTTTTCCAAAGCAAGAGAATCTCAGCCTTGCTATGGGATAGGAAACCCATGGATCAGCACTCATGGCCAGAAAAGACAAGCCAAATCCCAATCCCAGTGAAGCTTGTGAGGAACCCCACCAACTTCAATAGGTTTTGGCTCCAGAGACGGGACTGAATGATCACTCGTGTGTTATTGGTAGATAACTGCTGTAGCCTTCTGTAACACACACCAAGTACCATCCTTCAGACAGCAATGTCCCTGCTCATTCCAGCATCCTCCAAGACACACCGGTTTGTCCTGGTGGTGGGTCTCAGTCCTTAATGCAACCTCCATGTGCTCCCACAGCCCTTGCAGCAACACCATGGGGCACGCAGAGGTGGCCACCACCAAGGTTTCACCTCACAGCTGCCCTAGCATTTGAAGGGACATGAAGAGCAGTGCTTCTTCAGCAGGGACCAAAGCATCCCCATAGGGAATGAGGAGCTAGAGCAGGAGAACAGGCCTGGAGCACAGGGTTTCGGTGGCGGGAGGCTTTATCCTTGTGTTTCCTGAATAGTAGCGAAGCTCCTTTGAGAAGACAGTGGGCAACTGGGGTGCAATGGCTGGGAATATAAGAAGTGGAGCAAGGGAGCAGAAGGCTAGAGGGACAGGGAAAGGGTCTGTTTGTTCTTCCTGCAGTTCAGTGGGACACATCTCTCTTGGACTATGGGCACTGCTGGTGGCGATGTCTTATAGCTATAGCGCAAGAAAAGCTGTAATTTGCTCATAGTTACCCCCATAGCTGGAGCACCTGGAAATCCTGGGTTTCCCTGCAAGGCGAAAGGACATAAAATGAACAATCTGGGGCAATGAGAAGTATCTGCCCATTGCCTTCCTTCATCTGTTCCTTAAAACAGCTCAAAAACTCATCTCAGAAGCACAAGAGCAAAATGGAGAGGAGATGCTGAGCTCAAGCACATCCCTGCTGGCTTCATCTATGTATAAACACACTCAACAGTGCTTGCAAAAGCTGCACACATGGAACAAGCTGGGACAGTCAGGATAGCTTCACCTGAGCTACTGAAACATATTGTGCTCTTACTGCTTGACTTACTCGGTCTCCTTTCTGCCCTGGAGGTCCTGGGAGTCCCTGTAAGACATCAAAAGAGAATTTCCACCAGGCTGAAATCAGATTCAGCAACTTTTGGTCTCTTCTGCAGTGAGAAGCTCCCAGACAGAGAGAAGAAGGAAGATCTTCAGCCCAATCTTTCACTAACTACAAGACAGATTGGCTATAAGGACTCTTTGGTGATCTCAAGGTCCTTTCCAACCCTAACTGTTCTATGATTTGATGCCTATCTCCAGGAAGCCTTATTGCAATCTAGCAGGAGACCAAGTGGAGAGCTGCAAGCTCTCACACCAGGTAAAGCAACCAAAGATGGTCCTTTGCAAGCAACGAAAGGTATGGAGATACTCATGAGATGCATGGGAGCTACAAGACCAGGTCAGTGCTTTCCATAACCCAGCCCCATGAATCTGCTCAGAACTGGAAGCTGTGAGTATATGGACCTGTTGTGCTTGCATGGCATTGCTCCTGCAAGGAGCACTGACTCAAGGAGGACTCAGCCTACTTCTGTTTTCCACTGCTGTAGCTATTCTTAGGAAGAAATATTGCTGTCTCTTTAGATCTTTGAGGTGATTTTTGATCTTTGAGGTTATAACTAAATGCAAGTGCAGCTGTGGGAGCTGTAAACCTGAAACACAGCTCAATAAAAGCAACCTGTGATACTCAGGATGGACCATCAGAGAGAATTCCAGGTTGGTTTGTCAGTATTTGCTTGCTGCAGACTGTCCTGGGGATCTACCACTGGGGCAAGGCCTATCCCAAGCTGCAAGCTCCTTGAACCCTACAGTTACGTGGCATGTACCTATGTGGCCCAGCTATATCTGGCCAAATCAGGAGAACCTTTAGGGGAGACCTCAAATCCCTCCCTCTGAATCTCCAACCAGGTATCTCAACTGCTCTGTCCTGAGCCCAAAACCAGCCAGAGCTGCTTCCCCTCCTACTCTGCACTCCAGTGCTGGCCAGTCTCACCTTTTCCCCTTTAACACCTCCTTGCCCTTTGTTACCCTGGAAAACAGAAGATGCTTTAGTTAAGGCAAAGCCCCAGTGGCAGAGCAGGATGAGCCTGGAGGCTTCCGTGCTGCAGAACATGCTGAGCATGTTCCCTCCACTGGAGACTGTGAAAGCAGGGAGGAAAGCAAATGAAATAAAAGAAAATGTTAAGTTTATCACATATATATCATATATAGCATGTTATATATATAGTCCATGCATTTATATATTGTATATTGCATATTAATTACCTGTAGAGTATCTAGATATATTAAGGTTTCTTGTATAATCAAATGTACTTTATATATAATGCCTAATATTAAAATTCATGCATATTATAATATATAATTACTAGATAGTTATGTCATAATTATCTACCATACAATACACATATATTACTACATGTATGTATGGACTGTCCTGAGCTTGATCAGACTGAGCATAACCAAAAGGAGTAAAGTGAAATATTGGTCCAGGGCACAGTTACTACAGTTCTCTGAGTCTATGATACTACAGCTTCTATATTTACATATTGCTTTTTTATCTTAATTGTTAAAATCTCATAGAACCCAGACTGGTTTGTGTTGGAAGGGACCTTAAAGCTCATCCAGCTCCAACCCCTGCCACAGGCAGGGACACCTTCCACTAGAGCAGCTTGCTCCAAGCCCCTGTGTCCAACCTGGCCTTGAGCACTGCCAGGGATGGGGCAGCCACAGCTTCTCTGGGCACCCTGTGCCAGTGCCTCAGCACCCTCACAGGGAAGAACTTCTGCCTAAGAGCTCATCTCAGTCTCCCCTCTGGCAGGTTAAAGCCATTCCCCTTGGCCTGTCCCTACAGGCCCTTTTCCAAAGCCCCTCTCCAGGTTTCCTGCAGCTTTATTTCCTGCTTGAGTCCCTTCCTTGTCATGTGTCATCTTCTCTGGCTTCACAGCAGAGTTACCAGATTTGAACTGGAGCTATATTTGTCCAGTGTCTTTCACCTGGCAGCACCATGATGCCAAAATCATCCCTTCCCCCAACACCAGGCTCTTCAGTATGGTAAGAGAATTGGTCAAGGTTCCTTTTTCCTCCAAAAATTGGAAAAAAATGGGCACTTCCATTAGAAAAATTGAACTTCAAGATGGGATCTATCACCTCTCACAGGGCTGAGCTTTCTCCACTGGAAATCTGGGAATGAATCTGGCCTGGAGGAAGGTGTCCAAAATGCAGATGTGAGACGATCTGCTCCTTACACCTTCCTCCCAAAACACGTTTAATGTGAATGCCCACAGTTCTGTAGAGTTTCACTGGCCACAAAAATGCCATTTATTATTTGACTAAAAAAATCACATCTTGCTACCATTCCAGGTCTGTGCAGCAATGACTCCCACAGACCAGGGACTGCTGATGGGTAGAATTATTCCCTCTTCGCTTTTGCATAGAGGGTCAATATTTCCACAGCCTATGATGATGCGACGTGATCTATAAATCTAAGGATGCCACAATATTCCTGCAGTCTATGATGATGGTTAGAGTCAGATGCTTTCCTTGGCACCCGAGTAGCAGGCACAGGGACTCAGGTTCAGCATTTCAGTACCCACCTTTGGTCCTGGTGCTCCTGGAGGTCCCATAACCCCCTAAAAACAGGAGAAACAATGAAAACTCAGACTTTAAAACCCAATGTCTTCCCTTCTCAGTTTGTAACCACAGGATGTGCCCTCCAAGGAACACCTTGATAAGAGGTATTGGAGGGGGCTCTGGAAACACTGAACCCTCCAAAGGGATTTTAGCTGCAAATCCCACTCAAAATTGCCAACAAACCTGCTCTCCTTCCTCCCCCTTCATTCCAGCAGTGCCGGGAATGCCAGTTCCTGCAATCCCCTATAAGGAAAGCACAGTATTCACTCAGGAAAGCTGGTCCCCAAGGTTGCAGAATGTGGGATTCAATGGAGCAACCCTATATCCAGGGGACAGGGAGCATGCAAGGCTTGGGCCATGTCTTGGAGGAAACACTGTTCCTGAGAGCAGGAACCACAGAGGAGATCTTCCACTGAGTGGAAACAAGAGGATGCAGAGGATGATAGACTGGGATGGAGATGGAGCATCTATTCAACCACGTACAAACTCCAACCCATACAAGCAGGGAGAGAAGGGGAATGGTGGAAGATCCCAGTATGCCTCCCCACATGTCTATCTTCCTATTACTTTGTCTCAGCTATTCCTAGCTGATGGATTCAACAAGTATCTAAGTAATGACCTTTTCTCCCCTTGGTCCAGGCAGTCCAGGAACACCGTGTGGCCCCACAGGGCCTGGCAAGCCAGGTTTCCCCTGAAAAGGAAGATACAGCATCAAATCTTTCTCTTCCAAACCGGTTGTTACCAATCCTATTAAAGAAAAGGTTTAGTTTCAAGTCTGCAGAAACACAAGCAGAGAAATATATACCCTGATGTGCCTATCTAGGGCGTTGGAACAGGATGACCTTAAGGTCTTTTCCAACTCAAACCATTCTGTGATTCTATGAACTGGCCATTGGCAAACCACTCACCGGCTCTCCCATGCCTTCCCTGTCACTTTGAGGCCATTCCTCCCACAAGGGCCCTGCATGGAGCACAGGACAGTCTTACTGCATGTCCCAGCAGCCCTTTATGAGTCTTGATGGACATCTAATAGGTATGAAAGCCTATTGCCAGCTTAGAAATATTACTATTAAATGTTTCTCATCACATGCAGAAGTAAAGCCAATCTCAAGTACTTACCCTGATTCCTGAATCCCCTGGTTCGCCCTGAAACACAAAGGACAATGTGAATTACCATAGGGTGGTAATTTGGAGAGGGGTCATCTGTAAACTTAGTCCCAGTAAAAAGCTCCTGCAGGTTGACAAACTCAGAGACTAAAATCCCCATCCCCAAGGGAAGACAGAGCTTTAGTAGAGGTTTCTGCTTTCTTGCATGGTCCAGACACCTCAACCTGCAATATCTGGTGTCAACCCCTCACCCCTTTGGGTAAAGCAGGGGAGTTTAGGTCTCCTGCTGTCTACTGAGTCTTTCTGACCCATCCCCAGTGCAAGGAGACATTTGGTGATGACCATCAGGCTGGTTTTGGCACAGCACAAGTGATCCTGTGAATTCCACTCCAATCATTGAACAACCACCCTAGGGATGTGGAGCTGGAAAAGGCTTAGCAGCCACTGAATCTAGTTCCATGTCAGACGAGGCTGACTGTAACCATTCCAAGTTCCATCAATTCCCACTGTGTTCAACAGCAGGGCCCTGATGATAGGCACACTTTGTAATGCCCCCTCTGATATCTCTATGGGAGAATCCCATGATGGAGAGGAGAAATGTGCATTCCCAGGGCCTTTGATTGAAGAGTATCCCGATTATGGGCTATGCTGAGTCCTTCTGTGACATATCACAGAACCAAGCTTCAAATCACCACACTCACCTTGATGGGGATCCCTGGTGGCCCCTGTGGCCCTGGTAAACCTGGTGGTCCTGCTACACCGGGAACCCCTGGCTGCCCTTTTTGTCCCTGCAACAGTGAAAACCAGGATAGGGATGGATATGGACTCTCTCCCAGCTTCCTTCCCTTCTCTGCTAGCCCTTGGGAGGTTGAAGGGTCCAGCACACCTTGGGTATGATACTCACAGGGGGTCCAGGCTGCCCATTGCGTCCAGGAATCACCTCCACTCCTCCCAGGACATAGCCTGGTTCACCCTGCACACAAAGGGGGAAGGATACATTCTTAGCTTCATCAAGCAGACAGGCACTATCATAACTTAGAGGCAATTTCATGATGTGCAAAAGCAACTTTAAAGCCAAACAGCCCTTTTCAAGCCACCTAACTTGCAGCAACACCTTAGCAGAGGTACCAGAATGGCCATGACATGAGCTTTGCTTACTGGCATAGAAGAAAATTAATCCCAGGGGAAGAGTAAAAGGTTGGCTTTCAGCAGGATCTCTTCCATGATCTGTAGCCATACAGATGGATGCAAGGAAGAAGGAGGAATTTGCACTGGGGCTTTGGGAAAGACAGAACAATTGCTCCTGGGATCTGCCTACAACTGATCGTGAAGCCTTACCTTTCTGTGTCCTAAATGTACGCAAACAGGCTTGTTCATAATGGAAACTCAAAAAGGCAGAATGACCCAACTCAGGGCTACCTCCTTCTGCAAATAGCCAAGATGTGCCAAGAGCCTGTGACAAAGACTGAACACTTTTCTCCATTAAGACATTAGCTTCTCCCTAGCAAAGCTGAAGGACAATTCCCCAAGCTGGAGACTTGTGTAGGGCTTGTTAATGGAGCTCAGAAGCTCATATTAACCCAAGGTCACTGTGGATGCCTAGAAATTAGAGATCAGAGCAATGCAATAGCTTTTGCCAATGAAACCCAGGAATGAAACTCACTCTGTCTCCTTTTGGCCCCGCTGGTCCTGGATAGCCAGGAGATCCCTGGAATTAAAACAAATCCTGCTGCATTAAACAGCAAAGCACCCATAAGACCACCACTGTGGAATGTTCAGGTTACAGATCTGCTTTTAAAGTGAATATGAAAACAGATTTTGGTCCCAAAACTGATGAGAATCCAGTATTTGTCACCTGTGGAGCCAATGTGTTGTATGTCCTTCTCTAGTGATGGGTGCATGTAGGATGGACACCCGATGTAGTAACAGTAAAGTATGTCCAAGAACCAATGGATGTTGTGCATTTTTACTTACAATGTCTCCTTGGATGCCAGGAGGACCCTGCAAAACAGGAGAGAAAGATTTGAGAGCCATGCTTACTCTTCTCTTCAATGGCACTTGGACAAAGCTTGTTAAAGCAAATACGTACCATGAGTCCAGGGGGACCAGGAGGACCTGTCCGCCCCGGTCTGCCCGGCAGCCCGGGAATGCCATCCTTCCCAGGTAGACCCTAAATATAGGGAAAGTAACAGCATCTAGGTTATGGGCCCAGACCTGCAAACGCAAAGAGCTTCAAGAGCTTTGGGTATAACCCAAAGTGATGTACCTCTCAAAAAGCACCTCTTGTGAGAGTCCCCAGTTGCCAGCACACATATGTACACATATTAGTTCCCATTTGCTCAATTTTCAAAGCCAGCATGGAGCAGGATATACTAAAACACCAACATGAAAGATCTGAAGACGATTGCTTGGTTCTAATCTCTTCCTTGGTTCTAACCACTTAGATACATATTAATTAACTGAGTGGATGGTTTATGCTGGTGAACTCACCCGCTCTCCTTTCTCTCCCTTTGTAGTAAAGCTGTATGGGTCATAGCCGCCAGGAGCTGGTGATCCCCTGGAGCTCTGGAAAGGAAAAGGAAAATAGAATATCATCAGGAAATTATTATCCACCAAAGGAGAGCAAATAAACTCAGATCAGAGTGGTCATGAGAC
The DNA here is from genome assembly GCF_963264785.1 of Psittacula echo. Lineage (NCBI taxonomy): Eukaryota > Metazoa > Chordata > Aves > Psittaciformes > Psittacidae > Psittacula > Psittacula echo. The sequence continues at coordinate 161,362,158 of NC_137735.1, forward strand.
ACAGGCTAGCATGCTTGGCTTATGCAACAAAAGGAAGAAGCAGAGCTGACCATCCAGGAGACCTGTTCATAATCTCAGACTGTTTAAAGTCCCTTGGAGGTCATGCATTATTTATTTTGTCTCTGGTTTGCACCGAAATTGGGAGAACAGGATGAAGAACACAGAGTTGTGTGAGGACAAAATGCAGTTGGGGGATGTTTTGATGCCTCAAGAAGTCTTGGCCTATGTCACATCTACAGCTCCGTCTTTCTGTCTCAGTGACACTCTAAGTATTCCTGGTTACATATCTGCAAGACTTCAGGATAGTGTTAAAACAATTCTTCTCCCCCACCATGGAAGAAACTGTAGAAATAAGTTTGGCACAGATGAAATAAAGACCCTAATTCAACCATCCATGGACAACATTCATCTCACCTCATTTTAGACTGCCACAGCATAAACTTCACTTCAGTGTGGACACCTACCTATGAACTGAATCATGACCAGTCTTGGCTGACTACATTGACCAAGCTACTAGAGAGACCCTCATGCTCTCCAGTAAAGCTAACACAGACTGCTCAATCTTGTTTGCTACAGCCACATCAGTAAACTCACTAGACCAGCACACAGGCTCTGGGTCTGTTCTACTGTTCTTCATGTCCTCTGGCTTTCTGCTTGGTGGGAGGAGTGGGTAGATTTACCTCCTGACATTTTATTTCTGAAGTCAGGAGCAGTGGCAGCTGCTTGGTCTTTTCAATGGCTCCCATGAAGTCTAGAGCTATCTCAGATGCCACAGAACATCTGGGACATCTGCAAGGGCAGATATGATGTGGGCTGTATGGAAGACCTGCAGCTCATTGGTTTGCTGGGAAGGAGCACAGGAGGCTGCTGCATTTCCCATGCTGAAATGGCAGCTTCTAGGATGACCTTCCCAATCAGGGACATGGTTTCCAAAGTTAAGGGTCCTGACACTGATATAACTCCACACCACACAGATATGAGAAGTGACCCAATCAAAGCAGTCATCAGTTTCTTTAAATATAGTCCCCTGAGCAGACACCAATGAACTAATTCTCACCTTTAAACACCAAGGACCACAAGCTTTCTCTTCTCTTTGGATATGCGGTTCGGTTGATGACAGATCAGGGATGTGTGGCTTGCTCTCTGTGTCACCAAAGGGCAACCACTTGTCAGCTTCATGTCTGGCAACCTACAGCATGGAGGTTGGCTTAGATTAGTGATCCTGCAGGCTTTGGAACCAGATATCAAACAACAACCTTCAGCAGGTCTCAAGAGGTCTCTGTGCTTTTATATCACCAACCTTTTAATTGAAACAGCCATAAAGTATCACTGTTGGAAATACTCTGCAGAAGAGCTCACATCCGTACCACTGATCCGTCAGCCGAGGTTAGAAGAGGGCAACACATCCAAGTGCTCTGCAGTGGCTTTATTCAACAAAACTTCTAAAGCCATATTCTGACTTCCCCAATTCCACCCCCTTGATATCAAACTTTGTTCCTTATCTCTAGGGTTGGATAGTGAGGTCAGAATTGGGCCCAATGTCCTAACTCTGTTCTAACTTTGCTTTGAAACTTTGCCTAAGGAAGAATATTGCCCTTTGTGTGCATGACCCACACCAAGAAATGGCTCGTAGTCAAAGCTCTAAGAGGGATCTCACCTCCCCAGATGGCAGCTGGGTCCCTGAAGGCTGAGGGTCAGAACAAATGACTTCTATGAGCTCTCTGAGGATATGAGGTAGGTCGTCGAATGTGCTGACATAGAACACATTCTGCAGGTTCTGCTGCAGCAAGATGCTGTTGAGCTCAATGGGGTTAGCTCCTGAGACACCCACAGCAATGATGCGGATCCCTGAAACACATTGATCACCCAATTGAAGCAAAAGTGTTTGAGATCAGAGTTTACAAACCCTTCATGACCATTTTCCTGTTAATACCCTCTGCTAGGATCAGTTACTCCGACAGCATGAGAACAGACCTGAAGCAGCATGTGTGAGCTATAGAAAACCAAGAGACACAAGCTAGGAACAGAAAGATAAAGGATAAAGGAGTGAAGAAAGCCAGAACACACACATCACACAGTGTACCACCCCTTGGAAATCCATGGAGAACCAAGGACTCAGGGAAATGCAACAGGGCAACTCTTACCCAAAGCATGGGCTACTTTGGCTGGTGGCAACACATCATCCTGGGATTGACCATCAGTCACGAGCACCATCATGTGAGGGAAATCTGGTCTCATCCCTTTGGAGGACTGAAATAACTCCTTCAGCATGTAGGTTATACCACGACCTGAGCAAGCATAAAAAGAAGGATTAGAGGCGGGGTTATCCAGGAATTTGCAGTCTGATTTCACCCCTGCTTTTTCTGACCTCTTCTTGTATTAGGATCAGCCCCATTTTATTCTGTTCCTGACCAATACTACTGAGCCAGGAGGAGGTATTTAAGCCTTCAGTTAACACACACTGATGCATCAAAGCTTCCCTTTCTGTTGACTGATGTATAGACATTATTTGGGCCATTTAAAAATGGTAAGGTTAAAACAAGCTACCTTCAACTTAGTATTACTGCTCATGTACCTTCAGGGATCCAAGTAAACCCTATTGTCCCACTGGGAATAAGCATTTGGAAAGTCCTGCCTGTCTCTGAGCTTTCGAACTACATAAACCAAAAGTATCTGGATTTCTGAGACACTGAGCTAATGAAGAGCTGTGCTACTTGTCAACAGATGGGAACAAAGGACATCAGGTGATGAAAATGGGACAGGGCACATAGTTTTGTTGCTTGGGTTATACAAGGCAATAACAGAATTTGCTGATGAAAATGTGCATACAGTGAGCAATAAAGATGCTTCAGCATCAGCTCTTCTCACCTAATGTCTATGGGGTTTATCTCCAAGCCAGGTATAAAAACCTCCTTCAAGTGCAGGCAAGGTTATAAAATTATGAAGAGGAACCCAGCTGTAAAACTGGTATATAGATACAGGACATCAGGCTACTTGGAAAGACCATCCCTGGCAATCAAACTACATTCAGTCCTCTGGCCTCAAACTTTAAAGAACTCTGGGCCATAACTTTCTGACCAAGTAAATGGGTTCAAAACACTCAAATGCTTTCCCTGGCCTTCAGACTCTGTCTTGGAGCTAGAAGGTCAACCCCATGTCTGCAGCTCAGCCATACCCACCCGTTCTTGTGTTGCCTCCAGCATAGTGCAGTCCTTTGATGGCTTTCAGGGCACTGTTGCGGTCATGGTGCTGGTTGAAGTAGAAGGCTGCCCTGGGCTCCTCACTGTATTGAGCAACAGCAACCTGCCAAAGAGAAGGGGGTTAAAAACATGGATGGCACACAACCAACGTGCCATCACTCAGTAAACTGCCTTGAGTTCGATAATACGCTAATTAGATAGTTAATACTAGTTAGATGATAACTAGTTGTGATGGAAAAAGAGTAGAGACAAGAGACTGTGTTTCTTGCAGACTGAAAACAGGAACAAAAATGTCTGTCAGGTTGGCAGGCACATAGAGCACAATCCATATGCTTAAGGAGGGGTAAGATACTCTTTCTGACTCTCCAGGGCATCAGAGATTTCTGCACAGGCGGGTGGATACAGAATAGGACCGACAGAAGACTGGCACACTTTGGGCTGCTCATGGCTGGCTGGGAGCATCTCCTGCTGCAGTACCTCCTATGGCAGCACCATCCCTCCTGAATTAAACCCTTGCTGGCTTCCTTTTGCAGTCAACAGAGATCTACTCAGCTCATATTATAGGACCTAAATTGTTTTCATCTCCCCAGAATTATCTGATAAGCTGGGGCAACTGCATCATGTACCTAAAGCTTCAAAGCTGCCTGCAAAACAAAGAGTGCAAGAGGTTCCCATCTCCTGATCAACTGGAAGTGAGCTATGTAGGTCTCCTTTTTAAAGAGCTAGCTCAAATATTACATTAATTAAGCACAAATGACCCCAAATAAATGATCTACTGAGTCTTCCCTTTGGCTTTGCTGTCATTTGCTGCAGGCTTCATTTGCTCTTGGGTGTTTCACAGCATGGCCTGGGGATCTCATCCTCTGCTTGTCTAGAGGAGGCATCTGCTGGCATGTGCCTTGTCTCTCATCTGGGCCCCAGCTTGGGTTTCTAACCATCAGCAGTGTGGATGTGGGCAGAAATGGAGCACTAAAGGGGTACATGCCCCTAACCCATCCCTGGACTCCATAACCTAGACAGCATTTCAGTAAGTCTGGAATTTGCTTTATTCCTGTTGAATTTCTGGTCTTGGAAAAATAACCAAGAAATGGAAATAGATCCAAATGAGTAAGCTGACATTGAGGAGACTTCTATTCGTGTCTTTGTTGGACAAATACATGTCTTTAGGCAGAGCACTTAGTCTTTCTGATCCACAACATGTATGCGAACAGACTGCTCTCGTATAGCACAGGTGAGCAAATGGTGAACACTTGGAAGGAAAACACCTTCGGGAAAGAGAAGAACAAAATCTTGCCTGTGTCCCTTCAGGCCCAATCTTAGGGAAATAGGAAATGATCCGGAAGAGGAAATCCTTCACTTTATTGAAATTGCTCTGGCCAATACTTGAGGATTCATCCACCAGGAACCCAATGTCTGCTTTGAGCTTGCCACAGACTGCAGAGGGAAGAGACGATCTCTTTAAACTGGGGGGTCCTAAAGCAGAAGCATGTTTCTTTATGTTCAGAGCAACAAAACAAATTCAATACCTCTTGTGATGCCAAGAGCTGGTAAGTGAGCAGGCAGTGCCTTCACCCCCATAGTGCTGAAAGCCTCATTCCATTTTATAGGCTTTGTGTCTTCCCTTTCCCTGATATTGTCCCCTCTCACTACTCAATGAATAAAGACTAGTTTTGGCTTCTGAGATCAGAGAAGACCATGGTCCCTGCTGGTTTTGGCCCACTGCTACATCATCATCATATCACACACAGATACACACTCACTTGGCCCAGGGACAGTTGTCAGCAGTGCAGACACTGCAGTGGTTGATAGTGGGGTCTCTGGGGTTGGTGGTAGATTTGTGGTGGTGGCCAGTGGAAGAGGAGTGGTCCCCACATTGCTGGGAGATATGGATGCAGATCTCATCATATCCAATTCACTTGGAGTGATTAGTGCAGGTGACCCTATGTGAGGTAAGAGACAAACAGAAAAGGTGTCTTTAAACCTCTTTCAGTTACGTTTTAAACCTCTTTTAGTTATGATGCCACAATCTAGCAAAGGTCGGAAGGGTAAAGAAGCCAGGAAATCAGCCTCAATAGCATTTACCTAGACAAAACTGCTGCACAAGTCTCCAGCCTTCATACCTGTTTGCCCAAGAAGTGTTGTCTCTGGTCCCTCAGTATCTCCAAAGATTGGTCTTATAGAAAACAAATACATTTCCTTGGCGCTCAGTCCCATCACTCGATAAGACCTAGAAGCTGATGATAACAGTTCCTGGGAAACATCAGAAGCTGTGAAAAAGGGAAAAGAAACCATGCATTGACTGGGAGCCAGAGAAACTCAAAATAATTCCCATTTCTGTAGCATCCACCTTCCAATAACATCAACTTGGACAAACAGGAGCTTGGGCATAAGCTGAGTCCTTGGCTTCAGAGAGGAGGCTCTTGGTAAGACATGCTTGCAAACTGCAACGGTCAGGTCCTAAACCAGATGAAATAAGCTTGTTTGCATGCAAAAAGGGAATTCTTGAGTACATGAACAGGAAAAGAAAATTGGAATTTGTACAAGTATTTAAAGAGGGCATTTGCTTTAAGTGGTGCCTGAGGCACTGGTTTGCAGTGGTTGGCATGGTTAGAAACAGGAGTTTTTTGTGGATGAATGGGAAGTTTGATGAAAAGTTGAATCAAACTTACTTGAGAAATACAATGGATGGTTTGGATTTAAAATAATGATAGGAAAAATCTGCAAAAAATGTCATAATCATGTTTTGGTATTTTAGAAGTGTCTTATTTTGGAAATACTGAACGACGAGTTTTGGCGCTGTTCAAAGTGGAACTTGCACCTTTTCTTTCTGAAAGAATATTTTCCCTTCAAAAATATGAAAAAGTTCATTTCCTATGGAAAGAAATTAAATCAGTGTAAATGATTATCCCATTTTCATTAAATGTTCTCAATTACTCCCCCAAATTTTGGAAGGGAGATTTTGCTCCTTCTTGGAGTTTGGCTCAAACCATTCTACTTCTCTCTCTTTGGGTAGTTAAAATAATAATAACTGGTTTAAGATGCCTGTTACCTTGCTCAAAGAAATTTGCTGTGTGAAACACAAGCTGACAGCAGTGATGAAGCACAGATCTACAGGAGTCCACCACCCACTCTAGACTCCCAAACAGGCAAGTTCAGCTACTCTTTCTTTTGCAGCTATGCCACTGACCAGCGCTAAACCGCTTTGATTCACCTAATAGGGATTTCACATAGAATCCCAGACTGGTTTGGGTTGGAAGGGACCTTAAAGCTCATCCACTCCAACCCCTGCCACGGGCAGGGACACCTTCCACTAGAGCAGCTTGCTCCAAGCCCCTGTGTCCAACCTGGCCTTGAACACTGCCAGGGATGGGGCAGCCACAGCTTCTCTGGGCACCCTGGGCCAGCGCCTCAGCACCCTCACAGGGAAGAGCTTCTGCCTAAGAGCTCATCTCAGTCTCCCCTCGGGCAGGTTAAAGCCATTCCCCTTGGCCTGTCCCTACAGGCCCTTGTCCGAAGCCCCTCTCCAGGTTTCCTGTAGCCCCTTTAGGCACTGGAGCTGCTCTAAGGTCTCCCCTTAAGGAGCCTTCTCCAGGCTGAACCAGCCCAGCTCAAAGTCCTTCCTGTCCCATGGGAGAGGAAGGCTGGCTCTGGATGGAGCCCTATTGACATACATGTTGTTGGTCTTGTTTAACACTGGACAGAGGAGGTCTCCAGCTGGGACAACCTCAAGCTGTTAGAAGGGGACCCAATCTTTTATAGGTCAGGCTGGCTAGAATCAGCCAGCAGGGAGGAGAGCATTATATGAGCTTAAAAGGGGGGGGGGGGCAAAGAACATGGGTAATGAATGAGTAGTCATTTAGGAAAAAATCAAGTTGTGGGCAAGAAAATTAATCAAGACACCAAGAGACCAAAAAGAAAGGAATTCTTAATTGCCTTTATGCACTAATGCTGGCAGCTTGGGTAATTAAACAAGAGAAACCGGAATTACCCACTTATAAGTATAAATCTGATCTCGTTGGTACTATTGAAACGTGGTGGCAAGATTCATCTGATTGGAATGTGAAATCAATAGTTATAAGCCTATTTCAGAGGGATCGATCCAGGGAGGGCACAGGGGGACTGTCAGACACAGTGTTATCCATTTCTGAGCCCCTGACAACGCTGAAACCAATGATTTTTGGACACTTAGGGGTCGATACTTTAACAGCATAGCATAGGAGGGGAACAGTTGCATTAGATCACTTAAATCCCCCTCGAGAACCGAATGTTCACTTCCTTAATCACTTACACATAACATGTAGAGCAACAAACCGATGCTACCACAGGAGACTTCATCCTGAGTGACATATGCTGCAAGTCTTAAGCTGCCAATACCAAAATGTCCTTGGAATTACAATAAGAATGAAAGCTGAAGACCTTGTAACTCAAAAAGCACTGCAGGGAGCACAGGGGAATCATGTCAGGTTTCCTTTTCTTTATTGACTTGGGAAGATGAAGTGATCCCTAGCAAAAAAGCCAGTGGCCGAAGCAGCAATGGCAGGGGAGTTGCTATATTCAAAGAGATTTAAGCCCATTCCAGGTAAGAAATGATATAGCTGGTGCTTGAAAAGGGCAAACCCTGTAAGGGCAAACCAATGGGAAACAGAAAGATACAGTGGAAGCTGCGAGCAATGATTAAGGAAGCTCTGAAAGCTCTTTACCAGACACAAAAGCTTTTAAACAGAGCATTAAGGTTCTATGGATGACAAAGCCCAACTTTTTGGTTCTCTGCAACTATCCCTGATGGATAGTAGTTACCCTAGAGGAAGAGATACTGATAATGCCCACCAGCAGAGCTTTCCTAAGTAGAATCACAGGGTGGTTTGGGTTGGAAGGGACCTTAAAGCTTATCCAATTCCAACCCCTTGCCATGGGCAGGGACATCTTCCACTAGAGCAGTAATTTTCATGTCTGCTTTTTCTTCCACAGAGGATTTTGCAATGGCCAAATGGATCATCTTGTGAGCCTCCTCAATGGGCCAGTATCTATTTTCCCCCTTCTTTTTCAGCCAAACGAAGAAGCTGAGATGAAGGGACAGGATGTGTGGAAGGCCCCAAGGTCAGCCCTCTGTTCTTCTGCTAAACAAAGTCCAGATGGGTCCAAAAGAAGGAACAGTATTGGTGCCAACAGTGACAACATCATCTATCCCAAGTCAAACTGAGCAGCACGGAGACACAAGTTGTGAGACTTGAAGGTAGCAGCAGCCACTTAAGGGTAGAGGTGGAAAGAAGTTTCCTAGCTAATACCTGCCACTTGCATCTTCTGCAGCATCAGCTGGTTCCAAGACCAGGTACAGACTGGAGGGCAAGCCAGATACATCCACGCTCCACCCTCAAATCCCCCTGAGCCATGGGGGAAGCTCACACAAGAAAGGACCAAATTCCAGGCCACCCTTCTTCCCCCACCAAAACCACATTACCTGAGGACAAGCGCCACGTTAGCAGGTACATGGATGCTCCAGGAACAGCCCTCCAAGTCAGCACAATGCTGGTCTCTGTAGCCTCTTGCACTGTGAACTCAGCCACTTTGGGTAAATCCACTGTTGGAAGAGAAAGAAACAAAGCTTAGGGTGGGTAGAAGCTACCACTGAAAGCTTGGTTGAGCCAGAAAGAAACTGATGTATCCTTTGGGAGATGCAAATCCTGACCCTACTGAAATCAAAGGAAAAAGTCCAGATAGAAATAATGAACATGAAGCAAATCTTTGCTACACTTGTTCACAGCTCCAGCTGTTGGTGAATCTCTGATGATACATCTACCCTAGGGTGCAAAGATGTGTGTGCCAGGAAGCACATCTTAGCCTGCAAACAGCTTTGCAGATCTTCTGCCTCCTAAAACACCATGTTTCTGGTATGAAGAAGAACCCTGCAGCACTTCAGGTTTTTCCAGAAAACTAGATCAAATCAGATCTTCAACTGGTGGGGTTTTAGCAAGTTGGCAGATCTCTGGCTGGGTGTTTCTCTAAACTGACATTTGAACTGTTGGGATGGGAAATTAAGATCTTGCCTGCTCATGTGTGCCAAATGTTAATGCTCCTTGATGCCACAACACTGGTCTATTCCCCTGACCCTCTCCACCATCTCATCTGCAGCATCAACCAGGTTGCATGATGCCACAGCATCCTGAGTGATGTTTGCCTTTTTCTACTGGAAATGGTCAAGATATTGTGACTAAAGAGATAATTCCAAGATAATGGGTCACAAAAATAACATCTCATGGTGTTTTTTGACAGGGGAAGACAGGCAAAGTCCCATGGTTTCTCAGTAATAAGAAGAAAGGACCAATACATGTTTTCTAGCATGCTCCTGGTGGGACCTCAGAAGTAATAAGGTGCCTATCAGCCCATATTGCTTTTTTCCATCCTCACCTCCCATCATAGCCCCTAGGAAGAGACAGCCCCATGGAGATGTGTGAGAGGTGCTCTTGTCCCCATCCAGTGGTCCCATACTCACAGGTTTTGGCTGTGAGGAGTGTGGGGCTTCCCTCCTTTCCCCTGATCACTGCAGACATGCAGATGGTGTAGGTGGTGCTCTCCTTCAGTTTGGGGATCGTGAAGGAGTTTGTCTCTGCAGCAACCAGCTGGGAGGTTTCCAAGCCACCTGAGAGGAGATGTTCCAAAACAGTGTACATAGAAAACACAAGGTAATTCCTATTAACAATCATTGCTACAGCAGCTTCCTCATAAAGAGCTTATGGGACTTGGCCACGGAGGAGTGTCTGAGCTCATTTTGCATATGGAAAAACTGAGGCACAGGGAGGTAAGAGATACGGTCACAAAGGCATCACATGAGCTGCTGGAAGGGATCCGCTTCTTTGACTTCCCAAATCCCAACTATGCCTATGTCCAATGGATATCATTGTTAGCGACTAAAACCTGGTTCAGTGACAGGGCTACAACCTGCCTCTGTAAACATTATGGTTCTCATCTGCCCTGATCATCTGTGGGAAAAGGAATGAGCCCATCTAAGCTCCTATTTTTTGGGGTTCCTTGTGCTCTGTCCTTATAACACACTTGACAGAGAGACCAGGTTGCTTACCATTGAATGGCACCCAGGATATCTTATAGTGAGTTACTCCAGGAAGCCTCTTCCAAGACAGCTTCAAACTATTTATGCCAGTGTCAGTAATCCTCAGATCTTGGATGGTCTGGATGGGGTTGGAGTCTCCAGAAGATGCTGGAAAAATGATCCAAGCTAAGATGTTTGAAGTAACAGTTCAAGTTACACAACAGAAGGTTCACGGCCCTGAAGAAAGATTTGGGTATTTATGCAACACCCACTTTCTGGTTTGGGTTGGAAAGCACCTTAAGATCATCCAGTTCCAAGCCCCTACCATGGGCAGGGACACCTTCCACTAGAGCAGGTTGCTCCAAGCCCCATCCTATCTGACCTTGAACACTGCCAAGGATGGAGCCTCCTTAAGGTGCCAGAAGGATGTGTCCACTCCTACTCATGGGAAGAGCCATAGATTACTGCTACCAGCTATGAGGGCTGCTCACATCACTCCACCATCAACGTGCAATGCACAAGACCATGAATTCAACCTTTACATCGCAGCACAAAGAGGGCTGCTCCACCAGGACATACCTGTGCGGTGAGTCAGGGTCACCTCTGGTCCCTCGGCCTTGCTGAAGACAGCCCGAACACTGACTGCATACAGGGTGTTGGGCAGTAAGTGGTTGATCCGATAAGACAACACATTACTGCCCAGGTATTGAGTCTTGGCAACCTGGTTTTCTGTAAAAGAAAAGGGATATTTCAGAGCTTGCAGCTCTGCAGTGAGGCTGGTGGCATCCCCTCTGAAAGAAATAGAATCAAAGAATCATAGAATCAGCTGGGTTGGAAAAGGCCTTTAGGATCATCCAAACCAACCATTCCCCAGCACTGCCAAGGCCACCACTAACCCATGGCACTGAGGCCTCGTCTCCACGGTGTGTGAACACTTGCAGGGACGGTGACTGCAGCCCTGCCCTGGGCAGCCTGTGCCAATGCCTGAGCACCCTTTGGGGAAGGAATTGTTCCTCAGCTCCATCTGAACCTGCCCTGGTGCAGCTTGAGGCCGGTTCCTCTTGTCCCATCCCTTGTTCCTTGGGAGCAGAGCCCAGCCCCTCCTGGCTCCATCCTCCTCTCAGGCAGTTGTAGGGAGCCATCAGGTCCCCCCTGAGCCTTTTCTTCTCCAGATTGAACCCCCCAGGTCCCTCAGCCATTCCCCAATGTCTCTCTTGTAGTGAGAACAGCCATTCCTTGCTGTATTACTGCTTCAGAAACTTGGGGATTATCTTCATAAATAGAAGAACATGAATACAAGGAAAGAAGGTGCCATCGCCAGTGGGTGCAGGCTGAGGCCAATGTTTCTCAATAGTGAGATCACTTTCTTACCCCAGGCAGTAGATGAGGAGTTTGGAAAGTTACCATGGCCACAGACACATGCACCCTTTCTGCTCACCCCTTTCTCTGCTCACCTTTGCCTGCCCCCACAGGGCTCCAGGTGACTTTGAATTTGGTGGCCGCTGCTGTGGCACTCCAGGCTAGAGACAGGCTTGTGCTGGTGTAGGACATCACCTTGAAATTGGACACGTAGCCGAGAGGAGCTGCAAGGTGAGGACAGCATTAGACAGTGCCCTGACTATTGTGCAATGAGGGCTCCTCATTGGCAGTATAATGAGGCCAAAATGATATAAAAGGGTTAAAAGTGGCACCTTTGCTTGTCCTCAGTGTCTCACCATCACACCCTGCTTGAAGCCTGGGCTATACATGTACATCCTACCTCCCTTGGCATCAAGGAGCACATTCTGCTCTAGATGCAGCTGGGAACACCTTTGGAAGCCTAGGACAGGCAGTACAGTGATCCAGGGAGACGTGAGATACAAATCCCAGTGCCCTCACACTGTCTGCAGGGTGAAACATCTGCCCAGAGCTCCCATGGGTGCTGAACATCAGTGTTTGCCTGTGTTCTTCTTCACAAACGCCAGCCCCTTATCTCCACACTGCATTCCAGGGTTGCTAAACATGAGAGGAAGAACTTAGAATGGCTTGTGTTGGAAGAGACCTTAAGATCATGCAGCTCCAACCCCTGCCACGGGCAGGGACACCTTCCACTAGAGCAGGTTGCTCCAAGCCCCTGTGTCCAACCTGGCCTTGAACACTGCCAGGGATGGGGCAGCCACAGCTTCTCTGGGCACCCTGGGCCAGCGCCTCAGCACCCTCACAGGGAAGAGCTTCTGCCTAAGAGCTCATCTCAGTCTCCCCTCTGGCAGGTTAAAGCCATTCCCCTTGGCCTGTCCCTACAGGCCCTTGTCCAAAGCCCCTCTCCAGGTTTCCTGTAGCCCCTTTAGGCACTGGAAGATGATGGGAGCTGCATGCAGGAAGTACAGTGTAAGACCTTTGTAGGGATACCCAAGGTTGAACCAGAGATGGAAGAGTTGTTGTGTGCTGTAGTAGCTACTTAAAGGTCCTGACCACACTCACATGTCCTGGCTGAAGTTGTGATCCCTGGTCCCTCCACCGAGCCAAAAAGCACATAGAGGGAAATCACGTACTCGGTGTCATGGGCCAGGTTGCGGAGCGTGTAGGCTGTGGTTGACTTGTTGAGGGTCAACTGGTGAGGACGGTCTTTGTCAAAGAACTCTTTGGAAGAGAAGAAATGAAATAGGAATGGGTGAAGACTGAAGAGTCTGGAGAGCAGCTCTGTTGCACACTGGGAAAGACACCATGTTTTCCCTGGCAGTCCATCTCCAATTTAGCTGAACCTCAGTTGAAGGACACCATCCATGTGTGCACTGGGGCAAGAGTTTCCTATGGCTATTTATTTGGGAGTTTGAATGACTAAAGAATCTAAACCAACTCAGAGAAACCAAAGGAACCAAACCAGCTACCACATCCAGGGCCCACCTTAAATGGGCATGTGCTCTGCCTCTCCCCAGCACCTGCAGGGCATTGCAAAGCTTCTGTGCTAGATGATCTGCTCCCCCTGTTCCCTGAGGACCAGGCAAGGTGGTGTAAGACTCTGTGTTGGGCTGGAATCAAGCTGACTGCAGTTTCTGCAGGCACCCTGCCTCTGGCATTGTAGGTCAAGTCCATTCTGGTTTCAGTTCATAGCCAGAAGTTCTGGAAGAGGCTGCTCAGAGCAATTATGAGCTGCATCTGAGTCCCTTTATCCACCACCGCTGAGGTTCCGAGTGCCTCATCTCTCATGCTACAGAAGCAGATAGAGGTGATGCAGGCTGGAGGAGAGCTGAATCTTACCTGGTGTAGGACCCCAAGCCACTCGGTACCCTGTGGCCCCAGCAACCGAGTCCCAGGAAACCAGAGCACTGTTGATGGATATCTCACTCACTTTCAGCATCTGGACTGTGCTTGATGCCACTGCAAGAGAGCAGAGTTGCCCAGTTGCATCAAAGTCCCAACAGCATCTAAGTGGCCCCCCAAATTATAATGACCCAGACTGCCTTCTGCACCAGATGACAGGCAGGTGGTGACAACAAATGACGCCAGCTCTATGCTGCCAACCCCATCCATGTCTACTTGGGCTGTTACTCACCTGTCATTGCCTTACTGCTCACCACTGGTCCCTCGACATCCCCAAAGATAGGGTTGATGGTGATGGTGTACTCTGTGCCAGGCTGCAGCCCCTGGACCATGTAGTAGTTGTAGGTGCTGCTGAGGTTCACATCCTGGATGCTGCCCTCTGCAAAGGGAAATGGTATCTGGGTTCCTTTAGGTCACCCTCTTTGGGTATCCTTGTCTGGGAGGGCAGTGGGCAATCATGCAAACAACCACTTGAGAACTACACTGTGTGTGAGACTCAACAGCATTTCATCCTCCTGGTTGCATATGTGCCAGCAAGGTCCTCAAGCCAAAGATGGTAGGGAAAGGGCAGCCTGTAGTGACATGGTTTAGTGGTGGCCTTGGCCGTGCAGGGGTAACAATTGACTTGATGGTCTTAAAGGTCTTTTCCAACCCAGTTGATTCTATGATTCTAAGCACAAATCTTGGAAGAAGAGCTAATGTTCAAGCAGGTAGAAATAACCCACAGCCACTTGGGCAGACCTCTGTGATCACAAATAGATCAAGGCCACTCAGGGCTTTGCAGGCCAAAGAAGATAAATCAGGTAGCAGCACACAAATGGCCACACATGGGTCTGAGAGCAGCCCCATAAGAGGGTCCACATCCCGCCCAGCCCAGCCCTGGGTGACTCAATGATGGAGTCATTTTGCCTTCTCTGCAGGACACTGGAGGCAACTCATGCCCAAAAAGACATTTTCTCATTTGGTATCACAGAATCATAGAATCCCAGGCTGGTTTGTGTTGGAAGGGACCTTAAAGCTCCTCCAGTTCCCCTCCTCTGCCACAGGCAGGGACACCTTCCACTAGAGCAGGTTGCTCCAAGCCCCTGTGTCCAACCTGGCCTTGAACACTGCCAGGGATGGGGCAGCCACAGCTTCTCTGGGCACCCTGGGCCAGCGCCTCAGCACCCTCACAGTAAAGAACTTCTGCCTAAGATCTAACCTGAACTTCCCCTGTTTCAGTTTGAACCCATCACCCCTTGTCCTATTCACTACAGTCCCTGATGAAGAGCCCCTCTCCAGCATCCTTGTAGCCCCCTTCAGACACTGGAAGCTGCTCTGAGGTCTCCACGCAGCTTCTCTTCTCCAGGTTGTCTTCACATGGGAGATGCTCTAGCATACGATATATCCTTGTTGTGGACTCGGAACTACTCAGCTAAACCTCTCAGCATGGCAGGAAAAGAGTTAAAACCTAATCCCTTGGGATCACAGCCTGTTTCAGACGGGCAGAGAAGTGCAGGAGCATATGTTGGGGTTTTGGGGAGAAGCTGCCATTTGCAGTTTGGTCACTGGAGGGTGCCATGTCCCCATCTTCTGCTCCATCAGCACTCTTGAGCCTCTGAGCCCCATCCCCCTTCTCCCATTCCAGCCATGGACCTTCTCCCTACACATCAGCCGTTTATGTTCATCCATTCTCTGTCTTAAAAGTGAGAGAAGAAAAATCAACCCCCTCCAATGCCTGGGACGGCTGCGGAGGGATGGGCAGAAGGTGTCTGGATCCCAACACCACTGCATCCTAACGCATAGGCCCAGGATGGGATGGAGCAGGGGAGGAAGATCCCAAAGGGCCCAGCAGTCAGGGTGGGGTGCTCCTTGGGGTTTTGCCACCCCTGGATTTGTGATGAAGTGCTAGCAGGTTAAAGAGCTGCTCAGAAAGAGTGAATACGGGGTGATGTGCTCTTGCTGCTTCATCTGAGGATGTCCCGCACTGTCCCCTCAAGAAGGGATGTTCCTATTGCAAAGACATGGCAGGAGGAGCATGTGTGCTCCATTTCTAGCTGGGGTATTGAACAAGGACTGAAGTTTGGGGTGTGCTATGGTTTTACTGGATAGAATCACAGAGTGGTTTGGGTTGGAAAGGACCTTAAAGCTCATTCAGTTCCAACCCCCTGCCATGGGCAAGGATACCTCCTCCTAGTCCAGGTTGCTCAAGGCCCTGTCATATTCATATAATGAATAATGATATTCATTACAAAGCAATAAAAGCAGTTTTATATCTTCTTTGTAAACATTTTTCCCTTCTGATGTCCTCTGGAGCTGTTCTCCAGCTAATCCTCCCTCCCCTGGTGGGAGATGTCTCCTTATTTCATAACCAGAGGAGCTGAGCCAGAGGGGTTTGTGCTGTTTATTCAAAGCCTGTGATGGAGCCCAGGTGTCCTGACATCCCATCTCCTCTTTGAACCACAGAAACATCCATCTCCCAAGGCCAAAACATGCCATCAAACCTGAATTTCGAACTCCTGCTCCCCCACACCAGCAGAGAAAAAACATGTTTGGATTCAGGGCAGGGGAGAAGCTCCAGCTGCAGAGGCAGATCTGCCTTCAAACAGCAAAGTTTGCCTGAGAATAAGGATGAATTATGGGATGTTTGGGGATAAAGCCAGGTCTTTATGCTGCAGAGAGAAAAGCAACAAGCATGAGCACTTCAAGTCTATAATATGTAGTACCTGTCCCTCCAAACAGGGGGTAACCCGTATGCTCAGGGGCTGTGTAATGTGCTGCTCTGCATGGAGCACTTCAGAAGCCTCAATCCAGCTGTTAACCCTTTCAAACACTGCTCAGGTCCAGTAAATACAGCACTAATCCCATGTTTAAAAGGCTGGATACCCATTAGGCTGCCTTAATGCAGAGCCAGAGCAGGTATCTTGGCATCCATGGCAGAGTTCACCATCCACATCCATGACACAGCTCTTGGTTTCAAGCTGCTGATTTATCCCCATGTACACACAACAGCTTTTGTGTTCAGCTCCAGGCCCCTCACTACAAGAGAGACATTGAGGTGCTGGAGCGGGGCCAGAGAAGGGCACCGGAGCTGGTGCAGGGCCTGGAGCACAGTGTGATGGGGAAGGGCTGAGGGACCTGGGGGGTTCAGTCTGGAGAAGAGAAGGCTCAGGGGGGACCTGATCGCTCCCTACAACTGCCTGACAGGAGGATGGAGTGAGGGCTGGAACCCTTCCCTCCCTGGAAGAGTTCACACACCGTGTAGACGAGGCCCTCAGTGCCATAGGTTAGTGGTGGCCTTGGCGGTGCTGGGGTAAGAGTTGGACTGGATTTGCTTAAAGGTCTTTTCCAGCCTGGCTGATTCCATGATTCTAACTCCCTCATTCATGGATCCCCAAAAACCTGTCTCCCTCCAGCTTCTTAACTGTGTGGCTGGACAAAGAATGTGTTGGTACATCCAGTGCCTTGGGGACCTCACAGCTCTCATTTCTCCATCCCCCTGCTCACTGATGCATGCACCCTGTGTCTTTACCTGCTGATGTCCAAGTGAGCCTGTATCCTGTTGCTCCCCGAACAGGGCTCCACCTTGCCTGGAGAGTGTTGGTGGTTTCATTCTGCAGCAAGATGCTTTTCACAGGCAGGAGCTTCACTGGAAGGAGGACAGGGAACAAACTTGTCAGTGGAGTTGTGGAGGGCAAGCAAAGCTCTTGCAGATCTCCCACCTTTCCTCCCAGGAGCACGATGGTGTTTGAAGGTGTCCCAGTCCATGCATGTGAAGGTTGGAGATACGGATCAGTTGAAGGCTGCCCCTTTGATGCACATGTAGCTGCAGCACTCACCAATAGTAAGGTGCTCATTAACAACAAAGGGGTGTTCACAGCATCCAGGGCATGAAAGGACCAACCACAGCCTCAAACCACTTACATGTTCTCCCCACAGCAGCCACAGGCTGGCTTGGCCCCTGGGGATACACTGCATAGATGCTGATGCTGTATTCTCTATCCTCCTGCAAGTTATCCAGCACATAGGAAGAGACATCACCCCGCAGGACCTGCTCATAGGTCATTCCTGGTCTGTTGGCTGCAAAGTCAAGGAGAGAAGTGATGGTGAAGCCTTCCCACTGCCTGTCTACATCCCATAGTTATGAAAAGCGTGCATAGGAGCAGGTTCAAGTGCATGGTTGAAGTCCCCCAACCCATGTGATGTTGCTGAGATTTATGTCTGCAGCTGCATCCAAACATATATGGAGGCTGTATTTCAGCCCTCCAGATCACATAGAGGTAAGTGCGGACCATATGAAAGGTTTGAACTCACCCTCATCCACACCAAAGCAGGCACTTGAGCATGAAAAACACCCATGGTCTGAATGTGACAGTGCAAATGGGTACAAGGCATTCTCAGCATTATCCCTACCTTGTTCTTCAACAGAAAGTCCTTCAATGAACTCTGCCCTGTTTTGGAGGAACCACATTGTCTGGAAGACGCTAACCTGGACTAAGGAGCTTTGTGGTCCATAGTGGCACCTTTCATGTCCTTGGGTCACTGCTCCTTTTAAAGCAAACTCCAAGAGAAAAGAATCCAACCTGAACTCACCTTTGGGGATGTAGATCCTGTAGCCCTCCACTTTGCCCAGTGAAGGTGTCCAAGCCACCTTCAAGCTGAAAAGTCCTTCTTCTATCACACGGAAATTAGTGACCGAAGGCACAGGGGCTTTGGGGTACAAAAACATGGCAGAAATGGATGTGACAGCGCTGGGATAAAGTACCAAGGCAAAGAGCCTTGGGAAATGTTTTGTCTTCAAGGGCAGGGCACACAAAGCTGAGTAGCACCAGTTCTCCATGCGGTCTCCTTAAAAGCCACCATTCCCCCTCTACCAAACCCTTGTCAACTTGAGAAGTGAGATGAACCCCCCCACCTAAAGCACAATGCTTCCTTTTTGAATGGTGTTTGGAACTGAATTATCTACTCATTTCCTCCAAAGCAGAGAAAACTCTGCAGTGGTTTCATGCAGACTGAGCAAGGACACATGAATCAAACACTACTTGCACCTATGGATGCCACTCTTACAACGAGGAACCCATTCTGGTCTAGCCAGCCATGGCAGACAGATTTATAGCTTCTGCCTCTGGCTTCATGTTGGGGATAATAAGAGAAGAGATCAAATGACTTTATTTCCACCCATAAAGACATTAAATCTTATTCCTGGCAAGTCCACATGAGTCAACCCCATTCAGAAGCTTTATTTATTCATCCTGTTGGAGATTGTCCCTCAAGAAGACAAACAGCTTAAGACATTGCAGGAGGTGGGGAAGAAACAAAAGACAAGGGAAAAGGGGAATAATTCTTTTCAAAACCCCTCTGGCAAAGCAGATTTGGTGCTTCATCCAAACCAGGGAGTGGAATCAGGCACCCCTTAAACTCTTAAACCCTCTCAAATCAGTGCAGAAGCTTCTGGGACAAAATCTGCTCCATCCATCACATCTGACCCAGTGTTTTACACTCCAGGTTTTGGCCAAGGATGAATTTGCTCCTCTGTTTCCAAGAACCTTGTCATTACAGCCAGCCATGTGACAGCAAAGGAAACTGGCATGGCAGATTGCAAGTCAGAAGAACCCTTCATCATTTTCATTGGTCCAGAGATTACTGCTTGGGGCATTTCCTAAAGGCCATGATCATACCACCTTGGTGTTTACCTTGAGTGAAATGAAGCCCTAAGAGCATGGGTAGTACCAACCCAAACCTTTTGGACCATCCACTTGTGAAACGAGGTATTTAGAATATACTTCTCTCCATATAAACTCATGTCTCTGTTTCTCAACTTGTGGTCTCCAAAAGCTATCTCATCCCAGGTACGTGGGTGTTACATGAACTGAACCCCAGCCTGGATTCATTAAATCCTGATTTAATGAGAGGATGAGAGCTATCCAGCAGGCTGCACCCTCTGCTTTGAAGTGGGTTAACCACATGGGTTACTCTGTACCCACTCACAACTCTTCACTTCACACCATGGACATCTACACAAATGTTCCTCCTACTCCTTCCTACCCATCCATCCCTCACTCCTTGCATACATGGTTTTGGGAGGGAGTTTTCCTGTGCCCACAGACAAGGAACACATGGAGATGACTGCAAAAGAGACACTCACTTGTTTTCCCTTTGACAGCTGCTGACTTTCCAAGGGTATCTCCATAGACAGCCCTCACCTTGAAGACATACTTGGTGCTGGGTTTCAGATCAGTCACAAGCACGGTGCTTTTGTCACCATCCACCACAATCTATCACAGAGGGGACAAAGGGCATCATTACACCTCCATGACCATAGAAGACCCCCATGTTGGCAACAAGTTAGGAGCCCAAGGCTTCATGTATAGTGCAAGGTGAGTTCCATGACCATAAGCCTCTTAAAATGCACTAACTCAAAACATTGTGATTCTCAAAGGATACCCAGGTTCACAATGGACATAGGACTGACACAGGACATTGCCAACAGTGGGCTTCATGGGATAGCCCTGAAAAACTCCATAAAGACAAGGACATAAGGGTGAGGGTGGTCACAATCCCCTTGAAGATCATGGAGGAAAAACAACCACCTTTGACAAAGAAAGTTTCTTTTAAGCTCATAGAGGGAGATTTCAATGTAACCTGAGGGTAAAAGAAGTGGAGACATAACGTCTGTGTTTTCACTATATTCTTACGTGCTTCTGAAGCAGCCAAAGATGATAATTCTTGTTAAGTCTTAATAATTAATAGAATAAATATTCTTAACCTTAATAATTGATGCTTTCATTTCTTTGTTCTATTATTACGAATCAAAGCTCTCAGGCATACATCTTCTATCCTTCAATCTTGCTCTCAGACTTTGTGCTGTGGCCAAGTTGGATACTGAAGCGAGCTGGCACACACAGCAGCATCCCTCACACAAGGACATGACAAACCCAAAACCAAAACACATGGAGATCTTACCAAGATGAACAACTTTGGCAGCAAGAGGAACAGGGGATGCTGGTAGTGAAGCTGAATGGGCTTATTTGAGAGGTGGTATCACAGCGGTAAGCAAAGGAGTGCGCCCCATTGACCTGTTCCTATCAATCCCAATGGAGTTTGTGCCAGTTCATGCCATACCCTTCTTCCACCCCATCTTTTCCTGCCACTCCAAGAAACTCCACCTCACCAGAAGAGCAACCAACATATCTGCCAATGGTCTATCTATAGACCTGCACTTCAAGCTTCAGGAATCCATGTCAATGCACCGGGTTGTGACTAAGAATGGCTGAGGAACATGATGCCATCTCCTAACGAGGCTTAGCCATCAGCAGCCTCACCAGAGGACTAAACCTGAACACTAGGACCTGTAATTGGTGCTTTGAAAAGTGGGAATGCAACTCTACCTGCTGCTGGTCCTCCAAAACTGGCTGTCCCGAAGGCATCAAGGGATGCAGATGGACATGGTACCCCATCACCCTCCCTGTAGCTGGCATCCAGGTGAGGCGCAGCGAGCTGTGGCTGTGCTCACTGACATGCAGATCTTGGGGACCAGTGATCTTCTCAGCTGTAAAAAGAGAGAAGAAAGGCCTTTGGTTTGGACTGTGATGGTTACCAGTGTTGTACACACGCAAGCTGGCCATGGATGGAGTCAACACGTTCAGCGCAGAGAAAGCCTTGGGTATAGATGACACTCAGTTGAGAGCACAGGGGCACTGGGATCTGTTTCCAGGCCAAAGACACAAAATCAGGTTTTCTCTTGGCAAATTGCTTGACAGCACAAGGACAGAAAACAAAACTGGCTCTGGCTACGTTCCTCCTGTGAAGACCCGCTTAATGCATAGGGCATCAGCTCTTCCTGCTTTTCTCCTCACTGCCACCAGAGAAGAGTACCAGAAAGCTTGAACTCTACATGAAATGTCACAGGAAGCTCTGAAGAGCTACAGAACCGCAGAGAAAACAAAAGAAGACCCTTGAAGGACTCAGATGAAGTTCTCCCAGGCTCTGCCTCAAGTATTTAACTCATCTCATGAGTTTTGTGTGCCAAGAGGTGAGCAGGAATTTGTTGCCATCACCTCCAGATTCACTGCAACATCAATATTCCCTCAGGGGGCAGATCTAGATCTCTTTGTAGATCTCTTTGGCTGCTCCTTGCATCTTTTGTAAGGAATTTAGTTCTGTTGGACAGGCCCTTGAGCAACCTGGTCTAGTGGAAGGTGTCCCTGCCCATGGCAGGGGATTGGAACTGGATGATCTTAAGACCCTTTCCGACCCAAACCATTCTGTGATTCTGAGACCCTGAACTGTGCAAGAACCCCATCACGAAAGCTCCTGAGAGGCAAAAATGCTGCCTCAGCCCATTGCTGCTCTTTTTGTTTGAACCATCAGCAAGACTTTCAGGATCCAGTATCACGAGAGAAACCATGAAGATGCAGACACAAAAACACAGGACCATTGCTCCTAGGCAATAGATGCTCCATGAGCTGGCTGCTCTTCTAGGGTCACCCAACCCCTAAAGCTCCCCTGTGATTCTTCATAAAATCATGGAATGGTTTGGGTTGGAGCAACACTAAAGCTCATCCAGTTCCAACCCCTGCCATGGGCAGGGACACCTTCCACTAGAGCAGCTTGCTTCAAGCCCCTGTGTCCAACCTGGCCTTGAACACTGCCAGGGATGGGGCAGCCACAGCTTCTCTGGGCACCCTGTGCCAGCGCCTCAGCACCCTCACAGGGAAGAACTTCTGCCTTATATCTAACCTGAAGTTCCCCTGGTTTAGTTTGAACCCATCACCCCTATCCTGTCCTATCGCTACAGTCCCTGTTGAAGAGTCCCTCCCCAGCATCCTTGTAGCCTCCCTTCAGACACTGGAAGCTGCTCTGAGGTCTCCACGCAGCCTTCTCTTCTCCAGGCTCAACAGCCCCAATGTTCTCAGCCTGTCTCCATATGGGAGCTGCTCCAGCCCCTGATCATCCTGGTGGCCTCCTCTGGACTTGCTCCAACAGCTCCACGTCCTTCTGATGCTGAGGACACCAGAACTGCACACAGTGCCGTGAGTGGGGTCTCACAAGGGCAGAGTAGAGGCATGAACAGACAGGACATAGGAGGTCTGTCTCCATGGCTGGCACATCCAGGGACTGGGAAGGGATTGGTTCGGAAAGCAGGATAAAGGGAGACCCTGACGTACCTTGCACTGTCTGCTTGATGGGCCGTGGTGGCTCCGAGGCAGTGAAACAGAGTCTTCGGGAGAGTTTGGGGGCCACATTGTTGAGCAGGTGAAAATCTTCAACATAGAGCACATGCTCTGCACTGGGCTCTGAAGCTACTTTGTTCAGTTCATTCCTGTCAGCACCCTTAATTCCTACATGAAGAAAAGAAGAGGAAAGGAGGACATCAGACACAGGCAAGGGCTGTCAATTGCAAGGGGGAGCGATGTGCTGGTATAAAACAGCCTTGGAATCCTGCTGCCTACAGCAAAGGATGAAACAAGGAATGGAGTCTCAAGCTGGATGGGCAGTGGTGAAGCAGATGAAGCCTATGCCATCAGGAAAAAGAGGTCAAGGTTTCCTCCAGAGGTATGTGAGAGATTGCCCCAAGGTTTTTGGCTGCTTATGGGCTGAGAGGTGGAAAGCTCTCTTGATGTGGAGAGGGAAAAGGAGCAGGGCAGGACCTGGCCTCATCCCTCCCATGGGATACTGAGGAATTTCTGCTTTTCTGATGGATGGGCAGACAACAGGACTTTGGGAGGCTATCTGGAAATTGCAGGGGTTTCCTGTGTAGAACTAAAGAAGGACAACCCCCCCCCCCCCAACAAACCAACACTCCCCTAATTTTCACTTTATATTGGTCCAAACCAACCTGGTAGCTCTCTATAATGAACCATCACCACCACCACCACCATTCCCTTCTTCTCCACTGAAATGTTTGGTGAAGCGTTTGACTTGTTGTAAATGTCTGTATTTAGGCCTTGGAGGGGTGCTGAAACTTCTCCTTGCCTATAGAATGATTGTGATGGATGTTTTTAACATAGCTAAAGTCAGCCTCTGAACCCCATTAAGAGAAACCTTCAAAAGCAAAAA
Organism: Psittacula echo; assembly: GCF_963264785.1. Classification (NCBI taxonomy): domain Eukaryota; kingdom Metazoa; phylum Chordata; class Aves; order Psittaciformes; family Psittacidae; genus Psittacula; species Psittacula echo. The sequence continues at coordinate 161,385,741 of NC_137735.1, forward strand.
CATTTCACTTGCGAAAATGTCACATCAAAACATTTTGACTTTTATGGGACTATTTATTGAACTCCTCCTGAATTCATGAGTAGTTTTGACAGATGCAAAACTGCAGGTTTACACTGAATAAATCAGCTATTGACAACAACACAAAATACCCAAGCACAGCACAGATGTGGTTTTCCTGTACTTGAAGTAGTTGCTATTGGTTGAGCCTGGGGGTGGTGCAGTTTTAGAAGACGGTGGTGTTGTCCATCAGAAATCATCCCCAGTGCATAGACTGTGTGTTGGTGGGATGTTCTATGCAACTTAGTGTGTTCATACATACCTACAGCAAACACTGTCACCCCTCCATCCTGCAGGACCTGGGCTTCATCTTCAACTGAGTCGCTGGATTTCCCATTCGTGATCAAAACAACCACCTTCAAGAATGAGTGTGAGAGGCAGAGAATGAAAGAGAACAACATGAGGAGGTCACAGAGAGTTGCAGGATTTTCACACTGACAAGCCAGAACTTGGATGAGTCCCTCTCAGGAGTGTGGCCAGAGAATTCAGTTGGAAGAGACCTTAAAGCTCATCCAGCTCCAACCCCCTGCCACAGGCAGGGACACCTTCCACTAGAGCAGGTTGCTCCAAGCCCCTGTGTCCAACCTGGCCTTGAACACTGCCAGGGATGGGGCAGCCACAGCTTCTCTGGGCACTCTGGGCCAGCGCCTCAGCACCCTCACAGGGAAGAGCTTCTGCCTTATCTCCAACCTGAACTTCCCCTGTTTCAGTTTGAACCCATCACCCCTATCCTGTCCTATCACTACAGTCCCTGATGAAGAGCCCCTCTCCAGCATCCTTGTAGCCCCCTTCAGACACTGGAAGCTGCTCTGAGTTCTCCACACAGCTTCTCTTCTCCAGGCTCAACAGCCCCAATGTTCTCAGCCTGTCTCCATACGAGAGCTACTCCAGTCCCTGATCATCCTCCTGGCCTCCTTATGCCTTTGGGGAAAGAAGTTAGAGGTCTGGTCTCTACAGAGGATGACACCAGGGGAGTCAATCACAGAAGGTCACTTACCTTTGCTGCATCTTCTCTCACCGTGTCCAGGCGAGACATGGCATGAGCTGCAAATGCCAGGGCTGACCCTGTTTTTAAGGAGTTGCATTTGAAGGAGATATCCTGAATTGCCACCAGCATTTCTTCAATGGTCACGTAATCCGTGAGCTCAATGATCATCCTGGGAATGGGGGAATATGAGCAAATGAAGAGCAAGAAAACACTGTCATTACAAGAAGGATGCATTGAATTCTATTGATAATGGCAATAACCAGCAATAATTTAATTGGTGACTCTAGGCTTGTATATAGGCAAGAAGTCCTCTTTATAGTGGACAGGGGAGTCCAGGGTATGAGCCCCAGCTCCCTGTTGCAATAAAACATTGGGTGGTGGTGGGAATTTCTTGTTGGCAGTGTTAAATCTCATCCTCCCTGTCCTGAAAGTGTTCCCCATGGCTGAGCACTCTTGGTTCTGGTGACATTGCTGAGGGTTAGACTCCTGCTCTGCGTTTGCAACAGTTCACTAAAGCAGCAAGAGCTCTTTAACCATGGGGATATGGTTGCCCATATAGAACTAAAGGGCCACAGAAACCTTGGTGCTGTTGGTGGACCTACCTTGGTTTCTCCCCATAGAGTGCCACTGCCAGGCGGACTCCTCCTTTGCCCATCACCACGTTCTCAAAGGAACGGGCCACGCTGCTGATGAAGTCCTTGACCAGATGGGAGCTCTCCTTCCCTGTGCTCTGTGACTGTCCCACAAGGAACAAAACATCAGCCACCTCTGCTGTCCTGCATGCTGGGGGAGAAGAGGGGCAGGAAGGCTCATTCCAACCATGCCACAAGCCAGACAGGAGATAAACCCCTAGGGGTCATGTAAACACACGAAATAGAGCAGCTGAAGAAGTGAGACCATGCTTAGGCCCAATGAAGTGGGTAATGATGGGCTTCCCAGAGCAATAGGCTGCTTTGATCTCTTTATTTTCCTCCTAATTCCACATGTTGTAGTTCTTACTCAGAAGAAGTTTCCCATTTGAAGCACAAACACTGAGACCCAGATCTATCACAGACTGGCTTATGTTGGAAGGCAGCTTAAAGCTCATCCAGTTCCAATTCCCTGCTTCCACTAGAGCAGGTTGCTCCAAGCCCCTGTGTCCAACCTGGCCTTGAACATTGCCAGGGATGGGGCAGCCACAGCTTCTCTGGGCACCCTGTGCCAGCGCCTCAGCACCCTCACAGGGAAGAACTTCTGCCTAAGAACTCATCTCAGTCTCCCTTCTGGCAGGTTAAAGCCATTCCCTTGTCCAAAGCCCCTCTCCAGGTTTCCTGCAGCCCCTTTAGGCACTGGAGCTGCTCTCAGGTCTCCCCTTCAGGAGCCTTCTCTTCTCCAGGCTGACCCAGCCCAGCTCTCTCAGCCTGGCTCCAGAGCAGAGCTGCTCCAGCCCTCGCAGCATCTCCATGGCCTCCTCTGCACTCACTCCCAACAGCTCCACGTCCCTCTTGTGCTGCTGCCCCAGAGCTGGATCAGGACTGCAGGGGGGGTCTCCCCAGAGCACAGCAGAGGGGCAGGATCCCCTCCCTGAGCTGCTGCTCACGATCTGGGGGTGCAGCCCAGCACATGGGACAGGGGGTTCTGGGCTCAAGCGCACACTGAAGCCGGGTCATGGGGAGTTTCTCACTGACCAACACCCCCAAGTCCTTCTACTCAGGGCTGCTCCATCCAGTCTCCCCCAGTGTGTAGTTGTGCTTGGGATTGCCCTGACCCATGTGCGGGACCTTGCACTCCGCCATCAAAGCACGCATGTCTGTAGGACATGCTGGAAACATGAGGAGCACCAGCATCTTGTGCAAAGAATGAACAATTTGAGTGTTTTTCTATACAAGCAGAGCTATCTGATGACATCTGGCAGGGAAGAGACATTAGGCAGGTACATGGAAATGAGCTTAACAAACATCAAGGCATATTTCCCTTTACAGTGTTCAGACTCAATTGAAAGTAATTTTCTTCAGTCTTGAAATACATTTCATGGTCAGAAACCTGATGACTTTTAGGGACCTTAAATTAACGAAGGCTCCACAAGGGATGTTCAAAATGTGTATTATCTTTGGTGTTTCTCTCTTGCAGACAGATACTGAGTTATTACCATAGGGCTGCTAAAAAGTAGACTGCTGGAGGAGGGCTTTTTGTATCTTGCTCACCAGGAATGGGCTCAATCCCTTCACATTTTGTGCCACTGTTGATTCAGATTTTATCCAGCCCTTGCCTTGACCTTCAAGCTGCAGGTCTGGAGACCCAATTGGCACCCAGCTGGGCTGCAGCATTTGTTCCAGTTTGCTATGGTGATGTGTTGGGTGGGTTTCTAATGCTTCTGCTGCAAATGGAAAGCCTGTTTTAGCTTGACCCCTTCAATTTACCTGACATTTACCCTATTCCTATAAGCAGGATTCCCAAAGTGCTTGGAAAGATGCAGGTTTTGTGCTCTTCTTCATTGCTGTGTCCCCAATCAGTCCCCTATGGGCACACAGCAGGACAGAGGATCATTTGCTGGGTGCAGATGGATGGCAGTCCAAGGGTCTTTGTTACCCAAGGCTTTTGGTTTCTTCATCTTTCTTTATGCCTCTTGACACTGAGCTCCTGAAGACTTAACCAATCCGGTTACTGCAGAAAAACAATGACTGGGCTCTTTCTGAATCATAGAATCAACCAGGTTAGAAAACACCTTTAAGATCACCAAGTCCAACCATTACTCCAGGGCTGCCAAGACCACCACTAACCCATGGCACTAAGTTTGGTGTAACTTGTACCCAGGTGGGAATATAAAGCACTTTCCCTTGACGACAATGGGAGACAATGATTTAAATTGTCCTTCCTAAAGCTCTCTATTGAGATCTCCCCATCAGGGTGTCTTGGAGGCACCTCAGCAGATCACAAGCTCTTTTCCCAACTGCCAATGCCGTTTTGGATCTACCCCTTTTCCCTAGCTTGGACCTTGATCTCCCTCTTCCCTTAGAAGGACTTGGAACAGAGGCAATGCCAGTTCTTGGCTCTGAGCTCAGAACTGGTGTAGAGCATCCAAAAGCTTCTCAGAGTAACCACAACCTGTATTACCACAAGAAAATCCCAATAAAGGTTCAATAAGGTGGAGAAGACCATCCACCAGCCCTCCCAAAATCATAGAACCATACAATCATTAAGGCTGAGAGCAAAAGTAAGACCTTTAAGATCATCAAATCCAACCACGAACCTAGCACTGCCAAGTACAAATCACTCAGATCATTCCAAATCACCCATTCCTTGGACCTACTCAAAGCAGTGCAGCTTTTAAGCAAGACCTGCATTTTTGGCCCTGATCTGGAAAACATGCACAAAATGCCATGGATATGACCTTTGCTACACCTTCCTCTCCATATCCCAAATCCCTAGAGAACCTCCTCCAGCTGTGCCTGGCCCCTGAGTCTTGCTCACCATATACAATGCTCCTGCCCTCACCTGCACCCAGGGATAATGAGAGGAAAGACAACAAGCAGGAGCTCCATGGGATTAAGAAGGGCAGGATGGTTTCCTTTCTCCATAAAGGGGCAACTATCAATCACAGAATCACCTAGATTGGGAAAGACCTTTAAGATCATGGATTGTAGCGATAGGACAAGGGGTGATGGGTTCAAACTGAAACAGGGGAAGTTCAGGTTAGATAAAAAGCAGAAGTTCTTCCCTGTGAGGGTGCTGAGGCGCTGGCACAGGGTGCCCAGAGAAGCTGTGGCTGCCCCATCCCTGGCAGTGTTCAAGGCCAGGTTGGACACAGGGGCTTGGAGCAACCTGCTCTAGTGGAAGGTGTCCCTGCCCGTGGCAGGGGGTTGGAACTGGATGAGCTTTAAGGTCCCTTCCAACACAAACCAATCTGTGATTCTATGATCATCAAGTCCAACCATTACCCGAAGAAAACCAGAGCCCATTCTGCAAGATACTGAGCCAGGAGCTCAGCACCTTTCCAGCCTGGCAATGAACCCTGGGAGTGTTTGCTGCTTGGACGTGATACCTGAAGCTGTCAGTGGAAACATGTGATGTTAAGCATATTTGGATTGGTACCTTCTAGAGAGAACACCACCACAGACAGCTCTATTAATCACAGGGGGATATGACTTGATTTGAAATTTTCCAGACACCTCCCAAATTACCATGTTCCATCAATCACAGGTTTGCCAGAGACATCTGTAAATGGTGATTTATTGCCCTGTTCCCAGCTTGGAATTAAGAGCATTATAGTCGAGTATATCGGCTTAATTGATGGACAGGAAATCAAGTTAATTTTGTAGCTGACACCAAAGCTTCCATTAACTCCTTGGTGGATTGACTGAGCTTAGTCCAGGTGAATTTACACCTTCAAAACCTGGAGGCTTGTTGCTGCAGAACAATATGAAAAGGGAGGATTCACTGGCTCATACCCAGCCTCAGGACAGTCCCAGGAGCTCTGGAGTAGCTCTGTAGGATGCTCACAAGGAGTTTCCCAATCCTGCGGATAGAGATAAGCCATGGATCACGCTGTAATTCTATGAGGCTCTTCTCTGGGGTCCTTCTGCCTTTTGGCTCTGGTCTCTCCTCCCCAAAAGCTCTTATGAGCTTCTCAGGGAGGAAATGAAACTTTGTACCATCTCTAAACAGTAGCAGGAGGCTTCGAGGCTCCCTTGAGGTCTTTACTCTTGCATCCTCTGTGTGGTGGCTTGTACCAGGCCTTGGAGATCAGAAGGAGTCAGGAGGGCACACGTTTTCCCTTTCTCCCCACCTTCCACTGGAGCAGCTGGGGTGGAACAGGATTAAAGGCAGGACACTGAGCAAAGCCCTCATTTCCCCATAAACCCTGCTGCAGCAAGTCAGGTCCTGCCTGCCTTTTGGGGCCAGCTGAGATGCTCTGTTAGCCAGATGATCCCAAACTAAAAGCACCCTGTGCAGAAGTTAAAGGCATCAGCACTACAGTATCCGTGCGTGTGTATCCACAACACAAGCAGAAAAAGCTGGTTGGAAAAGGTCTTTTTCTCTCTGATGTGTCTCACCATCACCCCTAGATGCAGTATTCATGGTAACCCATTTGTCGCATACCTTCATGGATGGCCACAGCTCTGTACTGCACCACAGCCGCTGCCAGGACAAGGATCTGGGCATACATTTTTCCTTTTCCTTGGGAAGAAGTTCCTTCTTGGTTCCTGGAGTCAGCACACAGCCTGGAGAGTCATTCATCTGCAGGAGAAGAGAGGCTTTAAGACAAGCCACCTTAGCATGATGATCCCATTTGCCTACAGAGGCAAGAGAAGCTTTTCTCCAGCTACAAAGGCTCATCTTGGCTTAGACTATTGGCACTGAAGTCCATAAATCCACTAATTCCTTCATCCCTTTGCTGATGCTACAGGGGAGAGCTCAGTTTTGCTCCACGGCACCTTTCCCTAACAGCACCCTTCTTCAGGCAACAACCACCTCAATGTGAATACTAGTGGTGTGAGGGAAGAGGGAAGCATCTGCTGCCTCAGCGATGCAGGAAGGGAGGATCATCACTGCAGACGGCAATCACTGCACTCAAGTCCTTATTACCCTGTTCTGCAACTAACCTGCAGTTTCCTAAATCCAGGATTAACTGCCTTGTACCTGCTCCCCTTGGAAATCCACCCCACCATCATGGAGTAAAGCGGGCTGAAAGCTCTGGTTGTCGTCTATGGATGGTTTAGTGACACCCCCCCCAATTGCTACATAAGTCTCCCTCTGTGAAGAAGGGACTACTCTCTGTGAAGCAACAACAGTAACAGAAGTGGCATTGCCAGAAGGGGCCTTATCCTTTTTAATGGGCATTAAAATGCTCTTCTCCTGCTCTGAGCTTCCCCTGCTCATCTTGGGCTGAGCACATTGCCCAGGGAGGCATGGACTGGTTCCAGGTTGGAAATTACAGATGTCGGGAAAAGATGAGCTCCACTTCATCCAACCCAGTTCTTTGCCAGAGCTGTGTTGCTCCTTCCAGTTAACAACATGCAACCTTGAAATCACATTGTGTTATAGATCAGATCCTCTTTGGAAAACAAGGCTGAGTTCCTGTGCACAGCTTAGAATAACCCCATTTAAATGAATCCCCAAACAAATAAGGGGAGCCTGTGTGAATCCAGCCTGCAGGGGCACCGGGGCTGTGGTCACCTTGCCCATCATGGACCTACACCCATCTGAGACCTGCAGGACTTAAGTTCTCTGAATGTGTTTCCTATTCCTGATTTTCCCTCTCTCTTCTCCTAATTGCTGGATGCAATCAGAATCTCTGCTGTGCAGCAGTTAACCTGTGCTGTGTCCTTCCCTCGTAACTCAGGTCCAAATCTCTATGTGGTGCTGCTACTATTTGCTGTGGAGGTGGCTTCAAAGCAAAACCAGCCCGTTCCCCCCAGAAATGCCAACAAAAACCCTAACCAAACAAATTCAGGCTTTTAAACAACAGGAATAAACAAGATTCTAGGAAAAAAAAGTAATGGAAAAGTGTGGAGCTGAAGAAAACTAGGTTTTGCCTCCACCTCCCTCGCAGGAGTTGTATTACAAGCTTTGGGAAGATGACCCCATTGCCGCTCAGATCCCAGCATCCTTCAATACCGACCTGCCAGCATCCCCTTTTCGCTTTCTAATCCTTTTCCCTAACCCTAATCCTCAACTCCATAGGGCAGAGTCCGTCCTGCGCCATAACCAGCCCTTCACAGAGCAGGAAGGCAGCAAAGCCTTTGAACGGGTGTCTGAGCAACGGGTTAAAAGCTCCGATATTGTTCAACACTCCAGCATGGAACACTGATGGATCTTAAAGGCCTTTCCCATCCTAGTTAATTCTATGATTCTATCTACAGTGAAAAACACACATTAAGAAGGCAATAGGAAAATGGTCACATAAGGAATAAATCCTAGAAGGCTCTGCATAGGCAAAGAGAAAGCACAGTAGCTCCAGGCCTTCAGTGAGTAAGTGTCAACAGTCACAAAAAGCAAAGGCCACGTGGATGCAGAAAGGCTGGAACTCAGAACTAGTCACACCTTGAATTCACATTGCAAAGATGAGGATAAGGGTTCAAAAGGGGTTTATAATCTGGATGCCACAAACTGAACACATTTCCTGGCAGACATGAACTTGTGTGTGGATGATGAACTTCTGCGTGTTCCATTTTTGAGCATTTTGAGAATTTCTGCTTATTACATGCATTTTACAAAGGATAGCTAGAGGTGGGCTCTGCCTCCCAGCACTGAGCTGCAAATGCTTGCTTAGGGTGAAAACCCACCCAGCTCCTGCTGCTGTGCTGGCAGCACGGGTCCTTAATGGATGACTGCAGCACATCTGTGTTATAGATGATCCCAAATTCAAGGGCGCTGTTCTATGAACTGAAAATGAGTCTCTTGTTTTTCCCCTTAGAATCACAGAATGGTTTGGGCTAAAAGGCACCTTAAAGCTCACCCTGTTCCAACCCCCTGCCACGGGCAGGGACACCTTCCACTAGAGCAGGTTGCTCCAAGCCCCTGTGTCCAACCTGGCCTTGAACACTGCCAGGGATGGGGCAGCCACAGCTTCTCTGGGCACCCTGTGCCAGCGCCTCAGCACCCTCACAGGGAAGAACTTCTGCCTTATCTCCAACCTGAAGTTCCCCTGGTTTAGTTTGAACCCATCACCCCTTGTCCTGTCACTCCAGTCCCTGATGAAGAGCCCCTCTCCAGCATCCTTGTAGCCCCCTTCAGACACTGGAAGCTGCTCTGAGGTCTTCATGCAGCTTCTCTTCTCCAGGCTGAACAGTCCCAGTGTTCTCAGCCTGTCTCCATACGGGAGCTGCTCCAGCCCCTGATCATCCTCGTGGTCTCCTCTGGACTTGTTCCAACAGTTCCATGTCCTTTTTATGTTGAGGACACCAGAACTGCACACAATGCTCCAAGTGAGGTCTCAAGAGAGCAGAGCAGAGGGGCAGGATCACCTCTTTCGACCTGCTGGTCACAATCCTTTTGATGCAGCCCAGGATACACTTGGCTTTCTGGGCTGTGAGCGCAGCCCTTCCCTATTCCTTCCCAAATTCCACTGCATTTAAGTGTTTACCTGGGTGTCAAACACCAATCCTAGATGAGAACATATTCCTAGGTGAGACAGGTATATAAGGTATATAACCTCTGCGGCTTCCAATACTTGCTCCCACACCTCCCTCCATCCACAGCCCACAAGTGGGCCAAGATCATACTGGGGCTTGCTCCTTCCACTTTTCAGCATATATTTTGGGTATAGCCTTATGTATAAGGCTGATGAAGGACTGTCATTTGCTCTACCATTGTTGTCCAACTTGGCACAGCTCAGTTCACATCATAGGTACCACCATAATGCTCACTTTGTACATTAAAGATAGGCGACCTTCATTCCAGCAGCTCTTAACTGATCTTTGCAGACACTGGCTGCCGTCAGCCCCTATCAAAGACCTCTTAAAACCTCTACAGAGATCTTTAGAGAAACCTGGTAGGGGCAGGGAAACGACCCCTTAAACCTCAGGGTTTTGCAAGGAATCCCAGTAATTCCCTTGATCTTTTACTGTCCCTGGTAAATAATTTATAGGGGCAACTTCTCCGGGTTTTACAGTTCCTTGAACAAATTGCCTCCAAACCCCATAAAGTTGATGGACCAGGTTCTCCCTTTACCTCGTCTGGATCAGATGACAGAGCTGAGGGAAGCCTGGCAAGACACAAGAGGGTAAGAGAAGAAAAGCAGGTCTTACACAGTTGTGGTAATGCCAGCAGCTGGGCTGTTCCCCTCCATCTCTTCTTCCTGGCTTACCTTTGCATTAAACTCTTCTTCCTTTCGTTTTCCCAACAAATTTTTGGATAAAAAAATAACCCCTTTGGGATAAATAACTACCCCTGTCAGCAAGCTCTGTCTAAGAGGGATTTGCAGCCTCATCTGGCTGGTGCCTGCCTCCCATCTGCCTGTGGTTCCAGCTAGATCCCACACATCTCCTGCCTCACCATCACTCGCACTAGATGCTGCTAAGTCCATCTACCAAATAACAATCCCTTTTGCATACAGACACAACAACAACACTTCAGAGATGCATCTGGGCATGTAGAGCTTTCTCAGATGACCTGTGCAGATCCATGTCCCACCACTGTGCCATACGTTGCACGTCACACAAGCAGATAGCTCCTTTGCCTCACAAGATCTTGGCAATATCAGCTAAATCTGGCACAGGGAAGCAGGTCTCAAATGTGTTCATACAAGTCTCCTGAAAGCAGCCAGTTGGACTGGATAGATATCCTGTTTTGCAGCTCCCTCTGAAAGACTGCAGGCTGAGCACAGCCTTATATTAGCCAGCAGAGAATATAGAGGGCACCTCCTTATGAACACTCCAGCTGAAGCCAAGGCTTCAGCTACATCTCAACTTACTATACCTAGCACCACAGGGCTCCTGTTCATGGAGCAATGCCAGGCTCCATCACAAAATAAGACCAGATGTAAGGCTGGATATAAGGCAGAAGCTCTTCCCTGTGAGGGTGCTGAGGCGCTGGCACAGGGTGCCCAGAGAAGCTGTGGTTGCCCCATCCCTGGCAGAGTTCAAGGCCAGGTTGGACACAGGGGCTTGGAGCAAGCTGCTCTAGTGGAAGGTGTCCCTGCCTGTGGCAGGGGTTGGAACTGGATGAGCTTTAAGGTCTCTTCAACCCAAACCAGTCTGGGATTCTATGGTAAACCCTATGGAGACAGACCCCAGCAGCCCTGCAAAGATCTATAATTGAAATGTAGAGATTGGCCTAAATGGAGAATTAATGGGAGCTTCAGGATGTGGAAGCACCAAAGAGACTGGCAGAAGAAGGGTATGGAGATGGTACAGGTATTGAAGGTACCAGTATTAAGAGGTCACTCAGATCCCAGCACGTCTACATGTAATTTTGCACGGTATTTAGGTGGGGAAAATCAGGGCACAGATTGCACTGAGACTGACACAAAGAACACACTGAAACCATTGAATGTGGGTGGCAAGATGAAGAATAAAACCGAAGGCCTGAGGCTTAAAACATCAGCAAAAATGCAACTGATGTTCATAGAGATGGAGAGCAAAGATCACAACTGTCAGCCCCCAAATGGTACCAACAGCTCCTCCAAAAGCAGCACATTGTCACCAATGTAAGGAAAATCCAGGAGACAGGATGCAGATGCAATAGCTGGTGTCAATTAGGGGGTCTGTCCAAGCAAATGTGTTCACAGTTTGCTGCCAAGGAAATGCTGGTTCCCTCCTTTCGCTCTGAGATGTTCCCATGGAAAAGCCTGGTCAGGGCATCTCGGCAGCTCCTCTCCTGGGATTAGGTACCAGGGGATTTAAAGCCATTTTCAAACCTCAAGGAAAGTGGTAGATCTGGAGGGCAGAAAAAGCCTGGTTAAACACGGGTCATTTCTGGCTTGATAGCAATAGGCCTCAGGGATTCAAAAGTTGAGCGTCTCCTTTTTAATGGAGTTAATAGATTTTTATGGTAATTGATTTCCCTCTAAATCCCTTGAATACAAAGTTTAAGCTGTTTCCAAAGAAACATGAATGCATTGACTTGTTGGTAGCTGGAGGCACGCTCCTGAAACACATGGTGCTCTCCAAGAACATCCAGAGGGAATGATCTGCAGGGAGGAGATGGCCCCTTTGCAAGCAGAGGTGCAAATGATACTGAAAGCAAGAGCTCAAATCAAGTCCAAAAGGGATGCGATTGTCCCTTGTCTTTCTGAAAGCCCCTTGGACACCTTCTCTCAGAATTATGCTAACACAGTCATAGAACCATAGAATCATAGAATGCTTTGGGTTGGAAAGGACCTTAAGATCATCCAGTTCCAACTCCCCTGCCATGGGCAGGGATGCCTCACACTAAACCATGTCACTCAAGGCTCTGTCCAACCTGGCCTTGAACACTGCCCGGGATGAAGCATTTACCACTTCTTTGGGCAACTCATTCCAGCACCTCAGCACCCTCACAGTAAAGAACTTCTTCCTTATCTCTAACCTGAACTTTCCCTATTTCAGTTTGAACCCATCAGCCCTTGTCCTACCACTACAGCTCCTGATGAAGGGAAATGGCTGCATTGGCTGCATGTGCTTTTTAAGCCAAAGCTTGAATGCTTATCCAGCACCATCCTGGGTCAAGGTGTGCCCAAAAAGAACAAGGGTTTGGGTGTCCTTCATGCAGAAGAGTGCCCAAACAGCGGAAGCTGGTGGCGGTAGCGCAAAGGGCGGCAGCTTTGATGGCCAACAGCCCTCCTTGAAGATCCAGCAAACACCACATCCTCAGAGCTGTAGCTCCCTTCCACTTCTCATTGATGCATCAATTCACCTTACTCTCCTGATGGACCTTTCTCAGCTCCAGTCAATCCTGCCATGAAACACAAGGATTTTAAAGCAAGGAAACCTTCCCAAAGAGCATTCTTACTGCATTCTCCAGCATGAAGCCTGGTTAAACAGTAGTGCCAGCAATGAGAAGAAATCATTGCTCCTTGCAGAAGGGGTGAATGATTCCCCTTCCTCTCCTCAAGCAAAAGCTTTGAGAAAGTGTTTTGTTGGATGGTTTTTGTTCCTTTTTTAAAAAATCCCATTGATTTCCTGATTTAAATGGCCTGCACTGTGCAGTACTGTTTAACAGAGATGATAGGGGGTATGTCTAGTGAGGCTGCTCACTGAAAGATGAAGTGGTACCCAGAGGAATGCTGTTTTCTGCTTCGGTACCCAGCTGAAAGTGCCTGGTTTGTTCAAAGGCAGTGACTCACAAGGGCTGCTGGCTTCCCAGTCCCACCAACAAGAGGTTTAGATCCCAGAGCTGTTGCTTCCCATAGGAAACGTGGTGGGGAGATGGGGACCATGTATAAAAGCAGCTGGATTGACATCTCAACAGGTCTCCTTAGAGCACAGCAAGGGTTGGCTATGCCTTTCCTCCAGGGTGGGAGACATGCTGTGGGGTGGTTTGTGCCCATCTTTTTCTCATCCATCAGGCTCCAATATCCAACTGCACAGCTTCTGTAGTGTTCATATTGAGTCACACAACAAGGAGCAAAGCACAGGTTAGGATTTGCTCAGATCTGATGGAAACAGCCAGTTAAGGGCAAAACTTCATGGAGGAGAGAACTCCTTGGGATCTGGGCCATTCCCCACTGGGGAGAGGGCAGCAAGGCCAATGGAAAGGTGATAAATAGCTGGAGATAACTGGCAGGTTCTCTTCCCCCAGTATGGGACAACTTGCAGAGTAGTGTCCAATTGGAGCTGGTTTTGCCACCTTCCTCCTTCTGCAGAAGTTATCCGAGCAGCATCCAGGAGCATTGGATGGAGCATTGCAGCTTAGAAGCACCAAGGCGAAAAGCACAACAATACCTTATGAGTCCTGTAAATGAAAGCTGGACCCTCCTCTCCTTTCCTCCACACCGCGGTGACACCCTGCATGTCAGGTTTCCACATTAACAATAGGAAAAATACCTTCTTAGCTAAACTCGGAAACCTTTCCAAGCTGAATGTTACAATTGGATGGTTGTTGTGAAGATCATCTCCGCAAGTCTCTGCTTTCCTCTCTGAGACCCAGTTTTGGGGGGGATTGATATTTTGCTTGGAAACAGCAACGGAGGGTTTGCTGCTCACTCCTAATCTCTCCTTGCAAGCAATGCCAAGAGCACAGTGAAGGTTTGGGGTGGGTAACTCTGAAGGAGGGTTTTCACTGCTCAGAGGTCTACATGGAACAAATGGTTCGCTTCCACCCCATGGGCCTCCCCACTGGGCTTCTGATCCTAATACAGCCTTTGATAGCATCCCCTGGACATCCACAAGCTGAGAAGCATGATGTGAATCCTACTTAAAAATGAGTGATACACTTGGAAAGGAAAAAGCTGAAAGAGAAGCAAGTGATGGTGGTTAAACAGTCCTTGGGTGCATTCCCAGACACAGGGAACACCTCAAAACCAACTTCAGCTTCTTTCTGCTGCCTCCATCCAGTTTAATGCTCAGCTTTTAAATGAGCCACCCTGCTTTTGGCTGTGAGGTGATGGGAGATCCCTCAGCACGTGTGGCAAGGAGACAGGAGCTGCCCATTGACTGGGTATCACGGTTTTAAGGGTATTTGTGGGGTTTTCACCCTGTTGTCATCAGGGGCATTCATGAGATGATGCTTCTGTCTTCCCATAAAGAAGGTGAAAGGTCCCACGGGATTATGTATTGATGGAGTCAAAGGCAATACTTCCAGACAAGGAGATCAATAGATGGTGGGGGGGATGTTGGTGGAAAAAAAGGCTTGGGAAGTCAATTGATGAAGGGATTGACTGCTGGGCTGGCAGCCAGGTGGCATTCCTCAGGTTACTCACTTAGGCTGGATCTTTTCCACGTTATTCACATTGCAAAGTGCTCCTGAGCAGGACTGAGGGGACTGGGAGCTGGGACAAAGAAAACACAGATCCCAGCCTGAGGTCCCACATCCCCTGGGAACCTCTTGGTTTTGTGGCTGGATAAATTCCACAAGCAGATCCCTGTTGCCTCTCGGCTGATGGCATTTCACTGCCTCCAGGCTATTCAATTCCATCTTGCTGGAACAAGGACCATGTTGGAGCAAGCAAGGGAAGAAGGGCTTGTGCATGGGACTTGCATGTCCCATCTCCTGCTCAGGACCCACTGCAGGCAGCCTAACCCTGCCAATCTACTCTTCCAACCCCATCCAACCTCACAGACACCCTCCAGGACCTACAACCTAAATCTACACCCCGGTCAGGAGCCAACCTCAGTGGGGTACCACAAACCCACCATAACAGATGACCCCTACAGACTATGTTTGACAAAGCCTCCTAGGATGAGGATGGGCCCTGAATGTTCCCTGCTGTCTCTTGACACGGCCTCAATGCAAGTACCAGCTGCGCTCAAGTTAACAGTCCCTGCTGAAAGGGATGGAACCACCATAAATCTCAGCTTCAGTTTCTATTAAGCAAGTGAAACCCTTCCCAACTGCACCTTCCCATATTTCACTGGCATTTGCATCCTGCTGAGATGGTGCCATTAGATATACATCTTGATTTGGACTATTTTGGTCTCCCAGGTCTCATGTTCAGCACTGGCTGAGTTGCTGGGGCATTGAGGCAAGTGTGTTGTGACAGGCTGACATCTCCCTGATCATACAGCACTGCCGTAACTTGCCATTTTTACTATACACCATTATTTTTACCTCTCTACAAACTTGCTGTTCAGTGAAATCCTATTTTATACCCACTATAAACTGGTGTTAATGGTTGAGGAACTGAGAACTGGCTCCCTGTATCCATCTAGACAGGGTTTTATGGACCAACTGTGCATCCTGTTCAGCAGGATGCTCCAATCAAAGCTCCTGTGGATGCAGCTAAACCCATTTTGGACACTCCTCTCAAGTTGCTGCTGGGTCTGTGCCCACCCAAGACACAGGGAATGAGGATTTATGGACAGTGAATTGGAAAGAGGCACCCACTTCCCAGCCAGGGCAAGAGCAACCAGTCCACGAGCTGGAGCCAAGCAGTGGGGTCTGTGGAAGGATTTAAGCCCACGTCTCCCACTTTTTACATGCATTTCCTTATCGCCTTCCTTCCACTCAAAGGTGAGCCTGAAATGGACGCATCACCCACCTTTCACCACCACTTGCACCACCCCCTGGAGCTGCAGCAAGCTCAAAACAGCATTTATCCCAGCAAACAGTCACACTCACCCATCCTTCCCCAGCTTTCCCAGTCACACAGACCTCTGCTCCCTGTCTGAGCAGCCCTGGTCCCTGCCAGCCATGAAATGGTCTCCCCAGGGGAAGTTCTATTCCAAAGAACAGGCGTGAAAGGTCCCCAAATCTTAGCTCTGGCTCCCTCCAGCAGTGGTTGCAGGTCTGCTCCCTACCATGGCAGGTGACCTTTCCTATGGGAAAGGGGACATCATGAACAGGAGCAAGGGTCCAGGTAGCCAGACAAAGGAGTTGGAGCTGCCTGCTGCTTTTCTTCTCTTTTTCCCTTATCCATTATCGGGGCCAGAGGAACAAATCTGGTGGGGAGGCACTATTTGGGACAGGAAGATCTGAGGATTGCTGAAACATAAGCAGTGTTTGGGAAAGCTGGTTGGAAAAGGCAGACAAGCTTCCATGCACATAAACCCGCTTCCAGTCATGAGCCCCAGTGCACTGATATTTAAGACCAGGAAGAGCTGACAGAGCTGCTCCAGTGAGAAACCCCTGGGTAGCTGCTGTTCCAAACAGCTTCTGGGGAGGAGATATCACCCCACCAACTCCCCTTGTATAAATGAGGCTGAGGACAGTGCCAGGACCTGCAGATGGGGACACGGCCCCATATTCATGTGCCAACCTCATATTCACAAACACAACCTCAAGCACCTCCTGGCCCAATGCATCTCCCCATGCACGTGATGCTGCTTGGGCCACTGGAATCATTGAATCGTATGATCATAGAATGGCTTGGGCTGGACGGGACCTTCAAAGCTCATCTAGTCCAACCCCCCTACAATGAGCAGGGACATCTTCAAGTAGATTCAGGAGATGTCTGCAAAGCATTGGGGAGCCCAAACAGCATCATCCATCCCCTTTCTGTTTCTCCTGATCCATGCAACGGAGTGATTTCTGCAGACTCCATCACTTTATTAGAGCCACAAAGACTCTGCAGACACCCCATGAATCATCTGCCTGGTGGCCAATTTTCTCCTCTCCCCGGAAGAAAGGCACTTTCTTGTAATCCCTGATTGCAAGCAGAAATCACGTTATTTTGGGCCTACGATGGAGAGCAGCCAACTGGAATTGGTAATCACTGCTGCTCCCTGCGAGACATCATGTCAGCATCTACAGGGGAAGGCGGGGGGGGCTGATGCTGAAGGATCTCAGTCACCATAACCACTACTGAGGCAGGAAAACCTGGGATGTGTGACTTGATGCTGGGTCAGTAAAGACCCTCAAATCAGGAGCTACACACACGTGGCTGCACCCAAGCGATCACTGCATTCATTGCAAAGCTCCATTAGTCTGGGCCAGATGTAGGAAAGCAGAATCCCACTCCTGAAATCATCCTTCTTCCCCAGACAGGAATGGTCCCAGACCATCCCTTTCTGCTGCCTCTCCCATAAACCACTGAAATATCCATTCTGTCTGGAGTTATAACCAGTCCCAGGGGGGTCTGCTCCGTTGCTGTTAAAGCTTTGATCCAGGATTTGCTTTCAGCACTTGCTATTCACCAGCATCCACCTCTCACAATCCAACTGAACAAGATTAGAAGAAAACTAACTCCTTATTAAGGAATAGCTCCTTATTCCACTGGTGGGAAATCCACTGGGGTCAGATTCTGCCCATTGCAATGCTCAGACATCATGTGTGCATCAAAGGAAGCCACAGGAACCCAATTCCTCCCAGAACACATCAACCCCCCCCAAACCAACCCACCATGTGCTGCACACAACAGCACTTCACCAACTCTCCCTGCCTCCACAACCAGCTGATGCCCCTGAGTCACTCCCCATCATGGGAAATGCAAATTCACTCAAAAATCCAGATTTCAGACAAGTTTGGGGCATCTCAGACACTTCTGAAACAGCAGCGAGGGGTTTGTGCCATGCACGGGGAAGCTGGGGGGCTTTTTGCATCCTCTTCATCCTCCCCATCACCCCCATCCCGTTCTCACGCCTTTGATGTCACGGTTCATTTCCCTGCAACCCGAGAATGGGGAGAGCAGAAACGCACACAGCAGAGCATAGAAAACCCAGTGACAGTGCAGATGGACACACAGACAGCAAGGGACAGACAGACAGCACTGCTTACCCGGGCCGCGCCACCGCGCATTGGCTTCTCCCTATGGATGAGAGGGTCCAACAACCCCAGGAACAGGCATCAGCATCGGCCAGGCTGCAGTGAAACTCCCCGCACGCTTGGAAGAAGAAGTTATGAGGCAGGAGGAGGGGCTGCTCCAGGCATTCCCCCCTTCCACCTCTGACTCCTTCTCCGAGGGCCGGCAGCTGGGATGGAAGCAGTGGAGGGGAGGTTGGGATAGGGGATGCCACCCCATAGGAATGCTGGAGTGAAGAGGAGGGGAGGGAAAACACAAATCCTTACCTTGTGGGCACAAAATAGTAATAAAATAACTGGGATGTTTGCAGAGGAAGGGGCCAGTGTGGGGAAAAGGTTGGGAGGAGGGGAGGGAAAGTCTCTATTTCTAGGAGGTCAATGAGCTCAGGTTGATATTAGCACGAGGAGAGGATGGGAAATGCCAGAAGTGGGGTGCAAAACTGATATATGGGTCTGATTCAGGGGTCTGACATTGCTGGGAGGGTATGAAGGGGCCAGAGTCAAGATATCTCGAAGTAAATCGTGATTTCACTTTATCTGTCTCATCTCACAATGGCAAAGAGCTTTTTAGAGATGGTCTCTTAGATGGAGGACGTTAGCAGCGATATTAAGAAACTGAGGCACAGGATGGTGAAAGGGATGCAGGTGTATTTGGTATGCAAACCCTGTTGGATAAATGGGAAATGACCCCATAATATTTACCATATATGAGAAATGACCCCAAAAAGGACACACGTGCCACTTGGGACGGTGGAGTGATCACAAAGATCTAGATGAGATGGGTATGCTCTTCTTGCAGGGCTCAGAATGGGTGAGATGGAAGATGAAGCCCCCTACTACTAGGAAGGAGATCAGTGCCAGAGAGGGTCTGAGGAGCACATCCATTCTACCACCTTCATGGAGCATAAGGGACGCCCATCCACAACCACCTCCCAGGTCTATCAAAGCCAGATACACCCCACAGCAGCCCAGCAGTGGGGTGAAACCCCCTTCAGCCACCCCTTGAGCTTACACCACACAAACAGAGATTCCACCTCAGGAAAAGACCCAGCGGAAGAACCAGGGACTCCACATCCCAAAATCCTGATTTTTGTGCTCAAAATAGGGGCTGTTCCCCACACCATCAGTTATTTTGCAGTGCCAGGGGTCCTGAGAACTCCAGATCCAAGGAAGAACAGGTCACGTCACAGTAGGTCCTATCCATCCCAGCTTCTGGCCAAGTGATAATAAACAGGTCAAAGACATAAAGGAAGAGTGAAAGACAGGAGCCCCCAGGGTGAGCAGGAACACACTGGGTTGTGATATTAAGCAGGAGGGAATCCCAGCCCCATCCTGACCCTGAAGGTCCAGGTGAAGCCAAAGGGGATGGGGAGATGAAGAGGATGTACAAAGTGTCCCCAGGGCTCCATCTTTTATTACTGCTTCTGGGACCATCACAGCCCCATCGGTAAATAAGAGTACCCTCAAAGGGCTGCTAGAAGACATAAATCAGTGTCTGCTTCCAGGTGTGCAGGTTTAACAGTAAGGATAGAGCAGTGCAGCTCTTCCCATCCCTCCCCACCAGCTTGAGCCCGCAGGGAGAACACTTAGGCTGATGTTTTCCCACTCCAGCAAAGTATCCCAGGAGTTAACTGTTTCCTGACCATATATACTCACATTTTCTTCCCTCTACTCAGAGCATTCCTGGCTGAAAACATCACCCAAAGCTCTCCAGGATTTAAGCAGTAGGATTGCCTGCAGATCCCAGGCTTCAGAGGAGCACTCCTTAAGGCTCAGGCTTAACAACTGAATCTAATTGAACCATATAAAGCTTCCTAAAGCCCTGAATGCCTCGTTATCAGGCTGAATAGGCTTAATTGCAATTGTATCTGCATTCAGCAATTGAATCTTCTCACAAGCCCTGAGTGGGGCAATCAGGAGATGCTTGTGCCATGCAGCTCAAGTGCATTTCCAGCACAGCAGGGCTGCAATTGCCAATTGGAGGTGCCCAAAGCTATGGCAGGAGTTGTGGTTTTAATCCAGGTCCACTGGAGTTCCTCCTGGGCATATGTGGCTTCTTGCTGTATTCAGAATATAAGAAGCAACCCAATGGGCTTTCTTGCCCTTTTCTGTCTCCAGGGTCACTAATGATAAGGCAGTTTGCAGCATGATGGGGGTCAGTCTCATCTACAGCCTGCACCAAGAGTCACAGCGATGATGAGGCTGGCTGTCCTGTGTGTCCAGACCTCCTGGTTGGCTTCTCAGTGCCTAAAGGGGCTACAGGAAACCTGGAGAGGGGCTTTGGACAAGGGCCTGTAGGGACAGGACAAGGGGAATGGCTTTAACCTGCCAGAGGGGAGACTGAGATGAGCTCTTAGGCAGAAGCTCTTCCCTGTGAGGGTGCTGAGGCACTGGCACAGGGTGCCCAGAGAAGCTGTGGCTGCCCCATCCCTGGCAGTGTTCAAGGCCAGGTTGGACACAGGGTCTTGGAGCAAGCTGCTCTAGTGGAAGGTGTCCCTGTTCGTGGCAGGGGTTGGAACTGGATGAGCGTTAAGGTCCCTTCCAACACAAACCATTGCATGATTCTGTGATAAATCTTTAACACCTGATTATGTGATACATAAGCGTGCTAGCTGGGGTGGCAGAGCCATGTCACTCAGTTAATAACCCAGCACAGCACTGTGCCAGCACAGCTGAAATGAAATTTCCCATTCTCAAGCCTAATTTGCTTGGCACTAGCTCAGGGATATCTACAGGCACCTGCATCATGACCACATCCAACTCCTCTGTCCTAATCTGCAAGGATGACCATGCTGAGCAATGAGAAGAAACCAAAGGTGTGGAGCATCTCCATCTCAGTGTGGGGCTGTAGAGATTGGGCCCATCTAGCTGCTAACTTGTTTGTGTGCCACCCTTCCCCAAGGAACTGTTCTCAGTTCACGTGGAAGTTTTATGTTCAGTTGTTGAGCAGTAGAGGTGAACACCTGGAGCTGAACAACCCTGTATGTTGTTACCAAACCCTAGAGCCAAACAGCCTCCATCAAAGGGATGGAGCAGGGGTGAGGAATGAAATTGGTTCTTTAATTGTCAACCAAGAAAAAGGGGGGAATATCAAACAAGGCCAAGTGCAAATCATAGAAATAAACTGTGCTGAAGCATATTTGGGACCTTTCCAAGAGAGGCTTCTCAGCTACTCAAGCAATCAGCAATATTTTAAAGCAATCAAGGGAGAGTAAGGGAAGGCAAACAAAGAGGAGCATTCATGGGCAGTCGTCACTCGCCTCAATGCCAACCTTCCTGGAGAGGAAAGACTTCCCATTTTCTAAACTTCAGGCTTAATATTTAGCAAAATGTCTTGGTCCCAACACATAATTCATCAGATAAAAGCAGGGAGAGGTTCAGCAGTGTTTGCTGATCCCCAACCACCTCTGCCTTGAGAAACCATTGAAAGGAAACCAGCCCTTGTTGTTCATGCCCTTGTCCTTCATTAGCCTGAGGCCTAGAAAGCAGACATGGGGCCGGTGCAGAGGTACAGCAGAGCCCTCATGGGGCTGAGAGGTTGGGTACATGAGGTCTCATTCAGACCAGTTGTGCCATGATGGTTCTTATCACTCCCACTCCAAGATAAATGCTCTCATTTGATAAGCCCAGCCCCAAAATCACTGGAGCCACTTTTCCTCTTGTCCAAAATCAGGTTCCCAGTTGTTTTCGTTGTTGAATTTTCCCATTCTGCCATCACCCCTTGCAGATCTCTCCTTTCCTTTCCTATTTATCTGCCACTTCACTCTTCTTACATGAAGGTTCTGAGCAGCTTCATTTCTTCAGTCTTTCCCTCCCCTTCTCTAACTGCCTTTTCCCAGCTTCCCAGGGCACTTCGACATCTCCACCCAACTGCAGAGCGCTCCAGAAGGTCCACCATAGCTTAACCTGGTCCTGTGTCCATTGAACTCCGCAGAAATAGTTCCTCAGGACAAGGTCACTGGTGACATCCTGAGCTTGATTCAGATGAAAGCAGACTGGCATCTAATGGCACCTGAGATGTCTTTAGCTATCTGGGACATTGACTTGGTCACTCATTTCCTAGTTCTTTGTACTTCTGATTTGTAAGACATACCTGGATGGGAATAAACCTTATTTCACCCTCAACCCATCTCTCAAGAAGGACCAACAAAAGGCAGGTGGAGGGACATAGCAACGGAGAAAAGCTGAACTTGAAGTCTGCCCCTTTCTGGATGAAGCTTTGTGGGATCACCTCCGAAGCGTGAGGTTGCACCGAGACATGAGGTGACCCTGGACTTCTACAAGAGAGGCACTTAACACCCTATAGACACTCAATACCCTCCACAAAGCTTGCAGGAGGGTTATAGCCCTTTAATAGTGACCATGGCCAGCGTAGATGCATCTCAGCTCCCATTCTCTTCCACAGGCAGATGGGGAAGCTGTTACCTTGAGACATTTAAAGCTGCTTTCACCAGTCCTCTTTGTCCCCATCCTCTCTATGGGTGCTACTATATGAGTAAGTGTTAACCCTTTTCCATCAAAAGCAGTCAGGTCAGCAAAACCTATTATTTAAGCTTACTAGAACACAATCTCACTAGCCAGCATAACACAGGTGTAAATGGGATTACATGAAGTGGGTCCTCCTGATCACTGCAGTTCAAACTGGTTCTCCCTGCAGACATGTTTCACCCTTTCGTTTATTCATTTCCATGCTGAGATTTGCTCATTTTGTGAAGGAAAACGCCAGCAGCAAGAGGAAACATTGAACCAGTACCCAGAGAGACAATAGCACTCCCCCTTAATGCAGTGATGTGGTTTTGAAGAAGGGAATTGTTTCAGTTCTTTGGAAAAGTAATTAAAGAACACAAAGATATGAGGAAACCTTACTTCCAGTTGGCAGCAACGAGCTGCATTTGATCTGCAGCGTGAAACCAAGAGCAGCCACAGAGTATCAGGGCAAGGGAGCACAGATTAGCTAGAGGAGGCAGAGGTTTGGTATGGGACATTGGTACTTATCAAAGCGTGACCCTCACCTTATGCCCTGTGCAGGATATATTGCAAACAACTAAATGTTCCCACTCTACTCTTCATCAGCTTAAAAATAAAGAAAGAGAAATCATATAAATGATCTTCTTTCCACCATTAGTGCATTTTAAGGTGTTCTAAATATAGGATGACATAAATCTCACAGGAAAAGTGTTTTTTCTCTACAAGAACCAGAAATAGCTTCTACAGTGCTACAGGGAACCTTTAAACATGCATATTCAGGAAACTGAAGGCAAGACTGTACCATACCATGCAGAAAGAGAGGCAAATCTCCTGGGAGCTCTGAACCAGTGGATACATCATAGTGTAGCATCCAGATGCACTGACTTCAGAAGCAGCAGATCTGCACCGCTGACTGCCAGGTTGGGATGTGCTGCTGTCAGGCCCAGAGCTACTGGGGTTACTGGTGAGAAGCTGGATTGCAGTTCAGAGATATGGCCCAAGTGGTGGTGTGGAGCTTTCCATCCTCTCCACCCAGAAAGATGGTCCAAGATGCATGCCCATAGTGGGCAGGTGGCAAAAATACTGTCAGGGATGAAAAGGTGACCTCATTTTGGTAATTGAGAACAGAAGCAGGCTGAGCTGTCAATGTCCAAGCCAATCATGCCCTCTCAATCTTGCAATGCTTGTAGACTAAGAGGTCCTGGCCTTAGTCTCGATGCGCGCTCCCAGTGGAGCCCCCATAGGATGGCCCCCATGGGAAGCAAAATAACAGACAAAAAGAGAAGAGAATTTGTGATCTTGAGACAGCTATGAAGAAACCAGAGATGCTGCCAGAGTGTGCCATCCTGTTCCAATGGGACTCATCCCATTCCAATGAGGAATCCAGTTCAGGAGCCTAGTTACTGCCAGGACTGCTGCTCACTTTGGGTCCCTCCATCATAGGGGCAGGAAAAATCTGGGCAAAACTCTGCTGTCAAAATAATGTAACTTTGGTTGCAGAAAAAACATCAGAAGAGTTGGAATATTTAAAGTTTGATCCATGTGATAACTTCCATTTGTCATTTCAAAGCACATTTTGGAGTCCAGGAGAGGGAAATCTCTCCTTTGTAGATGTTCTCATCCTGAAACCACTGGCATACCTGAAAACATCCTTGTCCAGCACAGCAACACCCAGCACAGAAGGTGTTACAACAGCACTATTTGCAAGCGGTACCTTTGTCCCTTGCTGTACTAAGGTCTTCCTTGCAGAGTTAGGGGATGGAGCCTGATTACTTTCCCACCCAGGTTGGAGACTCAGACCATTTTCCCATCACTGGGAAAGCTGTTTTCTCAGGCTGCTTTGCTCTGTGAGCTCATTTCAGTCTGACAGGCAGAGCCAGCTAGTGTTACACTCCAGGAACGGGTATGATTTGCAATTCAGTGCATTAGGGACCGCCGTAATTGCAGAAGAGGGTGACCCTTTGCTTCCAATTCAGCAGCAGTTTTTGCCTGCCCTGCTTTTTGTAGCAGTCACGTGCAGCCATTTATGTGAAGCCACTTGCAGTGACTCAAAAACCATGCTCAAATTTTGCCTCTTTTCGCCATTTACTAAATCAAAGAGGAAATAAAGCAAAGAAAAGCCTTCAAAGAGCCCCACAGTGGTTAAGCCTGTAAGTACCTATAAGTTAAGCCTCTAAGTACCAGCCAGACAGTGAAGTGCAGAGACTCAGCCAAAAACTTCCCCTTGACTCTGCCCATGTTTACGCAAGCACTGCAGTGTTGCCTGCTTTAAATACGCACAAATGTCATGTGTTTTAAGCAAACCAGCATTAAATAGCTGTGTGTTGTATAGATGGGGAGATTAAGGGCTTAGCTCCATGAGCAAACTACTGTGGTTTAACAAAACACAATGCACAAGCAGAGAGGAAGCCTTCAAGCAAGAAAATGCTCCTAGGCCAGTATATGTGCAAGGGGAAAAGTGTTATTTTTGGGAGAGAGGAAGAGGTGTGAAATCATACTGGCCAGGGGCAGTGCAGGATCATGTACATGGGAATACATACGGTTATATAGGCTCAGCTGATGCCCAACAACTTGTTAAGACACCGCGGGTTTGATGCCTTTGCCTAAAACCAGGCATTTAGTGCTGTAAGAGGTGCCACCAGGCATCGGGAAAAAGGGAGAGCTCTCCTCCTGAAGAGGCTTTTGGAGGCCTGAAGAGATAATCCAGAACCTGAAAATACAGTGGATATTCACATGTTCAGGCCACTGAACCCATCCCCATGTCTGATCCCTATGGCGCTGGGACTGCTGACAGCTAATCCTCCCTTCTGGCATGTCCTATACCACCAGCACAGGATGGATCACAGGTGTCTGTCATGTTGCTGTGGGCCTCATTTCTCTTTAATTCATCAAAATAAAACCAGAGGAGCCCATGTTGCCAATAAAATCCTTACCATTAGATGCTGAATGTGAATGACTGAGCAGCAGCAACAAGGATGGTCACTGGAGAACAGGATGCTGCGACATGCAAGAGCTCCTGCAGAAAGCAGACCACTGGTGTCCCCACACATACATGTGCATACAGGAGCAGTGTTCACAGTCTCTTCACCTAGTGCTATCCCACCCTGTTCCTTGGGAGGGTTTCATATTTTGAGCCATTTCAAGATTTCCCTGCCTGCAAACCAGAGTTTTCCAAAAAGAAAAGCATACAGAGCACAGCTTCAAATGCTTGTTTTTCTTATGGAAGAACAGAATCCATTCTCCTATCTGATAAAATACTGCCAACTGAAGTCATTTTAAAGCACATAAATAAAAACGATCCTTTTAGAAAGCAGCCACACAGCACTCTTTCACTTTACAGCATCTAAACTGCTGAGCCTGATGCTCTGAGGTGTCACAGACCCACCTTCATTTCTGAAAAAGGATGACTTCAAAGATAATCTCATCATCTCTGGTGGCCTGAGCTACACTTTGGGATGTCTGGGAGCCACTAAGACTCAGTTACAGGGCAGAGAAGGAAAGGCACTGGGTATGTTGGGGGTCCCATTAGGCTCCATCAGCAAAAGTCATCCAAAGAGTTGGGAGAGGACGCAGACACACAGCTCATAGAATCATAGAATCATAGAATAGTTACGGTTGGAAAGGACCTTAAGATCATCCAGTTCCAACCTCCCTGCCATGGGCAGAGACACCTCACACTAAACCATGTCACCCAAGGCCTCATCCAACCTGGCCTTGAACACCAAGGATGGGGCATTCACAACCTCCCTGGGCAACCCATTCCAGTGCCTCACCACCCTCTCAGTAAAGAATTTCTTCCTTAGATCCAATCTAAACTTCCCCTGTTTCAGTTTGAACCCGTTACCCCTTGTCCTGTCACTGCAGTCCCTAGTGAATAGTCCCTCCCCAGCACCCCTATAGCCCCCCTTCAGATACTGGAAGGCTGCTATGAGGTCTCCACGCAGCCTTCTCTTCTCCAGGCTGAACAGCCCCAACTCATCATCTGCACACGGTTCTGCTTGCTCAGTGCTTGCTCTGATGGACAATACAGCACAGCCAAAGAACAGATTGGATGTCACTGAGTGGTAAAATCACAGTTTAGGTCAGGAAAGGAGCCCCAGAGGACCAACTTCCTTCTTCAAGCTCAACAGACCCAAAGCATCTCCTCGTACATCTCAACCCCCAACCATCTCAGTGGCCTCCACTGGACTCACTCCAGTGTATCAATAACCTTCCCATACTGTGTATGTATTGATACATACAGTGTATCAATAACCTCTTCAAAATTGGTCACTGCACTCCAAATACCACCTCACAAGTGCCAGACGGAGGGAAGGATCTGCTGGAGCTGCTGGCTTCACTCTTAGAAACACAGCCCAAGATGAAATTAGGCTCATTTGCTTCTAGGACACATTGCTAAGCTCAGCATCCACCCCTCTTTGCTCATTCTGTAGGGTGGTTTTTCAACCTTTTAATGCGTATTTCTTGGAAGGGAGGCATGTGCTGTTGTGTTATATCTCAGCCCAGGGCTCCTCATTCACAGAGATCACATTTTACATCAGCTCCTTCCCCCTTGAGCAGCAGATGCTGCCTGTACTTGACAAGCTTCCCATCCATTCCTGTCCCAAGCCAGCTGAAAATCATAGCTTCAAAACTCAATTTGGAGATGCAGGGAGGAACAGGGGAGCTCCTGGGCTTCTTTATACTTAATGCTGCTCAGCAAGTTCATTTATCTTCCCTGTCAAAGCACACAGCTCGGTAGGACGCTGCCCCTGCCATTCCTGCAACTAAAAGGAAAGTATTAAACATCTGAATACTCCAAGACTTCAGAGCCTCCTCTTGTTCTAGGATATATGGATGGAAGTGGTGGGAAGTGCCACGCCTCTCACTGTCTTCACATATGGAGGAAGGATGGGAACTGACTCACCAAGAAGTCAGGCCCTGTGGGATGGGGAGGGCAGCTGCATTTGCCCTCAAATTCGTGCAGTGAATCACAGAATCACAGAATGGTTTGGGTTGGAAAGGACCTTAACATCATCCAGTTCCAACCCCTTCCATGGGCAGAGACACTTCATACTTAACCCAGCACCCACAGCCTCGTGCATTCTGATTGCAACCAACAGATGTTGAGGGTATAATCCCCATTGGAAGCAGGAGCACACCCCCTCCCAGCAACTTCCACCAGGTTCAACTCCTCATATCCCACTTTTCTTCATCATCAACACCAAACTACCATTCCTTTGCCAAGTTTCATGGTAATCCCTGCCCAGAGCTCTGCTTTTGAGGAAGAAAGGGCTGGAAAGCTCCAGATGTTTGGAATCACATCCAGCCCCACCTCAGGGCAAGGCACCACATCTTCCAGTCCACAGGAACACTGCACAAGGGAGGTGAACTGAGATGATGGCTGAAAGCAGCAGAACGAAACCCATCTAAAATGGAAGTTTCAACATCTCAGTATTTCAGATCTTCCCCGGGCATTGTTTGGAGCACATGAACCAAATCAACCACTTCCAGCCTGTGCCAGGGCACAGGGAAGCCAAGATGTTTTCAACAGGCAGCAATCAAAACACAGCATGTATATAGTTCCTTCTTGTAACCTTCCTGCTGAGGTTCAGGCTATTAAAGCAGCTGTAGCGTGGCTTTGGGGGCTGATAAGGGGGCATGAAACATCTCCTCTCAAAACTGAAATACATATACACCTATCAGCTATTTGATGCCTTATGGGAGGGGAATCCAGTGGCTACCCGCATACAGGTGGTGCTGGACCAAGGACAAATGGTCCTCCAGTATCTTATAGCAGAGCCACTGAAAGGGGAAGAGAGGTCACCCTGCTCTCCCTCTAAATGCTGTTTGGACCCAGGCAGAACCTTGTTGTGAAGAGCCAAAAGCATTATCATACCAGTAGGGTGCAAGTTGGGTCCAACCAGACCTTCCTGAATCATCAGTGACTCCGATGGATTGTCACCTCTGGATCCAGGCTAACACCACAAAGCATGGATATTTTTTCCTGTCTACAACACAGCATTATGGTGGGTTTGTGGGTACACTTCGCCTGCAAACTTCCATTTATATCAGGTTCAATAGTTACCTAGCTAAAGATGCCTTCTTTTCAGTGCCAGACCTATAGGCACCTTTGGGCACTGACATTCTCTTGTCTCGTATTCCATAAGACCAACCCAGCAAGCATTGACCACCAGGACTGACCAAAGCAGACCCCTAGAACAATGTATAGAACACAGGGAAATGGTTTCTGTCTTCAAACCAGTGTCACCACAAGCACTCCTTTTGCTGGAAAGGTGAGAGATGACAAGTGTGAAGGGCCACTGGCCTGAACGGGCCTCCAGGGAATTACCTGGGGTACCAACGTGAGGCATCCTTTGGTGCTGCTGAGTTTACAGTGAGAGAGAAAAGGACTAAACCAGATCTCCAGATTGGCATATGGCTGTTTTTGGAGATGCCCACATGCTGCCTGGAAACCATCAGGATGCTCTATAGCTCCTATCCCAGCATGATCCCCCTCTTTCCACAGGCAACCTTGCACTTCCCTCCCCACCGCAGCCTTGCTGTCTCAAACTCTACCCTTTTATTTCAGTGTCACCTGGGGCTGAAGGGACCATCCCTTTGCTTTCTGTTAAAGACACCTGCAAAGACAGATTCATATGTCTTATCCATCCTTTCCTGATGTCTGTCCAAGTCTTTCCTCAGTACCACAATCTTTGAAAGCACTCTCAGCATGATTTGCCTGTGGAAACAAATGAATTGTGGTCAGTCTATCTGTACATCTGTATCTTGGGGCTTTTTCCATCTTCCCAACAAAATTCTAAGCCAGATCTCACAGAAATCAACAGCCAGGGAGGGTCTGTAAAGTGCCTTGTCCCAGATATCCCAGCTACAGGAAAAATCAGCATGTAGGTCCCGGAGAAACTAGACTGAAGGGAAGACTCAACAGTGAAGGCAATATCACTTGGAACACCATGGAGGGGAAATACCCCTTACTAAACTGGAGATGGATTAGGAACTACTTCTTCCATCAAATCCCCCAATACAGAAGGCACATGTGTCTATGCTGGCTGGAGAAATGCCTTGAGATTAAAACCAAGCCAAGTCCTCTAAACAAGAAGTCACTAAATAAATGAAATTAAGCCCGATCAGAAGCAACAGAGACCTCCCCCCATTGGAAATAACACAGAACACATTTCCCTCTTTGTAGCTGACTGCTCTGTGGGAGGTATAACGAAATATCCTGCTGGGATATATCCCTTGCCATCAGGATACCACAGCAAGATGGGACTGGGGAAGCTGGTCTGGAGTCTCTGCTGTCCTGGTCACACATCCCATTTCAATTACTGGCACCGTTTGGTTACCCAGTTCACTCTCACTTCAGGCAACTGGATACAGGGCAGATGCTGGAAACAGGAAACACAGCAGTGAAGTCCCAAGACTACACAGGGACAGCAATGTGGGGAGCGTTACATGATGTTTCCTCATGTGATAACAGCATTTTGTGCTTCCTGGTGGTGTGTTCTCTCTTAGGGGCATCTAATCTAGAGCAGTTGGGTGGTTTTCATCAGATGAGGACGTGGTTATGGTATGGCACTGACTGTTCATCCAGCTTTTGGCAAGCCAACGTGGAAACACTTGGTAGAAGTACAGTCTCGTAAGACTGTCTCGTAACTCAGATACAAATGCTTGTCCCAGTCTTGCAAGGTGCTTCAAATCCAGAAAGTCATCATCTTTCAGTTACCTGTGGTCACCAATACAAAGCTCCAGGGGTCTTAAAAATGACAGCAATATGCAGTAGGGGTTAAAAAAGGCAGTAGATCATGGTTTGCTTGGGAAGCACTTTCCTGAGTTCACTGAACACAAAGAAGCAACTTCTAAACATCTCAAACCTGATATGGACTACCAAGACCACACAATTCTCCCCAAATATTAGTGAGAGCTCTCATGGTTTGACCTTATCCATCAAGACCTCAAAATGAATGGTGAATGAAGGAAACCTTATCTCTACCATGAGCAGAAGCTGAAATGAATGTAGTGTGCCTGATCACTCAAAAATGGACCTTTCAGCTTAAAACTATCAGTCCAAGGCTGGAAGGCAGCAGGAAGCACTGCCAAGCTGCCTCAGACACAAGCCTTCACGAGTAAGTTGATCGCTATTTAGATAATTTTTCATTATTTAGAGCATATTCTGTAAAAAATCTGTGTCTCAGCTCATTTTTAGGTAAGTTCCAGCAGTTTATACAACTTTGAGAACATGCATAGAAGACATGAGTGTCTTTTTCATATGAAGGGAGACAGGGAACAGAACCCTTCACCCTTCAAGGGTGTTGTATTGGAAGCCACTGGGCTAAATACAACCTCACAAATAGGTAATTAGCATCCTAGCAATTCATATCCTTGTTCTCTATTAATACCCACTGAACTTCACTCAGTCACAGATTTACCTGGAAAACCTTGGAGTGACTTTGCCCTAATCACTACTGATAGCAACCGCAGCAAATACATCATGCGACATTTCTCCTCATCAGGGATTGTAGTGATAGGACAAAGGCGGATGGGTTCAAACTGAAACAAGATTTGGATCTAAGGCAGAAGCTCTTCCCTGTGAGGGTGCTGAGGCGCTGGCACAGGGTGCCCAGAGAAGCTGTGGCTGCCCCATCCCTGGCAGTGTTCAAGGCCAGGTTGGACACAGGGGCTTGGAGCAAGCTGCTCTAGTGGAAGGTGTCCCTGCCCGTGGCAGGGGTTGGAGCTGGAAGAGCTTTAAGGTCCCTTCCAACACAAACCAGTCTGGGATTCTGACACAGCTGCATCACTGTCCAAATGTCCCGTCCCTGCTCCCTCTGGGCTTTCCTGACCACAGGCTTATGTCACAGTAAGAACCATCAAGCCCCTTCCATTAGAGTTAGTTAGGCTGGGCTTGACTGCCCATGAAGCATCAGATTGAAGGTGTCTAACCTGGTGGCAATGACAACAAATCAGGATAAAACACTACATTTTGAGGCTATGAAGCATCCCTCCCAGAACATTAGGCACTTGGGAGCTAATACCATTGCAGGCTAGGAGTTAACAAAGGATTTTCTTTCCATGGCGTAATAAAGGCGTATTGTGTCTTTAGCAGGAAGCTTCTTGCTCTTGTAATAAGACTGTTCAAGAACTGTGTCTGCAGGACAAATGCCTCCATAAGGGGTTATGAATCTGGAAGCACAAATGATGTGGGATAACAGACTTAAAAATGGGATCAAAGAGGGAAAATTTTGGGCATCAGGAGTGTACAAGGCCCTTGCAGGAGTAAGTGAGGGTACAGGGCACTGCTTGCAACCCCTTGTATTCTAAAAAGCAAAGAAAGATCTACCTGAAAAACATCATCATAATTTTTTTCTCAGATGAGAGTACCTACTGTGTACAAGGGAAGAAAAGGAAAAGCTTTTTAGTGCATCCCAAGAGCAACTTCAATACTTGTGCCCTTCAGTGCTCAGCCTGACAAGGTGCAACTCACGAAAGGATGCCCAAGTAATCCACATTGGGGAGCTCTGCTTGGCACTATTAACTTTTCCAGGAGCAAAAAGGAGCCCCAGAGCACAGCAGATTCCTGCCACAGCTGCATTCCCCCGAGGTGTCTCTCCAAAGGATCATATCCTCACCTTTCACCAGGGCTGGCGTTTCTATTTCACACTTAACACATCCACACCAGCAACCCAATGATGCTGTGGAAGCACTTAAAGGTAACAGGACACTCAAAGTGATTGATCTATAGATAATTTACCTTGGCAAGGAGGGCTACGAGTCAGCTATCAGGTGGACTGACAAATGCTGCACTCCCTCATGCAGGGGTGAATAGATTCCCTGGATAATGGCATGTCTACAGCATCAAGAAGTTAAATTATTAGTAGTGCTGCTGTAACACAGAGACTGATGAGGACATGCTCTAAAAGGGCCCCAAAACCCTTCAGCGAAACTAATGTTCCTTCCAATGTGCATGTGGTCAAATCTCACTGTTCTGGATCATGTTGTCAGAATTAAAAGAAGTTGAAAGGAAGAATATTAACAGACTTCTTGCCTTCTTGTCTATGTTTCTTGAACAGAGAAAGGGTGTCCTCTGTTACCAGCCTTTCCTGGGATCATTGCAGGGACACCTTCCACTAGAGCAGCTTGCTCCAAGCCCCTGTGTCCAACCTGGCCTTGAACACTGCCAGGGATGGGGCAGCCACAGCTTCTCTGGGCACCCTGGGCCAGCGCCTCAGCACCCTCACAGGGAAGAGCTTCTGCCTAAGAGCTCATCTCAGTCTCCCCTCTGGCAGGTTAAAGCCATTCCCCTTGTCCTGTCCCTACAGGCCCTTGTCCAAAGCCCCTCTCCAAGTCTCTTGTAGGCCCCCTTTAGGTATTCAAAGACTGCTGTGTTGCTCTACCAAGGGAAGAAGTGTTTGTGGCTGTTCTATAGGGAATTAAAAGGAGAGTAGATATGAAAAGAAGGATAGAAGACATTTATGTCATGAAACACCATGAGGCTGAGACTGCTGCTTTAGAAGAGAAAAAAATGGGTCAGTATAAAACTAGCTGCCATGTATCAAACTCTCCACATGGTCAAGAGCTGTTTGACTCCATAGGTTAAATGGCTGAAGGGTGGGAGACAGCTTCATCTTCCCTGGCCTCCCACCACTCCTCAGTAGGGCACAAGCAGACTGGGCATGCCAAAGGCAGACTGATGGGTTTGACTTGCCCCCTAGGGACCCTGCTTACCTGGCAACCCTGTGCTATTACAGCCTTGATGACAGCCACCTAACACAGCATTAGTATAGGACCCCAACTGCAAGCCAAGCGCAGCTGAGATCTGCACATAGATTGAAAATCTGACACATGTGAATAGAAAGAATAGCCAGGGATTGTTAAAAATCATAAAAGCCACTCCTATATATGAGATTTCAAGCCTCCACTTCAGATTTTATCTATCCTGTATATACTAGGGTACAGGATTAGAACTAATGCAGAGGGAGGGCAAATTATCCCTAAATGTGCATCATACGCAGCACACATCTCCTGAATCCAAACATCCCAAAGGATACTCAGGGAACCTCACAGATTTCCTCTTTTCTGTCCTTTTCCAAATATATTTTGCTAAAAGTAGATTTTAACAAACCCCAAAATTCATTAGGAGGTCACAAGGTAAAACTCCAGGACAGAGATAACAACAAGGTACAGAATAGCCCCTCACTTTCCCCCTTTGCAATATATTTTGCTGTAGTCTAAATCAAAATCAGGGTTATGTTATCTCATCTCTTCACTCTGGACTGGGACCCACAGTGAGTATAATATAACTCTTCCATTTTCACTTACCTTGTCCATAAGAGGTAAAATGAAAGCAAATGAGACTCGGCACCTGTAACGCATCCCACACTTGCTTCTTCCTCTGAAGCCTCGCCAAGGATCGAGATGGAGCTGGAAAAGGGAAGATGAAAAGCTCAGCCTCTGTGGAGGACACAGTGAAAATCCTGCAGACTCTGGGAAAACTAAGCTGAGAGTCAACCCTGCTGACTCGTTCTGCCAGAGAGCTGCAGCTGGTGCCAGCGAAATATTTATGCAAAGATAGCAGATGTTGCGAGCAAAGTATGAAGAGAAACATGAGAGCTGCTGTATTAGGTCAGTGCTTGCTTTCTACAATGGACAACATCAGATTCCTACTTGCTATCCAGTGCACGGTTTGCTTCCTACAATGGCCATCTGATGTTGGCCATTGTAGGAAGAAAACCCTACACTGGGTAGCACATGGAGACACCTCCATCCTTCCAGCCTCCAGTGACCAATAGCTCAGGGACAATGTGAGGCACAGACTGCACCTTGGAAATGTCTTTGTATTTAATACCCTGCATGATTTTTCCTTCTATGAATCTTAGAATCAACCAGGTTGGAAAAGCCCTTTAAGCTCATCCAGGTCAACCGTTCCCAGCACTGCCAAGGCCACCACTAACCCATGGCACTGAGGGCCTCGTCTCTATGGTGCAGGGACGGTGACTCCAGCCCTGCCCTGGGCAGCCTGTGCCAATGCCTGAGCACCCTTTGGGGAAGGAATTGTTCCCAAATGTTTCTTCTTAATTTGAAGAAACTTCTTACTTTGGAAACCATTTACACTTTACGCATTCCCAACGTCCCATGGCAATGAGTTCCACAGGTTTACTAAGTGCTGCACGATGTTGTTATGTCCTTTCACTAGTTTTCAACCTCAATCCTGCTTGCTTCGTATAGTGCCACTCGATTCTTGTATAACAACAAACATTAAAGGTTTTTAAACCTTGGAGAAACATTGCCCATTTCTTCCATATGATCCCTACCATCTCTAAGGCTAGGAAACATGATTTTTGTACATCAGAGGCAATATCAGAAATACATTTAAGCACTAACGGCAACCGAGATAGTACCGAAGTGCCTGTGCCCATGGAGAGACTGAGGAAACCTGGAAGATCCCCATGAGCATCTGTTAACACAGAGGGCAGCTCATTTCCACCCAGACCTTGGCCCAGCAACAAAACATAGAGTCATTTAGGTTGGAAAAGACCCTTAAGAACATCAAGTCAAACCATAAACTCAACACAATGAGTCCTGCTCCTTCCATGAAGCCATACAACAAGAACATGCCAACCATTCCCAAGTGGAAGATGACCTTCCATTGCATGAACAGCCACATCCAGGGCTGGAAAAAGCCCTTGTCCCAAGTGTGGATGAAGTTCTACCAAAATACCCCTTTGGCCCAGGAATAAACACAAATACTCAGAGGCCCCCGAAGTCCCCAGTGTCTGCCTGGCATCAGCCCCTTCTCAGGGACCTTTGCAGCTGAGCAAAGCCCATAGGAGCACAGTGTGGCTGGTGCTCCAAGAGAGCTGAGCTCAACTGCCTCCCATATGGGTCAGAGATGAGGGTTAGTGGTCAGCAAATAGGTTTCCATTGTGGTAGAGCTGCAAGGAAGCTTTGCCATGAGCCTTGGGAACAAGGAGCAAAGTATAATTCATGTACAAGCGTAGATGAGAGCAAGTGCTCCGTGCTAGGAGCAATCACATCCCTGAAGAGAATTCCCCCAAGCTTTCTCATGGCCTCCAAACCATTCTCCCAGTTCTCTGCCTTGAGACCAACAAGGATCATCCGTATTCCATCCACCCTCACCAGCACAAAAGCCCCACCATAACTGCCCTATCAGAAAGAGGAAATATACCTTAAATTGTTAATTTCAGCATAAAAAGAGATAGGAGGGAGCTGCTGCACTGCAAGCCGAAGGGTTAAATGTGGTGCTACTCAGGGATAGCTCCTTCCCCACCTCATCTCCCAGCTGCTGGTCTCTGTAATGAAGATTGATGCCTTCAGGAGACCACCTCTGTCTAGACCGCCTGTGGCCCCCTTTTATTAGCTCAATCCACACAAGTGAACACAGGCACAGAAAAATTCCAGGCAATGGAGCATCAAGAGAATAAACTGAACCTTCTCACAGCAAACAGAGCCAAGTCATCCCCAGCCCTTTCTCTCGGGCTCAGATTCTCTTGGGTCTAACAACAGCCATCAACATCGTTTTGTCAATGGGGGCCCAGAGAACATTTCATTTCTCTACCCTGACTTGCATTCATGGGGTTTGCAGTAATCTGTTGCCTCCAAGGCCTCTTGGGTTTAGGTTATGAAAGCATCAGGAAACCTGTTGTCCTCTCTGCAGCAGCCTTGCTGAGCTATTACAGCTCCAGACCCGTAGCCTGAGAACACCAGCATGCAGAAATCATAGAATCATAGAATCCC
This sequence comes from Psittacula echo, assembly GCF_963264785.1. Taxonomy (NCBI): domain Eukaryota; kingdom Metazoa; phylum Chordata; class Aves; order Psittaciformes; family Psittacidae; genus Psittacula; species Psittacula echo. The sequence continues at coordinate 161,421,799 of NC_137735.1, forward strand.
AGACTGGTTTGGGTTGGAAGGGACCTTAAAGCTCGTCCAGTTCCAACCCCTGCCACAGGCAGGGACACCTTCCACTAGAGCAGGCTGCTCCAAGCCCCTGTGTCCAACCTGGCCTTGAACACTGCCAGGGATGGGGCAGCCACAGCTTCTCTGGGCACCCTGGGCCAGCGCCTCAGCACCCTCACAGGGAAGAGCTTCTGCCTAAGAGCTCATCTCAGTCTCCCCTCTGGCAGGTTAAAGCCATTCCCCTTGGCCTGTCCCTACAGGCCCTTGTCCCAAGCCCCTCTCCAGGTTTCCTGCAGCCCCTTTAGGCACTGGAGCTGCTCTGAGGTCTCCCCTTCAGGAGCCTTCTCTTCTCCAGGCTGACCCAGCCCAGCTCTCTCAGCCTGGCTCCAGAGCAGAGCTGCTCCAGCCCTCGCAGCATCTCCGTGGCCTCCTCTGGACTCACTCCAACAGCTCCCTCTGGATCCCAATCCTTTCCTGCAGTGTGTCGACCACATCACACAGCTTGGTTTCATGGGCAAACTTGCTGAAGGTGTTCTTCATCCTATTGTCCATGTCACCAACAAAGATGTTAAACACTGCTGGTCCCATTACCAACCCCTCAGGGACACCATTAATAGTGGAAGAAATTATCCAGCTACTAATCTAGGAGCCCAAATCCTATAGCATGATATCTCAAAGATCCCCCACAACAGGGGGGAACTAAAGCCACAATGGTGGAACAATACATCTGCTGGACCTAGGCACCATGTCTGTTCTCTGAACACACTCTTGGAGACAGTAAAAGCAAAGTGGAAGAAAGACCAACACACAAGAACAGATGGGTAAGAAGCAGACATGGGTATATTTCATGTGGGAAATGTATACCATTGCAGAAGGTTTCCAGCCCTCTCAGAGGGGATCTTGGAGCAACTTCCCAAAGCCTTGTTGGAGCCCATGTGAAGTCATGACAGATTACTCAGGGAGTGCAGTGGTTCCAAAGGTCTTTGCTAGACCATGAGATTTCTGAATAGACAGGTAGGTCCAATTTCCCAAATCCCATGTCCTGCAGTGCACTGAAACTAAAGCTTGGTGCCATGAGGTTGGGAAGAACTCTAATTCCCACGCTCGTGGGAGCCAAAAGCAACAAAGGTTGGAGTAAAATGAATAATGGACACAATACCTAGATAAAAACATGTTAGTGACCATTTCCCTGGCTTTCCTTGAAGGAAAAGTGAATTTGGGGGCAAAACTGACAACACACTGAAGGAAAACCCAGTGCTGAACAAAGGTGGGAGGCAGACTGTGATGCTGCAGCTTGCAAAGCTCTTTAATACCTAAAGATGCATTTCCCTTTCAATTTCCCTGTCACCAAGGGCTTTTAAAGCAACAAGCCCTACCTGGGGTGAACGCATAGTTTAGATGTTTAATGATAATGATTCTGACACCTTGAGGGTACAGTGTAGTGCATTAATTCTTCATCTCCAGGCACAAGGGGGGGCAAACCCAGTCTTAAATCATAGGAAATACAGAAAGCTTTGCAAGGAGGGAGTGTCGGCAGGGCTGAGCAGGGAGAACAAGCTGAGCTCAGCAGCGTTGCTTTCCAGGGGCAACATGGATCAGGGCTGAGCATACAGAGAGAAGCCAGTTAAGTGTTAGGCTGCAAAGGAGAAGAAAACATGCAATGTTTTAATGCAGATAACTGATTCACATTCTGGACAAGCATAAAAACCAGTAAAATAAAGGAAAAAGAACCTCTTTTTCTCCTCTTTGTGTGCATTTGGGTTATTTTAATTGAAAGAGCATTTCTATGAGAAGCCATCAATCACCTCTGCAGAGTCATGCTCACTTGCCTAAAGCATGGAGAGACATATCCAACACGGGGATGCTCTCAGAAGAGAAAAGCGCTTGAGGTTGAAGTTCTTCCAGCTCATTTAAAGAGATGTCAAGTTTAACGATTGTAAGGAATGAGGAGAAGGAAGGGGGAGAGGGTTAGAGAAAAGAATAAAGAAGCTATTTCCAATTTTCCCCTTTTCTCCCCCCTAAACATGCCTGGAGTTTTTAGCCTTTTTTGACAAGTAGCAACACACATCGGCAGTTCTAGCACCAGCGCTGCTTGATCAGAGAGTTCTGCTTTGGAAATCACCCAAATAAAACTTGGCAGAGGAAAAATGAAGAGAAACAAAAAAAGGGGTGTTTAAGAAGTGACAAAGAGGAGAAAGGAGGCCAGTTTCTTGCATCTACTATGTCATAGGAGCCCTGCTGCTTTACACTAGCGAGGGACAGAAACATCTGTAGTGAGAAAAGCAACGTGTGTGCCTCTCAGAAAGCATCTGAGAGAGCAGAAATGTCTCCTGCTCCATCCAGAAACAGGGATCATTTCTGAATGCTAAGCTGAGAAAGTGCACAATGCATTTAGCAAATAACTGAGATTGCTGAGAAAGGATCTACCGACGAGAGAGTGGGAAGAATATTTGAGGCACCTGGAAGTTTGTGATGGAACAGAATGCAGTGATTTGAGGAGAGAGACTTACCCCTTGTAATGCACCTAAAAACGCATCAGTGATTTGATTTAGTTAAAGTTACTTGATATCATAAAAGAAATGGCAAGCTAACACTGACTACCACAAAAAGCTTCCCAACAGAAAAGCAGAAGACTCAGCCAAAGCTGTAGAAGTCCAGGGGTTTGGGGCACTTCAAACAAAGCTGGTGAAAGTAGAGTAGCACTTCTTGAGTTTCTGTTACTGCACATTCCCAAAACAAAGGTGAAGAAGCTGACATGGAAAGGCTGGGAGAGCTGCACAGCAACAAGCTGCCTGCTGGCAGAGCAGACTGGTTTAGGACACAATATAGACTGTTTAGGAGCTGTCTCTCCCAACAGCACTCATTGATACCTGGGTTAGGGGAGTTTAGGTTTCAGGCATACAAAAAGGATTTATTCCTTATCATTGCTCTCCCACAAATATGCACCTAACATAGTGATACATAATACTGGAGGAGGAAAATCTAAATCCCAGGATCTGTTCCCTTCTTTTCACCCCAAATGATCTGACCAAGTCTCTGCCTGTGTCTGCAACGTAACTGTTCCCACTATAAAATGAGATTAATAATAATCATAGAATCATAGAATCACAGAATGGTTTGGGTTGAAAAGGACCTTAAGATCATCCAGTTCCAACCCCCTGACACGGGCAGGGACACCTCACACTAGACCATGTTGCCCAAGGCTCTGTCCAACCTGGCCTTGGACACTGCCAGGGATGGAGCATTTATCACTTGTTTGGGCACCCTGTGCCAGCTCCTCAGCACACTCACAGGGAAGAACTTCCTTATATCTAACCTGAACTTCCCCTGTTTCAGTTTAAACCCAGATGCCAGTTAAAAGGCTGTGAGTCCATCACCACCACCCATCACTCCACAATCTCCCTCTTCACCAGTTTTCCCATTCTTCGGAAATGCCTTGCACGCAGAAAACACAAATCCATGTGGATTGGAGAGAGTCCAGTTTGGCAGTTCTGAATCCCTTCTCTGGATCATCCATCGGGAAAAATATAACTGTCATAATAATGTTATTGGAGATGACACATCACACTCCATTTCAGCAGAGACACCATTGCTGGAAGGGAGAGGTTTGAATTAACAGTGTAATATACAGATAGACCAAAGGTGCTGGCAAACAACGGAAGGCCAAGGTGGAGATGTATTAAAACTTGTTCATATTTGCAGTAATTCTCACTAACAAATGACTTCTTTTCACCTGTGGCATCTCCATCTGACCCCAAAGTCAGAGGTGAAGCAAGAGCTGAAGGCAAAGGTGAAATCTAAGGGGAACTAATGCATTTGATGCAGTTAGAAATGAGGCATTTCATTAACTTGCTCTGTTTGCATCTTTCAGAATCAGCCCGGCCTGCAGAAATCACTGTCTCTAAGGCACTTGACTGAAACATTAGCAGATCTACTTCAGAGATAGTCACACAATACCTGTGTGACAACACCACTGCCACTGATACCCTGTGGTTTGAAAAGGCATTTGCAGCACTAACAGTACAAGCAGTTTCGAGCTGAGCCAAAGGTCAGGAACTGCTCTGCGACAGATTCCCCCGCTCCATGGATCAGGCACTACAGAAACCCGCTGCACTTCGGTGTTATGTTAGAATCTCCTGCCTTTTCCAGGCATGCATCACGTAGGTATTGATTGTGAAAACAGCCAAGATTGGTTTGATTGATTTGCTTCCCACGCATGAAGAACATGATTGGTTTTACTGCTCAGAAAAAGCCATGCTTTAGAAAACAAGAGAGCAAGAAAGCCTCTCTGGGAAAGCTCAACTTTGAGAAACAAGCTTTTGCCCGTGTCAGAATGTCAAAGTCTCTGGTGTTCTGTCAGATTTTGCCACACCAAACAGGCTCAAAACTGCCTGTCTGGAAATGAAACATAAGAACTTTTAATGCAAGAGCTTACAGCTCTGTTTGGTTTTCTCCATCAACGTAGTCATCCCCAAAGCAAAGCCCAAAAATCTATGATTCTTTGGGGAATCAAGGCCTGACTGTCTGGCAACTATGAAAGAAATCTGGCTTCTTAAATTCCTTGCTCTGGCATGAGAAAGATCTCTCACAATGCAGTTCTTGGGCAGAGCTGAAGGCAGATGCTGGAGTGGTGACAGAGAAGGGCACCGGAGCTGGTGCAGGGCCTGGAGCACAGTGTGATGGGGAAGGGCTGAGGGACCTGGGGGGTTCAGTCTGGACAAGAGAAGGCTCAGGGGGGACCTGATGGCTCCCTACAACTGCCTGAGAGGAGGATGGAGCCAGGAGGGGCTGGGCTCTGCTCCCAAGGAACAAGGGATGGGACAAGAGGAACCGGCCTCAAGCTGCACCAGGGCAGGTTTAGATGGAGCTGAGGAACAATTCCTTCCCCAAAGGGTGCTCAGGCATTGGCACAGGCTGCCCAGGGCAGGGCTGCAGTCACCGTCCCTGCAAGTGTTCACACATTGTGGAGACGAGGCCTCAGTGCCATGGGTTAGTGGTGGCCTTGGCAGTGCTGGGAACGGTTGGACTGGATGAGCTTAAAGGGCTTTTCCAACCCAATTGATTCTGTGATGCATTCAGTAAATCAACACAACCCCCCTCACTCAGCAGACTGAGTCCCCAGTCTGCTTTGAACTGCATTTTAGAAGTTAGGAACTCAAACCGCTGCCAGGGCTTATTCAAACCTCGAAGTGCTACAGATTTGTATAAGAGTAGACACCACCACCAGCCAGCCTGCTTTTTGGGCAGCAACAGACTCTCCCATGTTTCCATGATGTGAAAACATGCTTTGTTTTATTTGAGCTATCTCTGAAGAAAGTCAAAATAACCCTGGCAGAAGCAAGATGATGTTTGTACGTAGAAGTAATATCTTTTATTAGAGCATCTGCTGTTGCTGGTAGAAAACAAATAAGCCCTGGGCAGGAAAGAGAAGCTTTTGTCCTATAGCTGAAAGCTTATTTAATTTTCCAGCTATATTATTTCAACCTACAAACCTCATCTTGTCTGTGCCCTTAGAGCATCCTGACTGCAAGAACATGGCCTCAAGTGCATTGCTGTCTGTTCACGGTATGCAAGACAACCTGGCTGCACTGCCAAGTGTTAGTTGTCATTCCTAGTACAGAGACAGGGCTAAGAAATCTCTCCTACTCAGAGGATGTTCATAGACACACTGCTGGGTGTCTGCTTTTTGATACAGTGAAGGTGAACTGATTTTAAATTACTTCTGAATTGGTATTTTTTATATATACTAATATTTTTTCTATTTTCTGAACCTTATTTTGTCATTCATTTTGATATCATGGAGTTGATGTCCAATTCGGAATGGATTTCATTTTTCTTTTAATGGGAGTGAATAATGATACTGTTAATCTTTCATCTGTGATCAGGATCACCTGTGCAGAATACACCAACCTGCAAACAAGGAGCTGGTCCAGCATCACAGCTAGGATAAACCAACCTCACTCCAAGGATAAAAGGCAAGTCTGGCAACTACATCCCTATGCTACACTGAGGTGACCTGGAAGCTTTTGCAATGATGTAAGCCCCCATCCCCTCAGAATTAGACCATGAACACACCAGACTGAGAACTTCCCTCAGCCAATGTGTCCCCAGAACCTGCCTCGTAGCTGTAACATTAGAAAGGATGTTAAGTACTCACAAGCCCAGACAAAACTGCCCTCCCAGAAGTGCCAGGCTACAGTGACCAGCTGGAAATGCTTTATGAGCTGACATTTGGGGTTCACTGTTACACTGGAGCAGTTCAAAAGAAGCAATTTGTTCTGTGGCTTAATGCATTTAGGAACTAAGGTGCGGCGCATTTAGTGTCACAGGAAAACAACCTTCAGCCCTCTTCCCCCCTCATTTTGAAGCACAAAGCAAGTGAATAAAGCCGAAGAAGTGAGCACCCAAGGTAGCAAAAGCTTATTAGTGAAGGGAACAGAAAGGAATCGATCATTCTGACCTGTGCAGCAGCTGAGGATCTGGAAGCAGGAAACCCTGGGGACATTACAACGTGCCAGTGAGCCTGAGCCATTGTCTTTGTTTGTTGCTAATGAGCCATGGTGCTTTTTAATAATATATAAACCATTTAAAAGGACCTGATGGGAAGACCAAGGAAGGCAATGGAAGCATTTCTACTGAGAGAGAGAGAGCAGAAAGCACCAACATGCTTTGTGAAATAGGGGAAAAATGAACTTCTGCCAAATACAGAGCCAGAGCTCAGCACAACTACTGCGTTCCAATAGGGTCTCCAAGATGCTTGGAGCCCCAAGGCTGCATTTCTCTGGCAGACCATCCTCCTAGAGGGTATGTCCAAGCTGAAACTCCTGGAAATATCACAATGGAGGCTCCAGAGCCTTTGGATCTATGATGCTTTTATCAACAATAATAGAATGGTTTGGGTTGGAAAGGACCTGAAGATCATCCAGCCCGAACCCCTGCCACGGGCAGGGACACCTCAGTGTTTCTATCTGCAGCCAAAGCACACGATGTAGCCAAGGATTCCTGGGTGTCATTGCTATAGTTTCCAGGTTTTCAGCTCCTGGAAGCGCTGAGGACACATGCTCCATCCACCCTGAGTTTCCAGCCCCCATGTATGGAGTCTGGAACGCTGGGATCACCAGCTTGGAGTCAAAGAGCCTATAAACTCTCTCAGTGAGCTGAAAAATGGGTAATCCTGGCAGTTCTGCCCCTGTCATTAGCTGCTTTTAGCAGCAGAGAAGCTGCCAAGGCTGTCACATTCCCTGAAGAGCTGGAAATCATAAAAGGAAGTGCTTCATTTTGGGGCTGACCATAGTTCTTTGCAGTGTGCTCACGGGATTTCACACTTGTACTCAAAGAAAGACTTGGGTCTGATTCCGATACAAATTTATTTACAACAAAAAGAAATATTTACAGCCTGAAAATCCCACTTTTTGATCAATTTGGCTTCTTTTGCTCACAGAGGGCTTTGGCAGGTGCCTAAAAGGGCTCTCCATGCAACCCTATAAGATAGTTCACTGCTGACTTATATGTAGCTACATTAACAGCAGAAAGCATGAATTGCTCCAACTCCATGCAAAATCACTCTCTAGGTACCGGGGATAAGGAGTAACAGGGCAACAACAAAATCTAATAGGGACAAAGTAAAACTGAAGGTGCCACGGACACTGTATTAAGCCCTATGGAAAGTCCACACCAGATCCATGTCAGGGCTGGATCCTTGGAGTTGTGGGGTTTTGGTTCATGTCTTTACCATGATGGCCAGGACATTATCTTCACCTTGACAAGAGAAGCTGAAGTACCCTGCCATGAAAGCAAATTAGCAAACACATCATTGCACATGCTATTGGTGCCTCTGGGTGCAGTTTGTCCCCACATCAATAATCCTCTGACCCAAATCCTCCATCTCCAGCAGCACGATGCCCTTCTCTGTCACTGGATTGTGCGAAGAAACACCTCACCCATCCCTCTAAATGGGCTGTGTTTTCCTCCATCTCCCCCTGTGAAGCAGCGGGCTGCTTCTGGTGCTGTCGGACCCACACCGTCCCCAAACCACCCCAATGCCACCATTTGTGCCCCTTTCCCTCCCTTCTCCCCTTCCCACACCCTCCTTGTCGCCCTCGACTCCTTCCAAGCACACAATTGCTTTTCAAACTCAGTTTTGCTGCCTCAGTATCCCGTGTTTCTGATTCCGCCATGGTGCCATTCATAAGGGGCTTGCCTGTGGCCCTGAGCGCATGGGAGGACCTCCCGGGAGGCTCCACCACAGGCCTCAGATAAGCTCGATTTCACATCAAAGCGATAATTTAATGGTCTAAACCCCAAACCGGCAATTAGCGGCTGTTTCTCAGCAGGGAAGCAGCGTTTGAGCTGCCCCCTCTCCCTTCTCCAACCCCCTCAGCGCAGAACCCTGCACCGCCATTGCCGCACGCCGCCACCACGCAACTACAACTCCCATCATGCCCCGCGGCGCCGCGCCACTGGCAGGAGGGTGCGGCCATGCGCCGCGCGGGATGCTGGGAGCTGTAGTCCAGGCCCTGCAGCCGTGGCGGTGTCGGTGAACGGGCAGCGGGCGGGGACCGAACTACCCGCGGCCGGGAGGAAGCGGGGCCGGGCTCGGGAGCGGGGCCGCGGGCCGAGAGAGGGATGCGGTGGCGGCCCGGGACGCTGCCGCGCTGCTTGAGGCAACACCATGCACCCGGCTGTGGCGGTGGGGCTGGTGTTCGGCGGCTGCTGCAGCAACGTGGTGTTCCTGGAGCTGCTGGCCAGGTGCGGGGACGGGGAGAGGCCTCGGGGGCAGCGATGGGATCGGGGCGCGGTGTCCTCCACCGGCTTCAGGGTTTGTGAGGGGAGGACGCGGCAGCGGTGCCCTGGGGGTCTCCAGGAGATGGAAGGGGTTTGGGGTGGTGGTGGGGGTCTGTGGTGATGGGCTCTGTGGCCCCGGTGGGGTGGCCGGTGCCCTTCATGGCTTAGGAATGCCAGGGTTCCTCATCGAGGTGCCAGAAGGTGCCCGGGTGTGGATTGCCAGGCCCTGGCCTTGCTGTGTCAGTGTCTGATGGGGTTTTGGGGGGCTGTCCCCCCCAGCTTGGGCTCAGTCTGGTCCTGCCATGGTCCCAGCACTGGGAATCTCATGTCTGCGCTGACACAGGGACCATCACATGCATCAGTCCAGCCCTAAAACCCCACTGATCCCAAGTAACAGCTGAAATCCCAAGAAGACGATGTGCAGGAGCTGGGTAGGGATCCCTGGGGACAGCAGGCAGGGCCGAGGGAGCATTTTCCATCTGGAAATGTGATCTTTGGTAGCATCACGCAGCTGCAAAGCCAAGGTGGTGATGGCAACGAGTCCCTGTGGTGTTTGGAGCGAAGGAGAATTCCCAGGTTGCAGTGAGAGGAGGGCTGATGTTTAGGGTACTGTGTAAGTGCTGTGTCACCTTCCTTGCCCTTATGGAGGAAGGCTGGCATGGCTTGGAAAAGGTGATGGTCTGCTGGTTTTGCGTCCAGGGTCGGTCAGCAAGCTGTTAAAGGCAGAAGTGCTTGATTTAACTGGAAGAAAGTAATGATTAAACTGGTTCTGTGCCTACAATCATAGTAAGTCAGTGTGGAGCTGCATCCCCTGACCACTCTGTACTGTGTTCACATCATAGAATCACAGTTTGGGTTGGAAGGGACCTTAAAGCTTATCCAGTTCCAGCCCCTGCCGCAGGCAGGGACCCCTTCCACTAGAGCAGGTTGCTCCAAGCCCTTGTGTCCAACCTGGCCTTGAACACTGCCAGGGATGGGGCAGCCACAGCTTCTCTGGGCAGTCATTCATAGTTAAAACCTGCCCTTACTTCCTCCCCAGCTTGATCAGAGAAAAAGGGAGTGCAAAAGGAAGCCTGCCTCTATAAGCCAGCAGTGGGGATATTTGAAGCTAAGTGGGAGGCTGGGATGCAGGTACCTTAACACAGGTTGCACAATCACTCATCAATCCCTGTGTAAATCAAGAAGCTGTTCCTGGGGGAACAGACCTTTTGTGGTGAGTTCTCTTTCCTGTCAGGGATTGCTCTGACTTCTGCATTTCCTGTTGGCTTGTGCTGCAGCATCAGTGAGGGAGAAGGTATGGGTCCTTCTAATGTGAAGAGAGCTTTGGATCTGGCTTCTTCCGTTTGCTTGCCACTTAGGTTTGTGTATCCTGAAGCCAGACCTTAAAACAAAACTGAGCCGTTTGGCCCTATTCAGAATTAGGTGTCTGAACCCCAGAAGGGATTTTGAGCAACAAATTCCAGAAATTCAATTGCAGACATCAAGGAAAAGCTGCTTTTCACATACAGGCTTCTCTTAAGCAGTGCCTCTCATTCCCCTGTTCCTAACAGCTCAGTTCCTGTACCCCTCACTTGTGCAGTTCACCTTTGGTCCCTGAGTTGGGGTTGCGCTGATTATTTCTTTGGGTCTTGGGGTTACCTGGAGAGAAAAGTCTCTCCTGGAAATGAATCTTCTCATAACAAGCCAAGTCCTGGAAGAGGATCACAGGAAAAGGCAGTGACCAGACTAAGAGTCTAGTGAGGGGGATTGGGAGAAATTTGTTAAGGATTTATGAGGATAGAGCAAAGGAGTGGGAAGTGTTTAGTCTAGAGATGCCTGAGGACAGACAGAAGACTTTAAATGTGTGGAGAATGGCTGCAGGGAAGAGGAGAGAAATTTTTCTGCTAGGCTCTGGAGGCAGAACAAGAAATAAGGGGCTTAAATTGCTATGAAGGGGATTTAAAGGAGGCCAAAAACCAGGTTTGCTCCTTCTCAATGTAGTGAAGTGGGTTTGTGAGAGAAAGAGCATGAAAAGTCCTTGTTAGGGGGTTTTAAAGAGCAAGTTAAACTTAAGTCCTGGGCAGGGCAAGAAACACCATCCAGTTCATCCCATGATCCATGATCTGCTCTTCACCTTCTGAAGCTGTGTCCTTGTGAGGTGCCTTCTTTGTAAGACCAATTGAGGCTCTGCATGGTGGATATCAAGGTAGGGGGTTCTTCCCTGTACGGTGCAAATGGGGAGGTTGCTCTTTGCAGGGGCTGTTGAAGGAATTCCCTACAGAGCGTGGAATGTTCTGCACCGTCTTTCATCCCAGCATCTGCTGGGGCTGTGAGACAGCCCAGGCAATCCCATCCTAGTAGATAGGCTGACAATTGCATTCCAGTGTTTTCACATTGCTTCTGGAGGACTCGTTACCAGTTAGCTACAGCTAAAGCAGATCCTTGTGGTTGATATATCCACGCTTCTTGTCTCTCCTTTTAGGTCTGTCAGTGTGTTAGGATTGTGAGTGAAGGATGGAGATACAGCCTGGAGCTTTCTTTGTCTTTTACTATCAGTCAACATATAACCCTGATAATGTGAGGTATATGTACAGCAAGGATCTGTAAATGGGGAGGAAACAAAGTCTAGTGCATGGGAACAGTCTGGGTTTATTCCAAGTTTACACGTGCTCTGTATTCCCCTATAAAGTTTACAATCCTGGAGCCTGGCCTCTCTCTACTGTTCAGTATCTCTTTACTTCCCCAAGTCACTTCCAAACCTCTTAACCTCATTGCACAGCAGGAATTGAGGTCTTATGGGTGATTGAGCTCTGAAAAATGTGAATATTGGCAGGTGGGTAGAGAGGAGGGGCTCAGGCTAATGCCTACCCCATGGAAAATGCAGGGAGAAGGTGGCCTTTTCAAGTGCTCTTAGGTGGCAACTGCTTGCCAGCTCTGCATTATCCAGTGCTGCTGCTTCTGAGAAGTCTTGGCGGGTGACAGAGGAGATTTTGGAGATCAGGCCTTTGGCTCTGCTACCCAGGAGACAGCTTGGTTATTCCGGTTTTCCAGTGCATCCCTCAGCTTGCATTCGGTATTCTAGATATAAGGAGGAAGTTCTTTAATGTGAGGTGCTGAGGCACTGGCACAGGGTGCTCAGAGAAGTGGTAAGTGCTCCATCCCTGGCAGTGTTCAAGGCCAGGTTGGACAGAGTCTTGGGCAACATGGTCTAATGTGATATGTCCCTGCCTATAGCAGGGAACATAGGGGTTGGAACTGGATGATCTTAAGGTCTTTTCCAGCCCAAACCAGTCTGGGATTCTGTGATTCTACGAAACGCTGTCTAGACCCACCCTCTAACTACTTGTGATGGGATGCTGTATGAGCAAACTGCATACTTGTGCACTAGGGTGAGGATTGGGACTCAGTGGTGTGCAGCTTCTCCATTAAGTCCTTGGCCTCAGTTTCTGTCTTGCAGCAGAGATAGGGGAAGTACTCACTTAAGTTCCCATTTCCTGCTGCAAATAACAGGGAGCTTCCTGATTATGTGACATGTCACAGACTCCTCTGAGCCCACAGCTGACTGTGTGCCTCTAGGAAATCCTTTCCTGCTGCCTGTAAGCTTCTTAGGAAGGAGGCAGGCTCTGCAGTGGGCATGTCTGTAGGATCACCATGCAGGGAGTGTGGATTGTCAAGCTGTTGTGGGCTTGTGTGTAGTTCCTCTTCATCAGGGATAGTAGTGATAGGACAAAGGGGAATTGGTTTAAACTTAAACAGGGGAGATTTAGGTTAGATATAAACCAGAAGCTCTTCCCTGTGAGGGTGCTGAGGCGCTGGCACAGGGTGCCCAGAGAAGCTGTGGCTGCCCCATCCCTGGCAGTGTTCAAGGCCAGGTTGGACACAGGGGCTTGGAACAAGCTGCTCTAGTGGAAGGTGTCCCTGCCTGTGGCAGGGGGCAGGAACTGGATGAGCTTTAAGCTCCCTTTCAACACAAACCATTCTATGGTTCTTCCCTCAGAATAAACACACGAGGTTGATTTGCTCAGAGGTGGTGTCATTTTCACTACAAAGGCAGCGATGGCTGCAGTGCCTGGGTCTCTGGGAGGAGAAAGATGCTCAGCTAAGAAGGTCTCTTTCAAGGTCAGACACTGCTTTGTGGCTTAATGATACAACCAGAACCACAGATACTACACCTTGCTCTGCAGGCCTGGACCTGAGCATGGCACTTCCCTCATGCGGTGGAAATAAGCACTATTGGAAATCCTGCTGCTTTCCTCCTGGGTGGATTCATCATTTCACCTGGCCTCTAAAAAGTACAGCAGCTTGTAGGTAGGGAGAGAGCCCTATCAGAACCACTTCCCTATCAGAAAGGGGAAGATCCATAACCACGGTTAAGTCAAGTGTGTGATGTTGCTCATTCAGACTCTGCACCCTGCAGAGCTCTGAGATGTGGCAAGTTTCGTCTTTCACTTCCAGACCCAATTCACCACTTGACCCATGGTCACAGAAACAACCAGGTTGGAAAAAACTTTTAAGAAAATCAAGTCCAACCGTTCCCAGCACTGCCAAGGCCACCACTAACCCATGGCACTGAGGCCTCCTCTCCACGGTGTGTGAACACTTGCAGGGACGGTGACTGCAGCCCTGCCCTGGGCAGCCTGTGCCACTGCCTGAGCACCCTTTGGGGAAGGAATTGTTCCTCAGCTCCATCTAAACCTGCCCTGGTGCAGCTTGAGGCCGGTTCCTCTTGTCCCGTCCCTTGTTCCTTGGGAGCAGAGCCCAGCCCCTCCTGGCTCCATCCTCCTGTCAGGCAGTTGTAGGGAGCCATCAGGTCCCCCCTGAGCCTTCTCTTCTCCAGACTGAACCCCCCAGGTCCCTCAGCCCTTCCCCACCACACTTGGGCTCCAGGCTTGCTCCAGCTCCATTGCCCTTCTCTGGCCCCGCTCCAGGACCTCAATGTCTCTTCAGGCCCAGATCTGAACACAGAATCTGAGGTGCAGCCTCACCAGTGGGGGTGGCTGCTTATTACCTCTTTGGTAATGTTTGAGGAAGAGATTGCTGCACATGTGTTTGCAAGCACAGATGAATAATACCTGCAGGGAGGTGCTGAACAAAGGCAATGTGAGAACCTGGGCAGATAAAGCAGTAAAGCCCCTCCAGGTTGATGCTCACTCTGGGATTATGAGCTGTGAGCCTCTTTTTATCAGAACCCAATGCAGTGTTTGTTCTCCGTGGCATTGCTTGCATGCTTGTGTTTCTTTGCCTTTCTGCAGGCAGTTTCCAGGATGTGGGAACATAGTGACATTCTCCCAGTTCCTGTTTATTGCAGTGGAAGGCTTTATCTTCGAAACCAACTTTGGGAGGAAGAAGCCAGCCATACCAATAAGGTATAGTTGTTCTGAACACTTTTGCTAGGCACAAATTGTCTAGTTATCTGTTATCTCCAGAAGTGTTTAATAAAATGGCTTATCAATTTATCCTGGCTAAATCCCATCTATTGTGCAGTATTTGTGAAGCCACATTGAGAACCTGTCGTGCCTGATAAAAGATGAACTCCTCTTTTTTATGAGAATTCTCAATAGGAAATTGCCATCAGATACTTCCCTGTCCAAGCAATAGGGCAGTGTTTTGCACACTGAAGAGTTGGCTGTGTTTTGAAGAGCTTTGCTGTGTCTTTGGGGCTTGGTGCAATGAGTGTGGGAGGGAGAGGTTTACTGGAAACACAAATTCACTTCTGCATTTCTCTGTCAGGGCTGATCTTGTCCTGGCAATGGCCTGGCATGTTCCTGCTCTCCTCCCTGGCACTCAGTGGGTGAAGTGAAGAGTTTTAGTGGGGTTCCTTAGCAGATTGCCTGTGGCAACTGAGTGTTGAGACAGAGATCCTCATGGCAGGAAGTTGAGGGCAAGTTTAGTGCCATTCATGGCTGCGTCACAACGAGGAACTATAGTCCGTGGAGGTGTAGAACCACGGAGGTGGTGCTCAGCCTGGATTTGAATGGTTTCTCCTTCCACTCAGGGTAGTGATGCCTGCTGGCAGACATTGAATCCCCTCAAATCAAGCCTTGTCTTATGCCACTGCCCTCAGAAAAGAGGGATCTGGAGGAAGTCCTTGCTAAAAGATCTCATGTGGAGTATCCTCAGCTCCCCTTTGCTTCTGGAGTTAGTATAGCTTGAGTCAGTGCAGGTAAGGTTGCTTCCTGTCCTAAGGACTTGCCTGTTACATCCAAAGGGGACTGATCTCCTTGTCACAGCCCCAAGAGCTAGGGCTCCTGCTCAGCTCCAGACTTTTCCTTGCAACCCAAAATCTGTTCCCAAGGTGACTCCCAGCATCCCAGGGAGGTCAGCTGGTTTATGTTGGTTCTGTGTTTCAGGTACTATCTCACCATGGTGGCCATGTTCTTCACTGTCAGTGTGGTGAATAACTATGCTCTGAACTTAAACATCGCCATGCCACTGCACATGATCTTCAGATCAGTGAGTACTATCATCCTTTTCCTCCTTATGTGACATCTCTTCCTGTTATCTCTGCAAGCACTGTCCCTGCATGTGTTCTGCCACCCACTCTTTCTCTAAGGGCACTCCTGTGCAAATAGTAAACTCCATGTAACTTGTAGGGAGAGCAACTTTGCTCTGAAGGTTCAGTTCCAATTCTAACTTTCACAGTGTTGATCATTATATTTCAACTTAATGGACAGAGAAGGAAAGAGGCTCAACCTGGCTTTATATTTCCAAAGGTGATGGGGAAGTAAGTGACAAAACCAAGCCCAGACTCTGCCTGTCAGCTCTGGATGAACTGAATTGCTGGCCAAGGGCATCCAGCTTTCCCTTCCATCCCACAGCTACAACAAGTGGTCCATGTCCTGGTGTAGGTGTCTTGGTTAAACACCCAAGGTCAGAGAGCATGGATTTGGCCTAGTTCCACCTCCACTGTTACTGCATTGTCTTTGCTTTGCAAAGCGCTATTAAAATGCATCTTTACTTAAGTGTAGATGAGCACCAGGCTACCATATCTGTTAAAACCAAAGAAGATGAAGTCCCAGCTATTTGGAGTAACAGAATCTGCTGGGCAGATCTACTGTTCTCCTGCAACACAGCATGGAGTTGATATACCTGAAGTAAGGAGAGGTTAAAAAGAAGAAAACCAGACAACATTCAGAGACCTGTCCTGCATGAACCATAATGGATGGTTCTTGTATTGCAGCCCTCCAGTCAATTTGTGGAGCCATATTTCTGTTCCCCATTAACACCACAGCAGGTTCTGGTCTGTAGCACACACAGAATGTCATGAGGGAGCCAAAAATGGGGAAGATCGTAGTTGCCTGTTTGCCCCAGCATCCTTGTTCCCAAGCCACCCAGCTCAAGTTCTCCCCTCCTCCTAACTGAAGTGGGACTCATAGAATCATTTAGGTTAGAAAAGCCCTTTAGGATCATCAAGTCCAACTGTTCCCCAGCACTGCCAAGTCCACCACTAAACAATGTCCCTAAATGCCACATTGTATGTCAAAAAAGTCCTTCCAGGGATGGTGACTCCACCACTTCCCTGGGCAGCCTGCTCCAGGTTCCAGTGCTTGACAAAGCACTTTACCCTTTGGGTAAAGAAATTGTTCCTAATGTCCAATCTAAACCTCCCCTGGCACAACTTGAAGTTGTCTTGTCTTGTCCCCGCCTTGCCAGTCTCCCTGATCCTGTTCTGGCACGTCTGTTGGTGCTTTGGCACTAGTTGTATTGAGTTTGTGGTGTTTCTCTGCATCCCAGTGCAAGGAATTTTGTTATGCTGACCTTCTCTTTTGTTTTAATCCTCTTTCTTTTCCTCCCCAGGGTTCTCTCATAGCAAGCATGGCTCTAGGTATCATCATTTTGAAGAAAAGGTAAATCAAAACCTCTTTTTACAGCACCAGGGAATGCTTTGCCATTGACTTAATCCTGACTGCTTAGTGCCCTTTCCTGTTAAATATTCTTGGTTTACTGGTGGGGAAACTGGGACATAAAGGTATGCCTGAACTAGAGGCTGGAATAGTTCCCCCTTGCATTCCCACCACCCTTCACTCCTTCATTTAAGTCAAGCACGGAGTGAAAAGAGAGATTAACACATCACCGCAGCCTTCTGTGTTAGCTCTCTTCTTTCCTCTTGCTTCTGTGAGGCCAGTACCACTCCTGATGGATGGTTGTACTGGTCTGGCTGGGATGGAGTTAACTTTCTTCATAGCAGCCCATATGGTGTTGTGTTTGGGATTTGTGGCTAAAACAGTGTTGATAGCACATTGATGTTTGGGCTGTTGCTGAACAGTGCATACACAGTGTCAAGGCTCTGTTTTTCCCACTCTGCATCCCTAGCAAATAGGCTGGGGGTGGACAACAAGTTGAGAGGGGACACAGCTGGGACAACTGACCCAATATGGCCAAAGGGATATTCTGTGTCACTTAATGTGTGCTGCAATAGAAACCAGGGTAGAGGAAGAAAAGGGTTGGGAGGAATTGGCTTCAAGATGGCCATGCTTATGGGAGGTGATGAGTGATCGCTTTTGCATGGTTTGGGGGTTTTATTTTCCTCCCTCACCTATTAAACTCTGTAGCTCAAGCCATGAGTTCTCTTGTTCTTTTCCCATCCCATGGAGTTGGGGGAATGAGTAAGTGCTGTGTAGGTGCTTGGCTGCTGTTGGGGTCACCCCGCCCACATCAGGTCAGGAGGGTCCTCCCAGTACTTTAGGGTCTGGCTGTTGGACCAGTATGAGCACATCACCTGCCACTCCATTACTACGCAGAGATCCAAGAGGGATCCTCTGCCGCAGGCAAGGAGATGTTGGTCCAAATGCTCCTTTTTTGTTGCCGTTGGAGTGAGTTGACCTTCTCTCCAGTGTTAGGTAATGGATATGTGCCCATTACTCCATGTTCACACCAGTGTAATGGAGCTAAATGCAATGCAAGAGAGCAGTAGATGAATGACATGAGGCTGAGCTGGGTCACTGACATCTCTCTTCTCCCCCGTGCAGGTACAGCGTATCTAAATATATGTCCATAGCCCTGGTGTCCATGGGGATCTTCACCTGCACTTTCATGTCTGCAAAGCAAGTGGTAAGGATTGGAAAGGGCCTGAGGGCAGAGCTGTGAACCTTATTGACAGGAGGAGCTGCTGTCAGCACCTTCATCAGTAATTCCCTTTGCTTGACTATTAATGGAAAGATAAAATGTATCCTGGCTCTAAATATGCTTCACAAAAGCTCTTGTTCCTGGTTTAATTTTCATGTGGTTTGGAAGGAAGGGATACACACATATGTGTGGTTTAGCTTAATTCCAGGTGCCTTTTAACCTGTTTAGGTTGCTTTTTGCTGACACTAAACCATTATTTATAACACTTAGAAGCTGTTTTACTGTGATGTGTTGCAGTAGGAGCAGTGAATCTTAAACAAAACTCATCCATCTTAAGCCTTTGCTCTTTTTATCCCAGAAGAGATTGTCAGCTTTCAGGCTAGATTATTCCAGACCTGTTCTCATCCAGTGTAACTTTCTGTGACCCTTGAAATAAAGTGCATGTATTTGGAGAACAGGAGGGAATGAAAAAAAATCCCTGGGGTCAGCACCTACAGCCTGATCTTGTCAGCTGAAGACAGGAAAATGGCATAAAGTGGTGGTCAAGGGAAAATCGGTTGCACTTTATCCAGCTCTGAGAGACTGGGAATAAACCAGCGCTGTCAAACCTCCAAGTTCCTCACCACTGAATTGCTTTTTATGTCCTCAGAATGTCTGAGAAGGTCTGTGCAGTGCAGCTTTGCTCCGTATTAGCCCATGTGCAGTCATGGAGTTGTGGGATAGTACAGACAGTTGGGGCAAAGGTGAGTTAATCTAATTTGCCCTGAACTACAGTGGAAAAGAGTTGAGCCAGGTCATGCTACCTGGAGTTTTACCCTCAGCTAGCAGCCTCTACAGGCCTGGTTTCCTCAGTGTCTTCACTGCAAGCCAGAGCCCTGGTTTAATACCTGACTGGGGCTTGCCCAAACCCCTTGTTCCTTCCTGCACACTCATCTCTGAGTTGAGGACAGATGAGCTGATGGGCTGTCTGAGAGCTTTGTAAGTGTCATTGATCAGCTTTGTGGTTGAAGAGTTCAGTCTTTTGCTAAGCTAGGGCGTTCACTTCAGGAAAGCTGCTTTCTTGGTCAGACATTTACACTTTCTGCTGGAATCTGGTGCATTCCCTGAGCAGGATGGAAAGCAGGGTGTGCTGTAGTCGCTGCCACCTCTGTTCAGAGAATATGAGCTTGGGTTTGCTTGGAATACAACACACACACCAAGAGTGAGGTACAGGCAGGTTGAGCTGCAGGGACATGGTGGCTCAATGTGACTGTGTTGTGTCTCCCTCCACCAGGCATCTGACTCCAGCTTAAATGAAGAGGATGGACTCCAGGTTTTCTTGTGGTGGCTGCTAGGTGAGTGTCACATCTCTAGCTGACCTTGCTGGGTCAAGACTCGGCTCTCTGATGTCCTTAAAGGCCTTTTCCAACTTAGTAGATTCTATGATTCTATGCGGGTTGTGTGAAGCAGATGCTGCTGGAAGTCCCTGTGCTGGGTTTAAGTTGTGCTGAGCATCTGGTGGATGTTGGTTTGCAAAGGAATAGGTTTTGGGGCACCCATCAGCAGCTTTGTGCAAGGAGATGCTCTTCATTTGTCGAATGAGGTAAATACGGCATCTAAGCGGTTCTTCAAGGTAGTGGTTTAGTGACAAAGTGAGACTGCAGTCATGCATGTTTGCAGGTATCTTCTTGACTTCTTTCTGCAAAAGAAGCCCTACCTGACACACCTGATGTTATGAGATAGACTGCAGAGAGGGAGACGGGCTGTGGCTGATTCAAGTGTTCATTCAGTATTTAAAGGAGGTGATCCTGACCCTCTGCTCTGCTCTGGTGAGACCCCACTTACAGCACTGTGTACAGTTCTGGTATCCTCAACATAAGAAGGATATGGAGCTGCTGGAGCAAGTCCACAGGAGGCCATGGGGATGATCAGGGGTTGGAGCACCTCCCATATGGAGACAGGCTGAGAACACTGGGGCTGTTGAGCCTGGAGAAGAGAAGCTGCGTGGAGACCTCAGAGCAGCTTCCAGTGTCTGAAGGGGGCTACAAGGATGCTGGAGAGGGGCTCTTCATCAGGGACTGTAGCGATAGGACAAGGGGGGATGGGTTCAAACTGAAACAGGGGAAGTTCAGGTTAGAGATAAAGAAGAAGTTCTTCCCTGTGAGGGGAGTAAGACACTGGATGCCTGTGTCCCGAAGGTTGTTATCAGTCTTACCAAGTCTGGACTGACTGAAAGCCAACTTGTGGGAGCCTTCAGGCTGGTTGACCTGAGCTACGCCATGCTAGAGCAGTGTGGCAAGGCTGTGCTTTTCTTCCAGGTATTGCTGCGCTCACCTTCGCCCTCCTCATGTCTGCCAGGATGGGGATTTTCCAAGAGACCCTGTACAAGCGGTTTGGGAAGCACTCCAAAGAGGCCCTATTTTACAATGTGAGTCACCACATCCTTCCTGTTGCTTTTAGTGGGCAGATAGAACTGCTGAGAGAATTCCTTCCCATCCCATACGCAGCACAAATCGAAAGGATGACACACTGCAGAGCTGGAGCAGAGAAGTGTGTGCTCTCATCCAGATGTGTGAGGCTGCTTTCCCAGGATGAGAAGTGGGCTGGGTGCACATAACATGTTAACATCATGTCTTTTCTCTCCAGCACGCATTACCACTCCCTGGCTTTCTGCTTCTTGCCCCCAACATCTACCACCATGCAGTCCTCTTCAGCCAGTCAGGTAAGTGCTGCACAGATGGATCCTTGCTCTCACACCTTTCTGTCCTCTGGAAAATGCCATAGGAAGCTTTCATTCCAGCAGTTTTGCACATCAGACTCTTGTCTTGGGATGTTCAAGTGAAATTCAACAGGCTTTCCAGCACCAGAAAGCTTCTGTATCTCTCAGCCCTGTCATTAGGTTGAGGGAGGGGATTCTGCTCCTCTGCTGTGCTCTGAGGAGCCCCTCCCTGCAGTCCTGATCCAGCTCTGGGGCAACAGCACAAGAGGGACGTGGAGCTGTTGGAGTGAGTGCAGAGGAGGCCATGGAGATGCTGCGAGGGCTGGAGCAGCTCTGCTCTGGAGCCAGGCTGAGAGAGCTGGGCTGGGTCAGCCTGGAGAAGAGAAGGCTCCTGAAGGGGAGACCTTAGAGCAGCTCCAGTGCCTAAAGGGGCTGCAGGAAACCTGGAGAGGGGCTTTGGACAAGGGCCTGTAGGGACAGGACAAGGCTTTAACCTGCCCAAAGGGAGATTGAGATGAGCTCTTAGGCAGAAGTTCCTCCCTGTAAGAGGGTTCAGAAATGGGAGTAGCAGGACCCAGGTGTAAACAAAGTCCCATTGGCTCTTTTTTTACTGGTGCTACACTGGCTTTGCTGTGTTAGCACTCTCAGAGCCACACAGTTGATTCGTCCAGTTTTAACAGTGGGACAGCCCTGAAGAAACCAAGACAAAGCTTATCTGAAACTCTGGCATTTGTCATTTACCAAAGTAGGAACAAGATAACTCTCCAAAATCAAACTGTGCCTACACCACATCCTGCCTAACACAGCAACAGCCTCCTGTAGCTGCAGTGGTCAGTGCTGGATGGGATAGAGCAATTTCTCTGTGCATCATCTTTAAGCAGTAGGAGAAAGTGACCTTGCTCCATCCTTTCTCCCTGCAGAGCCATTCCAGGTCCCAGTGATCGGCCTGACCCTGCCAATCATGTGGTTCTACCTCCTCATGAACGTCATCACTCAGTATCCTTTGAAAGCTCAGCTTGAGACGCCACGGAGGTGGCAGAGATGGCAGTGGAGTGGGAGAGGAGCAATGGGGTGGGGATATAAAGTCCTTGGAGTCTTCCCTGTGTTTGGGAGCCGATGTGTGTGTAACTTGGATAATAGAGAGTGGAATTTAACCTGGGGCTTACGATTTTTTCCAGGGTAGCTGAAATCTGGCACCACCTCCCCAGGGACAGGTTGATTGTGGTAAACTCACTACAGTTTTGCCAGGCAGCTCGAGGTAGAAGGGACACATCAGGAGCTATCTGGAATATATCAGTGTAGAGTCTTCAGGCAGAGAGGAGAGGTCTGAAAGTCTGATGAAGCTGAGATGCCCTCAAGAAAGGGACCCTTCATCTGAGACACTCTTGCCATTTTCCTCTCACTGTTCAGAGAACCTAAGTTGCTGCTCAGGCTCCTCCATGAAACCCCCTTATTTAATCTGCCTTTCCTATACCCTCTCAAGGGGAAGGGGAACTTATGCTGATGGATTTAGAGGGGATATAAGGCAGAAGCTCTTCACTGTGAGGGTGCTGAGGTGCTGGCACAGGATGCCCAGAGAAGCTGTGGCTGCCCCATCCCTGGCAGTGTTCAAGGCCAGGTTGGACACAGGGGCTTGGAGCAAGCTGCTCTAGTGGAAGGTGTCCCTGCTCGTGGCAGGGATTGGAGCTGGAGGAGCTTTGAGGTCCCTTCCAACCCAAACCATTCCATAAAGTCTGGATTTATCTTCCCTTGACTCTATGGCAGGGACTGTAAACCCTGTGTGCTATCAACCTTTCACCAGGCTCCTGGACTGGAGTAGTTTTGCTGGCCCATAGCAGGGTTGGGGGGAGATTTGGGGTGTCTTTGGGGTTTGCAGTGAAGCTGTTCACAGCTGTGGAAACACTGATGTGACGAGAAGGGAATCTTATTCCCTCTATAGCCAGACTTGGGTTGCTCATTGCCCAATCCTCATTCCCAAAGGCTTTCCAAGGTGTCCTCCTTCTTCATCCCTGATGTCCCCTTACCTCACCTATCCAGATACGTCTGCATCCGTGGCGTGTTCATCCTCACCACAGAGTGCACGTCCCTCACGGTCACACTGGTGGTGACGCTCCGCAAGTTCGTCAGCCTCATCTTCTCCATCCTCTACTTCCACAACCCCTTCACAGCCTGGCACTGGCTGGGCACTGCCTTCGTCTTCATGGGGACTCTCATGTACACCGAGGTGTGGAACAGCCTCGGGCCCTTCCTGGCTCGCTGGAGGAGGAGGTCAAAGGAGGAGTAACAGCCTGGGACCTCTCTGCAGGGACCTTTTTATTGTTTTATAGAGCAGAGCAGCAGGGAATGCCCCAGAAGGGGTTGTTTTATCACACAGGGGAGGTGTTGGCTGTGCCAAGCTCCTGGGAAATGTGGAGCCTCCCCTGGGAACCTACTGAAATGGAGAGACAATGCGGTTATTTTTGCAACCCCTTTTGCTTCCAGCTTCTCCTCCTGTTTTTCTTTTCCCATTTGAAGAACCCTTTGAAAGTAATGGAAAAGCTGACCCAGTTCTCCTTTAGGAGCCCAGCCTTCTTGTGGTGCTGCTGTCCACTCTTCCCCCTTCAACGAGCTGGACCCTGAGCCTCTTTGGTACCATCCTTTAATGTTCAGGGGCACTGCTATTTGTGCAGCGGGTTGTTGGTTACACTGGAGATTCCAGGCCTGGCTGTTAACCTGAGTCCTTGTTGCCTGATCCTATTACCCCTGTGCTCCTGTAGAGCCTTCCAGTCTGCCCAGTAGGTCCCTCACTGGGGAGTGGCTCAGGAGGCTGATTCCCAAGCCAGCACGTTCCCATCACTAGCAGCAGGGAGTAGTTGAAGTGCTTTGAGGCTTTGCTGATGCATAGGATAGTTTGGGTTGGAAGGGACCTTCTAATCTCATCCAGTCCAACCCGCCTGCAGTGAGCAGGGACATCTTCAACTAGATCAGAGTCCTCAGGTGTTGCCGTGATACTTCACCAGCCAGAGGGTGTCCTGGGTTCTTCCTGCCCCTGTTAGGTCCTCAGGAGAGGTCACTTTCCAGTCGCTTCCTACTTTTCCCCTCATCACAATCATGTGCAGTGGGTTTTGTTAACAACAGCCTGTGCTGAGCCCCCAGTGCACCCTTGATCCCCCCTAGATCCAGCCCCACCTCAGGGTTCAAATGATGCCAAGGAACTTAAGGGCCAGTACAACTGAGCTTATTTCTGCTGCTGGGGGCTGGTTTTACTGTCCCTTCACCTGGTTCTCTTCTCCCGCCCCTTGGGCATCAGCGTCGCTTGTGGCATTTCTGTGCATCATAGCAGCATCCAACTGGTGCAGGATTGGTGTCTCCAAGAGCCTTGGGTGTGTGTCCCAATGAGTACAGGCAACGTGTGGCCAGCAATTTGAGGAGCAGCAGCCGCAGCTCTTCCAGGAGCTGCTCAGTGTTGGGCAGAGCAAGTTATCTCAGCTTTGGAGCATGAGGAGCACTGTTTTGTGCTGCCTCAGTTGTCCTGGAGCACCTTGTTCCCATCATCATGATGCTGTCCCTGCTCTGCTGTGATAGTTAAAGCATCCAGAATGTCAACCTCATTCACATCCAGCTTGGCCAAGTAAGGACTGTTACTCTGCCACCCAGCATCCCAATAGCTTTCCAACCCATCTCCCACTGTCAGAGCTATATCCAGCCCATCCTGAGCAATGGCCACCTTTCCAAAACCTCCTCCCTGATGGTTTTGTTGCTGTTTTTCACCTGTGTCACAGACATGCCCCTTCCCAGCTCACCATAGTCTGATCATTGGTGGGTGGAAAAGGGGAAGCCTTGATGCAGTGCAAGTGCTGAAGCACTGGTGTGTTGTCAGCATGGTTTTAGCCACGGACCCAAAGCCCAGCAGTGTATGGACCACTATGGAAATGATTAACTCCATCTCAACAGTGGTATGATGCTGATGGGACCCGCAGCAACTTCCTGAGGTGCTGTGAAGGGGGTTGATTTTTCCTGAGCCTGGAAAACCTTGGTTCTTGAGTGTCAGACATGGGATGTTTCCAAGGATTCAGTAGATGGGGACACTGGTTCCCAGCACCTCCTGTGGGTCAGGTCCCCCTTCCATCTCCTTGCATGGGCACCAGGATGAAGGATATTGCTCCTCAAAGCTGTTAACAGAGAGCTTCAGCTGCAGTGGGGAAGGAGAAGAAGGCACCACAAATTCAGCATCAGGGACTGAGTAACTGGTGGGGATTTAGCAGAGCAATAGCTGCGCAGAGCCTGAGTGAGTGTAACCTGTACATAGACACTCACCGGGTCACTCTTCGTTTCGAGATCACATCTTGTCTCCAGTTCCTGTCCTACTGGTAGGTTTGGGGCTACTTGGGTTCCCTTCTTTTAGCCATGTGCTGTCCTTGGTCTTCTCTCATACCAAGTGTCAACGATGGGTTGAGATTTGTTGTTGTCAGGGCTATTTTTATGTGACTTGTGTCTTTCTGTATATTTATAACTCTTACAGTATCATAGAAGATGCAGCGATTCCCTTCCTGCTGCAGGAGAGCATTGAGCTTGCCCACTTGTGAGACAAAGAACGGTCCATGAAGAAGGGGCCCCATTAGCCAAAAGCAGTATTTAAATCCAGGTTTCTCCCCCACTGAAAAATGGGGCTCCTGATGTGCTTGGTTTTAGTGTTCTAGAGATAATAGCACAGATTTTTCAGCAGAGATTGGAAAAGTGGGTGAGCCAAAAAGCTTTTTGATCAGTGTTGAGCTTTCGGGTCGGTTGGTTGGGCTTAGGGTGATGCTTTTGTTGGGTTTTTAAAATACGAAATAAATCTGTCTTATCCTCTTCAAAGTGTGCTGGGTTTGTTTCTCCATCCATGCTGTGCTACTGGAATCAGCTGCTGGCGACTGGAAAATACACAGAGCTGTGAAGTCAAGTAATTCCTGGGGCTCTGAAATCAGCACACAACTTGTCCTGCTGTTACATGAGAGAAGATAGAAGAGGCTGAGCCTGGCTGGGGTTTGAGGGGAAGACCCATCCCTCCTGCATTGAAACACCTCCAGAGTGCCCTTGAGCACCGGTACCCCCAGGCCTCACTACCCCATGTGCTCCCCACATGTGTCCTCCAGGGCTTGGTGATGCTACCCAGAATGTGTGGCCCCATCTGTGGTTCAGTCCAACATAAGCCTCTAGATGCTGCCATGAGGTGAGAAGCTGCCTTCCCCAAATCTCCTCTTCCTACTCCTCATTCACAGAGGCTGACAGGGAGCTGCAGCTCAACCAGTGACGTGCCATCAGCCTGTGGTGCCAGTAGATTCCTGTTGTGGCTGTTTCCTTCCCTCTCTGCAGCACCAAGCCGGGACCATCCATCTCCTCCATTCCTGTGTTGTTGCTTAAGTTTAGTTAGCTGATTTCCTTTAACTGAATTCCTTTGGTTTTGTCTGGCTTATGTAGAATCACAGAATCATAGAATAGTTATGGTTGGAAAGGACCTTAAGGTCATCCAGTTCCAACCCCGCTGCCATGGGCAGGGACACCTCACACTAAACCATGGCACCCAAGGCTCTGTCCAACCTGGCCTTGTAGTCCTTAGCATACAGAGCTGAACTTGGTGGCATCTTAGGCTGAGTCAACTGGTGCTTAGTTGTGTACATCAAGGCCTCCAGACCACTGCAAATGGGAAGATGAAGTTCCACAATACCAAGCCCTTGCAGCATCTCCATGGCCTCCTCTGCACTCACTCCAACAGCTCCACGTCCCTCTTGTGCTGCTGCCCCAGAGCTGGATCAGGACTGCAGGGGGGGTCTCCCCAGAGCACAGCAGAGGGGCAGGATCCGCTCCCTGAGCTGCTGCTCACGCTCTGGGGGTGCAGCCCAGCACGGGGGCACGCTGAAGCTGGGTCTCAGATGGGTCTCGAAATGGGGGTCTCTAGCAGTGATTCTTCTCCGGAAGGACCCTCAGCATGGGGGATTTCTCACTGCGGAGCCTTCATGCCTCTGTGATGGGCACTGGTTTACACCTGCGTGCTTCTACTTGCTCTGAGCTACGAGCAAGGAAAAGCATGCATGATAAAAATGCAGGAGCCTCCTCCTCCCTGCAGGAAAATGAATTTCAGGCTCAGCTCCCAGGGTTCCTCTGCCCCTGCCTTACACAAGGCAGGAAAAATATCTCAGAAGCTTGAAATATTTTGTGAGGGTT
Source organism: Psittacula echo (assembly GCF_963264785.1). NCBI lineage: Eukaryota > Metazoa > Chordata > Aves > Psittaciformes > Psittacidae > Psittacula > Psittacula echo. Next base: position 161,448,515 of record NC_137735.1, read on the forward strand.
ACGGGGAGGGTTTGTCCAAGCAGCAAGATTTAGTGCAGAGCCTGCACAGGGTGTGCAGGGCTGAAACTGTGCCAGGAGGCTCCAGACCCATAGACCATAGAACCATGGAATGGTTTGGGTTGGAAGGGACCTTGAAGCTCCTCCAGTTCCAACCCCTGCCACGAGCAGGGACACCTTCCACTGGAGCAGCTTGCTCCAAGCCCCTGTGTCCAACCTGGCCTTGAACACTGCCAGGGATGGGGCAGCCACAGCTTCTCTGGGCACCCTGTGCCAGCGCCTCAGCACCCTCACAGGGAAGAACTTCTGCCTTATCTCCAACCTGAACTTCCCCTGTTTCAGTTTGAACCCATCACCCCTTGTCCTATCGCTACAGTCCCTGATGAAGAGTCACCGTGGGGAGAAGGTGGTGAAACACACCTTGGCATTAGAAGGGACAACTGGTAGATGAATGGGGAACTCAAAGTGGTTTGCAGGCTGGAGCTGCTGAAGCAACACCACAGCAGTGCAGGATGAGACCCGGGATGGAAATCATGGGTCTCCTTCAAGCCGTTCCCTTTCTCTCCCTTGAGTGAGGGATTCAAAGAGGGACCCGGCTGGTTGGTGTGATCACACTGAGCAGCAACTCTCCTCAACCCCCCCATAGGACTATTACAAGAAACCCTAATTCACGTTAACAGCTGCCAAACAGCAGTGTATTGTGCAGCATATTCCCTTAGACAGGCTCCCGAGGGAGCAGGCAGAGGGAGTGGGGCAGCCGGACACTGCCAGGGCATGACATGGAGCTTCAGGAAGGTAGGTTTGGAGATGGATGTGTGTGATCTGCAGGGAAATAAACGGCCCTTTGGTCAGTGCTGGGAACAATTCCTCATCTGGCTGCAGAGCACGGTTCAAGGAATACAATAAAGAGGTAGCTGCTGGGTTTGGAGTGGTGTCACCAGCAAGTCAAGCCTCTACCAGTGGTTTCCAGGTTCTAGGGTTTCTAGGGTTGGTATCAGTGGGGTTAGTGGAGGAATGAGGCAGGGAGATGAGGTGCCAAACCCAACCACTTTGTACCCATTTGTTTAATATACAGCTACAATTTGGGGAATGGCTGCTGGAGAGCCTAAGCCACCACGAGCCTTCTGCTGTTGTCTTCTACCAAGCCCACAGCAGGTTCTCCTGGCTGCCTACACACTGTGATAGTCCATGGAGCATCTCAGCCTTCAGCGCTCGACACGCTCAGTCCGGGAGTAGCCAGTAGTTCTACCAGTAGTAGGTCCAGGAGTATGGACCTATTCTACAGCCCCTGGAATTCTTCACTCCGCATCAAACTTATAGCCAGAAAACTTCATATCCTCTCCTTCAGGCACAGGGCTGTATGAAAACACCATCCCTTTATGTCTGACAAACTCACCGTCCCTTCATTCAGCAGCTCTTTGTCCTACAGCATCTCTATGGTGATTCCTACCGCCTTGCTGCTGACCTAGGGGAGGAATCAGGGAAAAAGAGCTGCTCTTGGCTCCCCAAAACGCTTTTGCATGGGCACAGTCTCCTGTGCTTCGCCTCAAAGAGACAGCATTTGAGCAGAGATACAGAATTCCTGGATTCTGATCCAGTTCTTATGGAAAACCTCCTGGGATAACACAAATCAGTGCGATTTCCCTCTGCCGTGATTTACCCGTGTGTAGCACAGGGCTATGAGACAGCATGTGTGATAAGCATGCAGCTACCTCTGGCTGGTAAAGCCATTTGCATTCACGAGGCAGCAACCACAGTTCCTGATTCTATTGAATATTGAATGTTTCTCTTAAAAAGGGGGAAATTAAACAGCTTGTCACAGTGCCCTCTGTAAAACTCCAGCCTCAGAGCTTTGTTTCACTATGAGTAACTGAAGGTGCTGCTCCGCTGTAATGCAAACCGCTTCCTGCCACGCAAAACAGAACTCCTCAGAACAATGTGCTAAATGAAACGTCAGTCTTACACACCAGCAACCCAACAGCACTTGTGCCTTCAGACTCAACCAGACGTTCCGTGCTTCAGGGCGCAGGAGACAAAGGGCAGCTCAGCAGAATGCAGTTGGTTTGGGGTAAATCCTTGTCAATCAGGGTTGCAGCTTGAGCTGTGGTGTGCTGGGGAGTGGGAAGAGAGCAAGTGAGGGTACAGCAGGACAAGGGCAGGGAAAGCAGGGAAGAAACTGAGTATTTGGCTGAATTGGCTTCACATTCAGCTTCTCCCTTAGAAATTCTAATGTCCACACAAGGTCCTTGCGAGACCCCACTTGCAGCACTGTGTGCAGTGCTGGTGTCCTCAACATAAGAGGGACATGGAGCTGCTGGAGCAAGTCCAGAGGAGGCCACGAGGATGAGCAGGGGCTGGAGCAGCTCCCATATGGAGACAGGCTGAGAAAGTTGGGGCTGTTGAGCCTGGAGAAGAGAAGCTGCGTGGAGACCTCAGAGCAGCTTCCAGTGTCTGAAGGGGGCTACAAGGATGCTGGGGAGGGACTCTTCATCAGGGACTGTAGTGACAGGACAAGGGGTAACGGGTTCAAACTGAAACAGGGGAAGTTCAGGTTGGAGATAAGGCACAAGTTCTTCCCTGTGAGGGTGCTGAGGCGCTGGCACAGGGTGCCCAGAGAAGCTGTGGCTGCCCCATCCCTGGCAGTGTTCAAGGCCAGGTTGGACACAGGGGCTTGGAGCAAGCTGCTCTAGTGGAAGGTGTCCCTGCCCGTGGCAGGGGTTGGAACTGGATGATCTGAAGGTCCTTTCCAACCCAAACCACTCTGTGATTCTATGAACCCCACTGGACGTGCCACATTTGGAAGTAATTGAAAGCTCAGGACCCAAGAACTGGTTGCAAAATGGGAGATTCTCTTCAAACATTATTGTCTGATACAAATGCAATGCCCTGATCACAAAAGAACAAAGGATTTTACAACTTGGAAATAAGAGCAATGTATTTATACTGCACCTGTATGCTCAGCTCTCTATAAGCAAAATAGATATACAATTCCTACACTGAAGAGCTCAGCCTTTAAGACATTCCTGTAAATAGGAGTAGTTTGAAGTTCTGTGCTCATTCGCTTAAGGTGTGCAATGCGCCTTTGCAGGGTTGCACACTTCAAGCAGAGGAAATTCATCACAATTCAGGAATAACTTGTCCTGGTTTGATCCATTTTACACAGAAGGAAGTAACCGTTCCAAGGGAAAACTGGAGAGCTGGGGCTGAATGTGGAAGTGGTCTCAGCTTGGAGAACTGGGCAGGAATGGAAGGAAAAGAGACACTGATGTGACTGGGGTGTTACTTACCATCCACTGCCCTTATTTTCCAGACATGAACTTGGGCTACAGAGGCCTGAACATGGGTTTCTGCATTTGTGTCCTGGAGAAAACTGATTTATCTGCACTGACTGCATTATCTGTGTAACTTAAGTGAGCAGGTGTGAACACCCCGGCCCTGCTGCGTATGAACCACGAGGTACCTTGTACATATTCATTAACCACACAATCACAGAATGGTTTGTGTTGGAAGGGACCTTAAAGCTCATCCAGTTGCAACCCCTGTCATGGGCAGGGACACCTTCCACTAGAGCAGCTTGCTCCAAGCCCCTGTGTTCAACCTGGCCTTGAACACTGCCAGGGATGGGGCAGCCACAGCTTCCTTAAGCAACTTGGTCCAGTGCATGGCAAAACTGTCACCTCTAAACCAGCAAAGCCCAATACCCCCATCAGCATCCATGTCAATGTGCCATGCAGCCACTGCAACAGCCAGGCCAGCTTCTGCAAGGGTATTTATAGAGGGAATGCAGCCACGAGGAGTCCTGTGTGGTTTGCTGAAGAAGCTGTGGAGGTTGGGTAGGTATCCAGCGGCAGTTGGGTACCCACCTTTGCTGAACTGCATTGGCAAAACAGCCACTAAGGTTGGAACTGCAGCTTCTGAATTCCTTCTGAAACCAGGCCATGGAGCAGCCTTGCTTTTTTGTTCTGTCAAAATCAGTGATATGAAAAAGGTGCTGTTGTTCTTCAGCTGGAAAGAGCTGTATGGAAAGGGAACTGCTTAATAAAAAGCTGAGTTGTTTTCCAGGCTTTACTGGAATTTAAGGTCAAGGCTATCCGTATCTATCCATTAGTTATCACGAGCTGAGCTGCTTCGTTCAGTTCATCCTATTTAATCACCAAAACCCCTTGGCCACACTGAACACACAGAGCTCTTCCATGGGCACGACTCCACACTGTGGCAACAAGTCACGTTGTCTTCTGTGCATGCAAAGATCCACGCTGCAATAGGAATAGCAAATGCCCCCTCCTCATGGGAAGCTGCTTGGGCAAAGGGGCTTCACTATCTGCTCTCTAAGTCGATGGTAATGAAAATTAATCAGGACAAACATTAATTCAAGAGGTTTATTTACTTGTCAGAGCTCCTATTCCGCATACAGGAGAACAAATGTTCACACACTACTCACAGCTTCAGCTAGCTGTCAGTGATTATACTGAGGTTTCCTGATGGCTCCTCACCGGGCTGTTTAAATACACTTGCAAATCCAAGAGTTGGGACTCATCCCTTCAAAAAACCACATTTTATTAAACAACAAAGAGTTTTGGAAGCAGTTTTAACTCTCAATTCAACTCTGAACATTTCACAAAGTCCTTCAAAGTAATTCACTACTCCTACAATATAGACAATATTAACAGAGACCCCAGTGCTCCCACACCTCAATTAAATCTATAACGTAGGAGAGGAAGAAAAGAGGGAAGTTAATGGAAGATGTGGTCATGTGGCTGTTAGGAATAAAATCTACACCATTTCCCAGCTGGGAGTGCCTGGGGAAATAATTTCTAGCTTTGGGAAATAGAGAAATTACTTTTTAATCAAGTTATAAATACATAACTTTTTTGGGGGGGAGAATTAATTAGAAATGGATTTAGGAATAACATTTGATAGACTTTGCTTTGTGGAAGAGAAAGAGATATATAAAAATCACTGTTCCTGTTAGGCAGAAAGATTCAGTGTACTCACAACAAAGGCTTGGCTAGTTGCAGCCATCAATGGTTGGTCTTCTTCCACCCTGATGGGATTGGAGGTAGGACAGGTTTGGAGCCTGACCAGTTGCTGAGCTGAGGCACTTGAGAAGAACCAGGCTTGGACTTGCTGTGCTTTCTCTGGGGGTTGTCACCAGAGAATTCAGCGTCTGCAGAAATAACAAATGAAGAAGCACTAAGAGGGTGTTTATAGAATCATGGAATGGTTTGGGCTGAAGGGACCTTAAAGCTCATCCAGTTCCAACCCCCTGCCACAGGCAGGGACATCTTTCACTAGAGCAGGTTGCTCCAAGCCCCTGTGTCCAAACTGGCCTTGAACACTGCCAGGGATGGGGCAGCCACAACTTCCACAGATCTGCAGCTGAAAAGCCAGTGTTTTGGGGAGTGAGGGAAGAGCAACATCTTCAGGTAGTGACTGCTCTCCCTCTACGTATGGAAGAGTAACTTTACACCTAAACAGTCACTATCTAATTTCTCGAGAAGTTCATTGAGAGAAAGCTGCTATATTGAGTGTGTTGCATTCACACTGTGATGAATCTGCCACATCAAAGAATTGTAGAATCATAGAATAGTTAGGGTTGGAAAGGACCTTAAGATCATCTAGTTCCAACATATCCATGCTTCTTAGAAGTATCATTACTAGAAGCAGAAAGAAGCTGCTCTGTAACCCAAATAAAGCTACTGCTTTTATAATAAGATGCACAGCCTGAGCAAAGCTGTTACATAGAATATAGAACAGAATGAACCGGGTTGGAAAAGACCTTTAAGATCCAGTCCAGCCTTTATGCACCACTAACCCATGTCACTGAGGACCTTGTCTACACAGTGTGTGAACACTTCCAGGACTGGTAATTCCACCACTCTCCTGGGAAGCCTGTTCCAAAATGTGTTCCAGTATGGTTCAAACCTTTCAGTCTGTCTACTCCATCTTCAGCTCTTCTTGGATTTTGATGCTCAGCTTTGGCTTCTTCAGTGAGGTGAGCACGAGGAACAGGGCTCCGAACAGGCAGACCTTCAGCAGCAGATGCACCAGATGAGATCAGGAATCGTCCCCTGGCAGGACCAGATTCTTTGCAGCTGAGAGGAGGAAATGATTCATGCTTTAAAATAGCAATAAAATAGCATACGCACCAAGCCTGACAGTATCACTGGTGTTGCAGTCACACGACTCAGTCAAGAGACAGAAATAAATCCCGGTACTTATTGGTTACACAAAGCTTTACACATCACAAAACTTCTAGTGCTAGCAAACACAACTGCTACCTCTCAGTTTGAATTTATTGATTTCATCAGCCACTCAACGGTGCAAAAGGGGTTCCTGCCACACAGTGCAGCAGCTCCAGATCTGAGATCAGAACTCAGAGCTCCTTGTTTCTAAATGCATCTTCAATGTTCTCTCTTGGTGAGTGAAAGAAAATAGGAACTGCCTTGAAAAGAAGCATTTCTGGAGTACCCCAGTGACAACACAAACCATGAGTAGTCATTTACCAGTGAGTAGTACCCAAAGCACCTCTGACTTGTTATGTCTCTTGCAGAAAAGCCAAAACACAAATGGTCTGAGACCCTGACAATGATAATGACCATGTTGTAGCTTGTTCTGATAAAGACTTCCCATTTCCCTCTATATACTATCCATTTACTTCAAGATAAGTAAGGAAAAGGCTTCGATTGATATGGAAGGATCACTAACTACCTATTTAATGCAAAACTGTTATATATTTCTGGAGCAATGCTTAAAATAATTAATAATGTCTCTGTACAGAAAGGACTGTTCTGGTCTAGGTGAGAGAAACTAATTCATAGATTTATGAATCTAGGAGGAAGATTATTCAGCCTGACCTTACCCATGGGGCAGGCCAAAGTAATTTCACCCTCTAATTCTTGCAAGAAGAGTTTAAGCTTGTGAGAATAACTGTGATTACAGCGTTGTGGGGAAAGGAAAGGAAGTATTTCAGTGGTATTTGAATAAACCCATGCAATAAGAAGAAAGGATCATGAATAATGAGATAAAACAGTGAGATTCTCCCATAAGAAACAGGTAATTATCTTGTCACTAGATAGATGTACTATGGAAGACTATGGGATTTTTTTCTGTTGCCTTCATGGTAAAAGGATATTTTATCCTTTAATGTACTGAGTGCTTACGTCTTCCTCTGAGGTCCACTGCACCCAAGGATGCTCATCAAACACCCAGTGCTCCAGCCAAGTGCTTAACCCTAGTTGTAATCTCATTTTAGCTGCCTGTAATACTTATCAGACATAACTGCGGTAGGGATAAGAAATAACTAGAAGTAGTAAATCCAGGCTTAGTATAAACAGCACCTTGGACTCCTCAACAGCATCTATTCCAGTTTCTAAAAGGCTGACTACTGCTTTTTGCTTCAGAGAACACAGTCACACATCCACCTACGAATAAAGGCTAAAAATAGATACCATATAGTTAGAATTAACCCCTGTGGATCTCTAGCTGCAACTACTTGAATGCAGTGTGTTAAAAACCAGCATCCAAAAGTACTCAACAACAATCTCCATTGCTTTTCTCCTCAGCTGTCCCTTTCTTAAATGGCAGAAGACAAGGTAGAGCCTGGAAATAGATCACGTACCACTGGGCAGGGTGTAAAGGCAATGTAGGTACTCAGGCTTTTGTAGTACAAGTGTTACAGGAAGCATTTAGCTTAATTAAGGATTCTTGCAAAGCTGCTTAATGAGAATGACATCAAAGAGAAGTGGGAAACCAGAGCTTATGAGATCTCTGCCATGTAGATGTCCAAGGTATTTGGGAAGCGTGGGACAGAGGAGCTGAGAATTTGCCTCTCCTTTATGCCTTTGCCAGGTGACCTGTGAATGAATTTGGATAAGGTATCTTTAGTACTTTCCTGACAGCCTCAGCACAGAAAAGAGACCGATTATAGGGGAAGCAGGCACATTGGGGGATTGAAACTGGATGATCTTAAGGTCTTTTCCAACCCAAACCATTCTATGTGTCCTGACTTTAATGTTTTCCCTCAGTAACAAGTTGAGGAGTAAAGCCTGCTATAGATCCTGTTTAGATTCTGGTTGCACTGGGCTGCCAAACCCTAACGTACATCATTGCACAGGATGTTGTAATATTTCAGTTGATAGACATTTCTCATTTGCTTGTGTTTGGCAGGAATGGGGATGTGCAATTCAATATTTGAGTCAGTTCCTTGTTAAATGGTAGGTGAGGTTCTTATTCCACCCTCAAACTTGCAAACAGGCATAGGACAGAAGCTACTGGGAGTCCTGACACAGAGAATGTCGTCTCCTTGTCTTCAGTGTGAAAAGATGCTTATACAAGAATAAAAACTGTGGCAGTTGCTCTAATTTTGTCTGCTTTCTATTTCTGTCACCGGTAGAAGTGAATGGAATAGAACAGTGGGGTGAGGTTTGAAGAGCCCTGTATCGAGGCACAGCCCACAACCTGTACATACAAGAAAAAGTTAGGGAGAAGAAATCAGAAGAAGCAATGGAGAGGGACTCTTCAGAAGGGAATGTAGTGATAGGACAAGGGGGAATGGCTTTAAACTACAAAGGAGATTTAGGTTAGATGTAAAGAAGTTCTTCCCTGTGAGGGTGCTGAGGCGCTGACACAGCGTGCTCAGAAAAGATGTGGCTGCCCCATCCCTGGCAGTGCTCTATGATTAAGAAGTTTCTACTCTCCAACTCACTGTATTTTGTGTCTCCTCTCCTCATTATGCTGTAACCAGGTCGTTTCAACAACCTTACAAATACTTCTGCTTGGTTAAAGTGAGTGATGAAATATAGCAGAGAGGGACCCAAAGAATTTATCATTGCCTGTGGCGAGTAGCAGTGCTTTAAAGTACAGTTGTAAGATCTATTGCCCTAAAGGACTGCTACTCACCAAAGGCAATGATAAATTGCTTCAGTCTATGAGTGAAAACAAATGGCACCTCAGGCAAGCATAATCCACACTTCCATGTGTGGGAGAGGTCAGCCTCCAGCAGAGGACTTGAGAAGTCCCTAGAAACTGGCACAGTGTTTTCTTTAGCGAGATCAGGGAAGACCAGGTCGTCGTAGGTTACTTCCCAGGAGAAGACCATAGCTATGGTCTCAGCAATGCAAAGCAGCCATGGATGTGATTAGAAACTGTCCTGCTGAGACCTGCACGTCAGTGGGCAGATGTCTAAACAAAACCTTTAATTTTCACTCTGCAGTAAATGCAATCATTTCACTTGTAAAGCAGAAGTAACAGACAACGGCAGGGCTTGTATCCAACAAGTGGTAGTGACCTGAAGAATAATGCTGCTGCTTCCACACCACAGCTCAGGCTTAAATGAAAACTGCCAGAACTGAGAAATAATGCAAAATATTTGGGAGCTGGACACAGTGTTTTCCAGTGAGATATGAGACTAATCTGCTCTTGATATGAGACTAACCCTGCTCTTGGAAAGCAGTATTTCCTTCACTTGCTGTGCTCAGAGGTCAACACATTCATACTCTTACCCCTTGATGGCTTTTTTCAGTTTACTCTTTCTTCCATTCCAAATGTTGAAAGCATGAAATTGGAGAGAAAGAACATATTAAAGCACCTCGATATTCAAACAAGATAACTGCAGGTTGTACAATGCTTTAGATATGTGGGGGTTTTCAAACACATCTACACAACAGCGTTTCCATCCATCACTCCTCTAAGCAAATTCCTTCCCAGCTTCCCATATTTCCTTTGCAAAAGGAGTTGGCAACACGACTCTCTACCAGTTTGCTGTAGGCCATGCTGCACGCACGGAAAATGAATCAGATTAGCAGTTTGCTTTCCCTCTCCTCACAGTTGTTTTCCCACCGTGTTATTAACAGCGCTAAATGAAAACAGTGCTGAAGTCAAAACACCACAATGTGGTGGAGTGGAAAGACATATTTATTCCCATATGTGAAGGGTAAGACCTTTACAACTCATCAGAGCTTCACACTCATTTGAGTTATAGGTCTTGCTTCTTCCCGCTAAGGACAGATGATGCATAATCCCTCAGCAACTTATTATGCACTTGGTTTCTCTCACACACTCACTCTGTTCCCCTTCAGCACACTCCACCGTGGCACAAATACTCAGGACAAATGAGTCTGCAGAGGCCTGTGGTTTTGCCCTTTTTACAGCATGCTAATTAACTACTTGTAATTACAGTGGCAGGTAGTACATCACAGAGAGGGCACAGTCTCTCTAGGATAGAAAAGGAACACAGGGTTTTTTACAACAGCAAGTTTAGCTCCAAATTCTGTTTAACACATGAGGGATAAGGTGAAGGGGTTGAAATCTTATAAAGATGCTCAGCATTTCTGATTGGTCTGATTTAATGTGAAAAGCTGCCTCATATCAAAAGTGTGACCAGCAGGTCAAAGGAGGGGATCCTGGCCAGAGGTGCTCTTGTGAGACCCCACTTGCAGCACTGTGTGCAGTGCTGGTGTCCTCAACATAAGGAGGACATGGAGCTGTTGGAGCAAGTTCAGAGGAGGCCACGAGGATGATCAGGGGCTGGAGCAGTTCCCGTATGGAGACAGGCTGAGAACATTGGGGCTGTTGAGCCTGGAGAAGAGAAGCTGTGTGGAGACCTCAGAGCACCTTCCAGTGTCTGAAGGGGGCTACAAGGATGCTGGAGAGGGACTCTTCATCAGGGACTGTAGTGACAGGACAAGGGGTAACGGGTTCAAACTGAAACAAGGGAAGTTCAGGATAGATATAAGGCAGAAGTTCTTCCCTGTAAGGGTGCTGAGGCACTGGAACAGGGTGCCCAAGGATGTTGTGAATGCTCCATCCCTGGCAATGTTCAAGGCCAGGTTGGACAGAGTCTTGAGTGACATGGTTTAGTGTGAGGCATCCCTGCCTATGGCAAGGGGTTGAAACTAGATGGTCTTAAGGTCCTTTCCAACCCTAACTATTCTATGATTCTATGTGTGTTTAGGAGGTTATTTGACAATGATTTTTACAAGGTGTGAAAACGCAGAGGTGGAAAAAACACAGCATAGTGTGTTTAAATAGAGCAGGAAAGGTATATTGGCTTGTGTGGGATTAGAACAAGATAGCAGACATGGGGTTGAACCCATGATCCAATTCAAGTTTACCAACAGTCAGATAGCATAGCTCACTCTAAGCCATTCAACTTAGCTCATTCAAGTTGAAGCTTTCAGATGAGCTTTGTGGTAGGTTCTGAAGAGTGAGCAGAGCATGGCTACAAGCACACACCTACTTCCTAGTGTGGATGGGGATCTGGTGTGTTACACTTCACTAGGTCATGCTGTGTGGCATCCGGCTGCTTCTGTATATCCCATCTGGGCATGGGATTACAACAGATGGCCAGGAGAGGGGAAAAAACAAAGCTTATCCAGGATACCGCATAGAAAAGCTGCAATGTCACTGCCACAGCAGCAGACAGGCTTGTTGGCAGCCAGAGCTCAGATGTACTTACGAAACAGGACCATTAGAGTAAGTCACTGCCATCCTGTAAGAGGCAATGTGTACCTGCAGAGCTAGTCAGGAAAATATAGCTGAAGGCACTGAAGATGTAGCCTTTTCATATCTTCTTTTACCTTCACCTCTCTACAAGCTTTAAATGAGATAGGGAGATGTTTCCCTCTCATACCTCAGAGCCTGCTTAGCTGTGGTACAAGTAAATGAGGATGTTCATCACTCGTGAACAGAGATGCTGCACAAGATATGAAGCATAGTAGCAGTATTTGAGATAGCAAGAGAAGGTAAAGGTATTACAGAGCTCAGTATCGTGATGGGATCTGATGCTATCATGGATAAGATATGAATGTGAAGATCACCAGAGCCTCCCAAATGGTAACTATGGTATTCCTCTAAAGAAAGAACAAGAAATAACCCTGATAGCAATATGTGGTAAATTTGTTTCAAAAACATATTTATCACTCAAGTTCTGTTTTCCTATACCTGGACCAAGTTTCTTTCAGCATCTTTCTCCCTTCAAACATCCTCTTGATAGAAAGCTCTCAAAATTCTCTTTCTGTGTATCTGAATTATGGTGTCTAAATGAAACCAGTCCCACGAATGGCAAGACTTTGGTTTATGCTGCAGTGACACGTGCTTAATAAGGCTGTTGATGTAACAGATGAGACAACTGCATTTAGCTTGGGAAATGGTTTTAGTTCTTGCACACTGCAGCATTAACCTTCATTCTACCCAACGATGATCTGCTGTCTCAGAAGCTGAACTCACCGGCTCTCTGGGTTACTCAGGGGGAAGCTCTGGTCTTGGGTCATATTCCTTCCATCTGAGAGCTCAGAAGCATGTAATGTTGGTTCCAGGAATTGCTGATGGGAGCTGCCCGGTGCAGGAGTGGCTGCCAGGTCCCTGAAATGATATAGAAAGAAAATAAAGTGCTTGTTACATGCATTTATATACTGTGATAGCTTCATTTAGAGCTTAGTGAGTTCACAAGACCTGTTCAGCTGGAGGAGAGTGTTATCTCCTGTGGGAGAGAAGCAGCAATATAAGCAGTTGGGGGTAGTAATCCAGGCTCTGTTTATAGCAAATAGAGAGGAACAGTCACAGCTACAGTAGGAATAAACTCAAGCTTAAGTAAGGAGCTAAAGCAGGTTGGATGAATCACTCTCCATTGAGACAGCAGTGTAGGGCAACTTGTTCAGATAGAGTCATTTTTATTAGACACATGAAATCGGGTGAGACTGTGACTAACTCACAAGATGAGAATTTTCATCATCACTGCCACGTATAACACCTAAAGCAAAGCGCTCCTGATAATTCCAATGTTGCCATCACTATTATTGCAGTAATTGGCACCACTATTCATTATTATCGACTTGAGCCACAGAGCTAAAACCAAAGACAGTAATAGAATGATTTGGGTTGGAAAGGACCTTTAGGACCATGGAGTTCCAACCGCCTGCCAGGGGCAGGGACACCTTCCACTAGCTCAGGTTGCTCCAAGCCCTGTCCAACCATAGGCCATTAAGGCAACAAGTACACCACTGCTGGTTTCCCACAGGAAACAGAAAGGCTGGAATCTCTCATTGCCTTTTCACACCTCCTCATCTTGCCAGAGCAGGACTCTTCCCCTCTGTGGGTCTTCTGATGCTTCAGTGAGGAGGCTTTCCCCACCCCTCCTCAGAAGTCAGTCCCTAGCCCAGTACACTGCATTGCAAGCCAGGTTTTTCTACTCTTTGCCTTTAAATTTCCCTTTCTTTAGTTTATTCTTATTAACACCTATAAATAAAGCTTCCCTAGTGTAAGGCCTCAAGCTGTTATTGTTTCACTGTCAAGCAACTGCCAGCTGGTAATAGTGTTTGTTTGTTATCAGCTCAGATCGGAATCTGAACCAATTACATAGGAGAAAGGGCCTGATTCCTTTAATGGCCCCCAGAGCCGACTGCTCTCAGAAATCAGTTCTTGTAAATCCACAGGATGGAAATGAAAATAAGAAGAAATGAAGGAAAGCTCAGCAAAGAACTCTGATGTACAGCACAGAAATACACCTCCTGACAGGGGAGGTTAAAGCAGGAGTCTGAAGGCAGGATTGAAGGACAACCATGGGAAAATGGGCTCTGCTTCCTGGAGCAAAGGTTTGGCTTCAGAACCTGTGACCCACTCTGGGAAGCTGCAACTGAGTTGATAAATAAACTTAAACCAAGATGCCCGACAGCTATAAAAAAGATGCATTTTTAGAGGTGGGATAGGGATGATTTTTCACCTTCTGTCTCTGCACTAAATGTCTTCTTTGTGTTGTCTCTCATGTTTGTCTGTCAATGTCTCTCATACACTGTCATTTATAGGTATTTAGGCTCAGAGTAGAATTCAAACTGCATCAGGATGCCTCAGCTCACAAAAAAAAAAAAAAAAGAAAGGGAAAACAGACTGAAGAAGTTCAACAGCACCCTGTGAAAAGGCATATCCATGAGTTCGGAACAATGTCCTGGTTTTGTCATTAAGAGGGGCACAGAAATAAAACTGAAAGAGGCAGAAGCTCTTCCCTGTGAGAGTGCTGAGGTGCTGGCACAGGGTGCCCAGAGAAGCTGTGGCTGCCCCATCCCTGGCAGTGTTCAAGGCCAGGTTGGACACAGGGGCTTGGAGCAACCTGCTCTAGTGGAAGGTGTCCCTGCCCGTGGCAGGGGTTGGAACTGGATGAGCTTTAAGGTCCCTGCCAACACAAACAGTCCTATAGTTCTCTGGAACAACATGCACATAAATCTTACGCTCACAGTAATCAAATCCAAGCTGAAGACAGTCTCAACCACAGGCAGACCATAGAATCATAAAATAGTTTGGGTTAAAAAGAACCTTAAGATCATCCAGTTCCAACCCCTTGCCATAGCAGGGATGCCTCACACTAGACCACATCACCCAAGACTCTGTCCAGCCTGGCCTTGAACACTGCCAGGGATGGAGCATTCACAACATCCTTGGGCACCCTGTTCCAGCGCCTCAGCACCCTCACAGGGAAGAACTTCTGCCTTATATCTATCCTGAACTTCCCCTGTTTCAGTTTGAACCCATCACCCCTTGTCCTGTCACTACAGTCCCTGATGAAGAGTCCCTCTCCAGCATCCTTGTAGCCCCCTTCAGATACTGGAAAGCTGCTGTAGACCTCTCTCTGCAGTTCTAGCAGTGAAACTGTAAAGGGTATGAATTCCTTCCAACTCAAAGAAGCAATGCTATAAATCCTCCTCTCGGCGCTGCCTGCTCTTGCTTCCTCCAGTTCTTTCAGCAACATTTAGACGAAATCGAGAAGTTAATCATTAGCTAAAGGCCTGATTTGAAGGAGATTTCAACCCAACCTCTTATTTATTACCCTCAAATACACAGACAACTAGTGAAATTACTCAGAGCAAACCACCGAGTGTTGCTTGTACATTATGTTAGGCAATGAGACATCAAAATGACTTCAATTACACCTGCACACAGCCCCAGGCAAAAAATAGAGGCCAGGTTTCCAGTAATTTGGGTTTAAGAATCTACATTTATGTAGATAAGCCTGAGGGTCTGCAATAAATAAGATAGGTTAGATTCTTGTGTGACACCACTTTTAACATTCTCATACTCAGGAAAATGGAGCACTATATTTCAGTTTGGATTAAAATGTCTAATGATGAGATTAAACATTAAAGAATCTTTTTAATATTTACAGATACGCAAGAATTCAAAACATACCTTAGGAACTTCATGGAATATATCATTTTTGACATCAGTTTCATCTATTTCATAGAATTTAGGTCCATTCCTCACTGAAGCAGGGCTCTCATTCTCTGCAGCAGCACTGCTCAAAAGCAAGCTGAGCTGCCCCTGCCCTCCACTATTTCTGGTCCCCAGCCACCTATTTACATTCCCAGTCCTCTCTCAGTATGATGCTAGCACAAAGTGGTTCTTCCTAATATCCAGATTGGATATTAGGAACAGTTCCTTCACCAAGAGGGTGGTCAGGCATTGGAACAGGGCATGCTTTGCCTAGAAAGGTTGCTTCAGATGATCCTTGAGGTCCCTTCCAACCTGGTGTTCTATGATTCTCTGAACCTCTCTTCCGTGAAGATCCACCAAACCCTAGGTGAGCTTTTCCAAGGTGAAAACCCCTCTCTGATGGGTATTTAAAACTTGATTCAATTCTGTGTAAATAAACCTGCTCAATGGAACAACCATGCACTAACAGTGGAGTGGACCTCTTGACCTACCAGGTTCTCCACTATTTAATTGCTACATTCCAGGATTCAGCTTCTCTCTCAGCATTTCAACCATTTTATAACATTCATATTTATGGCCCTCTTGACATAACCTCTTGCACGGAATGGGATGCTGTCTACTCTTGCCTCCAATTCCACTGAGTGCACCTATCCCTTGAGGCCTGGTAATTGCAAGTACTGATTGGGGGTGACAGGATTTGCTCTCACCTGCCTGACAGCTCTGCCAAAGCAGCCTGATACTTAACTCCAAAATCAGCTTCCAAAAGATGTGTCTTGTGAAATAAAGGGAGCAAAGAGCAACAAGCAGGAAGACTCACAGGAACAGTTCATACTGCAATGCTAAATCAAACCCAAAACATCCAGCAAAAGAAAACACTGCTTTCTATTCTTCTTCATTTCAACATAGTTTAAAATGAATGAATCAGCTAGTTAAAAACGTCTTTCTCTAAGATTTGGAAAATGCATCATAATTAGATTAGACATTATTTTATTATTTTATTACTTTATTATTTTATTGATATAACTATGATGATGATGATTATTATTATTAGATTAGATATTAGGAAGTCTTTCCCTGTGAGGGTGGGGAGCTGCTGGCACAAGGTGCCCAGAGAAGCTGTGGCTGCCCCATCCCCGGCAGTGTTCAAGGCCAGGTTGGACACAGGGGCTTGGAGCAATCTGCCCTAGTGGAAGGTGTCCCTGCACATGGCAGGGGGTTGGAACTGAGTGAGTTTTAGGGTTCCTTCCAATCCGACCCATTCCATGATTCTATGACAGTTGTGCCTCTCTGTGTATAAGCTTTGGCTGTTGATTTTCTAGAGACACTTTAATTCAGTAGGATGTTCTTTTTCTTTCTTTCTTTTCTTTTATTAAGAGTCAGTCTCCAGACTTTGTCATTGGAATGATTTTTGTAAAACACATCTGGTATCTACAGCTGGTGACTGCATTTGTACAGGACTGAAATGGGCTGAAAGGTATGAACTTTTCTGTCCTTTCTGATGATTGCTGCTTTAGAGGCCTATGTGATACTTTAAATGTCAACACTGTGAGCCTTTTCACGGCAAGTAGGAAAAGCAAGCAAAGAAGAATTCAGATTAGGAAGATTTACAAGCAGGGGAAGGCAGGAGTGCCACAAAAGGTCAATCAAAGAAGGTACATTGAGATTCATAGACTTTTAACACCACTTTTGCAAGGCTGTGATTATAAGGAAGAAGAAGACAGTCAAGATAGGATCCAATTTCTAAAATATAAAAAATAAAACAAGTAAAAAAAAATTAAATTAGGGGTGGAACCAGCTTTCAGAAATTGCATTTTAAACAGAGACATCCATGGATTCTATTTTAAACAGAGATACACTGCAGCAACCAACCTTGTGCTGAGCGCGGCTGTGACTTCCCAACACTAATTACAAGTAGTGCTAAAAGCCACGTGGGAGACTGTGAGCAGCCAGAAAAATGATCCCTTTCTGTGCTCACAGACAAAACACATACAATAATTTCATAGTTTTAGACAAGTTACTTGTGGATGGCTCTGCCTCATATATTTTTGGTATATATTTTGGGACTGCTACACTCCCGAGTCAAAAGACAGCCAGTGTGTGATTTATTTGTAGGGCTAGACCAGGGTGATGGAAAGGAGAGTTGTCTATGAGATCTGCAATCCCTGACAGCTTCTAATAGTTCATTCTTATGAGCAGTGGAGAAGAAACCTTCCAACAGGCATTACTCACTTTATTGCAAAGGACTTGGCTGAAACCACTCCACTTTACCTTTGGAAGGGCTGGACATACGCATTAGGTGCTTTCCCTGATAGAGCCTGACATGCTGCACGGAAACGTCTTTGGAAAGAAGCTTCTTCCTGATAAAGAAATATGAGCAACTTTAGACAGCAGCTTAAAAGTATATATGGCAACTTAATAGGTTATGATACTCCTCTCTTTTGCTAAGGCTCCAGAGTGTATGAATTGATAGATTCTGGGAAAATAGCAGAGCTATATTATAACTAACAAGGTGCTAAATGTGATTCATCAGTCTACACAGACCCAATTTTAGGTTGAAATCTTGCTGCCTTTGAAAAATGAAGATCTTTACCTCCAGTGAAGCTCCATTTCTTCATAGTAGTCAAAATGTGCGAGGAGGTAATAGGAAGAAATACCTTCAAAGAACTACTTTTGATGCGTCCCAACCTCCCAGTATGTTTGAGTAGGGATAATTCTAACTATGCTGTTGTCTTAAGCTTCTCTTCACTAGCAAGGGACTGAATACAGTCAAATTTGCCTCTGCCTCATCTTAAATACATTGTCTCCTTTCTCCAGCAACACTTTGCCAACTCTGTATCAAGCAATATCCCCCTTGTCAATGAAAGAATTCATTGCTCATTATACCTTCACTAAAAGAAAGAACCTTCTGCAAGTTTTAGTTGGTTTAAATGACTTTGTACAATGAACACATGATGATCTCAGCAGGAAAATGTGGTCCTGACTGTTAAGAGTATGTTAACATATGCTATAGGACAATTTCTCAGGTCAGACAATGCAGCAGTAGCATGTGCTCAAATACATTAACATGTACATCACAAACTTATTAAATTGTGCTTTCTTATCAACCGATACCCATTGATAATTCTCAATTTAATAGCTAAATCACATGTAATAGAGGTGTTTTATCATGGTATATGCAATGACAGAGAATATGGTAAATCTGTGGAATGCTCACATTACGACTCTTGTGGATTCGTTCACTTTCTTTCATTACTTACACTAAGTAAGGCTCTCCTTAGGTGCTCACCAAGCTTGTGCTTTGTTTTGCTCTGTTTTGGTAAAGATATAGTTCTGACCTTTATTTCTGTGTAGATTACAGTTATAGACACCTTTCTGTTCATACCCAGTACAGTTAATTACAGCCATACGAAATTGGCATGCTCACAAGGGATAAGGCTGCAAGGAATCACATCTACTGTCTATCTCTGAGCAGCAGATCCTGCTTCTTATATTGCTTGTGGATAATTCCCATTAATTTCTTCCTGGTTTTGATTGTCCAGTTCTACACAGTGGGAGTGGAATGCGGTTACTGCAGTGACAGCACACGATTTGGGTGCCAAAAGCACTATAGTAATTTCCAGTCCCAAGTGTAACAGTTTAGACAAAATTTCACTTGAAGGCCACTGACATATTTACATTCTTCTCATTAAATATGGTCTAAGAGGCACCTGCGTTTCACCTTGAGTGTTTTACTATGTTGTCGCTTCAGCTGATGCTGTAAAGCTTCCTCTGCATGTAAAAATATATTGGAAACTTAGTGCAGTAAATAAGGAAAAGGTATTACCAGACCTGAACAAGGAGACTAATAAGAAAGAGCCTTGCAGCCACTAAGTAAGTGAAACCCAAGGTAAACGATGGCCCCCTTAGTCATAAACCACTTCTCCCTGACTTGACAAAATGTAAACTTTCAAAATAGGAATAAAAAAAGATTAAATAAAAAGTGAGAAAAATAAATTGCTGGGGTAGGAGCGATGGCAGAGTGCCACCAAAGTGAGAAATACTCTGGCTTCTCCCTCATTAAACTAACAAACCTTGGCATGAAAGAAACTGAGGGGTGTTGGTCGATGAGAAACTGAACATGAGCTGGCTTCATTGTGTTCTTGAGCCCAGAAAGCCAATCATATCCTGGGCTGCATCAAAAGGAGCGTGACCAGCAGGTCGAAGGAGGTGATCCTGCCCCTCTACTCTGCTCTTGTGAGACCCCATTTACAGCACTGTGTGCAGTTCTGGTGTCTTCAACATAAGGAGGACATGGAGCTGTTGGAGCAAGTCCAGAGGAGGCCACGAGGATGATCAGAGGCTGGAGCACCTCCTGTATGGAGACAGGCTGAGAACAGTGGGGCTGTTGAGCCTGGAGAAGAGAAGCTGCATGGAGACCTCAGAGCAGCTTCCAGTGTCTGAAGGGGTCTACAAGGATGCTGGAGAGAGACTCTTCATCAGGGACTGTAGCAATAGGACAAGGGGTGATGGGTTCAAACTGAAACAGAGGAAGTTCAAGTTGGAAATAAGGCAGAAGCTCTTCCCTGTGAGGGTGCTGAGGCGCTGGCACAGGGTGCCCAGAGAAGCTGTGGCTGCCCCATCCCTGGCAGTGTTCAAGGCCAGGTTGGACACAGGGGCTTGGAGCAACCTGCTCTAGTGGAAGGTGTCCCTGCCCGTGGCAGAGGAGGGGAACTGGAGGAGCTTTAAGGTCCCTTCCAACCCAAACCATTCTGTTATTCTATGATTCTATGAAACATGAAAATGAACAACACTTGTGACAGTTTTGGAGCTCTGCGTAGCTTGAAAGGATGTATTTCATTTCAGAAAACTGAAAGATGGGAGGTTCTCTAACCATACCTTTCTCCACATCTAAGTGAGTCTTTTTGAAAGCCTGGGAAACAGGGCAGGGGGGTTCTGTTACTTTCCTCTACCTACAGCACTAATCCTAAACATCAGAGGTAGTTATAAATACAGAGATAGCGGCAAAATTGTAGAGCAAGTCATGGCTGCCAAGCCATCATTCATCATAATGACATCATAACCCTGGAATGGAACATAGTTTAAAGCTTTCATTTTTCTTTTCCCCCTTCTCCTGTCATCGTCGTATAAAATGAGCATTAGCCACATCTGCTTCATAGCCCCAACTCCTCCACTGCCTGCAAGCAGGATGAATGCCTGTAGGGAAAGGACTATTAAGGAGAAGGAAAAAAACAGGAAGAGAGATGAAGCTGGAGTTGCAAGAGGTTATTTGAAATCCAAGCACGTTTTTGCATCTGTTGATTGGAAAAGTAAAAGCAGGTGAAAAATGTGCTTAAATCTGATCTCTGGCTGTTAGCACTAGATACACTCTGAGAGGCTCAGCTGAATGGGTTTATCCACAGCCACAGGATGGCGTTCACAAGTAGTCTTCATTGTCCTTTTAACTGCATTTAAGTATTGCCACTGAATAGGATCATTTCATATCTTGTTGTAGAGCTGAGAGTTGATATCCTTACACCAGTACACAATTGGACGAAATCAACTGGATGGAATTGTGCCTTTTGACAAGGGCCTGTAGGGACAGGACAAGGGGAATGGCTTTAACCTGAAAGAGGGGAGACTGAGATGAGCTCTTAGGCAGAAGCTCTTCCCTGTGAGGGTGCTGAGGCACTGGCACAGGGTGCCCAGAGAAGCTGTGGCTGCCCCATCCCTGGCAGTGTTCAAGGCCAGGTTGGACACAGGGGCTTGGAGCAAGCTGCTCTAGTGGAAGGGGTCCCTGCCCGTGGCAGGGGGTTGGAACTGAAGGAGCTTTAAGCTCCCCTCCAACATAAACTAGTCTGGGATTCTATTTAGGATCAACAGATCCACTCTGGTGTAAAACTGAGCAGAAACAACAGCTTGTCCTCTCATTTGAGTTTACCTGCCTCTTTCTCCTCAATCTGCCTTTAACTCTGAGGAACTGGTAAATATTGTTGGAATGAAACACAGCCAGAGAACAGGAGTCCATTTTCTCTGGAGAAAGAAAGGTCTGACATGTATTTTTTGCATACAACTAATCATTTCTATCTAAGGTTAGAGTAAATGCTCCTTACCATAGACCTCAGTTGTGCAGCATGTTTCTCTGAGATGCCTCCTGCATAGCTGTTGGCAGAAGAGTCCAAGAACTCACTGCCAAATGAAGACTGAGTAGTTCCAGTAGTTACACCACCAGGTGAGAATCTTTGCTGCCGTAAAACCTGTATTCTGGAAGCTGGGATGCAAAAGACACTCCTGAACAAAAACATTCTGAACACCACTTTGCTTACAGCGAGCAGAAAGAAACCAGTTATTTGCAACTATCATCAGCTGGCTTTCAGCACAGTTCTGGATCCACAAAAGATAACTCAAGAAACTTTTAAAAGATTGGTTATGAGGATATATATTGGATATATATTGGACATAAGGAAGAAGTTCTTCCCTGTGAGGGTGGTGAGGCACTGGCACAAGGTGCCCGGAGAAATGGTAAGTGCCCCATTCCTGGCAGTGTTTAAGGTCAGGCTGGACAGGGCCTTGGGTGACATGGTCTAGTGTGAGGTGTCCCTGCCCATGGCAGGGGGTTGGAACTGGATGATTTGTAGGTCCTTTCCAACCCAAACCATTCTATGATTCTATACTGCTGGGTTGTCGCTATCAGAAGAGTTGGTGTTAAAAACAGAGATGAGGCTGAAGACTGGTGGCTTCTGTTTCAGGGACAGTAAACTGCTCACTTCGACAGTGAGTAAACCTAAAGCCTCACCTTCAGAGGTGCAGAGCTTCACATTGCTGAAACTTCAGTGGGATTTCTGGTGCCCAGCATCACGAATAATCAGTCTTTGACATAAATGTCCTTTTCCTCATTTGAAAAATACAAATAGCAATACGTACTCCACAGGACTGCTGTGCTATATAATTAATAGTTGTAAAATACCAGGCTCTGTGAAGGAAAGCTGCTAATGCAAGTACAAAGCATTATCAGCTCGGAAATGGATTATCCTTCTGCTATAAAAACTTCTATAAAAGGCAGAACTTATCTATTTTCTCCCACTATTTTCACTCTATACATGAGCAAAAGCTCTTGCAGAGCAGCTCATTAAAACCAGAATTAACAACCTATCATAATCTCCCCCAACCAATCTTCCCCTTGCTACTATCTTACTAAGAATGTCCGTATTAAAGACAACCTTGGGGCAAGTTTCTTAAGATAAATTATTTCACAGCGTCCATAAGAAGAGATGATCTCGAGAAATAGGGTAGTTAAATTTATTTAAACACCTATAAATGAAGCTCTAAATGAATTTAATGGTGCACAGTAAATTTCAAAGTTACTTTATGGACAGGAGGATTACCAAAATCTAGTAGTAGTAATGAAGTTTCCGGAACTAGTGACAAGTCACTCACTGAAAGAACTCAGAACTGCTGAGGAATACAAAGTCCTTTAAAGGAGCTTTAGACACATAAATATAGATCTTGGGAAATGCTATCATTATATTAAAGTATTTTCTCTTTAATCCTCTCCTTTTTCTCTTTCCTATTAATCTAGTTGGGGTTTGGTGGGTTTTGTTGCCTCTCAGGATAAACAATCTCCAGTGTTTTTAAGACAAATAAGTAACAACATATAGTAAGAATATCATAGTAAAAAGGCAAGGAAGTCTTTCTCACTTTAATAGTTTAAGATTAAATAAGACCCTGCAAAAAGGTCCTCACTTTCTCATCACTTCCTCTCATGTGGAGAAGCTTTTTTCTTGCCCACTGGGAAATCAGTATTTATTAATTCTTTCAGGACACAGAATTACTTGAACTGATGAATTTTTACGCTATCCTTCATTAAAACGTTCAGACATTCTTGCCCTTCCTTCAGCTACTTTTATTTGCAGCCTTCTGTGCCACACAGAAGGTCCTGAATATTGGCTCTGTGTTACTCAGCAAACTGATTAACCCTCCTTTTGCAATGGATCTAACAAAGACAGCCATAAACCATGAAGGCTCTTCGAGTTGTCAGAGGGAAGATCACATAAATGAGCTTCTTGTTAGTCCACATTGCACAACTTCTGACTATCATAATATCTGTGTCTTACTTCTTCTACTCCAGTATTTTAGAGGTCATATTCTGCTTTCATCCCAGCTGGTAACCTGCCCTGTCTGGGCTAAAATCAAAGGTTCCAGCTGAGTTCTCACAGTATGTTAAGATAACCTTGGCTATGCTGCCTCTGACAAGAGCACTTCTCCCTTCTTCCTCCATGTGCAGCCATAAAGCTCTTCACTGCACCCTTCCCTCCTTGAGCCAATTCTATAGCTCCAAGATTCTGAGCTGGGAATGGATCTGTCTGAAAGTTGGTTGAGGTGATTTTTCCTATCTTAGTTTTTGGATGGAACCGTTCCCTGATCCAGGTTACACATGACTGCACAACCAGAGGAATGAGAGCAAGGGGGGAACTAGAAATGCATAAGCAGAAGTAAGTTGGGCATGTCTATCTACTTTTTGCAGCAGTGTGCGCTTGAATTAGCTGGAACTGATCACAAGGCTCCAGCCTCAGTCAGAGGGGATGGTTTTAAACTAAAAGAGAGGAGATTAGGGCTGGATGTGAAGAAAAAATTCTTTACAATGAGGGTAGTGAGGCCCTAGCCCAGGTTGCCCAGAGAGGTGGTGGATGCACCGTCTATGGGGACATTCAAGGCCAGGTTGGATGTGGTTCTGGGTGACCTGATCTAGATGAAGATGTCCCTGCTTATTGCAGGGGGTTTGGACCAGATGAGCTTTGACAGTCTCTTCCAACCCAAATCATTCTCAGATTCTATGATTCAAGCACAAAAGGCTTCTTTTAAATACACTACCAATCATTTGGGTTTACCATGAAGCAAGTAGCCACAAAAGCACTTAGAGTGGATTTATAAG
The DNA here is from genome assembly GCF_963264785.1 of Psittacula echo. Taxonomy (NCBI): domain Eukaryota; kingdom Metazoa; phylum Chordata; class Aves; order Psittaciformes; family Psittacidae; genus Psittacula; species Psittacula echo. The sequence continues at coordinate 161,472,621 of NC_137735.1, forward strand.
TTGCCTTCACTCATCTTACTATCCTGGGTTTCATATACCTCTTTATGTTTCTTGCTACCCTGAGGAAGAGGGTAAAGTAAGGTCTCACTGTCTTGGCATTTTCTTGCTGCTCAGCAGGTTGATTGGCACAAAACTCTCAGCCATGGGTGCGTATCTCATTTGTGATTCATCTGGAATGAATGGGATGATCCTCAGCCCAAAAGCATCCTTAAAAGAGTCAGGCAACTCACTTTCTGCATATTATTGCCTCAGGACACACAGTGATGTAAAGAAACCTGGAAAAATCTCCATTAAAGATTTGCATCCCGGGAAGGAATCAGCCCAAGAGACCCATTGCAGGGAAGCACACAGAGGTTTAGACACGAGAAATCTCAAAAACTGCATCATTCACAGATTTCAGTTCTTGTAACAAATAAATAGGAATTCTTTACTGATAAAACCAGTTTTAGCACGTGCCCAGACACAGTACCTGCTCCTACTCTGCTGTTTGAGTCCTGAATGCTATCAGCAACTGCGGGTGGCTTCAAATCCAGGTATTCCCTTATGATGAAACTCAGTTCTGTGAATGCCTCATCCAGTTCATCTGCAGACAGGGATATGCATTTCATGGCATAGAGAAAGGATACATAATGTTAAAAACCAGCCGTTCATCAGTACAAAGTTAAAAATCACAGAAGTCTGACACAGAAATGCATTCTTAACTTAACCTGCTCATCTCTTTGGAAGAAAAGTCTTCATCTTCATAAATAGCACATTCAAGAAGATAATCTGAAATTCATCTCAGTTTCTGCACTCACCTAAACATTGTCCTTCTGCAATTTGGCTTTCTGTTTTATTTCTTTAATACTACATTTAAATTGCAAGCTCTATATGCCCTTGAGAATAAGTACAAATACACTATTTCACACCACAATAAGATATTTCACCATGACTCTGGTGAACCACAAAAATCACCTCCACAAAAGGGCAGACACAAAATGAAGTAGAAAAGGACACTTCTTTTCCATCTGCCATCCTCAATTCCTAAGTAGCAAGAAGAAAATGTTTATTTTAACGGAATATCTACCACCCTTCCATTCCTTGCTCCAGGCTGGGGGACTCGGGCAAGTTAGGAAGCAGAAGAGTCCTACAAGGAGAAGCTTTGCAGGAGACTCTTCCTTATAGTGGGACATTGTCAGACTGCACATTGGTTGTCATTTTAAGACTTGCATAAAGCCTGTCCTGCCCAAGGATAACTAGGTCTTTTGGATCAAAAGCAGCTCTGTACTCTACCCAGAGACCAACAGACAATTAGATCAGTTGAATATTGTCATAGAACCCAATACTTAACAAGTGTGCTGCTGGGTTCAATAACTGGTTCGTTTCTAGATGGGTTTAAAACAAAACTTGGACATAGTGGAGTAATTTAGTCCTGACAGATCTCCAGAGTTTTTGGATTCCTGGGACAAGAATTAGCTGGGAAAATCGGTTAAGGGATAGTTTAAGCTGTTATGCTGAACATCAAACCATTCGTCATCCTTAGTTTAACATCTGCCAGTGGCTCTGTTTGCCTAGCAGTTTCAGTCCATCTATTGGTGTGACCTTAGAAATCAGATTTAAAGTACGAAAAGAGATTAACTTACCTATGTAGATAATGGCATCAAAGTACCCTGGAAAATCCTCACTCATGTTGATGTACATATCCACTCTGGAGACTGCCTCTTCAATCTCTGACCTGCTGAATAATCCTTTCCTCCGCAGATGCTCCTCATATTTCCCTTTGCTAAGTGGTACTAACAGGATACATCTGGGTTTAAAGTAGGTGTTTTTCAAGCTACGCAGACCCTTCAAATGAAGTAGGGAAACAAAATGTTTTGTGAAATTACTGTGAAATCAGTGCTGGAAACATTAATCCCATCTACAGGTCTCAAGATCTAGAATGCAACAAAATAGGCAAGTTCAAGGTGAAGTGCCTTAAAGCTACATATGAAAAGCATTGTATGAGTAGTATGACTTTGTTCTAAACACACTTTTCAAATAATCTTTTTAGTCAAATTCCACAGTGATTTAAAACATCGTACTTCTCATACCCACCAGTTAATAGGTTTTCTCTTTTTTGAATCCTTCCTGTTCCATTAGGACCTAGTTATTCCAGGTGATATATAGCTGAATTGAGAGCAGCTTTGCTCTAGGGCCAGGCTGAAAGAGCTGGGCTGGCTCAGCCTGGAAAAGAGAAGGCTCCTGAAGGGGAGACCTTAGAGCAGCTCCAGTTCCTAAAGAGGCTACAGGAAAGCTGGAAAAGGGCTTTGGAAAAGGGCCTGTAGGGCAGGACAAGGGGAATGGCTTTAACCTGCCAGAGGGGAGACTGAGATGAGCTCTTAGGCAGAAGCTCTTCCCTGTGAGGGTGCTGAGGCGCTGGCACAGGGTGCCCAGAGAAGCTGTGGCTGCCCCATCCCTGGCAGTGTTCAAGGCCAGGTTGGACACAGGGGCTTGGAGCAACCTGCTCTAGTGGAAGGTGTCCCTGCCTGTGGCAGGGGGTTGGAGCTGGATGAGCTTTAAGGTCCCTTCCAACCCAAACTATCCTATGAGTCTATGATTCTAAACAAGCATTTCACTGACTCATGTTATTGTGCAGACACAGAGCACAATTTATCTGTAACACTTGGCCCGTAGTTTTCCAGCCTGAACAAACTGTCAATTTTCTCCTTCATCCTGTATATTTTTTCAAGTGAAACTCTGCAACTTCATCAGGATAGAGGCATATTTATTTGGCTAAAGCAGCTTGCAATTTTACTCCCTCCCAGAACTGGGCATAACCACAAGTCCCCAGCAGAGGTACAATGTGCACATTCCTCAGCTGTTACACCGTAGTTAGCCAACTTAACTTGAACAATTTTCATCAGCAGTAAGCTATAATGAAAAGGACTTGTGTCGTGGTTTAAACCCAGGTCGTAAGTTAGAACCACGCAGTCTACTTCCCCCCCACCTTTCTTCCCTCCGCTCTTGGAGGGATGGGGAGGAGAATCAAAAGAATGCAACTCCCACGGGTTGAGATAAGAACAGTTTAATAACTAAGGTATAACACAAATCACTACTGCTACCACCAATAATAATAATGATAAGGGAAATAACAAGGGAAGAGAATACAACCGCTCACCACCCGCCAACCGATACCCAGCCCGACCCAGCAGTGATCTAGCCGTCCTGGGAACTCTCAGTTCTACATCCTGGGCATGACGTGCTGTGCTATGGAATACCTCTTTGGTTAGTTTGGGTCAGGTGTCCTGTCTCTGCTTCCTCCCGGCTTCCCCTCCTCCCTGGCAGAGCATGAGACTCACAAAGTCCTTGGTCAGGGTAAACATTCTGACCAGCAACTGAAAACATCGGTTTTATCAGTATTATTCCCAGGCCGAAAGTCAAAACCACAGCACTGCACCAGCTACTAAGAAGAAAAAGTGACTGCTGCTGCTGAACCCAGGACAACTGGTCACATAGGAGCCCAGGAAACATTTACATGTGTCTTGCATCAACTCTGCTGTGAGGACAACAGCTCTGACAGCTGAGGACTGCAAATACCTATTATCATTTCAGCTAGATCTGAAAAGCAACCTGTCTGTGTGCCAGGACTTACGGATAAAGTTTTATACAGTGATGTAGGTAATGGTATCAATCCTGAATTTCTGACAGCTCTCCTTTGCACCAACATACACTTAGAAGAGTACTTTATCTCTCCCTCTTGTCCTATCTACATATAAACCAGGATACTGAATCGTGTAACCTGCAATACGGTACTGCATTGCTGCTAACAGGAAGCTCTAGTGGAAGGTGTCCCTGCCTATGGCAGGGGAGTGGAACTGGATGAGCTTTAAGGTCCCTTCCAACCCAAACCAGTCTGGGATTTCTATGACATCCTTCGACTCCTTGGCCTGAATGAGAGGATAACCTATTTCTGGGAGCATAACGAGAACTATTAGCCACCCTGTTCCTTGTTTGGAACATGCTCTACAGGTACTGGTGGCTACATGAGCAAAGAGAAAGTGCAGCAAACGTGCTTATTCCAACACATAACTGTGTGTCAGAACTGCAGCAGCTTCACTGGCTGGAAGTGTAGACTCAGCACGATTTAACTTCCAGTATTTGTTTCAGTCTCCTTTATCAGTGAAAGATATACTCCAGATTAAAGGGAATGAACAGCTCTAAAGTTCCTGTCTCAGCCCACAGCCCATAATTAAAATTTCTTTTAATAGTGCTAAATCACTTTGGGTATGAGCCTCACAGAAGATAATGGACTTCTATAGCTTCTATTCAGATACATAACTCACTGGTATTGTTTTTCATCTGCTCGCAGAGTCCACAGTAATACAAGACTATGAATAATTACTACCTGATCTTGAAAGTTTGGTGACAAGGGAGTTTCTCAGCTGTCTGTCCATGGCAGTAGCTTCAGTAATACCCAGTAAAAGTTACTGTCACTGCCTATGTCACTGGGTTAACCTCCTTATGAATAAAAATTGTGCTACTTAAAGTTCTTTCTCCTAAATTATTTGATAACACATCTACTTTGTGAAAAATTGACAGCTTTAAAAGGCATTCCATCATATTGAATCTCCTATTTTTCTTCCTCTATAATTCTAGTGTCTGTCTGACAAGACAAAAAACACACTCAATGCCTATTGCAATCAATGGAGACTGAGGGGAATTCACGTTTCTGACAGGACTGAAGAGAAAAGGGAATGGAACTAAACTGAGATTAAATTATTAATTTCTGTCTAAGATCAGTCATGTAACAGGCACTGAAGAGCACGATTGCAGCATTAAATTGTTGACCATTTGAGCAGGGATCTACTTATATTTTAGCACTGACATGGGATCATAAAATAGTTTGGGTTGGAAAGGACCTTAATATCACCCAGTTCCAACCCCCTGCCATGGGCACGGATGCCTCACACTAGACCATGTCACCCAGTGCTCTGTCCAACTTGGCCTTGAACACCACCAGGGATGGAGCATTTACCACTTCTCTGGGCACCCTGTGCCAGTGCCTCATCACCCTCACAGGGAAGAGCTTCTGCCTTAGATCTAACCTGAACTTCCCCTGGTTCGGTTTGAATCCATCACTCCTTGTCCTGTCACTAAAGTCTCTGACGAAGAGTCCCTCTCCAGCATCCTTGTAGGCCCCTTTCAGATACTCGATGCTGCTATTCTGTTATTTGTACATTTATATACAAGCCAGTAAATATGTACACATTTACTTGGGCCAAAGCAGACTAAAATTCCTCATGAACACTAATGTTCTTAAGTGAAAAACTATTTTTTTTGAGCATCAGTTTCACAAACAAATTAATCATCCTAATATTAAATTTAGCATTGATTTTTGCTCAATTTTCCTTAGTCATTCCCCTAACTCTGGATACAAAACTTAAGATCCTATGGCAGCACTGCAGTCTCCCACCTTTCTTTCTATCTCTATTATTTTTCCCCATCTATTCTGAAGGTTTGTAGTGTTCATTAACTCACAGTAAACCCTCGGAGGTAGAGCTGAGCCCTACAAACACAGTGAAATCCAGCAACACTCAGTATAACGTTCCAGGTGCTCTGTAGAGTCTCTCAGTTTGGAAGCTCATAAAGATGGAGCTTGTTACATACAAAGAATTTGGAAGAAAATGTATCCTGCCTTTCCTTTTTGTCACCTCAACTCCTCTCTTGTAAATCTTGTTCTAAGATGATGAGGAGTAGATAATTAGAAGATGAGTTTAAAAGTTATTCTTTTGGGATTCTAATAGACAGGTTTTGACACTCTGCTTGTGACCTACTTTCCTAACGCAGTGTGACTTCAGAGATTCTACCATCTGTGCATGTGCACCTGACAAATCTCAAAGAAGGTAAAGGCATCCTTCAAAGAGATTGCATCTTTTAATAGTTCTGCCCAAAATATTTCCTCAGGCTTGCACACGGCCTCCGTTGCTTCAGGAGCAAAGGAGAAACACAGTGTTCTTCTAGGGGTGATCAGGAGATGTGCAGCTCTAGACTAGTCTCACTATAAGCTGCAGATGGAGGGAATGCACTGGTTGAAAAGCTGAGGATACTGTAATGGGAAGTGCTGGCGATGTGGTGGGGAGATGAGGCTGCTGAAGATTGGAAAAACAGGCCAGAAAATGTTAAGAAGCCAGCAGAAGGATCCATCTGACTAAATGTGGCTGTCCATAAACAGAGTGGTGAGGGTTACATACAGACAATGGAGAGCTACTTGATGCAGGCATTGGAGTTCAAAATGCAGTTCTGACCAAATAACCATAATTCCAGTCACTGTAATTAGCCCACACAACTAGTTCAAATGTATCAGCAGCAGCTGTAGGCTGGGCAGAAAGCCATGGGGTGTCTCTTGTGTCACTAAACGGATATGCCTAGGCAGCTGAAACAAACCTTAGTCAAACTGCATGAATTCCTCCCCAGCATAGGTCCCACAGAATCCCAGAATGGTTTGGGTTGGAAGGGATCTTAAAGCTCATCCAGTTCCAACCCTTGCCACGGGCAGGGACACCTTCCACTAGAGCAGGTTGCTCCAAGCCCCTGTGTCCAACCTGGCCTTGAACACTGCCAGGGATGGGGCAGCCACAGCTTCTCTGGGCACCCTGTGCCAGCGCCTCAGCACCCTCACAGGGAAGAGCTTCTGCCTAAGAGCTCATCTCAGTCTCCCCTCTTTCAGGTTAAAGAATGACTCAATCAACAATGGTTAAGCAATTAGTAATCCTTACCTCTAATTCTAATTCAACACAAATTGCAAGACCCTCTCTGGCAACTGATTCAATAGTGTTTCTTGCAAGTCCGTAGGAATAGCCATTGTATTTATAGGTTGCTATAAACTGCCCCTGAAATTCAAAACAGCAGTTATAATGAGAAAAGAAATATTTTAAGTGAAAAACTTCCTTAAAGGAGCATAATAGCTCTGGACTTCTTTGTTTTTATTCCCTACAAAGTTTCTCCCTGTGTAAACCATCAAGGATAATGAGGCCAATGGGAACACACAATTTGCAGGGAAGAGCACGTAGTCATTCCTGCAGGGCATGTGCTTGTACATTGTTCATAGATAATAAAACACCAGTGTCTTGAAAACAAGCTGCTGACAGGTTACAGCTTTCATTGGTTATTCATTTACACTGTAAAGAAAGTGAGATCTAAAGCAAGGGGCATCCTTCTTTTGACATTACATCAAACCATATGGCCATGCCATATAAAAGAGAAGATGCCAAAGACAGGACAGAAACAGATCTGCAAGGAGAATGTATAATTGGCCAAGAAATTTCAAAGTTAAAACCTGACAACTGAAACTTTGCTTCCCATTAGTACATCTAGAGAGATGTAAGCAGATTATATGCTTTTCAAATGAAACTATTTAATTACTAAGAGTTATCGTTTAGGACCAGATCAGTTGCTTAAGACTGTGTTGGCTCCCCCATTTGTATATGTATAAATAATGAGCTCTGTTGTGGCTTTTCAAGCCAATGTTTTATTGCAGGCAGCAAAAGGCATCAGAAACAGTAGCTGGAGGCACAATGCCTTCAGAGAGAAACACAATGCCTTCAGGGTGAATTTGCTAAGCTCTCAAAGACTGCTTTCGCTGTGGGGTTGCTAGAAGATTTGGAAATAACAAGGAAAAAGGATATCAACTATTTAAGGAGTTTTTCTTCCCTGCACACACATAGGTGCACATGGAAATAAGTTTATTTTGACATCATAGTGCTGTTTAAAGTTTCCTACTGATCATTATGCACATTTACTGGTTTCTCTACATTCATACAAGACAGAATAAATATGCAATGATAAAAGAGATTTGTGGTTTCCATCTATAAACTTTAGCTACATGACTGTGAGTGAATAAGCTCGCACACAAAAACCTAATATAATAAAAATCAAAATCAGAGCTGGTCATAAAGCTGAGTTCACTCTGGGTGTAGGAAATGGGTCTACTAAAATACTAGTCAGGTACTTACCAGGTTCACCATTTTATCAAATTCTTCTTGAGTAATGAAGTAGTAATCAAGTCTGTTTTCTTCTCCAAAGTAAGCTTCCCTGGTAGTGTGACAGGGACTGGAAGATAGATGGTATAATAAAGAAATAACCTGGTTTCAATCATAGAAGCAACTCTGGAATTGGAGGGGAGGGGGGGAAAGGGAGAATGCTACAAATCAGTTTATTTTGAAGAAGACAAGAAATACGAGGTGCAAATCACAGCACTAATGCTGCATATTTGAAAGATCAACCCATAAATACAAAAAGGAAGTTTCAATGTAACACTACATTTTGGCTATAAATCCCCTCCCAGCCCAGGGTAGCCTGAACTGAAGCTGTCACAGCACCCTGTAACAGAGAAATGATGAAACCATTTTTTTCCTACTCATGTCAGCTTGTGGATGATATAAAGTAGAATCCTAAATATGGGAAAGGAGACTAAGAATTAGGCTGAACTGAGCTTAAGAAAGAGATTATAAAGACCAATCTTTAAATAGACTGCTAATAGTAAAGGGAAGAAACACTCCTGAAACGATGGAGAAAAGTACGATACAAGGCAGGAAAAGTAATTACCTGCCACCACGTAAGGACAATAGGATAAACCTCAGGTACGTGAGCTTACAACCAGGATGAAACACTAAAAAAGCCCTAAAAAAATCCCAAAGCCCCCATTATAAACCACTTATAAACCATTAAGAAGTTGTGCTGGTTTTGGCTGGGGTAGAGTTAATTTTCTTCATAGTAGCTGGTGTGGGGCTGTGGTTTGGATTTGTGCTGGAAACAGTGCTGATAACAGGGATGTTTTAGTTATTGCTGAGCAGTGCTTACACAGTGTTAAGGTGACACATTCAGTGACATGGTTTAATGGTGGACTTGGCAGTGCTGAGGTAAAGGTTGGACTTGATGAGCTTAAAGGTCTTTTCCAAACTAGTGGATTCCATGATTCAATGATTCTAAGGCCTTTTCTGCTCCTTACCCCACCCCACCAGTGAGGAACCTAGGGGGTACACAAGGAGTTTGGAGGGGACACAGCCAGGACAGCTGACCTCAACTGAGCCAAGGTATATGCCATACCATATGGCATCATGCTCAGCATTTAAAGCTGGGAGAAGAAGGAAGAAAGGGAGGGACATTCAGAGTGATGGTGCTTGTCTTCCCAAGTCCCCATTATGCATTATGGAGCCCTGCTGTCCTGGGGATGGCTGAACACCTGCCTGCTATGGTTCGTAGGTGCTGAGGCGCTGGCACAGGGTGCCCAGAGAAGCTGTGGCTGCCCCATCCCTGGCAGTGTTCAAGGCCAGGTTGGACACAGGGGCTTGGAGCAAGCTGCTCTAGTGGAAGGTGTCCCTGCGTGTGGCAGGGGTTGGAACTGGAGGAGCTTTAAGGTCCCTTCAACCCAAACCATTCTGTGTTTCTATGTGGTGAATGAAGTCCTTGGATTGCTTTGCTTGTGCGCAGCTTTTGCTTTTCTTATTGAACTGTTTTTATGTCAACCCACGAGTTTCCCCACTTTTACCTTCCAGTTCTCTCCCTCATCCCACCGGAGACAGTGTGAGCGAGCAGCTGCATGGGGCTGGGGTTAAACCATGACACGAGTTTAGTCAATAAAACAGAGCTTGTCAGATCTTCACCACCACAGCATTTAGAGGGTGCCACTTTCTTTTATATCAGCAAGCTATGACAAACGAGAACAGTGCGCTACACACGGGCTCTAAAACTCCACTTCAAAGGCCTGATTTTCTTCAAGATATTATGAACACATCGAGCTTTAAAGGTCATTCCTGAGCACCAGCCAGATGGTTGGAGGGTCCAATTTCACTGGGTTTTCTGAAACACTTTTCTACATTACAACCCTTTTTGAATTGCAAGGCCATGTTTACCTTCAAGCTGCCAGGGTTTCCTGCATGCAATACATTTTTAATGAGTGGAATGTTTGAAATCTAAAGGTAGAAGCCAGAAAATTGCTGAAATCTCCCCTGAATAATTAAAACACAACTTTGGTTTATGGTTGCAATTTTCTGCTCTGTTAAGATTCTGTCTCTCTCTCTCTTTTTTTAGTTTCCCCTCATGCATAAAGCTTTTAGAAAATAAAAGACGTGGTAGAAAAACAATGCTCTGAAAAAAAAACCCTGCACAGCGCTTGGGACATTTCAATTGGCTTTCAATTAGCTTGTCATTTCCAATGTAGTCTTTCAAAACATTGTCGTTGCTTTAAAGAAGGGTAAAAAGTCCTTTTTCCAGTCATGTAATCTTACGATGTCCTTTCAACTTGCCAGTTTTATGACCTAAACCAGCAAGTGGCTACAATCTGAGTACAGGGCAGACAGAAATACATATAGACCTCTTCAGCATCATGTGCTAGAGAAGAAGGCTACTACTAGACATCACATTGACATGCAGAACATGGTCCTGTGATGGTAAGAACTCTTGAGGTTTCATTCTCATATATGTATGTGCCCACCGTCCCTTTCTTACAATTCATTACCTAAGAGTGCACAAATAGAGACCCAGGTTCTACTGTGGCAATATATGTGAAACTATGGCTAAAGTCTAGTTGAAAATTAATGGATAAATCAGTGTAGTAAAGGAGAGAATAGAGGAGAGACAATATAACAATATAAAGTACATAGGAATATAGACTGGTGCTGAATAGCATGTGCTATGCGACCTATGAAAGTCAGGTATTGTGAATGGGTGGACAAGAGAAACAGCTTGCACCACCTAATTTTAGGCATCAGACAGTGGTCATCTAATTCAGCCAGACTTCCTACCTCCTGGGCACTGGAAATATGTGGGTACCTCAAGGAAGTGATTCACAAAGGTTGAACCTCTCTTGGAAAGAGATAGCATGTGCTATAAGACCTATGAAAGTCAGGTATCTTGAAGAATGGAATGGGTGGACGAAAGTTATCAGCTTGCACCACCTAACTTTAAGTACCAGATAGTGGTGATATAACTTAGCCAGACTTCCTGTCTCTTGGGCACTGGAAATAAGTAGGTGCCTCAGGGAAGTGATTCATAAAGGTTGAATCTCCCTTGGGAAGAGATAGGTTCTCTCCACTAAACACACAGGGAGCCCAAAAGGATCATAATTCAGGCCTTTCAGATAGGGAGAATTTGTCCTCCTAGCATGTGGTGAAGTCTGAAAGGTGCCATTTGCTTTGATAACACTACTCCCAGGATAATAAACTGGTCCAGCAACTGCACTTGCTTCTTTTCTTAGCTTCTGGATGCCCTCAGCACATGCATGCTAATGTATTATATGCAGGTACATTACAAGAATAAAGAGAAATGCATATGTATATAAACAGATGCTTTGGTTGAGGGGCATCAGTGAGCAGAGAGGGAACAGATCAATAAAAGGAGCACTAAATGACACTTTTGTTTGTTTGCTGTTCACCTTTGAAAAGAACACAAGCATTTAAATAGCTTTTCTTTTAAGGAAGTATGTGATGACTTCAGGCAATCAAGCCCTGGGAAGAGATAAAATGCAGAGCAATGAACATTTATTGTTTGTCTTTAACTTCTTTATGAAGAGAAGCAGCAACAGCCACTAAACCAGGAGCAATTCTAGCCTGGATCACTTGGTGGTTTCAACTTAGGGAGCAAACTTACCCAAATCTGATGAAATTGTTGAACTGTCTGCAGATCTTGTGAGTAAGCTCTCTCTTACCACAGGCTACAGGACCAGCTAATACCAGCATGGGGTAGGGGGTATCAAGAGAAGGTAAAGTGCTACAAGAAAGGAAAATAAAGGAGCTGTCACATTACCTGCAAATGAAATCTTTAGCGACTTTGTATAAAGCTTCTATGGAGGCTTTATCATCATTTCAACTAATCTCATCTGTCTATCACACTGTTCACATTGTTCGCAGGGTAGACAACAACCAGGAGAAGCGTGTGCTCAGTTTGACATGCTCTAAACATAAAAATAGCACAAAATGCTGCATTAAGGACCCCTGGGTCTCTTTTGCCAAAGGAATAATGTTCTATCTGCTATAATCTTTTCTGATTTATAGCCTTTTCTAAAGCTCCCTCTGCAGTCACAGTGTTGCTGGCATATGTTTAAGAGTTTTCTAAGTCTGTTGCAGAGCTGGTACTGTTTTAACGATGAGGATAATGAGCCTAGCATGAACCTGGACTCAATCCTACCAACCTTTCCACGCTCCTGCATGGAATCTTGCTGACTTCCATGGCCTTGCCAGATGAAGGTGGTGATTTGTAAAGGACTCTACAATTCAAGACAATGAAAACCTCTATGATCCACTGAACACAAACACCACCACACTAGAAGAACCCAAAGTGCTACAGAAATACAAAGCCCTCCATTTTCTCCATGCTGAGCAGATGGTTAAAGCCTCAGATTTCCACTTCCAGCTGTAAATACTGCAATGAAAAGCAGTTGTGTCCAGCAATTTACATAGACAGCTAAAAATGGAACACAACTGTGGACTTTCATTTTTAACCCTCAGCTAGACCTTCTGATGAAGCCACTTGATAATATGTCAGAAATAGTTAAAACAGCTCCAAACTCATTCATTTTTAACTAATAAATAGTTTAAATAAATTTAAAGAGGATGGAAACAACCTATGTGTATTTAGCTTCCATTTAATGCAATTTAAGCAGGTAAAGGCACATACCTGAAACCAGAGTGTATTTCTTTTACCTTTTCTAAGTAACTAAGAAGTAACGATAACCATTGAACACAAGCATGGAAGAGAGAGATTTCGAAGTAATGGCTTTACTCCTATTTAGTATCAGCAAACCAGCTCTATTATCTACCAGACTATTGGTATATAATGGGACTTGATGCTTCAGAAGCACTGAGACAATAAGGAAATTGAGCCTCCTAATTCTCTATGGAGTACCAGCCTCACAAAAGACACAACAGATACACCTAATAAATTAAGAGACTGGATCATCTCTGTACATATGAGCTGTTACTAAACTGTGAAATGAACCCAGACTGTGGTTCAGTGTTCCATCCACTAGGCTATTTTAAAGCAAGACAGTAGCAGAACCCTTGGGATATTTAAAGATTTTTTTACTTACTGTGCTGTTTAGTGTCATTTACAAGACATTGGACAATATAAGTACAAGTTTGTTAGCACAATACATGAAAAATACCGAAGAAGGTAAAAATACACCTTAAAAATCCTTATCTGAATGTATTAAGTTGTGACATTCTGTTCAGTTCAAAAAATAGCTTCCTCCTGTCATGATTTTTTAAGCTGCTAAGATTGTCTTTTCCCTTTTAACATATGTGGTGAGAGCATCCCTGCGGAGAAGGACTTGGGGGTGTTGGTGGATGAGAAGCTCCCCATGACCCAGCTTCAGTGTGCACTTGAGCCCAGACTCCCCCCTGTGCTGGGCTGCACCCCCAGAGCGTGAGCAGCAGCTCAGGGAGGGGATCCTGCCCCTCTGCTGTGCTCTGGGGAGACCCCCCCTGCAGCCCTGATCCAGCTCTGGGGCAGCAGCACAAGAGGGACGTGGAGCTGTTGGAGCGAGTGCAGAGGAGGCCACGGAGATGCTGCGAGGGCTGGAGCAGCTCTGCTCTGGAGCCAGGCTGAGAGAGCTGGGCTGGGGCAGCCTGGAGAAGAGAAGGCTCCTGAAGGGGAGACCTTAGAGCAGCTCCAGTGCCTAAAGGGGCTACAGGAAACCTGGAGAGGGGCTTTGGGCAAGGGCCTGTAGGGACAGGCCAAGGGGAATGGCTTTAACCTGCCAGAGGAGAGATTGAGATGAGCTCTTAGGCAGAAGCTCTTCCCTGTGAGGGTGCTGAGGCGCTGGCCCAGGGTGCCCAGAGAAGCTGTGGCTGCCCCATCCCTGGCAGTGCTCAAGGCCAGGTTGGGTACAGGGGCTTGGAGCAAGCTGCTCTAGTGGAAGGTGTCCCTGTCCATGGCAGGGGGTGGAACTGGATGAGATTTAAGGTCCCTTCCAACACAAACTGGGTTTCTGTGCAAAGACCAGTTTAAGGCAACATGATCCCAGAAAGTATTAGTGACAGTTGTGGCTGCTACAAGTGCATTGTTGTAGATGAACCATTTCAAAGATGGGAATTCCAGGAAACACTCTCACTGACTAGAGATTCAAATTTAACAAGATGTAGCAGAAAGGTTCTCTTGCTCAAGGCCATGCCCTTTGTGAATAAAGATGTCAAAGCAGGTCTGTGAAGAAAGAACCCTTATCTTCAGCACAGTTTAAATATATTCCCTCTCCTTGCACAGAGCTTGTTACATGCTTGCAAATGCAGAATTCCTCTGTAATCTCTCCTGTTGCAATGAAGTGTTGAATCAAATAATGACACAATATATAATTATTGACATGCTTATACTCAGAATTCAAATTCTCTGAAGTAAATTTCCATTGCTCAAATTCCTCACATCCTCAAATTCCTTGGATTTATTATTTCATCAGAAGAACATGGAGAATATTTCCATAATCCTCTGTTTCATTACATCCCCACTTACTGATTCTCAAAAGAGAAACCAGAAGTTTTGGGTTGCCTATAACTTGTCAGCAGTATCTCAGCTCATTTAATGAGCATCTTTCCTCTTTCTTTGTCTTTGGTGAGTACAGTAATAGACTGCTGTGCAAGATTAATAGATATCAAGGCCAGAAGGGACTACTGAGATCATCTAAGTCAGACTCGCACCATCACACTGGCTACAGGGTTTCCCCAAGTTAGTTCTTGTTTCAAGCCTGGTTCCTGGGGTTCTGTTAGAGTATACTTTAATTATAAACATTCCAGATGTGAGGAATTCTTGGTAAATGGTTCCAAGGGTTAATTACTTTCATTGTTAAAGAAAAGCATGCTCTTCTTCTCGGAATGAATTGATCCTCAGTAGCCAGATACCAAGTCTCATCTCACGAGACCCCACTTGCAGCACTGTGTGCAGTTCTGGTGTCCTCAACACAAGGAGGACATAGAGCTGCTGGAGCAAGTCCAGAGGAGGCCACGAGGATGGTCAGGGGCTGGAGCGGCTCCCATATGGAGACAGGCTGAGAGCATGGGGGCTGTTGAGCCTGGAGAAGAGAAGCTGCGTGGAGACCTCAGAGCAGCTTCCAGTGTCTGAAGGGGGCTACAAGGATGCTGGAGAGGGACTCTTCATCAGGGACTGGAGTGATAGGACAAGGGGTGATGGGTTCAAACTGAAACAGGAGAAGTTCAGGTTGGAGATAAGGCAGAAGTTCTTCACTGTCAGGGTGCTGAGGCACTGGCACAGGCTGCCCCAGGAAGTTGTGAATGCTCCATCCCTGGCAGTGTTCAAGGCCAGGTTGGACAGAGCCTTGGGTGATATGGTCTAGTGTGATGCCCATGTCAGAAGGGTTGGAACTGGGTGATCTGAAGGTCCTTTCCAACCCTAACTATTCTATGATTCTACTTAGATTGAAAAGCCCCCTGTTAATAGATTTCTGCTCCCCATTTAGCAGTTCTAACTATGATCAAGCTGCCTTTTAAAATGCCACATGCATGTATAGTAGGGGAAAACCATCATATTTTTCAGTGGTGTGTTGCTATGTAAGTGAAGAACCACAAGGCACACACAGAGAGGCAATGGCATAAGGAACTTAATGTGAACGTTTTTTGACTGCAGGCTATGCAAGAATGTAACTTTTTGCCTTATTTTCACTTCTTAATACAGATATTACTACAAATTAATGAATTTAAAATGATAGATGCAAATGAACTATATACTAAGCTGGTTCCAATAAACATTTTAGAGTGTAGAAGTCTGGAAAACATCCTCATTAGGAAGATTTCACTAATGACTCTGTCATTTGCTTTCCAGCTGAGCACGGGCGAGCATTCAAAGCATCATTAGCAATCTTGGTCAGCCCCATCTATGTTGGTCTGCATGTTTCTATGTTTGTGTATACAATACCTCTGACACAAGACAGAATTGTTGTTTTCCAGCAAAAAAGATACACGTACACAATCCAGTAAACAAATATTTAAATAGAGCGTATGTCAGCACTGGAAGAAATCCATGCCTTTAGGTAAAAGTATTGTGCTTTTAGTTAAAGAAACCGCCAGCCCTGCAGAGCGGTAAATAAATCTTAGGAGGCTTTTTTAACAGGCTGCTATGAATTCTCAGAGCTGTCATCACCCATGGGATAGCTCCAGTCTTTTGTCAACAATCCCAGGAAACATAAGACTTGAAATAAAGTTATTCTAAACCTAAAGATTTCTGAGCTAATAAATCATGGATCTAAATTCATAGACTTGTAGAATGGTTTGGGTTGGGAAGGACCTTAAGATCATACAGTTCCAACCCTCTGCCATGGGTAGGGACACCTCACACTAGGCCTTGTTGCCCAAAGCCCTGTCCAACCTGGCCTTGAACAATGCCAGGGATGGAGCATCTATTTACCACGCCTCTGGGCACTCTGTGCCTGTGCCTCAGCAACCTCAGAGGGAAGAACTTCTTCCTTATATCTAACCTGAACTTCCCCAGTTTAAGGTTGAATCCATCATCCCTTGTCCTATCGCTACAAACCCTGGTGAAGAGTCCCTCTCCAGCATTCTTGTAGCCCCCTTCAGATACTGGAAGGCAGGTTCAGTGTATTGGGTTAGTCAGTTATGAATTCAGATGTCCAAAATGGTGCTACAATGGGATGTGGGGACATGAAAGTTGATCTCAGTACCCACTGTAGCAAATATAAGAATAGATCACATATATTTCATAACTTTTTCCATCAGAGCATGTTCCAAGTACTCATCAAGGAAGCATCATAACACATCTGCAAAGCAGCAAATTATGGCCATTTCCGATTTCTCCATGAGAAATGAAACCGAGGGAAGTCACCCGGCATGCCTATGGCAACACTGGAAAAGCACAACGATTTGCCTCTCCCACCTATGCTTTTAAGTGGCAATGAGCACCATCTCCTCCCAAAGACAGAAGTAGCTGGACTTCCCTAAGGAGAAACTTAAAAATCTCACCTTATGAATATAAAATGTGCCCCAAAGCCACAAAATAAGGTCATTTTGTTCGCAATGGGATGCCAACAGTGTAAAGAGAAGCAGTAAGCAGAACAGGAAGAAGTTGTGTTTTATGGCTCTCTTCTGTCTCTAGAGATTTTTCAAGTGCCTTTGGGAACTGAGAGAAATTTTGCATCTTTCATTGATGGTGCTTGTGGCCATCTGTTTCAACAGATTGTTTAAAAGCAACGGAGCTGCAGAAAATTTGTCTGAGCCTTTAGAAGTGAATGACTGATTTCATTCCATAATCAATTCCAATCAAATAAGATCTGGGGAATGGGTTGCCCAAGGAAGTTGTGAATGCTCCACCCCTGGTGGTGTTCAAGGCCAGGTTGGACAGAGCCTTGGGTGACATGGTTTAGTGTGAGGTGTCCCTGCCCATGGCAGGGGGGTTGGAACTGGATAATCTGAAGGTCCTTTCCAACCCTCACTATTCTATGATTCTATAAGATTTGCCTGATTTCCAGCCTGCTAATGAACGGAATACCATATCTCCTCTTCAGTAGATCCATTTAGAGGTGGGAGAGGGACAGGAAAACGGCCCTCTAAATATGCCAACACATTGTGCTTTACACATGTGCCACCCTCAGGAGCAGATGTGAAGTGGAGGGAATCTTACCTGTCAAAGATCTTCTGGGGCTGCATCACGCCACGCATAACATGAGTCATATGGTCTTTAGCAGCAACTACTTCTGGAGGAGGATCATATTTATTCACAGCAGCAACCTGTTTAGGGGCAAAAGAAAGAAGAGCAGTGATGTTATGGTTTCCAGCTCCTATATGCTTAGCAGACCACTATGAATAATGGTGGCTTTGTATTTATGAGGGTCAGTCTTTAGATTTGGCTTATCTGTGAGCACATAAATCTTTTCAGGAGTTTTAAGCCCAATCTGATGGATGGACGGATGGAAGGTAGCTAGATATAGCTTACCATCTTTAATATAGTCACCATTTTACTGGAAAGCAAACAGGATGCCATATAAGATGCAAAGTAATTTTGGTTAGGTTTTAATTATCCATTAATTTGCATCCTCTTAGTGCTGGTGGAAGATGCTGATGTAAAATCCTCAGGGACTGAAGTCATTCATTTCTTTGTCAGAAGAGGAACAGAATGGGCATTAACAAAGTAAACAAACTGCAGTTTTCTCCTGACAATGCATTTCTGGCTTTCCTGGAATGAGGAGCACTTAAACTCCAAGGATTCCTTCCATCCATTCTATTGAAAGCTCTATTGAGGGTACTGACCATTAATGCGTTGCATATTTTTTGGTGTTATTAATGCTGTGCACTCAGAATCAGGTAAAGAACTACCAAGTCACTTCAGGTAAACCATCAAATATCAATGAGACAACACTGCTGCAAAACACTGCTGCAAAGTTTTGATGAGAACCATGCCTTTATTAGCCAGTAGTGTGGTGCAACAGAAGTGGGTCTTTAAAGCAAGACTTTCAGTACTCAGGACCCAATATCCACACTATTTCGGGAGGAGTGGAGAAAGGGAGCTCATTTCACTCGAGTTAGTTTGGTCTGAATTAATGGTTAGGAGCTACTTAGTTGCACATCATCCAGTTAAGGTTAAGCCCAAAAGAGGTCTAGTTCATATAGAATCATAGGATGGTTTGGATTGCAAAGGACCTTAAAGCTCATCCAGTTCCAACCCCCTGCCACAGGCAGGGACACCTTCCACTAGAGCAGGTTGCTCCAAGTCCCTGTGTCCAACCTGGCCTTGAACACTGCCAGGGATGGGGCAGCCACAGCTTCTCTGGGCACCCTGTGCCAGTGCCTCAGCACCCTCACAGGGAACATATTGCAAGACTATTCCATACTGAGACTCAAGCACAGCAAGTTGGGCAACTAGGGGGTTCACTTCAAAACCACACTTGGATAAGTGGGTGAATTACACCCTGATATTATCCCTTCTCTGTGCTCAAGACAGAGAGAGTCTGGCATTCAACAAGAACTCTGATATTTATGCAGTCAAAGTTAGGAGCAATGAATTTCCAGGAAGGATAATTTTAAAGCTTATTTCCCTGAAATCCAACCCCAATTGGCAGCTGTTGATCCTAACAGTTCTAGCATGGCTTGGGCCCAAATACTACATGCAGCAACCAAATTACAGTAAAAGCTGCACAACAGGGAAAGGATTCTATTACCACTGAAGGTTTGGTTTTGGCAGAAGATTTTGCAGTGAAAGCTGCATGGAGTAGAATGGGATACAAGCAGCACTTTAACTTCCAGAGTTCACTTTGCCGTGCATGACACTAAAAAACTCCCAACAACAGTATTTTAGAGATAGCACAGTGGTTATCACTTCAGAGTGTTTCATGAATGTAGTTGCCCGTTTGGATTCACTAGCTGAATAACAATGGCTGCTAAGTAAATCTCTTCACTGAACTAAGTTTTTAGGTAAGAAGCCTTGCATTTTTACATACCACAACTGCCAGAAATTCCATAGAGAATCCCAGACTGGTTTGGGTTGGAAAGGACCTTAAAGCTCATCCAGTTCCAATCCCTGCCATGGACAGGGACACCTTCTGTTAAAGCAGGTTGCTCTAAGCCCCATCCAACCTGGCCTTGAACACCAGATTTAAAAGCAGATGTCTGAATTTGTAGCTTATCTTGGGGGCTAAAACACAGGACGTTTGTCACTCCCACATGACTACAAAGCTGCATTTTCATGCATAGTTTTTAATATTCTTTATTTAGGACAAATTCAGAAGGGTATCATATTTACATACCTTTTCTTTCACTGAAATGTTCTTGAGATCCAGTTCTGTTAGTTTGAGCAACATGAAAATCACCGAGAGCCAATAATCTGCTTGCTCCTGAAGGACAAAGTTTCCACTTTGACATAAAGTATCGAACTTCATCAGTCTAATATTTCATCTCAATCAGTTGAAATTGAATTGGCCTTAATACATTGCAACATCAAAAGCTCTTTACCTTGAAGGATGTCAATACACTATAAATTCACACCCCACCACAAGCTTAGCCTCTGCAGCAAGAGTTAATAATTGCTCAAAGTCTCCAACTACATTGTTCAAAAGGTCAAGATGGGAACTTAAAATTCACCACCACGTCCACTATAACACCAAGAAAGACTGTTGGAGAACTAGAAGTGTTATCTATGCAGGGATTATAGAATCATAGAATGGTTTGGGTTGGAAGGGACCTTAATATAACCCAGTTCCAACCCCCTGCCATGGGCAGGGACACCTCACACTAGACCATGTCACCCAAGGCTCTGTCCAACCTGGCCCTGAACACTGCCAAGGATGGAGCATTCACTACTTCTCTGGGCACCCTGTGCCAGTGCCTCAGCACCCTCACAGTAAAGAACTTCTTCCTCATATCCAGCCTGAACTTCTCCTAAGTTTGAACCCATTACCCCTTGTCCTATCACTATGATAAGTTACATAGTAATATTACACAGTAATAAACTATGGTTAATAATTCTAAACTCAGTCATAGTATAGGAACTTTAAAAGAGAATTTGCACCATAAATCTGTTATCATATAGGCTTTTAAGTCTGAGACAATAAAAAGAATAATTGAAAGTCAAATTAAAAAGCCGACACTGACAAGTTCATGAAGGTTCCTAGTTCCAAACCAGTAAGGTCCTGTTAAACAACAGAACAGCTGTCATAAGATGGTTGTTGCATGTATAAGCTATTAAAAGAGTAATTGAAAGGAATATGATGAGACTTTGCTTTGGGGAAGGACATCTGAATAGAAAAAGGCTTTTGGATTACAGAGAGCAGGGGCAGCCTATTTTGGGTATTTCTTACACAGTAATGTCATTGTGTGCCACAACAGACCATCCTCATGAAAGCCAAAGCCAAACTGGCAATTACAGGAAGAAGAAATTAAACTGTTAATATTTTTCTTCTTTCTAACATTGGAAATCACTGTAAAATTCACATAAAATTTAGAAATCACAAGAGTCAGGAGAGAATCGCCTTTTATCACCCAGGACAAATGATAAAGGCAGAGGCAAATTTAGAATTTCCTATATTTTGCAACTGTTGTTGTTGATAAAATGGATGTTTAATTCATTGTTTGAGGAATATTATGGGAGCCATAAATAAGAACTAAGTAAATCCTAGAGAAGAAAAGATGGTACAGGTTCGAGAGACACATGATTTAAATGGGACACTAGTAAGTTCCTTTGGGCTTTTACCAGGGACAATCGAGTACAGACCTTCAAAGCAAAAGAAAAGAGAATCTTTTCCCAAACTAAAATCATGGAATGCTGTGAATACAAATTATAAATGGATTCACAAATTGAAGCAATCAATTCAACAGATTTACTGTGTTAAACATCATGATTCACATGCAGCTTTTGTTTAGACAAAGCTCCCAGACGAAGGTTGGTACCCATGACAGGAAAGCCATCACTCAGTGTTTCCTGTACTGACTCCCTAAAATGACCTGGCCCCTGTCAGATATAGAAGCTGAGGCTAAAGGGATTCTGGTGTGATCCAAACCAGCAGTTCCAGATTCTTATTTTTGGCTTCCTCTTACCTGTACAGGATTCTTTAACAGATTTAAAACTCTGAGGAGAGGCAGATTTTCAATGTGCTTAAGTTCATGCAGCTCAGCAATCTAATTAGTGACAGAAAGAGAACATAAACCAGCAGTAACAGAATCCATGATAACTATGGGGGGTGTGGGAGGTGGAAAGGCATTTTAGTCTCTGCTTTTAAAATCTGGACATAAACCAACTTCATTATACTCACAAAACAGATATATATGTTAAGTGCATTCAATAAGGCACTTCTAGTCACAAAAGGCAGACAACCTGTACGTTAGCTGGAGGAGCAGCACAATACAGACAGCAATTTCAAACCACCTGATCTTTTGCAGTTCTTTCAAATGTCAGGCCCTGACACATTCAGTTTTTATGTGGCTGATGTGCTTAAGTGAGGCAATTGTGCACTTATATTTGTGCTTCAGCTGACTGGCAAAAGAAAATCCTTCTAAGAAGAGTTTCTTTTCACTGCAGCTCAAGTTCATCCTACCTAAGTTGCAGCACTTGATTGAAAAGCATCCGCACAGCTGTCCTTGGCTGTGTGTGTCCAGAGGATGATGCCTTCCACTTAAGGTCTCCTCTATCCACACAGGAAACCTGGCTTGGTTGCACTCGGGCACATCAGACAAGCATTAGAAGTTCAGTGGGATTAAATCAGAGTTTGTGTGCCCAAAACAAAGTCTCACTTGAGGCACTATAAATGCTGAGTGAACAGTTGTAAGGTCGTCAATTAAATCCATCTAATGGAATTCATGTTGCCTCATTTTAGCCATAGCATCACAAAATGGTTTGGGTTGGAAAGGACCTTAAGATCATCCAGTTCCAACCCCCTGCCATGGGCACGGACACCTCACACTAGACCATGTTACCCAAGGCTCTGTCCAGCTTGGCCTTGAACAATGCCAGGGATGGCATCTGCTAAACTGGTTCAAACCAATACCCTAACCTCACTTTATCATTAGTGGAGAGGGAGTTCCAGAGGTCACTGGATCCATGGTAGGCTGGGATGACTGGCCTTGTAATGCTTGATACCTATTCTGCCTCCACTGCTGAAAGACTGAACTTAGAAGACTCCAGATTCTATCCCTATACTCAGTCTAAAACCACAATCCTCCACCATAGCCTACCCAGTATTCATTTAGGGATATGAAGAAGCCCACCATGAAACAGTTTTGACCAAGTTAAATGTCAATTGGGTGGATTTCATAAAGAAATCCTAGAATGCCAACTGTCAGCATCTGGAAAATCACTCAACATGTATAAGAGAGACCTAGTTTGCAGATAAACCAAGCATTTGAAATCACGCTGGGTGGTATGAGCTCAAGAAACTCAGATCTTTCTGTGTTAATTAATCAAAATTCACTTTAAATTCTCTTTAAATTTCCTTCCTTTAGAAGGAAATGTTCAAAACCTGGTGACTCATTAAAGAGATTCAATAACATCATTAAGAGGCAAATTCTGATGAGGTAAAATTAATAGCTTTACATGCTAAAGAACAGTGGAAACTATATGAGGCAATGGAAGTGGTGTTATTAGTGCTAATAGCAACCATACTATTAGTTTCCTGGCTTGTGCAATTGATGTACCTTTAAATGTCAGCCTGAAAACAGTGTGAGAAAAAACAATCCATAGTCTTGTATTACATCCTGTAAATGTATCTTGTAAATGAAGGAAATGACAGAAAATTATCAATACAGTCAAAATATCAATAATATCCTGATTTATGTTTTTATATCTTATTTTCTTAGATTTTTCTTTCATGAGCAGATCCAGCTTTGATGCTAAAATGATTCACAAATTTTCAGTTAAGTCTTCAGTTTCCAGTCTTTTCAGGTAAGGATGCTGGCAGATCAATATCAGTAGTATTCCGTATATATGGCTTGGGTTTCAAAACTCAAACCCAAATGAGTTTGACTGTATCATTGTACTGCCAGTGGATACTGCTGCATAATGAAAGCTGCTTTATAAACAGAGACCACGAATTCTGCCCCATAGGATGTTTTCAGCTGAAAGCTCAGAAGAACCTGTGGTTGTAAAATTAGGCTGAGAGATACCAGCAAAGCCTCCTGAGGCCTGGCAGTAGAAAAGCTGTGATATAAGTAAAAGGCCTCAAGAATAATCAAGCTGGAAAAGCTGCATGCTCATCCCTATCTTATCCACTCAGAAGAACACTCTTGGTTATTTATGTATGTGAGCACTAAATGTGACAGAAGTGATACCTACATAAAGATAAACCCATTTAGAGATCTAAGGCCTAAGGAGTACACTATTGATCAACATGTGAAGCAACACTGGAGTAAAATATGAAAGGAAAAATATGATCTGTTATAATTAATTCCTTGCAGATTTTAAGATTCTTTGATTAAGCCTTAAAAGGGATTGGATTTTAGAAAGAAAAATTATGCATTCTTAGAAAAAGCTATATTATATATATATCAAAATCAAGTATGCTACCTGGTTATCCTCTAAGTTGATCACCTGTAGTAGATCATGTTTCTTCAAGCCTTCTAGACTAGTTATTTTATTGCTAGAGAGGTCCAATGTCTGTAGAGCTTTCAAGCTGCCCAGCCCAGTTGTCTTCTCAATCTGGTTAGAGCTCTAAGAAGAAATGAAAGGACATAAACTGCTGATAAAGTTCTACAGACATAAACCAACATTCCTGAGGAAGAACAGAATTCACGTTGTTATTGAGAATCCGATTACAAATAGGCCTGTTATGCATTAGCCCCATCTTCATCTTGAGATGACACATTACAGCTTTCCACATTGCTCAAGGAAAAAAGAATCAACTATCTCGTGATTAACTTATCTTCAACTCACCTGGAAGAGCAACAAGAGACAATAGCATGAGAAAGAGCTCCAGCATCCTCTTAAAGCTGATCCTAGCTAAAGGATACCCTTGTCAGTATCCAAATTAAAATGTAGAAAATAGATATGCAGACAAAATGATAGAATATATATACATAAATACATAGAATTTCCCTCTGTAATCATGGTTATATTTACACTTATGATTACAGAGTAAATACTCAAAACATGAAGGCAGAACAATACAGTAATGCCTTCTTTGGACTACTGGCAATCTCTAGGATACACAAGTTTATCCTGATGCACACTAAATGAAGCCAGATTTTATTTATTGTCAGTGACAGCATGCATAGGCATGTTTAAAACAACCCCCAAACAAACAAACCTAACTTACTCTTAGTTTACATAGATTCTAACACAAGAAATGACCCAAGCTTTAGTTCTAGACTCTAACACAAGAAATCCCAGACTGGTTTGTGTTGGGAGGGACCTTAAAGCTCATCCAGTTCCAACCTCATACCACAGGCAGGGACTCACTAGAGCAGGTTGCTCCTAGCCGCTGTGTCCAACCTGGCCTTGAACACTTCCAGGGATGGGGCAGCCACAGCTTCTCTGGGCACCCTGTGCCAGCGCCTCAGCACCCTCACAGGGAAGAGCTTCTGCCTAAGAGCTCATCTCAATCTCCTCTCTTTCAGGTTAAATCCATTCCCCTTGGCCTGTCCCTACAGGCCCTTGTCCAAAGCCCCTCTCCAGGTTTCCTGTAGCCCCTTTAGGCACTGGAGCTGCTCTAAGGTCTCCTCTTAAGGAGCCTTCTCTTCTTCAAGCTGAAGAAATGACCCAAGCTTTAGTTCATTAGACTCTAACACAAGCTTTTGAGAACTCATAAACAACTACCATTGTTTTCTATTCTTCCCATACAAGGTACAAGACAGAAGACCTACATTTATCACTGGACACCAGATGGCTTCGTTTGTCAGGGCCTCACAAATCACATACTCATTTCTGCTATGAACTCCAAATAATGTAACACGCTGAAGTTCTGTACTCATCTTTGTCCCAGTGGCCACGCGTACCCAGATGGCCTCTCAACATGATTTCTTCTGGATAACCTTGCAAGCTCTATTTTGCCATCAGCATCACCTTGTGCTGGAAAGCTTAGAAGCCTCATATTCTATTAATAAATTTTTAGGAACTATTGAAATAAATAAGGCAGCTGACTCTAATGTGAATCCAGTTGTCTGTCCTTGACATTTTTCCTGACTTTTAAATGTTTAATTAGGTTATTAATAGCATGGAGGCTCCTTCTTC
This sequence comes from Psittacula echo, assembly GCF_963264785.1. NCBI lineage: Eukaryota > Metazoa > Chordata > Aves > Psittaciformes > Psittacidae > Psittacula > Psittacula echo. Next base: position 161,498,241 of record NC_137735.1, read on the forward strand.
TCTTCCTGTTCTTCGTTAGACCTCTGGTTAATAGGATACAGCTCAGAGCTCGAGCTGCAAAACACTATGCAAGAGATGCACATAAAATCCTGTGAACAAAAGGGATTTGTGTAGAGATCTTTTTATTTTGCAAGGCATAAAATTCCTAAGAGTCCAGTTCATTAGAGCTGCACTTCTTAGGTTTTTGCAAACATATGCAGAATAAAGGCGCTTTTTTTTGGTATAGCTAGGCAGTATTTACAGGTTTTGATGTCTTTCTGCCAAACTTCAGGCCTCACTACTCTTTCAACCTAAAAATCTCAAGGGAAAACAGAAAAGAAAGCTGAATCAATGGGAGGAGAGGGGATGGCTGCTCCTACGGAGAACTGCATTTTATTCTAACGAGTAAAAGGAAATGCTGTGCTAAAATCCATCTATTTACATAATTTCCACATGAGTATCTGCTTTGCTAATTAAAAAAGACAAGCAGTTGTATAAATAATCGTATCAGCATGTAAGAACCCAACCTGAAGCACATGTTCATATTAATAAGTTTTAGCTGTTACCACAACCTCCAAAGCGTTTTACAGCAGATAACCCATTACTAGCAGAATTATTACTAGGCCTTTTAACAGATGAGGAAATCAGTGCAGACAATGGGTGAGCAACTCAGTGTAGTTCTCCCTGACGAAAAGATCACCCTGTCAGCTTAGATCTTCATACTCCTACAGGCATACTCTTATTTCAGAACTTTTAGGCATGATTTTGCCAATCTGAGTTCATCTTATCCACTAAAAGTGAGACAAAATCCAGTTTTATTACCACTAGGGGCATAACTGAAGGCAGTATATATATATACAAAATAGAGGTGGATTAAAAATATGTTAGTGAACACTATTTGAATGTATTATTCAAAGCACACTACTGTCCACTTTTAAATGTGAACATCTTTCCTGCATATGGAAGCGGAAATAAGTAGAAGAGCCGGGTCTTGATGGGTACAGACCATAGTTGCTCTTTTCTGTATCAATTACTATAGAACAGATGAAAAACCTTTAAAATTTCAAAAGGATTGGAAAAGAATGTTTCTATTCCTGAGAAGGGATTCGTTCACTTTATCTAAAATATTTATGTAGGTGCTTAAAACTAATGTAGCAAATCTGAGCATATTTCTATCTATAGTTTTTTTGGTACTTAGTTTTAAAATCCCATTAAATATCTTTTAAAATCATTATTTCAAAGTAAAACCTGCTAAGAAGTAGCCTGTTGTATTTTATAGCAAGTCAATAGCATCAAAGATAGGTAGGTTTTGCTTGTGTTTCTGCACAACCTCTATATTGATGGCTCTTCCTATTAAATATCTTGAAATGATTCAGAAGAAAGCATTGAGATTATTAAAGTCAATTTACAAGTATGGGGCTGAGGAACACTGAGATTAATGCTTTCCCAAGGCCTGTAGAATGAGTAAGATGCATGCCAACAAGTGTAGGCATTGATAGAGATTAGGGCTAGTTATCCTTGGCTACCTTCATAACCAACAGGCTTGTCCAAGGCCTGATGCATCTTGTGCAATGGAGACATCAGCAGCTGGATCAGAATAATGAAGTGTTTTAAGTGTCCATTTCTCTCCACTGACATTCAAGGCAGCAAAGAACAAGTAGCTCAGGTGCACTCATCTGCACTGCAGCAATCTGAAGCCAGAGAAGATAAATTCCACTACAGCACCTAGAAATATAACCTAGAAAAGTTGTATTTAAACAAATATACTGTAGATCTCTTAATGCAAAGCTGGCAACATAAAACTTCCCATCTCATTACAAGAGCCTTAAATGAGTAGATAAATATCCTTTAATAGAATAGCAGAATTGCATATTAGAGTTGAGCTGTGTTCTAAAACAAAAGCATCTCAGTCCTCACTTTCCCCTCTCCTGTCCCAGCTCCCTGCTATCATCAACACAACTTTATGAGGAAATGTGCTTAAAAAAATGAATTCAATTCATTGTTTGTATTGTGGGTCTTGCACAGTAACTTCTTACACAGCACCTAAGCAACAACAAAACCTACCCAGAGTAAATGCAAAGTATCTTTGGAAAAATCCAGAACCCAGCTGCACATGGCCCTGAGCATCCTCCACAGAAGATGTCTCTGCTTTGAGCAGGAAGCTGGCTTAGATGACCTTCACAGCTCCCTTTTAACCCATATCATGTTATGATTCTGTATTAATAATCCAAATGTGTCCAGAATTACAAATATCTCTGAAAATATTTTAATGTAACCAACTTCACATTTATTAAGGAATTCATTTAATAATAAAAGACAGGAAAATAACTAGAATTACTTTTTTCTTACCAGGTTGAGTATTTTGATAGGTAGGTTCTCAAGGCCACTGATTGCAACAAGTCTGTTGTGTGACAAACTAAGGTGAGTCAGACTGTGACACTTCCCCAGTCCTTGTATCTCCTCTATGTTATTAACTACACAGAGGTTTTTGCAGTTAAGGAAAAGAACTGAACACAAACCCTTAGCAATTAGTTGCTAAATTAGCCAATGGAGCTGAATTTTATGGTGTGGGGAGCTGGACATTAAATGCTTCATGATAAGGAGTTCTAAAACCCAGTTACTCACACCCACCCCTATTCTGGAATTTACTGCCTCCACGTTTGACTGACACAGCTTTTGGTAGGGCAGCAGGGCAAGTGACACAAATCAAGATAGAAATATCCTTCCTCTCCTTTTAGAGAGGTCCTTAACTCCGATTGTTTCTGTGACCTGGTTTACAATGCAGTCCTTCAAGGTGGCATACCAGGCTGATGGCAAATCAAGAGTAATGAAAATGAGGGAACAGGAGCTGAGGGAAGAAACTACTACCAGCATCTTGAAAATTATGCTGTAAATCTCTGGTCTTCTTACCAGATGTGCATATGCTGGCTAAAACATAGGAGTATTTATCATAGAATGGTTTGGGTTGGAAGGGGCCTTAAAGCTCATCCAGCTCCAACCTCCGGCCATGACAGGGACACCTTCCACTAGAGCAGCTTGCTCCAAGCCCCTGTGTCCAACCTGGCCTTGAACACTGCCAGGGATGGGGCAGCCACAGCTTCTCTGGGCACCCTGTGCCAGTGCCTCAGCGCCCTCACAGGGAAGAGCTTCCTCCTAATATCTAACCTAAATCTTCCCCCTGTCAGGTTAGAGCCATTCCCCTTGTCCTTTCCCTACATTCGTTGTAAAAAGTCCCTCTCCAGCTTTCTTGTCAGCCCCTTTAGGTACTGGAAGGTCTTTGACTTTATGTCTTTGACTTTAACTGAGCACCACTCATGTTACGTCAACTGTAGAATACAGGTACATGGCTTATTCACCAGAGGAGGGTGTGTTCTCTTTATGTTTATAAAGTACTTAACTCAACATGGCTTCAAACTGACCTTGACCTCCAAGCATCATACACAAATTACTAAAATCGTAACAGTCAACAGTACTAAGGATGCTGGGGATGGACTCTTCATCAGGGACTGTAGTGATAGGACAAGGGGTAACGGGTTCAAACTTAAACAGGGGAAGTTTAGATTGGATCTAAGGAAGAAATTCTTTACTGAGAGGGTGGTGAGGCACTGGAATGGGTTGCCCAGGGAGGTTGTGAATGCTCCATCCTTGGCGGTGTTCAAGGCCAGGTTGGATGAGGCCTTGGGTGACATGGTTTAGTGTGGGGTGTCCCTGCCCATGGCAGGGGGGTTGGAACTAGATGATCTCAAGGTCCTTTCCAACCCTAACTATTCTATGATTCTATATGGGGCTATTTCACTCTAAATTATACCTGTTCTATACTGGCCATCTGTCCTGAAAAGGGAAAATGTATTTTAAATTACCATTAAAATCAACAGCAGCAGTAAAAGTAGTTGGGATTCCTCTCAGCCAACTTCAGCATTAACACAACTACCCTCATTCCTTGCACAAAGCACGTCTCCTTTGACAACAAGCCATCTCTCTTACAATGGGATGAACTGCAGAGGTACCTGACTCTCTAACTCTGAAATCAGATAACTCTGATCCAGGCATCTAGTTGTTTAGTGACTGAAGTTCGATGAGAAGAATTACTCGTATTGTTAATGTCCAAGCTGGAAGGAGTTAAATGAAAACCCAAGAAATATAATTGGGAACAAGAAATAGCCAGAACATGCAGGACACAGACAAATGCCTTCAGGCAATCACAGAAGAAAACATTTTTAATTGAGCAAATGAACTCTGCCTGCAAAGAGGGAACGAAACATGAATTTTCATTCACATTTCTGGTCTTACCAGGCAGCAAATGATCAAGATTATTTTCTCTCACTCTGAATGATACTGTAACCAAACAAAACGTAAGCTTAAGCAGAACAAATGGAATACTCTAAGAGCTGTCACCTAACTCTGTTTTTTCCTAACTGCATTCCTATATAGGTACTTAATTATACCCAAGTTCTATACTCACAGGCCTCGATGGAGAAGCAGAGGAAAAGAAACAAGTTAGTAAGCACAGATTTAGCTTTCCATAGGACTTCGCACTAGGCTGTCTTTCTGATTTTAGAAAAGAAACCAAAACCATCCACAGGCACTAACGTTTGACAGATATTAGAAATAAATTAAGTTGATCACTGTATTCAAGGGCATGTAATTATATAGAATCATAGAAAAGTTAGGGTTGGAAAGGACCTTAAGGTCATTCAGTTCCAACCCCGCTGCCATGGGCAGGGGCACCTCACTCTAGACCATGTTGCCCAAGGCTCTGTCCAACCTGGCCTTGAACACTGCCGGGGATGGGCCATTTACCACTTCTTTGGACAACCTGTTCCAGTGCTTCACCACCCTGACAGTAGAGCTTCTTCCTTATCTCCACCCTGAACTTCCCCTGTTTCAGTTTGAACCCATCACCCCTTTTACTATCACTACAATCCCTGATGAGGAGGTTACCAACTTTCTTCTGGTCCACAACTAAGGGAAATCCGGTTTTGAGGAAACAGGGAAACTGTAAATGTTGGGGCAGTTTCACTGGTATGTTTTAGCAGCCCTGCCAATGCAAACCATGTACTAAGTGCCAGTTGTTGGTGTTTGCTCGCTGGTATCTCAGAGCAGCGATTCACAACCTTCAAAATCTATGGACTATATGTGCCCATAAAGTCAATGGAATCAAGTTCTTACAATGTAATATATTTAAAGAGGCTTTTAGTTTCAGTAGAAAACTTGTAGACTTACAAAGACAGCTGAAATTCAATACGAAAATCTGTCCTTAAAATGAATTCAAAAATATATAATTTAAGGCACATTCTATAAGACTGCTAATCTGTAGCACTCTCATCTAATAACAGTCTCCTTGGGTTTCTTTACCAGTCTTGCATGACATTTCTGATAGTTAAGGGAAAACAGAAAAGAAACTGAAAAGCCTTCCTAGACAAAGCCAAAGCTAAAGTGGAGTTTAAATTGCATCATGTGTGTGATGAACAGATGAAAACTGTCTGAAAGAGACTGCAATTAGCTCCCAAACCAAATCTTGCAAAACCTGGTTCAGAATTATTCTACTGGAATGAAAAAAAAGGTAATTTTTACATTCAGCTAGGAAAAGTAAAGGTGGCGATAAATGATCTCAACTCTGCCTGCAGTGCTGATAGTAGGGTGGAAATGGGTGAAACATAGTTGAATGAGTCTTTAAAGACCATCACTTAGAAGCTGATGGTATTGAATATCTCTAAGTGTAACCACTGTCTTATTTCACGGCATGACAGTGGCCAACCTTGGATGGCTCAATGCTTCTTCATGTGGCATATAAGCACTGGAGGAAAAGACCTTCGTCCATGATGGTGGAAAAAGAACACAGCTAAGGAGGATCTGTTCTGGGTTGCTGTATTTTTCATTTTCCTTGGCCCACTGAATCAGTTTTCCCTCATCTTTCTCTCTGCATATGGTTAGATGGTGGACAAGCAGTACCCACCTGAAAAGAAGCTTCCTTTACTCAGTGCAAAGCATTAGCAATCTTGCATGTGAGACTCAGGTGCAGTTGGATCCAAGTGAGCAGGCTCACTCAGATATTAAGTGGGTTTCATACCAAAGGAGACTGCTTCCCTTTCAACTGACTCATACAATGGTTTGGGTTGAAAGGGACCTTAAAGCTCATCCATTTCCAAACCCTGCCACGGGCAGGGACACCTTCTACTAGAGCAGTTTGCTCCAAGCCCCTGTGTCCAACCTGGCCTTGAACACTGCCAGGGATGAAGCATCCATCTGAGGAAGAAAAGTTTTGGTGTGGAAAAACTATTAAGCCATAAACATCAATATAAAGCAGCAAATTGCTCAGCTCTAAAAACTAATACAATCAGATTTAGTCTTTTAATGACTTACTATAGTGCTTTGTCAGCTCTTACTGCCAAAGCTGTCTCCTTCTCTGGTTTGAGCACTTTCCTCCTTAAATACTCATTTACAAACCTGTCAGGTGTGCTTGTGTATGCACTTGTCAGAAAAAAAGTTACAATGACCTTACCATCTGCATCATAATCTACTCAAAGGTGCTAAGAAATGCTTAGTTACTGTCAACAAGGAATGCCTGCCAAACAGTTCTGTTACTGCATGATATTTAATACAGTATTTTCAGTTAGGATTTCAACGAACAGCTTGTTTTGTCTGCCATGTCTTCAGCGAGGAGTGCTTGACATGGGTTAGGAACAGTGCCACTTTGCTATTCTAAATCCTGCACTTCTAAATCCCGCACTCATTTTCCACTCTTTCAGAGGCTCCTGTTGCAACTGTATTCCTGAAATAAGTGTTCCATCCCATCGCAATGGCATCTTCATTGGCAAATGAAGAAATGGAAGACAGCACACTGCTGCACTGAAAGCAACTGAAAAAATATTGCTTCAGATACACAATATACATCTCTGACCTTTCTTCCCTTTTCAGTTTGCCATGTGGTTTTTGCTCTGTGAGGGAAAATTAGAATTGCAAAGGGATAGTGTGTCAATGCCATTTGCTGACCAGAATCCTGCACACCTTCTAAAACATGTGAATAATGTAACCTGGGCACCCTGCAAGTGCTTTATTAATATTGTTTGGTAATGGGATAAGAGACAGAGAAAAATCTGCCACAGCTTCTGTCTTTTCACTTTCATGGAGTGGAAAAGCAAGATACAATTCCTGAAGCAAAGAGGAAAGGCTCACAGGCTCTCAAGAAGCAATTTGAAGCAAGACAGCGAGTCAACATGAAACTCCAGATGAATTTTCAGGAGAATCTTCAGGAAGACCAAGAGTGCTATGGAAAATGAAGCCTTGAAGAAACTTAACGTCCAGGTTCATGTTTATCTGATTTCTGCCAGAACAGTGTTTCTAAGCCCACAAAGTGGGTACCACAGTGGGGACAGTGGGGAGCAGTACACCTTTGTTCTGTGTACTTCTCTCAGCACATCCAGAAAGGTTTTCCCTTCTTAAGGATTTTATTCATTGTCACTAAATGGTCTTGTTCTCCAGAGAGCCTCTACAGTCCCTGTGTCTTAGATATCTTTAAGATTAAACAACATGCACATTTTCATTTAGGGGAGCTTAGTCTTCCAAGCTGATTTCCTATTAACCTTTAGTACATAAAAATACTGGCATTATATATTATCTCTGCCAAGCAAACACAGCGTGACATGTCACTGCTTCAGTTCTACATGATGCAAAGTGGAAGGTTTTTGTGTTCCTCTAGTGTGCTAAATCCTTACATGCATACACAAATACTTTAAAACCCGTGCATGCCCAAGTAAATTAAAATCAGTATCAACACCAGTGTTTAACCTTTCTTCTAAAGACAAAACTAACATGAAGAAACAGGTATCCATCGAAAGCAAGTTCAGAAAGCAAACAAGCAACTTTTGTCCCATTCGAGTTTCCATAAAGGATACAATCCAGCAAGAGTTTAGTGAGTGACTCGTATGCTGACAAGTTTTCCATTTTAGGTATTTGATTGTATGAGAAATCAACTACCTAAAGGAAAAAAGAGAAAGAAAGTTAATTTTATTTCAACAGCACTTAGAGGTGTCTTGTAAAAAGAAATGGCTCTTACATTAAACTTGTGATCAAGGGTGTGGAAGATCATTAATATTAATTCAGGAAGAGGGGCCTTAGACAAGGGCCCATAGGGACAGGAGAAGGGGAACAGCTTTAACCTGCCAGAGAGGAGACTGAGATGAGCTCTTAGGCAGAAGCTCTTCCCTGTGAGGGTGCTGAGGCGCTGGCACAGGGTGCCCAGAGAAGCTGTGGCTGCCCCATGCCTGGCAGTGGTCAAGGCCAGGTTGGACACAGGGGCTTGGGAGCAACCTGCTCTAGTGGAAGGTGTCCCTGCCCATGGCAGGGGATTGGAACTGGATGAGCTTTAAGGTCCATTCCTACCCAAACCACTCTGTGATTAAAACTGGAATATAAAGAGAAAGGTTCTTTTTTTTTATGACACACAGAATTCACATTTTGAGAACTTCCAAAACTATGCTTTGTTTCAACAACATTATCATTAATGGTCCTGTAATTATCCAGACATATTAAAGAACTAACAGAGAAGACAGAGGAATATATGGAGTTTGTATTTCAAAATACCCTCTTGCTTTTAACAATCCAGTGGGCTACAAGAGAACTACAGCAAAGGGAAGACTACCACCCAGCTACAATTCAAGCACATAGAATCATAGAATAGTTAGGGTTGGAAAGGACCTTAAGATCATCCAGTTCCAACCCCCTGCCATGAGCAGGGACACCTCCCACTGGACCATGTCACCCAAGGCTCTGTCCAACCTGGCCTTGAACACCACCAGGGATGGAGCATTCACAGCTTCCTTGGGCAACCCATTCCAGTGCCTCACCACCCTCACAGTAAAGACCTTCCTCCTTATATCCAATCTAAACTTCCCCTGTTTAAGTTTGAACCCGTTACCCCTTGTCCTAAAAAACTTGTGTAAGTTTTAACCTGTTACCCCTTGTCCACATGTTACAAAATGATTGGCGCCAGTCAATTTGAAGGGCAGGAACCAATCCCACTAAAGGTCTGATGAATTCAACAAGGAGGCAAAAGTTCTGGCTGTATTTACCTCTGGCTACAACAGTTGGTTTTACAATACAGCTTCCCATGGCATGCAAAGGTTCAGAGTGTCAAAGAAAGAAAGAGACTGAAATGTCCAGCATGAAATACCCAAAGGCTTGGAAAAAGCTATTAAAATGTCAAATGAGGTAAGAAAGAACAAGGAAGGCATAAAAATTCACTTCTGCATATGTCCAAATACAATGTCTAAGTTAGATTTAGAAATGAGATAAATTTAAACCTACAAAATGCATATTTGGCAACTTACCTTGAGATTTTTAGGTGGTTTAAAACCAAAATAAGTAGTCAATTCATTGTTGGAAGCATTCAGTTCTAGTAAGTAAGGCATGTAACTGACACAAGAAAGATCTAGTAACAAAACAAACAGTGAAATCCTTCACTTGAACGCATAGGTAAATGCAGAGGTCATCATGTCAAAAAGGGATAGTTATGTCAAACAGCAATCAAGAATGAATTTGTAGTTACACATTCAGAAAGTGATGTTTAAAGTGCAGATATACTAACACCTTCTACTAGAAAACAAGACAGTTTCTAAACCATAAAGAATAAATATTCAAATTCTACATTAAATTTCCATTATATCAACTGATTTATCTATAAACCAGAAGATAGTTTTATATTCCAGCTACCTCTGGAATGACAGAGAAACTACCTCTGTCCTAAGTTAGTAATCACTGGAGAAAAGTATTTCAGCCACTACTGAAGACTAAATGACCAGTTGCTATGGAAAAGTCCCTGCTCTGTTCAGATCCAGCCTTCTCAGACAAGCTGTAAGTAAAATGAGCATGGAGAATTGCTGCCACAAAACTGCTGCTATTCTTGGACTCCAGCACCTCAAGTGAAATGAACTTCAAAGAAATAATGCAACAGGTTGCCCATCACAGCTTATTCCTTTTGGTGTTAAATGAGTTGAGGAGTATGAGGGAAGAGGGAAGGAGCAGGAGATAGAGTTTATCCCAGTCTCTATTTATTACCTTTCTAAATCATTTTTCACACCTTATCACCAATGGGAAACCTTGACAAAGGAAAGCCCAAGGCTGGGAAAACTGTTCCAGACATAACTTTAAATATTACGATGTCTGCACATGTAAAACCTCAACCTTAACCTTGTATTGACATGCTTGCTTGCATTTTATCTTTGGATAATAAACTGGACAATAATCTCCATGTTCTCACTGATAAACATATGCTGGCACAGCTGCCTGAATGGTCCATACATCACTCTCAAGAATATCTAGCCATGGCCTCATTCTATAGAGCTGGAATAGTTACACCATTAAAACGTAGACCAGGCTTTGTGATACTAAAGCTACATGGTAGAATGCATTTCTCATCTTACATGATTTCACAAGCCAAGAATTTACTAGTCTATTTACTACATACCATTAATTTTATTAGATGAAAGTTCCAGCTTCTGTAGGTGAATGTATCTGGAGAGAATGCTAATGTCACTTAACTCACGACCCTGGAAAGATAAAGAAAGGGACTTTAATAACTGGCTGTATAACTTCAGCTGCTCTCCCAAGATACACACAGTAGCAGGAGACACTGAAGACGTGCCTCAAGGTCCCTCTGGCTGGATGTGTCAGAACAGGATGGCGTATACAGAAAGTGATGTTAGAATGGTGAAAATGTCAAAAGATGACTTTAAAACACAACCAGGAGAGATATCTGCAGCCAGGAAAAGTGCCAGCAAAACAATTTGCATAGAAAAGGGAGCAGCAGCATCAAGGAAGCTTTAAGAGACACAACCATTGACCCATTTCTGAAGGGGCAATGGATGCAGCATTCTCAGGTGTTTCACATGCTCCTGTATTATTTTCCTCCAGCTGACTGAAGCAGGAAGATGTATTTTCACACCTGAAGATTGGGTAAGGAAGAATCTTGCTGCTGTTGGTACTAAGTGCAAAAAGAATACTGATATACAGTTGCTAGCAGGAGCCATGCTGTGTCTTGTCAGAAGTCCCATGTACACGAAGCTGCATTGACAAATAGAGACAAAAACCTGCCTCTTGAAGGTTTGTTTTTTTTTAACTAGACCAACTACTTGCTGTTAAAAAGAGGAAATCTTTGAGCAGAGAAGCACTTTACTTTGATGGTCTTTGCTCATACTTACTGAAAGCGACAGGTTAAGATAGACGTATTCGATACCAGTGGCTGAGTGCCCCAGCTTGTGGAGTCCCTCAGCCACGGTGTCTTCATCCAACACTCCCTCAAGCTGACCCTATAAAGTAGCAGAAATGGGAAAGGAATGGATTAAGGGTGGATTTATGAAATGAAATCCCCCACAAGGGGGCTGTTAGGGATGCAACTGGGAATGGAGTTTCATTATAAAGTCCTCTAACACTGCTTTCAGGGCTCCATCACCCTACTAAGGCACTACACAATGCTTAATGCAGCCTCAAACCAGATAAATAGAAACATGTCATGTACTACCTCCACACATTTGAAAAGGTTCAACCGGTTTCTGCTGGGTTATTTTTACCTTCTGATTTAAATGCACAGCTCTAAACAGGAGCCATTTTCAGAGATACCGAGCCATGAAACTCACATTGCTCATGGATGTTAACATCTTAGCAAATCAGCTCTAACATAACTCCAGCATTGCACCCCAATATGCACTCTATTGGAAGCCGTTTAAATTGGTTCAGCATGAGCAGCTAGCGCTGCTCTTCAGAGAGCAGTCTTTGCCAGAGAGGGCACTTGACAGATGGCACTAATGAACCACTGCGTAGGTTTAATGAGAGAATAAGCCAATGGTTTGTGAAATCCCTGCAAGCTTGGAGAAGTCACACAATTGCTAACCCAGGGACCATGATAAAGAACGTTTTAAAGGGTAACCATCTGAACTGCAGCACCTACATGTTATAGCAATGGAGACTACAGATGTGTTTCTACTAGACAAATATACAAGGTCTTAATGCTGTAGCAGTGGACACTGTTAAGCCCAGCAGAGCAGAGAGAAAGAATCCACTTGGATCCAGGGGCTTATTCAGTCTCAGCACTGGGCATATAAACAAGAAAGGCATTTAATTTGGCCATTCATATGCCAGCTTATCTTTAGTCTTTCTATAGCAAAAGAGGAGAGGGGCAATCCAGAGCTATTCTGGATACTATGGGAATAAAATAAACCCTAAAAAAAGCAGAAATTAGAGGTGAGGGGAAGAGACCAAACCAACCTTTCGGCTTTTTGGGGAAATGAGAAATCACTACTTAGTGCTCCCATCAACTTCCCCTTCTTTCCCCCGTAACAACACTGAGTGATGAGGGGGGAAAGGGTTGCTCCCTCACAAGCACACCCCTCCTCCCCTAATAGCTGGGAAGCACTGATCTGAACCTCTGTGTGCTCCGACTCTTCTTCCTTTCCATCCTCCTCCTGCTTGTCCTCTTGGTGAGGCAGGCTGAGCCGTGGCTGCTGCAGGCTGGGCCTGTCCTGGGACTGCTGGGGCTGTGGTGCCTGAGGAGGAGGAAGCTGCTCATCGAGGCTGTTGCCTTCTCCTTTCTCTTTACCCCCAGCCATGAGCTGTAATGAGGGCGCGGAGGGAGCTGCTCTATTGACGCTTCGCACTGAACGACCACTCCATCACCCCTCCCTGCAGGCCGCCGGCATCTTGTTGCTCTCCCGTTGCCGTGGAGACGGGGGAAGGGCGATCGGCCCCAGCCAGCCAATAGAAAGGCGGCTGGCGGAGCGGTGCAGGATGGGAGTTGTAGTTCTCCTTGCTGCTCCCACCCGTAGCGGCCGCCGAGCTGCAAAGCATCTTGGGATTTGTAGTCCGCCTCACAGGTGACCTCAGCGGGCACCGCATCCCTGTCACACAGCCCCGCTCCTTTCCTCTTCTTCCTCACCCTCCCACAGCAGGGGTAAGCGCGCGTTCACCTCCATTTGTGTGTTACGGATCAGGATTGTCAGAAAAATAATCTTCAGGGCACTGTTATCCAGCTGCAAAGCCCCAACATGGGCTCGGTCCAGGATGGGGGCCTTGCTCAGTGGCACCGTGCAGACAGTCTGCAAACCTGGCTTCTCATCGGCTGTTTTAGTCACAGGCCAGTCCTGGTCTTCCTGGTTTTTGTCTGGGAGGACTGGTAACACTGATCATTTGTACTGGGAATCACAGCCATCCTCTGGGGTGAGAGTCTGGGGCTGTTTGCAAGGGTGAAGTAATGTGTTCTTCCTGAGAACAAAAGTACAGTTTCAGAACTGATGGGGAAAAAAATCTATACAATTTTGCTGGAAACATTTGGGAAATAGAGATCACAGTGGGGGAAAGTAAATTCACAGCTTCTGAAACAGCTTTGCTTGTCCTGGTCTTTCTTTTATCATCACAGAAGCCTGACTCCTTTCACAGCTTGGCTCATGGGGTGCGTGGACCATCTTGATGCACAGTGCGCCCACGGGTGAGCTCAACTGGCATAGAAGTTTTCATACCGTGCTTCCCGCATCCTAAAACACAGGGCAGTTGGTTCACCCCTATAGGAGGTGGGACACTTTTTACACAACTGAGTTGTAGAAACATCAGTATTTAACTGAGTCTCATTCGAAGAACCCTTAAAGGGCATCAAGACAGCCACAAGCTGGGTGAACTTTGTGTTATGGAAAAGCTATGAGGGTTTAGGAAGAAATAACCTGCAGAGAACCTTTTACTCCAGATCACAACTTTGGCTGAGTGTTGCCCTGCAGCCACACAAGGAGGAGCACCCTGCCTACCAAGCAAGGTTGCTACTGCAGCCAGAAACACCTACAGCAGCAGAGCCCTACTGGGACCTGATACTGCTCCCATTGCTTTCCTGTCATTCAGCTAATGGCTGTTGGAGTCTCAAAGCAGAGAATGGGAGTGATCTGGAGTATTGTGATTGCTCTGGAGGCCCCACCATCTGTGCTGGGTGGCAATGACAGCCACCAAGTGCAGATACTGCCTGGCACAACCCAGGTTTGTGGGGAGCATGGGGTGTGTGGTAGGACAGAGAACACCACAGCAGCCCATGCAAAGCACAGTAGTAACACTGGGATTAAATCCCTTCTATACATATAGACTTTTCGTGTCCAGTGCTCTGCCTTTGCAGCCTGAAAGCCAGCCAAATACCTCACCATTCCCCAGACTCCACACAGCAATCAAATGAGAGGTGGGCAGATGGGTGGTGCGAAGGCAGCTGAGATGCTCAGATACAGTAGGCTTACAGGAAGGTACTTGTCTGAGCTCCAAGCTCTCCAAGAAGCAAAGGTCACACATAATCAAATTAATAGCTAGCTGGGCAGCTTGTCCGTGTAAGATGGGGCTGGAGACTTCATGGGAACAGATGATAGGAAAAGGGCAGGACCAAATCCAGTTTACATAGACTGCCATTGAGCTTGGAGCAGAGCCAGCAGGACTAATGAGTTCTCAGCATGGAAGTGTCCCAGAGCTTATTTCCTACCATCTGGAAAATGCCTGCCCTTCCACTGGGATTTGTGATGATTCAGACAGGAGAAGGGATTATTAAAACTTCAGGAACACACTTGTCCTCCCTCCCTGTCTCTCCACACCCCATCTGTTTGGCTTGGCAGTGCAGGGACTGGCTGTCTCATCATGCACTCTGAGATGAAATAGCTCCTTTAAGACCCCTCTCCACAGGGGATGGCAACAGGGGTGAAAACAGAATCATGTACTTTGGGCTGGAGAAAGATTGTTCATGAATGGGGCTGTTAAAAGAAGCAGATGCCTGGGCGGTGATGTCAGTTTTGGTAGATGAAGAAATTAGTTGGGGTGGTGGGAAACGTCACCCCAGACCTCCTGCTTCACAGCGTGGTTTGGGTTGAAAGGAACCTTAAAGCTCCTCCAATTCTAACCCCTGCCATGGGCAGGGACACCTTCCACTAGAGCAGCTTGCTCCAAGCCCCTGTGTCCAACCTGGCCTTGAACACTGCCAGGAATGGGGCAGCCACAGCTTCTCTGGGCACCCTGGGCCAGCGCCTCAGCACCCTCACAGGGAAGAGCTTCTGCCTAAGAGCTCATCTCAGTCTCCCCTCTGGCAGGTTAAAGCCATTCCCCTTGGCCTGTCCCTACAGGCCCTTGTCCAAAGCCCCTCTCCAGGTTTCCTGCAGCCCCTTTAGGCACTGGAGCTGCTCTCAGGTCTCCCCTTCAGGAGCCTTCTCTTCTCCAGGCTGACCCAGCCCAGCTCTCTCAGCCTGGCTCCAGAGCAGAGCTGCTCCAGCCCTCGCAGCATCTCCGTGGCCTCCTCTGGACTCGCTCCAGCAGCTCCACATCCCTCTTGTGCTACTGCTGCAGAGCTGGATGCAGACCACTTGTACTTAATCTTTCCCTCCTCCATGTGGCAGGGATGAGCCCTTCATGGGAGCTGGGGGCTGTGTACCCATGGATATTTTGGCATTCTCCCATCCAACCTGTCTGTATTCAGAAACGTGGACCCTCTTAATCCACTGAAGAGAGGGTGGCACAAGGGGTTGGCTCTGTTTGCGCAGAGTTTTTGGGGTAATCTACTCACTCTTAAGGAATCATTAAAAACGCAGGAGCTGCTCAAGGAGTGCCCTTCTTCTGCAATCAGCTGGGAAAGAGCTAATCATGCAGATGAGGGACTTTTAGAGCTCCCCTAAATGCCTGGGCTTCTCTTCTGAGTGATTAATGAGCCACAGCTCAGTGTGCAGGCCCGGTTATTCACAGCCTCATCTGACACTTTCCTGCTCTTCATGGAAGAAGGGGGATTTCTGGATCCCCCAAGGAGAGATAAATCTTCTAGGCCAGTGTTCTACCAAGGGAAGGAAAACTGCTCCCTATTAGACAGGGGGGCAAGACAAAGGCAACTCACATCACAGCTGGCACGTCCCAGTGCAGATCAGTGGTTTGAGGTAGGCTCAATCACCAAAACATGCCTAGAAGAGCCCTCACTGCACTCAGTTTCTCAAGCTGAAAGCTTAAAGGAGGGTGTGGAGTAGTTCAGGCAGGTGAGAAGTGATTCCAGCTGTGCTAATGAAGGAAAACTCATTAATCTGGTGTTCCATCATTACCAAAGAGGTTGCTGTGGCACAGAGGGTGAGTGATGGTTGCTCAGACATTCAGTCTCATGTTGCATTTCAAATGGTGTTTGGCCATGGTGTGAACTGTTTCCCATATTCTCCTGGCTCTGGAACTGCAAGCACTGAACTGAGCATTCCAAAACCCCACAGCAGAACGGAAGCTCTAAATCAGCAGTTATGATCCTAATAAAACCTTCCCCTATTGACAGAGGGAGCATTTCATACTCAGAAGTGTTAACTGCAAACGCTGGCCTTAAATACATTGATTTACTATTCAATTCCTAATACAATCAGGTTCCCCCATACAGGCCACATGCAGAGCAGATTTACAGCACCCTGACAGCTCTTTGCACTTGCAAATTCAATGCTTGACCAAGAAGCACCAAGCAATAAAATGACTCAGATGGATATGGGGAGGAGGAAAAGCAAACCTGGAAAGTTGCCTTGGTGCTCCTAAGCAGGAAGGGAAGCAAGGTGTTAACCAGGCAGCTTCAATACCGCTCAAACCATGCTCGATGCAGCTTTGCAGGTCCTGGCTTTTACGTGATGGGGCAGAGGTGTCTGTTGGACACCTTCCCTTCAGCTTATTCCTGTGGCTGTGT
Organism: Psittacula echo; assembly: GCF_963264785.1. Lineage (NCBI taxonomy): Eukaryota > Metazoa > Chordata > Aves > Psittaciformes > Psittacidae > Psittacula > Psittacula echo. Next base: position 161,514,913 of record NC_137735.1, read on the forward strand.
TCTTGGTACTCAGCCTGCTGGGAGCACGGCCAAACCCCTTCCATCACTTCCCTGCAGCCAGGGCCTTGGGTTTATTCCTTTATCCTTGATCTTCTTGTGTTTCTTGCTGCACTTCCCTGAGCTTTTCCACTGCATGGAAGGGGGTGTGTGTCACATCTTGGACATGGAGAAGTCGCCATGTGGGGACAGCTGCCAGCACCCAGCACGAGCAAAGCAATAGGCTTAAAAGTCTCATATGAGGGGCCAGAGGGGCTTGGGAAGCTCAGGTCTCCTCTCTCATTAGCTTTCCATCTTCCTCACAGTCCGAGCCTGCTGGGGACTTTGCCCATGAGGACAAGGTGGCTGCAGATCCCTGCTCCTAATGTCCGTCCCAATCCGGAGATGAGAACTTCGTTCCTTCAGCCCAGCACCTTGTCTGCACCCAACCCTTGTATCCCAGGAAGTCTCCTCTGGTCCCTTGCTGGTGGTGGTGGTGGGATGTGCCACCAGGTAAGGGACAAACAAGGCACTGTGGGGGATCAGATGTGACCTGAAGGCTGTCCCTTAGCATGGGGGGACAAAGACTCTGCTTCAGGAGAAGCACTGTAGGTACCGTGAGAGAGCGGATGCCTGTTATCACAGAGCTGATGGGGGAACTTCACCAGGAGCGAGAGCAGTAGCTTTGCCTCAGCTGGGTGGCAGAGGCATGAAAGATAACCATGACATTAATCACCACAGGCCTTTGGGAAGTGCTCAGCACCAGGGTCAGGATTCAAGCTGCTTTCTGTGTCTCTCTTCCCCAGCCCTGCTTTCACTCCTCCAATTGCCAGAGCCACAGCAATGGCTGGGTGCCACCAGATGAGCACGCTGAGCTCTAGCAGTGAAGGGAGTGATGGTGCCAAATACATCTCATGCTGCATCTCAGTGAAGGAAATTACAAACACTGAAGTCCAAGGCCCTAACAGTCCAATTTTCTCCCCTGATTGCCACTGTGCCTAAGCCTAACAGAGTAAATAATGAACACCGATGCAGTGAACTTCCCAATAAATCGCTCCTGATGAATTTCACCCAGGTCATCCCAAAGCAAATGTAATGATTAGATGCTGCTTAATTTTGCCCTGGTTCAGTTGTTAGATCCAATCAGCAAAGGAAGGAACAGAAAATAAAGTAAAATGCCTCATTTCTGAGCACGCTCCTTGTTCGATGTGAAGAGCTGAAACATGAACTGCAGGGCACAGCTTCAGCTCCGACTGACAAGGTGGGTTTGCCCAGTAATGAAAGAGCAGGGGTAATACACCAGGGACCATGGCCTGGACAGCAACATTTGGCTTCCTTGCATCGCAGCTTCCTTGCAAGTTTAGCATCCATCATCACTGTTGGGAGTACAAACTCTTCAGGGCAGAGCATCCCCTGCTATGCACATGCACAGCAGCGCACATCCAGCCTTGCCCGAGGCTCAGGTTGCTACTGTGATGTAATTGATGTGGGTCAATGGGTATTTAAAGTGCAGCCGGATGAATCCTTGGATAATACATTCCTGAAATGAGAGCACAGTCAGCTCTGTGCGCAGTGATGGACGGGGCTTGTGTATCATAGGATGTTCCACTATGGGGATTCATCCCGAGGACTAAAGAGCAGGGCATTAAGTGGCCATTTGTGTGACTTCTCCATGTCTCAGCTCAGTAAAATGACTTATTTTCCTCACCAAAAAAATCTCCCCACTTGTCTAAGAGCAATAGAATTGGCATTACTGCAATGCTAATTTCCTCTTGGCAACTCTCCCCCGCTCCCTGTCTGGGTGCCCTCCCCCTTTATTGCCATCTACCACCTTCAAGCAGAAATTTGCAATTATGACTCATGCTAATGAAGTAAAAACTCAGCCAAGGAAAGGCAGAAAGAGAGACTCAGTGGGATGACTCCTCAGCAAATCTTTCCAGCCAGTGCTGGCTCTGAATGGCTGCATTCATCACATGTGTAAGAGATTATGAGGCTGGGGGGATTCACACCATGAGATCCCTGGCAATCGCTCGATCTATCTATCTCTATCTATCTCTATCTATCTATCTATCTATCTATCTATCTCTATCATCTATCTATCTATCTATCTATCTCTATCTATTTATCTATCTATCTATCTATCGGTCTACCTATCTATCTATCTATAGGTCTATCTATATATTGGTCTATCAACCAGTTTGGGAAAACCCATGCTATGAGATCCCTGGGGGGGTCTATCTATCTATCTATAGGTCTATCTACAGTCTATCTGTCCATCTGTCTATTCACCTATGTATCTACCCATCTACCTATCTGTGTATCTATCTATTGATATATCTATCAATCTATCGATCCATCTATTGTCTATCTATTGATGTATCTATCTGTCCATTTGTCTATGTACCTATCGATGTATCTTAACAATTGATCCATCTGTCTATTGTCTATCTATTGATGTATCTATCAATCCATCTGTCTATTTGTCTGTCTATGTATCTACCTACCTACCTACCTACCTACGCATGTGTGTGTACATACATACATCTGCCAGACAGGCAGGTTTATATCGTCCTTAATCAGGAAGATGTCAAGAGGGATGAGGCACTCAGGAGAGGATGAGCTGGTGACAGATACACAACTTTGAAAGGAACCAGAGCAATTTGCTTCTCTTTCCACTTCTGCTATTGTGCCTGGTGCAGGCTTCGACATAGTGTGATAATTAAAACCCACTAAATATTATGAGGCTGTAAAGAGGAAATTGTGAAACCCTCATGAACTTTTACAGCCTCCATGAAAGTGTTTCAGTTTTCGGTCTGGAGAAGTATTTCCTTGTCTCTTTAAGCACCAAAGGGCCACATCCATGGAATGATTTCTCTCTGGTGGAGCTGACAGCTTTTCATGTTTCATTACAAAACAAAACCTTCAGGCCTTGTCCATAAACTGTTGTGTCCTGCAGGGTCATGTCAAGACTGCAAAACTGCTTGTAGACAAGAACTGGTGCAGAGAACAGAACCAGAGGTGTTATCTTCTGTCTTGTGAGAAGCTACCAGACTGAGGATTGGGTCTCTCCTTCAGGGAAGAAGTGGGATATGTTGCACTGTGCATAGATAGCTCAGATCCAAGGTAAAGGGGGTTCCTTGGTCTTAGCACAGTTTGCAACACCCTCCCTCATGTGGTTTGTTCCCCTTGGGAAACCATCTTCCACCGTGAATGTGTTACAAATGCCCCATCTGGAATGGTTTTCCTAGGGAAGCTGTGGCTGCCCCATCCCTGGCAGTGTTCAAGGCCAGGTTGGACACAGGGGCTTGGAGCAATCTGCTCTAGTGGAAGGTGTCCCTGCCTGTGGCAGGGGGTTGGAACTGGAGGAGCTTTGAGGCCCCTTCCAGCCCAGATTGTTCTATGATTCTGTGATTTTATGATCTGTGTTACTGAGTTCTACAGGTTGGGGGGGATGGCGAAATAGTAACCAGACAACATGCTGGGGAAAGGAGAAGTAAACCGTTACAAGTAGTGTCAGTGTTCCCCAAGGGCTGGCACTCTCAGGAGACACGTGCTTCAGTTGAATCTATAAGAACTGATAAACTCAGGACAGCCAAAGCCTAGCAAATCTGCACTAGACCATGAGAGCACATGAGCAACAAGAAAGGACTGTGTGACTCGCTCCAAACCCAAGTGGCTGGTGGTTGCTATACGGAGGTGTTGAGTACAGGATCACATAGACACCTGGGTGAGACAGTGTGCTCCAAGGGACCTTCCAAACACCTCCTTAGAAACCACTGGTGAATCAGTACCACCCTCTTCTTCCAACCACCTTTGTGGTTGGCCTCCCAGCTCTGGCTCCAGGTGGGTGCTTATGAGTGTGTGGACACTGTGAGTGGATAAGCCAGTGTGTTGTCTGATTAGTTATTTACTATTAAACATAACAGCTTGATTCTACCCACAGTAACAGCTTACTGAACAAAAAGTGCTCCCAAAAGATCTCTCCCCTACTCACTCTATTCCCTATTAGCAAGAGAGGTTTTGCAACAAACACACAAACCAGACCACTTGCAAGGGGACTCCCTTCATCCAGGCAGATTCAGTGCCAAAATAGCCCCCTCATTGCTTATAGTATCTTGGCCTTTGTAACAGGTGGGTTGCTGCCACGCTGTTAGTGCTGTCTTGAAGCACACATGGAAAACTGAATCATGCAGAGGTGGATCTGCTGACTACTTAATGACCTCTCTTAGAAAGCAGCACAGAGAGTGGGTGATCTAAAACTGACACATGCACACACAAAACTAGTTGTATTGCCTAAACGTGAGCTACCTGGAGACTTCCGTGCTTCAACATCATAATCTTCATTGTGCATGTTGTAGTTGAAATCACCTTTTGGGAAGTACCTGGACCGGTTGGAGTGAGTGCAGAGGAGGCCATGGAGATGCTGCGAGGGCTGGAGCAGCTCTGCTCTGGAGCCAGGCTGAGAGAGCTGGGCTGGGTCAGCCTGGAGAAGAGAAGGCTCCTGAAGGGGAGACCTTAGAGCAGCTCCAGTGCCTAAAGGGGCTGCAGGAAACCTGGAGAGGGGCTTTGGATAAGGGCCTGTAGGGACAGGACAAAGGGAACGGTTTTAACCTGCCAGAGGGGAGATTGAGATGAGGAAGGATCTCAAATCTGGCTTGCATGTACAAAACAACTTCTTTTATGTTCCTCCAAAATCTGGATATGAAATAGCCTGCTTTCCTCTACCTACACTGCAGCACATCTCAATGTTTGAGCAGGTGACTACAGATCTTGTGTGTTACCCCACAAAGACCTCCACATCATCGTATGTGTTACCATGATGGCATCTTCCACCCTCACTCATGCAAATTCATCAAGGAAAGGAAGGAAATCTTATACTGTTCTAGGTTCAGCAGTAGCAGTCGTTTTTCTCCTTCTTAGTAGCTGGTGCAGTGCTGTGTTTTTGACTTTCAGCCTGGGAACAGCGCTGATAACACCGATGTTTTTAGTTGTTGCTCAGTAATGTTTACTCTGACCAAGCACTTTGTGAGTCTCATGTGCTGCCAGGGAGGAGGGGAAGCAGGGAGGAAGCAGAGACAGGACACCTGACCCAAACTAACCAAAGAGGTATTCCATACCACAGCACGTCATGCCCAGGAGGTAGAACTGGGGGCAGTTACCCGGAAGGGTTAGATCACTGCTCGGGTCGGGCTGGGTATCGGTCAGTCGGCGGGTGGTGAGCGGTTGTAATCTCTTCCCTTGTTATTTCTCTTATCATTATTATTATTGGTGGTAGCAGCAGTGGTTTGTGTTATACCTTAGTTACTGGATGCTCTTATCTCAACCCGTGGGAGTTACATTCTTTCCATTCTCCTCCCCATCCCTCCGGGACCAGAGGGGGAGGAAGGGGGGGAGAGTGAGCGAGCACCTGCATGGCAGCTGGGCTTAAACCACAACATATAGTTAAAGGCCAACACTGGCATAAAAAAACTGGGTTCATGAATACAATGAGAACAGAAACCAGAAGATTCCTAAGAACTGGAACTCTTGGGTTCTGCTTTTAACACGGAGGTTGAGAAGCTTCTTGTTCAGTTGGCCATGGTAGCTGGGGATTAGACCGCATGATGATTCAGAAGACACTTCCAAACTGATGTCACCTTGAAGGACACTTTTATGTATTCAGACCTGGAAGAGAATCTTTTAAACACCACAAAAGGAACAGTTCTTAAAAAAACCCAGACAAAGCCTTTGAAGAGCCTTTAAACATCCTTTAATTCTGCAGTTTCAAGACTGACACACAAGCACTTACACAGCTCAGAGAGAACCTATCTCAGCATGTGAGACCCTGTTGGGCTGACGATTTACTTGGCACATACAAGTGTATGCTGGGTTTGGAGGGACGGTAGAAACTCAGCCTCAGTTTATAAGGAACCTTCTAGAGCTGGCTTCCTATGGTCAAGGCAGGGCAGAAACGGTGACGTGAGTGTGCCTCAAACTGAAGAGCTGGGATCTGCCCCTCCTCATGCCCTTGCTGATCATCAGTGCTGAGCTCCATAAGCCTGCATGTCCTTCCAGTGTATCAAATGACAATTACAGAACATCTTTTGAGCTGGGGAGGCTCAAAAACAGAAACAGAGAATGAAGTTTTGCTATTACCTTATATTGGCAATTTTCTCCTACATCCAACATCATCCAGCGCAGTATGAGCTGCAGAAACAATGCCATATGGCTCTGTGATAATGAAAAACTGCAAGTGGAAACAAATGGTCCCATGTTACCTCCCACTATGAGAACTGGCTTATCACTGTCTGAAGGAATAAAGAACTAGATCTCTTTGCAGTAGAAACAGCAGAAAACTTAATGCCTCTTCAGCTGTCATGCAGAATAGTAGCAGCAGAGCTGAAACAGGCTCCATGCAGCAATGCTGTTGGAACAGCATCAAAACCATCACCCCACATGTGACCAACAGGTCTGAGCTGGACTGTGATGGTGCTGTTTGCTTTAGTGTGGTCTTAAGGCTCTGACCTAACCCAGTGTGAAATCCGCTCTTTCCCCACCAGAGACAGCAGCTTGCCTGACATCTTGAGAGAAAGCAGCAGCAAGAGAGCAAAGCCAAATATCCCACCCAAATCTCCACCAGGATGCCTGTTCCTGTTGTGCAATCCCTCTTAGGAGAACGCGTTAAATAAGCATTATGCAATTACACATCAAACCCCCCAAAACAACCTCAAACCCAAATCTCAAATGGCATATTCCTTCTCAATGCCACCCCAAAGATACGTGCTTTTGCTTTGATTGCAACCGAAATATAGAGGTGTGAACCTGCAACCCACCAGCCCCTGCTGCTCAGTTAATGTGACAGAGCAGATCACACGGTGGTGATTTTCTTGTCCTTGGTGGCTTGTTTGATTGCAGCCTGCTCACAAATGATCTCCTTCAGCCTCTGCAGCCTCATGTTCTGGGTGGTTTGGTCTCCCACTCCTGTCTGGCTCCGGTGCAGTAGGTTCAGGGCGTAGATGTATTCCAGCTCTGTGTACTTCACCCCTTGATCCACCACCAGGTTTAGCAGCTCATCCGCTGTGTTGTAGAGCATCTCGTAATACTGCCTAAAAAGCAAGCAAACAAAACATCCACTCTGGTGAGCAGTGATACGTGATTATACGTGGAAGGTAGATTTAGATTAGATATAAGGAAGAAATGATTTATTATAAGGGTGCTGAGGCGCTGGCACAGGGTGCCCAGAGAAGCTGTGGCTGCCTCATCCCTGGCAGTGTTCAAGGCCAGGTTGGACACAGGGGCTTGGAGCAAGCTGCTCTAGTGGAAGGTGTCCCTGCCCGTGGCAGGGGTTGGAGCTGGAGGAGCTTTAAGGTCCCTTCCAACCCAAACCATTCTATGATTCTATTCACCTGACATTTATCTCTGTAGAATACCATCAACTATTACTTTTATCCAGCTGTACTACGAGCAGAGGACACTGCATCAGGTGCTGTACAAAGAGAGCACAAACATATTCTGATTGAACATCAGTAGATGCTAAGTGGGCACCTACATGCACCAGGGAGCAAATCTCAACAAATCTGCTCTCCACACTCACCCATACTCAGCTAAAACACAGACTATGGGGAATAGGGGGTTTGTCTTTCCTAGTAGTTACCATCAGCTGAGATGTCACTGGTATCCAGCAAATAGAAACCAGTATCTAGATAGATGCATATAAATATATGGGTTCAAACTGAAACAGGAGAAGTTAAGGTTAGATATAAGGCAGAAGCTCTTCCCTGTGAGGGTGCTGAGGCGCTGGCACAGGGTGCCCAGAGAAGCTGTGGCTGCTCCATCCCTGGCAGTGTTCAAGGCCAGGTTGGACAGAGCCTTGGGTGACATGGTCTAGTGTAAGGCATCCCTGCCCATGGCAGGGAGTTGGAACTGAATGATCTCAAGGTCCTTTTCAACCCAAACCATTCTGTGATTCTATATACATGGTGATGCACAGATGTGTATCCCGACTGCAAGAACAGGAGCCTTCTGGAAACAAAAGAAATCACAGGGATAGGGGAAGTGAAGTTCTTTAGTCCCTAATGAACCCCTGTTGTAGAGCAATGCTAATATGGAGCGTGGGAAGAGCTTCCAGCATAAGCTCCAGGGACCACCAACGATACCGAGACACACAGTTAGAGAGAAGGAATATTAAATAATGCAAAATCAAATTTGAGCCAGGAGCTGAAGGTGCCTTTTTTAATAAGTGAAAGATCATTTGAAGAGAAGGAATAATATAGAGGCTGCAGTGCAGGCTGGTTTGAATTAATGCAAAGTGGCATTAGGGAAAGAATAGATTGCCAAGAAAGGGAATTTAAACAAGTACTTACTGAAAGGGAAAACGTATCAGAGGCCAAGGAAGAAATGGGGCAATTCTGACAGCTGCCAATCCCACCAGTGCAGAACAGGCTGCAAATGGACGTGGGACTGCGTATTTGTCCTGACTCCACAGCCCAGTGAAGGAGGTGAAGCCAGTGAGAGCTGCTGGGGTGTTCGGAGGCTTTTTCTTTCCCTCCTTCCATAAGGGGAAGGGCCACAGAGATGCTGCGAGGGCTGGAGCAGCTCTGCTCTGGAGCCAGGCTGAGAGAGCTGGGCTGGGTCAGCCTGGAGAAGAGAAGGCTCCTGAAGGGGAGACCTCAGAGCAGCTCCAGTGCCTAAAGGGGCTGCAGGAAACCTGGAGAGGGGCTTTGGACAAGGGCCTGTAGGGACAGGCCAAGGGGAATGGCTTGAACCTGCCAGAGGGGAGACTGAGATGAGCTCTTAGGCAGAAGCTCTTCCCTGTGAGGGTGCTGAGGCGCTGGCACAGGGTGCCCAGAGAAGCTGTGGCTGCCCCATCCCTGGCAGTGTTCAAGGCCAGGTTGGACACAGGGGCTTGAAGCAAGCTGCTCTAGTGGAAGGTGTCCCTGCCTGTGGCAGGGGTTGGAGCTGGAGGAGCTTTAAGGTTCCTTCCAACCCAAACCATTCCAGGATTCCCTTTATAGCACAAACTGATTATGGTTTGAAACTGGGAGAAGAGCGTGTAATGCTTGGAAAGCACTGCCTAGAGGTCATGCAGCAGAAGGGGAATCGCGACTCTGGTGCCTTTTATAGGACTTTTGTGAATTCCTGGCACAGCCTTTCCAACCCACACAGCTGCGCTCTGTGCCTCAGTTTCCCCACCTATACCATGGGGTAGGATCCGGTGTCAGGACCCTGTGCTCTAGATATCACCAACACAAAGCACCCTGTTCTAGAGGAAGCTGTGCAAATATGAAGCTTTACAAAGCTCCTTTCTACAGGAGGGGTCCCAATCCTGAGCAGACCCTTCCAGGTCTGGGATAAGGGGAAGGTTCTCACATACAACCCCACTGCAGCAAGCTCCACCAAGCCATGAGCCTCAGCTGTCGTTTAAGTCCCTTTGGGTATCAAAACCGAAAAAGAAGTGGTGCATGATGGAAAGTAACCCTTTTTCTAGAGGAATTGGTTAACTCCATAACCAATGAAATTATAACATTACAGTATAACATCTGTAATGATCTTATACTGTTATATATAACATCACTACAGGTGTTATGCACCCTTGTTAAGAAAAGGATGTGAAAAGCTCAGGGAAGGAGAAGTGAAAAGGTTCAAACGGGATGACCTTTAAGACTCCTTCCAACCCAAATCGTTCTGTGATTCTCTGATTCTCTGATTCTTGTCTGTGTGCATTCAGCAAGGATTTGTTTCAGCCAAATACCGAGCACTTCTTTGACTGAACAGCAAATCAAGGCAGAAATGGGCTGGAACACCCAAAGAGGAGGTCTCTGCATCACTCCTCTATGCTTCTGCAGAGAAGAAGGGCAGGCTGCAGTCTAATCCTTAGGTCTTGGTGGAATAAATGATTTAAAACCCAAGAGCAGGAAAAGTTATCACCTCCCTCCTTTTCCCTCCTCTTTGAATGCATTAAAATAGCAATCAGGGCAAACATGGCAAAGCTGCATATTCAATTGCTCTTGCTCTTTACTTTGCAGGCTCCCAGGTCTGGCTTAGCTTTGCCTTTGCAGGGAGCATCCAGCACGCTGTCAGACTGCACATCACTGCAGCAACGACTGTAGAGCTGCTGTAGCAAAACTACATGTTAGAGTGGCTCAGGCCTCACCTACTATTGTGGCCAATAGAAGAAGAAGAGCTCCGCACTTCTATCTCCTCTGTATCCTTCAAGGCATCACCTACTGCTGAGACCCGAGAATATGCTCCTCTGGTTGGAAGTCTGCACCAACACAACTGCTGTTGAGATCAGTAGGAGAAAGGGCCCATGGCCAGAGGAGGAGGACTTCAAAATCATCACAACAAAGAACAAGGATTTGGGTTGTGTGCTCAAAAGAAGGGAGTGTGAGTGAATGGGAGACATACACGTAGACACAAAGAATACAGGGTACGAGACACAAAAAATAGCTCCTGGGGATGAATGATCAGCTGAGAAAACAATGGAGCTGTTTGGCTTCACACAGCTATATAGATATATGTGGAGCCATATATCGACATACAAGCTCCTGGAGCTGATGGAAGACCAGATCACCAGTGTCACAGACTGCTTCAAGGGGACTTCGAGGTGGCCTCTGCTCCAAGGATAAATTATTCCCTTAGAAGCAGGGGGTAAATGGCTCAGACAAGTGTCTCAATGACAGTATTTCCCTTAGGAAATACAGGGAAATGGTGCAAGCCATTTAAGAACAGGCTTGGCAAGAGCTGCTTGGTAATACATGTGGTCTGTGGGAACCCCAAATCCCCCTGACTTAGGATGTGATAAAAGATGTTTGTGCAGCTCAGAAGGACAGGTAAGGACTGGGGAGACCCTGTACATCCCTGTACCAGCTGCTGTTTGCAGAAGGCAGTTGAGGAATCCCTCAAGCTCCAAACTCCTCACGTTCGGGTAACATTGAGCCACTCTGCGTCAACTACTGATTCCAGTTCCTGTGCAAAGGATGGGGAACCCAACAGCACAACTGGTGGTCCCCCAGAAGCTGCTGTGCCACCCACCACACAACATGATACGATTTACTGCCCTTAACGTTCACATCTCTTGTTCACTCAGACGGTGCTGCTGATAGTGCTGAATGAGGCCACGTTTTTGATGCAGGGGCTGGAAACCCCTACGTGGCTCAGACAAGCAGCATTTTGCAGGGCTGCTCTGTCCCCAGCAGAGCCACAGCACTGAATCCTAGCTTTTGATAAGCATCGATAGCAGAAGCCACAAAACCTTAGGAGCATGTTTCTCTATACTGGATTCAGGAAGGGGGAGACTAAACCCAACCTCATCTCCAAGCACAGGAACAGATTTAGCAGTTTAATTGCTAATGATGCTAACACTGTAATAATGGCACAACAACAAAGCACGGAGAATTCCCTATAAACCTTTTGGTATGGAAAACCATATCAAAGCCATACCATGCCTTGGCTCAGGAGCACATTATGGTAAGACCTGTGTGTCCAATCCACCTCCTGCCACGCTGATGGATATCCTTTAAATCCTGGCTCTTCTTACAGGTAGGCACATACAATCCCAGACTGGTTTGTGTTGGAAGGGACCTTAAAGCTCATCCAGTTCCAACCCCTGCCATGGGCAGGGATGCCTCACACTAAACCATGTCACCCAAGGCTCTGTCCAACCTGGCCTTGAACACTGCCAGGGATGGAACCTTCACCACTTCCCTGGGCAACAGTTATATCTGTTTAATTATGCCTTGTAGAAACTAAGATCCCACATTTGAATGGCAGCTTCCAACCTGTCATTGCTCATTCACTGAGTGCCCAGAAGCTGCTGTCAGCCTCCAAACCTTCTGCTTTAGAAGGTTTGGGTATTTATCATGATGCTTCAATGCACAGTCAGAAATCTAATGTAAGGTTAATCTGAGGGTAGTGGCAATATCTCAAGAGCAGTTATACAGACAAGGTGTAGAATAAGCAGCAAGACTGCCAAAGTAAATACTTAGATTCAGGAAATACTGCTCACCTTCAGGGAGATTATGCTGAGCAGATGTGAAATGAGATTTTAACCTGTGCCTGCTCTGGTTTGGTTTTCAACACAATGACAGAGGGGATGTCTCGGATGGGGCAGTCTCTCTGAGAGATGGCAAGTCTTTGCTCCATATTCTCATGGTCCATGTTCTTATGGTCCATTTTATCATAGAATCATAGAATGGTTGGGGTTGGAAAGGACCTTGAGATCATCCAGCTCCAACCCCCTGCCATGGGCAGGGACACCTCACACCAGACCACGTCGCCCAAGGCTCTGCCCAACCTGGCCTTGAACACTGCCAGGGATGGAGCATTTACCACTTCTTTGGGCAGCCTGTGCCAGGGCCTCGTCTTGTGGCCCATATTCTCATGGCCCATAAGACTCATGGTCTTCTCAAGGTGAGAGAGCACCTTAAAAGAAGAGGGAACAAGAACTAAAGCTCTGTCTGTAGTCAGACTGATCACCGGACAAGCTCAGCAACACAAGTCCATCTTATGGCTGCCTTCCTTTTCAGCCTGTCCCAAATCTTGGATTACCGAGGAATCCCGCACTACCAGACACAGGATTCATCTGTCATTCCTTCCAGGATCGGATTATTTTTTAATTAAAAATGTCCTATACAAGAAAGAAGAGAGCAAACGAGACAGCACGAGGGAGCCAAAGGTATGCATTTATAATAGGGTGCAATTAAAACCCTGCTGCTTTGGCATGTCATTGCCTTGGGCCAAACCCTATTTGCATGAGTAATTATTCACTCCATTATGAAGTCTGCTCAACTTTGCCTCCCTTGTCTTTGAAAGTATTAATAAATATTGATCAGGCACATTCCTGTTTGCCTTTGCCCAAGCAGCTCTGATGGCCTCATCTTCTGATGTTATCAAATAATGAAATATGAAAGAGGGAGTGGGATGAGCCTCTTGTTGGGTGATTTGTGTTATTTAGGCTCTTCATTTTACTTTCAGAAGTGTATTTGTCCCTGCCATAATAAATGCTCTTTTGATTATCAAGAGGAGGTTGGGAAGAGCAAGTTAGTGAGGGACGGGGGAAATAAATGGATGGCAAGTGAGGGAAATCTCCATCCGGTGAAATGCTGGCAAACTGCTCTGCTTCTTTGTAATGTTGAGATTTAAAAACAGGGAGAAGAATTAATATTTCTCAAAAGCTGATTCTATCATCTGAAAAATAGGTTAATAAATAATAATAGTGGATTAGCTCAAAATGACCCAGCTTCAGTGTGTGCTTGAGCCCAGAACCCCCCCGTGTGCTGGGCTGCACCCCCAGAGCGTGAGCAGCAGCTCAGGGAGGGGATCCTGCCCCTCTGCTGTGCTCTGGGGACACCCCCCCTTCAGCCCTGATCCAGCTCTGGGGCAGCAGCACAAGAGGGACGTGGAGCTGTTGGAGCGAGTGCAGAGGAGGCCACGGAGATGCTGCGAGGGCTGGAGCAGCTCTGCTCTGGAGCCAGGCTGAGAGAGCTGGGCTGGGTCAGCCTGGAGAAGAGAAGGCTCCTGAAGGGGAGACCTGAGAGCAGCTCCAGTGCCTAAAGGGGCTGCAGGAAACCTGGAGAGGGGCTTCGGACAAGGGCCTGTAGGGACAGGCCAAGGGGAATGGCTTTAACCTGCCAGAGGGGAGACTGAGATGAGCTCTTAGGCAGAAGCTCTTCCCTGTGAGGGTGCTGAGGCGCTGGCCCAGGGTGCCCAGAGAAGCTGTGGCTGCCCCATCCCTGGCAGTGTTCAAGGCCAGGTTGGACACAGGGGCTTGGAGCAAGCTGCTCTAGTGGAAGGTGTCCCTGCCCATGGCAGGAGGTTGGAACTGGATGAGCTTTAAGGTCCCTTCCAACCCAAACCTGTCTGGGATTCTATGACAAGAAAACACATTTTATAAAATAAACCCTGTCCTTATGATGCTGTCATCTTTCTGCAAGCTGGAATTGGCCCAGGCAGATCTACCATCATATGAAGAACACCTTTGTACTAACAGCAAACAGTGAAGGTTAAATATCACTGGTGGAAATGGTTCCCAGGTGCATGAAGAGACATCTCACAGGCAAACTAAAACTGAAGAAGCCAACTGACATGCAAAACAGCTTGGTTTGTTTGGTTTTAAACAGCAGCTGTTAAAGAAAACATCGAGTTGCCAACAACGAACCCATTTTGCAAGGACGCATTTTGAATGTAAGTATATATATATCTCAAAATAGATGGTCTCTTGAACTCTGTTCTTGGAGAAAGAGAAGAAACTGAAGAGGCTTTCTCATTTAGAGAAGATCCTTGGAAAGGCAATCAGGATGAGACAAGCTCCTCTGAGGGCTATTAATACTATTCTCCATTTAAATGCTAATATTAACCTATAACCCAAGGCCTGCACACAAAAACAGTGTTCCAAATGACGGCCAGCTGAATTCAACATTAACTGACTTGATCCCTTTTAAGAGCCGGACCTTCAGATGAGCAGTGCAATGTGTCAGAATAAAGGATCTTACTTTAATTATGCCTTCATTATATAGCCGGGTTCCTACTCCGTAGTAGTGCAGATGGAAACTGCTTCACAAGGCAGGAACTCAGATCTTACCCAAAAGGAACAAAACCCCCTAATTCTATACTTTATCTCCCTCCTTTTTGAGGGATTAGGGAGTCACTTTTATAGCACCCAAAATATCTTGGATATTGTAATAAGAAAGTAAAAAAGGTTAACTGTGAAGCACTTACAGGCTAAATATAGACAAAAACTGAAAGAGGGTTGATTCAGACTAGATACAAAGAAGACATCTTCAATGATGAGGGTGGTGAAATACAGGCACAGGTTGTTCAGAGAGGTTGTAGACGACCCATCCCTGGAAACATTCAGTGTTGGACTGGACGGGGCTTTGAGCAACCTGATCTAGTTGAAGATCTCCCAGCTCATGGCAAAGAGTTGGACTAGATGAGCTTTGAAAGGTCCCTTCCAAAGGTCACCCAAACTATGCACTGATTCTGTTAAGAACCACATGAACAATGAGCATGGAAGTGAAGAGGAAAAGAGACCAAAGCTGCAGTTATAAAGTCACTCAAGTTTGATACATGAAGATATTGGTGGATCCATTACGTTTAAATATATGGGGGAGGTGAGTGAGTGTAAAAATGGGATTAAACCGAGAAATTAAATAACATAATAATAATATGCAGTGAAGAAGAAATGGATTTTCAGGACTGGCTTGACCAAGAATAGAAACCCGTGGGGCTTTTCTGCATATGGAACATGAGAAATCTGAGGTGGGAAAGGGAAAGAGATGAGAATGGAGTTGGTGGTTACAGAGCACTGGATATGGGGCAGGAGAGATGAGCTCTAGCATGCAGGACTTTTTGTAAAGCAAGTTCTTAAAACCCTATAATACCAAGCAAAAGAGAAGCCACATAAACCAGCAATTACTGCAATTCCTACACCTCCTGAAGACTGCAATGACATCTGCATACATGCATCAGTGATGAGTGTTTTAAATCAAGATGGTGCAAGCAGGGCTGCTGTTTCTTCTCCCACCTTGGGAGCTTATGGTTACAAAATAGAAAGTAGTGATGGAAGGTATCTGCTACATCATGTACCCACTCTGTGACTGCTGCTCATCTTAAACTGCATCCCTCAGGTCTTCTATAAAGTTACAGCCCTAAAACATGTAACAGACTATCATTACCCTCAGGTCACTATTCCACACATCATTGTTTATTAAGATTTCATTCTTGATTTTTAATTAACCCATAGCAATGCCCATTCTCTGCTTCCAGAAGCACCTAAAGTGCTTTAGGGGAATCCACACAGCTTCAGATGTCCACATCAGGGTTTGCTTTTGCTGTGCTAGTCACCCTCAGCTGCTCTTACAAACCATGGCAAGAAATGGACACCGCTCATGTCTGTCTGGGTTGAGATGAACTGTGGCCAAGAAGCACCTATTTGTCTCCATGGATTGTAGAGGGAACCTACAATTAGGCCAAACATATTTGTGTACTGCTATGACCTACATCTTCTCTAGGTGCCCTAGAGCCCACTTCATCCACAGCATCTTGGAAGCCCAAAGGCAGATGCCCCATCACCACACGCTAAAACACACAGCACCCCTTGGGCAGGAGGCACAGACAGCTCTGAGCTGTGTTACTACAAGGAGGAGAGTGTCAAGAACATAAAACCCACTTACTAAGCTCAGAAGTGCAAACACCAAAGTGAAATCAGTTGTAAAAGAAAACAAAACATGAGAGGAAGACTTAAAGTGAATTTATAATTCATGAGCGCTTCACGCTCCTGCAAATCACAGCCCTTAATAAAGAATCAGGGCTGAGATGTAAGGGTGATATTATTATTCTTGCTTTATACAGCTGGAGGAACTGAGATAACAATTAAGTAATTTGTCCGAGGTAGAAAACAGTGTCAGAGATGAGAAGCCCTCACACCTTGATCGGTACCTGCTTTTGGGACTGCAGTGCACAGAACTCTGATCAGGGTACAGAGCCAGACGAGGAAAGTAGGTGCATTTATTCAGAAGGGTATAAGTAAAGCCTTCTAATTAAAGACAACCCAATTATAAATCCAATTACTTTTCCTTTTTCAACTTCAACCACAGACAGTGTAGGAAGCACTAAATACAAATCAGCTCACCCATGTCTTGGCTTCTGTACGAACAAAGCAGCTTTGTTTTAATGGCTGATTCTGGAACACACCCCACAAACACAGCCAACACCTTTGGGTGCAGCTCTGGGTCACTGAAGGGCTTGGTTTTCTCCCTGCTGCAAGTCCTTCTGTGAAACACAAGTGATAAATCACCAGCAAAACACAGAGCTAATTAGCAAAGGAAGAGGTGAGGTACATGCAGAACATAACTTCTCTTCCAAAAGATCTATCCTTTTCTCTCCCCTCCTTTTCATTCTGATACCTGGTAAGCTCTACCTTATAGAATCCCGGACTGCTTTGTGTTGGAAAAGAGCTTAAAGCTCATCAAGTTCCAAACCCCTGCCACGGGCAGGGACACCTTCCCCTAGAGCAGGTTGCTCCAAGCCCCTGTGTCCAACCTGGCCTTGAACACTGCCAGGGATGGGGCAGCCACAGCTTCTCTGGGCACCCTGTGCCAGCGCCTCAGCACCCTCACAGGGAAGAGCTTCTGCCTTATCTCCAACCTGAACTTCCCCTGTTTCAGTTTGAACCCATCACCCCTTGTCCTGTCACTACAGTCCCTGATGAAGAGTCCCTCTCCAGCATCCTTGTAGCCCCCTTCAGACACTGGAAGCTGCTCTGAGGTCTCCATGCAGCTTCTCTTTTCCAGGCTCAACAGCCCCAGTGTTCTCAGCCTGTCTCCATACAGGATCTGCTTCAGCCCCTGCTCATCCTCGTGGCCTCCTCTGGACTTGCTCCGACAGCTCCATGTCCTTCTTATGTTGAGGACACCAGCGCTGCACACAGTGCTGCAAGTGGAGTCTCATGAGAGCAGAGTTCCCCTTAGCAAGCAGACCCCATCAGAAGAGTCCTTCACCCATTGGTAGCTACCGAACATACCTGTTTTTATCCAAAACCAACAATCTTGTACCACTGAGCACCTCTCAACTCACATCATCACGGTTTGGATCCAATTCCAAGCCATTTGATCCTAAATAAAGCTGGGAAGGGTGGGTTTTTTTGCCACAGTAATTGTTGTTCCCAAAGGGTAGCTAAAAGTGTATTAGATTTTGCTGAGTGGAGCAATCTTTGCAGTAGTTTCCATCGAACTGCTGACTCTCCGCTTTCAGGCTACATTCATCCCCACGTTCCCTGTCATTTACGCATGAAGCAAGGGGAAAAAATTGCTTAATATTCTTTATAAACTGGCAGATGGGATAGATATTTTGTTTCCTTTTTACTATATGCAGTAAAATGCAAATGTGTGTGGCTTATTTGCACATGCTGCCATTAAGAACTGATATTTCAACAGGCCAGATTAGCTCTTCTACTGATCCATTCAAAGGATTTTTCCCAATCACTTGCACACTCAGGATCAATTTGAATATGATATGTGAACTGAATAGAATTTTTATATAGATATATAAAATTGCATTTATCTGCTTGAACCATTAAATTTACTATTTAATATGTACTTTCCAGCTCACTTGGCTAGAATTTCATTGCTCTTTATCTGTATAAATTTAATTAGCCTTGATATCATCAGTATATTCTAGAACTAATTAAAGATTTAGATAAGTGCTGAGGGTGCTTATTTAATACCCTATAAAGTTCCATTTGGAGAGGGAGGATTTCCATCTTTCATTGTATCAGCCACTGTGGAGCTACAAGGAGTGTCTCAGACATTGTTTTTGAGACATTAGTTAATGGGGTTTAATGGATTTATCCTTCCTTTGAAAAGCTGTGTAATTACTGTGTACCACTGCACAGTGTGAGGGTGGTGCGAGTTGTTCAGGATTGGGTTTTCAATGCTATGTGCATGTGTTCCCCTCCGTGATGATGCTGCTGGATGCATGGGGATCCCCATCACGTGTTCCCAGCAGGGCAGCATTGTCCAAGTCATGAGTGACAAGCAATGGGAGGAAGGGAAAAGGAAATAAAAAGGAAATATTAATAAGGCAACAGTAGAAGCATGAGCAGCAGATCAAAGGAGGTGATCCTGCCCATCTGCTCTGCTCTCGTGAGACACCACTCCCAGCACTGTGTGCAGTTCTGGTGTCCTCAACATAAAAAGGACATGGAGCTGCTGGAGCAAGTCCAGAGGAGGCCACGAGGATGATCAGGGGACTGGAGCAGCTCCCATATGGAGACAGGCTGAGAAAGTTGGGGCTGTTCAGCCTGGAGAAGAGAAGCTGCGTGGAGACCTCAGAGCAGCTTCCAGTGTCTGAAGGGGGCTACAAGGATGCTGGAGAGGGACTCTTCATCAGGGACTGTAGTGATAGGACAAGGGGTGATGGGTTCAAACTGAAACAGGGGAAGTTCAGGTTGGAGATAAGGCAGAAGCTCTTCCCTGTGAGGGTGCTGAGGCACTGGCACAGGGTGCCCAGAGAAGCTGTGGCTGCCCCATCCCTGGCAGTGTTCAAGGCCAGGCTGGACACAGCCTTGGGTGACATGGTCCCGACTGAGGCGTCCCTGCCCATGGCAGGGGGTTGGAACTTGATGATCTTAAGGTTCTTTCCAACCCAAACCATTCTGTGATTCTATGATTCTATGTGAATGTGGTAGGAAATGGCAAAGTCCATCAAGTCAAGTCTGTCTGTAGTAGGTTGTGGTCGGGCCCCAGTGATTTAAAGGAGGTTTAAACCACTTGCTGGAGTCAGGCAAACAGCCTACAGTTCTTGGAAAACTCCAGTTCATGTTTTTCCTTCTGGGTATCTTTGTTTGAATGCTACAGTGCTTTCAGGAATTAGGAAACTGAGATTCTTTGTGGACATGCTGACACCAAATTTAGTTTGTTATAACCTTTTGCTGAACATATTACTGTTTCTCATGGAAGAGTCCTTTATCCATGCCCAGGGTAGGGGGTTGGAACTGGATGAGCTTTAAGTTCCCTTCCAACCCAAACCATTTTGTGATTTATTCAATTCACTTGTCTCATGGCACTATTGTTTCTTGTGCTGGTATCAGCATCATTACCTTGCTCCAGCCTCTGAACCAGGAGGAAAACCAAATGGTGCTCAGCTTCAAACCCTACCAACTGGCTCACCATCATCAGTTATCACCACCACCAAGACCACCACCAAGATCTCCTACCTCTGAATGGAGAAGAAATGGGGCAAAACTAATTCATCCTACCCAAAACCAGACAGTTATGCTTGGTTTAAGTGTTTATTACAAAGAAACCACACATCCAGGATGGATTCAATGCCAAATTGTAGTAGACATGAACACAGAACTATGGGTCTTCTGGCTGAAGAAGTTAATGCTTAAGGGCTTCAACCCTCTTCTCCATGCATTCTGCATTGGCCAACATTTCATCACACCCAATATTCCAGTTCTCAATAGTTCTCCTCATGCTTAGAAACCTCCAGATTTACAGGCTCGAGCTATTTATGGCCAGATGCTACTCATTTGCCCCTATAGCAATATTTCTGGTTGAAATTGCTTTTCCTTCTGTGTTCTACCTAGGGCAAAAGACATTATGTACAGAGGGAAGCCACTGCCTCTCCAAGGAGTTGTTATAGTAGGCAAAGCAAGAAGACCACTTTTAATAGCTCCTTTTGAAGAATACCACTCCTGGAAGAGCAGGGATTGGAGCAAGCACCACACACGGTTGTGCGCAGTACAACTGTGGCCTCTTCTGGCCATTCTTGGTGAAGTTTTAGCTCCTAATGGTCTCAACTTTTGGAGCCAACAGATCTGCATTACAATATATTATTGCCAGACAGCATAAACTCTTAGCATTTAAAATGAAAACATCATCAGCGCAATGTCAGTGCAGGATGAGACCCGCAGCCATAGACATGGTTACTATCTCCATTCTCCACTGCATGGAAAACCAGGTCTGCTTGTCTTACTGATGCAGTATCTTAGGGATGCAGACCTTTGCTCACCACTCCTTATGTACAGACTCCACTGCAGTGTGACAGTGGCTCCTTGGAAACAAAGTTAGACCATACAGAGTGAGAGGAGCATCTCTGCACCACTTTCAAACTGATGGGGTAGTTCATAGCCATCAAAAGCAGAGAAATTGCTCTGCTATTTTTATCTCCTTCCAGAAATACATCTTCTAACTGTACAAAACCTCCAGATATCAAAAGAACTCTACTGTAAGAACTGAACCTGTAGATTTGGTATTAATTTATTAACCTCTTTCAATTCCCATTTGTACATCTGGAAGCAGTTTAGAGACACCGTGTTCAGAACTTTTCCGTTTTGTCAAAACGCTGCTTTGTAGCTGAGAAGATGAAGGTCTGCTGAGATTCCCTGCAGTGCCTAAAGGGGCTGCAGGAAACCTGGAGAGGGGCTTTGGACAAAGGCCTGTAGGGACAGGCCAAGGGGAATGGCTTTAACCTGCCAGAGGGGAGACTGAGATGAGCTCTTAGGCAGAAGCTCTTCCCTGTGAGGGTGCTGAGGCGCTGGCCCAGGGTGCCCAGAGAAGCTGTGGCTGCCCCATCCCTGGCAGTGTTCAAGGCCAGGTTGGACACAGGGGCTTGGAGCAACCTGCTCTAGTGGAAGGTGTCCCTGCCCGTGGCAGGGGTTGGAACTGGATGAGCTTTAAGGTCCCTTCCAGCCCAAACCATTCTATGATTCTATGATTAAGAGGCTGAAGTCCCTTGAGTTGCAACCTAGTACCATCCCCATGCTGATGCTCACTGGGTAACTCCCAGAGCCAGAGTCCTTGGTGGTGTCCACCCTTGAACCCCCTCCAGGGACAAAAAGCCCATTTAGCAGATGATTCTCAGAATCAGCCCGTTTGTATGCTCTGAGTGAGGGAAGAATGAACTTCACACACTGCACCAAACAGTTAACAGATGGCAGAGCAATTACAGTCGTTTACCAAGTTGCACTGCACTCAAGAAAACAACCTGGAACACAAAGGCACTCAATCTTATTAAAAAAGGCGTATTTTACATATTGTTCCTTCATAATACAAGCTGTTCTTCATGAAAGCATAAAACTTGCTATTATTTGCACCTCCTCTGCCCTTTGTTTTTGCACACATGATGATGTGTCACACATATCTGATACATGAGTTCTGCATGCACTTGAGAGACTCAATTTAGCTTCAGATGTTAATGCATTTAGGTGATGTGAGATGTCATCTGCATTTTACATATTTTCTGTATTATTTGATCTCAAATCTGGAATGCAAACTGTAAAATACAAGTGAAACTTTACAGCCTTCAGTAAAATCTGAGTAAGAGATTACACACCGCAGACCAAGCAATATAAATCTCTATATGTTGACATCATACATCTATATTTAAATGCAGTCGTCTGGATGTAATTAGAATCATGGGATCAGAGAAAGGTTTGAGTTGGAAAGGACCTTAAAGCTCATCCAGATCCAACCCCCTGCCACAGGCAGGGACACCTTCGCTCCAAGCCCCTGTGTCCAACCTGGCCTTGAACACTGCCAGGGATGGGGCAGCCACAACCTCCTTGGGCCAATTACGTATTATTATTATTTCAATACCTTCCTAAAATAAAGAACTGAGATTTTAATTCTTTATCTGAGGGTATGGATTTCTCTTGGCTACAAAGCCCAGGTTCATTACAGGACAGATTTAATTGCTGCATCAGAGTTTGTGTGTTGCTATCCTCCATCTGACGTGTGAAAGTTCATGGCCGCCAATCAGGCATGGTGCAGATGCCACTCTGCAACATGTTCCCAGACAGTCTCCATCTGTCAGATACGGTAATCCTTGTGCTCCATCAATAATTCACCTCCTTCACTCCACGTTTCCTGCATTTGAGGCAGAATTCCGAATGTCAGCCTCACCAGAGGATCTACCCCGGATAGATGGGAATTGCCTGATGTACATTCCCCATTCAGACTGTGCATGCTTGTGTCCTGGAGGCAGTCACCTTCTGCAGTTGAAGAATCATCTCTGAGTTTACTCAGGTTTTTACTGATTTAGCTGCAAAAATCATAGTTTCCCATTTTAGTCTCATTCAAGGATGGAATTCAGAGGGTAACTATGACAATCCCACCTTAGTATCCAAAATCCAGCTCTGACAGACCACATCTTTTCTGGGAAAGCTCATGGTGGAAAATGTTGGGGTTGCTGAATACCCAAACCGGGAGGGAAGAAAGGGAAGTAAGGGCAAAAGAAGATGATGTGGAGCTGTTTCTCTATGGGTCAGAAACTGCTGAATCCTCATCTGAAGCAACTGGCTCCATGGAGTCTGCACGAATCCCAGATTAGATCCCAGAGCCAGGAGATAGATGGGCTCATTGGTGGTCTCTGCATGTGGGGCTGTGGCTCCTTTGGGTACAGATCAGTGGTACTAGAGAGTGGAATATCCATAGGAAATGAGCTGGTGGTGAGAATATCCCCTAGCACACGGGCAAATTACTGCCCTAATCATTACTGCTTCAGCACCAGTGGGAAAGGAAGGCTCTCACATGCCCCAGTTAGCAAAGACTTTTGCATTAGCCCCAGAGTCAGAGCATGATTTGTGTTGGAAGGGACCTTAAACTCCTCCAGTTCCAAGCCCCTGCCACAGGCAGGGACACCTTCCACTGGAGCAGGTTGCTCCAAGCCCCTGTGTCCAACCTGGCCTTGAACACTGCCAGGGATGGGGCAGCCACAGCTTCTCTGGGCACCCTGTGCCAGCGCCTCAGCACCCTCACAATAAAGAGCTTCTGCCTTAGATCTAACCTGAACTTCCCCTGTTTCAGCTTGAACCCATCACCCCTTGTCCTATCGCTACAGTCCCTAGTAAAAAGTCCCTCTTCAGCATCCTTGTAGCCTCCTTCAGACACTGGAAGCTGCTCTGAGGTCTCCATGCAGCTTCTCTTCTGCAGGCTGATATCTTGCTCTGCCCTAACACTATAGCATGGCTTGGCCCTGTTGGTCATCTCAAGTTATGCTATCTGTCCTTTGCTCATTTTCCCTCTTCCCTCCTATAGTCTAGCAGGATCTGACCCTGGTCCATTGGTACCCTGATCCTCTCTCCCCCCTCCTGCCTTCAACTGAAAAGCACCATTCCCAGAACTATCCCCCTTGTGTCCTTGCACTGATGTTTCACACCCTACCAGCCACCCTCTGCCTGCTCATCATTCCAAGGACGCCATTCCATCAGCAGGTTGAAATGCTCTGCTCCCTGCCTCAATCTAATTAAAAGAGAACCCTCTGCAGAAGATCTGACTTGAGTGCATAGAAAAATGATGAGCAGGGACTCAAAACCGTATCGCACAGCACCAATCTCTGTTATTTCCTAGCAGATTACCAGCTATGAAGCATTGCAGCTTCTAAGGAGATCTGACTGACAGGGTAAACCAATCTGCTCCTTAAGGACCTGCATGTGTCTTTCTGTTGGTGGGGCTTGTGCTAGAAAGATGCAGCCTGCTGTGAAAAGGGCAGGACAGATCTCTAATTGTTTCCATTTGCAGGTTGGAGCCAGGCAATAGAGATGCATCTCAAGCTGACAAGCCACTGCTTACCTTTATTTTAGCTGCGGATACATGCCTGGGATGGTTGTTCTTCACACACTGATGGTCCCCCCTTTCTTTGCTTTGTGTCACACCAGCTTCCCATCCTTAAAAACTCTGTCCTTCCTCTAACAAACAGCTCTGTCTGCTGGTAGAGGAAGCAGAAGCTCTCAGGTGGCTTCCAGACCTTCAGCACACAAAGGCAGCACAGGCAGAGCCCACCTCTAAGCATGGGAGCAGAAAACCATTTTTAGATGAATGAGGAGCTCCAAAGCAGGTTGGATGAGAGCTCAGGCATCTGCAGATGCGCACAGGGGTATCTATTCCCATGGGATGAGCCTTGGGAGACATGGTCTAGTGTGAGGCATCCCTGCCCCATGGCAGGGGGTTGGAACTGGATGATCTTAAGGTGCTTTCCAATGCAAACCGTTCTATGATTCTATGATCATCAGAGGGATGACTGTGCCAGTGCCTCAGCACCCTCAAGCAAGGCAGTCCAAGCCTGAAGCTGTGGAAGGGCAGGGGAGAAAGTGAAGGCAAGAGGAGAAGGTCCTTGGACTCCACTGAGACAAGAGGATTGCTATATGTTCCTACGGCATTTCTGAAGCAAGCAAACAAATAAAGCTGCTCTCAGTGCATGCAAAAGCCTGCCTAGCCCATTCATGGCTAAAGCCATGGTGTATCTGGGGTATCTATGTGTTTTATGCTTTATGTGGACCTGCAAATAAGCTTTCCCATTCATCTTCATATTTCTACAGTAGGAAAAGAGCTGTATTAACACAAGCAGTTTCTGGATGCTGTGGTGGGGCTGTGGTTTTCACCTCCTGATCCAGACTGAGACCTGATCTGTGGTCTGTGCAGCCTGAAGAGCCAGTGGGAAAGCCCTGTGGCCTCTTTCCAGCCCATGGATTTCATGTTTCAGGCAAAAAATGAAGTGTGGGGAGAGACTGAACCTCCCACCCCTGGGTGGGATGGACACCCAAGGCTGGGAACCTGGCAGAACTCCTTGGCCCACCCACTGAGCCATAGACAACGTGTCCTGTGCTGGCTCACCAGGGAGCCACGAGCACGTGGTGAGCACACACCACACCACTGCTGACAACGGACAACATGGGTTTTGCCCTGAATTACTGCTACAATCACCCACATATCAAATTCCATGGAGTCAAATAAAGCAGAAGTTGATGATGAGTAGTCTCTGATTCGCAAGAACCTCCACCAAGATGATAGTGAACACCAAGACTCAGATTCATAGGACGTGCTTTCAAAACCTGGTCTGCAAAGAAAACCAACACACCCCCTACGTACTGCAGATCTGGATAAGCAAAATGATCCAATTCCAGACCAACAGAGTTAGAATCTGTAGTGATTTAAGCCCAGCTGGTAACTCAGCACCATGCAGCCGCTCACTCACTCCCTCCCTTCTTTCAGCCCCTGATCCTGGGGGGATGAGGAGGAGAATGGAAAGAATGTAGCTCCCACAGGTTGAGATAAGAGCAGTCCAGTAACTAAGGTATAACACAAATCACTGCTGCTACCACCAATAATAATAATGATAAGGGAAATAACAAGGGAAGAGAATACAACCGCTCACCACCCGCCGACTGATACCCAGGCCCAACCGAGCAGTGATCTAACCCTTCTGAGTAACTGCCCTCAGTTTCTATACTGGGCATGACGTGCTGTGGTACGGAGTTTGGGTCAGGTGTCCTGTCTCTGCTTCCTTCCAGATTCCCGTGCTCCTCCTCACTGCAGAGCGTGAGACTGAAAAGTGCTTGGTCAGAGTAAACATTACTGAGCAGCAACTAAAAACATCGGTGTTATCAGCAGTGTTCTCAGTCTAAAGCCCAAACACAGCACTGCACCAGCTACTAAGACTGAGAAAAATGACTGCTACAGCTGAACCCAGGACAGAATCCTAGAATGGTTTGGGCTGGAAGGGACCTTAAAGCTCATCCCATTCCAACTCCTGAACTCATGCGCTGGGGGAGCAGCCCAGCACATGGGGGTGGGTTCTGGGCTCAAGTGCACACTGAAGCTGGGTCATGGGAGCTTCTCATCGACCAGCACCCCCAAGTCCTTCTCCGCAGGGCTGCTCTGAATCTCTTCTCTGCCCAACCTGTAGCTGTGCCTGGGATTACCCCAACCCACGAGCAGGGCCTTGCACTTGGCCTTGTTGAACTCCATGAGGTTCACACGGTCCCACCTCTCCAGCACGTTCAGGTCCCTCCGGATCCCATCCCTTCCCTCCAGCGTGTCAACCACACCACACAGCTCAGTGTCATCAGCAAACTTGCCGAGGATGCTCAATCCCACAAAGCTTAGATTCCTAAAGTTAAACCTTATATTAAAGCAACTGCAGTTCTACAAGTAACTGGTCAGTGACTGAGCATCGTCACGGAGGCTGAAGTCACTTCAGGTAGAAGTTAAACAGCAAAACTTCTAACAAGACAAATCCCTTCACTTTAATTACCATTAGCAATGCAGCATGACAGAGAGAGATAAACACACATGCACCTATACAAATAAGCAGCTTGGGAACACAAAGTAATTACTTTGATTTCCCCCCCGCCACAGACATTCAAAACTTATTAGTCTTAAGAAAGCACATATCAGCAAAAGACTGTCACCTCAGGGGGAAATGAGGAATTTGTTTGTAATTCACTTCCAGGAGGATATAACCTGATGGTGTTAATGCAGCCTAGGAACGTGCTGCGGCCGAGTCTGACGGCCAAACCCATGATGTTCAGTCACATCTTCCTGAGCTCGTGCCCCTGGAAATATGAACGCCAGTTTGGAGTTCACCTCCGTTGATTGTTTCACTAACACAGCCAGACCCAAGCAAAGAAAGTCAATGAAGCCTCTCCGTTTTTCAGTCCATTTCCAGTTTAGGGAAATTGAATTAATCTCTTTACTCAGAGCGACTCACACATCCACATTCAGGCAATGAAAATCATTACAGGGGCCACTAAACCCTCTATCTTTAAAGGTTACAGTGGGAAGATTAAAAGCGCCTCTGGGAAAAATGGGAATGGCTGATCAAAATACAACCACTGAGTTGAGAGCGGAAAGCCTCGGCAGGACCAGTGCCTTCCAGTACCAACTGATGCCTGAAGATGCTTCCTCTGCTATATGGAGTGACTGATGAAGAGTGGATGCTACATGATTTCATACACTATGTGTTTGGACATTAAGGGTGTAGGAACTGCCAAATGAATTCAGACCCAGGTAATACATGGCTGCTACTGGGTGTAAAAACCTATAGAGGATGCTTATGGATTGATCTGCCCACCTGCAAAGGCACCTCCTGGCCTCAGACAGCTGAGGAAGGGCTCATCTTGCCTAGGGATAGATGTCTGCCATGGATAATTCCACCTGAGCAGGTCACCTCTGCTCCTCGATCCTTGTGTGAAAGCAACACGCACTGTGATAGACCCTGCATCTCATTGCAAAGAAGATTTAAACAAAACCAGAAACTCACACTCTAATCACGCTTCTTGCTACTTGCTGTAAAGGGAACTGAGGGCAACCAGCTCTGATGGAGACGTGACTGCGGGGGACGACTTGTTATAGAGCAAGTGTTCCTCAGTTCAACAGGTCAATACATGTATCTGAAAGTTAAACTCAGGCTTAAATCAGACTGGTTTGGGTTGGAAGGGACCTCAAAGCTCACCCAGTTCCAACCCCCTGCCACAGGCAGGGACACCTTCCACTAGAGCAGCTTGCTCCAAGCCCCTGTGTCCAACCTGGCCTTGAACACTGCCAGGGATGGGGCAGCCACAGCTTCTCTGGGCACCCTGGGCCAGCGCCTCAGCACCCTCACAGGGAAGAACTTCTGCCTAAGAGCTCATCTCAGTCTCCCCTCTGGCAGGTTAAAGCCATTCCCCTTGGCCTGTCCCTACAGGCCCTTGTCCAAAGCCCCTCTCCAGGTTTCCTGCAGCCCCTTTAGGCACTGGAGCTGCTCTGAGGTCTCCCCTTCAGGAGCCTTCTCTTCTCCAGGCTGACCCAGCCCAGCTCTCTCAGCCTGGCTCCAGAGCAGAGCTGCTCCAGCCCTCGCAGCATCTCCATGGCCTGGATCAGGACTGCAGGGGGGTGTCCCCAGAGCACAGCAGAGGGGCAGGATCTCCTCCCTGAGCTGCTGCTCACGCTCTGGGGGTGCAGCCCAGCACATGGGGGTTTCTGGGCTCCAGCGCACACTGATGGGTCACGTCCAACTACTTTGCTGGACTTGAGTGCGTGTTCTTTGGGCTGCCATGGCCCATGTGTGTGTGAAATGCCTATGTTTTACTTACAAAGCCAGCCAAATCCCCTCCTTGAGGAGTTTATAACCCATGCAGTCACCAAGGGAAGGGGAGTGATGCGCTGTCAGAACCCGGTGGTTCAGCCACTTTCCTCCCATTTCCATGTGCTCAAATGCTCTCATTATGCGAAAATTACTTAAGGACAAACGTAAAATGTCATCCCCCATGAGTCAGGCTTTTGCTTCCGAACATCTGCTCTGTCACCATTAGGGCATTTTGGAGCTTTTTCCTATTGTGGAGCATCAGCAGCAGGCAAGGCATTTCCCAGACAGAAGCAATGAAGGAGAAAGCTGCTACTCAGCAAAGCTGAGAACAAAAGTTGTCCATCTTTAGGCTGGAGTGAGGCCAAAAGGCCCAAAGATGGTGTGGGAAGAGCAATGACTTCTGCACAAGGATGTGTTCACTGCTCCTGCCTTCCCTCTGCTCCCACCTTGATCAATTCCCTTCTCCAACCCTGATGTCTTATCCTAATTTAAGCTAAAAGTTCCATTTTCAGGAACATGATCATTTCAGAGCCTTAACAGCTCATTTCCTTGTTTGTTCCCTCTCCTTCAGTTGTGCCAGCACAGCTGTTTGCAGGGCCTGCTGTGAATCAGACCAGGGAGCTGATCCTGCCAAAAAGAGGGAAAACTGATGCAAAACCCAAACTACAGCCTCTTCCCCACTGCTGGATCCTTTCCCTGCTCTCATTTACTGTGTCCCATCAGGTCCCCTTGTGCAGAGAAAGAGAAGAGGAAGGTGGGATTTGCCGAGGTGTTGGCATTGCAGGGTATATGCGAAAGCCATCACACATTTCCACCGAGCCTTCAGAGCTGGATGCTGCTTTCCCCCTGTGTGATAATGAGCTGTAAAGAGCTGCTGATCCTTTGTTGTGTGCAGGCTCTGCATTTTGCATAGCAGATATAATACAATATGTTTTGGAGGTTGTTTTCCAGATGAGGCACAGAAAGCATCAAGTGCTGTCCTGGGGAGGAGTATTTTGGACTTGCACAGACCAGGGGTGTTCAGATGAGACCATTCCATGATTCTATGATCTAATATGATTCTATAACCTACTACGATTCTATGTGACTATTCTGTGATTCTGTGATTTACTCCCATCTGATGCTCACCAGAGACAGAAGAAACAAAGCCCTTGCAGCAGCTGATTTAACTGATCTACTTCAGATGTATGGACCCTGCAGGAGGAGATAAGGGCTGAAAGGACCTGGGTGCCAGAAGATTGACCAGAGCACAAACCCAGTATTATCCTGGGAATAAACTTACCATCTGCAGTCACTGACAGTGAATTGAAAGGAATTTTAAGCCTTCAGATTTCAGGAGAGAGACTTCAGGTGGCAACAGCATAAAGACCTCATCTCCAAATGGATCAGGATCTGGTTTTATGGCAAAGGGGAAATACCTGGAGGATATGGCTATGGTGTAACAAGAGTGCATTTTCCTTGGGAAAGCTTCCCTTCCCCATATGACAATCCTGGGACAGCAAGAAATAGCTTCTGAGTCCTAGGGGAACATGGGATCCAGAGCATGGGTCCCCTTCACTTTGGTGACATGACCTGAGAACCACTTTCAGGCTTCAGAATGGGGTTGTTGCCTTTCCTCTATGTCTCTGCCATGGGCCAGTGATTCAAAGACAAAGTCTGGCCCGACTCCCCTCTCAAACACTCATGGATGTAAAGAATGTTCATCAGGGACTGGAGCACCTCCTGTATGAAGACAGGCTGAGAAAGTTGGGGCTGTTCAGCCTGGAGAAGAGAAGGCTGCGTGGAGACCTCAGAGCAGCTTCCAGTGTCTGAAGGGGGCCTACAAGGATGCTGGGAAGAGAAGAGATTCAGATCAGCCCTGCAGAGAAGGACTTGGGGTGTTGGTCGATGAGAAAATGAACATGAGCCGGCTTCAGTGTGCGCTCGCAGCCCAGAAAGCAACCGTATCCTGGGCTGCATCAAGAGGAGCGTGACCAGCAGGTCGAAGGAGGTGATCCTGCCCCTCTGCTCTGCTCTCGTGAGACCTCACTTGGAGCATTGTGTGCAGTTCTGGTGTCCTCAACATAAAAAGGACATGGAACTGTTGGAACAAGTCCAGAGGAGGCCACGAGGATGATCAGGGGCTGGAGCAGCTCCCGTATGGAGACAGGCTGAGAAAGCTGGGGCTGTTGAGCCTGGAGAAGAGAAGCTGCGTGGAGACCTCATAGCAGCTTCCAGTATCTGAAGGGGGCCTACAAGGATGCTGGG
This sequence comes from Psittacula echo, assembly GCF_963264785.1. Taxonomy (NCBI): domain Eukaryota; kingdom Metazoa; phylum Chordata; class Aves; order Psittaciformes; family Psittacidae; genus Psittacula; species Psittacula echo. The sequence continues at coordinate 161,545,465 of NC_137735.1, forward strand.
GAGGGACTCTTCATCAGGGACTGTAGTGACAGGACAAGGGGTAACGGGTTCAAACTGAAACAGGGGAAGTTCAGATTGGATATAAGGAAAAAATTCTTTACTGTGAGGGTGGTGAGGCACTGGAATGGGTTGCCCAGGGAGGTTGTGAATGCTCCATCCTTGGTGTTGTTCAAGGCCAGATTGGATGAGGCCTTGGGTGACATGGTTTAGTGTGAGGTGTCCCTGCCCATGGCAGGGGGGATGGAACTGGATGATCTTCAGGTCTTTTCCAACCCTAACTATTCTATGATTCTATAATAGAACTGAACTTTACCAACATCCTGGAAAACTGAGGAAGGGACAAGGAAAATCTTGTTTCCTGGTATTGCAAGGAGATTGGGTAGACACATGAGACTGAAAACAGCCAACTTTGGCACAGATGTGCTAAGTAGACATGCTTGACCCACAGTGAACTGGGACCCATCTCCAGCCTTGGACATCAAAGTGAGCTATCTGGGAACACTGCATTTTCCAGTATCCATAAATATCCATATAGCTTCTGAGCTGGCCAGAGGAACCAAGACCTTTTCCAACACGAGTGGTTGGTGGTGCTCGCTGTGGGGTACACTGATCTCTATCAAGTGTGAAGCGGGTATCTTGACAGGAGACATGATTCTCAGCACCGCTCTCACTTCACCAGTTGTTTGGATCATTCCTGCTCTGTTGTGAGCGATCAGATGTATTGTGAGGCCAACTACATGGAATTTCCACATGGATCTCTATGGAGAAGAGCAGACCAGTGATTTGGGTTTCCCATCACCCATATCTTCCAAAACCCCTCCTCATTTCTGTGCTGAGGAGCTGGGCAGCTCCAGCAAAGGCCATGGCCATGCCATGGCTTCCAGATACTCATGGAAGACTGAAGAAGCTGAAAGTTTGGGAAGCCTCGAGCAGGCACCTTGCTGTACATGTACCATATTGCAGAAGGCAGTCAGAAACCCCAAGAAGGACTCTATGAAATGTTGGGAAGCCATAAATCGGTGTCCTACTAAAAGTCATAGCAGCTGCAGATTTAACTGGACATTAAACTACACAGATGGGTGATGAGGATGACCGGGGGGCTGGAGCAGCTCCTGTATGAAGACCGGCTGAGAATATGGCTTCTAGTGTCTGAAAGGGGCTAAAAGGATCCTGGAGAGGGACTCTTCATCAGGGACTGTAGTGATAGGACAAGGGGTGATGGGTTCAAACTGAAACAGGGCAAGTTCAGGTTGGAGATAAGGAACTTTTTCCCTCTGAGGGTGCTGAGATGCTGGCACAGGGTGCCCAGAGAAGTGGCAAATGCTCCATCCCTGGCAGTGTTCAGGGCCAGGCTGGACACAGAGCCTTGGGTGACATGTCTAGTGTGAGGTGTCCTTGCCCATGGCAAGGGGTTGGAACTGGATGATCTTAAGGTCTTTTCTAACCCAAACCATTCTATGGTTCTATGGTTCTATGATTTGTTCCAGTGTAGTTTCAACAAGTCCATAACACAGTAGCTCTTTGGGGGTGCACAGGGCAACACCCAGCAGCACCCATCTGGTGAAGGACCATCCAGGGGCAGTCTCTGATCCCCTAAAACACAAGAAGCAAAAGGGGGAAGGGGAGGAGGGCATTGAGCTGAGGGGTGTTTTTAATCCTCTGTGGTCGGGATTTCTGGTTAATGCAGTGAAACCACTAATTACAGCTAATTAAACCTGCACTGAGATCAAAGCTCAGTGGAAACTACAGGGGGGGAGAAAACAAGACAGAAAAGAAAGGCAAAGAAAATAGGGATTTTGTTGTAACCAAGTCCTTAATTGAAAACTAAAGCAGCTTTCTTAATTAAAAGCAGCAAAAACAAAATGAGGGTATGCTCCACAGATACACGGGTCCAGCATCGTGATGGAGATAACATGTCTTTCCCACGCTGTCAGCAAAGGGAAGCTTTTCTTCTTAGAGCCTGTTTTGCTTCTGGATCCTCTATAGGGAAGGTATTGCTAAGATTGCAAAGGCATTAGTGACTTTCACCTTCCAGAGCTCTGAGGACCTTAAACAAGTTGGGAGAGAGGAATTCCTCCAGAGTAACACATTTAGAATCACAGAATGGTTTGGGTTGGAAAAGACCTTAAGATCCTCCAGCTCCAACCCCCTGCCATGGGCAGGGACACCTTCCACTAGAGCAGGTTGCTCCAAGCCCCTGTGTCCAACCTGGCCTTGAACACTGCCAGGGATGGGGCAGCCACAGCTTCTCTGGGCACCCTGGGCCAGCGCCTCAGCACCCTCACAGTGTTATTAACAAATAAGAGGTTTTCCCACCAACACTGAGTCAAGAGGGTCTGTGACCAGCATGTCTGCAACAAAACTACTTGCTGGTAGCTTGCAGTATCCTTCCTAGCGCACTACTCCATTTGCTTTTGAATCTATCTTCATTAAGTACCACAGCAATAGAACAAGGGGTGATGGGTTTGAACTTCAACAGGGGAGATTCAGGTTAGATATAAGGAAGAAGTTCTTCCCTGTGAGAGTGGTGAGATGCTGACACAGGTTGCAGAGGAACATCACAGGAGCACTGCAGAGCAGAACATCATTCTGCCACTAACCAAAGCGGATCCAGGTCAGGATCCATTGGACCTCGGGTTCAATGCAGAGAAGTGAAGCATCAAGAACGGCTCTCAAAGGAGGCTTCCTTCTACCAGCAACACCCTCAGGCAGGCTGGGCAGACAGGCAGCGAGCACAGCTTGCTGGGTCTGTATTTATCAAGAATAAAATCGGAGAGGGAGGAATAATATTTGGCAATGAAAAAGACTTTGACAGTGCTGGGATGTCTAAGGGATCTCCAGTGCACACTGGCTTCTACTTCCCTCTACAGCACCCAGTAGATGGCAGCAAGTTATTGCTTATTCCTCCTGCCTGGAAGAACCTTGTGCATTAGGCAAGAGGCAGAAATCTCTCCTGCCCCTGTATAATGAAACAAAAGTAGCCCCTGCCTGCCAGTTATAGCAGGAGAGGAGCCCCGAATGCCAAGCATCCAAACCAGAACTGTGCCCTGGAACAAAGCACTTCCTGAAGCCCTGCTGCTGCACTTCCCTGTGGTATTTTCCTGTATTCTCAATGCAAGAATCAGCTCCGGATGGAACAACCCTGTCACCTCCATGGATGTTTGTGCTGAAAGCAACGGGCCTGTCTGCACTGGAATATTGTAGCACAAGGGCATCTCTGCCTCTTGTCACTGACTGAGATAATCCTAAACCCAGAAGGTCTATATCTACTCTGCCGCTGTGATTCACTTGAGCTCATAAGCACAAATACAGCTCTTATTAGGTGCTGCAGCAGAGCTGAGGCAGATCCACTGCTTCCCAAACCCATGCTAATCTCTTCCCATCACAGCCCTGTGCAGACATCTCACAACTTAACCTTGGTATCCAACTCAACCAATGGTGCAGCAGTTTGACACTACCTTGAAAGAAAGTTCAAGCTCCAACTGCATCCTCCTTCATCTATACTCTCTTACCCTCCTCACCTAAATAAAGACAGGGTCTGGGTGCAGGGTGTGCTCCCAGGACCCATTTAGGATAACTGGTGTCAATTGTGGCTGCTTCCTACAAATGCCTTGGCAGTTCTCACTTAGAAACCAGCATGAGGATCAGTGCCAGTCTCTCCTGACTCTGCAGCTGGCTGTATGGGTGCAGGGGAGGTGTTTGCCCTGAGAATGTAAGAATCCAAGTGAGTACATGTACGTCGTAGCCTCATGATGTACATGGGAGAGCATAGAAGCCGAGGAACAAGGTCAGAGCAGCAGCTGTGTTTTGCTGGGGAGCAGAAGCAAAGGTCACTCTCTTTTGTGAGCAATAAAAATTCAAGCAGACCTTGTATGACAATAGACACATTTGATCATAGGCACCAGGACGACATTGCAGGGGGTTATTCATGGCTGAATAATGGCTTTAAGATGAAATAGGGGAGATTTAGATGAGATATTGGGAAGAAGTTCTTTACTATGAAGGTGGTGAGGTGCTGGCACAGGGTGGCCGCCCCATCCCTGGCAGTGTTCAAGGCCAGGCTGGACAGGGCTTTGGAGCAACCTGGTCTTGTGGAAGGTGTCCCTACCCACAGCAGGGGGTTGGAACTGGATGGGCTTTAAGGTCCCTTTTGGCACAAACCAGTCTATCACTCTATGATTCTATGACCTATGAACCAGCATCCAGCACGCTGATGGCTTCTCTCCATGCCTTCTCATTGGGGACTTCTCCAGAGTGGCTGTGATCCACTGAAAGTGACAATGTAGGTATCCATCTACTACAAAGTCATGGTCAGAGCCAAGAGCCCTGGAAACATCTTTAGCAGCAGGAACTGATTTCTGGTCCCCATGGGATGGATGGCCATAGCAACTACTAACTTGAATGGTAGCAGCAGGGGACCCTCCTATCTGAGGTGTACCTCTGGTTCACTGTGCTGCAAACCATTTCAGGGACGAAGGACACTTTCAGATGCAGTAACTACAATCAGCACCACTGAAAAACCTTTATCTAAGAGGTCAAAATGACACTGTGTTGTATGAAATGTTCCCATTTCCTCACTGGTCTCTCCCTTCCCCTTGCACCCACCTCAATTAACTTTCAAGAATAGGGCAATTTTATCACTGCTGTGATTTTTCTTTTCCCAATGAAAAATGAACGCATAAGAATTGGATTATCTTTTATTTAAGAATAAGTCTGAAGCAGAAACTGAGCCTTTTTTGACTACATCTGACAAAATCTCTGCATAACCACGTAAGCAATTTTTGGTGGGGATAGAGGAGGAATAGGAAAGAAGGCACAAGGGAAAAGACCTGGACTGGAATCCAAATTTGAAGCTGAATTTTATCCCTCTAGTGCCATAAATTGAATTCTATGTCTAAACCCACCACAAATCAGAGATATTTGGCACTCGTGCTGAGTCGCAGACTTTGCAGGATACAGTATTATACATGGGAAGAAAATAATGCTTTTTCTTTAATATAGTAGTGGATGCCCTAACAATCAACTGCACTTCTGCTGGCCGAGATACTGAACACACACATATAAGGGAGAAAGCTATTCATATTTGCAGGGACTTTAGCAAATGCTACAAACCCTTTTGTGACACCTCAGCAGTCAGAACCTGCCTATTTTACCCTTTCTCCTGTCAGTGGAGAAATTCCTTCCTACAACTTGGCAATTCATTTTCTCAATGGAAACGTGTTCTGGCTCTGCCTCGTGATGCTCTGCTGAGAGTTTCCCTCCTCTGCTCTACCTTGAACTGAGAATCTTGAAGCAAAACTCATTTGAAAGCAAATCTTCCCTTTGGCGTGGTACGACCCCCAAAGCAGCAAATGCTGCTGTTGTCACCCACAGGTTACACATCTTATGATGAATGTGGCTTATACAGCAAGAAACAGAACCAGCAAGTGTTACACGGGTTAAGATTTTGCTGAGAGTCTTCAATATGAGGAGAAATGTCTTCCCTCTCCGGCTTCCCTGGTTGAGGTTTCTACTGCCTAAGTCACCAAGACAGAGAAGAAAGGGGATGCACAGTGCTCTCTGAGGCCCATAGGAAACCTTAACGAATATATCAAAAGTGAAAACTAAAAGCAAAACCAACCCCCAAACCACCACATTAAACATTAAAAACATTCAAGTCTTCTGTTCCTTTCTCAAATTGTTTGGCTTTTCCTATAAACTTGAGGACATCAGACTTTAAATGCATTCGCTTTCACAAAAGGACCACAAAAGACCTGTTCTAGAATTAAGGGTACCCTATAATGACAGTATGAAGGGTGATGTATTTGGTTGTTAATTGTACTCCTCAAATCCTCAATGCCACACTCTGATGGACAAAGAAGTATCAAGAGGGCAAGGGAGCAACAGAGGCAGTGAACCAACTGTCCAGGGGAAGCACAAGCCAGTTGGCTTCAGATAAGGCTTAGATCTAACCTGGTGGGCAAAGAGATGTAAAACTGCCTGAGAAAACCACTAAGAACCCTATTATGCCTTCCCCTGATCGAAGGAGCCCATGATTTCTAATCAAGTTCCTTAATGAAATCAGAGTAAATGTTGAATTACTTTGCAGAAGAGCAAATGAAAAGATCAGACACAGAATCACAGAATCAACTGGGTTGGAAAAGACCTTGCAGATCAAGTCCAGCTGTTGGCCCAGGACTGCCGAGGTCACCACTAACCCATGTCAAAACCATGGGGCAGTGAGTCCCAGCCTGGCTTAGACCCACTTCAGCAATCTCTCCTGTTCAGTAATGACCACCCAGGTCCCTGGAGAAGTGAAGCAGGGAGGGAATTTACCCCAGTTACCAGGAGGTACAGGGCGAAGGATGAGTAGGTGAGTATTTAACCCATCAGCTCTGCCACTGCTCCTGCACATAAAATAACCACTTGCTCTCCATTTATCACCTTTAAAAAGGCAAAACTGATAGTTAGCTACAGCACAAAACGCTTACAGATTCCTCTATGAGCTGTATCACAGAAGTACAAATCACTTTTATCCTACACTGATGTTATTTTATGCTTTCTGGGGGTGAACTGTTATGTTTATTTTATAGTTTGAATAGATCTCAGTAACTGGAGTCCCTGGGGTAGCATGAGAACTTGCTCGGGTAATTGTACATTCAGGTGAGCAGGGCAGGGTTTGGATGCATGAGATGCCTTATGTAGAGGGAGAAGCTGGATAATAAGTATTCAGGAGTGATCTGAAGAACAAAAGAATAAAACATACTCTCTAGATCACAGGAATCTGCCCCAAAAGAAAGAGGGAAGCGATGCAGTCATGAAAGCTAAAAAGAAATGGTGTTGAATCTGTATTATGGGAAGCAATCTGTATCCCAGGTACCACAAAGCAGCTGATGTTGCTGTGCTGTCTCTTCTGAGCTCCACAGCTCTTGATGATGGTACCCAGCAGCTCCAATGGCACAGGAGAAAACCTATTTGCCATGTAATTCGTATATGAAGAGGGCTGGTATGTGTTTGATCTATAAGAACTGCTTGGCTGGCAAGAGTGGGAATGGGATGTCGTTCCCTCCTCTCCCTCCCCTTTAAACTCTGTATCAAATTGTGCAGCTCCATGGCTATTCAACCCCTATCACAAAGATCTTTCCAGCAAAGAGCTGGTTGTGCCATGCCAGCCTTCAGCAGCACTTGGTCAGCATTCCATTACTTGAGTGCCAGTTACTGTCAGCACATGCTCAAGCTCTGTTCTGCTGCCAAAAACCTGGTCTAATTTATTTAGCATTTCAACAGATCAGGGGGAAAAAATAATATTAAGAAGGAAAGATTGAATTTGGGACATCTGTCCCTTGGAGAGTTAGTAATGGATTTTTCTCCCTCCCCCTCCTCCAGGCCTCAGCATTCAGAACTTCTCCACTGCAATGTTATTAGGAAGAAACTAATTCAATAATGAGATCATTCCCCATATGAGAGCCCAAGTAAATGAGGCACTCAGTCAGATGTACTCTCCCTCATCTGAGGGAGTCATGCCTCTCTCATAATTCAGTCTCCAACAGCAATGGCCGACTGATGACACCAACTATTTCCAGTTGTATATTCCAGTATTCTATAACCGAGCATCATACAAAACACTCATTCGACCTACACACCTTAATGTGCAAGTTCCAGACCCTTCCCTTTGGTTATTGCTTGGGCTCAGCTGCCTGAACCAGCCACTACCACAGAGGATCAACCAGTACAGCTACTTGCAGTCAGCACCCTCGGTCCATGTTGGATCTAAGGTGCTGATGAAAAGGTTGGACTTGATGATCTTAAAGGTCTTTTCCAACCCAGCTGATTCTATGAATCTATGTGCAGAGCACGCACCGTTTAGTGTTCGCTTTTACCCATTTGCTTATTCCTCAAACAATCCCTTTTGTGAACAAAACATTAAGATGGGTGAGAAACTTGCAGGGGATCTATCATGTCCAGTTTTGGTTTTATGTTGCTATTACTATTACATGAAGAACAACAGAACTTGAAGGGAGATATCACCTGGCATCCCTGAGGTTCACACACACTGTTCCTGTGAGCTGCTTAAAGTTTAAGGCCAAAGGATTACTTATCTAGGTCCCAGATTCATCCAGTTTGAGTTCCATCCAAGATCCAAGACCTAGACCTAGAAGCTTTTCCTTGCCTGGCTTTTGGTCTAAGAACTACATCTACAGGAAGCCCCAACTACAGAAACTTTAGTGGGACCTTCACTTGGAGCTCAAGTGATCCATGCTGCTCTGAATGTTGCTCAACAAAGGGGAAAGTAAGTACTAAGTAAGTACAAGCAAGTACTACAATTAACACTTCTATAGGTTTAACTTGATATCCATCCAGTTGCACGTGCGAGTAGCGCACCTTTTGAAAGGAGCTACCTCTTTATACATGGACATCAAAACAGTAACAAAACCAACATGGGGCTCTCAGCTCACCTTGCAAAGTCCAGGTCAGCCTCTCGTGACATGGTGATGTTTGTCAGGTTTTGCTGGAGGATGAAGATGTTCCTACACATCTTCTTGATGCCAGATTCACTGATGCGCTTGAAGTAGTGGGCACCGTTGATAAGGATGCAGGAAATAAGGTGGCCCAAACCTGCAAGGGTGAGGGAAACAAACACTTAAATCACAGGAGTAAGACATTTAGTGACAATAATTCATCACAGAACCCATGAATGAGCACTGTTCATGTCAACTGGAACAGGAGATACACTGGACTGTACCTGGAAATAGCCCTCAGTATCATCCCTGCACATTCTAGGACTTTCCTCAAGGTTTCCTTCTTTAGTAAAAATGCAGACCACTAGTAAGAAACCCCAAACACTATGAAAACTTCAAGTCGCATTATCATAGCCATTGGTATTCCCAGATTTACAATCAGGTTTTCACAACATCCCTTTCTGTTCCTCTCTATTTCTGGGCAGAGCAATGGACCACTACCACTCCCAGAAATTGATGGTCTCTTAATCTGTTATCAAGGGTGGTATTATTCTCTGGTAAGCTCAGAGTCTGAAAGAGCAGAAATGAGCCACATTTCCATGTACTTGATGTACAGTCTCTCTCTGATCAGTTTTGAACAGTTGCTTCTGTCTGAATGATGTCTCCATCTTTCCTCTGCTGCTGAACGACATAGCCAGCTGCTAGAAGTCACAGCCACCCCCAAAATGATGTACTCATTCGTGTCACATCACAGATAGCAAAAGCCCAGCCTGATTCACTCATACACGGGTCTGTACAAAACTAAATGTAGAAATCATAAAATGACTTGTGTTAGAAGGGACCTTAAAGCTCATCCAGTTCCAACCCCCTGCCACGGGCAGGGACACCTTCCACTGGAGCTGGTTGCTCCAAGCCCCTGTGTCCAACCTGGCCTTGAGCACTGCCAGGGATGGGGCAGCCACAGCTTCTCTGGGCACCCTGTGCCAGCGCCTCAGCACCCTCACAGTAAAGAACTTCTTCCTTATCTCCATCCTGAACTTCCCCTGTTTCAGTTTGAACCCATCACCCCTTGTCCTATCACTCCAGTCCCTGATGAAGAGTCCCTCTCCAGCATCCTTGTAGCCCCCTTCAGATACTGGAAGCTGCTCTGAGGTCTCCACGCAGCCTTCTCTTCTCCAGGCTGAACAGCCCCAGTGTTCTCAGCCTGCCTCCATACAGGAGCTGCTCCAGCCACTGATCATCCTCGTGGCCCTTTGCAGATACTGAAAGCCTTCTTTAAGTGGTGGCCAACACAAGGCCAGTCAGGCTGGCAAAGCCTTCATCCCTGCTGACATATATTACTGGGCAATAGGAGCATCTCTAGTCTCCCCCTCCTTCTGACTTTGAGCAACCAGCACAGAAAAGGACACGTATCTTGGCACTCAGGCAAGAGAACTGCGTGCGAGCGCCACAAATAAATACAGGGGAGATGAACCAAAACATGATTTATATTCTCCAAGGTAATCACAACAGATGAGACATCAGAAGAGCTAATGTTCTCTAAATTTAATTTTAGCAATGGAACGGCTACACTTCGGGTAGGAACTGTGCCATAATAGAACTGTGCTTGTAATTTATACACGTCCTACGGCTTCCAGAGGAAGAACTGTCCTGCATGTACATCAACTTACTGCTTTCCTATCCAGCATTAGCCCATTTCTCCTATTCAGCCAGAAACGGAATGGAGGCAACAGGGGTTTTGAGTGTCCTGTGTTTGCATGGGTCTCCCTAATCAATCTGCTCTAGGTCACAACAGTATCACAGTCTGCCTGATCCCCAAAAGGAATACAGTTAAGCTTTGGGATTACAATGGAGCACATCCAGAATAAGCCACAAGGATGCTCAGGGGCTGCAGCACCTCCCATATGAAGACAGGCTGAGAGAGTTGAGGCTGTTGAGCCTGGAGAAGAGAAGCTGCGTGGAGACCTCAGAGCAGCTTCCAGTGTCTGAAGGGGGCTACAAGGATGCTGGAGAGGGACTCTTCATCAGGGACTGGAGTGATAGGACAAGGGGTGATGGGTTCAAACTGAAACAGGGGAAGTTCAGGTTGGAGATAAGGCAGAAGCTCTTCCCTGTGAGGGTGCTGAGGCACTGGCACAGGGTGCCCAGAGAAGCTGTGGCTGCCCCATCCCTGGCAGTGTTCAAGGCCAGGTTGGACACAGGGGCTTGGAGCAAGCTGCTCTAGTGGAAGGTGTCCCTGCCTGTGGCAGGGGTTGGAACTCCATGAGCTTTAAGGTCCCTTCCAACCCAAACCAGTCTATGATTCTATGATTCTATGGTAAATGCCTGACCTTCAAAGATGTACTGGAACTTGTGCTGCTGGAGGCTGGCACTCATGGCTTCCTCGATAGCACTTATGTCCTTATTGAGCCGGACAACGAGGGGGTCATAGTCCATACTCTCCACGTTGGCAACGATGGCGTAGTTCCCTTGTTTAGCCAGTGGGATCAGGTAGTGGAAGCAATGAACTCTGCAAGACAGAAGAGAGAAATATTACAATGCATCAGCGCCACCGCTAAAGTATCAGCGGGTACGCAAAGTGTACCTTCCAAATTTCCTTCCAATGTTCAAGCTAGTAAAAAATAACATTGCATTTAAGCCTGGGTGAAATATCCCTTGCCTTCAAAGCGTAACTCAGGATCAGCACACTGAGACTGAGACACAGAGATTGAAAGCTCACACCAGACTGGCCTGAAGAACAGGGAGCTGTGTTGAGGTGGGAGAAGCTATGATAGGTATGTCCTGGCTTTCATGTCCCCTGTCCTCCTGGAAACCATCCTTGAGGTGGCTGTTACAAGCCAGTTCAGTTTAGTGCAATTCCAAGAGTAAAACATGGGATTATACTTTAGTGCCTGTTTCTATGTAACTGTACATAGGACTTTTTATAGGAAAATACTGCAACAGACTTAAGTAATCAAAAAGTCCATGGTTCTTTGCAGCAAAAGAAGTGGTTAATGATCTGAGTGTGTGCATTTCCTTTAAGAAAGCAGATCTCTCCATTACTGCAGGTGGTTGCAAACACAATGATGAATGTTGGGAAGCTCCTGCTTCACTGAGAATTTTCCTGGTTGGTAGCATCTCTCTCAATCCTTTCCACCTGCTGCATAGAGTAACATGCTTTGGTGTATTTAAGGCATCAAACAGGAGTTCCTGTTAGAAGCACTAGAGGAGATGGGCAACGGTTTGCTCTAAAGTGAATTGCATTTAGAATCATAGAGTTATAGAATGGTTTGGGTTGAAAGGACCTTAAAGCTCATCCAGTTCCAACCCCCTGTCATGAGCAGGGACACCTTCCACTAGAGCAGCTTGCTCCAAGCCCCTGTGTCCAACCTGGCCTTGAACACTGCCAGGGATGGGGCAGCCACAGCTTCTCTGGGCACCCTGTGCCAGCGCCTCAGCACCCTCACAATAAAGAGCTTCTGCCTTATCTCCAACCTGAACTTCCCCTGTTTAAGTTTGAACCCATCACCCCTTGTCCTATCACTCCAGTCCATGATGAAGAGCCCCTTTCCAGCATCCTTGTAGCCCCCTTCAGACACTTGGAAGCTGCTCTGAGGTCTCCACGCAGCTTCTCTTCTCCAGGCTCAACAGCCCCAGTGTTCTCAGCCTGTCTCCATACAGGAGCTTATCCAGTCCCTGATCATCCTTGTGGCCTGCTCTGGACTTGCTACAACAAAGCAATTTGTTCTTATTTCTCCTTAACCCAAGTGTGATGGAAAGCCAGAGAGGTCTGAGGCCAGAAACCCATCCAGCCTGGTGTCCATACCCCGAGTCTGGTTTACCTTTGGCATCACCTCCTATTATACACAGCTGGAAAGCTGCTCCATTTCCATATCTTACCAATCTTTCCCTGGAACCCTTCAAACCTCAGCTCATCTGTGATGCCTGCAATCAAGTGGCCACCAGATGATGGATAACAGGTTGAAGGACTGCTGACAATAACTAATGCCTGTTTGTTTTTAAAGCTGCATACTGACTTCACTAGAGCTCTGCCTGTGTACACAAGGACACAGTATAGCTTGGGATATGTCAGAGCAGAACAAACTCATGATCCATCAAATCTAAATGCCTGTTTCATGACATCCGCTTCTATTTGATGCTTCAGAGGAAAGGGGAGCAATGCAATACACCTGGCCCATAGGATACATAAGGGAAAATGTCCTCCCAGCTCCAGGGTGGGCAGCTGGCAGCATAAAGAAAGGGATTTGCTGCCTTTGATCTTTGAATGTGAAGGCAGAGACATCATAAAATTATCTATCCCTTTAAAAAAATCCAGCTGGTTTCCTGGTTTGTTACTATTTGAAGCAGGGAGAAAAGCTCCTATTTGCAATCCAAAGCACCATGGCTAATAAATGTGCAGAGACCTGCTAGGCTATTAAAACACCACTGTGCAGTTTTCTAAGGAGAAAGCCCCCTCAAACCACAGTATTCCTAGTCTCTGACACACAAGACACAGACCTCCCAAGGAAATCTCACTTTCAGTATCCTACCTCCATCCCACATTTGGCCATCCATGGCGATGGCGATGGCGATGGCGATGGGCTCTGGCACTTCTGGGATGACCTAGAGAACAGGTTGCCTGGAGAAGCTGTGGCAGTGTTCAAGGCCAGGTTGGACACAGGGGCTTGGAGCAAGCTGCTCTAGTGGAAGGTGTCCCTGCCCGTGGCAGGGGTTGGAACTGGATCAGCTTTAAGGTCCTTCCAACCCAAACAATTCTATGATGATTCTATGACCTTTGATGTTACAGCAGACAAGTATATCTGCCCCAGATGCCATAATAGGTATAATTTTAACCTAAAGCCTCCCGAGCTCACTCACAATCCCCAAATCCAGGGTTTTTACCTGACTTCCAAATGCAGAACCAGCAGGCAGCGGTCAGCCATCTCTTGGAAAGACCTGGCCAGCTCACTGAGGGTTTGCAGGATCTGTTCGGATGCAGGCAGGTGCTCCATACTGGCGTGGCTGTCCTGACCCGGAGACATGGCTAGCAAGAGAAGACAGTGACATACTTCATCAATACCACCCCCTTTTAGCAACCACAACATCTTGTCTTCTTCCATCCTAAATATGTGTGTTCTCTCTCACCTTTGGCTGAGCAATCACATCTATAATTTGGGAGTGTATGAGGCAACAAACTGCTTCTGCAATTGATTAAACTCCAAAGTGAATCTGAGAGGTTTAATCAACTACCAGCATACATTCGCTTGGGAAGGTATTGCTCTGTGATGAGTATTTCTGTAGCTGCAGAATCCAGGAACATTTATCTTGCTCTGCTTGGAGGGAGAAAACTGTGGCTTGGGAGTGAAAGCATGGCACCGACACGAAAGATGGTCTTTTTTGGTCACCATAGGCTTCCCTGTGCAATCTCAAGTGAATCTTTGCCTGCCCTCATCCCTTCAGAGGCATCTGGGAAGCTTTTTTCCTTCTTGTTAATAAAACACAGCTCTTTGGGCAGTAAAGCAATTGAAAACCAGGTAACACGTATGAGTTGGTCCTGGACCAACTGCTTCCCTCCCATTGAGACCTCTTTAAAAACCATCTTAAGTTTATCCCATCATCTCTTTTGGAGAGGTGTCAATGCAGATCTGTCTCTACAGCCTTCCTCCCTTATATTTCATCACAGTTACCTGAACCCTGAACCTTCTCCCCTGCAACATAAACTGCTGCCACTGGAGCTAAAGATGTAGTTTCAGTAACAAGAGTAGCACACTGTTATCATTCATTCCTCCCTAATTAGAGGAAGCATATCCCAAATATCTGAGTTCAAGTCCTCATTCAAGCAGCATTCAGTAATGACTTCCTGTGATTAGCAATGTTTGAAATCAGGCAGCCCCACTTAGATGACTTCCACTTGAATTAAATGATGGGATTGCAAAGGATCTCCTGGATCAAGTCAGTCCCTACAAGCCCTGTGTACCATGGCCTTGAGTATAAACTGGCATGTATTGAGTTGTTCAGATTTCTGCCCTTGCTGGCTCCTTCAGAACACCACTTCTCTAACAGTGAAGTTAAAATTTGGGATTGAATTCCCAGCCAAAACGTATTCACTGATGTTTCATATTTGTTTTTTCATTTGCCAACATTATTATTTGCCTTATGGAGTTCTCCATCCCTGGCACCTCTTCATAGAAACATTTAGGTTGGAAAAGACCCTTAAGACCATTGAGTCCAACTGTCAACCTGGCACTGCCAAGTCCACCACTAAACCATGTCATTAAGCACCACATCTACAGGTCTTTTAAATAACCTCCAGGGATAGCAGTTGCTTGACAAAAGCAACTCTCTGAACCCCTTCTGGTTTCAATTAGTTTGTCCTGAATATGATTAACCAGAGCCTTATGCTGGTGTCACAACGCGACTAGAGCTTTCCCCTGGGGAACACTCTTTTGCTCTCCAATATCTGCTGTTTTTCATGGTTACTTCACATTTCCAGCTCACAGTTGTTCTGTGATCAAGCTGGATAACAGAGGTATGTTATCTGCTGGCTTTAAGAACCATCTTTTCATCTCTTTTCTTGCATTAACATTCGTTACATGATAAACACTCAGCCAGACACCAATGCAGCTCTGCACAGAAAGGACCTGTACATCACCAAGGACAATAAACTTGCATTTTGATGGAGTCTGATTAAGTAAATGTCATTGCTGCTGTTTGCACAGCCAAAGACCAGCTTTGCAAGTGGAACCTACGCTGAGCTGTGGATTTGCTCCTAAAATTAAATACACCTTCGCATCTAGCCTGGAAAGAAAACGAGAAAGAGAACAAGGAGATAGAAAGACTCAATTTTGTGTGAAATAAATGGAAACAGAGGTAAACATACAAGACAGAACTGTACAATTAAAGGAGAGTGGCAATGCAGAAGGACTGCACGCAGCAAAGCGCCTGATTGTGCATCTAAATGTACTGTGGATTAAAGCAGAGAAAAGCATGCATGGATGAAGCCTTGTAAAACACAGCTCCTGGAAGTAGCCTCCTTGAGCAGCTCCTGCAATCACAGCTGGATTTATGAAGGGCTTTCTTTTAACCAAGGAGCATGGTAGAGAAATTCACAGCCTGGCAAATGCTGCTGAACACAATGAACTGGC
This sequence comes from Psittacula echo, assembly GCF_963264785.1. Taxonomy (NCBI): domain Eukaryota; kingdom Metazoa; phylum Chordata; class Aves; order Psittaciformes; family Psittacidae; genus Psittacula; species Psittacula echo. The sequence continues at coordinate 161,561,027 of NC_137735.1, forward strand.
CTGGGGCATAAAGGAGAAATAAAGAGGGAAATGAAGGCAACAATCCAGCCAGGAATAACACGGATGCCCCCTCCCAACACTTCTGCCAGCCTCTCTCTGCTCACTGGAGTCTCTCCCACAAAGAAAATGGAATTATCAGCAAGGGGGTGATGGGTTTATTTACACAGCTTCTTATTCCCAGATAACAGTGTTAAGAGATGACTCTCAGAAGGTGCTTTGGGAGAGCTGTTTGTGCAGCTGCACCCACCTTCCAGCTTCAAGACCTTCAAGCAACATTTACTTCCCTGGAGGGTGGCAGGGGTTTTGGCTCAGGATCCCATCAAAGGGTGCTATTTGGTCACAGCACAAAGCAGGAAACCTCACTTTTATTATGGGGGGGGGGAAACCCATCTATTTTTAGTAAGAAATCCTACATTTTGAGAAGTTTCTATCAGCCTCACTCCTGGAGATGGACTCTGCAAGAATTCTCTCTCTTTAGCAGTGCTGGGGCTGCAGCCTCTGGTTTGATAGTGCCAACTCACTGCAGCATTGCCTCCCTGCAAGCACTGGAGATGGATGGACCCATCATCCGAAACGCAAGAGTCAGCTCATTTCTGCGGTGAAGAGATACATGCACAATCTTTCCACTCTCCAGAATTCATTTACAGCAATTTAAGTGAAGCTGTAATTATATTTGTCAGTGAGGATAAGAGGAGGAGGGAGATGGGGACAATCTGCTCCTTATTTAAAGCCAGAGTGCTGAAGTCCTTCTGGGTATTCACAGCCCCCACAGCATGGAGGTGATGGTGTCCCTGCTCATGGCAGGGGGTTGGAACTCGACGATCTTAAGGTCCTTTCCAACTCAAACCATTCTGTGATTCTATGATGGCTTGGAGGATGCACACCAACTCCTATGCACAGTGAGGACACTGAAGTGTACTTTTGCTTTCTGAGATCAAAAGAAGCCTTTCAGAGCCCATCAATTTTGCCTTCTCCTTCGGACATCCACTTCACAGCCCACGAGAAAATCCCATTACTTTAAGTCTTGCTTAGGACAGTTTTACTCCATCATTCTTGGCAACACGAAGCCACAGAAAGACCTGTAGCAGCAAAAATTAATCAGAGCCTTAATTATGAAGGAGGCCTTGATTTCAATGTAATTTGGAGCTGGCTTTGGAGTTGGCCAGTTCTTTGGGCAAAGGGGTGAACGGGTAAGTGTCCTGCATTGTATGGATATTCAACACACCAGAGCATACTCTGAGCTGTCTACTGAAAAGGGAGATACCTCCAACTAAAATGCTGGAAAAGCAAACCAGCAGATCAACAGCCATCCACTCCTTCTTCCCCTTCTCCTACTTCATAACCCATTTACACCAAGCTAAACATGAGCTTTCCTCACCAACAGAATACCCAATAGGTAGGTAAGCAGTGGCCAACCTTGCTCCACTGGCCCTTATCATCACGCAACTCAACAGATGAATCTCATTTGTTTTAAGTGAGCTTCCTGTGCTGCTGGATAATAGTTATGGTTTGCTTGGGGTTTCTTCTAGCCTGCTGTAAGCACAGCCAAGGTATCTCCCACCAAGGAGAAGGAATGTTTCATTCCAGCAAACCTGAGAAAAATAAACTTAACGCACTTGTTGTCAGCACTGATTTCAATCATTCTGCAATAAAATGCAATGCTGGTGCCTCCAGACAGATTGTGCCTTGTAAATCAATGGATGTAAATTGCCAGACCTCTGGAATATTAAACAAAACCTGCCATGTTGCCCCTAAACAAACCTTGGAACCAATTGAGGTCTACAGCAGTGAGTCCTGCCTGCTCCCTGCTTGAGCACAGTGACCACAGACAGATCTGAATGATTTAACAGCACGAGGAGAAAAATCAATCTAAGGTTACAGGCTCTGCCTCAGCTCCAATGCAACCTGAACGTGAGAAATGAACCTCCAACATGCTCAGGCTTTCCATAGCGTATTTGCTTTACAGGGGAAAAGGGCAAAAATCCTTCTTATTTGGAATAGGGATGCAGTATGAAACACTTGCTGTGCCCCACAGATAGCATTAGGGACCAATTCACAGCTTTTAAAACTTTAATTTCTTACTCCCTTCCTCTCCAGAAAAGGAAACTCCAAATAGTTGCAAATACACACATGGAAAATGGAATCTATTACGGGTTAGGTGCTGGATTAGGCCTTTAGAGGCTCAAGGGTAACTCTTCTCTCTGTTGGAGACTTTGCTGGTGCTCTCATGCACTGCTTTCTCTCTCTATGCTTTAGTTCCCAGCATGCAAAACCTGGATAACATTGTTTTTATCCATCACCGCCTCTCAAGCTAAATTCTCCACATCTCCTGTTCCTACAGCTTCTAGCGTAACGAGGTGATGATGCCACTGGGAGATGAAATGACTACTCCAACACCAACAAGAAAGAAGGATATCTGGATATTTAAAGGAAAAAGCATTGGGTGAAGTTGGGAAGACTTAGATATGTGATTATATTGGGGTTTCTTTGTAGGAGATAGAGTATATCATACAGTGTGCACATTAGACGCAACAACAAGGACTTAGCTCCAAAGGAGGACTTGTGCCAGGTGAATTCCATCTTCGGAAGGCAAATAGCAGGAGGAAACTAATACTTTTTTAAACATGTCACCATTGCAAAAAAACCCTTTCTTTCTATTAAGCACCAGTCTGTTCATCTGGGCCAGAGCTGAGTAAAGGAAAGCTGCTGCTGTAGTGATGCTGGTGAGCAAGGGCTCTGGGAGGTGACAGGAACATCGCCAAGATGCACACAGCCCCACACTGTGCCCCAAGTGGCACAGGGCGTCACATCCATGTATGTATGGAGATGTATATATTATACAGAGATGTATACATATGCTGTATGGAGATAGCTGCATTTGGCTGCAGAGACATGTTAGAACCTGCAGCAGATTAAAAAGCCTGAAGAACCAAAGAGAACCGAACAAAGCAAATCAATGATTTCCTCTCAGTGGGAATAAATACCAGGACCCTTCTCCCAAGCCCTTTTTCTTTTCCTGCGTATCTTTCCTCCCACTTTGATCTCTTATCGCTCTCGAGATGCCATCCTGATTTCATTTGGAGTGTAAGCTCTCCTAGGAGCAGAGGTCTTCTCTTTTTATCCTCTTGCAAAGTGCTCTGCACACCTGCAGTGCTTGAGAAATAATGAACAACAACAACTATATGCAACCCATATGGCCACTTGGAACGGTTTCTGGCTGCCGGGGTATTATTTGAAGCTCTAAAGCATAGATCACTCACTGCCTACCTCTAAATTGCTCTGTTTGGGGATCTCAGAGCAGCAGCTTTGTCGAAAAGGACTGGAATGCGCCATAAAATCTGGAACTGGATTTTGATCCTCCTGAAGTTCATGAGATTCATTTCAGAGCTACAGGAATTCAGGAACCAAAGCTAGATTTTGGGTTTGACGTCCTCCCCCTTCCTTTTCACAAGTGTGAAACCTAAATTGTTCTCTTTATAGGTTTTAAATATGGAGAAAAATCAGTAAGAGCAGTGACACCTTCCAACACTTCCGAGATCACAGAATGGTTTGCCTTGGAAGGGACCTTTAAAGGTCATCAAGTCCAACCTTCAACCTTCCTCCTTGGCCCTGATCCCTGCAAAGCTCTGAGACATAGAGAACATTTATCACAGCTGATCATAGCAACTGATTGAGAAGCACAGTAAAGACCAGGTATTCCTGCTAAAACAAAACAAATACCAAGGAAAGACATACTTTAAGAGGTCGGGACCTTTCAAACAAGAGATGGGAGGATGGAATTACCTAAATACTCAGCACTGGTCCAGCTCACCTTTTACTGGGATCAATGGCAAGACCACTTCCTGGTGCTGAAGGGGCAAAGTTATGTCAGCACTCGAAGGACAAGAAGTAAAGAGAAAGTAAGCTCAGGGACAGCTTCTCATTAATAGTACTCACCGTAAATTCCTACTACTGAATTCTGTTCTCTAGTAGTGGCAACCGGGACTGTATGGGAAGATACTTAAGGAAGGGATTTTCTCTTGAGGTTCTAACAAGGATGGGGAAGGAAGGAGCACTTGTGGCCCGAACTTGTGAAAAGCAAGACAAAACTGAAAGCTGGCACCTTCCATGTGCTTCTGCCCTTCGCTTCATGTTAAAATTCATCAGTGCGAGAAGGGGACAAAGCAGCGTGGTGGAAAAAATCACTGCGGCCTCATTGGCGATGAGTGGTGATAAGCAGGCTGGGCTGCGGTGCCCATCAGTTCAGTAAACACTAATGATGAGGAGAGCACAGACTGTCACTGGTGATAAAGAACGGGCTAAACACTCTATTAGTTTTTCATTTTGTGAATTAATGTTTTCTGATGGCGTGTGTACACTCGCCACTTAATGAATTGTCTCGTTAGAGCTGCCCGCGGAGCTCCTCGTCTGCCTCTGCTGGCGGGCATAAATTTCACCAGGAAATTAGCACTTTGAAATAGGCAATAACTCCTCCAAAAGCGGTTTGTTTGCCATCACCTTCTGCAAACATGCAGCCTCAGAAAAGGGATAATCAGGAGGGACAAAAAGGTATCTCTGAGGGCAAAAAATTCTACTTCCATCATATGACAACCCGCTGGTTTGGTTGCTTAACACTTTCCTTTAAGCACTTTGTATTCAAGTGTGGAAAAGGCTTGGAAATCCCACCAGACCTCTTGGGTCATATATAAAACTCTGAAGAGCAGGGGTTTATTCACTGAATAAAGTGAAATTGTGCAGGTGGAGCTAGGAGTAGGAGAGTTATCACAATTGAAGACAATCAATATGGAACGATCAAAGAATCATAGAATGGTTTGGGTTGGAAAGGACCTTAAAGCTCATCCAGTTCCAGCCCCCTGCCACAGGCAGGGACACCTTCCACTAGAGCAGGTTGCTCCAAGCCCCTGTGTCCAACCTGGCCTTGAACACTGCCAGGGATGGGGCAGCCACAGCTTCTCTGGGCACCCTGTGCCAGCACCTCAGCATCCTCACAGGGAAGAGCTTCTGCCTTATCTCCAACCTGAACTTCCCCTGTTTCAGTTTGAACCCATCACCCCTTGTCCTGTCACTACAGTCCCTGATAAGGAGCCCCTCTCCAGCATCCTTGTAGCCCCCTTCAGACACTGGAAGCTGCTCTGAGGTCTCCACGCAGCCTTCTCTTCTCCAGGCTCAACAGCCCCAACTTTCTCAGCCTGTCTCCATATGGGAGCTGCTCCAGCCCCTGATCATCCTCGTGGCCTCCTCTGGACTTGTTCCAACAGCTCCATGTCCTTTTTATGTTGAGGACACCAGAACTGCACACAGTGCTGCAAGTGGGGTCTCACGGGAGCAGAGTAAAGGGGCAGGATCACCTCCTTCAACCTGCTGCTCACATGTCTTTCAATGCAGCCCATGGTACGATTGGTTTTCTGGCCTCAGGCGCACACTGAAGCTGGCTCATGTTAAGCTTCTCACCAACCAATACCCCCGAATCCTTCTTCACAGGGCTGCTCTGAATCACTTTGGAAAGTTCAAGATTTGCTGTTCTAGTTCTCGTCAACTACAAAACCTCCTCTATGTTAAATTTCTCTGTTTTCAGTTATTTATAATGTAACCTTCCCCTTCCCTACCCCCCCCCCAGAAATATTATTTCTTGGGCTGAATTCTATTATCTCAGATGTGACTTGATTTAAAAACCTTAGTAAAAAGCCATTCATCTGCTTTTGAGCTATGGAATGTATTTGTTTGCCTGTTTGGTGTTTCGCACCCTTCTCTGTGCTTGGTCAGCCAAAGCCAGCAATGTGCTTCATTTTCATTCGAGACAGAGCAAAAGAACAGCTCCGTAAAGTCAATGGAGACACTTCCATCAATCTACACAGAGCCAAAAATTCACCCTCAAAGAAATTTCTTTACCCATTTGTCACTGGTTTCAATAGGAGGAGAAGATAGTTTGAAAATTGTCAACATTATTCAAATTTAAACAGGGGAGATTTATATTGGATATAAGGAAGAAGTTCTTCCCTTCTCTGTGCCCAGCTGTGGCTGCCCCATCCCTGGCAGTGTTCAAGGCCAGGTTGGACACAGGGGCTTGGAGCAACCTGCTCTAGTGGAAGGTGTCCCTGCCCATGGCAGGGGTTGGAACTGGATGAGCTTTACGGTCCCTTCCAACCCAAACCAGTCCGGGATTCTATGATTTGTGAATGAATGAGCAAAAACAAGTGGAAGGAAAACAGAAACCAAGGCCAGTTGCTTTGTAGAAGGCACTGTGTCCTTACAGCCACGATGTTAGCTCAGTTGTTAATAAAGAATTCTTACAGCTTCAGAATGAACATAATGCGTGTATCATCAAATTAATCATATGTCAAGGATATCTGACTGGGAGCACATCAGCTCTGCCGTTAACTCACTGGTGAGCATCGAGCAGGAACGCTGGGCATTTGTGAAAACACATTGTGCGAATCAAGGCAGAGGGCAACAACAGACATTCATGCACCGGCTGCATGGAAGATTCTCCACACGGCTGTTAGGATGTGTCCTACATGAATTGAAATGATCTTTTGGCAGCTAAAAGAAGGAAGATAAGCTTTGGTCATGCACTTGGATTAATATTAACCCCCCCCAACCTACACTGAGCTGTCAACCTGCACATAAGGCTTCCTCAGAACTACTAAAGAAACATCAGTGATTTGTATAAGGACACTTACAAAGTAGCATAACTCACTCTTTAACTAAAAACTGAGGGATGAAGATGCTCTGTTAAGGGACTGGTCAACGAGGGTGATGCTCCAAACCATCTGAGATTCCATATAACTTCCCTTGCAAACAGAAGCATAAATTTAACCTTTTCATAGAATCATAGAATAGTTAGGGTTGGAAAGGACCTTAAGATCATCCAGTTCCAACCCCCTGCCATGGGCAGGGACACCCCACACTAAACCATGGCACCCAAGGCCTCATCCAACCTGGCCTTGAACACCGCCAGGGATGGAGCATTCACAACCTCCCTGGGCAACCCATTCCAGTGCCTCACCACCCTCACAGTAAAGAATTTCTTCCTTATATCCAATCTAAACTTCCCCTGTTTCAGTTTGAACCCGTTACCCCTTGTCCTGTCACTACAGTCCCTGATGAAGAGTCCATCCCCAGCATCCTTGTAGGCCCCCTTTCAGATACTGGAAGGCTGCTATGAGGTCTCCACGCAGCCTTCTCTTCTCCAGGCTCAACAGCCCCAGCTTTCTCAGCCTGTCTCCATACGGGAGCTGCTCCAGCCCCTGATCATCCTCGTGGCCTCCTCTGGACTTGTTCCAACAGTTCCATGTCCTCTTTATGTTGAGGACACCAGAACTGCACACAATGCTCCAAGTGAGGTCTCACGAGAGCAGAGTAAAGGGACAGGATCACCTCCTTTGACCTGCTGGTCACGCTCCTCTTGATGCAGCCCAGGATACGGTTGCTTTCTGGGCTGCGAGCGCACACTGCAGCCGGCTCATGTTCAGTTTCTCATCAACCAACACCCCCAAGTCCTTCTCTGCAGGGCTGCTCTGAATCTTTTCTTTGCCCAACCTGTAGCTGTTCCTTTCTCTCCTCAGAGAGATTGAGCTGCACCTTGCCAATAAATGCCATCAAAACATCACTGCAAAATATCCTGGGTAGAAGATGTCCTGAGAGGGATCCATTTCTAAAAGGACCTTCAACCTCCCAGTCTATTGTACTCACTGCAAGGGCAAGGAACAGAACTACTGGTCAATGGGTGTCCTGATGCCCAAGAGCAAAACTGCTCTTCTTTGCACAAAGCAGGGACAAGGTGAAGAAAGTGTAATGAAGATCAATGCAATTAAGAAATACATTGAGGATCCTTTATTTTTTGGCTGTTGACAATTACAGATAGAAGTGTTTTGGGAGCTGTTTGCGTTTAAGATTGGTTTGCAATGCAAGAGGAGCAGCAGCAGCGAGGCCTGTGCTGGACGACAAACAAGAATGAATCAGTGCTGTCCAGGAGGATACAGAGAAAGGTGTAAATACGAATATCTATGGGAACTACAAAGGGTTTTCAAATGTAGGCTGAAGAATGGGAAACACACAGAATCCACTCACAGGAAAAAAGAGAAGCACAAAGACAACCTTAACATCAGCAGGAACATTGGTTATGTTTTGCAACAGCTACATCAGACTCATAGTTTGATTTCTCTACTATTCCTGCTTATTTAAGAGTCATTTCTCCCGAATTCCATACAAATACAAGTGCTGGTTAGGTCAGAATGATCCTGTAGTCCATGCATCATGGCAAAGTGACCCGCTGCTGATGGCAATGACTGACCATGCTTTTTAGTCCTGTCACTTAGTTTTGAAGATGATCTTGCCCCTTCCACAGTATAATAAAGCTGTCACCTCTAACAAACCCAGGAGAAGCAGGCGGACTGACTGTTACTAATCTTTGACACCAATGAGTTGTTTTCTTCAGAAGAGATAAACAGATCCTAATGCATTGAACCAACTGGAGTGAACCGCAGGCTGGTTAGAGTTATTTCCACATAGCCTTGATTTGCTGGTGCTACTCATGGAGATCCTCACTGTAAAATAGGCTAATTAGGTTACTTATTTACATGACAATCCCCTGCCTTTAAGGTTGGTGGGTGGGAAGGAAGAAAGATGGAACAAGAATAATTAGTGCAATCACGATGGTAAGCTAAGTGCTGACCCCACAGCACCAGGTCAATAGTGGGACAGCATCACAGTGGTGCACCTATAGTGTGAGATAAAGAACCATGAACGCTGAGTATCCGGGTCAGAAAAACAACATCTCATTCTCTAACCATTAAATATTTGATGTAAAGCATTGAGGCTGGGGAAATCTGCAACCACTAATCCATAAGAACAGCTTCACTGCAGACATTCAAGGGGAAAAAAAGGCCCTGAAAGGCACTAGATCACTCTGACAAGAAAACAAGAGCTTTTAGTTGGCTGATGACTGTGTTTCATTCCCTGAGATCCAGCAAAGCAGACCCATATTTAAACCATGGAATTTTATCACCAAAGTTACAGAGCAAGCAAAAGAATCTCTGAATACTCAGGTTTACCAAAGCAACCCTTTCGTCTTCATGAGGTCAGCAGTTCCCTGTTGGTCTTGAAGGTTAGTCTTAACACTTTGCTGTTCCCAGCAAATTTTCCATGGGTTTTAGTCCCCAAAAAAGCCAACACAGCTCAGATGGTACCAGCAGGACTCCTGTCCGCTGCCTGAATTGCTCTGCTCAGCTCTTGGTCAGCTTCAGATGGTGATAACAGACCAACAGACACAGCTTCGCTTTCAAATCCAAGACAATTTTGCTGAATTGACACGTAGAGGGGTAATAATCCCATTTCGATGTTCAATCAATCCATTCAATCCACACGCTCTTTGGGTGAAAACACATCCATAGTGTTGCTGATAGCCCCTGGAGTCACTGATAAACGGCTCATAAATGCTCTGTGTCAGGATGGACACTTAATATTTCCTCTCCAAATGTCTTTTGAAATGCTTCTTTGCTCTAGACACTGGATCCCCCATTACGCTTTTACCATTCAGCATAGAGAAACTCCAAGTGATGTGATGTATCTGCTGAATCCAAGGTCTAAATATTAGCTAGGAGTCTGCAACCTGTTTGTAGCAGCTTTCTGCAAGTGTAGGTACATCTGTAGCTTCTATTAAAACTACCAATGGTGATTTATTAGCATGTGATGGTTTGGCCTTAACAGATGCACATTTTACAGTGGCTGAGGTTGGCAAAGCTCTCCTGTCTGTGCTCAAGGGGAAACCCATGACTCGAGGCATGTATCTCGGTTCTTGACTAAGTACCAGCTCCAGGCATGCTGTGGACAACAGTGCAGCAATAAGGAGATGACACTGGTCATCTCTGCAGCATGATGATGCAGAGATGTCAGCAAAGAACAGGTTGAGCTGTGTGGATATGAGTCATAGTGATGCGCATAAGATGCCTAAGAAGACCTTTTCCTTTTGGTTTCCTCTGGTTCTCCTCTGAATCACCTAGATCAGAATGAAGATGTCCCACACCATTTTGAATCAGCTGTTCCCAGGCAAAATGAATACACTTGACCTAGGTGCAGGGCTTGACAACTCGATCTTATTGCAGGACTATCTATAGTCTTGTGGTCAGCTCAGGGCATGAGACACCAACAGGGCCGTAGACACCAACTGGTTAAACATGATACTGATCCAACAGTCTGCAAGGCAAAGGTGGAAAGGGATCACCCCAGGACACCAGATCTCTGTTCAGATATGTGCACAGCTTTGAGATGAAAAAAGATATTATGGATAATCATATTATGAAGGTTCAGAACACTTGGGAAGGGGATGTGACCACGTTTTGGACATCTGCAGAAGAACACCAGCTGTTCAGTTACTGGAACAGCAAAGAAAAGTACTGGAAAAAGAGATTGCTTAAGAAGCTAAAATAGAAAGCTGTCATTTAGATGAACTGTCGTGGTTTAAACTCAGTCAGACACGAAGTCTCGTTCGCTCACTCCCCCCAGTTCCTCCCCCCCGTGCTCCCGGAGGGATGGAGAGAATGGAAAGAATGTAACTCCCATGGGTTGAGATAAGAGCAGTCCAGTAACTAAGGTATAACACAAACCACTGCTGCTACCACCAATAATAATAATGATAAGGGAAATAACAAGGGAAGATATTACAACCACTCACCACCCGCCGACCGATACCCAGCCTGACCGAGCAGTGACTGAGCTCTGTCAGGTAACTGCCCCCAGTTTATATAGTGGGCATGATGTGCTGTGCTATGGAATACCTCTTTGGTTAGTTTGGGTCAGGTGTCCTGTCCCTGCTTCCTCCCGGCTTCCCCTCCTCCTGGCAGAGCATGAGACTCACAAAGGCCTTGGTCAGACTAAACATTACTGAGCAACAACTGAAAGCATCGGTGTTATCAGCACTGTTCCCAGGCTGAAAGTCAAAACCACAGCACTGCACCAGCTACTAAGAAGGAGAAAAATGACTGCTACTGCTGAACCCAGGACACTAAGTTATACCGAAGCAACAGGTATTCATCAAATAATATAAGCACTCAAGATTTACCTTCATAAGTTATTGGCAGACGTTTTGCATTTGTTAGAAATGTGCAGCTTTTTCTGGTTTAGAAAGAAATGTACCTTTGTGGCAATAACAAAGCATCAGAATTCGCTAAGTCCTTCTCCCGCATGAGGTCAGGCACATGTTGATCATCTTTAATCTGGCTTTTAAATAAGGTTCTCTATTAATAGATCCCTACAAATAAAAGTTCCCCGTGAGCAATCAATACGGCAAGATGTGTTACAAGTTCAGTGACAGTCAAGAAAGAATAAGCTCCAACTTGAGAGAAATACAGCCCCATTTAAGAGCTAAATTCAGTTCATTAGAAACACCAGGGTTAAACACAAAGACCCGCCTGAGTTCACCACTGCTGTGTGGCCTGACTACGAAATGAAAGGCATCAATTTTACCACCGCATCGGGCTTGATTTTCATTTGTACTCAGACCCCTTTACACCACTGTGTCAGCAGAAAGGGGCCTGAAAGTGCCTGTAAATTATAGCTCCTTTACTCTGGCAGAGTGGTATAAAGGGGCTCTGCCATCAATTTTCAAAGGCATAGCTTTCTCGAGTGGTGCAGGATGCTTTCTATTAGCCATCAAAGCCTATTGCAGGACCAGGGGGCTTAGAGAGCAAGGGAAAAAGGGAGGCTGACCCTCTGGTGCAAAGTGGTCCAGAATAGTCTTGATCCTGTAATGGCCTTCACTAACCTTTTGAAAGTATTTTGAGATGTATGGCTGGAAAATGTGATGCAAATGCTGGGGATTATCATTAACAAGAGCCGAGCAGTGACAGCGCTGCAGGATTTGGTGAAAAGCTGTAGCACAAACCCTTATAGCTCCCTCCCCTGCCTTTGATTGAAGTCCTAGCTTACCCAAACTGCTGCAAACCTGGAGGGGAAGTGCTGCCCACCTGCAGAAGAAGTGGTGAAGGCATCTTCCACACACTGCCCTTTCACTTTGGGGTGAAAGCACCCATGAACAGGAGAGTGCCTCACCACCCTCACAGGGAAGAACTTCCTCCTTAGATCTACCTGAAGTTCCCTTGTTTCAGTTTGAACCCATCACCCCTTGTCCTATCACTCCAGTCCATGATGAAGAGCCCCTCTCCAGCATCCTTGTAGCCCTCTTCAGACACTGGAAGCTGCTCTGAGGTCTCCACGCAGCTTCCCTTTTCCAGGCTGAACAGCCCCAATGTTTTCAGCCTGTCTTCAGCCTTTCTCAGCCTGTGAAATGGGGAGGAAGCCACGTTCTCCCAAGGGTCTGGGCAAACCCCAGCTTTGGAAAAGAAGTGTGGCATTCCCACACTTCCCATTACACCCACATGCAGCTGGATTAACCCAGTACAGGAATTAACTCCGTGTCTAATGCAAATCACTGGAGTGGGGTACCCACCTCTGCCAGTAAGAAAACGCAATTCACGTCCGTGGAGTGCCAAGCAGGTAGAGGAAAAATGGCTTCATCCTGTTTGTTCTGCTGTGGATCCAGCAGAGTTAAGATGTTGGACCTGGATGATTTTTAAGGTCCCTTCTAATCCAAACCATTCTATGGCTCTATGTCCTCAAGGGCATGGGTGTCCCAGCGAGGGAGGGAGTCCTCGGAGAAGGTCTCCCATGCATCTACTCTAATACTGGGCCGCTTTCCCCATACGTAGGCAGGGTTGAGCTGCAGAGGTTAACTCCAAATGTGCACTCTCAGTTCTTGAGAGTTCACCTTCTAGTTCTGCCACTGCAGACACAGGGTCAGCCTGGCATCTATGTGAAACACGGTCTGCGTTGAAGATCTTGACTCTTGGCTCCTGAAGGAATCTTTGCCCTACTGCCAACTTCCAAAGGACACTAGGGGACAGGGAGCAGCTGGTATTGAAAAGTCAAGAGCTTCCACCACTGTCAAAGAACTCATCAGTTTAAGTCTGGTTTTAGAATCAGTATGTTTTGAATTCTTCACGTTTTTGAGGCTTTTCTCCAAGGAAAAGGGAAAGCATCCATGTATGTATGTGGTTTTCAGTAAGATCCTCACCCAACTGCATGAATCCAGGACCTGGGGTAGTACAAAAAGCCAACAAACAGCCCACAGTAAGAACACTCTGAGGTTTTTATCCATTTCTGCCTTGCTTTCAGTATCCTCCTGATCCAAAGCTTTCTCTAAGGGGGCTCCTTGATGCATCTTCCTACTTTGACTAAATATTGAGCCTCAGGATCACTTTCTAAAGAGATTTTCTTCTTGTGGAGAAAGTAATGACAGGAAAGGAGATGCCTTTCGTGAGGGTACTGCCAGAGTTCTGCTTTTCTAGATAAAACTGTTAAGGTACTAAAATGGTCTTCTTTATTAAGGATAAGAAAGAAGGGACACAGTGAAAGTGGCCGTGATACACTAAGCAAACCTTCGGGTGGACGGAAGAACACCTACTTCTCTATAAATGTATGTGGACACACGGCACATGGACCAAAACTTTACTTCCAATAAGTCATCTAGAAGAGAAAGCCAAACCTGCTTTATGGGTGCTCTATGAGAAAGTAATTTCAAACCCCACATTTAAGCCAGTCAGTTGTTAATGCTGACTACAAGGATCTGAAGTCAGGGGATGCCAAGAGCTGGCTGGATTTAAAAGGGTAGCTGCAACTCCGTAAGCTAATGGCTAATCTTTCATCTTCCTACCTACACACAGCATGCAACCATCTTAAAAATGTAAAGCTCGTCCCAGCTCCTTCATCGTGCATAATAATTCCTTCTTTGTTAAATATTCAAAGGGCTTCAGAAGGCTGAAGCTCTGGCAAGGGAAAAGGATGACTTTATGTTCTATCAGCATACGACAAGGCAGAGAAGCAGGAGAGGAAGAGAAGAGGAAACCCTACTTCCACTTTTGATATAAAACCTATTTAAAATTTACTTGACTTCCTCAGTTAATTCATCTTCTTCCAGCAACTTTAATCCTTAAATGGTTACTGTTAAAAAGAAGTTTGTATTCCCTCAAAAGACAAGAGCAAAAGAAAATGACTTTGTCATATCTGACTGGTTCAGAAAATACAAAATCCAATTCTGAAGGAGTGCAGATAAGGGAAGAGCTATGGAAGAGCCATCAGCTTAGCAAACACTAAATAATGAAGAATGCAGAGACTGCCCAGCATGATAAAGCACTCTATTAGCAAGACTGTTTTTAAAGGAGTGATAATTGTGGCACAGCCACAGCAAAAGGTTATTGAATTTTTATCTCTAGGAAGGGGCTTTTCATAGCCTAACCAAAAAGCCACCAACAGGTAGTCCTCTTCTCAGCATTGCCCAAACCATGTCCATACCTGCCCAATTCCACTGGGTGGTTTCTGAATACTTATAGCTGTTCCTATAAATCACAGAATCACAGAATGCTTTGGACAGGAAAGGGCCATAAGATCATCCAGCTCCAACCCCCTGCCACGAGCAGGGACACCTTCCACTAGAGCAGGTTGCTCCAAGCCCCTGTGTCCAACCTGGCCTTGAACACTGCCAGGGATGGGGCAGCCACAGCTTCTCTGGGCACCCTGTGCCAGTGCCTCAGCACCCTCACAGGGAAGAGCTTCTGCCTTATCTCCAACCTGAACTTCCCCTGTTTCAGTTTGAACCCATCACCCCTTGTCCTATTGCTAAAGTCCCTGATGAAGAGTCCCTCTCCCTCATCTTTGCCCATTTGCAGCCAAGGAAGCTTTGCTGGAAAAGCTACCAATTTTCTCCCAGGAGGGAATACAGGAACACCACCACCATGTTATGGACTTGTTGAAGAAGATGGTATTTCTGGCACTGCATCAAAAATCCTGGTCTCAGCCACTCACTAAGTGCTTTGATGGTGCCCTGAGTGAGATCAAGATGTAATCTCACGTTGCTGGGCCAGAAAACAGAAATGATCAAAGACCTGTATGTGTGCTCTCATGATGCATCGGGCCAACATGTGGTATGCATGGAAGATAAACCTTGACCACTGCTAACAGCAATGAGATTACTCCTCTTGTTCAAGCACAGAGACTTCAACACAGCATCTAGTCCAAGAAGAGAAAAAGCAGAAGACAGAGTTCCTCGAAGGAATACAACAAGTGCTGTTCACTCAAAGTCAGCTACCCAAAAACTGAGCTGTGTGACCAACAGCAAATTGACTTGTGCATGAGAACCACTGATTCCAGCTGATTTGAACTGGAATGCTTGGCTTTCACGTGGACATGTCTTAATGTCAAAGTTACTGATGCTGAAATGACAAAGCTGGCTGCACCTATGGCGATCTGAATCCAAACCTGGTGAGCTTCAGTGTGTAGCAGAAACCCCCTTATTTAGCTTAGCTTTCGGTCAGTCATTCCCCTTCCTCCTTCCCCCTTATGCTCACTGCTGTGGCTTTCAGCAATGATGCTCAGATATTCAGATGATCAAATGACAACAGAAAAGAACAGAATAACTCAGATGACAGTTGAGTGTTAAGGAATTAACATTGTCTGAATCTTTGGAACAATAGGTAGCTCCCATTTTAACACGTCCCGGCTCAGTCTAAGCACATTTCACATTGCTCTTCTCCTCCTGCCCAAGTGGGATGGAAAGAGACATCGTATCTCATTTTTCCTCTGCTGTTCATTCTTATTCTTCCCCAAAAGAATCACACTCCCCTCTGTATCGCTGGAGCTTGCTGGATTTGTAAATACATCTGAATTATTCCACCACCTCTGCCCCATGGCATCTCTTTTTACCTCTCTCATATAGATTGCAGTCAGCTCTATTGATGTTCCATTTATGAAATACACTCCACCAGGTTTCATTTACAACCAGGAGTTCAAGAGCCTCTAACATTTTCCAACACTCCTCGTTCTTCCTCTTGTTTCAGATCCTCCTGACATTTGTGTGCAGGTATTTTAGCGCATTGGTATAAAGTTATTACAAAGGAAGATGAATTTTTATTGTCAGGAGGACGCTGCCAAGTGAAATACTACACTTTGTAGTTTTATGTTTATTCACTGCTCCGTGTAATGTCCGCCCAGAAAGCTGAAAGTCAGGCTCATGCCCTTTAATGGTTGGAAAATACTGTTAAATAATCTAAGTTTCAACTAGAAGTGAAACTATAAATGATGCTTTGATTTTTAACAGCTTCTGACTGTTAGAGCACAACTCCTCAGCCCCAAGAACACCCCCAGAAATTAAAGTGCTCTGAATAAATATCTGGCTACTGAACACTGATTGCATTTTCCATTGGGTTTGGGTTCCTTTTGTTTCAAAAAGATCTCACCCTGTGAGAGCAGAGGTCATTCACGCATTGAGAACTCAAAGTATGGGTTACAGGAATGTTAAAGCTACCTGTAGTATTTTGGGTCTTTAACTATTACCTGGTGGGATAACCTTCATTATCCTTCTGGATCCCAATGAACTGATGGTGGACAGGTGGAATAAAAAGTTCAGAGGTCCTGCTCTAGAGCAGAGTTATGAGCCACAGTAAGGACTGTCAGTCAACCAGAGATGCACTGCTGTCAAGGGAGACTGTTCCAGGTTGGATGGGGCTTGGAGCAACCTGCTCTAGTGGAAGGTGTCCCTGCCCGTGGCAGGGGTTGGAACTGGAGTTTTAAAGTTCATTCCCACCCAAACCAATCTATGATTCTATGATAATAACTTTTACAGAGATACAACACTATTACTTCATTTAGCACCTACAAATATCCCAGAAAATAAGGCTGAGGTGATTTTCAATGCCAAATTTCTGTAGGAGCTCAGAAGATCTGGCTGCTCACAGTCCTGCTCCTCTGTGGGTACCTTCCCCTAGGACCCTGCTCTGTATTTACATGACAAAGTGCAGAAATGCCATGTATCCTCACTACACCCCCATGTATCCTGGGACTCACCAAGTTGTGTGGACTTTTATATGCAATGTTTTTCATAGAATCATAGAATAGTTTGGGTTGGAAGGGACCATCTAGTCCAACCCCACTGCAATAAGAAGGGACATCTTCAACTAGATGAGGTTGAAGCACCACACTCAGCCTGGCCCTGAATGTCTCCAGGGATGGCACATCTATCACCTCTCTGGGCAACCTTTTCTTCTCTGCTCCTCGTTGACAACACAGTGTAGATGCCTCCTCCCACACTCGAGGCAGCTGCATTTAATATAACCCCCAGACAACAGTGGGTGTTCAGTATTTGTAAAACACATACTGTTTTACTACAGGGATCTCCGGCAGTATGAATTGCTCTAACAAATGCACAGCCACCTCCTCGGGGTCTGTCTGTGACCCAGGACAGCTCTTGGGAATGGCTCAGTAGGCAGGTGAGACTCAAACCTTTGTCCTAGCAGAAGCTTAATCCCAGGTCAGCTGAGCTTTAGGTGGCTCATTGTAAGTTACTAACAGTGGCAAGGTGGAAAAGCAGCAGAGCTGAGGTCTGTTTATGCTGAGCTTTACTGCTGGGGCACAGCTACAGCCCCCTTTGAATGTGACCCTGTGCAGACAACGCCAGTGACAGCAATAAGAGAAGCAGCACTAATCACATCTCTAGCACCTTCCAGACAGAGAAAAATCACTACTCTCTGGGGAAAGGAACAAAAGCTGAAGCACAGAGAAGTGAAACCATCTCACAAAGGTAATGCAGGCAATCTCTGATGGCCACAAGCATCTCCAGGCTCCTCTGTCTCTGCTCTCCTGGCACTTTGCTTCACGAAGGGCTGCTTCTGCTTTTGCATCAGTGCCCCAGTGACATGCACATGAGGGCATTCCTCCTTAAAAGCTGTGCAGTTCTCTTTTGAATGTATAATACACATCTATTTTTAAATATTCAGTGATCTAGCGATGCTTTAAAGGAAATGAAACCTGTCTCAACACTGATACCTGCTCCTGTGCAGAGACAGCTGAAAAGCTCAAGCTCTGAAAGCCCCTTCACAGCTTATGCTAGAAGTGATGCTCCTGGCACCCTCACGTGGTGCCCAGCACAGGCTGAGCAGATGCCACACCGCAGCATTCACCAGGAAGAAAGAGATGAAGCTGCTTTGTTTTCTGCTTCCCTCTGACATAAACCTGCTTTGAAATCAAGAACAAAAGATGCCCACTCCTGCTCAAATCATGTATTTATGCAAAATTTTTTCCATTTCTAAGACAAAGGTTCTCCTATGGGAGCTACTTACTCTGGGAGGCTGAGAGGCTGGTGAAGGCTGCCTTGGTACGACCTGCTAACCACTCCAGGCTCTCATGCATGTTGGCCAAGGCCTTCAGGTCGCTGACGTCCCGCAGGATCTCCTGCTGAGGGATGAGTTTATCTCCCAGGTTGCCAATGAGAACTTCTGACTCTTTGCCAAAAGCAGCCCTGAAATGCAAAGCAAAGCCAACGTCAGAAATGCAGCACAGGACAGCAAGAGGAAGACATCAGTTACACCATGGAGAAGGTCCAACCGGCAAATGTAGAACTGTGGCAGTGTGGGGTCTCAAGAACATTGGCTGGAGGAGTTTTTGAAGTCTTGCTACAGTGAATGACACCTCTTTCACAGGCAGGTTATTTTCTATCCTTCTCCCTGCATTTACAATCTCTGACTTATTCCTCATAGTTACAAACTTCATCCCAATCAACTCCCACACTTCTTCCTCTCCACCCAGCATTTACACCTTGGTGAGACATGCAGGTGCTTTCCTTGTCTCCCTGATGTATGTATCAATCACACACAGCACTCTTCGTCTTTCCTTTTAGATCAGCTCTTCCAATCCTGATCCAGGTTTTTTCACACATCTATCTAAAGAAATCTCCTGTGAAACCTTATGACAAAGTGACATATCAGTCCATGCGTTATTTTACTTGCAGATAGCACCTAAGGGAAAAATGATGACCAAGACAAACGTGTTCACCGCCCCAAAAGCTGCAAAAAGTTCGTTGAAGGTGTATAACTGCTCACTCCATTGTCACGTTCCACCTTTTGCATTCAGATGTGGCTTTCCCACTACTTGTCTCCACGAAGAGCATGTTTTGTTATGTCCCATTTCTATAGCACACGTTCTCATTGGGTTTGCAGGTAAAGGAGGGGAAACCAGCAGGACTTTTTGTGTACCCTTAGGATGGAGAAAATCAGGACATGCTTCCCACATCTAATTAGTAACAGCTCCTGCCTGAAACCAAGTGCATTCATTGAAAGACTGTAAGTGAGAGCACATTCACCGGGGTCCTCAGTATCCTTGTCCCATCATTAGTTGCTCTTTTTGTTACGTATTTACATTCCACTTCCATTCAACTTCGCAAATCTCCACTTCCTGTCATTAGCTCCTTTATGAACTCACAATGAGGAATCATGCTGCCGAGCATAATAGCTGCAACGAGCTGCAGCAAAATAATCCCATCAGTGGCATTTTATGCACTATCTAAGCAGTTTTAGTGCCACCGTCTCCCTAGATTTGTGGGACTTGAGGAGGAAAAAAAGAGAAAGAGAGAAGAACAACCCTGAAATGGTTTTAAATTGCTCAGTTGAATTCATTAAAGGCAAACGTAAAAATAGCCTTCATTAAAAAAATCTCTTGGAGGATTTTCTTCTGCTTGACAATAGAAAATACACTGCCTTAGGCTGTATCCTGCGTACTGTGGTTTGGGAGGAATCCTTATCTGTTAGCTATGTCTGGGGACTGAGACACAGGATCCAGTGAACTATGACAGTGGTAATTCAGCTATTCCTGGGGTTAGTTTTGATCCATTCTAGCTATTGGAAATATGCTAAATCCTTTCTGAACTGCAGGAAAGCTCTTCGCAAGCTTCCCTGACCAAGCATTTCTTAGGCAGGCATAAAAGGATACAAATACTTATCCAAAATCCAAATAGGTGTTTGAAGGGGAGTACAAGGCTGAAGTGGGGGGACAAGCTCATAGCTGGGGTAGACCATTGTTTTTTGGGTAAAGCATGACCAATGGAGTCCTGCGCCCAGCTCTGTGGCAACAGCACAAGAGGGACGTGGAGCTGTTGGAGCGAGTGCAGAGGAGGCCATGGAGATGCTGCGAGGGCTGGAGCAGCTCTGCTCTGGAGCCAGGCTGAGAGAGCTGGGCTGGGTCAGCCTGGAGAAGAGAAGGCTCCTGAAGGGGAGACCTTAGAGCAGCTCCAGTGCCTAAAGGGGCTACAGGAAACCTGGAGAAGGGCTTGGGACAAGGGCCTGTAGGGACAGGACAAGGGGAATGGCTTTAACCTGCCAGAGGGGAGACTGAGATGAGCTCTTAGGCAGAAGCTCTTCCCTGTGAGGGTGCTGAGGCGCTGGCCCAGGGTGCCCAGAGAAGCTGTGGCTGCCCCATCCCTGGCAGTGTTCAAGGCCAGGTTGGACACAGGGGCTTGGAGCAAGCTGCTCCAGTGGAAGGTGTCCCTGCCCATGGCAGGGGTTGGAATTGGATGAGCTTTAAGGTCCCTTCCAACCCAAACCAGTCTGGGATCCTATGACTCTTTAAAGTAAAACACGTTATTGCCTTCTACAGCAACCACAGAACACATCACTTAACTCTACCCACCTACAAACACTCAGATACAATCATCCGCTCCTGTGGAGCAGAAGACATTTCATAGATATGCTTTCTTCCCTCCAACCAAAGCACTCCTGTTAACTTAGACTACCAAATCCCACTGGCAACTGCATAAATCACTTGGAAATGTAAGAAATGAAACGTGATGAATTTCTACCTTCGTTAACACGGCCTCCCAATACAAAGTGCCACAGAAAAGGCACTTTTAATGGAAAACACCATTTGAGAGCTGTTAAATGAGGAGTCACTACCACACTGCTGCCCACAACCACAATTACCAATTCATTCTGATCACAGGGACAACTCTTCTGCCTTGCCACATGCAAAGCAAAACAGTTTTGGCACCGCTTTGGACAGATAGCCTGGGCATGAATAATGCAGTGCTTTCAGGAAGGCTGGGAAAAATCTGTATCCTACAAACCATGGTGCATTTCCTAGTTTTGTTCCTCTTAGGAATACAAATAAGGTTTTCTAGGGGAAGCTGTACTCTTTAAATGCTGTCGAGAACAATGTGATTCTGCCCCTCGCTCTAAACCAACAGAAGCTGGTATCCAAAGGGCAGCAAATGTATTTGTTTTCTTTAATATATATCCTTGACTGCAGAAACCCCAATTTACAAACCGAAACCTGTAATAGAGACAACCTTCAGCAAGCAGCTCCCTTTTAGAAGATACCTATAAAGAGTTCTAGCAGATGCCTCTCGTATCAGTTTAAACCTGCTGTTAGCAAACATCTCCCTGAAGCTAGTTTTTGCTGGTGTTCTGATGCCTGCTTGAGAGAATATTCACTACAGGCCTTTGTCTTTATAAAGTTTGCAAGGCTACACTCAACAGAAGGATATAACCCCCCCAAATCAACTGAATATCCAACCTTAGCTCTGCTTTTTTGAATACCTGCCTTAAACCAGCACCTTCAAGCCTTTGATTCCCATAGCTTCTCAGCCAATGCTTGTCACGTTTGTGTCTGTATGCGTGCATCTAACGCAGAGCCAGCACGTACGCAGAGATGTGCAGCCACCTTCTGCATGTGATTGATGAGGTTTTGATATTACCATGGGTACCCTGGGCTTGAATTACCACGGCTTTGAGAATGCCAATCTCATCCTGCCTTAGGCAGGAAGTTTGCTTTGGACTTTGCCGAAGTGTCTGGGAAAACAAAAGACGCTGCAGCTCTTGGTGAGCACCCCAAGATGGGCATTTCCAGCCCCAGAGATGATGTATTTGATAAAGTGAGAAAACCTCGTTATCAGGTGGTTCATAACAGAGTGTTTTACAGGCCTGTACCAAAAGACAACGCTCTTCTCTCCAGCGATTAATTCAGCTGTGCATATACCCATTCTCAAGATGGAGATTAATGCTGCAGATGAACTGCACTGCAAATAAAGCAGATTCAAGTGCCTTTCTCCACTGTCCAGCTGTTTCTTTGTGGGAGCTCACTCCTCCTCACACTGATACTGATGGTGCTGCCACATCGCTTCATTGCCCTTTAGTCTCGATCCCCATGGGATCTGTGTGCACTGCAATTGGGTTCTTTGTTAAATCTCTGCTTTGTCAAAGCAAGCTGACTGCTCTAGCTTAATCCTCGGATTAACAAAGCATCTAATTTTGTTTCCCTTTGTTAAACCATCCTAATTTATCTTGTTTTTTAACTTTCCAAGCATAGTGACCAGCAATACTTCAGCTTTAGATCCACCCTGTTCTCGTGGATACTGTACAGGATGCATAGCACATCCTTGACATGGGACCAGCAGGTATGGGAAACGGGTGTACTGGTTCCCCAAAGAAGTTTCCTGCAGGGAGACCACCTTCCCCCTCCTCTCCTCCAGCACCCAAGAGCAGTGGTGATACTAACAGCAAAGGGCTGTTAATACAATTAAACAATTCACTGAGCAAAACCGCTGGAAATAGAATCATAGAAGCATAGAATCAACTGGGTTGGAAAAGACCTTCAAGATCATCAAGTCCAACTGTTCCCCCAGGACTGACAAGGTCCCCACTAACCCATGTCACTAAGGGCCTCAACAGAGGGACTGATGACAATATACAAGGCTTTTCCTCATCCATATTTCAGCATACATGAGAGGACAGCAAACTTGTTTGAGGTGGAAGAAAGGCCAGTGAAGAGCATGTGTGATAAATCAAGATGACCACTGCTATGTTTAAGGCACTCTGACCGTGCCGGAGCAGGGCTGAAAAGGAGCCAAGTGCCCACATCAATACTGCAGAATGAGGAAGGAGGTGCCTGATGTACCCTTGGCAGCAGTTTTATGCTCACTTACTGCTCCTCTCCCTTTTCTCTGCCAAGAAATTAGTGTCACTTATTCCTTCATCAAACAACGCTGAGGAAAAGGAGACCATGGAGCAGCCCTCCAATACCTAACGGGGGCCTATGAGAAACTTGGAGAGGGGATTTGGACAAGGGCCTGTAGGGACAGGCCAAGGGGAATGGCTTTAACCTGCCAGAGGGGAGACTGAGATGAGCTCTTAGGCAGAAGCTCTTCCCTGTGAGGGTGCTGAGGCGCTGGCACAGGGTGCCCAGAGAAGCTGTGGCTGCCCCATCCCTGGCAGTGTTCAAGGCCAGGTTGGACACAGGGGCTTGGAGCAAGCTGCTCTAGTGGAAGGTGTCCCTGCCTGTGGCAGGGGTTGGAGCTGGAGGAGCTTTAAGGTTCCTTCCAAACCAAACCATTCCATGATTCTATGATGATTCTATGAACACACTTGCTGGGAGGGAGCATGGAGCTGGAGAAGGAAGGTGGGACACCAAGCAAGTCCCTTGGGAGACCCCTGGAACACACTGACCCAATGAAGACCTACTGTCCTTTCTCACAACCTCGCAACCACAGACCTCAGAGGGATGATTTCCATTGATGCTTGCAGATGAGAAGCAACAAGATGAATTTAAACCACAGCTAAAAGCAGCAGGCAGAGCTGTGGCTGTAGAGGAAATACCTTAAAAGTATCTATTAAAGTGTGAACAAAGACACAAATGCTCTAGGATGAGCTGGCAAAACAAGGATTACTGCTTTGCCACGGTGTTATAACAAATCCACATTAAACTGAACATCCATGACGATGTCAGTGAAAACAATTACTGGGTAAAAAGCTTGCTGTACAACAACTCAATATAAAGAACTTAGAATACATATTGTATATTATATATAGTCTTAAAACATGATACACATTATAATGGAAATCGTATTATGACAGTATTTGCATCAGTCTCACTGCAGCTTTGCAGCTTCTTTTGGATCAGTAGGTTTTTCTCTGTATTTATGTCATATAGAAGTTTTATAACCCATTTGTTCTCTATTCCTATACTTGAGCCATAGTGACAGCCTGGAGACCTTGCTAAAGAACTGTATACAGAAACTACCCAGGCAGACAGTTCTGCCCTTGATCGATTGAAAGAAATTCTCCTTATGTTCTTAGTTATAAAGAAAGAGAGAAAAGGTAATTTCTGGCTTCACCTTGCACCAGCATTTGTTCAACCATCAGAAGGAAATCATGCAAGCACCAAAACAACCCATGTGGCCTATTTGCTGCAAAGGGAAGCCCTCCGAAATGATTTGCTGCTGCAAGAACAATAAACCCCTTCCCAGCCACCTTCCTGCTGAAGAAGCCATTTCACTTGGTTCAAAGACTCAGCACCTGAAGGTGTTTTAAATATTCAGCACATCCAAACAGCATTTGTAGCCCTGATGAAAAGCTGCTGCAAAAGGATCCTCAATGGATATAAACTCACTCTGACAACCTAAAAGATTCGGTCTTAAAGGACTGCAGAGCCAGCTCATCCTAAAAACCAGCTTTGAGGTTCATTGAGCCTCCACAACTTCTGCATCTCTGTTAGGGACCGCCAGGATCAGTGCTGCAAATCTCTGCTGTGAGGTTGCAGCACTGTCAAGCAGCAGCCATCACTAATTGACAGTTTGAAGCTGTAGCATCACAAACCATCTTCTCACTTCAATTTATTTGAATATTCTGGTCTTGTTAAGTTTATATCATACAATTTATCACAGCAGACAAGGAAGGGACGTGGAGTACACTGTGTAGCTCTAATGATGTGATTTAGTGATACATAATCTTGTTAAAGCAGGAGCTGTTATTAAAGCTTTGTGGAGGAGCTGAATCTTTTCCTTCTTCTTCCTCCATCCCTGCTAAGCAGTTTAGGGGCACGGATTATCCCCCAAAATTGTACTGGAAGAGCTGAGCATTGCTGCTCTCATTTCAATAAACAATGCAATCTGGAGGATTAATGAATCTGAAGCTGGGAGATTCTTCTTAGACACAGGTTCAGAATAGAATCATCAGGTTCAGAACATAATCCTCAATAAACTCCAGCCCAAATCCTCCAAAATCTTTTTGCCATCACAAGACAAAGCAAAGGCAGAAGGAAACCTCTCAAATACAGAAGTGTCCTGTGAAGATCCAGTTGCTCACTCAGTTTCACACCTCTCAGATGAGACTCTGGATAGCAATAGGATTTAGTATCAGCTGTGCTCATGGTGAGGCAAATTTTCCTGTAGGATCCAGAGAAGGGATCTAGAAACCCATTTCATATAAAAGAGCAGACTGTCGTCAAATGGAAATGACTCACACCTCGGATTCAGAGTCCCAGTACAGGGAAAAGTTGTCTACAGTCTGCTGCCAATCTTACAAAATTATCCTTTCCCCCGTTAAAAGTACTGGGACCATAACAAATACAACCTGAGAAATTGGACAGAGGGATCTTTTATTCTTCAGAGACAAAGAAAGAAGGAAAGAGAGATAGAAAGGATACAACTGAGAAAGGGAGGGAGACCTAAGAGGTAAAGAAAGGAGCAGCATCAACTAAACCAAGGGAAGAGAATCCTAATAAGTAGTTGGGAAAGTGTAACTGTTTTGACCAGTGCCATTTGGGATGATTTGGTGAAGGATCCGCTGTTGCCAGGTATTATTTCATATTGCTTGATTATACCCCATCCTTTTGGTGTAGAGCAAGTGAGGATGAGCATCCTCTTGAGAACTGGAGATGCTGACAAGGAAGCAGCATGCAGCTGGAGCACCCTGCAGTCAAATTATAGAAATCACAGAATCACCACAGAATGGTTTGGGTTGAAAGGACCTTAAAGCTCATCCAGTTCCAACCCCCTGCCACAGGCAGGGACCCCTTCCACTAGAGCAGGTTGCTCCAAGCCCCTGTGTCCAACCTGGCCTTGAACACTGCCAGGGATGGGGCAGCCACAGCTTCTCTGGGCACCCTGGGCCAGCGCCTCAGCACCCTCACAGGGAAGAGCTTCTGCCTAAGAGCTCATCTCAGTCTCCCCTCGGGCAGGTTAAAGCCATTCCCCTTGGCCTGTCCCTACAGGCCCTTGTAGAAAGTCTGCGTTGTGGTGTGATCTTCAGACCAACGTGGGCTTTCCAGACAAACGTGCTGCCCATGAATTACCAGCACACATTCCTCACCCCCCCAGAGATGTAGTTCCCTCTGTCCACAGCAACCTTGCCCCTTGCTGCAGAGCTGCAATGAAACCTAAGAATTTCTGCTGTAACTCGAGTGTGACCAGATCTGACACTCTTTTTACATTGCTTCTCCTTATCAAAGGCAAACCTGAAAATGACGCATCTTTGAGATTTATCACCAACACATCTGGTTCAGTAATGAACTGAAGGCTAACCTTTACAACGTGATAAGGGCAGCGCATTTCCTCTCACCCCAGTGCCAAACAGCCTTCAGAACTTTAATTATACATATAGAGGCATGACTTTTCTTTCCTTTCTCCCCTTGCCAAGTTCTGAGCTACTAGAATATGCTCGATCAGGTCCCTTTATCAGGCCAACCCCATCAGAATATTAATGGGGAGATTCTGCTAATATCTCACCCTGCCTTTTGACATCTATTCGTAAGACGTAGTGATGGGTTAGGACAACAAAATCAATCACTGTCAACACAGATATGCATGAGGCTGGGGTTTTCTGCAGAGACATCACATTTGGATTCTTCTTCTTAATTAAACAAATGAGTTAGAGGGAACCTAAGGAGGGGGAGAGAAGGAAAACTGCTCTGAGATCTCTTCCTGCCACAGTACAAACACTGGTGGTAAACTTTCAGAACATGTTTAATTTAGCAACGTTCATAAAGGGATAGTGCTGAGTAGTTCAAGAATTGCTGTCAGTCTTGTTTTATGTCCAAGAAGAACATGCTCCCATGTTTCATCAAGCTTAAACTTTCCTTTCCAGGAAAGGATGCTTAGCGCTGTCCCTGCTAACTGAGGAGGGGGGATCCATCAAAACAGATGAGTATCTGTATATCAAGGATATAACTTATCTTGGTTGGTTAAAGTGATAAGGAAATCTATTCTCCCAGGCTCTCCCATCACAGCCATGACCCTAATAACCAAGCTATTCACTTCCCTTTGGCTCCACTGCAGGGTTCAGGCAGAGACGGCTATGGCGGAATTACTCCCAATTCATCAGCAGTGCCAAAAGGAAGAGAAAGAAGCAACAGCAGCAAAGAAATCATGTTCCTTTGTATTAGGGGAAAGTCTGAATTAAAAAAGCCTGTTCCAATGGAAGCAAGATGACACACAATTGGACAAGCAATTAGTTTTATTTTGCAGCTTTCAGGAGAGATCTATTCAAGCACCTACAGATTCCTGAGGAGGTTTCTAAGCCATGGTGCTTACCATCTATGGCTAAAACTGATCCAGACTAACTACTGTCACTTAAACGAATGCTACAGGAGCATTCACACAGGAGTCTGAGCCACTGAGGCTTAATACATGATGCTCTGTGCAAACAGATACTGAGAAAAGAACTTTGACCTCACGTTTAGGCTAAAACCCAGACATGGTAGAGGGCCTTTTCCCTGTGAATTCAGTGTAGATGACTTACAGATTTCGCATTCTAACACCTCTCATAGAATGTCACAGAATACCTCAATTAATGGATAGTAAATTGACAATATTGGAATAAAATGCCTAATAGGATCAAAATGTTGGCACTGCTATAGCATTGGATGGAGCTTGGCCATCAGATTCGGCCTGGCCAGGAATTTACACTATGCTCAGCCTGTAGTACCCAGCTTTGCATCCATGGGAACTTTGGTGTCCCATGTTGACAGCTCAGGAACCACAATAAGAGCCAAGAGGGCATCCCAACACCTTTCTGTGCCAAGAAACAAGGGATGAATGTGAAGGCAAGGATGGAGGCTAGGACTGTATCAATGTATCTCAAACCACTCAGGGACTGACTACACAAAGACCTCACGGGCTCTGCATCCTCACTCTTCCAGTATCACTGAACGTTGTTTGAAACACTGGCAAAGCTGATGATCCCCACTGCAGTATGAGCAAATATTTCTGTGACTAGACATATTTTATCTTCTTCCTCGACCCTCTCTCTAGACTGCATCATCTTCACGTTATTGTGCTTGCCTCAAGTGAATGAGTAAAATCACAATCTGGGCAAATTAGACTTGTTATTTTCAACAGCTTCACTTACTCCTCCAGTTTTATAGCCAAATGTCAATCAAGGAAGTGATGAATAGTGATGGGGACGCACAGGCAAGCTTTTTGACTCACTGGAATGACAAGTAGGATGCGTCAAGGATTCAGACACTGAGCCATTTACAGTGTGCAGGGAAAGGCCATCTGCCTACTTACAGGCTTTCACTTGCCTCAAAGGGTAGAAACAATCTGGTTTGGACACAGAAAGTTGCTTCTGAAAGAATCGCATCTGGAGGTACCAATATATTTCATTTGACTCTCCTTACACAGCTCCTGGGGTTGGGATGAAGGAGAAACATCACCAGGTCATGGTTCAAATGGAAGACAGCTTTGGTGATGCCAGCTTCCTGCCCGATACAACCCGTTGGCTCCTCCATTAGGTTGCAAACTGCAGTTTTCTTCGTTGCAGGGGCGATCAGAGCGGCACCATCAACCAGGAAAAGTATTTGACTGAACCAGAAATAACCCTTTCTTTCCCCCTCCAATCCCAGCCACTGTCCTGACTTGTTTTACAAGCATACTTCTTCATATAGCCTTGTCTGAACAACAGAGAGAGCAGACGTGAGCAATAAGGGCAGGAGAGCAGCAAGCTGGCACTGCCACTGAAGTTCCTCTTTGAACTACGACTTCCTTCCCTTCTGGGCTTTTTGCAAGTGAGAAGAACCTTTGCTTTGTCCTTTCTCTTGAAGGATAATAGGTAGTTCCAGTACTTACAGGGGCCAACAAGAAAGCTGGAGAGGGACTTTGGACAAGGGCCTGTAGGGGTAGGACAAGGGGGAACGGATAACACCTCTTCTAACCCAAACCATTCTATGATTCTGTAATTCTACAAAGAGCTTCAGGATTGTTTATCTACCAATATGACAGATAAGCAAAGCCCAGAAACATCCCCCAAACAGGTTATTTCCTAAATGATTTCTCGATACCATCAATTGAACCAAATCCAGGCAACATACAGGGAGTTCTCAGTTCAGCAAAGCTGGTGCTTTGTGATAGGCCAAGAGGAAACAACCTCAAGCTGCACCACAGGAGGTTTAGACTGGAGATGAGGAACAATTCCTTCTCCAAAGGGTGCTCAGGCATTGGAACAGGCTGCCCAGGGCAGGGCTGCAGTCACTGTCCCTGGAGGGATTTAAGAGGCATGTAGATGTGGCACTTGGGGACACAGTTTAATGGTGGACTTGGCAGTGCTGGCTTAGCAGCTGGACTCAATGATCTTAAGCGTCTTTTCCAGCCTAAATGACTCTTATGATCCTGTGATTTCTTCTCACACCTGGGCACACAACAGCTACACGAACACCACCATTACTTCATTTCCAGCAGGTTTTACCATCGTTGATACTCTCCTTGAAATCCATTTACAACTTAATTAATCATTTTACCTTATAAAGTCTTCCTCCTCCTCTCTCTTGGGTCTCAGTTGCTTGGGCTGAGCCATGTTGCTCCAGTTGGGCAGAGATTTCAGGAGCCTGCTGATATCATCATCCTTAGCCCAGGACGCGCTGATCACCAGTTTTTCATCCGACTGCACGATGCTCCTATGGGGGAAAGCAGCAACAATCACATCAGTGAGGAGCAAATTGTATTTTTCATGCCATTCTGCACATATCCATTAAATTCCCTGTCACATACAAGTGTGCATTAAGCAGTACAGAACGTGTCCAAATAGGAATTCAACAAAGAGCTCATCTGGAGGGCATGGCAATGCAGGTGGACAGGATATAAAATCCTCTTCAACTCACAACTCTTGATGCACTTTGATAGAGTCATTCTCTCCACCCTTGAAATCATTCCGCTTACAACCATTCACACAACTGGAGGAGGTCATTCTGTACTACAAAAGAGAGAAGGTAGTTTCTCCATGGCTCATTTGTTGCCTGCAGTCTCAGTCGAGCTTGCCAGCCACTGCTGATGGTGTTGTGACTGCAACGTGGAAACCTGCCCAGGAAGACCTGGGTGGAAGCCACCAGCTCACCACACACCAGCTGGGCCAGCCTGGGGACCGGGTCTGAAGCACTGGAAGGAAATGAAGGGTCCAGGATCGTCTCTTCATCTACCAATAGAGATTTCAGCTAAATCATATGTATGTGTGAAATGGAATCAAAGATCACAGCATATTCCAATTATTAATTTCCCTGTTTAATATTTCTGGCAGCGTAACTAAGCTGACTTCCTCACTGGCAACTGCAGGAGACAAATGGGATGCTCTGTTTGGAAGAGTCAATTAGCTGCCTATTTTTTTGCGTTGGACTGCTCATGAACAACCATCAGCATAGTCCTTGTCAATGTTTGCTACTTCAAGGGCACGCTGTGACTACAGAGAGGAAAGTCCTTTCCCATTCTTGGGTTGTTCACTACACAGGAAGGACCTGGGGGGTGTTTTTCTATGTCTTGGAAAAGGCAAGCAGGAGTTAGGGATGTTGGAATTTCCTTCTAGACCCTATCACTGGTTTCCTTCTCTGGTGAGCATCTGGAAGGCTCTTCTAGGAGGTCCTTGCACGGTGACTGGTTGGACTGCTTCTCCAGCCCAAGAAGAAGCACATCATCTGTCCACATCACTCAAAGCAGAAGCATGGTGGTGACCTCTCCAATGGGCAGCAGTAGGATTTTTTCCTGCCCTCTGTAACGGGAACATGGCAAACTCACCCAACAAGCAGCAATGTGGCTGGAAAGACAAGGTCTCAGAGGTTCTGTTCCTATGGAGAGGCTTAGCTGCAGGTTAACAACAGAATCAAGATCTCACTTGTGCAGTAAGAAAGAGTCCTATCACCTTCTACTATGAAAAACTACAGAACAGGCTCTGGGACCTGTGTTTGCCCTCAATCACCCACGACCCCTTGCTCACAAGGCTGCAAGACACCTAGAAAGAATGCATGTTTGCTGTGTCCTACCATGCAAAGGGCTGGAGAAGTGCAAATGCCAGAAAGATCTTTATCTGTTACTGTCCCCCAGAAAAAAATGGCTTCTCCACCATGGATAGAAACTTTGTGCATCAAAAAGATGTAGAGATTCAACACTGGGTCTGTCAACCAAGAACTGGAGCTCCTGGGTGCTGCTGCATGGATGGCTTGGCCCACATCAGCTCAGTGTGGACCTTGCAGAGCCATTTACACTTCTAGATCCAGGTTAGGCCACTGCATGGGGCAAAAAGTGCTCAGAGCTGTTCCTAGCATTCAGGTGGTGATTTTGGGAAGGGTCATGCAAGACTATAATGAAGACCCTGCACATTTTGAAGGGGTTTATGTGGATTCTATGATTCAATCAACCAGTCTCATCTTCCATATCCTCAAAGGTATGTTTTGGTCAATAAATAGAAACAAAAGTAACAACACATCGAGTATGTGCATTTTGAAAAGGAAAACAGACAAAAAGGCACTGAGATAGGAGCCAACACTAATCTATCTTGAAACAGAGCAGATTACTTCTTTTTCCCACCAGCACAGAGCAACCTGTCATTCCTCTCACCAACTACCCCAAAAACAACCTCTGCTCTGTAAATACACAGGATTTGTGAAAATGAATTTGTCACATGCACTTACATAGAAATTTCCCTTCTCTTTAAGTTTCATCTTCAATCTGCCACAGACAAAGGAAGGAATTTTGTTTCCAGCCACAGAAGACCTTGGCGTCAATATCGCAATTTGGCTTTCTGCTGCTGTTAGGAACTTAGCGTTGTTCCACTTAGGAAAAAAGGCTCTTTTTTTCCACTTTGGGTAAAAACTGAAGGGAAAAAACCCAAGAGCTCCACCAGAATCTCTGACAGTTGAGATGGAAAAACCGCATTTGATGCTATCTGGCCATTTCTCTGCCAAGGCAAGACAAGTGTTCCATTGGATGTATTAGCCAGCGCTTTGTCCTCTCCAGATTTAAATGACTAAAGGAACAGTCTCCTTCCCTTGGGAGTTTATTTCACAGTTGAACAAATCTAACTCTTGGTTTTATAAAAAATATAACAGTCATGATGCTGCGCTTGTGTTTTATTTTACTCAGTTTCATCCCATTACTCCCTGCTATTTTCCCTTACAGCAGCCTCAGCTCTCACCACTTCCACTATTTACTCTCTTCAATTATTAACTGCCTTATCATAGCCCTTCAGATGACTATGAATGCAAGTCCTCTTTGGGAGTCTTCTGATGGAGTTATACAGAGGACAGAGCTACCTCTGTGGTTTATGATCCTTATTATGTCCTGTCTTCAAGAATCCTATTGCTTTTTGCAGTGGGTATTGGGGGGAGGAGAAGGAGGATGATATTTGGCTGCTATAGCAAGCTGCTAACTGAGCTTGCGGTCCTCGCTTTCCTAGGGTCTGTGTTTTCCAAGAGCCTAACCCACACAATTCCTGCTTTTCTCACCTTTTGGTGATGTGCTACTCATGGGTCCATGAGCCGCTGGAGCCCTAAGCCAAATTTCCCACTGAAATCAACAGGGAGCTTCAAAGTAATCAATGCTGGGACATTGCCACCACTATGTGGGTCCTTTGCAATTATGTCCCCATTCTTTCCCATGATTGCAACACCTCCTAATCTTTACTGATAGGTTGGTTTTACTCCAGCCATCCCCCTCATGTTCAGTAGGGTGGGACATACCCTGATCCCTGTTAGATGCCCAGCTTTTCCCATAACCTAAACAGCCCTTTCCCTCCACCTTTCCTTTCTAGCATCTCAGCCAGTTTTCAACCCCCGTTAACTTCTATCAATGTCAATCTAATTCAGAGCCTCGAGTAAATTATCACAAGTCAGGATGACATGTTTTAGTACAGCTCAAAATGCTTCCTTTCAAACACTCCCCCTTCTCCCAAACTCCTATGTAATTATCCCTGCTGCTGTAATAGGCTGTGGTGGGTTGACCCTGGTTGGATGCCAGGCGCCTACCAAGCCACTATATCCCTCCTGTAATCAGCAGGATGGGAGGGGGACAAAACAAGGTGGAAAAAACCTTGTGGATGAAGATAAAGGCAGTTTAATAAAGCAAAAGCAAAGGCCATGTGAGAAGCAGAGGGAAACAAAAGACTTATTCTCTACTTCCCATCAGCAGGTTACATCCATACATCCCAAGAAGTAGGGCTTGAGTATGTGTAGCAGTTGCTCCAAGACAAACCTTGTAATAACAAATGTCCCCTCACATCCTCCTTTCTCTTAGCTTTTATTGCTGACAGATAATCTTATGTTCTGGAATATCCCTTGGGTCAGCTGGGATCAGCTGTCCTGGTTGTGTCCCCTCCCAAGCTCTTGCCCACCCTCAGCCTAATGGTGAGGGGGAAATGGTGAAGAGGTGGACTTGATGCTGACAAGCACGGCTCAGCAGCACCCAAAGCACTGGTGTGTTACCAACACCTTTCCAGCTACCAACACAAAGCACAGCACTCTGAGGGCTACTCTGGGGAGAATGAACTCTATCTCAGTCAGACCCAATCCATATTTGCTACCGTCAGTGCCATAATGAACTAATTAATTCACAGCTCAATGGGCCGAGGAAAATCCCATCTCTCTGTACCCAGCTCCTGGGAGTGGGTAGGGAAGAGGTGTCACATAGACGATGGCACATGATGAGTGAGGACGGTTCAGCCCTCTACAGCTCAGTGGGTTTTATCCAGGAAACATCTGCTGATGGTAATGATCTCAGATTTGCACCACTGTCACCCTGAGCTGGGAGCAAAGTGATGGGAACACCCCTGGACACAGCTGTGGGAGCCATGGCTTTTCATTAGGAAAACATCTGGGGGCCAAGGGGAATAATTGGACTCTGTTGGCTTGTGCCAAATCTCTTTTTGAGTAAGTTGTTTCTCTTCCCAGGGCCAAGGTGGTGCTTCCATGCTGAGCTCTGCTTGCACTGCTAAGAGGTTAAAACTGAAGTGCTCACCACGCGCCAGGTACCTAAAGGCCTGAGGGAGAGACCCCTGCCCAGAAAGAGTCAAAAAGACAACTTAAACCCCCCACAGTTGATGCAAGAAGGGGAAGATACCAGTGAGAAGTAGTAAACTGAGCAGCAAGAGTGTTTCTTGATGACCCAAGGAATCCCGTTTGACTACAGACCCCATACCTTGGATGAATTTTGCCTGGCTGGAAAGCAGGAACTGAGATATGTTGGTTTTCTTCATCATTTTGAAAGATACAGGCCCAGTTATATCCCACCTTATCGTATTTAGCTCAGTCAGATCAGGCAGGAGGCTGGTCACCATAAGCTGCCTTCCCAACCAAGGGAGAAAGCTGAGCATCTCCAGAGAGTTTGTCCATTTTTTAACTAAGGTGAACCACTCTTTGGAGATGTCCATCTCTTTTACAGACTAAAAAGACTCACTTGGGTGAGTGCTGCCTTTACTCAGGCTCTTCAGATAGGTTGAGCAACGTGTAAGAGGTTGGTTGCTCAAAGGACAGAGGATGAAAATTGGTAAGAAGGAGGTGGACACACAGGACAGCTTAAAGTTGGACAACAAAGTAAGAACTGCAGCTTCACCATGGGCATAACTAAACATGGGGCTTATTTGTGTAGAAAGACATTAGTTTTAGCACTCAAGACAGCAAAGCTTGTCTGACTATCATAGTTTAACTCTACCGGCTTAACTCATGAGTAGGGCTGCTATTATAGGAATTTGCTGAAGCAGCAGCTAGATGTGGGCTGGACAAGACTGAAGAAAAGCATTGCCAACACAGCAGGAGGTTTTGTGGCTCTATCTCCCATTTTCATTTCCATTTTAATCCCCAACCCCTCAGGAACATAACTCACATTCATAAACAGTTTGTGTCAAACTGAAACTGCACTGGGTACAAACATGTAATTTGCAGAAGACATCTCACCTACATCAGACTGAACACGCTCCTGAAATCCATCATCAACTAAAACAAGAAAATCCGTAGCTGCTACTTAGATAACTGTCCAGTCCATTCATATCCAGGTTTTTCTTCTTTGCATTTACTGGAAAATGCAAGCCAAATGGAAATCAAACAGGAAGAACCTCGGCTGTGCATTTCTCAGCGCTGACGTCCTGACAGTGCTATCTGCTCTGCGGAGGACTCTAAATAAAACAGCCTTGCTTTGAGGAGCCTGTATTTGAATGCATTTCACCCACGTTTGCTCAAGAAACACACGCACGTGGGGAAGGTCCAAATGCCATGTGCAAATCTTGGATAAAGCAGCTCTCTGGCTTCCCAAATTCTCACTATCTTGACATCCCAAGAACGGACGCACGCTCCCTTGCTCCTATGGCTTCGCCTGCTTGTATTAGTTCACAGCTCTAAAGAGTTCATTCTGATTTAACGCAGCTATAAACAATCCTTCCTTCCCTAACTTGCTCAACATGAGGATTTACCCATCTCAAACCTCCCTGGTCCAAACAGCAAGGCTGCAAGGAGCCGTACTTATGTAAAATCCCTGCAGAGGGCATAATGTCCCCATGGACTGAACTGCTCGCCCTGGGAAAGCCAGGGAGCTGCTCCATTCCTCTGCATCATTTGAAATGAATATAGATTTCTATTTCAGTCAGTCATTTGCTAGCAGCAAAACCAGAATGTTTCCTGTTTTTCCCTCCTGCTTGCAATCAGGATATTGCCAAATTAGGGCTGTCCTAATTACTCCTCAAAGGAAGGAAGGAAGGACCTTTTAAGTTCAAGCCAAAGAAATCACATCTATTGTCTGGCTGCAGTCAGTGAGGTTTCATGTATAATCTGAGCATTTGGGACCACAGCACATGAGCAGCCACCAATTTACACCAGTGCTCAGATGAAGTTCAGACCCATATGCGCTCACTGCTACTGTCGGTGTTATTAATAATAATGAGCCTGTACCCAGCCACTCATCAGATGAAGCTTTTCCTGAATAGGATTAGGCAATAGGAAATAATTTCTTAATGCTCTTGGTCAGAAAACACAAGGGACTTTTTCAGCTTTCTCTGTTATCGCCAGCCTCAATTAGCCATTAAAGGAGATTATGCATAGCAGATATCCTAGCCCCCACTGCTGCAGCATCCGTACTGTCTCAACACAAGTATTTATCCCTGTGGCATGAGGCACACTCCTAGTCCCCCTCTCTAGGAAGGGCCACTTTAAAGATGGGCAACTGGCATGTACACAGAGTACATTACTTATTGATGGTTAGCCAGGAAATGTAGGATAAAGCAAGTACTTGAAGTACTTAAACCAAATGAGCCAGCATGATAACCCTGTGGCCGGTGGGACCACTCTGTGTCTAGTTTCTGTGGTTAGGGAAGCAGTTAGAGATGGATCACCCAAAACACTAACGAACAAAGCCTAAGATAGAGCATTTGATGACCCCCTGAGTAAGTTTCCAGACAAGTTTTGGGAAAGAGCCATAGAATTATAGAACGGTTTGAGCTGGGAGGGACCTTAAAGCTCCTCCAGTTCCAACCCCTGCCACGGGCAGGGACACCTTCCACTAGAGCAGGTTGCTCCAAGCCCCTGTGTCCAACCTGGCCTTGAACACTGCCAGCGATGGGGCAGCCACAGCTTCTCTGGGCACCCTGGGCCAGCGCCTCAGCACCCTCACAGGGAAGAGCTTCTGCCTAAGAGCTCATCTCAGTCTCCCCTCTGGCAGGTTAAAGCCATTCCCCTTGGCCTGTCCCTACAGGCCCTTGTCCCAAGCCCCTCTCCAGGTTTCCTGCAGCCCCTTTAGGCACTGGAGCTGCTCTCAGGTCTCCCCTTCAGGAGCCTTCTCTTCTCCAGGCTGACCCAGCCCAGCTCTCTCAGCCTGGCTCCAGAGCAGAGCTGCTCCAGCCCTCGCAGCATCTCCATGGCCTCCTCTGCACTCACTCCAAAAGCTCCACGTCCCTCTTGTGCTGCTGCCCCAGAGCTGGATCAGGGCTGCAGGGGGGGTCTCCCCAGAGCACAGCAGAGGGGCAGGATCCCCTCCCTGAGCTGCTGCTCACGCTCTGGGGGTGCAGCCCAGCACATGGGGGGTGGTTCTGGGCTCAAGCGCACACTGAAGCTGGGTCATGGGGAGCTTTTCGTTTCACAAGCCCCATTGTGTAGGTATTTCTGTTGTGTGTTGTTGTTACTAATTCCCGCTTCACCAAGAGACCTGAATACCCAAATCTCTATTTAATTAAAAAACAGCTGAATCTCTTGGCACCACTCAAAGGGAAGGATCTGACTTCCTTTACAAGAATGCAATAGCTACATACAGCTATTTATCTTAAAGATGATGCCTGACACTCTCCATCTCGAACCTGAGGTCACCTTTTGCCTGATTAAGAGAAAAGCTTTGTGGTTTCTAAGCTCTACCACTGTCATCCTCATTTAAATAGCCTAAAGCACAGTGTGATGTGGATAAAATCACTGGGAAGCCAAGACTCTCATGCCAATGATCATTATTCCAGACCTCTTCCCCACCTAGAAGGAAATACCCTTGTCCATCCCATCAGAGATGATTTCTAGAAGTAACTCTTGCCTACTGATGGCAGAACAGCAAAAGCCCAAGTGCAGTACCTCCAGCACACATTGGTTCCCAAGGCTGCCTGTACCTGTAGGCAAGGGTGCAGGTGTCCTTGTACTCCTGGAGTTTCACACACACCATGTTGAGGAACTGATCCGAATAGGCACTCAGGTCGTGCATCAGGTTCATCAGGTCCTGAACAGTCTTCTCCACAATTACAGTGCTCTGGAAAACAGAAAAACTGGAGCATGAATGGCAGTTCAGAGTGGATCTTAATTTCAGCCTGCTCATGTTTTACTAATCAGCATCACAGATGTAACTGTACAGCTGATGCTCCACGACGCTGAGCAGATGCTGGAGCAGTCCATGCCACCAAGTGACATAAAGCAGAGTGAATGAGGATAAAGAAGGAAAAATGGAAGGAATGAAGAGGATGGCTGAGGGGTTTGAATGAAGTTTGGATTTCTGAGCCTGTTGCTGAGGACCAGCAGAGGTCACCAGGTCTTTCCTTCACTGGATGAAATCTCAAGAATGCAGAAGTGTGATTTTTAGAGGAACCAGGTACACAGCTTCACTGAGCTCTGCTTGGACTTGCAAACCCTGAGCATTTCATCCTCACCAGGAACTCCAGACTTACAGATTGCAGACTATCCTAAAGACCAGCGGTTTCACCAATCGCTCCTATTCATACAATCTGCATGTGTAGGGCACAAGCTTTCTGCTGGTGGCTGAGGTTTAAGTAGCACCTTGCAATCCTTTTGATACCCCAAGCAGTGTATTAGAATCATAGGAACAACAGCACAAATCCACATACCAGAAGTGCTCCTCCATGTCCTACAGATGAGCAAGTTAGATCAGTCTGCAGGAGGTACCATATATTTGATAACATCTGAGATTTAAAAGCTTTGGGGTTTCAGAGGCACCCCAAGGCGACTTGGCACAGTCTGCATTTATACCATTGCCTGCTCTATTGCACTGGTTGCTACAAAGAAGACAGAGGAAAGGTTAGGAAGGTCCCAGGTTGCTATAAACTGAATTAATATTAGGCTTGATAGAGCGAAAGGTTATCTGTGAGAAAGAGACTGAAGCATCTGAGAGCCCTAGTATGTTTGAGTAATTCTGGACTCAAATTATATGGGGGGGTGGGGAGGGCAGGGACTTTGGGAGAGCTGCATCAAGGCTGAATTTAGCCCCTTCTCTGTGTTAATCAGGACATGAAGATGACTCAACGACTCAGTTGTTTGCAGAGCGAAATCTCATCAACCCCCAAATCACCATCTCTGCCGCATCCCCACAAGCCCAATTTCCTTCTCTCTATTGATTTCCAGATTCAAGCACGAAACATCACCCTGATCCATAATCCTGCTGTGCCAGAGCAACCCCTGAGTGACAGGAATTGATTCTGCTCTGCTACCTGGCCCTGATGTGGTGAAAAAGCATCTGCCAACCTCATCCTCATTCCGAGCACACAGGATTTCTCAGCACGTGGGGGTTTCAGTGAAGGGTTAGCCACTGCCTGTGCTGTTCCTGATACATCCTTGGCTCACAACTGTACTTGGAGAAAAAACAAACCCCTTCGCTTTCATTGCTCATGTATTTTATTTAAGCTTGCTCTTAAATGACAGAATTAACTGATTGTTCATATTGCAATTAGAAAAAAACCCAGGATTATTTGGTCCGAATTAAACTATAGTCTGGTGTAGCTGCCTCTCAGATGATCCTGTTTATGCTGCTTCTCCTGTTATTACAAGTATCTGTGGTTTGATAAATACTCAATCCTGCCCTGGGCTTGACATGCATGGAGGAGAACAACCAATCCGAAAGTACTTGCAACCTGTAGTGACTGCAAGGAAACGAAGCAGAGAACTGCACAGTGACGCTGCAGCAGCCACTGGTGCTGTTTGCATCCTGGTGGGCTCCAAACTGTGAGCGCAGCTCATCCGGGATTCAAACAGCACCCAGGCTTTTTGCTGTCCCTGGTCGGTGCAAGAGGCTGAGACCAGTGAGGGCAAAATCAGCACCCAAATCCTGCTAAAATGGGACATCTGGCACCTTTGGGGGTAAACTTAACATCATGTTGGGCTGATAAATGCAGTGTGAAAATTACCCAGCAACTGGGGGAAATTCCATCCATCAGATCCACTGGGCTAGAGGTAGGGCATAGTCATGAACCAGATGCGGTTCTGGGCAACTTGATCTAATTGAAGATGCCCCTGCTCATCGGAGAGGGTTGGACCAGATGAGCTTTGAAGGTCCCTTCCAACCCAAACTATTCTATGATTCTATGATTCACTGCATTTGGGCTGGTTAAGGAGCTGCTGTCCTTCAACCTTCAAGTACCAACAACCACCATCAGTGCAAGAGGACTCGGCAAAAGTGCTCTGCTTTGCACTTGGATGGCTTAAAGGTGCTCCCATGGACAGTGTTTGTCTGTCAGCAGAGGAAAAGGTGACTTTCCAACCTGCTGACGCGAGATATGAGTTTACATTTATATATAGGGAATAAGAAACCATATAAAGAAATCCTTCCTAACTCATGTAGTAACCTAGAAGACAAAGCCCCTCTTTGCATGGATAATCATACTTTTCATTTGCCACTGGTATTTCACTGGAGAGAGGTGGGTGGGATTTTCAGCTGACTCATGCTATCAACTCTCTTGGCTTATCAGGAGAAGGATCTGTTCTCCAAGGCACCCTCATATAATAGCAAACTTCATGGATTGGATGTACAACCACACAAAGGGGAATCAAAGCTGGTCTTTGATTTCTAGGCCAGCTTTCTATTTCTTTATGTAACTCAACCTTTGAGCAAACAACAACTTAAACCACCAAAGACTGTATGTTAAAAGAGAAGGTATTGCTGGTTTCTACGTAGATTCTCCCACTTACTTTCTCCTCTGTACAACAACATTAAAATCACAGCTAAGCTCCTGCCAATATCTCCATTTCAGAATGAGATCTTTTGATTTAAAGGAAACAGAAAGCTACTTTCATGATTGAAAAATATGAAAGAATGAAAAAAGGAGATTACCATATGAAAGCAAACAGTACCAGGTATGGAATGGCTATTTTTCTGTAACACTTTAACCTTTTCCAAAGCAATCCTGATACATCTGCATGTGTCTCCGGGGACACGATGTACTGGGATGCATTAGGCCATGTTAATGCAGCTGGATTCGTTAGCTGGGCCAGTTCTGAAACTCCATGTGAGAAAATGAAAGGCAGCACATGTATTATCAGAGAGGCACAATCCAGTTGCCTCTGACCCATCTGGATTCATTAACAGCAAATGGGGATGATCAAAGCATCATTTTACAGCAAGACACTTCAATGGAGCCTTTTACAACTCCCCACGCTAACAAGGAAACTCATCCATGGAACAATATTCATCTTCTCGCACCTGAAAACGCTGCGTGGTGTTGAATCCTAACACCACACCAAGGGTGTCACTCATTACTCCTACAGCACATGGGGGTGAAGGCTTTCAAAGAGTCTTAAGGCTACTAAAAGTAAAAGGAAATTCCTTCTTCTGACCTCCTGGCCATTAGCTACCGTTGAGGTAATGGGATAAACCAGAGCTGCACCGCTTGGTATTAACATGGTGGGTTTTATCTTTCATGTGTTCTGCAAACATTTATCATTATCCCTTGATGTGGTCCTTACTCGAAGTTGTGTTGGAGCTTCAGATAACATAAAGCAGCTCCAGGGCAGATGTAATTTATACACTGAGCACTGGGCTTTCACCAGCCCTGAGTGATGGAAGATAAACAGATCCAGAGGTATTATTTCAATAAGACCTTCGGGATTATTGTCTCGGGCAACCTCACTTCTGTATTAAAACTAACTGAATTCCTCCACAGCAAGAGGGCACTCGATGCAGAAGGATGCAGCTGGAGGTATGGTGTTAAGGGTGCCTTAAAATGCAGTTTCAGTACAACAGATCTGGTTGCCCAATGATTCCCCAACACGCAGAAGTTTAAAACAACAGGTCAAGCCTACACAAACCTTCAGGTTTTCAAGCTGTCATTTTGTTTTCTCTAACTTCTTGGCAAGAAGCACTTAGAGGAACAATCTCTGCCCTAAAGTGTGTTTTTATCTGCAGAAATCACAACTTCTCCCCATTCCGTTCACTTGCTTCATGTTCCTGGGGGAAGAAGACAAAGATGGGGATGTACCTGTGCAGGGATGTCTTCACCAGGTGACAGGCTCTTTAAAACACAGCAGATGGAAGAAGAGACCTTGGCACTGGAGTAGTTGTCCATTATCATGGATATTATCATGTATATTATTGCCTATCACTTACAAATCTCCTTGAGATGCCTTGGCAGGGGAAGGCACCAAATGAGTACAGGATGTGGCTACCTCAAAGGGAAAAAAACCAAAAAGCCTGATCTGAATTTTAAGCTGGGGTTTAGCTGACAGCCCACAGTTTTAAATGTACCGTATCAAACCTTTCCAAACCAAAACTGGGGCTGTTCAGCCTGGAGAAGAGAAGCTGTGAGGAGACCTCAGAGCAGCTTCCAGCATCTGAAGGGGGCTACAAGGATGCTGGAGAGGGGCTCTTCATCAGGGACTGTAGCGATAGGACAAGGGGTGATGGGTTCAAACTGAAACAGGGGAAGTTCAGGTTGGAGATAAGGAAGAAGCTCTTCCCTGTGAGGGTGCTGAGGTGCTGGCACAGGGTGCCCAGAGAAGCTGTGGCTGCCCCATCCCTGGCAGTGTTCAAGGCCAGGTTGGACACAGGGGCTTGGAGCAAGCTGCTCTAGTGGAAGGTGTCCCTACCCATGGCAGGGGGTTGGAACTGGATGAGCTTTAAGGTCTCTTCCAACCCAAACCATTGAGTGATTCTATGAATTACGGCTTCTCAGCTGCCTTCCCAAATGTTAAATTGGCAGCATCTGCCTTTCCAAAGCACTACTCATCCTCCTTTTCCAGCACTGAGGTGTATTCAGCAGAGGGCTCCACTGACCCATGCTGGGGCACTACTCTTCAGGCAAGAGCTGCAGATCTATAAATCGTCATGTCAGAAGAGGAACCCTTCATCTGCCCCAGCAGGAATGCATCATCCATGCAGATTTGTTTCGCTTGATGTAGCCTCACCTGTCTCAGGTGCTGTGTGCTGTGTCATCATCCATTAAGGTGACAAACTTCCCCACAAACCTGGTTCTTCCCATGGAAGTGTGGTGCAGAGCTGGAAGCTGCAGTTTGAATCTGGGTGGCTGTGGTTTAGGAGATAGCGTAATGTCTCCTTTCCTGCTGGGAAGGCTGGCGTTGCTTCCCTGTAGTACCTGTGTGTGTTAAGCTGACTCCTCACTGTGTGATGAGCCGCAGAAATGAACTTGTGAAGGTTTCTGGACAGGTTGGGATGGAAGCCATGAGGCTGATGGGCATGATGATGCAAGATGCCCTCGGATCCGTCTGAATGCCAGCAAAGTGTGGTGATCTCCTGGCATCTTGCTGCTGGGCTCAAGTACCTCACAAAGCTGTAGCCCAGGGTCCTGGAGGGATGCTCTGCTCTGTCTCAGGAGCCCCAGTGTAGTCCCCGGTGCCATCCCAATGGCATGCACCAGGGAAAGCCTCACACTGTCGAAGTCTTCCTCTTTAACCAAGGCCCCAAGGAAATGGCATCCAGCAAAGATCAATTCCAGCTTCTTTTTTCATACCAAAACCTCATTTTTCCTCATTCCCCTCTGGGCC
Source organism: Psittacula echo (assembly GCF_963264785.1). Classification (NCBI taxonomy): domain Eukaryota; kingdom Metazoa; phylum Chordata; class Aves; order Psittaciformes; family Psittacidae; genus Psittacula; species Psittacula echo. Next base: position 161,604,107 of record NC_137735.1, read on the forward strand.
CACTGTCCGTATTGCAGTGTCGGCCATGCCCATCCCACCTCTCCAAATCTTTGCAAGTATCTTGAAAACTGCTGCCTGCACCTTGCCCAATGCAAATGTTCAAATGAGAGAGGAGGTCTAGGCAAAATGCTCCCACCAGTCCCAGCAGGTCCATCTCAGCTGCTTCTAGTCTGGAAGCTGCTGGGCCTGAAGTGGGGCCAGAGGCTGCATAGTATTTCCTTTGGGAGTGTAAAGGGGATGGAAACTTTGGAAGCCTCGCTCACCCTTCCTGTGCTTGAGTATCCTACCAGCATAATGCACTGGATGCAATCAAGTGTGAGGTGTCCCTGCCCATGGCACGGGGGTTGGAACTAGATGATCTTAAGGTCCTTTCCAACCCTAACTATTCTATGATTCTATGAAGTGTTTCCAGCACATGTTGGGATTGTGGAGAGAGGACTGAGCTGGATGTGTTCTTGGGTATTGACCTGGCACACAGGATTCTGCGTAAGATGTGCAAATCCCCAAATCATAGAGTCATAGAATCATAGAATAGTTAGGGTTGCATATAAATAACACACAGGATCCGGGTTCTAGGATCCAGAATCTAGGGTTAAATTTATTATGACATTATCCTGTACTTAGAGGAGAGCTATAAAGAGGATGGTCACTTTTCATGAAGAGCCACATGCATGGAGAAAACAAAGGGCAATGGGTACACGTTGCACTAGGAAAGGTTTCATCTCCACTTAAGTAAGACATTTATAGTAAGCACAACCATTCACTGGAACAACCTCTCCAGGGTGGTAGAGTCCCTGCTGCTGAAGGGATTTAAGGTGCAACTGGAGAGGATGCTGGCTAATCTCATCTCCCTTTCCCATGAGATGCTGGACCATATGATCTTGGGGGTTGAAACTAGAACACCTTAAGCTTCTTTCTAACCCAAAGCATTCTATGATTCTGTGTATGATTCTGTCTTTTCAGGTCTCTTCCAACCTGTTCTATTCTATGATTCATTAATATTATGATTAATTTTATTAGGACATTTATAGAGACTAATGGGTTTCCAGCATCCATGGGAGCTTTGCCAAAATCACTTCAAAGGCAATCAGCTTTAACACAGGAACCCATCCTGCCCATGTTGCCTCCCCATCCCATGCTCCCAGCTGCCATCCTGCCTCTCCCTGTCCTCTGACCTGTGATGCTCCACAGCATTAGGCTGCCAGTTGCAATCTGGTTATTCTGCTGTCAGTTAATAAGGGTTTGTTACCAGCAGGTGGGTGAAAAGTTGCTCTGCAGCCATCTCCCAGCATGTGCTTTGCTTCACAGGTTGAGCTACTTAAATACCTGGCCAGGCTCTTGTGAGCTGATAAATACCAAGTGCTGTCAGTGCCTCCAAGGGCAAAGAGATGGAGATAAAATCCCCCACAAATGCATTTACTCCCTTTGCCCAAATTCCAGCAGTTACACAATTATCTTGTGATGCCACTGAAATAACTGTTCTTTTGTCTCAGATGATATTAAAGAGCAGAATTAGAGATGGAAATTGTTCAAAACAAGAAGATCAGGAGCTGGGAGGGACAGTTTTCACTGAATACTGGGATAAACTTGCTGCTGAAGCCTATTTGATGCCTAAAAAATAGCCACCATAAGCCCTGTGGCTTGGAGAGCAGGCATGGGCTGGGCAGGAGACCTGGGTGCTCCATCATTGCCATAGGGAACCAACCTGTACCCCTATTCCAGTAAATCAGTGCTGCGCTTACCCCCATTAAAACAGAAGGAAAAAACCAACTAAAGTAATATATGTTTTGGCTAACAGAGGAATGATGATAGTCTAAATGTTCTCTTTTACTGATCAGTGGCTATTTCATACTGAGGGATAAGGGGGCTTTTCAATTTGTTTTCTTCTGTGGTACAGCCAGGGTTTACAAAGGGTTGGAGTTTTTAGCATCCATCAACTCAAATATGTCTTTAAATGCAAACCCCCCTTTTTTACCATCTCAAAATCTGATAGTCTGCTTTCCTCATTCTTTTTTTCCAGCAAAATTCATTATTCCAGTATCAGTCCTGCAGAATCCTGCCTGTTACTATGGTTATACTACATCCTACTACAACTTTGCTTCCCAAATGCTCCTATCTCTAAGGGGTTTCCTTTTAAAGCTATAACTCTGCCTTTTTCACTGCAGGTGGTACTGAATTTCTTATGGCCTTTATTCTGAGAGGTCCTGAGTGCCTTCCCCATGGATGTGAATAGGATCCCAGGATATGCTGTGTTTCTCACATTACATGCGATGCTGTAGCAGCCAAATGAGTGCACAAACAGGGTTTTGGATAGCTCTTATCTACCTGGCACTGTGTGATCCAGAAAACATTTGCTCCAGGGAACCAGAATACTGATGAACAGTAAAATCTACATTAAAAAACCCACATGGAGAACATGTACTGTAAAGTCTGCTTATTACTGTATCACCTTTGGCTATGCAGAAGAGCTGTTTTCTTCCTCTAAACACTATATTCATTGTTTAGGATTTCCCACACTCCATGATTTGAACGCACAAACCTCTACTGTACACGAAGCTAACACTAGCTGTAGCCAACTCTGCTGAAGTCCACTAAGTGCACAATCAATCACAGCTATTTAAAGCACAGAAAGAGAAGTCTGTCATGAGTATTTTCAGCCTATTCACTGCAGTGATTTAAACAAAAGCTAGGTGATACTTATCTTACTTAGATTACTTATGCAATTTGAAGTAAAGCCTGCATAATCTAAAGGCACACGTGTGTTATTGACAATATTGAGGCCAAATCCCAAAGCCAGAGAAGACTGGAGAGGAAGCACAAGGATCGTGGGTATGGTTGGATGGGGTTTTCCATCACATTCTTTGTCCAAGTCTGCGACAGGCTTGTGCTCCAGATTGAGCCTGACAGCAAGGAAAGGTTTTCCTAGGAAGATTTCCCCATTAAACTTTAATTTTTCATTTTAAAACTTGAGTTTTAATTAAAAACTTAGATTTTCTAATCAAACATGAGTCTTTTCTTACGGCATCACAGGTTAGAAGTGGCCACCACCTTCCCTCATACCTTCTCACATAATTTAAGACATCAACAACAACTGAGTTGCAATTCAACTCTTTTTTGCCATCCTTAGTGACCACTGTAGACTGATGCTCACCCTTGTATGAGATACAGCTCATTTGTCCCACCAGAAGCCAATTTTGTGACCATCAAGATGGAACAATATGACAATACAACTACGTATGTTATACACATAATACATCTATATACATGTTTTTCACCAAGGAAAAATGATCTCCTCAACTGCCCACTCTACATAGCCCCAATGAACTGGACCTGATGGCTATCATGACACTTCTGTTCACACATTTGCATAGCAAAGGGGAGAAAAAAAACCATAAAAAGGGGAAAAAACCCCTTTTTTAGCTCCTGAATGTATTTGATACTAGAATATATTTAAAGCTCCTTACTTATTTTACTCAAATCTTCTAAGCCAGCCGTAACAAGATCCAGCAGATGGGAGCTGAAGCTCATACCAGAATCGTACCAGAGCAGCAATGAGCTACATGTTTTTTAACAGTGAAGGTAATTAAGCACACCAACAGCTTGCTTGTGCTGCTTCTCCATCTCTGCAAGGCCTTAAGTCAAGCACAGGTGCTTTTCTGAAAGACTAGTGACACTCAAACCGGAGTTAAAGGACTTCATGCAGAAATCATAGGGTGAACGTCTATGGCTGGTTATACTGGACGCATTTATCCTGATTTTGAGTTAAATACACTTCATGGCAGAAGATGCTCAAGGTATGCTTAAAAACAACTAGCCAAACAAAACCACCTGGCCATCCCAAAAGCTCTGACACAGAAATACCTAAAAGCAGTGGCATTTTCTTCTCCAGAACTAGCAATGGCAATCTGACCCCGCGAAAGGCACCATAACTATGCAAATCTCCTAAATTCCCCACAAAATGAGAACTCTCAGCACATCAACTCTTAGCCAGTGCCCAGGAGCTTGCCAGCAGGCCAAAAAGAGAAAGGATTCAGTGGGTCAATCCTGCAAAAGCCACCAAGCATCCCTACCAAGGTGGTTGTTACCTCCAAATACATGCTGCTGTAAATCACAGCCATGGGACTGGAAGTATCTGCTTGATGTCTTTTGAGTCTTCAAACAAATAAACATGAATCCCCAATACCAAGCAGGCTGCTAGCTCAGCATTGTTACAAGCTTAAAAAGCAGGAAATAGAGAAGTTAACACTTGGATAAGGATTTTCATCCCTTTATTCCCACTGCACACCTATGTGTGCTGCGCAGATGAGCAGGGAAGGAAAAATTAGGTTGCACACAGGGGAAAGTTTGTGACAGGCCAATCTTCCAGCCTTTAGATTGCTCTCCCATCATCAGAGGCACTGGCACTTGAGACATTTAAATCTTCACTGAATGATACAGTAGTAACTGCATAATAAGGAATATTGCTGCCTTGGCAGGGAGATGGACTGGATAACTTAATAGGTCTTTTGTATCTCTCACTTCTCTGATCCTGCTGAGTTCTGTAGCTATTATTAAAGGCATTTTTTAAGGTATTTTAATTTACTTCTGTAAATGGCTTTCCATCCATTCACTCCCACCAAGTGAATGTTGTCAGGGACATTAGCAACATGATAAAATAGCTGTAGCTTCACGCTGGGTTTAATGTGTTACATACACAAGAAAAGTCATTAGCTCTTAGCCTTTAATATACCCTCTTTACTGCTGCGTAACTGTTTATCACTTAAAAGTGTCAGGCGCAGGCCACGCTCTTCCTTTATTAATCAATATACATTTGTGCAGGGCTGCAATGAAAAGGAATAACATCCAGATATTTCCAGCACGAGGAGCTGAAAACCTTATCCCTGACACTTTCAGTCCCCCCCGGAATATTCCCAGAAATGGCTCTTTTTAGGATTTTACACACCGCTCCCAATTACAGGTAAACCCATAGCGAGGTGATGGTTTCTTTCTCAGGTACTGAGCAGCAAGTTTCTTTCGCCTTTGTAATATCTGCTCTAGAACATCATTAGCAGCTGCCACACGATACAAACTGCATGTGGACTATGGAATTAATGATGCTCAGAAGCAGGCCATCAATTCTGGCAGCAGAGTGAACCTTGTTTTATAATAGATGTTTTCATATGCCTAGTCCCGTTTGGAGACTCAGACCCATCTATATTATTGTTACGAATACTCTGTGTGCTCCAAGGTCTATTTTCTTCAGTCTTGGAGCCCCAGCATTTAAAGCATATTTGCCTATTAAAACTTTCTTGCTAGAGAGAGGGCATATGCGTGTCCTGTGTGGAGAAGAGATGCTCTAGGAAAGACACAGTGACCACAAGGGCAGGTGGCTGATGAAAAAACAAAAGCAATAGTAAAAAATAGATGGAGGATGGCTTAGCATTTAGAATCGGACAATATTGTGCCCCTGGATTTATGCTCTCCATATAGACACCAATGCAAAGACTGTAACTATAGCCTATATTCACCAAGAATTAATGGTGTCACATCAATGAGGTGTTCAAAGACAGGCTGGACGGTCTAGGGGAAGGTGTCCCTGCCTGTGGCAGGGGGTTGGAACTGGATGAGTTTGAAGGTCCTTTCCAACCCAAACCATCTCATGATTCTATGATTCTATAACTAAAGATGTTTCTTTTCCACATGTGGGAATTAGAGTGTAAAAAAAAGAAATCTTATATATTCCAAAATGCTTTTAAAGATCACTTACAGCAACTAACTTGAGATGGATTTCTGCTATTCTTGCTAAAACCCTTACTACAAGGCTTTTGCTGAGAACTTGTTGTCACACATAATGTAGCCCTGTGCATGCAGGGCTGAACACTACCACTGACATCAGTGATTGATGGACCACATCAACAGCCATCAGCTCCCAGAGCTGCCCTCATGTTGCAGCTACTGGGTTCTGCAGAGCTAAGGGTGAGTTTAATTCTCAGGGAGAAAGCAAAGAATCACAAAGGGAATTTACACCCCAATGCTCACAAGGGGCCAGAGGATGAGGATTTGGTTTCGCAGCAACTTCTGATGTTTCTAATTTAGGTTGCCACCAAAAGAATGGGCAAAATCAAGACCTTTTCCACATTTCCATTAGAGCAGACTTGTGCTGAAGTGCTTTTTATAGACAAAACTGATCTCTGCCTGTCTCAGTGGTTAGGAAACCAATAGAAAAGAGAGAATTTCTTCTCCTAGACCATTCATTCAGCTAAAGGACTTAAAATTGGATGCCTTGTTGCACAGGCCAATGCTCTAACCACTAGACCCTCCAGGACAAAACAAGGACTCCCCAACCCCAATTTCCTCTGCTTCCAAAGGATTTCAAACAAAGACATCACTGGTATGAAGAAATCACACTATGAGATAGCAAGAAAAGGCCTTTTAACCACCTCCAGATGTAACCCTCATAGAGCTGAGGTCTTCTCGGAACACCTTCTCCTGCTCTTCCTCCCAGGTACAACATAGTAAGTAAAAAGCAAAACCATTAGGAAATGAGAAGTAATGCGCTCAAGGTACTTTATTATTTGCACATTATATTATTAAATTAACACACATATGTGTCTACACACACAAACAGAATCCAGATACCCTTGGTCTGATGAAATGTCCACTTTATGAAGCCCTTGGCAGAGCTTCCTAAGTTGGAAACTGCAAAAGAGATCAACCGAATCGTCTCTTGCAAAAGGAAGCAGAGGATTTAAAAGCTCTATAGGTTCATTTACTCTGCTTGTTTACTTTCCTGCACTTACTCTTGGGTTATGAGCAGGGTTGGAGTTGACCAGTTTAAGGGCAGCTCAGGTTGCCCTCACACAGCACCGGTGTCCATCGCCAGCCCCACAGAGAAGATGCAGTGTGAAGGGCTCTGCCCAAAAAGCAGACAGGAGAAAACTCATGTGTTGCCTTCAACAGTATCACTTCCGATTGATTCGATAAATTCAGCCTTGTGTTGTACACATGAAAGACTAAGGGGATCACACTTCTGTCCCTGGATGTCCCCAAAGGATTCTTTTGAAACTCCTCATGCATGGAGATGGTGAGCAGCTCGTTCCAAGCATCCGACAGCTTGTATTAACGTTGCATTAATCAAAACTGAGTGACCACTAAACCCCCACGAGATCCAGGTGTGACAAACTCTCCTGCTCAGGAGATGGGAGAACAGCACCATGATTCCATTCTTGCAAAGACGAGTAGCAATTACAATGAGACTCATGGGTGTTAATTTTAAACACTTAAAACACTGTTTTCTCCTTCATCAACAAAGTGACTTGCTTAATTCTTGACTCAGACCCCAGCTGATGACAGGTCCAACTGTGGGACCACTTCTGAAGCAGGATGCTTCAAAGTATGAGGATGGAAACGAGGAAAGCTGTATTCACTTTGAGATTGACCATTTCCTATAGCAAAGGTTGGCCTCACCAGCTTAACTCAATGTAGAAATGGGATCACTTGGATGTGTGCAGAGAATCTCATAGAAGGGGCACTGTTACCGCCAAAGCGACTTTCACCACTCTATTCACATGAAGAGGGATGGAAAAACAACACCTCTCATAGAGCTCCATCTAACACCTTTCAATACAAAACAAGGTCTGGATGGGGGCCAAGCTCTGTGATAAATGTGTGTGTTAGGAGCCAGCTGCACTGTTTGCCTGATGCTGTAAAGTCAAATGTCATGTGTTGAGGAACACTCCTATAGATAAACCCTGAAATACACATCAGAGGAACCATTCCTTCATCCGCCTTTGTGCTTTCCCCCTTTCCCAATCATAACACAGAGGCTGACTCTATCCTAACTATGCTCCTAGGGTATTTTATCATGATCTGCCCAAATACCTGTACCTTAATCCCAAAATCCAAACTCAAAGAAGCAAAAGAGTATTCATTTGCACTTGACGGTTTCCCACACTATGTGATGAGTATTTCCACTCCTTTGAGCTCCTTGCAAGGAGCAAGAAGAACTAAATGAACTACTCAGCAGTTCAGCAGCCATCTGATCCTAACGCAGGATTTCCACTGTGGCAAAGGCAAACAAATCCCTGCACAACAACAAACTCCTGCTTCCAAAATACAGCAAAAGGGCAGCGTGAAAAAGCTGTCTTTTCCCCTCAAACCACATTCTAGGAGGGAAAAAGAGAACCAGATTGGGAAATGAAAGACCCACTGGGTCAGCTCATTACAAGTGATGTCTAATAACAAAGGAGATGCCACTGTTCAATTCCCAGCCAGAGCAGTAATGAGCAGTCCTGCTTACCAAATGGTCTGGATGATCATATAGATCTTCCTTTCCCATGTCTAACTTGCATCTCATTTCCTGACAGTCCCATCTCCCCTTCCGAGCAGATGGCTCCCTACAGTACATCTTTAAGAGACCTCCCAGGCAGTTATGGATGGCAGGGAATGAGTATTTTGTTTTATAGCTTGCTCATACATTATTCCCCCCTATGCTAATGACAGTCAAGTTATTGTCCTGTGAATAAATCCATTTAGGCCTCGCAATGTTGGCTGCGAGTAAGAAGGCGAGGGAGCAGCTGAAGCCAAACTTGGCGCCAGCAGAGCGCGGATACAGTCATCCACAAAACATTCCTCTATTAACCAAACAGCGGCACTTCCAAACCCAGCGGGGTCACAGCAGAGCCCTGCTGGGAAACAGAAATTAACTCCGAACGGAGATAATTTGTCTCTTGAATGTTGTCAGCTTTGTAAGATCTCTCTGGCAATGCCATGCCGCTAAAGAGGAGCGATACTGCAGGCAAGGGAAGCAGATGAAATGCAAGCTTCATTGGGAAGGCAGGTGGCACTTCAAGATCGCTCGTGCTGCCTTTCTGCCTCTGGGAGATGGGCTCTGAATGCAGACAGTGGAGGAGAAGTTTGTCTTTCATGTCAAGATGTTGTTGCAATTAATGGCAGTGGGTTTGATTCAGTTCTGTGTAGAAGGAGCAAATTAAAGTAGCTCCATCAGAATCATCGAATGGTTTGGGTTGGAAGGGACCTTCAAAGCTCATCCAGTCCAACCCCCTGCAATGAGCAGGGACATGTTCAACTAGATCAGGTTGCCCAGAACCACATCTGGCCTGGCCTTGAATGTCTCCAGGGAGGGATGGGGCATCCATCACCTCTCTGGGCAACCTGTGCCAGTGTTTTACCACCCTCATTGTAAAGAATTTCTTCCTCACATCCAGCCTGAATCTCCTCTCTTTCAGTTTAAAACCATCACCCCTCATCCTAATGCAACATGCCCCGCTAGATAGTCTGCTTGGTTCAAATAATGCAACAGAAGGAGCCATGAGGAGCTCTCTCTAGGAGTAGAATAACCATTTATCTTCAAAGGGACCCAGTATCACCTATGGAGTCTCCAGAGCTGAATGCCCTGAGGACTCCAGAGCTGCACACAGTGCTCCAAGTGGGGTCTCACCAGAGCAGAGCAGTACCATCACCTCCCTTGACCTGCTATTCACAGTCCTTTGGATGCAGCCCAAGGTACGACTGCCATTCTGGGCTGCACTCGGTCATACCCAGTCTTGTTTGATTCTAAGAGGTCGAGAGCTCAAGGTGATCCTGAGTGGCTATCACAAAAATAAAACATATCTTACTACTGAGTCTGAAGTCCTTCCAAATCATGGTTGCTAAGACCACTCTTTGTGACCAAGAGTTGGAAATGGCTCATAATAAGCCTGAGTCCCTTCAAAACAAGCTCAACTTTCTCCTAAATAAATATAAGCTTCTGAAAAGGTTTTATTGGTTGACTCCTTAAGAAAAATATTACTAAAATATAGTCCCAGAACCAGACAGAATCATAGAAGTTATGCAAGGTTTTGGATCAAAAAATGGTCAAGAGACAACCAGAAGTATTGCCACTGAAAAGGTCCCATTTGGAATTGAAGAAGATCATCTTAAGCCTCTGTATCAAATCTCATTGCCCTGGGTTCAGCAGTAGCAGTCATTTTTCTCCCTCTTAGTAGCTGGTGCAGTGCTGTGGTTTTGACTTTCAGCCTGGGAACAGCACTGATAACACCGGTGTTTTTAGTTGCTGCTCAGTAATGTTTACTCTGACCAAGCACTTTGTGAGTCTCATGCTCTGCCAGGGAGGAGGGGAAGCCAGGAGGAAGCAGGGACAGGACACCTGACCCAAACTAGCCAAAGAGGTATTCCATACCACAGCACGTCATGCCCACTATATAAACTGGGGGCAGTTACCCGGAAGGGTTAGATCACTGCTCGGGTCGGGCTGGGTATCGGTCGGCGGGTGGTGAGCAGCTGTATTCTCCTCCCTTGTTATTTCCCTTATCGTTATTATTATTGGTGGTAGCAGCAGTGGTTTGTGTTATCCCTTAGTTATTGGACTGCTCTTGTCTCAACCCATGGGAGTGACATTCTTTCGATTCTCCTCCCCATGCCTCCGGGAGCAGGGGGAGGAAAGGGGGAGAAGTGAGTGAGCGGCTGTGTGGTTCTGGGTTGCCAGCTGGGCTTAAACCACGACACTCATGTTGTTTAATTTACTCATTACTGAGCTGCAGAAAGGCTGAGTAGCTCTGAGCAGACACATCTGCAGATGACTCCAAGTTACCTACACTATTGCAGCCCCAAGGGAGAGACAGTGAAGTTCAGGTGGACTGGATGAGCAGGCACTGATAAACAGCCTTATAATTGCTTGGGATTAGAGGAATAGTAAAGCACTAAAGCAGTATAACTCCACATACCCTTCAACAGGAGCTATGGGGAATGAAAACCTGGCTGCTATGAAGACGCACAATATGTTTATGAAAAGCAGGATCTATGGTACTGTGCATTTCACAGTATCACAGTATGTTAGAGATTGGAAAGGACCTCAAAAGATCATCTAGTCCAATCCCCCTGCCAGAGCAGGAACACCTAGATAAGGTTACACAGGAATGTGTCCAGGCGGGTTTTGAATGTCTCCAGAGAAGGAGACTCCACAACCTCCCTGGGCAGCCTGTTCCAGTGTTCTGTCACCCTCACTGAGAAGAAGTTTCTTCTCAAGTTTAAGTGGAACCTCTTGTGTTCCAGTTTATACCCATTACCCCTTGTCCTATCATTGTTTGCCACTGAGAAGAGCCTGGCTCCATCCTCATGACACTCCCCCTTTATATATTTATATACACTAATAAGGTCCCCCCGCAGTCTCCTCTTCTCCAAACTATAGAGACCCAGCTCCCTCAGCCTTTCCTCATAAGGGAGATGCTCCACTCCCTTCATCATCTTAGTTGCCCTGCGCTGGACTCTCTCCAGCAGGTCCCTGTCCTTCTTGAACTGAGGGGCCCAGAACTGGACACAATATTCCAGATGCGGTCTCACCAGGGCAGAGTAGAGGGGAAGGAGGACCTCTCTCGACCTACTGACCACCCCCCTTCTAATACACCCCAGGATGCCATTGGCCTTCTTGGCCACAAGGGCACAGTGTTGGCTCATGGTCATCCTGCCATCCACTAGGACCCCCAGGTCCCTCTCCCCTACACTACTCTCATTTGATGGCAGGGACCAGGACTTCATGACCCAAAAGGTCCTTCAGCACTGCTGCTTCTAAATCCAGACTTAAGGGAAAATACCAGACCTACTTTCACACCTCAGTGGACTCGAAATTAATTACTGGCAATTCAAAACTGAAACAAGCAAATCCATTTATTCCATGTGCAATTAGAGCTTAGAATTCACTCACATGGGAGCATGTGATTAGATCTGGTGATGGGAGGTATCAGGGAGGCACAGAGTTTGGTGGCATTCACAACAGGGCTGACCATTTACACATCTATCAAGACAATCTGACAAGAGCTGTCAGACTTAATGTGATTTGGAAAGGATATCGCACACAGTGTTTAGGGATTGAGCTGAACTATCAGCGACTGTGATGAAACCTAATGAATAGGGAAGATATCCCACAGTTTATTTTACTCATTGATTTTTTACAGCAGCACTTCCTTTTGACCGTTCCTAAAATGGAAAAAGGAAGACTGGGTAAGTCTTCTTATGGTAGCTCTTGCATCTCTCAAGTTTCTACTTCTAGAAACAACTTAAAGCGTAGACAGCATCTTTAGAGCACCGCATTTGCCACACAAATATACCTGTTGTATGATTAAAAATCATCCCTTAAAAGTTCAGGGGCTGAAGAGGAGTGAGCAGGAGGACACAAACCTGACACACTTCAACATGGGATGTATGACAGCTCTGCTCTTCTGAGGAGCCAAGTGTCCTGCTCTCACCAGTGTAGGAGTGCAGAGCTCAAGATTACAGGGACTCCAAGAGATGAGAGATGATGGATTAAAATCAGATGGCCAAGTCACCTCCTCCGCTCCATTCAACAGCATGACCTAAGGACCTGATCTAATTGAAGATGTCCCTGCTCATTGCAGGGGGGTTGGACTTGATAAGCTTTGCAGAGGCCTTCCAATCTAAACTATTCTATGATTCTGTTACATCTCACCTACCTGTGAATCTGCTCCCAAACCTTCACAGCACCCATTCTGCATCACATATCAAGGTTAACTGAGATCAGGATATGTCTGCATGAAAATACAATGAAAATCAGAGGTACTGCAACTGAATCACCAGTGGATCAGATACCCTCACCTTCCCAGCAGCAACCACTGGGCAGATGGCTGGGGCAGTAACTCCTTCAGCCATGTGATTTTAATTCACTGCCACATCAGATACCACCATATCAGAGCCTTCAGAAGACATCGGCCCACTCTGCACTCACAGCAAGTAATAGAATAGCTTATAAAGCACATTTATTTTCCTGAATAACATCAGTATGATAGAAAATGCGGCTTCCATAAGGAAGCTCTGTTGCATTGAGATCACACTGGATAGACAGCACTGCTACGGGAAGCACCCCTGGTCAAGTAGGACTTCTAAAGGATGAAGAAAAAAGGGGAAAAACAGTTCATAAGCATCAATATGATAGAACTACAGCTTGCCAGATATTTTTTAACCTTTCTCCCATGTCAGGGGGGACCAAGAGGATGACCACGAGCCAACACTATGCCCTTGTGGCCAGGAAGGCCAATGGCATCCTGGGGTGTATTAGAAAGGGGGTGGTCAGTAGGTCGAGAGAGGTCCTCCTTCCCCTCTACTCTGCCCTGGTGAGACCGCATCTGGAATATTGTGTCCAGTTCTGGGCCCCTCAGCTCAAGAAGGACAGGGACCTGCTGGAGAGAGTCCAGCGCAGGGCAACTAAGATGATGAAGGGAGTGGAGCATCTCCCTTATGAGGAAAGGCTGAGGGAGCTGGGTCTCTTTAGTTTGGAGGAGACTGAGGGGTGACCTTATTAGTGTATATAAATATATAAAGGGGGAGTGTCAAGAGGATGGAGCCAGGCTCTTCTCGGTGACAACCAATGGTAAGACAAGGGGTAGTGGGCTCAAACTGGAACACAAGAGGTTCCACTTAAATTTGGGAAGAAACTTCTTCTCAGTGAGGGTGACGGAACACTGGAACAGGCTGCCCAGGGAGGTTGTGGAGTCTCCTTCTCTGGAGACATTCAAAACTCGCCTGGACACATTCCTGTGTAACCTTATCTAGGTGTTCCTGCTCTGGCAGGGGGATTGGACTAGATGATCTTTTGAGGTCCCTTCCAATTCCTAATGTTCTGTGATTCTGTGAAAGGGTGATTTCATTACTAGGGCACAGGCCCACAGGCCAGGCTCTCAACCAGCTTCTCAACGATGCCTTGCTCCAAGAAGCCAGAACATGGTTTTTTGTCCCTCAAAGGCTTCAGTTCTGGAGGCTCCTTGGGTGATATTAGGTCCCCCTTGGAGATAAGTGCTTATCCTACCCCCAGTGAGAACTCTTGATGGCTCCTTCTGTTGTATTATTTGAACCACACAACAGAGCAACAAACACACTTGGGAAATGCAAAGAGAACCCACAGCAGATGTTTTCTTGTTGAGAGTTCATTGCTAATAAAATCAGAAGAACTGAAAACAAAGCATTAACTCGCTTCACACAAAACCAGCATCACGAGTTTCTTAAAATAAGCGTTTTCTATCAGCTGCACCTAAAGTTCATCAACATGTTAATAAACGCATTAAATAATAATTACTTTGAGTGACACATTGTAGAAACCCCATCTTTGTAATACTGTGGTTACCCAAAATGTAGCCCCATTAACTACAATGTCTTCAATCTTCTGCTGACTTGTTTGACTTAAATGTGAAGGATGTATAGGATACAGAAATCTCATTATCCTTGCATTAGATGAATGTGGATGCAAGTGCTAAAGGAAGCATTACTTACAGATATGCTTTGGGCAAACCTTGCACTACCAGATTCATTCACCTTCATCTGCCAACACACCGTAGTCCTGAGCTACACCATCTTCAGTTATTTGAACCTTAAGCTGTTCCAAGATACATCAATTCAGAGCTGAAGCACTGCATCTTCCCTAGCAGGGTACCAGCACCCAGACCCAAGAACCCTCACCACCCTCTGTTGATGGGTTGTTAAAACTGTAGATGTTGTAGCATTAGAAGATTTATTTTGGCTTGAAATCTCTTGGGAATCCTTCAACATGAAGGTTTTTTGAGCCATCCTTGGAATTTTTGGATTGTGGCTGCCCCATCCCTGGCAGTGTTCAAGGCCAGGTTGGACACAGGGGCTTGGACCAACCTGCTCTAGTGGAAGGTGTCCCTGCCCATGGCAGGGGTTGGAACTGGATGAGCTTTAAGGTCACTTCTAACCCAAACCATTCTACGATTTCCTTATCACAGGGAAGACTCAGGAGCAACACCATGAACTGGGCTGCAATCAGAACTTATACAAATATACAGTCCCTTCTCCTCTCTAACCTAAACCCACAATCTTTAAGCCTCTCCTTTCCATTCCAGAAACCACATAGCCCTGCAGCCACCACTGACACTGATGTCCCTTCCCATTTCCAGCAGCTTATGAGTGCTGGAAATGGGACAAATCCCTGTCTTTGCCTTCTCAGACCTTCTTAGCTAAGGAAAATCCATTGAATACCTGTGGAGTAAACCCTGAAGAAAGAAAGGGAGGGATGCACCCTCTGTTGTGACCCCGCGTATCTCGCCCAGAACCAATTTATAAAAGTCACCCAAGAAAAATGGTGTTAATCCATTTACAGCAAAATACACCAAAGGTACCAAACAGGTCAGTGGAAAACATGCTTTTATTAACCAGTTTCCACCAGCCTCACCTAAATATTCCCATCATCCATTTAAACATTTGCTGCATCAAGGATACCTATGGTAGAAGAGAGATTTGAGCATCTTCCTGCAAGAAGTTGGAACCATAAACACATTTTTAACTGTTTTTGCATTTTGTTTCTCCAGCAGCTCTCTAAAATTGATTGAAAAAGCAATTACAGCATTCAAGCTCTCTCTGCTCCTTCTATTTTCATTTTCCTTTCCTAAGAGCGTGATACACAAAAATAAAGCAGGAAGGATGCTGGAGGCTTTGTGCGATCCTAAACTGATGGCGAAGTGAAGAAAGAGCAGATATGGACAGTTATCTGATTGTAAAGAACACATCATAGAAGTGAAAAGTACCTTAAGCTGTGTCTCGACTGCTATTTTTACCATGATAAAGGTGCTTAAAGTTGCCTGCTCCTGCTTTATTACACAACTAAATGAAAAGATATTTTGCGGGCATGAACTAACTCTTGTAAGAAATGGCCTTTAAGATAAACTATTGCAAGGCATTGGGTCCAGCAAGCAGTTGTGGACTTACTGTTGTCTGGTATGTGTTCAGCAAGGCAGAGGATGAGGCAGGGAAGAGGCTTTGGACTGATAATGGCATGTTCTGGAGACGATGTTCTCATTGAAAGTCCACCCACAGAAGGCTGTGAACTTCCAAATACATGCCCAGGTTGGACACAGGGGCTTGGAGCAACCTGCTCTAGTGGAAGGTGTCCCTGCCCGTGGCAAGGGTTGGAGCTGGATGAGCTTTAAAGTCCCTTCCAACCCAAACCAGTCTGGGATTCTATACTGCTCCTGCCTGTGGAAATTTTCCTCTGTTCCTCTGGATGCCAATCTCCAAAAGTGAAGATTTAAAGACAGATCCACAAACTTCCATCACTACTTTTTTCCCTCACATTACACCTTGTCTACACCTGCTCCATGAAACCAGTCAGAATATCAACCACTGTAAAACCAGCTCGTTTTTGCTAGCAACACATGCAACCCAAGTTGCATGAACCCAAAGTTCAAAGAACCTTGAATCAGATGTAAAGAAATCCAACCCCAGACAAGCTGATTTTGACCCCAGCTTGTACAACAAACCCAGCTGTCAAGCTGCTCTGTAAATACCTGTTTCTTGCTTGTGCTGCCATGAACCTTCTGACCGGCTGTTTCCCAAGTTCCCTCCCATTCCTCCAGAGTCCAGCTTATAAAGAGAAAGGGTTATCTCACAGCCTGGACCTGGAGCTGAGTTTTAGCAGCCTCTTAAAATAAAGCAATGGTAGGGATGGGAACTGAACCACTTCCTCAGACATACTCTGCTCCCTCCAGGCCTGCTTTTGTGTTGTGTCCTCCTTTGGTATCAACACTAATCTTGGATGTGTCACTTATCTGTCTCCAGTATATATATTTACAATTTATGTTTTCTTATGCATGGAAAATCCTCCCCTGTCCAGCCAAGTCATCCCCACCTTCATTCAAATCTCTCCTGATCATTGCACTACCACCACACCTGCAACAAAAGATGCAACTAAAGATGGCAACTAAGGAGTAACCTATAAAGAACATTAAATTATGCCACGGCTATGAGTTATAACCAGTCACTGGGGATTTAGGGAAGGAAAAGGGAAAGGACGAGGCAATGATGTGGATCTTCTCCTGCAAAAGCAAGCGCTCAAGTACAGATCTGGCACTGGCAGCTGAGGCTGCTGTGGATGGTACCATCTAATGGAGACAGATTGGACTTAAACAGTGTTTCCTTAAGGCCACCCTATGCCTTCAAAAGCTGTTTCTTTATTAGGAGCAAAGTGAAACAGCAAGTGCAAGGGAATCATAGAATGGTTTGGATTGGAAAGGGCACTAAGCTCATCTAGTTCCATAACGCCTACTATGGGCAAGGATGCCCCACACTAGACCATGTCATCCAAGGCCCTGTCCAGCGTGGTCTTGAACACTGCCAGGGATGGAGCATTCACCTTTCATTATTGGGAATAAACCTACAAGAAAACTCCAAAGTCTGTCAAGAAGCATGTTTTTCACCACTGCAGTAAACTCATGGGGAGATGCTCCTCTGCCATGATTTCATTGCATCAATTTCAACACTTGCTAACCTACTAGGAGGAAAACACTCCAATCGTTTTTCCTCATCAGAGGGGAAACAACCTCTCTCTTTACCTAGATATGGACCAGTGCCAAATGACACAGGGTGGAAATGTACTTTAAAAGAAAAAGCCAAGCTGATACCCTTGTAAGAATGCCAGGATTTGAGGGAACATAGCACAGAGGTGTGGGTGGCTCAAACCAGCCCACAACCCCGAAGATCATCTCAAGGGGGTTCAAACCCTCATGTCTACTCCAGTGACAACCTGCCAGTACCACCAGCATGTGTTCCTCCTCTTTCTTCTTCCTCCACCACTCTCAGCTCAGTGCATCAAACTCAAGCTACCATAAATAAATAGGATTAAACATACAGATAGATCTATTTTAGACCATTTTTGGAAGGCTTCATGATACCACAAATCTGTCATTGTTGTTTGAGCTCTGGCCAAGATTTTTCCTTTCTGTTTCATGTATAAAGGAGTTAGAGCATGAACTTAGCTGCAGATTATCAAGGGATTTTGCTTTCTTGGCTCCATTACGGCAATTTCTTTCTGTTTTCTTAGAGGTTATAAAAACATGTCAGGCTAAGGCCAATGTTCAGCAAAACAAAAGCGAACGTGCTCTGAAATGCCACCTTCTTTTCAAGGCTGGATTGTTTCATGTTCAAGAGCTCTTATTCCCATTATATCAAAGATAAGAGTTTATCTGTGAAGCTCACATCTTTCCAGACACTCAAATGTACCTGCCTGAGCATATCAACTCCTGGGTTAAACTGTCTGCATTAGCTCACTGTCAAATCCACATTTGGATGGGAAAAGTCTTTCTCTCCCAAACTTTTCCCGTTCTTTGTATCTCCAGTGCTCTGGTCCTGGTGAATTATTCATGTGAAAATTAGCAGAGGAGGACTTGTAACTTGAAACTTGACTTGATGGAAAGCAGCTTTTCTGGCCGCTCTTCAGCCCAGCTGTGAAATGCAATGCTGAATGCAATTAAAGAGATGCTGAGCCCATATTCCCGGCTTGAGGCCGCGATATGGAAACTCCACTATGCATTTATATCTACGCAGACAATTCATTTCAATTAAAGGAGATTCTGTTGGCCCTATAAACCATGCAAGTGTTGCCAAATTATATTTAAGACCCTAAAAGACTGAGTAAGCCCTGACACCCTCCAGCTATTTGTTGGTTTGCACTCAACGCGGGTAGGTCCTGCTTGCTCAAGTCCATTTGTCATGGATATTCCTCCCTGATCTGATAGCAGGTTCTTATTTTCAGAGCATCAGCCGCTTAATCTTAATCTCTTCTCTCCCCTTTTTTGTACTGTTTTGGTTTTGATAGTTCAGACTAATCTCTGCTTTGCAGTGTGGTGATCGCTCTAAGACCCATTCCTCATCCCTTCCAGTGGTTACTGGCAGATGGTTCACAGGAAGGGCTAAAAAGCGTCATCACGGCCAGAAGCATTTGATGTTGCTTTGGACAGGGACATCTCTTAAACGTAGTGTGGTCCAATGATTCGAAAAGGCAATGCTAACCAGGAAGCCATGGGCTATTTGTCACTCTGACAGCCCTTCTGTTAACTCTTTGAGGAGCTCACTCAGCACCCAGCCCTCTCTTGCGGTATAAACTTCTCTATCTGCAAAATTCAGCTGTCTTCCTAAAGCACGTGGCTACTTCCCCTACTAGTGGAAGGTGTCCTTGCCCATGGCAGGGGGTTGGAATTGGATGAGCTTTCAGGTTCCTTCCAGCACAAACTTCTGACACCCCCTCTTGGTGCAGCTTGAGGCCGGTTCCTCTTGTCCCATCCCTTGTTCCTTGGGAGCAGAGCCCAGCCCCTCCTGGCTCCATCCTCCTCTCAGGCAGTTGTAGGGAGCCATCAGGTCCCCCCTGAGCCTTCTCTTCTCCAGACTGAACCCCCCAGGTCCCTCAGCCCTTCCCCATCACACTGTGCTCCAGGTCCTGCACCAGCTCCAGTGCCCTTCTCTGGCCCCGCTCCAGCACCTCAATGTCTCTTATCTTCACTGTCTAACTAGGACGATGGCGATCAAGAATACTTTCATCTTGTATAAAGTGCCACGAAAAACAATAGAGCAGGAATTAAATATGAAATGCCACGTTAATACCAAAGAGGGGTGTTCAACCTGTCACCATCCTGCCCTTAGTACAGCTTCTGACAGCACCCTTAAATAAGAATAAAAACAGTTAAGCAACGAAACCTCAGTGCCTTCTGCTAGAAGTGTCGTGGAGCTCCCTTAGAGGCCTGAATGTTTGATTTGTTTCATTTTCAAGCTTATTTTCCTTTTAATTGTACGCAACTCGAGAGGCAATTGAGGCTGATGCTATTCATGCAGACAGGAGTCGGATGCAGCTGAATGACCATGTTTTTTTCTGTCCTTTAACGTTTAAATTGACATTATTTAGGGCTAATGGGATAGCTCTCATCTCACTCACACTGGAAGAAACCCAGTGTAACTCCATTGACTTCAAGGTCAGGGGAGATTGTAATCTAGGATATCATCTACACAAATTCAATGCTTTTCAGTTCTCCCTTGTTCATACCTTTTCCAGCAATTATAATCAGCACCTAATTAATTAAAATAGAACACAGCCCAAGGCAAGGCTCTCCTGTAGAGCTGTATCATTTTACTCTATTTTCATTCCATGCAGCAGTTTACAGAGAAAAAAGGTCCCTGAATATTGTAATTAAATTCATAGAATCAACATAGAATCATGGAATGGTTTGGGCTGAAGGGACCTTAAAGCTCATCCAGTTCCAACCCCCTGCAGTGGGCAGGGACACCTTCCACTAGAGCAGCTTGCTCCAAGCCCCTGTGTCCAACCTGGCCTTGAACACTGCCAGGGATGGGGCAGCCACAGCTTCTCTGGGCACCCTGGGCCAGCGCCTCAGCACCCTCACAGGGAAGAGCTTCTGCCTAAGAGCTCATCTCAGTCTCCCCTCTGGCAGGTTAAAGCCATTCCCCTTGTTCTGTCCCTACAGGCCCTTGTCCAAAGCCCCTCTCCAGGTTTCCTGCAGCCCCTTTAGGCACTGGAGCTGCTCTCAGGTCTCCCCTTCAGGAGCCTTCTCTTCTCCAGGCTGCCCCAGCCCAGCTCTCTCAGCCTGGCTCCAGAGCAGAGCTGCTCCAGCCCTCACAGCATCTTCCCTCTTGTGCTGAGAGGCCCCAGCGAGTCCTGGATGAGGCCCATAATGACCAGAACTAGGGCTGCAGGACTGGGACCACCAAGAGCTTCATGGTGTGGCTGCATGGGTGATGCAAGGGAAAAGCTTTTCCCTTCTGTATAAAGTTCATGCAGGTAGAAATCACAGCACAAAAGCAGATCATGTGCAAAACAAACTCCCATCCTGACAGCTTTGTGTGCACGAGCACAACTATTATTATATTTTATATTTTCAACATGGAAGGGATCTATTTACACGTTAGTAGCAAGAGGGGAAACTTTTAATTTGCTGCCTTCTCTCTCTTCTTTCAGATGTAAATTAGAGTGCTATTAACCTTTAAACTGCTAGCAAAGTTTATACACTCTAGCAAGAACCTTTCTCCTTCTCAGTGGAGGGAAACCCATCAGGGGAGAAGGAATAGTGTGATGGCAGCATCTCCACATCTGTTGTTCATCTTTGAATACTCCTGTTGACAACCCCTTTCCTCCAAAATCACAGCTCCTTCTCTGCAACCCTCCCACTTGAAACGGTGCTTGTCAGGGAGGGGCAGCCGCTGACAAAAAACAGCCTTAAAAGAATGGAGCTTCTTTACCTTCCCTTTGAACAATAGATTAATCTCTCTTTTGTTCTCTATGAGAACTGGGTGTCACATTTCAAAATGCACGTTTAAAACAGGTATAATTAAAGCCGTGCAAAAAGGAGGGAGGGAAAGAAATTAGAAGGGAAAGTAGCAATAAAGGCATTTTCGAGCCTGGAAGGTACTTCGTGCCTCCCCCTCCCCACACAGCCACAATTACATTCCGCAGTGGAAATCAAAAGTAATTATAAAAATGAACTTTCCTTCAAAAAATGAGCAGGTTGTGAAAGGATTTCCTCCTTTGAACATCCCAGCGCTTCAAAAGGAGGATGAATTAGTGCTGACAACTCAATAAAGTAGCCATCAATTATTTAAAACGCGATGGCTCTTCTCAGCCAGCACTTCTGATTAGGAAAACATTTCAGAAAGTAGAAATTAGAGTAATTTTTCCTAAATGAAATGAGCCCAGGCTTCAAATGTGAGAGTAAAAAAACCCAAAGAATGTGACTTTCAACGAGCCTGGCAAGAACACAGAAGTTTCTTCTCTTGAAGCCATCTATAAAGTTGCATGAGATCGTGCTCCAGGCTGCATTGCATAGAATCCCAGACCGGTTTGGGTTGAAAGGGACCTTAAAGCTCACCCAGTTCCAAGCCCCTGCCACGGGCAGGGACACCTTCCACTAGAGCAGCTTGCTCCAAGCCCCTGTGTCCAACCTGGCCTTGAACACTGCCAGGGATGGGGCAGCCACAGCTTCTCTGGGCACCCTGGGCCAGCGCCTCAGCACCCTCACAGGGAAGAACTTCTTCCTACTATCCAACCTAAATCTTCCCTGTTTCAGTTCGAACCCATCACCCCTTGTCCTATCGCTGCAGTCCCTGATGAAAAGCCCCTCTCCAGCATCCTTGTAGTCCCCTTCAGACACTGGAAGCTGCTCTGAGGTCTCCATGCAGCTTCTCTCTTCTCTTCTGCAGGCTCAACAGCCCCAATGTTCTCAGCCTGTTGACTTGGGATTCATAAAGCAAACTAAACAGAGGGAAGGGAAAAAATATCTGTGCTGTTGCGATAGACAAAACCTTCAGCTAATGGATGCAAAGAGTCAAAATAAGCCCCACCAAGCCCCCAGACTCTACCACTGCTGTGTTTCAGATAAGCAAGAAATTAAACTTGCCTAGTGAAAAGTTCCTAACAAAACTCCTGGAGGGCTGTTTGTGATGGAGCGATACAGATCTCCTTTAACTTAAGTTTCATGAGACTCTGCCTTTGTAGGCACTCACAGGTGGATGCTCAGAGCCTCCTGCACACTGCAGCTACGGTCATCCATCACAGAAACAACCCTAGTGAAGTCAAACCCCTGGTTTAAAACTGAAGAAACACTTAGGAATAAAGGCAGCTGGAGGGAAAGAGGAAGCTGAGTGAAGTATCACTTCTGTGGCAGCTGTGTCTGAGATTTCACACTTACTTCTCGGAAGCACCCTCAGGTTAAAGAGAAGGTCAGCTCTGCCTCTGCATCCCATGATGCGCTCTCCTGCCATGATGCTGTATGCTTAACGAGGCTGCAGATGAGAAATGTGCAGTTTAAGCTTTAAACAAACAGGAGGGTGGCCAAGCTAATGGCTTCTCCTCTGGACAGAAAGATAAGAGGAGCTGTTTGTGACACCAGCCATGTGGGCTCAGCCATGTGAGGCAAAATGAGTATTTATGAGAGCAATACCACAGCTGCAGGAGCCTGTCTGGGTTGTTTTGGGTAATTAAAATAATCAATCAAGGCCTGTGACCGAGGCTGGGGCAGATACATGTGGTTCACTGCCAACTCGTGAAACAAATATGACTGCAAGAAAAGAAAGT
This sequence comes from Psittacula echo, assembly GCF_963264785.1. NCBI lineage: Eukaryota > Metazoa > Chordata > Aves > Psittaciformes > Psittacidae > Psittacula > Psittacula echo. Next base: position 161,626,980 of record NC_137735.1, read on the forward strand.
AGAATAAAAATAACTTACAAGAAGTTCCGGTGGTTTTACTGCTCTTGCGATTACTCACTCAGCTGTCACTGAAAACCAGCCGCACAAACAAGGTGAGGGTGAACACTCAATACCACATCAGGAAAGGTCCTTTAAAAGGGTTCATCTTAATCACAGAATCACAGAATAGTTTGTGTTGGAAAGGACCTTAAAGCTCATCCAGTTCTAACCCCCTGCCACGGGCAGGGACACCTTCCACTAGAGCAGCTTGCTCCAAGCCCTGTCCAACCTGGCCTTGAACACTGCCAGGAAGGTGCTCCAGCCCCGATCATCCTTGTGGCTCTCCTCTGGACTTGCTCCAATGGCTCTATGTCCTTCTTAAAGAAGTACAAACACTTAAAGAAGTATATATGTAAATATATGCACTTAAAGAAGTATATCTTGTAAGATATGGATGCTTCTTTGCATCTCCCTGACAGTATCTTGGAGGCACTCCCAGCACCACACAGGTGAATCTCCCAAAGTCTCCATGCATAAGCTGTTGAACGCTCATAAAGTCACAGACTGGTTGGGGTTGGAAGGGACCTTGAAGCTCATCCAGTTCCAACCCCCTGTCACCGGCAGGGATGCATCACACTAGACCATGTCACTCAAGACTCCATCCAACCTGGCCTTGAACACTGCCAGGCATGGGGCAGCCACAGCTTCTCTGGGCACCCTGTGCCAGCGCCTCAGCACCCTCACAGGGAAGAGCTTCTGCCTAAGATCTAACCTAAATTCCTGCTGACTTCTGGCCAAGCCATAAATCATCGGATGCATAAAGACTGCAGGATTTCAAAATAAAACCCTATCAGAAAGAATAGGAAAGAACGAAGCAGACTATGCAAGTCCTTTCTCCCATCACCCTGAAATCTCATATTAATTCAGGAACAAAAGAAAAAGCATAAAAGTCTTGGCAGCTCAATAGATACTGCATTTACAGAGACAGGATTCGTCCAGAAGCTGTACAGGGAATTGCAATGAGACAGACAGGACCTGCTAGTGAGATGTCAGTCTTTGAGGCCAAGAAGACTGTGACAGCTATCTTTTATTTCTCTTTTTCTTTTCCCCCTATTTCTTTGTTCTTCCTTTGCCAGCCATCTCCAGCATGCAGGAATTGGAGTATCTTTCTCTTTCCACTTAGGCTTGAGTCCCACTTATAGAATAGTTAGGGTTGGAAGGGCCCTTCAGATCATCAAGTTCCAACCCCTTTGCCACAGGCAGGGACACCTCACACTAAACCATGCCACCCAAGGCTCTGTCCAACCTGGCCTTGAACACTGCCAGGGATGGAGCATTCACAGCTTCCCTGGGCAACCCATTCCAGTGCCTCACCACCCTCACAGTAAAGAATTGCTTCCTTACATCCAATCTAAACTTCCCCTGTTTCAGTTTGAAGCCATCACCCCTTGTCCTGTCACTACAGTCCCTAATAAAAAGTACCTCTCCAGCATCCTTACAGGCCCCTTTCAGATACTGGAAGGCTGCTATTACTCTTATCAGACAAATGACCAGAAAAAACAGAGAGAGACAGAAAATGCACAGAGGCAAAGTCAGCCCTCATCCATTCCAGCTCCCAAGGTGACCCTGAGGGCTTTATGCCCCTTCTGCTCCCTCAGAGCAGCTGATCCCCATGGATTCACGTTGGCCATGCAGTTATCCACCTCCCCCTTGGCTGCCTGCTGCTCTTCACACACAGCCCAAAAGATGAGGATGCTTTTGATAGCCAGAAAAGTCAAATATGACTCAAAAAAGACAGCTCTTGGAAGATGGGATTGACAGAGCGCTAATGCAGTTCACTCCCTGTCAGCGGATGTGTCAGAAACCATTACTTCTCTCCAGCTCGTCCACCAAAAAATCTCACTGCAGGAAGATCAAAAGAGACAGCAGCCAGTCTGCACCCTCCAACCCACCCTGAAAACACAAGGTTGGACCCCATTCCAATCAGGTTTCTCAGCACCACAAGCTCATGAGGTTGTGCTTTTCCAATCTGAAGCTGCTGGTTCCCAAGAACATCCAGGTCAGGTCATCATTTTTGGACAAACTTGGAGCTTCAGGGTGGAAATAGAGCTTTCCTGGCTCACGTCACCTTCTAAAACAACCCATCAGACACAACCCTGAAAGCTAATGACCTGAATTCACGCTGAAATATTGGACCCTAGAAATGATATTTGCTGATGTACTACAAAAACAGAGGTTAGAGGCAAAGATGTGTTAGAAAAGCAGTCTCTGAATAGCAAGTTTTCCCAATTAAATTAAACACTTGAAAAACCATTTAAGATTCACTAATCAAAAGCACAATGTAATTGCTAAGAGGTACAAAACTGGGTGTTCTCTCTTTATGAACTGGTCTGCTTTGTCCATAACATCTTTTGATTAGACTCATTGATAGAAGCATACACGCTTTCATCTCTAGTTATGTCAAACCCATTGTGGCTAGGCTGACCCTTGGGAGGTGTATTTTAATAACACTGGAGTAATTTGAACCAGAGATCAGCCCTAACAAGATACAATCACAAGTAGAAGGGTGAAGGCCATAATGCGGTCACTGGATCAGTTATTCTGCTTCACACCTAATGTGCCTTACACAGATGCAAGAGCTGCATTGTGTGCAGGCTTCACATTCCTCATATAAAATACTACATGATTTAAATGAAGACTCCTGGTCTGCTCTATATATCATACATGGCACATAATGAGGAACAGCAGCCAACTGTGGCTAGGAGAACAGCTTTCCAGCAGGAGAGCAGCCCAAAGGACCTCCATCTCTGTAAGTTCTCAAGACTCACTGAGACAAAGCCATGATTGACCTAATCTGGTGTTGGGCAGGCTCTGGTTCTGGGCCAGACCTTCAGGCAGATGAGACCAACTTCCAGAGGTCCCTTCCAACTAATGTAATGAGAATACTATGATACCAGATACGAAAATACTCAAATAATGGATATAAAAGACCTAGAAATAACAGTAAGCCATCATTTATGAAGTTCAAATACAATATGGATTGGCATGGGGCAAAAATTTGTTCAGATACTTGCTGAGGTGAGCAAAACAAGTTGGTGGTCTCAGGTAGGACCATGATCAAAGACATTTTGCACCCAACTCAAATTGCATTCAATGAAGACTTAGGTTAATTTCTAATGGAGCATGTTCTAAGTAGAGCAGCGGTGATTTTACCAGCTCTCCAGAAGTTTGTTTAAATAGCAGAGCAGTTCTCACATGTTCTAGATAGAAACTACATGGCCAAGACCAGCTTGGTGTTGAGCCTCAGGTCATGAAAGATGGGGAACATTAACCTGGATTCAGTGCTGAATTAATGAGGGTTATACCAATTCTGGCTGACTCCAATGTGAGATTGCACCCTCGTAGGGAGAAGACACCCAGCAACTGCAGGGATTAACAGGCTACAGAGACGTCAACCATGTGAGTGTTTCCTTCAGGTCCATCATGAGTCACATTTGTGGGATGGTTTGTGAAAGCTGACTTTGCTTTTGCACATCCAGAGAGTAAGAAAGTAATTCTGCCTTCAAGGTGTGCTGTTTCAATGTGCTCATATGCAACTTAAAGCCATTTCCTACTTGGGCTTTACTGAATGTACAAGTTAAACTTGGTTTGTCAAATAAATTGAAGCACTGCCGTAACAGCTTGCCTAAAGCTAGCAATTGCTTTTATAAACCTCTCGTTATCAGCCTCAATGGAGAACTTCCATATCTGCAAGATGACTTATAGAGGAGCCTTGTAAATGCTTCTGCGAAAGGCAGTAACCACAGTAAATGTTCCACCCAGAGGAAAAATTAGCTAAAGAAATACTGAAAGCCATAAGGAGATTCAGACTTCCACGGAGAGACAGTTTGGTCTCTCATTTCAAACTGAAACAGAAGATTCAGCCATGGACTCAGCTGACGGGTCTTAACCTCTTGACATGTTGGCTGTGTGACGGAAACAGATAGACCACACAGGGGATGACAATATCTGCAAAGCACTTCATGTTGGTTTAGACACCATGTCACTGTAAAAACATTGAAATATGAAGACCAGAACCAGCAGTGCCGCCTCAAAAGTCATATTTGAATGGGAAATACCCAACTGACCAGTCACGCCTGCTACGTAATGGAATTTGATCACTGGAAGCTGACTTGAAAAGACAACTAATACTAATAAATAATATCTACTGGCTATCAAAGCATATGCCCATCACTACTGGTGAGCCATTTAAACACCACTCACTGTGATTATTCTTCTTCTTAATAACCAGTACTTTGATGGGAAGAAAACATGTCAAAGCTACCAGTGACGTCTCCTTGGGAAGTCAAAAGTGAGTGATTACATGCATGCCATCAGCAGTAATGGGTGATGGGATAATCAGCTCCAGCAAGTCATTATCCTGCAAACAGCTCCACACTCTGACTTTTTAAGGAGTTTTTAACTGGATTTTCAGCCTCTGGAGCTTGGCCAGAGAACTATCACACCTTCCATCTACACAATGCTGCTGTAAGTCAATGATCACACTGATGAATTCAGGTTAGATATAAGGAAGTTCTTCCCTGTGAGGATGAGGAGGCCCCAGCACAGGTTACCCAAAAAAGTGGCAAATGCTTCATCCCTGGCAGGGTTCAAGGCCAGGCTGGACAAAGCCTTAGGCAACATGTTCTAGTGTGAAGTGTCCCTGCCCGTGGCAGGGGGTTGGAACTGGATGATCTTAAGGTCCCTTCCAACCCAAACCATTCCATGATTCTATGCCTTAAAGGAGAAGTCTCACTTGGCTACTGTGGAATGGAAAGAGCAAAGGAACTTGCACTTTTCTTGTCAGATGGAGACAGGGCAAGAGATTTTTAAGGCCAGTATTAGTAGTGACCACCTAGCTGGAAAGATTTATCACCTTGACACGAACAGTACAAGAAGAGGCTATAAGAAGCTGTTGAACTGCTTGTAGCCTAATTTAGTATTGATTTAAACAACTGCAGACTGAAGCTTAACACAGAGCGATTTCGAGCCAAATTAGTTTCAGGGTTATTGCCCAGAGAAGCTGTGGCTGCCCCATCCCTGGCAGTGTTCAAGGCCAGGTTGGACACAGGGGCTTGGAGCAACCTGCTCTAGTGGAAGGTGTCCCTGCCCATGGCAGGGGGTTGGGACTGGGTGAGCTTTAAGGTCCCTTCCAACCCAAACCAGTCTGGGATTCTATGATCATTCAGTCACTTCTAAAAAGAAAAGGATTTACAATGTTATACGTTTAAGGATGTAAGAATGGAAAACAAGACCATCTACAATGTTTTCTAGGGTTTTTTTTTTAAAGCATAATCTTTACAGAAATGCATGATTCATCGCTGAGGACACGATGGCACAGGATGCTAGAAAACCTCTTATCTATAAGCTAATTCAGTTCCAACATGTGCTGATAGTTATCAAAAAGCAGCTCTTATCAGCCAGTGCAGTGGGAACTGATAATTCTTGAGTCGTGTTGAAATCACAGCCACAGGAGCTTAAGCAAGATCTTCAGGATAGAAAAGGGTGGGATGTTTGAACCATGAACACGGATAACACAAGACAGGAAAGAGAAGCACAGTGCTGGGAGAGAGGTGCCAGGCTCATTCACTCCCTTCACACTCTACTTTCATGGTACCCATGAGGTGAGAAGAGCAAAGATGCCAGGCTCCAGCACTGTCAGTGTAGAAATAGCCTTTTATTTTTTTTCCTCTCTTAATGTAAAATCAATAGCATTATTTTAGGCAGCTATTTGGATGACCTGGTTCAAAGAGGCAGCAATTTTTCTTCTCTTTGACAAAACGACCCTTGTATAATGTCGGGAACAGGCAGCCCTTCTGACCATGTACATTCCGACCAAGAATAATTCCAGTTCAAAATGATTTCCATCCATCATGAGAAACAAATTACAGGAAGTGGACGAGAAAATTCCCAACCATTCTGACTCTTCAACCTCACATGAACTTTAAGAGAATGTATTGATATTATAGACCACATTTTCGTGGCTACAAATGAAGCCATAATCCACAAAAAAACACATTACTGCATTAAGAACCCAACCCAAATCTGTAAGGTTAACAACCTCCCTGGTCTTGCTTCAAAGCTGATGGGCTAATGTTAACATGAAGTATTTTCAGCTCTTGATAAGGTCAGACGCCTGCACAGGTTCAGTTTGGGTTCTCAATCAGTTTAATCCTCAGAAAACAAAGGAAAGGCAAACAATACAAAATACAATACAGAATATACCTATTAGTTTCCATATCTCTCAAAAGGAACTCTGAATAACATCTTTGGAAGACTCAGACTATGAATCAGTAGAGTTCTGCTTTATTTCTAACTCATGGTTTCAATCTTCAGATACTTTTCCTGTTGTGGAAGCCAAAACTGCCCTAACATTGATTTCTTTTCAACCCCTGCTCTTAAAATCAAGTCTTAGAAGACTTCTATCTGCATCACAGATCTGGCATATTTCTTTTTTCCCTAGGCATTTACAATGGTGACTGCAACTGGCATTGCAAATAACTGCAAAGTAAGGCTGTGATTCCTTCCCCGCCACAGCCCATCCCTGCTGTGCTTCAGCCATACAATCCCAGACAGGTTTGGGTTGGAAGGGACCTTAAAGCTCATTCAGCTCCAACCCCTGCCATGACAGGGACACCTTCCACTAGAGCAGCTTGCTCCAAGCCCCTGTGTCCAACCTGGCCTTGAACACTGCCAGGGATGGGGCAGCCACAGCTTCTCTGGGCACCCTGGGCCAGCGCCTCAGCACCCTCACAGGGAAGAGCTTCTGCCTAAGAGCTCATCTCAGTCTCCCCTCTGGCAGGTTAAAGCCATTCCCCTTGTTCTGTCCCTACAGGCCCTTGTCCAAAGCCCCTCTCTGGTCCCTCTTCAGACACAGCCTGCCCTTGTGCCCATGCCCTGTTCTCATCTTATGTCGCATGGGCTCAATGAGCACTGAGGCTGAAGCAATTTTCTTGTTCGCAATTATTTACTACGAGTTGTATTCTTCCACTTTAGGTTTTTGATAACCAAGTTTCTGAGAAGGCTGCTAAAGCTGTACCTTGGCAACGAAACAGCTCAGGGATGCCGTGCTGCTCCAAAACACCATTTTAACTCCTGGAGTTAAATCATGTAAATACACTACTGGCCCCCTTCTAAGGAAGCTGTTCAGTCTAAAGACTTCTGAAAATCTCTGGAACCTAATTTTGCTTTGCCTCTGAAAGAACCATCCCAGACACACGGCACCGAGACAGGTATAGAGTAAATGACCATTAAACCATTCAAAAATCCTAGCAATTTCCCCCAAATAATAACAATAATTATTACTATTATTATACATTATTATAATATACACACATTTTACAGCTATAAGCAAAGATTGAAAGCAGCCAGATAAACCTTGGGAGATGCATGCTACTTCCTAAGAACTTTGTCAATATTATTCATCCCCAAAGAGTGATTTTAGAGACAAGAGAGAATAATTTAAAAGGATTAAAAGAGCTTGACCCAAATCACAGCAAGAGTCAGAGTATGCTCCATCCCTGGTAGTGTTCAAGGCCAGGTTGGACAGAGCCTTGGCTGGCATGGTTTAGTGTGAGGTGTCCCTGCCCATGGCAGGGGGGTTGGAACTGGATGATCTTAAGGTCCTTTCCAACCCAAACCATTCTGTGACTCTATGACTGTGAGCTTATTCCTTTAAGCCCCATGCAACACGTATAACTCAGAATTTGGAGGCAGGCTTCCATACTGTCCAACTACCCATGTATTTGGGATGACAACTGTGCTTGTTGCCATTATCACTACTCCACATTAGAGCTCCAAAAAGCTGTTTTAAAAGAGGCTTCACACCTAAATACTCTAAACTCAAAGCCAAATCTCTCAAATCTCCCTTATCTGCCTGAGGAAGCAATACAGCTGCCTTGCTGCAGCAGCAACACATCAGTCACACATGCTGCACTCGGGAGGCAGCAGACCATATCTTCGCTCCTCCTGGTAGTTTGGCATGTGTATTTAGTCCAATCCCACACCTCTGTGATTTGCAGAACTTCTAAGGAAGCATACATCATTGAAAATAAACCTCTCTGGTAGCTGTTCAACAAAGCTGGTATCAGTTTCTCGTGATGGCTAAAAGGTGCTTTAAGAATGTCATGTGCCAGGCAAGATGCAAAGATGCTGTTAGCTTGACATACGTAGTAAGAGAGATACATCCTCTTGCACAAGCAAAACACCGAGCCTGTGTACACCTACACAGCTGCATACAGAGATCAGAAATGGAAAGACTACACTAGCAGTGACACTGGAATAGATCATAGATGTTGAGACAAGTCTTGTGGGTCATAGCATCCTGGAATCCCAGAATGGTTTGTACTGGAAGGGACCTTAAGGCTCATCCAGTTCCAACCCCCTGTCACAGGCAGGGACACCTTCCACTAGAGCAGCTTGCTCCAAGCCCCTGTGTCCAACCTGGCCTTGAACACTGCCAGGGATGGGGCAGCCACAGCTTCTCTGGGCACCCTGTGCCAGCGCCTCAGCACCCTCACAGGGAAGAGCTTCTGCCTAAGAGCTCATCTCAGTCTCCCCTCGGGCAGGTTAAAGCCATTCCCCTTGGCCTGTCCCTACAGGCCCTTGTCCGAAGCCCCTCTCCAGGTTTCCTGCAGCCCCTTTAGGCACTGGAGCTGCTCTCAGGTCTCCCCTTCAGGATCCTTCTCTTCTCCAGGCTGACCCAGCCCAGCTCTCTCAGCCTGGCTCCAGAGCAGAGCTGCTCCAGCCCTCGCAGCATCTTCCTGCTCTCCTCTGGACCTGCTCAAGCAGGTCCCCATCTTTCCTCATTGGATGCATAGCAAGGTCACGGCTAGACACAGTAAGGGATGCACTGACGGTTCAATCAGGTCCTACCTGCAGAAGAGGCCGCTGCACTCCAAGGATCTTCATGGTATCCGCATTAGCCAGTATTTTCAGGGGATCAGATGCCTTTGTGACACTTTCAATCTCCTTATTGATCTCAGCCAGGACCTGGTTGAGGAAGATGTTCTTGATGTACATGGTGAGGAACTCACGGAGCGGACACTGCTTGCTTGGGCCAAGTTCCATGGCATGTTCTATCTCCTGGATAAATCTGGAAAACAGAAGGGGAAGAATGCAATGCAGATAAAGCATGTAGTTACTCTAAATGTGTTAGTCTTGCCTTTGCCGTTCTTGCATCTCAGTAGCAAGCAACAGCAGTGGGGGAATGAGTATAGACTGCACCAACAAGAGACATGAAGAGTAGGAAAGGTCTATAAGGTAGCCTGCAAAGAATAATGGACAAAATGCCAACAACTGGCGAGACAAAGACTCCACGGCTGGAGAAGAACAGATAGAATGAGGGATTGGAGAAAATCCACAATCCAGCCACAATTCCTATTTATTTATCCAAAAATCACCAATTGCTTTATTTGAGATGTACTGGAAAGATGTCTTTTAAAATAAAACAACTTTAAAAACTTGAGGGTGCCAGAAATCCCTTTGGAAAGGTAAAAGTCCTCCTTGGGTTGGTCACTTGATTCCTGCAGGTAGGTTCCCCACCTCCCATCTCTAATCTGAAGAGCAGTATATTCCAGCTTAAAGCCTAGAGGTAACACTGAGAAAGCAAGGCATGGGTGTTATGCTGATATCATACTGCATTATACATGTCTGTATGATGCTGTATTTTTATTATGTGTTATTGTTTCATCCTAGGATCCCATTCCTGCACATTGAGAATGGCATGTCAATTCCGGGAATATTTTAACACAGGATGTTTGTCATCTCCTCCTGTAAAAGCTTTTTCAGTGATGCCGTTTAACACATAGGAGTTTCTTCTAGAAATTACTTTGCCATTTCTTTAACTTACATCCCAGACAATGAAATTATTCTTCTTTTCAAAGCTGCATGTACCAGGAGCCATAATGAATCACAGAATCCCAGACTGGTTTGGGTTGTGGAAGGGACCTCAAAGCTCCTCCAGTTCCAACCCCTGCCACAGGCAGGGACCCCTTCCACTGGAGCAGCTTGCTCCAAGCCCCTGTGTCCAACCTGGCCTTGAACACTGCCAGGGATGGGGCAGCCACAGCTTCTCTGGGCACCCTGGGCCAGCGCCTCAGCACCCTCACAGGGAAGAGCTTCTGCCTTATATCTAACCTGAACTTCCCCTGTTTCAGTTTGAACCCATCACCCCTTGTCCTATCACTCCAGTCCCTGATGAAGAGTCCCTCTCCAGCATCCTTGTAGCCCCCTTCAGACACTGGAAGCTGCTCTGAGGTCTCCATGCAGCTTCTCTTCTCCAGGCTGAACAGCCCCAATGTGCTCAACCTCCAAACCTCAGTTCTCAGGGAGGTGCTTCAGCCCTTGATGATTCTCACAACCACTTACATTTTAATCTCACTCCTGGAGATGCTGGGATTGGTTTTATTGTTGTTTTACACAGCAGCAGCAGAACCATTTGACCCTGGATCTCCCAGTATATATTACAACATGCTCTGCACCCTGAAAGCCACCTCTTCTTCACTAGGAAAGACTTCTTTTGCCATTGAGACACCTCTAACAGTTCCATTGTGGGTAGCATGTATCAGAGATGGCTCACCACTACCTATTTTCCCAAACAATTCAATGAGGTCTGTTTAATTACCCATAATATTCTACCTCCATGTTCAGCACTCTAGAGGAGGCAGCTTCCCTTCAGAGGGCTGGCTGAAGGGTTCCTGTCAATGTTAGTAGCACGATTTCTTTCAAATCTGAACAATTTACTCCCTAAAGCCATTGACTCCATCAGTCTAGAGTGACACATTTGGGCTGATGCAGCTCTTGCTTCCAAAGGGGAACCCATTCTCTGTTAAGTCTGAAGACTGCAGCTCCGAAAAGAGATGCTGCATGGAGAGAAGTGCAAGGGATGGCAGCTTTATTCCCCGCCTTTCACAGATCAATAATGTGAATCAGCCTCATAAAACAGGGAAACAGCAGAGTCATCTGGGAAGAGAGCAGGGAGACCACCACCAAGCTCATCTCTGAAATAACAGATCCAATATCACCAGCTTCGAGTGACAGCCACTGATATCCTTAAGGGATCACTGTCAAGGTTGATGGGGCCATATTAAACTAACTTGCCGTATCTTTTCATGCCTGCCAATAAATTTGCTACTCTAAGAGCTTATTTACCCAGTGCTTTTGATGCATCAAACTCACAAAAGAATGTGAATTATACCATTGTACCTCCTTCAGTTGGGAAAGGAGGAGCACAGCAGCTTGAATTTGAAACAAGCAACCTTCAATGAAGAGAAGAAAACAATTTTTAACCACTTAAAATCCAGCATGTTCTTAAGATTGCTTAAGCCAACATAAACAGAAGCTAACTTAAGAGAGAGAATGGCCACGTTCAAATGAGCAGCAGACTATTAGAGCTCAGATGTGCTGACCTACAGCAACTCCTTATCCCACAGTAACTTGATGGTGATCCTATGTGTTCCCTACGCCAGAGACTAAATTGCTTGTGTGAGGCCATTGGAAAGGTCAGTGCTAGCAAATGGTGTAATCAGGAATCTTTGTTTCCCGGTATCTAGCATTAATCACCACTTCAGATCTCTTCTAGAAGACTTGTGCCTTGATTTCCAGCAAACTCTACCTTGATTAGAGAACTAAGTCCTGGTGGTTGTTCTAACAGGCTTGAATTTCTTGGCATAGACAACAGTGGTTCACTTAATACTGGTAAGAATCAAAAGTATATCCCTATTTTACTCGATACAAACCATAAAGTAATCACAGATTCTGAGAAAGCTGCGAGACAACAATGACTGTGAGAAGAGATGTTACGAGTGCTCAGCAACACTTGTGAGAAAGAAAAAATGGTCAAGAGCTTAGGAAAGCAGATTTAAACTTGATATCAGTCAAAAGTTATTAAGACTGAAACTGTGCCCAGCATGGAAGACCAGAGGATATGGATGAGAGACCTTAAGTTTGAATGTTCAAGGATAACTCGATTAAATTATAATGGTGATGAAAAATAGACAATTTCTGAAGTCTTCATTTAATCAAAAGATCTCTACCGAAGAAAACGGAAGTAGAGAAAAGGTGAAGAAAAACATAGTGTGGATGGCAGAGCACGACTTAGAGTAAGCAACAGCCCTAAGAGTTCACAGATTCGATATTCCAATGGTGCAAGTACATTACCACTTAGTACAGCCTAAAAGGACAACTGAGATTCAATTTACTATGATCTGCCACGGTTCCGAGATGACCTCACCATGTTTTCAGCAGCTAGGATGAGTCTTCCATCTGCTCTGCAAATGGAGCACTTGAGGCAGCCACTGTGCAGCTCCAACCTTTATCCCACCAGGAGGAAAACCCCACCAAGCACACAATCAGGATGCCCACGAAAGCATCACACGGCTCCAGATACACATGGAAATCAGATTTGCACCAAGAATCCTTCTAGCATATTACACTACAACAGTAATGCTTCCTACATGTTCTGTATTACAAAGATTATTCAGAATGCCATCAAGTAACTGGCTCTCCACAACTGCCTGACAGGAGGATGGGGCCAGGAGGGGCTGGGCTCTGCTCCCAAGGAACAAGGGATGGGACAAGAGGAACCGGCCTCAAGCTGCACCAGGGCAGGTTTAGATGGAGCTGAGGAACAATTCCTGCCCCAAAGGGTGCTCAGGCATTGGCACAGGCTGCCCAGGGCAGGGCTGCAGTCACCGTCCCTGCAAGTGTTCACACACCGTGGAGGCGAGGCCTCAGTGCCATGGGTTAGTGGTGGCCTTGGCAGTGCTGGGGAATGCTTGGACTGGATGAGTCTTTTCCAGCCTCATTGATTCAATGATTCTACAAAGATGTCAAAAAAGGCAATCTGACCCATGGCTATCACAGAGATCAGCGTTTATGTCTCAGTGTGAACCAGTTACATGGTAAGAAACCCCAGTTTGGTCAACGACTTACACAAAATCAAAGGGGAGAAAACTCTGGCATTTGCATAAAGCAGTTAGGTTGGGACACAGCTCTTCAAACTGGTTTTGGATCTATCCACATGTGCATAAATCCATATGACCAAAAAAAACCTCCATCAAAAAACACTGTGATGGTGAAAGGCTTTGTCACTCAGCCCTTTATACCCTACTATTTTCTTTTTACTCTCCAAGGAGGGCAATCTGAGGTACAGCTCACTGCAAAAAGGGGCCATAAAGAAGGCCTTGGAGGAACAGCTTTGATTCACTTTCCATTTGCTTTGATGATTCCACTTGGAAAAGAACCATTCAGTTGTAATTGAGCAGGGTTTCTGAAATAGTATCAACAACTACACTTAAAATCATCTCTCACTGGCACACAAAAAATGGGGAGAAAGCTATAAAGGTAACCATGCCGTGGGGTGTATTCTCTGAATGTGAGAGAATGAGCCATGTGGAATGTTCAGGAAGGAAAATCTCCCTGTTGCTGAGGAATGTTGTGGTTTAAGCCCAGCTTGTAACTTAGAACTGCTCCCAGAGGGATGGGGAGGAGAATCAAAGGAACATAACTCCCTGAGGTTAAGAACAGTCCAGTAACTAAGGTATGACACAAACCCGCTACTGCTCCCATCATTAATAATAATGATAAGGGAAATAACAAGGGGAGAGAATATAAAACTAAAAGGGGAAAGGAAAAACAACAATAAACACCAGTGATGCACAATACAATTCCTCACCACCCTCCGACCGATACCCTGCCCGACCCGAGCAATGATCTGGGCCTTCCAGGTAACTGCTCCCAGTTTCTATCCTGGGCATGACGTGCTGTGCTATGGAATACCTCTTTGGCTAGTTTGGGTCAGGTGTCCTGTCTCTGCTTCCTCCCGGCTTCCCCTCCTCCCTGGCAGAGCATGAGACTCACAAAGTCCTTGATTGGAGTAATCATGACTTAGCAACAAGTGAAAACATCGGTGTTATCAGTGCTGTTCCCAGGCTGTAAGTCAAAACTGCAGCACTGCACCAGCTATTAAGAAGGAGAAAAATGACTGCTACTGCTGAACCTGGGACAGGAATTACACTTATTTAACACGACCACCATGTACGTCTGACCTGCAAAATGCTTCCCCTGAATAAAAATTCAGAGCAAGCTGTATCACAGAATCATAGAATGGTTTGGGTTGGAAAGGACCTTAAGATCATCCAGTTCCAACCCCCCTGCCATGGGCAGGAACACCTCACACTAAACCATGGCACCCAGGACTCCATCCAACCTGGCCTTGAACACTGCCAGGGCTGGGGTATTCGCAACTTCCTTGGGCACCCTGTGCAGAGTTTGGATAATGGTCAGTGTAGATTGTATGAAATCCTAAAAGGGGGATGTCAGTGCTCTGAAAGACACTGTTATGAGATGCGTGGCCAGGATGGAGTTGTTGAAGAGAGCAGTCGGGTCAAAAAAACAGAAATCTGCATCTTATCCTGCATTCAGAACCTGCATTCGCTAAACGATGCATGCGTTTTAACTTGTTTTATCCTCCTTGGAAAGCATTCGAGGTGATTTGCGGCTGCAATTAAGCATTCCCCTTAGACAGAAAAGCGCTTTCAGGAAAATGGAGTATGTGTTTGGAAATGACAGTCATTTGGATTAGAAAAGGCAAAAAGAAAGACAAACCATTTCAGCAAATTTAATTCATTCCAACTCACAACTTCATCGTCTCTGAGGCCTGTCTTACCTAGGCTAATAAAACCCATAAAGCCTAAAAAGGCTTCACGGATTGATACAGAAACCTACAGCTCTCACCTTCCCAGGGCTTTTTGCTGTCTTCTTGTTATCAAATGTCTTCTAAGGTATCATTAAAAGAAGCTGAAGACGTGTCACTGCAAGTGCATAACAACTACTCTGTTCTTAATGATGATGGTAATATTATCTGAAATCCCCTCCTCAAACAAAAGAATGACAGAAAATAACCATAAAATATTCCGCAACCTCATTAAGAAAATTTTTACAGACATTCAGCCCAAATTTACATTTGAGCTCGTTTCATTTTTGTATGATCCTGAACTGTTCTTTTCTCTCTTAGTCAGAAAACATCCAAGTACCTGGAATGAACCTTACACAAAGCAAGGAAACACTAAAGAAACAGCAGAAAGCCTTTGAACTGGATAGTGGTCACTGACAGAGCGGCAAATCCCAAACTGGCTGTTCAGACTCAAGGAAATTAGAGAGAATATACCCAAGACAATAGGTTCTTGAAGGTTTGAAGACACGTTTAAACTAAGAGACACACCTGGAAGACCTCAGACTGCCCATTCCCCATCTATAAAGCCTTCCCACCTCAACAGTGGGTGTTTTGGGAGAGAGCCAGCAGAAGGGACAGCCACAGATGATGTTCTCCTGACCAAGCTGCTCGATAACCAACAAGGGACAGCTCTGAGTCTTCGTTTATCACCCTTGTGATAGCAGGGCTGAGCAAAGTGGCTATTTCAGCAACTATGTGCCACCAAACTGGTATATATTTCAGTATATTCACTTCACATAGAATCACAGAATCATAGAATAGTCAGGGTTAGAAAGGACCTTAAGACCATCTAGCTCAGTCTCATTGGATTAAACCTACTTCTTGTCCATCCTCTAACTCCTTCCTCCTCTGCCAAAGTGAGACTCAGCGATGCTCCCATACCCAGAAGTAGTGACCATTACACATGGGCAAATCACAATAAATACAGTTAAAGCTAAAAAATTCACTACAGCACAGACCACAGAGAGTTTGTCACTGGATGATTCTACACCTCTACTCTGCTCTTGTGAGACCCCCCCTGCAGTCCTGATCCAGCTCTGGGGCAGCAGCACAAGAGGGACGTGGAGCTGTTGGAGCGAGTGCAGAGGAGGCCATGGAGATGCTGCGAGGGCTGGAGCAGCTCTGCTCTGGAGCCAGGCTGAGAGAGCTGGGCTGGGTCAGCCTGGAGAAGAGAAGGCTCCTGAAGGGGAGACCTGAGAGCAGCTCCAGTGCCTAAAGGGGCTGCAGGAAACCTGGAGAGGGGCTTTGGACAAGGGCCTGTAGGGACAGGACAAGGGGAATGGCTTTAACCTGCCCGAGGGGAGACTGAGATGAGCTCTTAGGCAGAAGCTCTTCCCTGTGAGGGTGCTGAGGCGCTGGCACAGGGCGCCCAGAGAAGCTGTGGCTGCCCCATCCCTGGCAGTGTTCAAGGCCAGGTTGGACACAGGGGCTTGGAGCAAGCTGCTCTAGTGGAAGGTGTCCCTGCCCGTGGCAGGGGTTGGAACTGGGTGAGCTTTGAGGTTCCTTCCAACCCAAACCATTCTGGGATTCTATGATTCCATGAATACCAATCAAATAGCTACTAAAGTAACAGAAAGCTCATTATTTTGCATAGAAACTTGACTACAGAGAATTATTTTGGGTACATTACCAGTTACCCCTGGATTGATGTTTCACTGAGGAGCACGCTGCTGATAAATATTGTGCCTGTATGCAAGATCACAGAGCTGCTTTTGTATGAAATCAGTCCAAAGGGAGCTCTATGCAGCGGGCAACAGCAGAAATAAAAGTTTCAGCTCTTCTCTAGGTGACCCAAAACGTGATTAAAACTGTAATTACCATAAAAAAGTGCAAACAGCTCTGGGACACTCAATGGAGATTTAGCTACACTAAGTGCATTTAAAGTTGTAGAAAAATCAGACAAAACCCTAGTAAATAGGCAAAACCCCATTGATTTTCTGCTATTTTTAAATATTACACAGGGTAGAAAACACCCAGGAAGGTAATTTCAATGGAAAATAACTACTGTTAACAGAAAACACCAAATCTGGGGCAGTTTGCACTAAAATAGTAAGGTTTCAGCTTAACAGGAGTAACTGGCAGTAGCAGCCAGACTGGTGTCTGCAACGCCAAGCTGTGTTGATGGGTTATTTCAGGCAAATGGCCAGATCCTACTGTCAGTCCCCATCACTTCAGTCCCTCCCTTATACAAACAGAAATCCCCAATGAAAACCAGCTCAACTACTTGATATAGCTCTTTCCGTTACTGTAAAGGCTTCTGAGTACGTCCCCACCGAGCTGACAGCTTTAACACTGGAAGATGAAAGCATCCAGAACTTCTATTTTTTAACAGCAGCTAAAAAAAAATAGGAGCTTTGAAGAATTGATTTCTGTGTTGTAGCCGCTCAACCATGAGATTGAGGTAAGAAAGACTTCCTTCCCATGCAGGTGTAATAGAAAAGTATTTCATTGCCTCTGAGGTGCTACAAACAGCACATACACTCAGAAAAACATCAAACTATAATTTAGCTCTCTTCTTGTGCTAAAAATACTGCTCATTTAATGCTCACCTATCACCTTAAACCCACAACTTTCTGACTTTGTGCAGGTATCTTAGGGCAGACAAGGTGCAGTTTCTTCTGATGTCTCCAGAGGGGAATATTGGCTTGTATTTGGACCACAGGATGTAGAGCCAGAACTAAGCAGTAAAGCCTCATAATGTGTAGAAATGCTTGTATCATACCCTACAGCCCCGATGTCCCTCACTGAGCCAGACCCATGAGCAGCAGCAGAATCACAGTGGATTTTTGTTGGGGAGGTCAAACCTTGGTGGCAAATTTTAATGTGCTAATTCCAGTCTTTTCAAGTGCACGATTTGCACAGCACCTCACGTTTCCATCCCTCTCCTCCTGGCCTCAAAACGGCTTTCACTTGCTTTTGGGGTTGTTGTTGCTGCTGCACTGGTGGTTGGGCTGATGCTCGCATCTCACGGTCTCCCTCCTCTCATGTCTTGCAAGGGCATGAGCGAGCTTCATGAAGCAGCTGCATTTCCATCTGCTGCCAAACCTCAGCTAACAGCCAGGCACGATCTTTCCAAAGGTGGTAAATGTGAAGGAGGAGCAGCCTGGAGTTTTGTGACCCTTGTGGTGAAGCTGAGTTTCAAAAGGAACAAACCGGCAAAATGCCTTTCACAACACAGTCCTGGGCAAACCATGGCAAACCTTGTACAGACCACTGAAATGGGGCTGTAGTTACTTCAGACTGTGTTACTTCAGAAATAGAACCTGGGCAGATTTTAAGCCTAGTTGTAAATGTGCAAAGGCATCAGCCTGCAGAGTGAAAACCTAATCCATTGGCCTGTGAAGTTACAGCAGTGAAAATCTAACTCCATTCCTCTTCTCTCTCTAGGCACCGTTCTTGTGAAGATGTTATTTCCCTTTCTGCAGATGAAACAGAGCAATTAAATCTGCAAACAGCATTTATACATCTGGCAGGCCCACAAGCAGCTCCCTCTGCGAGCAGACATGGTACAGCTGCCTCTTAGAAGGCAAAGGCAGAGTAACTCAAGCGTGAATCACATCAGCTCGTTCTGTTAATGAGGATGCACCTGAAACGCGCATCAAGAGTGCTACAGGGAAAGCAGCAGAAGCCGGAGCTGCAGCAGCAGTCACTGTTTTAGGGACTTACACCCCTCTCAAAGAGCTTTGCCTGTGATGCAAACTGGTCTGCTTTAGACCACGGTGGCATCTCTGTGTGGTATGGAGAGATGATCGCCATGGCTGAGTTACGGTTTATCAGCCAAGCTGTGATAAGTGACTGGACATGTCTTTATCCCTGTTGTGACCTGGAAGCAAAGTGTGACCCGTGGCTTATTTGGCATCCAGAAAGGGCCAGGAACATGTGGTTGGCAGGCACCAAGTCACTGTCGCTTGTTGCAAATGTACACCCAGATGCAGGATTCACTGTCAGTTTTCTCCTGACATCATCCTGTCCTGATGCTTGATGGCCCTTGATCTGCTTTCTGATTATTTGCAATAATAATATTGCAATAATATATATAATAATATAGAATATATAATTATATATATAATATTTAATATATTATATTATATATATTATATATATTATATATATATAATATATATTATATATTATATATATTATATATATAAATATATAATATATATATTATATATTATATATATAATTATATATTCTATATTATTATATATATTATATATAATAAATATAATAATAATAAAAAATAACAATAAGCAAGAATCCTATCTATGGGTGAAAACATGGACGGGATGTGGCTGAACTGTGATGTGACTTTCATCACCAAACTAAAACACACCCCAACAAGCACATTTTAAGCATTAGAAGCATTTATCAAGCATGAGAAGGCAATACTTACTAACACTGAGTAAAGAGAAGACTTGACTGTCTTCTACAACCAACATACAGCTGGTGTTCGGCCTCTTCATTTCCTTCTCCACTTCCAGCCCATAAAAATACCGGAGGGACCTGGGGCTTTGGAGCAATTTATTTATCCTACCAGGTGTTCATCTCACCAGAACAATCTATAAACTCAAACCAGCTCCCTGAGTGCCCCTTGGTATGTTGTGGAGAACAGTGGCTTTGGTCCATGTAGCACAGTGTGGGATGTTAAAGCAAGGTAGTGACTGTGGCTCCTTGCAAGAGCCACTCCTTGGTGCTGGCCATTCAACCCTCTATGGCAGACAAATTCCATTTGCTCCACATCTTTTAGATCAAGCCTGAAAAACCAGAGCTTTATTCTGATCCTAAAGACCCTGTGCAGCATAGTCAGAATCACCAATCAACTGGGTTGGAAAAGCCCTTTAAGCTCATCCAGTCCAACTGTTCCCAGCACTGCCAAGGCCACCACTAACCCATGGCACTGAGGCCTCGTCTCCACGGTGTGTGAACACTTGCAGGGACGGTGACTGCAGCCCTGCCCTGGGCAGCCTGTGCCAATGCCTGAGCACCCTTTGGGGCAGGAATTGTTCCTCAGCTCCATCTAAACCTGCCCTGGTGCAGCTTGAGGCCGGTTCCTCTTGTCCCATCCCTTGTTCCTTGGGAGCAGAGCCCAGCCCCTCCTGGCTCCTGCAGTTGCTGCTCCCCAACACAAGGCTGCATTTCGGCGCAGCTGTGTGCATACCTATATGCACCAGTGCATTAAGCAGTGTCCTGTCAGCCCAACCTACACAGACGTTTTTGAGAGCTGACTTCCACTTCTATTCTTCTCACCCCCTGCAGACTCCTAACTACACTATGAGGCCTCCGAGTTCATTTTGAGAACAAATATAAAGCAGCTTTATTCCCTATATGCTGTGAACCTCCTTTTAATCCTTTTGAGCAGGTACATGTTCTTTACAACGTGAACCTGGAAGCAGAAAACCTCTGGGAAAATGTTTTTCTCTCTCCTTAATTTATTGAGGAACTTTCACAGGTTATTTGGAGAAGAGAAGCTGCGTGGAGACCTCAGAGCAGCTTCCAGTGTCTGAAGGGGGCTACAAGGATGCTGGAGAGGGGCTCTTCATCAGGGACTGTAGCGACAGGACAAGGGGTGATGGGTTCAAACTGAAACAGGGGAAGTTCAGGTTGGAGATAAGGCAGAAGCTCTTCCCTGTGAGGGTGCTGAGGCGCTGGCACAGGGTGCCCAGAGAAGCTGTGGCTGCCCCATCCCTGGCAGTGTTCAAGGCCAGGTTGGACACAGGGGCTTGGAGCAAGCTGCTCTAGTGGAAGGTGTCCCTGCCCATGGCAGGGGTTGGAACTGGAGGAGCTTTAAGGTCCTTTCCAGCACAAACCAGTCTGGGATTCAGGTATAAAGTCTCAGTTTTCCCACTATTACAACAAGGAATGAATACCTGCAAAGGAAGAGATCCTCAACAGTGCAGAAGGCTGCAGTATCATTAAGATGCCAACAAACCCCAACTGTGCACATCCATATAAAGAGGAAAATGTGACATACTGCACCTCCAGTGAATGGGGACAGCAGAGCTGTGATGTGTAGCTCAGCAGTGGCGGCAACATGCTTCACCTTCAGCCTGAAACACAGCTTTGATGAGCTGCTACTTCATCATTTGTCAACGAAATTAAACTAATTCAATGTGCTTTAAGTTTCTGCAGAACTGAGCAAACAGCTCCTACAACCAGCTATCCCTTTGCTCTTCCCAAGCTGCACCAGCAAGTCTCTCCATTACAGTCCCTGAAACCGTAACTTTCTAGCCCAAAACCAGCTCTACGTTGAGCACAGCTTGCCAGCTGCCTCAAAGTCACAAGATTGCTTCATGATGGAGATGATAATCCAAGATGACCACTGAACTAAATCACCCAGCGTCGATCCATTTGTAATTTAAATCCAATCCCGCAGAAGGCAGAAGATAAATGCACAAACCATGGCCAATCAATCTCTCTCCATAGAACTTCTGCAATGCATTTATTTTAGCTGAACCCGGGGCATGTGTGTGCTTAGAGGCACTTTCTGCTCACGAGACGAAGTCAAACCTGTAGGATCCCACTGCTGCTTCCGTTTCAAGCTTACTATCAAAGTAACGGCAAAGCTTTACTTCCCATGACACTACAACAGGGAGCATTATTTCACTACTACTGATGTGTTAGGCACGGTACAAGGCAGAAAATACATAAAGCCTTGCTTAAAAAGCATTATGTAAACTCTAAATGAATTCCTGCCCATCACATAGAAATATTGTGGGGTTTCATTCGATGTGTGTAGAACACTTTAGCATCAGGGATCGATAGAGATGTTAACAGAACCATCACATAATGTCATCCTATTACACCAAGTGATCTGAAATATGAAGTTCACCAACTTGAGCTTTCCGTATTATTGACTCCTATTTCCTTTATTGCCGTATTACATTCAGCTTGTTGACCACCACTGAAATGCAATGATAACACCCCCCTCCCAAACTTCACATTCCCTCCTGAGCCCAATAGCTTTGTAAAAATTAACTTATGATTCAGATTATTTTTCAATCTGATCTGGTGGCACATTCTTCGTGCTCAAACCCCACCGCTCTCAATCTGGCCCCTGTAAAAAGGAACATATGCTGACTATAAATCTTTAAAATGGCTCTATTAATAGAGTAGCTGTGCTGAACAGCTTTCTAAATGGGCACTATCTTTATGCAAACTGTGCTTTATTAGATCGCAGGATAATGATGGGTAATTTCAATGCAGGGATGGCTTTGGAGTGGATGGTAACGAGGAACAACTTGGACGGGCCAGAGGTTTCAAAGCCCATGGATTTGGTGTGGCTTACAACAGACATGATCAGATTAGCTTTGCTACACCTCTCTGCTCCTTTGCTTTTCCCAATCAGGTAGCAAACAGCCTAATAACTGGCTTTGTGTCTGTCAATCCAATTACTTCCTATTTGCTGTGTGCTGACACTCCATTAAATAAGCAGACAGCTGGGGTGATCGTTCATTATCATTCAACTGATTTGTCTCCAGTGTGTGGATATGGATATGTGGATATGGACAATCAGTTAAATCAGGGATTGCTCCAAAAAGAACAGATCAAGGCAAATGAAAAGCTCAAACCAAGAGATTGTAACTCCAGGGCCCACTCAGGGATGTTCTGGAGCATTGGGGCGTGATGGAGCTACTGCCTCCAAGAGCACACAGGGCCAAGTTTAGACCTCCTGCTACAGACACCTAACTTAGGTATCACAACACTGTTGGCATCCATAGTGAAGGGCTGATGAGTGATTCTGGCTGCCCTCTATACAGCAGTTGGCTTTCCTTTTAGCCAGCGTGGAGAAAGGGCCAGGACACCCATTCAACCACCAGCTGTAGGATGGTAACATCCCACAGCCCTGTCTCCTTGCAGGTATTTGGGAAACAGTTCCATGGACAGCCCTGCTCTCTCCACATGCCCACACTACTTCCATTTTACCACAGTAAATAAAACACCATCACCTCAGCAATCTATGGCAGAGCACTGAGTCCCTCTATCCCAGTCAATGTCAAGTTCATCCATTAACCATGCTTTCCGTATTTTAATCCTGTACCCAAAGCTGTCAAAGACACAGCCCTGAAACACATCACATGGAGCAGAAGAACAGAGTTCCTAGGTTATTTCCATATACCTTATTGCCTGGCTTGAGAATCTGCATGGGACAATATCTGGCTACTCAAGGAAGCTGCTCTGTGTTTCACTAAGAGCAAGATTCACCAGTGGTGAAAGTCTACTCACACACCATAGACTAGTGTAAGTAAGGAAACTGAGGCAAAGAGCAGTCACTGTCGCACACTTACATGTTACTCCTGGCTGTTCAACAGGCCCACAAACAGGAACATAAAATCCTTCCTAAGGTCATAGCATCTCCATAGCAAAGTCATGGGCAGACCTGAGAAACACGCAGAGTGCCCAATAGTCAGATCTATTAATGAGGGAACTGGCCAGACCCAATGACTTGGGTACCTTTTCTGCCTTCCCCATCACTGGAGATAATGACTTAGTTTGGTAGGTTCTTGAGACTTCCAACCATCCTGGTATGAACAGCAGTGCCCAAAGGGTACCAGAACCCATAAACATGGCTTGGAAGGGGGTGATTGCATTAGAAGGAGGGAAGCATTAATGTGCTGAGCCACTTTACGCAGACATCTTTAGAGCTCTTAATGGGGATAACAATTTTATAGTCTTGGCTTGAGGAAAAAACCATGGCCATTAAGTACATCATCTTTTCTAAATTAAACTGTTCCTCACTGATTAGGGAGTAACTATATTCTGTAGTGAGCCCATCTCTGCCTATTCTTTCCCTCTTCTAAGAACAAACACCATAAGCCCCAGGCAATGTCAAAATTAGGAGCAACAAAGAAAGAAATACGAAGTCGCCTTTGAAGATTCTTGTTCCTCATCAGCCAGCGGTAATGGATACCTGTTCCTCTGCAAAGGGAATTGAGAAATGGGGAAAGATGTTGGTTTGAAAGCCCCAGGGAGAGAATTAATATACTGACCTCCAATATTGAGCAACCTGGTCTAGTGGAAGGTGTCCCTGCAACCCCCATTGCAACCCAACCTACAGAAACAGAGCGAGATCCCTCTGGACCTGAGATGCTGTTGAGCTGGGTTGGGTTTTAACCATACTCAATCACACAGACGTTATGAGGCAAGAGTATACACAATACAAATCATCTGAGACACTCAGGTAAGGAAGCACATACATATTAAGAGTGTATCTGAGCACGACTTTACTTTCTCATTAACCTTGGGCATGCAACATCACAGAGGAAAACTCAGTGGCTTTCACACTATGGATCTGGCACCCAACATAACTGTGTCTGTGCCGCTGAGCTGCAGCTATTTGCACAGGAATGCAAAGACCCTGCATATAATAGCTGCCAGAGTAAAGGTACTGCATCAGGACTGCAACTCAAGCCAGGCAATGTTAAGCTACATGTAGTTTCAATCTAATCACATTCATTAGTAAGTTGGCAGAAGAAGTTAACTCAATTGGGACACGCTAATGCTGCAATTTAGGAAGGCAAGAAAAAAGTGATCAAAGAACCAGCTGTGCTCCAGGCTCTAATCATTAATAAGTGTACACCTTGTGTATGGAGCCAGAGCAGCAGGAAAAGAACTGATAGGAAGCTTGCCGTAAGCCCTTGAAGATATTTACAGCAGGGAAATAACACCCCAACTCCAGAAGCCATCACTATCTCTTTGAAGGGTTGAGATCAGGCTCAGGGGGGGCATTTTACAAGGAGAGATCCTTGTACAACGTGTGTGGGGAAACCAGAACAGCTTCCAGAGTAAATAGCAGATATCTGAATTGCCTCGGATCATCCACTTCATTTGGCATCCCGGGTCTCGTCCAAGCTAATGAGGAGAATGGATTTGCATCACAACGGACCTGAGCAACAACGCTGTGCTACTGGAGGCAGCAAATGTGGACATTAAGGATGTCATTCCTCTCCTCAAAAGAGGGTATTTGCTTCAGCATCCTCCACAATTTCCAACACCAGGAGTTACACTCTTCCAAATCAAACTAATTTAACTAATTAAACTAATTCCCTGTGTAGTTCCAGTTGTGTATGGTATTTTTTCACTTCCTGATCTGAAAAACTGAAACAAGGAACTACTGACGGATGATCTCGTCTGCTCGTACAGTTGGTTTCTGTCCTCACAGTGACCCTTATAAATCATTAGCCTAATAAAGTGAGTGAAGTTGCTGTAGAACACAGCATAAACATAGAAGGGTTGTGCTGCCATTGGAAAAACTATTATCTGACCCTGCTAGACATCATTTTATATTCATATGTGTGTTAGCTTTATTATCTTATACTTTGCACAGATGATATGTAGTACTTTAGGAGCAGCATTTGATTCCGTAAACACAGAACTGTATAAAATGGGGCTGTAAGAAAGAGGATGATCAGGGGTTGGAGCACCTCCCGTATGGAGACAGGCTGAGAACATTGGGGCTGTTGAGCCTGGAGAAGAGAAGCTGCGTGGAGACCTCAGAGCAGCTTCCAGTGTCTGAAGGGGGCTACAAGGATGCTGGAGAGGGACTCTTCATCAGGGACTGTAGTGATAGGACAAGGGGTGATGGGTTCAAACAGACACAGGGGAAGTTCAGGTTGAAATAAGGCAGAAGCTCTTCCCTGTGAGGGTGCTGAGGCGCTGGCCCAGGGTGCCCAGAGAAGCTGTGGCTGCCCCATCCCTGGCAGTGTTCAAGGCCAGGTTGGACACAGGGGCTTGGAGCAAGCTGCTCTAGTGGAAGGTGTCCCTGCCCGTGGCAGGGGGTTGGAACTGAATGATCTTTGAGGTCCCTTCCAACCCAAACCATTTTATGATTCTATGATTCTAAGAACATCCTAAGGCATGCTATAACTCTTGATTACAGATTATCAGATCAAAGGACCCACGTTTTAGAGTGATTATCTTTAGACAACTGTGGAGAACAGGAGAACTGAATGCCGTGTGTTGACTAGAAACACTCCTTACCAAGCTCACAAATCAGGCTGGAAGAGACCAGTAAGATGCCACTGAGGTTGCAGAGCTTTTACATCCTACAATGAGGGACACAAACTTCCTGGTAGTGCTCACGGTGACTGTGACCATATCTTTACCCTCCTGCTGCCATAAATCAATACTTGCAAATGCATAGTTGAAATAATTCTTGATGCATAAGGTGATGTAAGCTATGCTCCTCTGCATTCATGAGGTCTCCTGCAGCGTTATGCATGGAAAGAGGAACTCTCCTCTGAAACAGGCATGAAATTACAGCCAGGATGGGAAAACTCACTCATTACTGCATGGGAATTACTCTAATTAAAGATATGTAACAGATGGGCTGATATAACAGGCTTTCATCCATGGTGATCCCACCCTGCCCTGCCAGCCAGAACCACTCCAGCTGAAATGGGATGGCAGCTTTCTGGTATCTCACCTTCCCATCTAGAAAGTGTACTGGGATGGGCTGTGGTAACTCAGTATCTTGTTATCTGCAAAAGGGACACAGCACACACACAGAGCCAGGAATGTGGAAGTAAATAAAGCCTCGTGTCTGTGCTTATATTCCTCCAAGGCACGACAAACCGCTGAGCAAATCCTATGAGCTTGGGAGGATGAAGCAGGTGGAAATAAATACTGAGAACCATGAAGTTATCATTCAGCAGCAATCTTACAAAATACGGGTTTCTGATATAAAATCCATCTCTCTGCACTGTGAAATGTGCCACATTTCCTTCTTAGAACTATAGAATGGTTTGGGTTGGAAAAGACCTTAAGATCACCCAGTTCCAACCCCTGCCATGGGCAGGGACACCTTCCACTAGAGCAGGTTGCTCCAAGCCCCTGTGCCCCTGTAGCTCCTTCAGATATTGGAAGGCAATCACCCAAAATAGGGAAAACCATGCATACAACTATGGGAAATGCAGCACTGCAAATTCTGCAGCTTCATGGACAGGATGGCTGTTGCAGCAGTTTTAATTGGGATTTTTTCCCATTAATTTTGTTTTCCTTCACTGTAAAAACTGTACCAGGAATCAGGACGTTAATACTCATCCCAATTCAGCCAGGCTGTGTGAATCATTTCAGTTCCCTGCATTTCATCTTTTTCCTCTAATTAACAGTGAGATTAGTGCTTGAATGCTGTGAATAATTTACTGTTAAGCCAAATTTATTCTTATAAATACATATTCAGGATATATTGATTTTAGGTGGCATGTGGAAGACAATGTAAAGGAGCCCTACCTTCAGAAAGTACCTGAAATTTGCCTTCTTGAGAATGAAGCTTTCTGAGCAAAACATCATCAACTAAAATGCCCTAAATCATCATCTGCATTTGAAAACATATACATTAAAGCATGCTGATGGTGAAATCCTGACACAGAAAGGTGTAATGGAAAATGTGAGGTTTGCAATTCATCCTCTGAAGCCACAAGTCTTACTGTACTGCAAAAGTAGAATCAAGGGATGGTTTGGGTTGGAAGGGACCAAAGACCATTCTATGATTCTATGAATTTCAACTTCAATTTCTTTGCAGTTTCACCCTTTAGCACTCGCACATGAATGACAGCTCCCTTTGGACCACTGCCCAAACAATATACACAGAATACTTAACCCCCCGTATATACTACTTACAATAAGCATGCAGAGATTACAGACACCACACATGTACATACATAGATATACACACAGCTACATCAACCTGAGCACAAAAGGCTTTTAAGAAACCCCTGCCTTTTTTGTCTAAAGAACTTGAACCAGTAACACACCAGCCTACAACCCATTAAAACCAGCTTTCCTGGAGCAGTTCCACGCTTGAGGTCCTCCAAGACTTGCCCTCCCTTTAATGGGATGTTTTAGCCTTCTGACTTTTACAGCTGATGCATTTAAGACTTTGTGATGTCATTTAATCACTGATTAAGGGAAGAAGGCTGAAAGCTTTATCATAACCAGGCTGTGCTGTCAGCTCTCCATATGGAGGCACAAACTATCCCATATTGCTCAGCCAGAAACTCCAACGATGGGAAGGGAGGGACTGGGAAGAGGAATTCAATAGCTCACTTCTTGCTTCTTCTCCCTTTCATGTTAGCCTGCAGCATTCAGCCCCTGATGAAATAATAGCTTAAGATTTGTCTCTTCTCGGTTCCTCTCTGTGTGCATTTAAGCACACATCCACTTATCAGGACCATCATAACTGCACAGATAGCAATGCAGAAGTACACATGCAGCAGCAGACAGGCCTGTGCAGAACTGCAGATAAATGATAGATTCTGCCAATTCTATGTATTTACCAATGTGTATATATGTATATTTGTATCACAAACTCACGTTATTTGAGATAGGCTCTACCTAAGTAGCTGCAGATCAGCTTATCTTTAAAAGCCAAGTGCATGATTCAGTTTTCAGTATAAGTATTAAGTAGAAGTGGAAAGAAACAGGACAAAAAAGTGATGAAAAAGGAGAAATAACAGAATCGCAATATAACATTCACTTGCTGGTCAGTGACTATGGCGAGGAAATAAGAGAGAAGGAAGAAAGGGCCGGTGAAGAGATGTAGGTACTTAGTGCCTTTGTCTTTCCCAATAGATCCATCAGCTGGGAGAGGTATCCCTGAATTTGCCCCTAGGCAGCACCATACAATAATTTAACTGGGAGCAAGAAACAACCTATTAATCCTTGAAAGCCTCCATCCAGCAGTGAGCACGGAACAGTCCTCCAGCCCAGTGAGTATTACACCAATGGAGATATTAAAGAGATATGATGTTGGACCTATAACAAGGGGACTGAAGAGACAGAATACCAAATACAGAATATATCAAAGCAATAGATGAACAATGAGAAGCAAATTCTCAACTTCTCCTACCCCCTCCAAAAGTGTGTGACAGTATGTAGCAAAACTAGCTGAAAACTGAAGTCACGCATAGCTTGAGGATGCTCCGATAAAAAGACCCAGCCTAAATCAGCCTCAACTGTGGATCCCACATGTCTCAGTTTCCTAAGGAAAAACCACGGATTTGGTTTGAGGTTTAAATTAAAGCAATAGAAAAGAAAACCTTCTGTGGTTCTTTACCCATTTAATTCATCCCTACCTTAGGATCACAGTATGATATATCGAAAGGTAACGGATTGACAGCTCAATATAAGATGTATTCAACATGAAAGAAGCACTGACACTTGATCTCAATCCAAAAGACTCTTCATCACTCTTTGGCTTTACAAAGCCTTGTGTTGACAGTAGAGTAGTGTCTGAATGAAGTCAAGAAATGTTAATCAAAAATTAATCATGTCCCTCGCATTTTATCCCTCTTGCTGCTCTCTTCTTTCACCTCCTTCTTTTTCTGTGACCTTAAAGAACTGAGGACCCAAAAATTAAGCTAATGAGGAAAAAGAAGGATTGAAGTCATGCAAGAAAAGGCAGGCTTGGAGAAAAATGATGTTTCCTTCCATTAGTTCCATCCTCTGAACAAAAAGTGGCAACACAATTAATTCTTTGCTGATGAGAGCTGACACATGCTGGAAAAACTGAGGTGGTCTTCTCAGAGCCTGGCCAAGTTTCCAACCTGTTTTGGAAGGCTCTTTGATAAAGATGGAAAGAAAAGGATTGCAGCACATGCCAAATGCAGCTCTTTGGGGAGACCCAAAATCCACTCCACCCTGGGGCTTCCAGAGGGGAAGCAAGACCAGTAGAGCATATGGTGCAGCAAGACCAGGAGTACCAATTGTTCTAGGCCAGGTTGGACAGGGCTTGGAGCAACCTGCTCTAGTGGAAGGGGTCCCTGCCCGTGGCAGGGGCTGGAACTGGATGAGCTTTAAGGTCCTGTCCAAACCAAACCATTCTGTTACTCTATGTTCTATGACATTATGAGGTGTGTTGTCAGGATATGCTGCCACCGTTTCAGTTCCCAAAGGGAGAAACAAGCCTTAGAAACAGCAATTAAGGGAAAACACAACAAACATGTACCTCAATCCAGCTGGGACAGTGGTTTGCTATTATGATTTGTAGGTCTAGCTGAATTTGAAAGCACCCATATAAAGCTGGTTACATCCTAAGTTTGACTATCCTCCTCTATTTACAGAGATACAGAGAATACATCTATTACCCAAACAGGGTTTCTTAAGCAGATGAAGACTTCTATGAAGACCAAACCACCATGCATTCAACAAATCAGAAGGAAGAACTAGGATTCTTGAACCTATTCACAGTTCTGCTGTCCTCAACATAAGAAAGACATGGAGCTGCTGGAGCAAGCCCAGAGGAGGCCACGAGGATGATCAGGGGCTGGAGCAGCTCCTGTATGGAGACAGGCTGAGAAAGTTGGGGCTGTTCAGCCTGGAGAAGAGAAGGCTCCTGAAGGGGAGACCTCAGAGCAGCTTCCAGTGTCTGAAGGGGGCTACAAGGATGCTGGAGAGGGGCTCTTCATCAGGGACTGTAGTGATAGGACAAGGGGTAACGGGTTCAAACTGAAACAGGGAAGATTTAGGTTGAATAGAAGGAAGAAGCTCTTCCCTGTGAGGGTGCTGAGGCACTGGCACAGGGTGCCCAGAGAAGCTGTGGCTGCCCCATCCCTGGCAGTGTTCAAGGCCAGGTTGGACACAGGGGCTTGGAGCAACCTGCTCTAGTGGAAGGTGTCCCTGCCTGTGGCAGGGGGTTGGAACAGGGTGAGCTTAAGGTCCCTTCTAACACAAACCACTCTATGATTCTATGAAACTGTAGCTTGAAAGCCAGATAAATAGCAAATTCCAACAAGGACAATACAAGAAAACACAAGCCAGAGTTAAGAGTATGGACAAGATTCTCCTCACTATGCAGACCCCATGGTCACTAGGCTAAAACCTCCCTTGGCATTTTGAAATGAAATCCAGGCACACTTTCACATGAGGCCAGATGTGCACACAGCAGCACTCATCTTCACACCAGTTCTTGAGAGCAAAAAACAGGGCTAACATTCCTTGCATTTTTCCACCCTTTTTGTCCAAATAAAGCCCCAAGTGGATGGCAATGAAAGAATCCACAGGGATGAGAGGATGTCCACCAGTCCCCAGAAAATCAATTTCCCACTGCTGTTTTTGCTACTTAGACTTCAGAAAAGACCCAAACAGAGACAGGATTGTAAGTTTGAGCTATTGAGAAACCAGAGACAGAATGTTCAAGTCAGCAGCATCGAGTGAACTATTAAAAAATATCAATTTATAGACAGGGACATTAAATACTTTTATATTTCAGCTTTATGCTTGTACAGTAAAAATGGCAACTGGATATAATTTTCATGGTCTTGATAAAGCAGAAGCTTGTAGCCTACACAACCAGAATGATAATGCAACTTTGGAATGGAAATTTAAACTCCAAAAGGTAATTTTCCATTGACAGTCCTCACTGATGCATGAATTATACTCTCAGGGATGCGTAAATAGGATTTGTTTGATTGCTTTATCATCCCTCCATTATAGCCAATCTTCTAAAGCAGTGGGAGACATCATAGGGCTGTTTGTAGATTCCTTGTTTGAAGACACAGTGGGGGTAAAATTGTATCACTCCTATTGAGGAGCAGGGCCTGACCATGAAATCATAATTAATGCCATAACAATCTACTTATAAGTCTCTGAAGCAGCCAAGATGGGGATAAATTAGAAGCAAAATATTGTTAGCATTTATTTAAATTGAATTAAAAAAGCCTGACATGACAGGAACCGTATTACAGGCTAATAAGGGATTAGATGAAGCAATTACAGCAAAGGAGGGTATTTTTCCGATGCAAAAAGACAGGAGCTTTGTGGAGATCACTGCTTTGGAGCCACAGTCCCAAATTCTCTTGAGTAGCATGAGACCTGCCAACGGTTGTGGCTCTCATAGACTGGTTTGTGTTGGAAGGGACCTCAAAGCTCACCCAGTTCCAACCCCCTGCCACAGGCAGGGACCCCTTCCACTAGAGCAGGTTGCTCCAAGCCCCTGTGTCCAACCTGGCCTTGAACACTGCCAGGGATGGGGCAGCCACAGCTTCTCTGGGCACCCTGGGCCAGCGCCTCAGCACCCTCACAGGGAAGAGCTTCTGCCTAAGAGCTCATCTCCGTCTCCCCTCTGGCAGGTTAAAGCCATTGCCCTTGTTCTATCCCTACAGGCCCTGGGATATCAGGATTTTCTGAATTATATAAAAGGTAGCACAAATGACAACAGAATTATCACCTTCTAAGAGCTTGATCTACATCTTCTAAGATAATGACTAACCAACAGTGGAGGAACAGAGGAGCACGACTGAAGAAGACCTGCAGGATTAGACCTCCTTGAATGTTATAAGGTCCCTGACAAATAATCTTTGAGAAAGGCTCGAAACGGAAGAAATTGGGCAATGTTCCTCCATGCCACCAGGAAATCATGTCCCTTCCACTTAGCTGCAGTATCCACACAGGCAGAGCACAGGAGTTGCAGTCCTGCTTCATGGCATGCAGGGAAAGGCTATGTTAGCTGTCAAACTACCATCTCGTATATTCATAGCGAAGTCTGGCAACCGATTTCAATTAGGGCAAGGAAAGGGGAGGGAGTTCTTCTGTCCTTCACGTTACTAGACATGTATTAGGAATGACAGCCTATGATTGCTGTAGACAGCACCTAATTAACTGTCGTTATAAAACACATGTCAAAGCCTGGGGCCTGCGCTGGATCCGCTCTCTAATTTAGGTCTGGAATGTTAAAAATCCCCTTGAAACAAGCTGAGGAATGAATTTTGTTGTCTTATTAAACATTCCCAACCCTTTCCCCCCATTCCTAAACCCTGCCTCCTCTTTGGTACTCGATATTTGGAAGAAACGATGGATTAAAACTGTTTCTTTTCTTCCTCCTTACTGTAGTCAGCCTTAAAGAGAAGGATTAGAACACAAATAGGACATGAAAATGGAAGCTGTCTGCAGAACTATGAGATGACAAATGAAACCATTACATCTAAACAACCACAACCTTTACTTGTGGGGCTGATTTTTTCCGTAGTACCCTGCACAGACAGACCTTAGATCTCTTATTCTCTTATTATATTAATGACAGCAAGCATAAATTAAACCACCTCTGTTTCTGCAAGCATTATGTGCATGGAGAAGCACAGTGGAGGAGCTGCATGGAAACCTCTTCATTCAATTCCTGGTGACACCTAGCCCTGTGCCACACAACGTAAGATAACTGCTGGTATGGAAGCTGGTGTGAATTTGGTGGGGTAAAAGGGAAGGGACACAACCAGCAATGGGATCTTAATCTTTCCTTCCATGCAACTTGATACAAGCAGTTTATTGTGGATTGACAAGGGGCCTACAAGGATGCTGGAGAGGGGCTCTTCATCAGGGACTGTAGCGATAGGACAAGGGGTGATGGGTTCAAACTGAAACAGGGGAAGTTCAGGTTGGAGATAAGGAAGAAGTTCTTTACTGTGAGGGTGCTGAGGCGCTGGCCCAGGGTGCCCAGAGAAGCTGTGGCTGCCCCATGCCTGGCAGTGTTCAAGGCCAGGTTGGACAGAGCCTTGGGCAACATTGTCTAGTGTGAGGTGTCCCTGCCCATGGCAGGGGGTTGGAGCTGGGTGACCTTAAGGTCCCTTCCAACCCCAAGTATTCTATGACGTGCAGGCAACCTGCTATCTCTACCCACTTTTGGATGAAACACTAAGAATGCAATGACCCTATCGATGTAACACTGGAGTATGACACCTATTGGAATGTCATGAGTCAAGATCAGCCAGACGTCATTTGGAATCTTTTTCAGGGATGAACCTATTTACAAGTGGCATTCCTTGATTCATCTTGGAAGTGTATTTTGATGTCGGAGCCCACCTTAGCGTTAACAGCACAACCTGCTTGGAGAAACACAGGCATTTGTGGAGTGTATGGGATATTAGTCCCACAATCCCACACAAATCCCATATTCTGGAGTTGTATTCTCTCGGCTTAATTTTTTAGAGAAACCACTCATTTTCCCTCCAGGCTGTACAGTGTAGACCTTCCTATTCCAGTCACAAATCAGAGCCACCAAAAGTAATGAAGATCTGATTATTCCCAGCAACACTAAAAGGTTAGGAAATGATCTTCACTGTGAAGGCTGCCCAATTTTGGAATGAGATGCTCCAAAACCCCATAATCCATGAGTATTTCTCAATTTAGCCTTCTTTCTCCATCCCTGAGGTAAAAACGGACCAGTGAGAACAGTGTTATTAAAGGAAGTTATGATAATGCAACGAGAAGTGAGCAGAAAATAGCTCTTAGTATTACAGTCTTATTGTCATAATCTAAAGGTTCTATGTCATCACTGCCTTAAATAACTAGATTTTCTCTAACTCTGCTTAAGCAGCTACGACATGCATTACCTGGGACCAAACAGGATAACGAACCCACAAACGAGTCATTTTATCATTTCCCTCAAGGTAAAACTGAGCTTTTGCCTTGTGGAAATGCAGAGAATTCACCCAAATGAGCTTTCTTTACCAGAAATGTTCACTGCTTTCCTGGATCCACAGGCTGGAGTAATGGGCCATAGCAGAGCAGCGCATTTCAGGTGTCTGCAGCCTGACTGCAGAAAGGGAATGAAAGTCAGACACAGCCTCCAGGCAGAAAGGAAGATCCAATCTATGAAAAATATCAACTTAGGGGATATCAGAGAGTCCATTAATCATTAAAGCATGAAGTTCCCTTGCTCCGTATCTCTGGCATTTGTAAATATAGTACTTTGCTATAGTTAAAGCTCGGTGTAAAAGCAGCTGTAGTGCCCCAAGGGATGATACTGAAAGCCTGATTTCCCAAACCCAACCTGTCTGCAGTCTCTCAGGTTTAGCACTTCTCCAAACAGTATTATGACAGACACTACCCTTTGGCATCTGGCCTTGCAAAAGAGCCTTGTAAACTCCCTGTTCTCAAGGCAGAAGCCCAGAGATCTCTCACACCTTCCAGAGCTGTGACTGAAATGTACTTCCATTCCCTCCTGCTTGCTGAAGATACCACGTAAAGGATGGTCTCACTGTGGGACCACCCCAAGGTATCAGTGCCCTGGGTTTAAGTACCTCATATATGCAGATAACAGTAGGCAAGATGTTAAGTTAGAGGTGTATATAAAATAGGGTCAAGAACAGAGCAAATAAAGGTTCCAGAAGTGCTTTACACAGGGTAGTGTGCCTAAAGCCTTCATGTTGGTTCAGCCTTTCCTCAAAAGCTGAGTCTTTCCATGCTTAACTGCTTATACGACGTTAATGAAAGGAAGTAGTATTAGATAAAGCATGGGAAGTAAGAAATGCTATTCCTGGATGAAGGTTTTAGGCTTTGAAAATACAACCAGGACATTTAGTCCCAGGAGAGGTAAGGAATACATGGACTCACTGGGATTTTTAATCTCTGGAGACTAGCAGACAATATGGCACTTTTATCTACCTTTGGAGTTTCTGTTCTCTGAATTGTATCTCTCTGCTTCCACTTCACAAAGCCTGACTCATGTGGCCTCACTCATATATTTCACTTGATATCTGACTCATATAGTTACTAATTTTAACCCATCCATTTAACTTTATTCTCTGTCTTTTCTGCTGTTACCAAACTAGCAAAAACCTCCAAGTCTAAAACATTTCCACTCTTTCACTAAATACAAGGCATCAAAGCTGAACTGGCCTCAGTGCAAATCAAAGACGCAACACAAAAGCCATGGACACACCAAAGCTGACTGGGTTTTTGCAACGGACTTCAGTGGGAGGAGGACTTCAAACACAAAATCTGGTTCTCCACCCCAATTTTACTCACAGGAGTGCCAGTAGGTGTGATTTTGATCCTGACTGGGAAAAGAAAGAAAATGTCAACCCTCTTGAGAGCTTTGGAAGGCGCCATGGGCAAGACGGATGTCTAGTTTAGCAAGTCAGTCAAGTGGCGTACAGGCTTGTGATGGCTGTGAGATGTTCTGACATGGTTACTACCTGCTTTGAGACTTGTCACTGCCTTGTGTGGGTAACATCAGCAAGTCTCCAAAGACATCTTTGTCATCTTTATTTAACTTTCACTTAACTGAAATGATAGAATCCCAGACTGGTTTGGGTTGAAAAGGACCCTGAAGCTCATCCACTTCCAACCCCTGCCACAGGCAAAGACACCTTCCACTAGAGCAGGTTGCTCCAAGCCCCTGGCCTTGAACACTGCCAGGGATGGGGCAGCCACAGCTTCTCTGGGCACCCTGGGCCAGCGCCTCAGCACCCTCACAGGGAAGAGATTCTTCTTCTATCCAACCTAAATCTTCCCTGTTTCAGTTTGAACCCATCACCCCTTGTCCTATTGCTACAGTCCCTGATGAAGAGAAACACTGAAATAGAATCATAGAATAGTTAGGGTTGGAAAGGACCTTAAGATCATCCAGTTCCAACCCACCTGCCATGGGAAGGGACACCCCACACTAAACCATGCCACCCAAGGCCTCATCCAACCTGGCCTTGAACTCCGCCAAGGATGGAGCATTCACAACCTCCCTGGGCAACCCATTCCAGTGCCTCACGACCCTCACAGTAAAGAATTTCTTCCTTAGATCCAATCTAAACTTCCCCTGTTTCAGTTTGAACCCGTTACTCTTTGTCCTGTCACTACAGTCCCTGATGAAGATTCCATCCCCAGCATCCTTGTAGGCCCCCTTCAGATACTGGAAGGCTGCTCTGAGGTCTCCACGCAGCCTTCTCTTCTCCAGGCTGAACAGCCCCAACTTTCTCAGCCTGTCTCATCCCCTTTTCCAGGTGGATAACAGGAGCACAAAGAGACTAAGTGGGCAACCTGATGTTTTCCACACAACCTGTGTGTGAAAATGTCTTGCTGTAAAGGAGAACCCTCGAACGAATGAAGTCTTTCTTGGGGAACAAGGTTCACATCTCTGAGATGCTCCTTGTGAGGGAAGGCAACGGTAGTGCCTTATGACTGGAAATGATTCCTGCAACAAAGATGCCCAAAGTCATTCACAGCCCTTTTGAGCAGTTCTCATTACTGTTACTATTGATTCCTCCGCTTCTCTATTTTTGACTATTTTGTGATTCTTCAATTTCTGTATTTTTTTCCCTATGATTTTAAATGACAACATCTAACTGCAGACCCGTGCCCTTCATTCGGTATGGAGAAGCGAAT
Source organism: Psittacula echo (assembly GCF_963264785.1). NCBI lineage: Eukaryota > Metazoa > Chordata > Aves > Psittaciformes > Psittacidae > Psittacula > Psittacula echo. Next base: position 161,663,824 of record NC_137735.1, read on the forward strand.
CACTCATTTACTTAAACTGCTTATTTCCCAGCAGACGAACAAAGGTGATTATAAACAGAAAAGATGCACTTTAACAAGTCTGCAAAAGAAAAAATCACTGTTCAGCATTTGAGCACATGGGAAGGAAACACTTTGCAATTCCTTCTGGGTTTACTACTCTATTCCCAATAGATCTCAGTCACAGGCCAGCATTCAAACGCAAGATTAACACTGCTGCAACTGGACGGACGTAACCATGAGTCAAGTTGTGTTTTAAAACCGTCTTGCTGCTGATTTTGTGCATAGTTAAAACCGGCTAACTGCAACTAGTGAATACTGAAGAAGAACAGACAGAGCCTCTGAGGGATCTGCAGTAGGACCTCAGGAGTGTTTGTATTACCTGCCCAGTTTCATTTCAGTGATTACAAAGACATGGAAGAGCCCCATAAGCTCACTGCACGCATTAATATTCTGCTCCTCCACTGATAAAAGTTCTCATTCAAAGGCACATTTTGCCTTGAAAAATGCACAGAAGCATCCCTAACCCTTCTTGGGATGAGGACAAATCCCCTCTATCTTGCTCCATAATCCTGGCCATGTTTATATTTTGCTTTAGAAGAATTATTCTTTCCATCTGCTCCTACTGCATTACTCCATTGAGTTGCTTCTTTGTTACTGCTTTCCGGAGGTTCTCAGCTTAAATACATTAATAAACTGTGGTTCAGTGATTCCCCCCAGTACTCAACATATTTTGCAGTATTGATCAGCAGCTCACTGCTCAAATAAGAAACAACCTACACAAGTCAATGCTCTAGAGCAGTAAATGTGCCAGATACATAGAGACGACACATATGGGAGTGGGTGTATGTACATACACAAACTCTACCCATGTTGTGTAGCATCTAGTCACCTAGTTGTAGAAACAATTAGACAGTTGGTTATTAGCTTCCTTACTGAATATGACGAAAGATATTTATGTTATTACATTCCTTTCAGTTTTAGGAACTACATATCGATTCACAGATCAAAAGTAGAGCTAATGGGCACAGTATTGGGCATTGATATTCATCAATGATTTAGATGAGGGAATTGAGTGTACTGTCAGCAAGTTTGCTGATGACACTAAGCTGGGAGGAGTGGCTGACACGCCAGAAGGCTGTGCTGCCATCCCGCGGGACCTGGACAGGCTGGAGAGTTGGGCAGGGAGTAACTTGATGAAATATAACAAGGGAAAGTGTAGAGTCCTGCATCTGGGCAGGAACAACCCCAGGTTCCAGTATAGGTTGGGGAACGACCTGTTAGAGAGTAGTGTAGGGGAGAGGGACCTGGGGGTCCTAGTGGACAGCAGGATGACCATGAGCCAACACTGTGCCCTTGTGGCCAAGAAGGCCAATGGCATCCTGGGGTGTATTAGAAGGGGGGTGGTCAGTAGGTCGAGAGAGGTCCTCCTTCCCCTCTACTCTGCCCTGGTGAGACCGCATCTGGAATATTGTGTCCAGTTCTGGGCCCCTCAGTTCAAGAAGGACAGGGACCTGCTGGAGAGAGTCCAGCGCAGGGCAACTAAGATGATGAAGGGAGTGGAGCATCTCCCTTATGAGGGAAGGCTGAGGGAGCTGGGTCTCTATAGTTTGGAGAAGAGGAGACTGCGGGGGGACCTTATTAGTGTATATAAATATATAAAGGGGGAGTGTCACCAGGATGGAGCCAGGCTCTTCTCAGTGGCAAACAATGATAGGACAAGGGGTAATGGGTACAAACTGGAACACAAGAGGTTCCACTTAAACTTGAGAGGAAACTTCTTCTCAGTGAGGGTGACAGAACACTGGAACAGGCTGCCCAGGGAGGTTGTGGAGTCTCCTTCTCTGGAGACATTCAAAACCCGCCTGGACACATTCCTGTGTAACCTTATCTAGGTGTTCCTGCTCTGGCAGGGGGATTGGACTAGATGATCTTTTGAGGTCCCTTCCAATCTCTAACATACTGTGATACTGTGATACTTCCTCTGTTGCCTCAACACCAAGTTGATGCTTGTAGTTCTAGGGCAAATATTAAAGCATTTTGATAAGCCAGTCTGCAAAGGGCTGGACATGATAAACTGAAATGTTAATTGTATGCAAAGGAGCTTTGCGTATTAAGACCCAAATAAGTCCCTGGCTGTATCATGTCTTTATAGTACTCTACATTTTAAAAAGTTTTTAAGGGCTTGGTAAAAGGTCAGAAGTTCCACTGGGTTATATTTTTCTAGCATGAGAAAGTAGTTTCCTTCCAAAGCTTCACAACAAAGAAGACAAATGTACTTTTTCTATGTCAAGTGGCAAAAGGTCCTGGTGGGTGATAAATAGCAGACCCATCCAAGTCTGTAATCCAGTAAGGAAAAATCACAGAATCACAGACTAGTTTGGGTTGGAAAGGACCTTGAGATCATCCAGTCCAACCCCTGCCACGGGCAGGGACACCTTCCACTAGAGCAGCTTGCTCCAAGCCCCTGTGTCCAACCTGGCCTTGAACACTGCCAGGCATGGGGCAGACACAGCTTCTCTGGGCACCCTGTGCCAGCGCCTCAGCACCCTCACAGGGAAGAGCTTCCTTAAATCTAACCTGAACTTCCCCTGTTTCAGTTTGAACCCATCACCCCTTGTCCTATCACTACAGTCCCTGATGAAGAGTCCCTCTCCAGCATCCTTGTAGCCCCCTTCAGACACTGGAAGCTGCTCTGAGGTCTCCACGCAGCTTCTCTTCTCCAGGCTGAACAGCCCCAGTGTTCTCAGCCTGTCTTCATATATCTTAGTGCCGAGGTACAAATCAAACTCTTCCTCAGAAAGCCCACAAAATCAGTGATTTAATTTAACTAGAAAGTGTGTGGCTTTTCTGGAAAGAATTATACTGCTGATTGTGTTAAGCGAATAATAATTAACGCAAGTACATACAGCTTTAATTAGCAAGGAATTTAATTAAACAAATATGCCAACATAACAAGATGCATAACAAAGTAATTGGACTGTGTCTTGCCAACGTGGTCTTTAATACTTCAAAGTTTTTACACACTGATTTTAAAGCAATTTTGAATCACTGGGTACACAAGAGCAGCAAACGAGGCTCTACTCAGCCCTGCTGAAATCACAGACTGCCCTAAAGCCAAAGCATGTCAGAGATGACTCTACTGTCTGCTGAATGCCTGCATCATAGAATCATGGAATAGTCAGGGTTGGAAAGGACCTTAAGATCATCCAGTTCCAAATCCCCTGCCATGAGCAGGAACACCTCACACTGAACCATGTCACCCAAGGCTCTGTCCAACCTGGCCTTGAACACTGCCAGCGATGGAGCACTACTCCATCACCATGCCCAGTTTCTATGACCTGGAGGAGATGTACATGAAATCTTAACAAGGTTGGCTTTTAGGATTAACCAGAATCATTAGGGTTGGAATGGGGTGAACTCTGGAGACCATCCAGTCCAACCCCCTGCCAAGGCAGGCCCACGCAGAGCAGGTTACACAGGAACATGTCCATGGTGGGTTTGGGATGTCTCCAGAGAAGGAGACTCCACAACCCTCCTGGGCAGCCTGTTCCAGTGCTCTGCCACCCTCAACGTAAAGTTCTTCCTCATGTTGAGGTGAAGCTTGTTGTGTTTTAGTTTATGGCCACTGCTCCTTGTCTTGTTGCTGAGCACCACTGGAAAGAGTCTGGCACCATCCTTCTGGCACCCGGCTTTGAGATATTGATCTGCATTGATGGAATCCCCTCTCAGGCTGCTCTTCTCTAGAGTAAAGAGGCCCAGTTCCTGCAATCCCTCCTCATAAGAGAGATGCTCCAAATCCCTGATTATCCTTGTGGCCTCCACTGGAGCCTCTCCAGTAGCTCCTTATCTTTCTTGTCCTGAGGAGCCCACTGAAGAGAGACCACTGAGAACTGGACACAGTGCTCCGGATGTGGCCTCACCAGGGTTGAGCAGACTCCAAATATTCACTAATATTTGAAGGGATATCCTGGCCATCAATGCAGGTACAGCTCCTCTACATGGGAGAGAAAATCCATGGGTAGTAAAATCGCATTTCCTCCACACCAGTTTCATCCTCATTTTTAAACTGCAAGGTGCACAGCTCCAGGGTTACATAGTTTTCTCCTGAGGAATTCCTACAAGCTACATGATAGGAAAGAGGAGTTTTGCCTCTGCCTCCACTTTAGCATTTCCAACCACAGAACAGATATTTTTAATCAGTAAAAACAGAAAATTGAAGGGAAAAAGAATACGAAGAAACCCTATGCTCCGCAGAGTACTTTATGACCTAAGAAGTAGGGATGAGTCATGGGAATCTTTGAAACCACTCTGCAATACCCAGTCTGCATCAGTTAATATCTGTTACGAGTCTGTTTCAAAAGCTACAGCAGAAGCGTTGTTAGGCAGCCTAATTAAATCAATTCATCTGTGTAACTTTGCAATGGTTGGACTCCTTCCAGCAAGGCTCCTTGGAGCATCTCTGGTTCATTCTTTCCCTCTTCCCGAATTTCGGAGGTAAATAACAACAAAAATGTTCATTTCCTTCCTGACACTTTACAATCAGGGAAGGTTTGAAGCCCCGAAGGGTTTTATTCTTAATGTTAAACTCACTCCTTAGCAATCCCATTCTCAGCCTGAACGCCGCTATTCTGCTCTTTATTATTCCTTCATTTATTAGTTGCGTTACCGTAGTGCCTGGAGGCTTTGAAGTGCACTTAGTGGTGCCTTTTCCATCCCCTTTTTTCCTCCTTTCTTGATGATGAACTGAAATATCAGCCTTCCCACTGGCATCAAATTCATTGAACAAGGACTTCAGGAACTCCGTGTGTAATTTGGTCCCGCAGACACCGGGCTTTTCTCAAGGTGCTAGTGTTGTTTTACCACAACAGGATGTTTTCTATTACTATATGTCACAACGCAAGCACTTGCTTGTCAAAGCTATTGACATCTGCAGCGAGAAAGCTGCTGCTACTTATTCCTAAGCTTGTTTTTCATGTTTTGATTGCCACATGTATCATGTCAACATCTCCTTTTGTGATTAAAAGCATGGAGAATCTGTAGGCAATTTAATGAAGTTGTAAAAAGCTGCTGACATTAAGGGCTACTGTACATGACTATAAGCATGCTGAGTTACAACACACCAGAGAACTGAAGCAAGAGATAGACAAACCTATCTGAAAGCCAGAGACTCTGGAAATCGCTGGTTTGGTTGTGTTGAATGTTACATCTATAGAATCCCAATAAGGCTGGGTCTTAACATGCTTCATCACCAGGAAACAATACTGGTCCTAAAGAATGTGGTTTTAAGGTGTTTAAAGGAAGAAATGTTACTGAGAAGCAAACTTAGGTATGAATTCACTGCTTGGTCATTGCCAAAGTATATTTAGAGCCATGCAAACTCATTTCTCCATGGTAGTGAGGGTATCAGTGGGGTACAAGCAGATGCACTGATCTGCTCCAAGTTCACATACTCCTACGCTAAGTAGCCCACACTATACAACTAGGGGAAAAGAGAAATAGCAGTATTACATTGACACAGAGAATGGTCTGGGTTGGAAGGAAACTTTAAAGCTCATCTAGTCCAACTTCCCCTGCCACAAGCAGGGACATCTTCCACTAGATCAGCCTGCTCTAAGCCCTAACCAACCTGACCTTGAATGTTTCCAGGGACAGGGCAACCTGTGCCAGTGCCTCTCCACCTTCACAGTGAAACATCTCTTCCTTACATCTCATCTCAGTCTCCCCTCGGGCAGGTTAAAGCCATTCCCCTTGGCCTGTCCCTACAGGCCCTTGTCCAAAGCCCCCCTCCAGGTTTCCTGCAGCCCCTTTAGGCACTGGAGCTGCTCTAAGGTCTCCCCTTCAGGAGCCTTCTCTTCTCCAGGCTGACCCAGCCCAGCTCTCTCAGCCTGGCTCCAGAGCAGAGCTGCTCCAGACTTTGTGGCCTCCTATGGACTCGCTCCAATATGTCAATATCTTTTGCTGGATTAAAGTCAGGAAAAACCCCAAACAAACTAACCAAACCCCCCAATTTAGATCTCCAAAGTCCCATCTCATAACCAGCCCATCCTTTCCATGCCATATCCTTGTACCTTTACAACTAGACCCATTCACTGAGTACGGACATGTCACAACCTACACTTATAACGCTCAATTCATTTCTCTGTGAAGTATTCTCAGCATTTGATAGTGATGCATATCTCAAAAGCATAAAAAAAAGCTGTAAAACGGAGTCTGTGATGAAGGAAAGCTTAAAGGAATTTGGTCTGAGGGGAAAATAATAAGTCTTGCAAAAATATCTCCTAAAGAAGGATATATTAAAAAATAGAGAAAGGTTTCACTTTAGATTATGTATGCAGACCTCCTCAATAGTAGAAATAAGTTTGGCTATATAAATGCAGGTGCAGCTATTTAATCAATGCTGTCTTCTAGGGAAACCTCTCCAATTAAACTAAACCAGCAGCAGAAATATAATAGAAAACTCATTTATCCTTTCTCAGCTGCACCAGATAGGACATTTGAAAGTCCAAGTAGGTTATTCAGCATTAACATTAGACCGAGATCCAACCTCTATCCAGTATGATGGGAATATAACCTTTGGAAGATGTTTTCTTCCCACCCTCCCCTTAATCCTATCCTATAGAGCTACAAAGGCTAAGCAGAACTTAAGATCATTGCACATGAAAAGATTTTTTTTGGGAATACATACTGGATCAATACTCAAAGCGTGGCTCGGGCGCAGGTTCAAATGGATCTGAATGTCAGTGTTGTTGACAGCACTGACAAATTGTGACACACGGCCCCAACCCCAGAGAGCAACTTGCACCCAGTAATGGCAACCTGGAAGCAGACAGGGGTGTCTCTACCCAGTTCTACTCATAGCAGCCTTCCAGTATCTGAAGGAAGCCTACAAGGAGGCTGGAGAAGGACTCTTCATCAGGGACTGTAGTGATAGGACAAGGGGTGATGGGTTCAAACTGAAATAGGGGAACTTCAGGTTGGAGATAAGGCAGAAGCTCTTCCCTGTGAGGGTGCTGAGGCGCTGGCACAGGGTGCCCAGAGAAGCTGTGGCTGCCCCATCCCTGGCAGTGTTCAAGGCCAGGTTGGACACAGGGGCTTGGAGCGACCTGCTCTAGTGGAAGGTGTCCCTGTCTGTGGCAGGGGGTTGGAACTGGATGAGCTTTAAGGTCCCTTGTAACCCAAAGCAGTCTGGGGTTCTGTGCTTCTTGGCCTGGGGTTGCCCTCTTCAGTTTCTGGCTGGGCACTGCAGTTTGCACAGGTCCATCCGCTCCACACCAGCCTTTTTTCACTAACAGAAGCCAGGCAAGCTTCAAGTTCTCCTTTACTCCTGCAGAAGAGGTTTCTGCTCCTGTTAACAGCTTCCCCTTCACACCTTCTTTACAGACAGGCAATCAGCATCAGTCGCAGTTCTCACAGGGAGAGTTTCAAATGCATCCAGCTTAACAATATTAACACTTCTCATTAATACTTCATTAATTTCCTAATGAAAATGTTTCCTAGACCACCTTTTTCACAGCTGTCCTGCCCTGGCAGCTCACTGTGTCACCTTGTCTAAAACACACCACGTCTTTCTTCTCCTCCCTGGTTTTTACCTGGCCACATCCTCCATAACACCCTTTTCTTCTCACTTCTCCCTTCAAAGCTACTGCAAGAAATTCTGAGCTGCTTTAAGCAGAGCAATAAAATGTTATTACCTTCAATAACTTACAGCAGAATCAAATCTTTTCTTAGCAACAATCTAATACTGAAGCCAGGATCCACTCCCTTCCCTGCGAAAGCACAATATAGGGGAAGAAAGACCAACCTCAGCTGTGCTACAACAGGATGCTAACGCTTTCTCACCCTCTTCCTCACAGTGGGAGAAATCTCTGATGGGCAATTTAACACAGGTATGTTCAAGATAATGCACACCACGTTTCTGGGAATGCATTTTGCCTTTTGTTCTACCTCTTGTAAGTAAACAGATAATCATTGAACGGGATACATGGCTTTTTCTCTGGATAAAGACACGCAATGCAATAGATGGGAGCAGAAGAAATCCAGCTACACCAGTGTGAAAGGCATAATGCATCAGTAAAAGCCTTAATACATTATAAACCCAACAGTTTACTGCTCAGCTTGCACTAAGGTTTTTAACTGAAGAGTGTAGAGAAACATTACCAAGTAAATGCCATAGTGGTGTGATGGATAAAATACAAATACATTAACTTTTACAGTATTTCCCTATTTATAGTCTTGCTAAACAATAGCTGGTTAGGATTTTTGTAAGGACAATGAAAATTCGCAGGGAATTGTGCTTAACAAGCTTGATGACATCTAAAAACCTACACTGGGGGTTGGAACTGGATGATCTTACGGTCCTTTCCAACCCAAATCACTCAGTGATCCTATGCTAATGCATGCAATTACCCTAGTACTTACTTTCAGTTCTGACCCAGGTGGGACAGAGCCCATCTGCAATCTCTTCTGTATCTCCACTTTGAGAGAATTATCACCCAGTGCCTGTGCAAGGTGTGATGGAGTGTGGTACTGGACTGCACAGAGCCATTAACCACAACTGTAAAGTGTGCTGAAGAACAGCCGAGGGTATCATATAGTGCCAGAAGGCAGCTCCTCTATAAAAAGCAACAAACCACCATGAAGGCTTTGGGTGACCCATTTTTCACACACAGCCCTGAAACACAGACATCTCTTTAGAAGACACGGTCCCAAGGTAGTGCCTTGCTAAGGAAGAAAAGGCAGATGAAGGGAAGGGGCCATCCCTAAAACCACACTGGTGTCTTGGAAGTGTCAGCGCTGTGTCAACCATCCTCTTCCTGTACCCTGCCCACTCCATGGTTTGGAGTCACTAAATAGCATCTCAATTCCAGTCTACCTATCTATCTATGTCAGGAAGGGAGAGAGGGAAGAAGTCAGGCTTTACAATCAGGTAACAACCAAGGTCATCCCAAGGCTCATAGGGAAAATAATGCCAGAACGATGTGGGCACCACTTGGCCATTGCATCCAACCTCTGTACTGGACTCGATCCAACCCTGTAGACCTACATGTGACTATACCTAGTGATAGCCAACAAAAGAGATAAAAATGTCATTGTCCTTCTCTACTCAGCACCTGTCAGGCCACATCTGGAATACTGGGTTCAGTTTTGGTTCTTGCTCTACAAAAGACATGCGGACATGCTGGAAAGGGTCCAGAGAAGGACCACAAAGACAAGCTGTAAGTTTCCATAATAACACTTTGCAGATCACACACAACGAAGGCTTTTACTGGAGTTGCATATGGCAATAACAAAACATTGTGTACAGGAATGCATTTACTTGCATTCAAACTTAAACAGGGGAGATACAGGTTAGATGTAAGGCAGAAGCTCTTCCCTGTGAGGGTGCTGAGGCGCTGGCACAGGGTGCCCAGAGAAGCTGTGGCTGCCCCATCCCTGGCAGTGTTCAAGGCCAGGTTGGACACAGGGGCTTGGAGCAAGCTGCTCTAGTGGAAGGTGTCCCTGCCCATGGCAGGGGTTGGAGCTGGATGAGCTTTAAGGTCCCTTCCAACCCAAACCAGTCTGGGATTCTATGTGTGGGTAAAAAAATGCAAACAAATCAACACACAGATATCATTGCTGCGGAGCAGTATCAGGTTCAGCACATTTTTAACAGCTTCAAACACATAAAAGCCCCTTTGGACAGCAAGGACTTGGGGGAATTCAGTATTTCCTGCAATCAAGGCACATTTGGCAAACAGTGCAAAGCTCTTTGGTCATCTGAAGCCTGACTCTGCTCTTGTTCAGGTCCAGTGTCCATCCTACAATTCCCCTTCAGTTACTCCCACTGAAATTATCAGAGGTATCTCAGTGCTGAGCAATCCCCACCCAATGTAATTCCAATACCTTCTGTTACTCTGATTTCCCATCAGTTTTCTACAGCCCCAACAGGAATAAAACCCGAGGCATTACAGATGCTGTAGCGCTTTTACAGAGAAGCCACAATAAGCTGTACCTGCACAAAACCTGAGTCAACTGCAGTGTGTGTGATGAGTATTTCCCTTGCTACTTCACGCAGTACACAGACTGCAGTGCCTGCCCTAGGCAGCTTGGATGATGGTCTGAACACGGAGAAAATGACACCTGGAAGGGATGATGTTCTAACCTACACACCTACAGCTTTCCAGGCATCGTCTTTTTTTGGACCTTTATTTCTAAAGGACTTAGAGAACCTTCAGCAGGAAAGCAAAGTATAAAATGCATTACAGCACTTACAATAGGACATATTATACAGGGGACTGGGCTGGCATTTAAATCACAATATTCTCCGCACCTTGAAAAGCTGGTGCTAAGGATCTCCTTTAGCTTTTCTGACAGCATCACTCCTCCTTCACCCCCACGGAGACGAGGTATGGCTCCCTGGCTGAATGTGACAGAATGTACCCTGGGTGTATGAGTGCAGAGGGGAGAAGTTCACTCACATCCAGTTCCAACCAATGGAGTTTGGAGGGACACTTTCCACTAGAGCAGGTTGCTCCAAGCCCTGTCCGATCTAGCTCTGAACACTGTCAGGGATGGGGCAGCCACAGCTTCCTTAATCAGTTTAACGGGTGTAAAAAACCATCCAGGTGCCACGTTTGCTTGGAGAGACCCAAATTAGCTTCCAGACTGAGCAGGGGAGAGATACTTCATGAGGTCTCTGATCCTGCAAGCTGTCACCATCATCAACTGAAACATTTTACAAGGCTCTAAGATATGATAGTTCTATCAAAGGCAAGATAATTATGACCCATTATGACCAAGACTGACCGTTGGAAATGATGGTTGACCTGTTCTATCATCTTGGAGCTAGCAGTGTTCCTCCCCTGCCAGGAAGCCAGCGTTAGTCCTGCCTGGCTGCAGCCTATCTCCAAGGAGCAAACCGAAGGTTTTCTCATAAATGCACTCCCCTTTACATAAACTCAATGACTGAGGCCCTCAGCCACCACTACAACCATGTGAACCAATTCCCATCTACTCAGGCCACTGGATTTCCCCCAAAGCTGAATTACCCTTACCTTTTAGAAAGAGAGCTGTAACCAATCTCCATTACCTGACAGCTTTTATCTTTCCCATGGCTCACCAGCTAGAGGGTAATGTGATTACGCTCAGCTGTGACACCAGGTTTCATGGTCAGTGTGGAAGCTACCTGCTCCTCTGGCTTAACAGCAAAATAGTCCTTTTTCAGTTTAATATAGGTGAAAAGATTACTTTCATCCACATCTCCATCTCCCACATGGCTTAAATCCCAAATAAGGCTCCCTCCTGAGTCAAATCACACTCTACCACCTTGCACAACGTTTATTCCTCTCGATGCCTTGACTACCTCAATGAAAGTAAAGAGAAGCCAACTCAAATGGATGTAAGTCATCCTGAAATTAGGAGGAATCTGATTCTGATAATACCCTTGCTATCACTGGCTAATGTTGCATGTCTAATCCATCTAAACTGATTACCTTCAAGGTTGTTGCTACCTTAGGAGTGCCACAGATGTCAAAAAATAAACATGTAGAAGCATTCTCTTCTCAGAGCATTACTAAATCCTACCAGGGCCATAAGGGATCCCTTAGGGCTGGTAAATCTAGTCCTGGCTGCTTTAAATACAGCCAATTTGTGTATTTAAAGTGGATATTCATCCAGGTAGATCTGGTAGATCTACAGGTATTCACTACATCATTAGGGAAAATGTTTTCTGAGTAGTTTCTGCATCTCATGTCTCTTGCACCACCAAGTCTCCTGCCTGAGATCCAGTGTCTCAGGACTATAAATTATTAGATTAGGAGAAGGGACCGTCATTTCCCTTCATTAGAAAGCATCTACCTACATGCCCCATCCCTGGCAGTGTTCAAGGCCAGGTTGGACACGGGGGCTTGGAGCAACCTGCTCTAGTGGAAGGTGTCCCTGCCCGTGGCAAGGGTTGGAACTGGGTGAGCTTTAAGGTCCCTTCCAACCCAAACCAGGCTTGGATGCTATGATACATTGAGGCTTGGCTATTAAGGTTTTTAGATTTGACAGTAAAGTAAAAGGAGAAAATTAAGCGATGTGATTATGTGAAAATCTTACAAACAACACGGAGCAGCTCTAACATCTTGAATCCCACCTTTGAGGCGTTCACTCTGTTACTGGTCTATGTGTTGGCTGGTGCAGCAGGAGGGTGAAAAGGGGCTACTCCTTGCATCCAGTCATTACAACTCAGTGATTTCACCTCCCTTCCCACAAAGCCACAGCGTAACAATACTGACAATAAGCAGGCAAGTCTGGGTCACCACCATATGGCAGCACAGCAAGAGCAGACCACCACAATGTGGGACACTGGGATTTTAAAAGGCTGCCTTAAATCCTGAGAACTGACAAAAAGCTTCTGCACATTTGGGAAAAGAAAATGGAAAAAAAAACCCTCACATGTCTCCACTGTGAGCCAAGCTCTGACAGCTTTCTGGGGGCTTCTGCAGGTCCTAGTGCTTTTACAGCTGTGTCTATCAGTACTCCTCACTAACACTTCCAAATGAATTCCAACACTTCCTGCAGAAAAAGCAGAACTTTAGGAAACAGGAGGGAAAGAAAGCGGGATAGAGTCAGCTATTAAAAACCCCCAACAAATCCTGCTCCTTTCTCCCTTTTTTAATGGCTGGGGTGCTCAGGACCAAACCCGAACTGTGTGGGACCCATTCCAGCTCTTTTGGATACAGGAATTATACAGAAGATGAAGGATCTGTTTCCATGGCTTTGAAATGATGGAGAGAATGGATGAAAAGGGTTGTGTCCCTTGTGAATTAGTTCAGGTATCAGCCTGCTCCTCTCCAGCACCACCTTGCTCTTACAGTGCAGCCTGTTGGGAAAACAAGATTCCTGGACAAAAGACCCTTCTTTGAAGCCTGGAGTAACACAGGTCAATTCATGGAGAAGCAAAGAGAGTGCAGGATAATGGAACACCTTGATTTGCTGTTTTGTGTTTAAGGTAGGAAGCCTTAACTAACCTCACCAGGGAAGGAGCACTAAGTGCTTTTCACACACTGAGGCTGAGAAGCAACAATGTGATCTCAAGACAAGAGGATGGAGAAAATGCCCAGCAGACAGGAGGACTCCAGGTTTCACACTATGTTAAAACATTATTTGACTAGCTATAGCACAGTGAAGCCAGAGTGGATACAAAGAGGTTCCAATGCTTCACAAAAGATGAGACAAACCTTTCTCAGGAGAGATCAGTGTGATGCCCTGAAACATCTCCCACTCGCAAAGAGGGCTTTCCTTTGAATACACACATTTGTACATACGCATGGCACATCTGTTCAGTTCATGCCATTTTTACTGTAAGTAATGGAACACAGAACTGTTGGAGCAAGTTCAGAGGAGGCCACGAGGATGATCAGGGGCTGGAGCACCTCCTGTATGGAGACAGGCTGAGAACATTGGGGCTGTTGAGCCTGGAGAAGAAAAGCTGCGTGGAGACCTCAGAGCAGCTTCCAGTGTCTGAAGGGGGCTACAAGGATGCTGGAGAGGGACTCTTCATCACGGACTGGAGTCATAGGACAAGGGGTGATGGGTTCAAACTGAAACAGGAGAAGTTCAGGATGGAGATAAGGAAGAAGTTCTTTACTGTGAGGGTGCTGAGGCGCTGGCACAGGGTGCCCAGAGAAGCTGTGGCTGCCCCATCCCTGGCAGTGTTCAAGGCCAGGTTGGACACAGGGGCTTGGAGCAACCTGCTCTAGTGGAAGGGGTCCCTGCCCGTGGCAGGGGTTGGAACTGGATGAGCTTTAAGGTCCCTTCCAACTCAAACCACTCTGGGATTCTATGATTCTTTTCCTAAATGATGCAGGATCTGGTTGTGAAAGCTTTCACTTGAGGTTTTTAGCTCTTGCATAGGGCACGCCATTGTAGTCTGACCCCAATCCTGCTCTCCACCAGCTCAGAAGGTTGACACAGTGATGAAGATCTGAGGCACTTCCCATCACGATGGATTCAACCCTGCTTGAGGAAAGGGAACTATCAGCCCATGACAGAGAATGCCATGGAACATTTTTAATGGAGAAATGTCTGATTATCCAGCACTGATGCACATGGGTTTATGTATTTTTCTCTTCTCATTCATTGCTATCACCACAAACCCTGTCATGGACAAGCCACAAGCTCCCCCTTCACCAAATATGACTATAGGAAGTAAGTGACCTCAGAAATACACAGATGTGACAAAGCCAAGAAGAAGAGCAACACATCCCTCAAACCTCCCTGTCTCCCTCCAGATGTCACATCTCCCCAGAGCTCTTCTGCCTAATGCAAGCCCCTGCGCTGCTGCCAGGGGAGCTGATGTCACAGGGCATGAAAAGGAGGACAAAAAGGTAAGAGAATGGCACAGCTGCGAGCTGGCACCATCTAAAAATCATGACTATTCTTTCCCTGTCTCCCTGTGAAGCCCCCTTCATGCACTGAAACAAACAGCGCTAATTCGACTTCCCACTTGGCTTTGTCTAATTGTGACTTGTCCTCAGTGAAGCAAGATCCCCTCCTTCAATCAGACACCATTTTCTTGAGGCATTAGATAAATAGGGAGCTAAAGTAATTACTGAGAACTCATAAACAGCAGCTTTAGCCTAATTGCCAGGACTCCTTTGTAATTTTATGGGGTTTTATTGCCTCCCGTGGATACACGAGTATTGATGGAGCTCACAGAGTCTTGTGCTGCTGCGATAAGGACAGCAGCCAGTGGAAAACCAAAATGCAATTAGGTGACCCAATATCCTGCTGAACATTTGGGATTAGGAAAAAAGAAAGAAAGAAAGAAGGAAAGAAAGAAGGAAAAATAAAGCCTGGAAGAAATCACAATATTGGGGTCTGTCGTGGTTTAAGCCCAGTGAGTAACTCAGAACCATGCAGCCGTTTGCTCATTTCTCCTGCCTTCCTCCCCTCCGCTCCCGGAGGAATGGGCAGGAGAATGGAAAGAATGCAACTCCCATGGGTTGAGATAAGAACAGTTTAATAACTAAGGTATAACACAAACCACTGCTGCTACCACCAATAATAATACTGATAAGGGAAATAACAAGGGAATAGAATACAACCGCTCACCACCCGCTGACCGATACCCAGCCCGACCCAGCAGTGATCTCCCCCTTGCAGGTAACTCCCCCAGTTTATATAGTGGGCATGACGTGCTGTGGTATGGAATACCTCTTTGGTTAGTTTGGGTCAGGTGTCCTGTCTCTGCTTCCTCCCGGCTTCCCCTCCTCCCTGGCAGAGCAGGAGACTCACAAAGTCCTTGGTCAGAGTAAACATTACTGAGCAGCAACTGAAAGCATCGGTGTTATCAGCGCTGTTCCCAGGCTGAAAGTCAAGAACACAGCACTGCACCAGCTACTAAGAAGGAGAAAAATGACTGCTACTGCTGAACCTAGGACAGGGTCTTTCACAGTCCGCCACAGACTTGTTCTCTGTTCTGATCAAACCAAACTGTTTCATCTCCTACACTGGCAATATGGTTGTATTTAATGCCAGATTGCCACGACTTGACCCAAAGCCCAAGTCTGGATGATCCATTAGCTTCAATGATCTTCCGATGGAGAGCCTGGCCACCTCTCACTTCAACACCCAGCAAGGTCTGCCTTGAAGGCTGCAATCCCCCCAAGCACTTGCTGCACAGAATCCTTTGAACCCAGCCAACCACCTTAAATCACAAGATTGCCAACCACTTATCTTGCCAAACCACAGCTCAGAACTTGCACCTCTCCTCTCTGTGCAATACATCACACGGACTGTAACATGTTCCTATTTATTGTGCTGTTTAATTTCTTTGATGGCCTTCCTGACAGTATGGATTTCCATATTAATCCAGAATCATCCAGAATATGTTGTGGCCAAATGAATTTTACTGATTTAGGGGTTTTTTTTCTGCTCGTTTTCTTGGTTTTTTTCCTCCCCCCTAGGTCTACCTCATTCTTTGACCTCCTCAACCTAACTTCAACCAGTAAACCAAAATGAAACTCCGTATTTCTAGACACTGAATGGCCATTTAGTTGAGTTCTGACCTTTCAACCAAAGCTGCTTGGATGGAACAATTCACTAAGCAATTTTTATCACTCTCATTCAGTTAAGAAAACCCCTCTTTATTCTAAAGCAGCGTCTGCAAGTATAACAGAAGGACATGGAGCTGTTGGAGCAAGTCCAGAGGAGGCCATGAGGATGATCGGGGGGTGGAGTAGCTCCTGTATAGAGACAGGCTGAGAACATTGGGGCTGTTGAGCCTGGAGAAGAAAAGCTGCGTGGAGACCTCAGAGCAGCTTCCAGTATCTGAAGGGGGCTACAAGGATGCTGGGGATGGACTCTTCATCAGGGACTGTAGTGATAGGACAAGGGGTGATGGGTTCAAACTGAAACAGGGGAAGTTCAGGTTGGAGATAAGGCAGAAGCTCTTCCCTGTGAGGGTGCTGAGGCGCTGGCCCAGGGTGCCCAGAGAAGCTGTGGCTGCCCCATCCCTGGCAGTGTTCAAGGCCAGGTTGGACACAGGGGCTTGGAGCGACCTGCTCTAGTGGAAGGTGTCCCTGCCCGTGGCAGGGGGTTGGAACTGGATGAGCTTTAAGGTCCCTTCCAGCATAAACCATTCTGTGATTCTAAGAAAGAAATTACATCCTGATCCCCAGATTTGTGCACTTTCAAACACACAATGCAACTTCCATTAGGCTCACACTGAAAAGTGCTGTTTTGACATGGGTAGGGATGGGAGGAATTGATTTTTTTAGGGTTTTTTCAGATATGATAAGCATAACTAGTGGAGAAGAACTATTGAGTTGGCACATCCCGCTCTCTCCATCACCGCTCCATTCCAGCTAGTAATGATTTTTTCAAAGAAAAGAAATTCTTAGCACTTAAAACTAATGTTATGTTTGAACCTAAGGCACCACTAGAGCTATTCTGGCTTCTTAACCATGTGGCTCCTTGACTACACATGATTCAAACCCACTCCTGACAGCAAGTCAAAGAAAAAGAAGATGTTTTCATATTTTCTAAGCTCTTCAGTTAATGGGAATTCTATTAAGCTGTAAAATACTATTATAAGCAATACTGTTCTCTACAATTAATTCTGAATGCAGCCATGTATAATACTATTATGAACAACTCAATGACATCCTCAAATAAACAGGGAAATGAAAACATGTTTCAGTGTGACCCTGCTCAGAGAATTATGAAAACCAACAGAGATTCAATGATTTCATTTCCATGGGACAGAAACTGCACATTGCCACTGAGCACAGAACTGGGGGATGGATACAGGTACTAAGCAGACCCCAAAGACTGATTCAGGCCAAGGAACCATCTCAGCAATGTTAAATAAATGAGGTATAGGTAAAGTTCTACCACTCAAAAATGACTTCAAGCCAATTAAAGAGAGTTCCCAGTGTGCTTCAAGGAAGACTTTCATGCTTTTCTTCTGGGTCAGGCTTCTGCTAATCAGTTCTGGGGTATGGGCAATGAAAGAGAGAGAGAGAGAGAGAGAGAAGAAATCACCCTTCATTAAGTCAGTGTCTCATCTTTCTACCTCCTGCAGTCAAAATGAACTTATGATACATGCACCCTTGGATCAAACCAGACATTGAAGTCAACTGCACACACGGGCAGAAAGACCAGTAAAATATTACGAAGTTAAGACCATCCAAAGACCTCGTTTAAAAGGTGCCACTTCTTGTTTAATCCTCCTGGAAGATTCAATCTATAAAACGCCCTCCTTTCACCTAACAACCACAGAAGAGCAAAGTCAGTTCAGTCACTTCTTTCTTTGGCAGCCTGTAAGTGACCTGTAAGGATGGATGGAGAGTTGGGAAAGGGTTTCAAGGACTGAGTTGCTGATGGGATGTGTGCTGGAACCACAGTTCAGTTCACCTAATACACAAGTAAATGAACAGAAACACCATCCTTCTTCCCCCTCTCTCCCCATGCACTCATCTTCGATCAGCCAAAGGGAAAGAGTCACGAGTGCCTGGTAAACACTTTGGATAAAAATCCATATATTGAATTCAGAGAAATGAAATCATCTGCAAGCTCTGTCGGAACATCAATGAGGGTGGTTGCAAAATAGCCCTTTCTTATTTTTAGGCTTTGAAAGCTGTTAACTTTGGCCATTTCCAAGATCAGATGGCACTACATTTTGGGATAAGATGGAACTACATTTCAGTATCTCATTCCAGCCTCATAGGGCCAAATTTGGTGAATGAACACAAAACCACCTTGGTGGATGGAGAAAAACCCCATAATACAGCAGGAAGGGGAGCTACCTGAGGTCTGCCTGCTTTTACTTTAAGATAATGATCCTAAACTACCAAGAATACACACACACATAGAGGTTCCTCTGTTCCATACACACATCTGCACTGCAGCCACTCCTGAAAATGATAACTCACTCCATTTCCATGCTAATTTAATATCCTTTGAATAATAGACTTCTTTTCTTTGTGCCATGGGGGAAAACCACTCCAAAATGCTGTTACATCACTGTTTGCAACTGAGCCTACTCATTTTAAGCAAGAAGATTTGTCAAAAGGATCATTAATGACAGAGAACAGGCTGGGTATGGAAACAGAGATGACAAAATTCCCATTGTGGCCACCACTTAAATGCCACCGTACAAAATGTAACCCTTTCCCAGACTCATTCTGCTGCTTTTCTATATCACTTTAAAACCCCCAGAATGATGAGAAACAACATCTGGCCTTGGCCAAACAGCTATGTGGTCACTCTTGGGTTGCTAAACTAAGTCAGAAAAGGACAGTGAATCCAACCACTTGAGGTCTTCTTAGGCCCCAACCACCACTACATCTCACCTGAGACTCTTGAGTGTCTGACAATGAAGCAAAGATGCTCACTGATCATTCCCATTCATACAACATGTACAGAATCACCGAATGATTTGGGTTGGAAGGGACCTTAAAGCTCATCCAGTTCCAACCCCCTGCCATGGGCAGGGACACCTCACACTAGACCATGTTGCTCAAGTCCAACCTGGCCTTGAGCACTGCCAGGGATGGGGCAGCCACAGCTTCTCTGGGCACCCTGGGCCAGCGCCTCAGCACCCTCACAGGGAAGAGCTTCTGCCTTATCTCCAACCTGAACTTCCCCTGTTTCAGTTTGAACCCATCACCCCTTGTCCTATCGCTACTCCTGGTGAAGAGGATTCATACACTTTATACTCCGGTTCAAAGCATAAGTAACATCAAGCTTCCACATGCTGCCAGCATCTCCTACAGAGTTATTTAAGAAAATATATACTTTGTGTTAGAGAATGAATTAACCTTTTCCCCTACTTCAGCATTCAGGGATGGGGATGTGGCATGGGATGGCAGCGCCATGGTGGGTATGGTAAAGGTCAAATAAACTACCCCAGCTTTCCAGATGAATAAATGTTAATGAGATAAAGAAAACAATGTAACATTAAGATGCTTTTAATACATTATTTGCAACTGCTTTTCCAGGGGGAGAAATCAGCAGATGCAGTGAGATAATTCAATAATGTATGTAGGGCTAATTAAAATGTGAAACAGGCTATCCAGCGTTATCCAGAGGGATGGGAGATGGGATGGGATATCAGCAGTGCTAACTTCTCACTGAACTAAGCTCTAAGTAATACAGTTCAACAATAAACCACACTTTAAAGATGAAAAGAATTCTTCCAAGCAGATTTTTTCACCTCTGTTTCACAAAATATTGACTTGCTCTTTCAGGTTCTAAAACCAAACTACGATTAAATTCAATTCATGTAGTAACTTATTCTCTTTTGTGAAACTGGACAAGGGATGTGGACAGTCAATTTAAGACTTCCTGCCGGCAAGAAATCCCCAGCATTTATACACAAGGTCAATACAAACAGTTTCACCCTCTGCAAGTAGGCTGTAAAATGAAATACTATGGGGTTTTTCACAATCTACCATAACAGATCATAATTTATGTTAGCTGAGAAAACACAACTGCCTCGCTGCAAAAACTACAGGCACAACTAAAGGAAAGAGGTTGTTGAAACTGGAACTGCGTTCACACACTGCTCCTACTCAAAGGATAATGGGGCTTCTCTTCTCCAGGCTGACCCAGCCCAGCTCTCTCAGCCTGGCTCCAGAGCAGAGCTGCTCCAGCCCTCGCAGCATCTCCATGGCCTCCTCTGCACTCGCTCCAGCAGCTCCACGTCCCTTTTGTGCTGCTGCCCCAGAGCTGGATCAGGGCTGCAGGGGGGGTCTCCCCAGAGCAAAGTGGGAGAAAGACAACACATGCATTCATAAACACCTTGATTACTAGTAATACTGTTGCTAAAAAACCCCATGGGTTTAAACTTAAACAGGAGAAGTTCAGGTTAGATATAAGGCAGAAGTTCTTCCCTGTGAGGGTGCTGAGGCACTGGCACAGAGTGCCCAGAGAAGCTGTGGCTGCCCCATCCCTGGCAGTGTTCAAGGCCAGGTTGGACAGAGCCTTGGGTGACACGGTCTAGTGTGAGGTGTCCCTGCCCATGGTAGGGGGTTGGAACTGGGTGATCTTAAGGTCCTTTCCAACCCAAACCATTCTGTGATTCTATGACTGAGATATATTAAAAATAGAGCAATCTGCAAAGAGATGGTGATTGACAGAGGAAGAGGTAAAGAGCAATGCTTCAATAATCTATGTAAACCTGTAATTCAGCCTGACACAAACTCATTTTTCTCGCTATGACACACAGATGTAATCCAATCAATGAGACAGCTTCCATGACACAGCCATTATTTAAACAAAGCTGCCTTGGCTAAAAAATGCAATAATCTAGGGACAATTTAGGACCGTGATATTATGTGCCATTTTGCATTGTCATGTGCTGAGAGATCCTATATTGATCTTGAAACAAAAAGCCAGCAACATTTGGAGAGTTCATAGATTTCCCCCTTTCTGTCTGCCTCCACAGTCCCCAAATATGTTAAATAGTCCTGCAGCTATCACCTCGGCTTCCTGCACCTGGTTTATTATCAATACAAGCCAAATTGGAGAGCTGGTTTAAAAGGCAGACTAGAATAAAACCACAAAACTAGGCAAAGGCAGCTTTAACAACAGTGCTCTCCCCCTTTCAGAATAAGCATCCCTTTTTCAAAGTATCTTTGATGGCTGCCTCCAAACACATCCCCAAAGCTGCACAGAAGAGCAGAGAACATGGGGAAATAACTAAGTAATGAGTCTGTGGATGGGATAGTACTTAAAGCACAGAACAGGGAGTTGGGAAACTTTGGTTCAGCTCCTGCTTCCACCCATACAGCACCAGGGCTACTCTACTGTGCTTTGGAGAGACCTTCCTGCAGCCCTGATCCAGCTCTGGGGCAGCAGCACAAGAGGGACGTGGAGCTGTTGGAGCGAGTGCAGAGGAGGCCACGGAGATGCTGCGAGGGCTGGAGCAGCTCTGCTCTGGAGCCAGGCTGAGAGAGCTGGGCTGGGTCAGCCTGGAGAAGAGAAGGCTCCTGAAGGGGAGACCTGAGAGCAGCTCCAGTGCCTAAAGGGGCTGCAGGAAACCTGGAGAGGGGCTTTGGACAAGGGCCTGTAGGGACAGGCCAAGGGGAATGGCTTTAACCTGCCCGAGGGGAGACTGAGATGAGCTCTTAGGCAGAAGCTCTTCCCTGTGAGGGTGCTGAGGCGCTGGCACAGGGTGCTCAGAGAAGCTGTGGCTGCCCCATCCCTGGCAGTGTTCAAGGCCAGGTTGGACACAGGGGCTTGGAGCAAGCTGCTCTAGTGGAAGGTGTCCCTGCCCGTAAGCATTAAGGTCCCTTCTAAAACAAACCAGTCTGGGACTCTACAATACTCCTGTAGATAAAGAGCAGGAGATACTGAAGCTATTTGCTAGATCAAGGCCAGATGAGTGCAGAGCTCTACGATCCCTTAATCTTCCCAGGTCTTCATTTCTCATCTGTAAAATGAGCGTTTCTCTTCTCTCATTCCTTGTTTGCCCTGTTTAGTTAAGTTATGTCCTCTTTTAATGCACCTGTGCTCTGAGGTTGAGGTTGAAAGACCAATTACAGAATCATAGAATCATAGAATAGTTATGGTTGGAAAGGACCCTAACATCACCCAGTTCCAACCCCCCTGCCATGGGCAGGGACACCTCACACTAAACCATGTCACCCAAGGCTTTGTCCAACCTGGCCTTGAACACCACCAGGGATGGAGCACTCACAACCTCCCTGGGCAACCCATTCCAGTGCCTCACCACCCTCTCAGTAAAGAATTTTTTCCTTAGATCCAATCTAAACTTCCCCTGTTTCAGTTTGAACCCCTTACCCCTTGTCCTGTCACTACAGTCCCTGATGAAGAGTCCCTCCCCAGCATCCTTGTAGCCCCCTTCAGACACTGGAAGCTGCTCTGAGGTCTCCACGCAGCCTTCTCTTCTCCAGGCTTAACAGCCCCAACTTTCTCAGCCTGTCTCCATACAGGAGCTGCTCCAGTCCCTGATCATCCTCGTGGCCCTCCTCTGGACTTGTTCCAACAGTTCCATGTCCTTTTTATGCTGAGGACACCAGAACTGCACACAATGCTCCAAGTGAGGTCTCACGAGAGCAGAGTAGAGGGGCAGGATCACCTCCTTCGACCTGCTGGTCACGCTCCTCTTGATGCAGCCCAGGATACGGTTGCTTTCTGGGCTGCGAGCGCACACTGAAGCCGGCTCATGTTCACTACCATAATGCACATATCAAACAGCAATACTGCCCTTGTTGGACAACCTGAAATCCTTTCTTCACCTCTGGCTTTCGTAGTTTCCCTAAGCAGAGAAAGCACTGAGTTACCTCAATTTAAGAGATGTTGCCGGGCCACCTACCACTGGTTACAGTGGCTAAACACAATGGTGACTGCGCAACAAGTAGACAGGTCCGGAGGCTATTCCAATACTGCTCTAAAAATGTAAAATCTCTGACTAAAGCAAACAGAGTCACTTTTTTATTGATTTACAATGGCATTTCAGCACTGCAGTGTGAATGGGAAGAAAGAGGAATTATCTCCACGGATGCCATTTGACTCTAAAAGTCTCCAGAAAGATGGTACGAGCTTGCTAAGAGCTAATCATGGCAAGGTGAAATCCATTTCTCCTACGCTGCTTTGTTTTCAGAGATTAGAATCGAAGTCCTGGGGGTTTATTGCTCTGTGAATCAGCAATTGCAACTGCACAGCAAAACAATGCCAGCCCAAAATATGACAGCTCTGAGGCAACTATAATCCAGATGGGATTTGGGAGTTTACTCGGTAAAGCGCTCAAAGAGACATTCCAAAGTGAAAAGAAGTTTTTGAGGACTTTCTTCTTCAAAAACTCTTCCCTTTTTGAAGCGTCAGTGTTGGCTCACGTCAAATCATCCCCCAGAAGAGCCAAAATGATGCTTGTCACTGTCATGATGCAACCAGGAGCAGGTCTCCCCATGCTGGTTTACTACGAGAGTTGTAACACCATGCGGTGCGCAGAACAGATCTAGCGGAAACTCAACAGGAGGCAGATCCTGCCTGCTCCTGGCAGCCCTGCATGATGGTTTTGGCAGTAAAGCTGGGGCACTGTTCCCTTAGCAGCCTGCTCTCTGCCTCCCCAACACTTAAAGGAATCTGCTCCTACAGACTAATAAATAAAAGTATCTCCAATCCTTCCATATCCTCCTTTCCGCTGCTCCACCGGAATGTTGTTCCCCTTGCACAGCCACCACCAAGCTTCAAACAGACACAGCCTGCCTGGTGAACAGCAGAACTAAGGTGCATTAAAGCCTCAACTCTGCTGGCAAAAGGGTTCCCATAGCAGCTGTATTGATGGAGCTCTATGAGGGTAAGATCTTCAGCTGCTGAACTCTGGAGAGACACAACACCCCTATGTCCCAGGAATGAGAATCAATAAATGAGGCCAAAGATGGCAATTAATGTAAAACTCAGTTCAGTTTGTACGGAGGGACATATCAACAGAAGAGCAGTAAGCATGTATGTAGGACATCACACCTTAAAATCATGATGTAATCATAGACTGGTTTGGGTTGGAAAGGACCTTAAAGCTCATCCAGTTCTAACCCTCTGCCACGGGCAGGGACACCTTCCACTAGAGCAGGTTGCTCCAAGCCCCATCCAACCTGGCCTTGAACACTGCCAGGGATGGGGCAATGATAGAGAAGAAAGCCTTCTATTAATTCGGATAATGCTGAGGGGTTTAGCTGAGCTCCTCCTAGCCATCCTGGCCCATGCAGAGATGGGAACACCTGGTTCTTACAGGTCCCTCTTACAGGACAGAACTGAAAACACTACTACTATTGAAAATGCGAGTAGTTAAGAACAGCTTGAAATGAAGGCTCAAGACAGCAGAGTTGAGCTAACAAAGAGAAAGGTTTCTACCAAAGTCCATAGAGACAGAATGTGCAACCAGAATGAGATTCTTCCCTTTGCTCGAGTTGGAGCTCCTGTTGCTGCTTGATGTATTTAGCAATGGCTGTTGATGATGATTCCAAAGGACAGATAACCGAGAGAATCTTTGGGAGATACTGCTTCCAAACAAGGCCAAGACACGGGGCTAGAGTAGAAACTGGTAGTGACAGGGATCTTAGGAGAGGCTGGAGTTTAATACTACTCCATTCCTCTCCTGGAGGAGCCTAAGTGCTTTCCAAGATCAGGAAGAAAGTTAATAGACAAACACTATTATTATAAAACTAGATGAAATTTGGAACCAGTATCCTTGACAAGTTGCTCTTTCAGGTGTAATTTGACAATCACACCAGGTGAAAATAAACATGAAATTAAAAAGTCTGGCCTCAGTTCTGTTGCAAAGAGGGGTTATAATAAGCTCCCACGAGCTGAGGAAACAGCAAATTGCAAGGTGATACAGCAGATGATAAAGGCACAAAGTGAGGACATCTCTTAATAAGGGTGCAAGAAGACAGCTAGGAGCCCATCACAGGTCTGCAATGTTAACTCTTGGATGGGGAGAACAGGTTTCACACATTACTTGCTCTCTGCATCTTCCATCTTCCCTCTAATTGGAGATTCTTGCAAGACAAAGCCTGCAGAAAGGATGCAAAGATGCTGCAGCAAAATGTTCTGAGTTTCAAATCTAAATTTGCCCTTTTGATGGTTTATTTACCTTAAAAATAACAGATGCTCCTTACTTGAACACATCAGGGCTGGGGCTGCCACAGCTTCTCTGGGCACCCTGGGCCAGCGCCTCAGCACCCTCACAGGGAACAGCTTCTGCCTAAGAGCTCATCTCAGTCTCCCCTCTGGCAGGTTAAAGCCATTCCCCTTGGCCTGTCCCTACAGGCCCTTGTCCCAAGCCCCTCTCCAGGTTTCCTGCAGCCCCTTTGGGCACTGGAGCTGCTCTCAGGTCTCCCCTTCAGGAGCCTTCTCTTCTCCAGGCTGCCCCAGCCCAACTCTCTCAGCCTGGCTCCATCTCTGTGGCCTCTTCTGGGCTTGCTCCAACACCAAATCCTGCTGAAGGACTCACCGGTTGCTGCTACTGAGCTTGAAATAATTGCTACTCCTGCAGGTATCATAATATGATGATACTGAATATGATCAAATACAAATGGACATGAAGACTTCAGAAACAGGGTATGAACACACAGTAGGATTTCATCATTTGGATCTCTGCAGTGCTCATGGGAATGGTTGGGTAAAGCTGCAGAGCAGGATCTCCAAGTGCTCTAAGTGTAGCTCAGTCACTTCCATCACTTTCAACTCAAGCTCTCACCAAAGTTCAAATGCTTCAAATCAGAACAAAAGAGGTGGGGGCTTTGTGATACAGGAATACAACCACTTCATAGGGAGAAGCAGAACTCAGGCTGCTTATGAGAGACGCTATGAACCAAAACACAACCACCCCTTCATTTCTCAGCTTTCTTTCACAGTGATGCTACTTGTTCATATGTTTCTAGTAAAAGATGAAGCTCTGCCACCTAAAAATAACAAAATGTTCTTCAGTGTTCAGAGCAATCATCACCTACTAATAATTACACATCATCACCCTGCAACTGCAGCTGAAGCTGTCGTGTTGACTGCTCTGTGCTGCGTTAGCAATACAGTACAGGCACAGCTCTGGGCAAGCGTGGCGGAGCTGAGGTACTGGCTGGGCAGTTCTGATTGTCGGATCATTAATCATTGCCTTGGATATTGTTTTTCCACCCCAAAATGCGGAATCTGGGACTGTGCAACGTGCCAAAGTGGAGCTACTCACTTAACAAGACAAATGGATTTTATTGACTTAATCAAGAAGAGTAACAACTCAATACCTCATTTCTTCATAGCTGGCTAGAACAAACTCTGGAGGCATGAGGAGATGATGTAAAACACAGTCTATAAATTATGAGAGTTTATTAAAGAAATGCCAATGGAAACTGCTTCAGAACTGAATGTCCACGTTCTGCAAGGCTTCCACAGCAAGTGGGCAAAATATTGACTTCTAACAAATGAGGCGAGCAGTCTCCAGATAATTTATCAGAGGGAAGTCCATATTTTTTCTCGTTCAACTGATGAGATTATTCCCCTGCACTGTATTTGATGGGAAAGGAAACAAAAGGTTATCACAGATTTTGTTGCTGTTGTTCAGATGACTGCTTGCTTTTGTCAAGGCGCCTTTCCAAGCTACTCCTGTGTCTCTGCTCCTCCAAATCAGCTGAGCACGCTGTGGAAGGAGCAGCCGTAGCTCAGATTTGCCGCAGTTGGGCCCTAATGTTGATGGCTTTGAGGATCATTCCTCTGAAACCCACAGATGGCCCCAGGGGCAGGAGTCTGTTCACATCCATTGATCTACCCGAAAACTGAGCTATCTCCATCACACCTTTGATGTGCCACCTTATTTGTAGGAGATGGGGTTTTCACAGGGATCATCCTTGTTCAGCTAGAAGAATGAGAGTTATTTACGCCTGTGATTTAAAGCTAAGCATAAAATCCATAGGTTCAAGAGGAATGGCAGAGGTCCTCCTGACAGCACAGCTCCCAACCTTGGCTGCAGTGCGGACATCGGGTGCCAACCTCTGGACACTGTTTCCCAGGATGCTATCCAGGGCAAAGAAAGACAAGAAAACCCCAATGTCTACGTCCTGCAGAAGGAAGCACAAACCTTCCTATGAAATCTCTGCTGTCAATGACTACTGGGAAGAGAAAACCGCAGAAAAGCCCTGAATATCCTCATCCAGAATGGGGGAAACAACTCAGGCCATCAGATGAGTGAAAATCCCCGGAGAAAGCCTCAACAGCACATCATCGAGGTGCAAAACTACACAGGGAGAGACACTGAGCGAAGTAAATGAAAGAGAATAAAGCAGCCAAGTGCAAAGTCTTAAAAGTACAAATTGCATCTACTAAATATTAGCAACAAGCCTTCAAATTGCTGAGACTAAAAGAAACAGCTTCTTGGAGATAACTTAATGCCTGCGCTCAAAGCTAGAAACTTTAAATCAGAACCAAAGAGCTATTACATTGATATGTACACAGGGAGCCAAGGAATACAAAATAAATGAGAACGAAACAAAAAAGGAGAGAAAATGTTCCTAACAATTCCATATATTCCTCTCAGGGGTCTGGAGTGATCAAGGTAGAAGAAACTTCTGTTCAGAGGGAACATTATGCCTTTATTTGCAGACAAATGCAAGCAAGACTCATTTGTTCTTAACTAATTGACAAAGTTTCTAACCAGATGTGAGCCCTGAAGAGGACAGCACAGCCTAGCTCAGGTATTCAACGTTGCAAATGATGCTGCTGGTGATTAGGGCTCAAGCCTTGAAGGAAGGGCTGTCTCTCAGCTTGATAATGAGTAGGCTTTTAACACACCAAGCCTTTCATCTCTAGGACCCTGGACTGGATCTAAATCAAAGGTAGAGTGCAAGATTTAGGCAGCTAATGGGGTCTGTTATATGGCCACTGTTAGCTGATCACCTTTAGTTATTTTAAGCCCAGTTTAGGACGGGGTAAGCTAGAGTCACAGTGGTTTGGGTTGGAAGGGACCTTAAAGCTCATCCAGTTCCAACCCCTGCCACGGGCAGGGACACCTTCCACTAGAGCAGGTTGCTCCAAGCCCCTGTGTCCAACCTGGCCTTGAACACTGCCAGGGATGGGGCAGCCACAGCTTCTCTGGGCACCCTGTGCCAGCGCCTCAGCACCCTCACAGGGAAGAGCTTCTGCCTTATCTCCAACCTGAACTTCCCCTGTTTCAGTTTGAACCCATCACCCCTTGTCCTATCGCTACAATCCCTGATGAGGAGTCCCTCCCCAGCATCCTTGTAGCCCCCTTCAGGCACTGGAAGCTGCTCTGAGGTCTCAATGCAGCTTCTCTTCTCCAGGCTCAACAGCCCCAATGTTCTCAGCCTGTCTCCATATAGGCCATGCTCCAGGCCCGATCATCCTCGTGGCCTCCTCTGGACTTGCTCCAGCAGCTCCATGTCCTTTTAAATTTGGGGATGTCACCAATATCAGGGACACCAGAACTATATGCTATACTATAGGTGAGGTCTCACGAGAGCAGAATAGACACAACCTTCAGACAGAAACCACCTTAGAAATATGCTTTTCCTATTTCAATGCCTGCAAAATAACCAGCTGAGATGATGTGAATGCTCAGAATTACTCGCAAGCGTACAAGAGGGCATCCACGGCGTTACCAGCTTTAGGAAGAACCAAGTGAATAACAGGCACTGAATGAACAGCTTACGCCAAGCTCTTTCAAGCACACCATGTCCAAAACCGAAGTTCTGCCAAGCAGAGGCTGTGAAATCAAACTTCACAATGAAAAGGGAACGTCAGGTTAACACGGATTTAGACATCCACACAATGCCAAAGTGCTTATCAATCCCCACAGCGAATATTCTACTTACAAATACCAACCACTCGCTTTGTGTCGCGTATGGTTAGGAGACGTGCTAGTGAATGCAGGTCTTGTCAGAGGATTTGTGAGTGGGATACCTTCCACAAAGCCTCTGCTTTCAGCCTCACCCCAAATAATCTCTCTCATTTTAGCCTCAGCATTTCAATACTGCTCTACAGGCAGCAAATTGAAACGTTCAGGCCTCCATTGCAGGGAGATTGAATCTGAAAAGCAAGAATCAAGCAAGGCATCAATAGCACACGCTACGGCTCTCCCCGACGACAGCAACGATGTCATGTCGGGTGAATGATTTAGCATTTGTTAAACTTCTACCATTGTGAAAGCAACCTATTATTTTCCTGGTTGTGCTCTGAAATGCCTCAATCACTGACAGGATGAGCAAGGGAGAAATAATACAGTTCATTTTTGACTGCTTTTGTTCAATAGATACATTGCTGTACACCCTATCGCCCATTGTTTCATCAACAGCATCACTAATATCTTTTTCTCACCCCCTTTTCTGATCTCATGGAGTTAGAGTGATGACTCCTCCAACTGTGCACATCTTTGAAAGTCGCCGATAACATTCCGTATAACAGGATGCGGTGTTCAATTCAGGCCTCCTTTTGTAAAGCAAACACGACGCTGCACCCGTGTGAAGGCTGCACACATTAGCTACTGAAAGCAAGCAATGTGCTTAGCCACAGGACGTGCTCTGATGTCTAAACTCCTGTCACGGCAGCTTACATGAGTACGGCTCTGCTTTTTGACAAGCTCTAGAAGTGGGCTCATGTGAACCTCCTGAGGTTCAACAAGGCCAAGTGCAAGGTCTTGCACGTGGGTCAGGGCAACCCTTGGTATCAACATAGAATGGAGGATATAGGATTGAGAGCAAGCCCCGAGGAGAAGGACTTGGGGGTGTTGGTCAATGAGAAGCTCCCCCTGACCCAGCTTCAGTGTGCACTTGAGCCCAGAACCCCTCTATGTGCTGGGCTGCACCCCCAGAGCGTGAGCAGCAGCTCAGGGAGGGGATCCTGCCCCTCTGCTGTGCTCTGGGGATCATCCAGTTCCAACCCCCTTGCCACGGGCAGGGACACTTTTCACTAGACCAGGTTGCTCCAAGCCCCATCCAACCTGGCTCTACAGATAGGATTTAATATCTCTTTCACGGGGCAATCAGGCATCACAAAACACGTCTGCAAAAAGAGCTCAGGGATCCCTGAAAGCTCAGGAATACATTGTGGGTTTATGCAAACCTCACAGAGCAATGGCTTCTTAGCCATGGAGTAGCAGAGGGCTGTTTTTGGAGGCTGAAAGGCATTAACCTTTGCAGATAAACCCAAAGTGAACTAAAGATGAGTGGGCAACCTTCCTAATTAAGGCATCAAAGAAAACAGAACTTATATTTCTATCCCTTTCACTTGACAAGACAATAAATTGCTCTCGTCTCTTCACAAAGATTCACTGAGATTCATTATCTCCTTCTGGGGGATCACATCAGCTTTGGCCTTACTATGAGTCAGGTCTTGAATCATTCCTAGCCCAATCTGCCTGCAGAAAGACACCAGTCTGCAACCAAAGCGTGGCAGAAGGATCCATATGTCCCACTGCAGGTGCCTTTCACATGGAGAAGCTGCAGCCATACTCCAAGTTTCCTTAAAAAGGCAAAGGTCTCCTTTCTAAGAATAAAAAGACACTAAAATATTAAAATGAAGCTCTCAAGTCAGCCCACTGCATCAGAAAATCCATCTAAATATAGATGATACCATATCCTAGCTCTTAGCTACAAGCTTTCCCGGGAGCAAAGCAATGGGTGCAGCAGTTCAGCATCACTGCTTATTTAGAGAAATAGTTATAAGAACCTGGGGATTTGTGTGTTTCTAGACTAGAAAACCATAAACTGGAGTACATTAGGACAAGAACTGCTGCTCTGGTCTTATCTTCTTTATTCTTAATAGTGTGTTTTGCCTCCATCAGCAAAGAAGCGCTCTGAAATAACAGCTCTAAATGACTCTTTGAAGACACATCTCTATTTGCAAACCTCATCAAGTTACGAGTTAGGCAAGGCCCAAATCTTTGCTGCTTAATTTATAGTAAGAATGAACTTCCTGCAGTAATTACTGTTCGCATGGCTCAGAGAGAGGTGAGTTACCAGCCCTCTTGCTATTACCAGCATTCAGAGGGAGCTGCTAACCTCACCCAATTCTGGTTTTACACAGGATTTATGGATTCCAGATAGGGAATTAACATTAATGGTACTGACTCGGTAGCCAGACACGCACCTCAATGCATCCTTCATCAAACAGCATCAATTTAAGAGATCCAAAACCTTGCAGTTCCTTCTCAATACAGCATTCACCAATAGCTATTAAAGCCAAGAACAACTCAGTTGCACTAGCGCTCAGCTCAAGCCTAGGAATGGGTACAATCATATTAGACAGACATTAAAACAACTCCCTTGTTTATCCTAGACACCAGCAGAGGCTGGTACAGGTTTTAAAAGCACTCCTGATCCAGTAATTCACATGGAATGGGCTGAATCATCCCAGGACATGAATAAAAATGAGAGCATTTAATACCACAACAGACTTTTTACCATGTAAACTATGCCACAGATAAGAGTGAGATCAAAAGTGTTTATTCCTTTGTGATGTGGCTTAGCACACAGTACATTATAAAATCCAAGAGAGGGACTTTAACTGCAGCGATATATCCTGTTACCTGCAGCAAGCAAAGAATAAATTGTAAGAGTTAAAAGAGTAATAATTCCCTTTAAGTGCCCACTAGAATAGAAAACAAAACAGAGAGTGCTCATTCCAACCTCAGTCACTGTCTAATACAAGCTGAGAATATATTTCAGGTTCTTATGCTGCAGAATATGATTTTAGTAATAGGTTTAGAAAGGCATCAGATGGAATTTATGAGCTTTTCCCATTTTATCTTTTAATGCAAACTTCTCAGCTCTACAAAGGTTTGTAAATAGAGGCTGTCTTCCACAGTGCCAACTCTGGTGCCATTAACTGAAAACTGACAGAACCCAGACTGGTTTGTGTTGGAAGGGGCCTCAAAGCTCATCCAGCTCCAACCCCTGCCACGGGCAGGGACACCTTCCACTAGAGCAGGTTGCTCCAAGCCCCTGTGTCCAACCTGGCCTTGAACACTGCCAGGGATGGGGCAGCCACAGCTCCTCTGGGCACCCTGGGCCAGCGCCTCAGCACCCTCACAGGGAAGAGCTTCTGCCTAAGAGCTCATCTCAGTCTCCCCTCTGGCAGCTTAAAGCCATTCCCCTTGGCCTGTCCCTACAGGCCCTTGCCCAAAGCCCCTCTTCTCCAGGCTTCCTGTAGCCCCTTTAGGCACTGGAGCTGCTCTAAGGTCCCCCCTTAAGGAGCAGTACTCAAGAGCAGTCTCACGAGAGCAGAGCAGAGGGGCAGAATCACCTCCTTCAACCTGCTGCTCACACTTCTGATGCAGCCCATGAAAACGTCCTTTAACACAATGCAATTAGAGTTTATTATATACAATTTCAGTGAAGCTACTAGTAGGGAAAGTAAACATCTTTTTTTCCACCAAACTGAACTAAGCCAACACAGCCAATGCACATTTTCAGCTTAGTGCCGAATAAAAACATACTCTCAGCCACCTTGGAAAAAAAGCCTTCATTTTAACAATCCCATCTCCTGCTTGGGAAAACTTTATTAGCTTAAAACTGCTGCTCAACTATGCCCTTCGGCTCCCCAGTCACTGTGCCACTTAGCACAGAGAATAATCAGGAGCAACATAATGGAATACCATTTCTATCCCTGCCAGTCTCTAGGGAACAGTAATCATCTCTGTACTGTCACTGCTAATGCAAATTACTATCGCTAATCCACTGGGACTGTGAGTAAAGTACACAGGGAGATTGTTTTGCTGTTGCCCACCTTTTCTTCCTTCCCTTTTCAAAACCCATCTCTCTCCTGCAGGAGCCTCAGAGACATTATTAAGCCCAAAGACAGCAAAACATGAAACGAATGAGGCAGGCAAATAAACAGAGCCTGGTTTCTCTGCAAAACCCCTTGTGAAGGTTAACCACAGCACAGACCTAACGCAAACCTGCTTTGTTGAAGGCTATTATTAAATCGCAGTTGCCTGAAGACGCTGCTATTGTATTATTATCTGGCTTGATTCACAGATTGAATTCCAAGCCATGAAAGTGTGAACAGAGTGTGAATGGTTTTATCCATACTGTCCACAACCATTTATTAATACAGCAAAAGAAATTATCTTCTGCAACAACCTTATGTTTTAAAGCTGCATGAAATAAAGTGATAAAGCAAACAAGATTTGATTCCTTGGGTTTACTAATAAGCAGGTTTTCAGTAATGACACATAAATCCAGATAGCCACAGCATAGATTAACTTGCTTTGGGTAGGTAAGACCTAAGAAGTAATGTCTTTGTTTTACAGTAAATTATTAGGCGCACATTTTATGGTGTTTATTCCACTCCATATGAAGAGCAGAGCTGGTTTCAACTTACATCAAGAAGTTTTATTTATAGATAGAGAGATAGAGAGATAGAGAGATAGAGAGATAGAGAGATAGAGAGATAGATAGATAATTTAAAGGTCTAAAGGCAAGTTCTTGGCCTTTAGTGGAAGGTCAAGGGATGCTCATTCAAACACCCGCAGTAAAGCTATATGGACAACCACTGCAGAGTGTCAGAGGGAAATGCAGTGAGCATATAGAATAACATGGAGAAACAAGTCAGTGGCATCTCCCAGCCATGGGGATGGGTCCATGATGGACTGACAGAGTTACTTGGAAGAGTTGGAAAGAATCACAAAACCAAGCTGGGGCTAACAGAGCTCCCCTGACAAGATTCCATATCTATCATACATCTACTGTGACTATTCCAATGATTTCCTTACCCTGTTTTGCCCAAAAGACCATCTATTGAAAACCCAAGAGATGCAAAGTTTGGGCGGGGAAGAAGAAACAACCCAAACACCAATTCCTCTCTCTCCTTTCCTCCAAATCACTGTTTCCCTCCAACTAAACCCATTCAAATTCAAATTTGGGCTTCACCACAAAGCTGCTATCGATCAGTTGTCACTGACACTGAGCTGTCAAAGAGCACAATCATCAGGAACAAACCTGTTGACCCAGAAGAATTTGTACCAGTTCCCCCCTGAATCTTAGTCCCCTAATCTGTCTGAGAACGCTAACAAGAGGTGTCAGCCCGAAAGAGGCAGCTGGAGGAGGGGGAAGAAGGAAGGCTCACAAAGGAAGAAAGGAGAGCTGAGAAGAGAGGAGCTCCACAAGGCAAAGAGGCGAAGAGAGAAAGGCTTTGCCATCAGAAAGGAGCAGATGACATTCAAGAGGGTCACGGTGTACAGAAAATGAACGAGGAGACTGAAAGGTTTTGGTGGAAGCGCTGACTTTGAAAACAGCCCTTAATCTATTTTCTACACTGAAATGTTTCCTTCACAAGGCCCAAACAGCACACACATAAAGGAACGAGCTGCATCCACTCTCTGAAAATGAGGGAACATACGTTTGAGAGTCGTATCAACTATTTCTTCTCCTGTGAGCTTCCAATTTGTTGGCATATGAAGTTGTTTCCATTCTGCTACGTGTTAGGCATGAGGTACAAAGCCAGCCTGGATGTCTTGAACTCAACCATATTACACATTTCTTGCTCATTATAATGCAGCTCAGAACCTGATCCAACATGCAGCCTCCTATAGTCCCCCAGGCCAAATCCTCCTCTGCTTTAAATTTGTTTAATACCATGGAAGTACATTTATTTTAACTAAATGAGGATCTGCATCCAAGTTCATTCTACTGTGAGTTAGCAAATAAGAGGCAATATTGAAATCCTAATTCATTCAAACAGTAGCCAAAGGCAACTCTGGACATCAAACCTTGTTTTAATTTAGCAAGAAACGGCCATGGGTTAATTAGCAGTGTTAAAGGATCTTTAGCATCACGTGGACAATGTCACCAAAGAGTGTTAGCTTGTGTTTCTGGTGTGTTACGCAGTGCTCCGATAGAGATGGAAACACATGGAAGATCTTGGTTTCCCAGGCTAAAAACTGAACTTTTACTGGTAAAATCAGTAAGAACTGTAAAAAAAACCCCAACCCAAACAGCTATTTTCCTATTAGACCTGAAACTGTAATTTCTCTCAAGAAGAACACACACACCTCCAGTTCAGGGAATCCTGGGTTCAGCTCTGAGCCCCTCACTACAACAGAGACATTGAGGTGCTGGAACGGGGCCAGAGAAGAGCACCGGAGCTGGTGCAGGGCCTGGAGCACAGTGTGATGGGGAAGGGCTGAGGGACCTGGGGGGTTCAGTCTGGAGAAGAGAAGGCTCAGGGGGGACCTGATGGCTCCCTACAAGTGCCTGAGAGGAGGATGGAGCCAGGAGGGGCT
Source organism: Psittacula echo (assembly GCF_963264785.1). Taxonomy (NCBI): domain Eukaryota; kingdom Metazoa; phylum Chordata; class Aves; order Psittaciformes; family Psittacidae; genus Psittacula; species Psittacula echo. The sequence goes on from NC_137735.1 coordinate 161,699,045, forward strand.
GGGCTCTGCTCCCAAGGAACAAGGGATGGGACAAGAGGAACCGGCCTCAAGCTGCACCAGGGCAGGTTTAGATGGAGCTGAGGAACAATTCCTGCCCCAAAGGGTGCTCAGGCATTGGCACAGGCTGCCCAGGGCAGGGCTGCAGTCACCGTCCCTGCAAGTGTTCACACACCGTGGAGACGAGGCCTCAGTGCCATGGGTTAGTGGTGGCCTTGGCAGTGCTGGGGAACAGTTGGACTGGATGAGCTTAAAGGGCTTTTCCAACCTGGTTGATTCTAAGATTCTTACCCCTTCTTATTCCCTTCTGGTTTTTTGAGTGTTTTGGAAAAGCAGGACTATACTCCCTTACCGACCTTGCATACCCCCAAAGACTTTATCATGACTATTTTGACTTCTATGTAGAGTCTTCATTTCAGACATTATGCCTGAGGAGCCACATCTGAACCTCTACAACCACAAAGATTATTCCTCTTTCTCAGCAGGCAGCAAAGGCAGTTCCTGGGTAAGCTTCCAAAATTAGGAAGGAGGAAGCTGATACCAGCGTATGTTTTACAGGAAGGTCTTAATGTATACCTCATCCCCTTCTTCATCCATCAGAACCACTTCTATTTACCTACAGGGAAGGTTTCAAGGCTCAGCTCTTTAGTTTGGGTTTTGCTTCAGTTTGATTCAACAAATAAATCTCATTTTTTCTCTTTCATAGAATATTCCAGCAAACCAAAAGGGGAGGAAAACATCTATAAGCAAACTGAGCCTCAAAGCTACGTGAGTCAAAGCAGTTATACACCCCCAGCATCAGCATTTAACTGTCTTGTTTTAGTAAAGCATCTTCTTGATTCATACTAAGGGGCTGATTCACATTTGTATCATCGCCATTTCAGTCTATTCTCATCACACTGACATTGAAGTCTACCAATTAGGGTTGGGAGAAAACAATGCTGAAGGAAGGTTGGGTATCACCAGCTTAGAACAGTTCAAATCAGATCCTTTTAATGTATATTGGGAACTGCTGCTGGTAGCTACACTCATACATACTCATAAGTGCTGATGGATTACCACAGGCTGGTAAGAGTTTTCTATCAAGCCAAAAGAAGTAGGTTTTAAAACGACAATTTCTCCAACCAAGTGAAGTATTTCAGAAGATACACTCGTATAAAATCAATGGCAAACAATGATTTTCCTACAGATAGCAACTTCTTCAGTGAACGTCAATGAGCACCACGGGGGGAAGGTGCAAGCAAGATGCACAGAGAACTCCGATGTCAAAACTGGAAAGCACTCATGGTTCCCATGGCATATTATAAACAACATTGTTACAGCCTTGGAACAATTCAAACTTCAATTTAAACACAGGGATAAAAAGCATGAAAAGACTGAATTTCTGAAGCCATCAGAAAACTCACATCAGATTGGGTGACTCAGTGAGTATCTGCATAGCTAAAGAGGAGCAGATGTCTTCCTACAAAGGGGCCTGATCAATTCAACTGCTCCTTTCTGCGACCTGCCATATCCTGCTCATCCTCCTCATCTACAACATATGGTTTGTACAGAGCTCATGGCCCTTGATCTGCTGTAAAAATATAGTAAGCTTGGTAATCTGTACATGTTTTAACACATGCACAAATGTAACGTGCTCAGATGCCTCATTGATCAGAAAATTAGAAACACTTCCTAACAAATACCATAAGGTTTTAAGGGATATGTGCCTACTGACAAAAATACTTATCAAATATCCCTTCGAAATCTATAAAACTTGGGAATAAAAACAATTGTATAAAGTGACAGAATTCCCTGACCAAACACTTCCCATAGAATCTCAGAATGGCTTGGCTTGGAAGGGCCCTTCAAAGCTCACCTAACTCAACCCCCTGCAATGAGCAGGGACATCTTCAACTAGATCAGGCTGCCCAGAACCACATCCAGCCTGGCCTTGAATGCCTCTAGTGCTTCAGAGCCTGCAGTCCACAGGATGCTTTTTCCCCCCCAGGGATTTTCTTTTCTACTGCAGCACATCAGATCCCAAACCTGCACCTCTCAATATGATGTTCACAGAGAGACTGATGGGATGTTTTCCTCATAATTCCAGACAAATGTTTTTCTTCCTGGCAGTGAAGTGTAACGGTGATCCCAGCCAAGTCCTGAATGCACCTCGTTCTTCCGAGGAACATGCATTAAAATCAATGACTTTCTCCTAGAATCATAGAATCCCAGAGTGGTTTGTGTTGGAAGGGACCTTAAAGCTCATCCAGTTCCAACCCCTGCCACAGGCAGGGACACCTTCCACTAGAGCAGCTTGCTCCAAGCCCCTGTGTCCAATCTGGCCTTGAACACTGCCAGGGATGGGGCAGCCACAGCTTCTCTGGGCACCCTGTGCCAGCGCCTCAGCACCCTCACAGGGAAGAGCTTCTGCCTTACATCTAACCTGAATCTTCCCAGAAATCATGCAGAGTACTGAACTGGATAACTATGAATTATGCCTGTGCTACATCAGCCACCAGAGAGAAGAGCTCACTCCATATGAAGGACTCAAGGCTCAAGGAACTAAATGGAAAATGACTTGTAGATTTGGACAAACTTTTGGTCAAACTCCTCAATCCTTGAATCATCCCAAGAGCATTTGCAAATGTACCGGCAGATACATTCACCTTCACCCGAAACCCAGTTCTCCAAGTCAGTTTGTTGCCTATGGAGAGACACCAGATAAGAGTTGGAAATCAAGTAGCAAAGCCTCAGTTTGTCCATCATGGTTCACTGGTCACAGTCAGGTTTTTCCAGTGGTTTTCTTGCCAGAAGCAGAGCAAAAAAGGTGCAATTCAGGCAAGCGGCTAAAAGGGAAGCTTTCATTTGCTTTGTAGGTTTATTTCTAGGAGGTTTCCAACCCATCTCCACTAATAAACAGCTCTATTAAAGAAAAGAGAAACTAACTTTTAGGAGCAGATGAAAGCAGAAAGCTGTGTAAAGGCCAAAATTCCTTCCCCTTTTTCTGCCATCAGTCTTTGACCTTCAATGTATTTCCAGCTTGGGTAGGTCTGAGTGGGAAAAGCTGGGAAACGAAACCCATTTTTGCTCTGTGAGAGTAGCACAGCTCCTGCTTTCCTCTGGCCCTAACTTTCTGAAGCCTGCAGAGCACACCCCAAACATGCTTCTTGCTTGAGGCCTCAATTAAAGCAGCAAGAGCTAAACACAGAGTTAATCCTACAGCGACACAAGCACCCAAAGCAGACAGCCTTTCCCTTAGTGCGTGATTGCAACGGCTAGAATAAAACCTCTTAAATGTGGGGGTTTAATGGAGATAGAAGGGAAACACAAATGATATGGGCTTTAAGGGACTGTCAGAAACACCTAACAACAAACTGAAATCAAAATGACAGGAAAAAAGGGTCTTTATCCCCCACAAGATTCACCCTTTCTCTCTAAAGACATAAATAAACCCAGAATTCTACACAAGGAACCATGTCGCCCACAATGATGTGGAAGATCCCGCACACTCAAGACTTCTCAGACACCCAACAAAGGACGCGGCAATGTCCCGCACTCACCCGTCCATTTCCAGACTCACCATCATTCATTCTCATTTCCAGATCTTCAAACCCCGCTGTGATGGCAAATAACCTTCTTCCCCCCCTCAACCTCTGTTTCTCACACCAAAACAGTGAGAAACTTCCTCTAAAGCCAAGTATGCTACAAATATGAGCATATCCCTCAACACACTCCAGATCAGGCTTTTAGTGTCTACGTGCTACTAATGCAAGCAAGTTATCTTTATCATATTCACATTCTTTGTATCCCATCGTCCTACCTAGGAGACAACAGGGCTGTTATGTGATTCCATAAATGAGAATGAAGCAAATGCAGACACACAGATATCAGCCTTGCCCCCAAGAAGCAATTAGAGTTTGCTCACTCCTGCACCCCCCAAAACATCCAACATCTCCAAATGCGCCATTAGGGATGCCTGTAATGTCCCTGAACTCATTTACTTAGTCCAACAGTTGATTCCCCCCTCCCATCCTCCTCTCCAAACAATTCTTGTAGTAAAGGTTTTCTGCAGAGAAAAGGGAACAAATTTTGCCCAGGAAGGTGGAAGTGTTGGCAAAAGCATCTGTATGATTAAATCAGCCTGTGTGAGGTTTCCAGTTCCTCCTTTCATTAGGCAGCAATGGGCTGCTTGTCTTCAGAGATGGGTATACAGTGGTAGAAAAGATCTCTAGTGGTTTTGCTGACGCCACCCTCCTCCTCCTCCTAAAAATAACCAAGTGAGGTTATTCCTGCAAGATGCCTTTCATACCCCACGTGAGCTGATGTGAAACAGCTCCCGCATACCCAAACATACAGAAAGCTTTATAATCCTGCCCAGGAAAGGCTTTATTTCACCAGAATGAAAAAGAAACTGAACAGAAGACACGTATCTTTCTATACAAGTGGGAATTCCAAGCAGCTGAATGATATGTAAATTATATTTGTTTTTAATGTGTGGGCTTAGTTGGAAAAGAGCCGCATTAAAAACAGCCCCTTTCCTCGTTCGGCCCATCTGCTGCGTGCACGTGCACGTGGAGTCAACTAGATTTGATGACTAAAGGGTGGTCACAAACCATCTTGCAGTTTTTCTCTAGAAGCTGTTTTCTACTGAATGTATTTGTTTTCATTATAGAAGAACCTGAAAACACACCTGAAAACAGAAACATTTCATCCAACTGGGGACTGAATCGAGACGCCTTATTTTCTACTACTTCTATTTCACATGTTCCACGACGTGATGAGATCTGATCCCAGCAGATACTCCTAGGATGCTCCACAGTGGCTCGACCACAAAGTGAAAGGTTGCCTCTAACCAACATCTGGACTCTTTGCCATGTCTGAAAGATCACTGATATCATCAAATCATTGAATGGTTTGGGTTGGAAGAGACCTTAAAGCTCATCCAGTTCCAACCAGAATGGCAAAGCCAAACTCTGTTTTCTCTTATGCTCCAGCCCAGCATTATCTCCCCCGAGTGAATATACCTCCTGATGCAGACTGAGCTGAAAGGCGCTGCTGAGACACTAATGGAGAGACAAAAGATACCAAACCAGGAACAACCAGGGACAGAATTGTTTGCTCCTGGAAGGGATGGAAAGCAGCAAACTCCAGGAGTTAATCTGCAACACTCATGATTGCAAAAAAATACATCTTATTTTTAAAACATGGGATGTGCTGGATTATTGACAGCTTAAAAAGCCCACAAAAACTGAAGTACAAATCACTCTAATAGAATTTTACCATTTTATTGTTATTCTTGTTTGTACTTTTCAAATGCTCCATCAAGAAATGGAAAGAAGAGTCTCCAGACAGGTTCTTGTTACTTTCATGCCCCAAGTGTGCCTGCTTAGAGCACATCAGTAGTAAAGTGAATTGTGACTTTGAAAAACTGCTTGCAAAGTTGTTTCCATGTGTATTTTTTAATGAAGATTTCCTGGGTGTGCAACCTGAATTGAGTGTAAGATGCTGAAATGTTTCCCTCTGAGCAGGAATCCCTTCTGAAAAACAAGTGCAAAACCAGAAGAGATACAAGTGCTGCAGTGGCAGTCAGTCGTCTGTGCCATTCTTGGTCACACCATGATCAACACTCCCAGCTTTTCATAGAATCCCAGACTGGTTTGTGTTGGAAGGGACCTTAAAGCTCATCCAGTTCCAACCCCTGCCACAGACAGGGACACCTTCCACTAGAGCAGCTTGCTCCAAGCCCCTGTGTCCAACCTGGCCTTGAACACTGCCAGGGATGGGGCAGCCACAGCTTCTCTGAGCACCCTGGGCCAGCGCCTCAGCACCCTCACAGGGAAGAATGTCTCCTTAATACACCAGAATTCCTAACATCCCAGAACAGGAAGCAGGCATTCTAAGCCATCTTTTATGTGTTGCTCCAACTGTCCCAGTCATCATCTGTCCCTGTCCCACCTCCCAAAAAAATTCCAGCCATATTTCAGGCCTGGATAACCAGTCAAGTTGCTTGAAAATAAAGAAAGAAATCAATCACTTGCCAGCTTTGTGTAATTTTGTTGTTTGAGTCCTGACCAGCTCTACAGCCTTCATGTACACCCACAACAACCATATTCCTTCGCTATGCTTGGACAGGACATCCAAACACATTTTGAGAGGTTTAAAATCCAAACCCCAAAACAGCCTTCAGCAGAATACTTCAGCTACAGAGCAGAAAGCATGCCCTGGACTGGATTTTGTTACCCAGTATAGAAGGAAGCACAGGTATCCTATATATTCTATGATTATATTCTAATTATATAACTATAAATTCGAATATATGAGAGCCTATGACAGATTCTATGATTCTATGCTTCTATCCCAACAGCCAGCAAATCCCACATAGATGGGATATGGGATTGCTCACAGCTCTTGCTGTCCACACCTCCAATGTGATGCTTCAGACTGAGCTAACACAGCTGCTTCCTCACTGCAGGTCTCATTACATTCAGCTCCCAGTGCTAAGCATGTTGTTAAGCACTGTAATTCTTTCTTTATTAGATTCAGGTATATAAATGGCATCCAAGGGAGCACTGAACATTTTGGTCATTATTATGAACTCGAGCTGTGTTCATCTGCCTGCTGAGATGTTGATCACCAACATACCCCATGCCCCCGTGGGACCCATTATTTATCTTATTACATTTTACAGTGTGGAGTAAATAAATAGCATTAAAGTGCTAAATTCATTCATTGAAATGGTTTGTATTCGCATATTGGAGCCATTCCTTAAATCAAGGAACTGCTGCTAATAGGTACTCGATGAAGATGTGCAACCCATTCATTTTAATATGGCTGTAATAAAGCAAGCCTGCTCTGAACTGATGATGACATTTCGCATGTGGGGAGAAGGACAGTGACACTTTAATATCTCCACTTCCACAGATCAACTCTATCACATGCAGCCCAAGAGAGCTGCGTTAATTATTATGGTGTCATTGCTAAGAAATTAATTTCAGTCATTATTAGAGTTTGCCCATTAAACTTGGCTGCTTGAGAGATGGGCTCAGAGAGTCCTACACACTGGGAGGAAATATAAGCCTGGTGAAAACTAGGCAGTGATGCTATCATTGCCATCTCAAAACATTTAGCAATCATTATGCCATTAGCCACAGCACTAGCAGGTAGGACACCTACTTGGTCCTTCTGCTGCATTAGACTTACTGCAAAGCAAAACTAAGTCTCCTTTAACTGCTCTTACATTATACAAGTCACCAGGGTAAAATTTATACTGGAATGGACTATTCAGAGCTTTATGCACTGTGCACGAAGACATTACACAAGTTATTCTCCTTTAAAGCAAATATTACTTCAAGAAATGTTGGTCTGCCAAGAACTAGGCACTAGGATTCCTATTTCTCCTCCCCATACACTCTGGGGAATAAACAGTATTTAGACTACACAACTGAATGCATTTTTCATTCTAAGTTTGGTTTTGACCTCTGAAGTGCCCAAGCCTACGAACAGGTTCCTCCACACAAATAGTCATCCCACACCTGTATTTAAGAAGAGCTGTTCTTTAGAGCTAGCAGCATGATGTTGCTTTGTCTCCTATGTCATATTTATTAATTTGTATTATTAAAGTGGTTTTCTTAGAATCCCAGACTGGTTTGTGTTGGAAGGGACCTTAAAGCTCATCCATTTCCAATCCCCTGCCACAGGCAGGGACACCTTCCACTAGAGCAGGTTGCTCCAAGCCCCTGTGTCCAACCTGGCCTTGAACACTGCCTAAGGGAAGAACTGCTGCCTAACGTCTGACCTAAATCTACCCTCTATTTTGAAACCAAACAACTTCATACACACTTGCCAAGAGTGTTACCACCAGCTATATGGATAAGCTGTGAGGAAAAAAGTAAGACAACAAACTTTGTCTTACCAAGTGACAGAAAGGAAAGGTTATATTCATTTATTCCTCAACCAACACTGGACAAATTGCTTTGCCCTTCTTCACACTTACTCATGTGATGTATTTATAGATAGCAATCACAACCCCTCCCTTTAGACTTAGTTTTGCTTCCTAATTAAATTCAGGAGAGGTAGCAAGAAGAGAAATTTAGTGTCACTACTGAGCCAAACCTGTACAGAGAGGGCTTTTATTCTCTCTTTCTCTTTGGAAGAGGCCTTCAGCTTAGAGACAAGGTACAGGCAGGACATTCTTGGCCTGCGCACAGATGGACAAGATCATCCTATGCCCCACCAGATAGGTCCATCAGAAGCTGGCTGCTCCAGAAAACCCACGGACTGAAATGATCAAGAAAACTTTCCCTTCTTCCTAAATACACCAATAATCAACCACCGTCTACAGAAACTTACATTTAATCTGCGCTGACATGCAAAAAAAGTGGGTAACATCATAAAAAGCTATTTATTAGAGCTAATCCTCAAAGACCTGCAAGTATAGACAAAATAAAGGTGAAAGGGTAGACGACAGGAAGACAGCCAGCTCAGGAGTGAAAAAAGGAGGTGCTGTCAATATGTTGTTACATGAATGAGTGAAGCAATGCCATTCCAGAAGCATCCCTCCTGTCCAGCTCCAATCATTCCTTTCAACACGACACAGTAAAACAACATTTATAAATGTTAATGATTGTTTTCAAAGGTCAGGTCAGTATTTTCTGTTGGGGGGAACCAAATACATCTCGGCACCAGGTCACTGTCGGACAGCACTGACATTAAAGAGGAGGAGCTGCAACACTTCTAGAGGTGAATTTGTTACTGAAATGCAGCCAAGAGAAATAAAAATTGCCCCCCCTCACAGTAATCTACGACTTCAAACCTATTGATTTAAGCATCAAAATAATAATTCTTCTTATAATGAATTACCCCAATAAATAGGTAAATAGGGTCACTTGGTATTTTTGGATACTTTAATACTTTGATTAGAGAAGTCTAAGGGATAACTGTGAACTCAGCACAAGCTTTGTCATTTCTTCTGCCTTTAAAGTAGAGATAAAAAAGCTTAATGGTGACTTTAACTTCTCCTCTTCTGTCCCCTCTCTTCCACAGACACACACATTTCAATACATTTAAATGACTTATGAAAAGATTAACTGGCACTGAATATAAGACTCTGCAATGTGGTCTTTAAAGAAGACCATAGGTTCCATTAAAACCAGAAACACAACGCCATGCTACGGTAAAACCAAACAAAACCATGCTTCTATTTTCAAGGGCATTGAAACTTCAATGTTGTAATAAAATTAATGACAATTGCCCATTTCCTTTCATGATTCTATTGCATTAATCCTTTGAGACGCTTAGAAATAGCAATTCATAGCCCAAGAAGAGTGGGCTTCATCTCAACCCATGCTCAACTCATGATCACGAGACATCAGCTCACGATTCGAAGGAACACGTGTAAATGCAATGCACCCAACCTCAAGACAACACAGGTGTTTTTAGATCCATTAAATTTCAAGCCTCCTCCCAATTCCTACGTATTTCCAAAGCTCCTTTGCATACAATTAACATTTCAGTTTATCATGTCCAGCCCTTTGCAGACTGGCTTATCAAAATGCTTTAATATTTGCCCTAGAACTACAACCATCAACTTGGTGTTGAGGCAACAGAGGAAGTATCACAGTATCACAGTATCTTAGAGATTGGAAGGCACCTCAAAAGATCATCTAGTCCAATCCCCCTGCCAGAGCAGGAACGCCTGGATAAGGTTACACAGGAATGTGTCCAGGCGGGTTTTGAATGTCTCCAGAGAAGGAGACTCCACAACCTCCCTGGGCAGCCTGTTCCAGTGTTCTGTCACCCTCACTGAGAAGAAGTTTCCTCTCAAGTTTAAGTGGAACCTCTTGTGTTCCAGTTTGTACCCATTACCCCTTGTCCTATCATTGTTTGCCACTGAGAAGAGCCTGGCTCCATCCTGGTGACACTCCCCCTTTATATAGTTATATACACTAATAAGGTCACCCCTCAGTCTCCTCTTCTCCAAACTAGAGAGACCCAGCTCCCTCAGCCTTTCCTCATAAGGGAGATGCTCCACTCCCTTCATCATCTTAGTTGCCCTGCGCTGGACTCTCTCCAGCAGGTCCCTGTCCTTCTTGAACTGAGGGGCCCAGAACTGGACACAATATTCCAGGTGCGGTCTCACCAGGGCAGAGTAGAGGGGAAGGAGAACCTCTCTCGACCTACTGACCACCCCCCTTCTAATACACCCCAGGATGCCATTGGCCTTCTTGGCCACAAGGGCACAGTGTTGGCTCATGGTCATCCTGCCATCCACTAGGACCCCCAGGTCCCTCTCCCCTACACTACTCTCTAACAGGTCGTTCCCCAACCTATACTGGAACCTGGGGTTGTTCCTGCCCAGATGCAGGACTCTACACTTTCCCTTGTTATATTTCATCAAGTTTCTCCCTGCCCAACTCTCCAGCCTGTCCAGGTCCCGCTGGATGGCAGCACAGCCTTCTGGCGTGTCAGCCATTCCTCCCAGCTTAGTGTCATCAGCAAACTTGCTGACAGTACACTCAATTCCCTCATCTAAATCATTGATGAATATATTAAATAATACTGGTCCCAGTACTGACCCCTGAGGCACTCCACCAGATACAGGCCTCCAACTAGACTCTGCCTCATAGACTACAACTCTCTGGCTTCTGTCCTTCAGCCAGTTTGCAGTCCACCTCACTACCTGATCATCCAGACCACACTTCCTCAATTTAGCTACGAGGATGCTGTGGGAGACTGTGACAGAATGGAAAATAGGAATAAGAAGTTTAAGGTAAATGGTAGATCACAGGGAGCCTAAAAGGATGCTGGAGAAGGACTCTTCATTAGGGACTATAGCGATAGGACAAGGGGTGATGGGTTCAAAGTGAAACAGGGGAAGTTCAGGTTAGACATAAAGAAGAAGTTTTTCCCTGTGAGGGTGCTGAGGTGCTGGCACAGGGTGCCCAAGGAAGTTGTGAATGCTTCATCCGTAGCAGTGTTCAAGGCCAGGCTGGAGGGAGTCTTGTGTGACATGGTTTAGTGTGATGCGTCCCTGCCCATGGCAGGGGGTTGGGGCTGGATGATCTTAAGGTCCTTTCCAACCCAAACCATTCTATGATTTTACACAATCACATAATAGCTTAGGTTGGAAGGGACCTTCAAAAGTCATCTAGTCATATCTCTATTTATGTTTCGCTTGGGACTTACAAGCAAGGAAACTCGTTACCCTGAGACTGACACAGTCTAAGCTTAACCAAAGGGTTCATGTAAGGTTTATCAATATCAGAATCTTGGAGTCTTTACCTAAGAGACATTATTTGCATGTCATCACATAATTATAACACGCACACACACACTTCATCACCTTCTTCGGTGGACATTGAAATCAGGGAAATTCTAGGATCAATGAGAAAAATCAGTGGTTTTATAATGCACCCACAAAGCTGAAAGACTCCATGTAGATGGAAAATGGGAAGCAGGATAATTAGCTCATGTCCTTGCAGACATTTATTTCACTAGGCAGAGAATCCGATTGTGCTCTCTCTTTGATATGCAATTCAGAAGTACATTCATACTGTACTTCCTCGTGGATGGAATTTAGCTGTGGGAATAGATATTCCCACCTCTTTGACATGCAAAGCAAGAGCAAGTTTCTCCCTGTAGTTATAAATATCCTAAAGGACAATGTGCAGATTTCATTCTCTGTTGAACTTTGGTCCTTCTGCATGAGATGAGGATGTGACTATCCAGCAATACCCTGAAAAGCCCTTGCTGAGGCTCATACCTACAGACATGTGCTCCTGACTACCTGTGCATCACTTGTGATTCTTGTCCCTCATCTATGAGACAGGAGGAGAAAGAACAGGGTGTGATGATAAGTTCAGCAAGAAAGGAGTTGGCTAATAAGACTCAACCTCAATTAAAGCAGTGTTACAAAGTTCTAGTCACCTGTGCCCTTAGGGTGAACAAGGTTTGTGTTGTGGATGTCTAAATGGAACTGCCCTTGCCCAGATCCTAAACTAACACTTTGTCTATCCTCTTAAGAAACAACACATTCCCATGAGGCTTTTCCTGCTGATGTACCATGGATTCAACAGGCAAGGCTCCATGGCACTGAAAATTACGGGGACTGGGAGACAAACTCCCAAAGCAGCAATGATCAGGTCTTCTAGGCTAAAAATGTGACACGAATTTAAGCTGTGCTTTACTTTGTGATCTGTAATGTTAAGAACATCAGTAACATCTCAAGGGGAAGAGAGAACCAAACCTCTCATCTAATCTTTCTATGAAGCCTTGCTCCAGGGCCTCTTGTTCCCATTCACACCTTCAGACCTAAATTCTTCTGGTTTTCTGCTACAGTTCTGCAGCAGCAACTGAAAGGAGAACCTCAGTGCTCTGAATATGTCGGATGATGCTTTCATTGAAATCACCTCCATCTTCTAACTCTACCTCACATATTCCTGGGGGTCCTGATGATGTGCTCTAAAAACCTCTCTGAGGACTCTAGGAAACAACTGGTTTGACTCTCACACTAACAAAGCTCAGGACCCCCAGTAATCCATGAATATACATCCTCTTCATTCATCTTGCTCTGGATTTCATAAAAGATAGACCAGACTGTATCAGTATTTAGTCACTGCAGTGACTTGTATTATAATAAACAGAATCTGGTTATTCTTAGGTTATGTTTCAAAGATTTAATAGTGTCCTTAGTGCAACTGAGAAATTCTTCTATGGAAATTCACCAAAAAAGGGACAGTAATATGTGAAAGGAGGGCACAGCACCTTTTTGGCTTATACGTTGTGGTCCTACTTGTTACACAGCAAATGGCTAAACAAAAGAAAAACAACCTAAGCATGGCAGTTGGAGTACAGTAAGTCATGAAAGGCAGTGATTTTCCAGCTGACAAACACTGAGCAGCTCTGCTTGACACCACAGGAAAGCTGCAATAATGCAAAGGCCTGAGGACACCATCTCAACATATCCATCCCCATGCATGAGCCAACCCTAACTCCTGCCCCAGCAGGCTCCCTTGAAGCACACAGGCTTCATCTATGCCCATAAACCAACATTCCCTATTAAAATCCAAGTGACACCGAAGTCACACACCCCATGCCAACGATTCAGTCCAAGTGCCTTTTGGGCCAACATTGTTTTTGAGATGCGACACAAGAGAGACAACCCTAGAGCTTGAAACTTCACTTCTTGCTATACCCCTTGGCCACCTCCTAGATCAATATCAATGGAGCTGAACAAAGGAAAAAGCCACAGTACACTTTGTAATGATGAACACTAATGGCCTGTGACACAACTGCTTTCTCTGGGGTGGCTTGTCATGCAAGGTGGGAATTTATCCCTCAACTTTGTCATGACATGGACATCAAAAACGTCAAAAGATGCAGTGTAAAAAGCACCTCCAGGCTAAGTTTAAGGTGACTTCTATGTTCTTGTTTTGCTTTGCTTTTTTTCTCCTCAATATATTTTGCTTCTAAAGGGGGATACTGCACATACAATTATAAACCCAAATGCCCCAAGGAATGGCTTCTTACTAACATGCCCCAACCACTCTGCTACTCACAAACCCAGCTGGTTCCTGTGGCTGCACTGTGGTTCTCTAGGTCTTCTTCTTGAGGGGATACCTACTGGCTCTGTTATCTCTCAGTGAATGACCCATCTTTCTTATTGTGTGATTATCTTGCAAAATCACAGAATCAGTGCTCAAAAAAGAGCAACTAAATGACAAGACACACGAGATGGGAGAATTCAAACATATGGTTTAAATGTCACCACCAGCAATGATCGGCACAGTAAAAGCCATCAGAAACTGGCAAAAACTGTAAAAGTGCTCCATATAATTAGGTATTTAATGAGGACACCAAAGCATTACTAACGCATCGTTTCAAATTTGGGAATTCAAAGCATATAAACTAAATCAAAACCTTTCTATTTCTGTAGCACTATGTGCAAAAAGTATTAATTGATGAAAATAACTTACTCTGAACCACAGTTTTAACACCCTCGGGGAGCAGCACCACTTTGTAGCTGAGAATATGGAGAAAAAAGGTCTAAATAAGGCTCCCCAAATCCATCTCTCACAGAGAAAGCAATGAAAAAGGAATCACTGGTCTAGTGGAAGGTGTCCTTGTGGCAGGGGGTTGGAACTGGATGATCTTAGGTCCTTTCCAACCCAAACCATTCCATGATTTTAAAGTCTCTCTCTCAGACCTCTGCTTCAGTGATTACTTTGGAGCAGCAAAGGTCCTGGTGGAGAAGGAATTAGAGTGCTAATGCAGCACAGCTTCAATGTGGACTTTGAGCAGAAGAAGCCAGGATAGAAGGAAACCTTTGCCAGTGAATGTGGCTTTGAAGGCATCTCTCTGGAATGGCTGAATTGGAGGGGTAAGGAAAATGCACGTGTTGAAATAGCTGGGAGATGCTTTTAAGGCTAGAACAAATGCTTATGCTCCAGGAGATGAGAGATGAAGGACTCCCGGATGGTGCTGGTTGAGCAACTTCAAGACAAACTCTATACTACTAGATATTACCTTATTTACCTTCTACTTAATCAGCTTCCTCTTTGTCAAATTACCCCATTTAACAATCCAGAAGTTCCTAATTAGAAACTAAGGAATAAATCCATGAAAAGGGCACTCATTTATACACAGAAGTAAATCACATCATTTAGCAGTCACTTGTTTAGTTTCACAAAGAACAGTAGAAACAGTGCAACTACAGCGCAATTCAAAATGGCACTTCACTAAAACAACAGTGTTTGGAGGCTACCTGAAAACGGAGAGGTGAAACAATGGGGAAACATAATTAACTAAAAGGTCTGATGTACTAAAGTTGGTACATCCTAAATCAACAAGTTTAAACAAAGGCCATCTAGCCATTCCCAAAAGGCCAGCATCATGGATGAAATCAAGCACAAGAATGAGCCCTTGGGGATCTGGGTATAAAAACTTACCAGAAGCACAAAATGTTCTGGCAGAGAATGGAACTGAACCTCAAACTCCTAAATCCACCATTTCTTTGCAGCCACAACTACAAAGCTATGAATGGGTTAAACCCCAGCAGTCCTGTACAACATCCGACTGCCCTACTTATTGGCAGAAGAAGCAAAAAAACATCATTCCACCGAAATTCCAAAGGCGGAACTCCAGTGTGAAGGTCTGTGAAGTGACAACCACTAATGACTGCTGACAGTTGTCTTTTTTCTGTGTGGAGCTGCTGGGACTTGCCACCAAACACAGGGAAGTCTTAGAAACACCCTTTAGCAACACTGACGCACTCTTCTATCCCAGCCAGGCTCTTCGTGTCTGACGTTAATCCCATCCAGAGAGAGATTTACGCCTATTAAACTCTACAAAAATCTGCTGTCAGCTCCAGTTATCCCAGTTTGATGCTGCATGAAAAGGAGAGGAAAACAACATGTTTGAAATTGCCTTTAAAATCTGGCAAGCCACCTGAAAGATAAGACAAGTCTCTGACAACATCTACCTGAGCTTCAGGAATTGAAAAGATTGGTAAGAAAGGTTTTATTTCATCTACTTTTTGGAAGAAGGAAAATGTCACCACTGTCACAACACAGCTCTTTCCATCGTTCTTTTTCGGTAACATGGCGAATTAGAAGAACATTTGTTAAATTAAATGGTGTGGGCTAGGAGAAATTCTGGGTCATGACTTTAGAGGGCCTCCAATAATACGAGTCCCATCATAAGGCTACTGATGTACATATGCTGCTCTGAAGGAGAACAAAATGCAATCAATTTAAACCTCTGAACCAAAAATCTAGGCTAAAAATAGAGAATACAGACACGATGTTTTAATTCACCTTTCATCAGATGCTTGGTTACCCAAATAAATTTCATATCTGAATGGGTGTGGAGTTTGACTTACAATGCAGGCTACTTGTCATGGAATTAGAGAATGGTTTGGGATGCAAGGGACCTTGCAAGGTCTATTCCAACACTCCTGCAACAAGCAGGGGCCTCTTCAGCAGGTTGTTCCAAGCCCCTGTGTCCAACCTGGCCTTGAACACTGCCAGGGATGGGGCAGCCACAGCTTCTCTGGGCACCCTGGGCCAGCGCCTCAGCACCCTCACAGGGAAGAGCTTCTGCCTAAGAGCTCATCTCAGTCTCCCCTCTGGCAGGTTAAAGCCATTCCCTTGTCCAAAGCCCCTCTCCAGGTTTCCTGCAGCCCCTTTAGGCACTGGAGCTGCTCTGAGGTCTCCCCTTCAGGAGCCTTCTCTTCTCCAGGCTGACCCAGCCCAGCTCTCTCAGCCTGGCTCCAGAGCAGAGCTGCTCCAGCCCTCGCAGCATCTCCATGGCCTCCTCTGCACTCGCTCCAACAGCTCCACGTCCCTCTTGTGTTGTTGCCCCAGAGCTGGATCAGGGCTGCAGGGGGGGTCTCCCCAGAGCACAGCAAAGGGGCAGGATCCCCTCCCTGAGCTGCTGCTCACACTCTGGGGGTGCAGCCCAGCACACGGTGGGGGGGTCTGGGCTGGAAGCCCACCTTCCTTCTATCTTATATCAGGCTCTGCGACACCAAGGATGGAAAGAATGTGAAAAGGTGGCAGTTCACTGGTGTTAATCCTTATGAATCTAGAATATTGCTATGAATTATAATGACTTTCTGCAGCAGTAACAGGACTGTGGCAAGTGACTGCATCAAAAGTCAACGTTGCTGATTAAACATCTTCAGGAATTTGGTTGGTTTACATCAGAATTATAACAGTAGGCAAAGGTCATCATAAGCCACAATTCTGTTCATTAGATTTCAGGTTTCTTTCTCCCTCCCTCCTCCTTTCTTTGCCAGACTAAGCACAGGACTGAAGCAAGTGAGCATACGAATTTGGAAGATCAGCCTCCCCTGCTTCATTTGCATCTGCTGATTCATTTGTGAGCGTAGATAAAGTCAATGCAAATTGAAACCTCTGCCTTTCTAAACACCTTTGCCCCATCTACCATTTAGCACTGTCATTTCTCACTCAGAATTAGGAGCAATGCTACCCTATGCGAGGCTTTCTCTCCCACTAGAGCAAAGCCAAAATGAATAGTAACTCCTTTGGGTTTGAACACAAAGAGCGTTTCTGGAGAGCACTTTATGCAGGATGGGCAATACTTTTTAATGCAGGTGTATGTGCAGGGAACTCACATAGCTTTTACTATCAGCCCTCCAGGCATGTTCCTTATTGCTTTTGGGATGGCTGAAGGGCACAGGAAGTACTTATGGAGGAAAGAAAGCCACCCTCCAGCTCATTTTGTTTACCTGACTGATTTGATTGACATTTAAATATGATATTGTACTCTCTCTAGCTATTGCCTTCGATTCAAAGAACTTAGCTACATTACTTCCAAGATTGGATTTTGAATGTGGTAAAATGCTTGATGGTAGGTAATTACAACACATTATCAGAATAACTCCAATACTGCATATACCATGTTACAAATGACAACCAGCAATTAAACCCATTGCTGCTTTTCATTAAACTAACCAGAAAAAACACACGGAACTATTGGCCTGGGCGTACCCAAACCTGATAATAAGCACCCATTCTGCTTGCTCAAGCAATAGTTCCCAGTCCTTGACAACTTCTAGTTGTTGTTTTAATATGGAAGAGGGGCCAAACGTTTTCTTTAGGAGGCTCTTCAGGAAGGTACGTGGCAGATTTCCTGCCATGAGACAAAGGAAAATGGGCATTTCACATAGAATCATACAATACAATCATAGAATAGTTAGGGTTGGAAAGGACTTCAAAATCATCCAGTTCCAACCCCCTGCCATAGGCAGGGACACCTCACACCTCGCCCAAGGCTCTGCCCATCCTGGCCTTGAACACGGCCAGGGATGTGCCTCTTGTGTGACTGGACACATGCCAGCAGCAGGGATTTTGGAGGAAAAAGGCAGATGAGTGGAGGCTGAATGAACTTTATCATTAGCAGATCATGTAGGTGACAAGTTTGGCACCTCTTCCATAAAAGAAAGATTGAGCTGGATGAGATCCCAGTGACCCGGTGGAGACCTCAGAGCAGCTTCCAGTGTCTAAAGGGGGCTACAAGGATGCTGGAGAGGGACTCTTCATCAGGGACTGTAGCGATAGGACAAGGGGTGATGGGTTCAAACTAAAACAGGGGAAGTTCAGGTTGGAGATAAGGCAGAAGCTCTTCCCCATGAGGGTGCTGAGGCGCTGGCACAGGGTGCCCAGAGAAGCTGGGGCTGCCCCATCCCTGGCAGTGTTCAAGGCCAGGTTGGACACAGGAGCTTGGAGCAACCTGCTCTAGTGGAAGGTGTCCCTGCCCGTGGCAGGGGGTTGGAACTGGATGAGCTTTATGGTCCTTTCCAACCCAAACCATTGCATGATTCTGTGAATGGGAAGCTGAAAATACTCCCAAAATACTCTAAGTGTCATGAAGAACTACAAATGATGCTGCCTGCGAAGGAGATGAGACAGTAATTTAGGAGCCACACAAAGAAGAATGAACTTAATACCAATGTTAAGAAGAGATAACAACCAGCAATCTAGAGATTCCTTGCAATTAATTCACTTCTATTATTTTTAACATCAATTTCCTTTCAGTTCAGATTAACAATTTCCATGCATGCAGGCCCAGCCTGACTTCCACAGTAAACTGTAAGACCCGTTTTCATTAAAACCAATTACAGGGTGTGTATCAAGAGGGATGACCTTCACAATGAGGAATGGATTGCAGTGATAAACTGCAGAGCCCTGCAAAATGAAATGAAGAATGAGTCCAGACTGAGGACTTGTAGCAAAAGAGGAAGGTTTCCTTTCCCCCCTGTATTAAAGAACTACAATTTTCCTACTCCATGTAGCAGTTTTTCTGTGCTGTGAACTCTCCACTCTCTGACCCCCCCAGACCACGGCTCTCCATGGCTGTCACTCACCATCCTCCAAAAGCAGCAGAAGGATGGCTTTCTTTCAAGAGCTCTGGAGACCTTAGTGGAAGGGAACCACACTTGACACTTCATATTTTCCCCTTCTTGTTGTATTATATTTATAATGTATATATTTATGTATATATATATACATATATATATATGTATATATTTAGTATTATTTCTAGAAGGTCTTCAATTTTTCTTCCTATGTAGAACAACTGCAGCCTGAGCTACCTGGCTCAGGACTAAAAATGATCAACTTGGGTATCCCAAACCCAAGAAACAGACAATTTTAGGAGGGTTCTACATTTATTTAGTAATGTTATTTGACCTTATGTATTGCGAACGTTAACATATTCTCTTTATTGTTTGAAAAAACCACTCTCTTACAGCTACTGCAGACACCTGATCTAATTGAAGATGTCCTTTCTCGTTGCAGGGACGAGATGAGCTTTGAAGGTCGATTCCAACCCAAACTATTCCCTGAATCTATGATTCTGTAATGAGTTTACTGAAAAGAGTCACCAAAAATTCTTTGTTATGAAGAACCTCTTCCCCATGAGGGTGCTGAGGCGCTGGCACAGGGTGCCCAGAGAAGCTGTGGCTGCCCCATCCCTGGCAGTGCTCAAGGCCAGGTTGGACACAGGGGCTTGGAGCAAGCTGCTCTAGTGGAAGGTGTCCCTGCCTGTGGCAGGGGTTGGAACTGGATGAGTTTTAAGGTCCCTCCAACCCCAGCCATTCTATGATTAAGAGATGAGCTAAACCACTTGGTTGCCTTGATGAACATAGTAGGCTTTAGAACTGATACATTACCATGGAGCTGAATTAACACTGCAGCTATTCAGCCTAAATTCTTGCAAATGTCAAAATCTCTGTGCTCCTTCAGGTTGTATTTCATCCGAAGGAAAGGAGGAGCTGGAGACACGTGAGATTTCTGACAAGCTGTTGATTTTCCGTACGGATGAAGCACATTTGGAAACTCAAAACGTGACTGATGTGCTGAAGCCTGCTTTCTGACAGACAATATAAAATCAATGGATCACATATTAAGAAGGGAGGGTTTTTTTGGCCCATAAAGAGTTTTTCTTTAGGGGGGTGGTGGGGAGGGATTGCTTTATTTTCTGTCATGGAAAATGAACTGCCTTACCTTAAGGTTTTGATAAACTGTCATCTTTAATCAGACACACACAGTAAGACTGTCAGTTCTCATAAAGCATTGGGGGAGAGAAAAAACAGGCACAAAATGTGAAGCTGTTCCCCATCCCCTTTCCCGTGCCCCGCTTCTGTGATGGCCTCGCTCAGAACTAAACCTTTTCTTAGCAGTGTGACAACACGAAGCTTTTCTGCAATGTGTCTTTATAATTCAGACTTCATGAGAGCTTGTCAAAGAGAAAAGAGTGAGGATTCGCCTGCAAGAAACATCCATCCCCACTGTTGACGGATATAAAGTACTAAATGTCAACAACAAGGGACTCGTCAACTCAATGTCTTCTAAACACTCATTAAACCAGGGAAGGGGGGAGGAGGAAAGAATTCAGTAGGTGGGTGTCAAATTGTTCCTTTGAGATTTCGATTCAGGTCAATTGAAGTAAACAGCCAGTGTAGGAAAAGCTGCATCAAGCATCTGTCACACTCAGCGATGAGTATTAATAACTCCAAAATAAAGATGGGGTTATTAAGCATCGCGGTGACTCCTGGCACCCTAATGAGAAGCAGGAGTTGAGATCTCCTGAGTTGAGCCCCATTTGTCTCTCCACACCGCAGAGCCTGAACCATGTTTAGGTTAGATCTAAGGCAGAAGCTCTTCCCTGTGAGGGTGCTGAGGCGCTGGCACAGGGTGCCCGGAGAAGCTGTGGCTGCCCCATCCCTGGCAGTGTTCAAGGTCAGGTTGGACACAGGGGCTTGGAGCAACCTGCTCTAGTGGAAGGTGTCCCTGCCCGTGGCAGGGGTTGGGACTGGGTGAGCTTTAAGGTCCTTTCCAACCCAAATCAGTCTGGGATTCTCTCTCTCTGCCTCACAGTCTCCCTCTCTAAAGGGAAGGTATCGTCTCCCTTGCAGAAGTGAGATTTAGATTAACCAGCTGATGTCTCCTCCCCTCCCTTAAGAACAGGGGTATGTCTCAAGGTAAGCCTTCAAACAGTATTCATAAAATCTGGAGGGTTTTATTTTTAAAGGCTCAGGAACTTTAAAAGCCTGCAAACAATGTTTTCCTGTGTACATAACATCTCAGACTTTTCATTCCCTGAACTCAAACTGAAGTACAAACTTCAGCAGACAATATTGTACGTTCCCTCTCTCAGCTTGATTTTAGAGAAACGGGTGAAAGTGACTCAAGTATTTCAGGTTTGATTTCTAAAAGCTAAAGACATCAGCTCTCATTATTTAGCACTATCTGTGCTCTAGGACCATTTGACATTTTCCATCTACTTCACTAATAGTCTATACCCCTTAGACTGATAAAATACCACTTTTCTTAGCATACATGGCATCACTTAACATAGTCTAAACACACTAAATGTAACTAATAAACTAATTTAATTTTCACACTCCTTTTGCTTCCCAAATAACACATTCCTCATATTATGAAATATTGATTTTATAGTACACAGCTACAAGATCCGACAGCATATGTTAAAATCAAATTAGTTGTTCATTATTACAGCTGGACAAATACACTAATAAAAGGGATTATCAGTGAAGTACTGATATATATAACTGGGTTCTTAGTTATATACCTAGTTTTATATCAATCACAGCTCTGCAATCACAAACACTGCTCAGATGCAGCAGCACTTGATGCTCACAAAGACCAAAGGACTCAAGATGCCTCACAGGAACCAATGACAACTTTGCCATCCCCTCCCAACACCTTCAAAATCAACAGAGGGTTTAAATTCTACCTACAGCACCTTTTATCTTGGTATATCCTGAATTAAACAGACATGATTATTCCCAAGGCATGGAAAGCTAAAACATCACTGCTAATACATACGTCCCTGCATGTACATACATATTCTATATGTTGTGCATCTCTCTCCCAATGACAGGGTACCAGTGAAGCCTGAAATGTGACCTTCAGTGGTTCAGAGCTCATTGTCACCAGTCAGTGAGGAACATGCTGATATCAATAGGCAGCAGAAGTAAATTACTATCCTTGATTATTCCCCAAAGTATTTATTTATTGAAAAAGCAATCACTCTTTTCTCAGCATTAACATAACTGGAAGACACAGGAAATTCCTCAAATGCTATCACATAAAAAGCCTACTGCTTCAAATGATGGAGACCAGTACAAATTAACATCATCATTTAATTGTTAAATTTAAATGTCAAATCATTACCTGCTCTTTCAACCTCCACTCTGATCAATCCAAAATACCAAAGAAGTAGCAAACTCTGCAATGCTTTGGACCATGCACATGTCAGAGCACTAAACTTCAGTCCCTACATCCCAAACAACGTTAGCAAAGTCAAATCAGTAATTCAGCCTTTCCTTCTTCCCCCTTTTTTTTGGTACTTTAATACATCCACACTTCGCTTTTCACTTCCTCACTCCCCAGACTTTGAAATCAAAGGCAGTGATTAGAACACCGCTGACACATTGCAGTTCATCCCATCTGGTGAAGGGGGAGATCCCCCAAGATCGACAAGCCCACTAAACAGGCAAAGGCTGCCAAGTCAATTTATAGGCTCCCTAGTCCATTCCTTCACAAGGACACAAGCTTGCTTAGAAGCAACTGCTTCTTCCGAATCAATGCACATTTGGCTTTCTCCTCCATCCTACAGCCCTTTTAATTGCTGCTTGATCTTAATGAAGTGTGGCTGATATTAATAAATGGATACCCTTGCGGCCTTAATACCCAACATCCAAACGACGTTCAACTGAGTTAGCATCAGTGGTGCTTTCACGATTCCAAATGCCCTCATCCCCTCTAGCCCAGTCCCTCCTGTCCCTCCCCCTCCAGGCTCAAGACTGCAGACATCTGTTCTTCAATTGTCTGATAATAAACAGACTCTATAAAGCATATGTAAAATGATTATTACCCTGAAGAGCCAAGTGCCTTTCAAATGCCAGCAGAAACAAATACACATTAAAAAGAGAAAGAAATCCCCACCAAACAAATGTTACAACAGACATCACTCAGGCTGTTCGATATTCACACTGATCCTGCATGTTCCCCCTTCCTCCAACGTGAGACGTCAGTCCACACACCAGTAACACCAGCGCTTCCATGATCCAAGCAGATGCAGGCTGGCAGTGAAGGATGAAG
The DNA here is from genome assembly GCF_963264785.1 of Psittacula echo. Lineage (NCBI taxonomy): Eukaryota > Metazoa > Chordata > Aves > Psittaciformes > Psittacidae > Psittacula > Psittacula echo. Next base: position 161,722,174 of record NC_137735.1, read on the forward strand.
AAAGCAACTGGACTCTTTTGGTAACTTTTATACTTTGACACCTCCCGCCAAATGTAATGAAGGGAAATCAGAGGTGTATCCCTCTTCAATTTGGAAGTCCAATTAGTTTTCATATGTAGTTAGTAAAACCTATTCCCAGGAATCATCTCCGCGAGAATACCCACTTGTCTTCCAAAACCTCACTATTCATTTAGTATGTGTATGCTAGTGTCATTAAGTCCTGGTAATTAAGCTGGGGCTTGGTGAGTCTCAGTTGTCCTAGTGGAAATCAGGGACTTGCATCCCAAACGACAACACATCTTGCTTTCCAGCTCTGGCTCGTCGCTCTAAATGAGTCTGAGGGAAGGAAGACACTGAAAACCATTTGTATGTATCAGCCCTTGTACTCTCCATGGCGGTAAGTTAAGAATTTCTCCAAAGAAACTTTGATTACTGGAGATATGGGGGTTAATTCACAGCCCTCTGAAACCCTGATGTTCCAGATCCTTTGTTCATCAAAAGGATCTGGAGCCATGCTCAACCTCAGCTTGTAAATAAGAAACGATCCAAATAAGACTATTATAAGCAGTTGAACACTGTGATTGTGCAACTCTGATGTGATGGACAATGACACTTTTCATACTGGTATTACAAAAGATAGACATTCAGACTGATGAATATGAATATGATGAATATGAATGCTCTGGTTACAGCTCTCCACCAAACATTATTGTGCTGAATTACATTTTAAAGATGTCACTTAATGTGATGTTCAGGCTTTAAATCATCATGCCAACGTCCGGTTTTTCAGTGATCCAGTTAGCTTAACACTTTGAGAAGAATTCAGCTTCCTAACAAAATCAGCTCAGCCGTACACAGCTGAAACTTCAGTCAACATATTTATGTGAATTTGATAAAGATAGGGAAAAAAACCCAACTTCTAAATAAAATATTGATCAATTTGAACTCAAACCAGATTCATCTGAAGCCTGTACAAGTGACACAGAAGAAAGATGACTGAGGCAGGCTATAAGGAACCACAACAACAAATGGAAGATGAAGTGAAAACTTCATACTCTGCTGCAATTACCTCCTTGAGAGCTTGACGGTTAAACAATGAAGTCTAGGAAAGGGGAACAAAGATCTAACCAACAAGGAGTGCAACACATAAGGAACACACACAGAAGATGATGTGCTAGAATTTATTGCAAACATCAACGTTTTAAGCAAATCCTCCATATTCATCATTTTACCAGCACAGCCAGCATCCCAGAGGCAAATTTAACAGGAGCCAACGGGTAAAGCAGTTTGCTGGTAGGACAGGTCATGGCTATTGACTCGCATCAGGAACAGAATTCCCTGTAGGGAATTACTATCAGCAAAAGAAATCCAGTCCTATGGTCATGCCAGGTACACTGCATTTAGATATCATAGCAGCCTTCCACTATTTCAAGAGGGACTATAATGATGCTGGGGAGGGACTTTTCATTAGGAACTGTAGTGACAGGACAAGGGGTAACGGGTTCAAACTGAAACAGGGGAAGTTTAGATTGGATATAAGGCAGAAATTCTTTACTGAGAGGGTGGTGAGGCACTGGAATGGGTTGCCCAGGGAAGTTGTGAATGCTCCATCCCTGGTGGTGTTCAAGGCCAGGATGGATGAGGCCTTGGGTGACATGGTGTAGTCTGAGGTGTTCCTGCCCACGGCAGGAGGTTGGAACTGGACGATCTTAAGGTCCTTTCCAACCCTAACTATTCTATGATCCTACGATTCTATGATCTCAAGCATTACCCACATGCCAAAGCTGAGGATCATGAATTAAATCTAATACAGCAAGGACTCACATTATTTACTCTGTTGATCACTCAAGCAGGTAAATCACCTTAAAGGAGTTTCTACAGTCCACCTACACCCAAACTCACCCCATTCTGCAGTGAGAAAAGGGTAAGCTGGGTCACAGAGTCTTTTCCTCCCCCTCATGCAGTTATTGATGAACTACTCAGTGCAAGGAAGTGAAGATGCTGCAGATGGTTGGCATGAAAAATATGTTGTAAGCAGATACCTTCATCTTGAAGCAATTATTTTTTATGAGGCCAATTATTTCTACCGCCCATCTTGCAAGCTGGTAATGAAAGTGAAGTGCTTGTGAGAAGTGCTGTTTAAAGCAGAGCACTCCTGTTTGACTCGGATGGCAAGAAAAGGGAGGAAAATTAAGCAGGAAGGCAAAGAGAAAGAATGGAATATTTCCACCAGTTTCCAGATCAATGTCAAGTATCTCATCAATAGAAATAAGAGCATCATCACCTCCCTCGGTGCTTGAAAGCAGCCTGTAAATTCATTAAAGATTAAGGGATTGAAGCCCATATCTCAGCGGTCATATCTTGAACAGCATATTGCATCTTAACCATTGTCCACCTTTTCTCATGGTAAAATGGCTGAAAACTATCAACTGTGCTGCAGATGATTTATTTTTTAGCACATTTCTTTTGTACAAAAGAGGGTTTAAAATAAATATGGTGATGAAATTATCCATTTCATTATGGGCACCTAGGAATAAACGGAGAATGTATGAAGGCAAGATGGAGTGTGTCCTCACAAAAGGAGCTGTTCTCAAGATGATTCCAGTATCTCATGTCCTGACATCAGAAATTCAAATGCAAAGGAATTTCTGCACTTTGTGTCTGCATGTTTAAGTTCTAAAAAGTCATAAATGACCACAGGTCTCAGTTACTGAGACGTCAGTCAGGATATTCCTTCCTCTGGGGATCAGATTCCAATTACTTTTTATTACTATTTTATTATTGCTTGGGTTTTAGCATTGAGAGACATGCCCTGCTGCCTAAGTGACTCATGATAGTGAGTAATACAGACAGAGCCAAGGAGGGAAATGCTCTAAAGGATGCTCTCATACTAGCACTGAATAGGAAAGGACATGTCTGATGATAAAGGAAAACCCTACAAGGCAAAAGCAGAGGTGGAAGACTGACACGAACTGAGGAAAAACATCGTATTATTTAATTCAGGCAAAACTAAGAAGCTAAACTGGTAAATTGCAAAGTGAAAAGAGCAAAATTAAAGTATCAGAGGTGAGTGACTCTGTGCAAAGAGGCTTATCATAGGCTTGCTCTGGTTTAAAGTTCCAGTAGTACTTGATGAGCTCTGAAGATGTTAGCAACTGGCAGGGCACTTGAAATCAGGCATTGAATTTGCAGTCCATAGACCATAGTGGGTTTATCAAAGAATGAACTTACCTTGCAGTTCCTAAAGTATCCTTCTGACTTTTTAATAAGCAGAATGCCTCATCCCTGGCAGTGTTCAAGGCCAGGTTGAACACAGGGGCTTGGAGCAAGCTGCTCTAGTGGAAGGTGTCCCTGCCCATGGCAGGGGTTGGAACTGGGTGAGCTTTAAGGTCCCTTCCAACCCACACCATTCTGTGATTCTATAACAGACAGTCAGCAACAAAACAGGGTCACCTCATCAAGCCATCCCACCGAGAAAGATTAAAGACCATCGACAACAAGCTCAATGAGTGATTACTTTATAGATGTGCACATCAACAACTTTACAGCAAGCCCATTGCTGTGGGACGTTATCTCAGAAGTGGCAACATGCCCATAAAGAACAAAGATTAATTCTACTTATTTGCTCCTGTAGAAACAAGTAGAAAGTCTGTCTCACCTGAGGAGGGGATGGAAGATGATGGTAATGTTCCTGGCTCCCGGTTTGCAGACAAACTTGGATCCGCCACCTTCAATTAAGTTATCATCTGGTCCTCCTGGAAAATAACATGGAACAAGTTGTCTAACAGATCTGAACATCCCTTGATTTTTTAGAGAGTAAGCGATAATTAAGCATTTAGTAAGTGATAATTAAACATGCATTAAATGCTTCATTCCTGGTGAAAGATCTGTAATTAAGGCAAAGATACGCTCTTTCTAGCCTTGTTCAGCTCGGAGGAAGTGCTCCTAATGAAATAGTAACAATGCAGACAGTATTTATATATTATTTTGGGCTCTTCTTGCCAAAGTTAGTGACAGCATTGCAGAAAGACTGGTAAGTTCAGGTCTTCTAGAGCACAGGACTGAGTTTCAACTGCAGAAGTCTCCCAGTCACACCACATGAAATGGGCTGAAGGCCAACATACTGGACTGGAGGTGCTAACACAACACCCATCAATCACACAGATGAGAGATGCCCAGATACTATTAAGACACTTGAACCTTATCGTTCTTCAAAACTCATGGTTCTTCAAAATGTCACCTCACATTGGGGACCTCCAGCCTGAAGTTTCAGTGACGTTAGCAGCTACTGGAACAGCCCCAAACCAAACCCACAGCACATAAGCATACACTTAAATCATCCTTTCTCTGAAGCACAAGGGCTTTTACTTTGTGTAATAAACACCCGAAGTCTAGTAAGTGTGGCTAATACCTATTTTGAGGCCCACAAAGGGTTTGAACAGCAGCAATTCACTACTGCTTCCATATTGCTGTATGGAAAGCTCCCACACCTCTGACTGATGATGCCACCATTCAATCCACTGGAAGACAGTTTGGTTTTGATTACTAGTGACATGACATTTTAACTTCTTTATTATATATAACACCACTGGATCTTCTCAGGAGTCCATGTCCTACGCTAAGTCTTGTACTTCCCTAGGAGAAATCTGTTGCCCAAGTTCCAGTTGGGTACAAAGAGGAACAATGAACTGGTTGAGTTTGGCATGCTCCTTGGTAGTAAAACACAAGCTCAGAGAGCATTTGTACACCTGAGGCCCAGACTGCAGGACTTCAAGTGTGATGAAAACACCCATCTTCATATCGTTGCCACAAAACCACAGTTACTTCCACAGGCGGCTCCTAACACCAAAATACTGTAAATTAGGGTACTGAGAGAGAAAAGAGGGGGGAGGAAAAATCTCAGTTTCCTCAAACCCCTTTATTTCCTGGTAGCAATAAAGTCCACTTGTTACCCTTCCAGAAAGAAACTTCTTCAGGAAAACAGGTGCCCCCCACACAAAGCAAATGACAGCGGCAGAAAACAATCTCATCCTGAAACTGGCACCAATACAGCAGAAAATCCCTCATATGTTGGTGATGCTCCTTTGTTACTAAGCACAGGTCATCACCTTGCTGCTATCATCTCACAACTAAACCTGCCTACTCCAGTCTGGGACTAAAACACTCAATGAACCCCAAACATGAACTTAGGCAAAGTCTGTATATCCCAAATATTCTACTAATTCCTTTACATTTTGCTTGTGAACTCTACTTAATGACTGAACACTAATAAATACAGAACCTAATCACATTACTACGATAGCTTTAGAGACAGGAAAATGACAAAGTCCTTGAAATCAAAACACCACCAACAGATGATTGATTTTTTTGACCCTGACATCTTGGCTGCCTTAAAATGCAAAGAAAGAAGTCTCCAGATTGGAAGGTGCAAGAGGAGGAACACAAGTGATGAGCAAGTGAATCCAAGCTTCTTTTCTAAGCAAAGTTTCTTTGTTTAAAGTCATTAACTGCAACCGATCTACAAATAAAGCTCTTTGATTTCACTGACCCTCCTCCTGTTGGCAACTTCACAGCAGTATCCAAGGAGCATGCAGGTCAGCAACACTGGTTCTTCTATACCCCAAATGGTCCCTCCAGGTAAGAAGTGTTCTGCATAAGAATTCTCATCACTGGTGTAGATTCTAAGATGCTGTTGAATACTTTTACTGCTGTCCCATTAAAAGGAACAGTATTAAATTCCTTGTGGATTGGGAAATCCTCGCAAAATCTGCACATCTGGAATACTGTAGTCAGTATTTTACAGCTGGAATACTGGGATCAGTTTTGGTGCCTCCTATACAAAAAAGATGAAGACAGGCTGGAGAGGGTCCAGAGAAGGGCCACAAAGATGACTGGGAAGCTGAGTGAGGAAAGGCTAAGAGGGCTGGGACTGTTCAGCCTGGAGAAGAGAAGGCTCAGGAAGATTGTGTCACCATGTTCCAGTATTTAAAGGGTGGCTACAAAGAAGATGGAAACTCCCTTTCGACAAGGAAAAGACAAGGAGTGATGGGCACAAGTTACCCCCAGGGAGATTCCATCTGCACACAAGAGGAGAATTTTTCACCATGAGAACAATCAGTCATTGGAATAATGTCCCCAGAAAAGTGGTGGATTCTCCAGTGTTGGATACTGTTAAGATTCAGCTGGACAGGGACATCTACTCTAGGTCATGCTTTGCCCAGAAAGGTTGGAGCAGATGATCCTTGAGGTCCCTTCCAACCTGGGATTCTATCATTCTATGATCTACAGGCACAGTATTCCCACAAGCTGACTCAGCTCTCAAACACCATCATTAGAACATCAAACAAACATCATTAGAACATGAAGCTTCGTGATCCTACACTAACATAAGGACTCATAAAGCAGAAAGCAGCAGCTCAGGTCAGAGTGCATACAGTTTTAATGATTGTCTTTAGAAATAGGTAGCTCTTTAAAAAGTTCTGGAATGCCATTTAAAAAGTTAACTTCCACAATGGGACAGTCTAGTCATGGAAAAAAAAGAGGAGCAACATCTAGGAAAAGAAAATTCTTCATTTCCTTAATTAATGTCAAAGCTGCAATTTCCAGTGGGGTCTGTGTCTTAACTGACTTATTAAGGAATCCATCCAAGCATGAGCTATTGAGGCATGAACTAGGAAATACAGGCTGGAATTAAGAACGGGGTGTTATTCTTGTTACATCAAGTCACCCTGCACTAATCAATATTATTGACTGGGACAAGCTCCACAGGAAGGAATAAAACAATCTGTCTTATCTGCTTGGCCATATGACGATAGATTTGAGAAGAACTGAACGCTGGCGCTGGAAGAAAAAGATGCTTTTACATCTTCTCAGCTCTTAGCTTTCCATTAATAAAAATGAATGCTCTGCACGTAGGTGTAAGCTATGAGGAAATGTAATTTTGTTTGTATTTAAATATTTTACCTTGAAAAATACCCGGAGATGTAAATCTGATTCCAGATGGAAAGGGTGCTCAGGCATTGGCACAGGCTGCCCAGGGCAGGGCTGCAGTCACCGTCCCTGCAAGTGTTCACACACCGTGGAGACGAGGCCTCAGTGCCATGGGTTAGTGGTGGCCTTGGCAGTGCTGGGAATGGTTGGACTGGATGAGCTTAAAGGGCTTTTCCAACCTGGTTGATTCTGTGATGCCTCATACACACCAACAAGAACCCAGCATTGGAAGAGCTCTCTAATGAAAGCAGCCTCCTCTTTTCTTTACCTCTCTCAAAGCTGTCACCGTACCTTGATGGACCCTATGTTGATGTAGCCTAACAGCACCACAGCTCCATTCATGCCCAGCCACAGCACAGGAAATCAAATGCTGCCATTTACCACAGTTTAGAACACAGTAGTTTTGTTACAATACCCATTGGAGAAAAGTCGCATCTTGAGGAAGAGAGCTTACGATACCTTTGACTGCATATTAAAAGGCAAATCATCATAGTATCACAGAATGGTTTGGGTTGAAGGGACCTCAAAGCTCCTCCAGTTTCAGCCACGGGCAGGGACACCTTCCACTAGAGCAGGTTGCTCCAAGCCCCTGTACCCAACCTGGCCTTGAACACTGCCAGGGATGGGGCAGCCACAGCTTCTCTGGGCACCCTGGGCCAGCGCCTCAGCACCCTCACAGGGAACAGCTTCTGCCTAAGAGCTCATCTCAGTCTCCCCTCTGGCAGGTTAAAGCCATTGCCCTTGGCCTGTCCCTACAGGCCCTTGTCCCAAGCCCCTCTCCAGGTTTCCTGCAGCCCCTTTAGGCACTGGAGCTGCTCTTAAGGTCTCCCCTTAAGGAGCCTTCTCTTCTCCAGGCTGACCCAGCCCAGCTCTTTCTAGTAGAGATTCCCCCAACTACATCAAGGTCTGAATTCTGCATTTACACTGACCAGTCAATACAACACCACAACTGCAGACAATAACCTGTGCTGGAAAGCCAACAGGCATCTCAATAAAAACACACCATGAATATCCCTTCATCTTTATCGATTCCTACTAAAGAGCATCTCTTGCAGGGAGGCGAATGATCATTCATCCTAAGAAACCAACACCAGGCAGCTCCACAGAAAACAGGTACCAGATCAGGAGTGGGAAATAAGTTACTCTTGTTTTGTTTGATTTTTTCTTTCTCCTTATCACGAGTGTCTCAAACAAGAGCTGAGCATGTGAATTCTGTCCTGCTGGGCTGTCCAGAACACACACCACATCCACATGAGCAGCCTCCAAGAGAAGGAAACTATCCACCTCATTAGGGAAAAAGAGCTGCAAAGCCTAATTGCCAGTGAAGATTTCCAACTGTATGTAAGCGCTCAACTTCACTGCCGTGACAGCTCACTATAAGCACTGACTAGAGGACTAAGCATCCATGCTCACTGATGTACATCACAGTGTACACAGCACTCCAATAAGAGCCTGGACCGAGTATACATCATTGCTTCTGCAGTGCTACACCACAGAAATCTCATTTGGGTTGCAGGGTTTGTTGGGTTTTCAGTTTAGTTTAAGGCAAGAAAGTATAATATCCACACTATATAGGCACTAGGAAAAACAACCCCAAACTTTCTCAGCTGTCAGAAAGTACTATGCTTGCAGCAGTCCCTTCTTAAAGAGCACCAGCTTGCTGATTTAATTTGTCAAGTAGTAAATTATGAGACAAAAAACAAAGAAGAAAAAACTTGGAGGTGAAGCGAAATTTGTCATGGAGTTAATGATATCCTCACGCTGTGCTGGCAATGAAGTGTGCCCACCTGAATACCACCGCAAGTGGGAGTCGGAGAGGGGTCCATTAGTAACGCAGCTGAAATGGAGCCTAAAATGTCATGCTTCAAGATGAAAAAGCATTAGACTACCAAGAACGCCTGAATCTCTGCATGCATTCGAAGTCTGAACAAACATTAAGAGAGGTTTTAAGTTTGCCATTCCGCCTGGTATTTTAAAAATTTAAACAGACATCATTGATACAGCGGATGAAGTTGCCGAGCCATTATCCATCAGAAGTTGTGGCAGTTGGTGAAGTTCCCACTGGCTGGAAAAGGGGAAACATGACACGCATCTTTAAAAAGGGAAAGAAAAGGAAGAGCTGGGGGAACTACAGGATGGTCAGTCTGACCTCAATGCCCTGGAAAATCACGGAGTAGATCCTCCTGGAAACTATGCTAAGCCATACGGACAGTAAGGAGGTGACTGGTGACAACCAGCATGGCTTTAGTAAGGGCAAATCATCCCTAATAAATAGAGTGGCCTTATATGATGGGGCTACAGCGTTGGTGGATACAGGAAGAGTGAGCGACATCATCTACCTGGACTTGTGCAAGGCATTTGACACTGTTGTGCAACACATCCTTGTCTCTAAATTGGAATGACATGGATTTGATGGATGGAACACTCAGTGGATAAGGTACTGGATGGACACTCAAGAGTTGTGGTCAATGGCTTGATGTCCACATGGAGATCAGTGAGGAGTGAGTGGTGTCTCCCAGGGGTTGGTGTTGGAATTCATCCTGTTCAACATCTTTATTGCTGACATAGATGGTGTGGGATTGAGTACCCTCAGAAGATTTGCTGATGATACCAAGCTACAAACAGAGACAATAACAGTGTTTCTATTTCATTTTCCTAGATTTTGAGGTTTTTGTTGACTTACATTTTAACTTAAACAATTTTCTCCACAAGGGTCCAAGATTTATATGGAAGTCATTACTCTTCCATGTGTCTGAAGAAGAATCACACACTGCTCACTCTCTTGATGGAGAGTAAGGGAGGGAGGTGAGATGTCCAATGCTCCTTGAAGGACATTGGACAGAGCCTTGGGTGACATGGTCTAGTGCGAGGTGTCGCTGCCTATGTCAGGAGGTTGGAACTGGATGATCTTAAGGTCCTTTCCAACCCAAACCATTCTGTGATTCTATGATTCTGTGACATGAAGACATCAGAGAGGAGGCAGCCTCAGCATCTCGTAATATGCACTTTTAGAACCATAGCAAGAAGTAAAGCAATTTCTTTTTAACAACAACATAAGGAAAGCTCTCTCTGTCTCCAACAGAGTACTTTTAAAGGGTGAGATTTCTTACACTGGCGCTTCAGAACACCGTAACACATTACCTAATTGTTTTGGAGCTCTGTCTGCCTTAATGCGTTTCATCTTCAGCCCTGTACACTTAAAATCCTACCAGACACAAAATGTTCTCAAAGAAAGATACTGGCTAATCAGTAAAGAACATCCAAGAAATATGAATTTGGTCTCCAAAAGTCATGAGGACCATAGGACCTCTGCGTGCTCTCTTCCCTCCTATCCCCTCCGTTAGCACAGGACAACTTCACTCATCTCTCCCCAACTATAAACTTGACAGGTAAACGGGTTCCAGGCACCATGGAACCAATTCTTGGGCACCTCTCTGTGATCAAAGCTCTGTTCCTAGTGAGCCACTTCATGTTAATCCATGCAACCATCAAAAGAATACTGAAAGAGGCTTTGAAACCACAACAATCAAGCAATCAACACAGCTTGTGAATCAATGCCGCTTCCCCTGCTCTGAGCATCCGAGCAAAACTTAGAGGAGGAAAGGAATAAGTTTAGATATCATGGTCCTTCCCAAAAGTTCTTGATTATGTGGTGATCAACAACAGTTATTACCTGCCCCTCATCTTCAATGTACGGAAATCCAGATTTTGATTTAGCATGAAAGGGAAGAAAGCAAAAGCTGCCCAAATTGAGCAAAGCAGGTTATTATAAAGCAGAATTCAATACAAAACAGTGATTGATCTGTGCTATGACAGAACAGTGACTGTGAAGGTTTATAATGGAAGTCTCCTGCTTTTTTATATATTTCTATGCATGAAGACTCCATCGTTTCACAGCTGCACCCCCTTAAGCACAGTCACATACAACAAGCATCACATCCTCTTGTTACTGTACTGATGCACAGCAGTGATCCAAGGTATTGGCATGCACATGCAAGTTCTTTTTGTACAGAAGTAGTCATAACTGATCTTCTCTAAGATCCTTTCGCATGTTCTGAATCACCAAACTTCAGGGCATTCAGGCTATTTTTCAAGCTGCTCTAAGACACCTGATTCAGTAGAACCCACATGGTGCAGTGCTGGAATAAAGGGCTCAGCAACTAGCTCTCCCAGCACTTGTTTTCCTACTCCAGGGATGGGGAAGGGATGGGTGGGGATCTGGTCCGTTCTCCAGACCCATCTCCACTGGGGAAGAAAGCACAAGGGAATCCAGCATCCTGCACCTAAAATGAGCTTCTGGGAGTGCTTCAAGAGCCTTCACCTTAGACAGGCAGCTCTACAAGCAGCGTGACAGACCTAGGTAGGTCTTCCCTTAAGTCGAGTAGGTTTATCCACATGACCAAATCCAATAGAAACCCCAGAAGTGTCCAGCCCCATGTTTCAACCAGCTCATTTTACAAGCCAGCTCCATAGAAAACAATCATTAAACTTCCAACTCCACAGACCCTTCTTTATGAACAACACCACCTTTGAACCCTCGAAACACTGTACTTTCCCACTGCTCTAAGTGAACTCTGGGTTGACAAGTTGCTGTTTCTGAGTTATGTTCCCTTCCCTTCTTGCTGGACTTCTACAAACCATGCATGGGAGATGTTATGGGTCTGCCAATGGCACTGTAACTGAAACTCGTCAATCCGTAGTAAAGTAAAGCAAAGCAAAGGTTATTTATAAGTGAATGATACAAAACTATCCTAGGAAGCCCCTCAAACACCCACTACTTTGGGACTCCATGGACTGGACAAAAGAGATCTCATCTTCTAGTGGCATCTAGTGGACTCCTGCAGGCAGACTATTCTGTCTACTACTATGTAGCAAGTCCTTTGTCCAGCTTTGGAGTGCACAACATAAGAGAGACGTAGAACTGTTGGAACAAGTCCAGAGGAGGCCACGGAGATGCTGCGAGGGCTGGAGCAGCTCTGCTCTGGAGCCAGGCTGAGAGAGCTGGGCTGGGTCAGCCTGGAGAAGAGAAGGCTCCTGAAGGGGAGACCTGAGAGCAGCTCCAGTGCCTAAAGGGGCTGCAGGAAACCTGGAGAGGGGCTTGGGACAAGGGCCTGTAGGGACAGGCCAAGGGGAATGGCTTTAACCTGCCAGAGGGGAGACTGAGATGAGCTCTTAGGCAGAAGCTCTTCCCTGTGAGGGTGCTGAGGCGCTGGCACAGGGTGCCCAGAGAAGCTGTGGCTGCCCCATCCCTGGCAGTGTTCAAGGCCAGGTTGGACACAGGGGCTTGGAGCAACCTGCTCTAGTGGAAGGTGTCCCTGTCATGGCAGGGGGTTGGAACTGGAGGAGCTTTAAGGTCCCTTCTACCCAAACGAGTCTGGGATTCTATGAACTACTGATTCCTTCATCTAAAAGAACTTCTAACATTCAAAAGGAAGATGAAATGTTGAAAGTTTGAGAGTTAAACAGTTTATAAGAACATAAAAGCAATAAACGACTCTATGTCAAGAAATCTCTTTGTCTTATTTCACTTGCTTTCTCTGTTAGCTCGCTGGGCTTTTTGTTCTTGTGACATTAAAACTGAATAGGAAACACGGCAGGAGTATAAAAAATTCAGGTAGAGGCCATTTGCTGCTACAGGAGATAAGATAAAGCAAGCTGAGAAAACAAAGAGCTGAAAAGTGACTGCAGTGTGTAAGTAATCACAGTCCATTAGCTCTAGCATGTTTTCTGGCTTCGGATAAGGATTGATGCCGCAGCCATGCTTTGGAAGAGCTTCTATCTGAACAGAGTAGTTTTAGAGAAGCCAACAAAACAGTGAATATTCAAGTTGACAAATACATTAATCAGAGTGCCTAGGAGGGAGGGAGAAAAAGAGGAGAAAGAAAAGTATGAATTTGAAACCATTTCTGTAGCTGTAAGGAGACTTTACATGTGTGGCTGACACACTGATCAAATGATAAAGTAGAGTCAAACTGCACCTCAACCTTTTGTGCAGCCTGTGAAAGTGAAGGCGCACTGCAGTTTTTCAAGGCAGATGGAGTGTGAGCAACTAATAAATCAGGTTTTGAAACATTAAAGAGCAACTTATTTAAATGCATATGGTGTTGGAGCTCAGACAAGACAGTATAGGAGAGTGTAAAAGGATTGGGCACGGGAACATCAGCAGAACAATATGTCTGTGCACCAGCTACGTGACTGCTTCCAAATCAGCTTCTGGTACTGAAGTCCTGCTATGGAGTACATGAAGGGGAATGACAGCTGGTGAGAAACAAGCAGGAGAAGCTGGTTCAGGCAGTGAATGCAATATGTGGTGCAGGCGGTTTGGTAAGTTGAACCCATGTTCTGTGTTAAGTGGAGAGCTGAAGCCTGAGCATGAATTTAAGAACAGTGAATAAGAGCTTTGTTCCTTTTTGTCTAGAGCATTTCTCAAAAGAGCTTTAACCAAGGAAGGTTGGAGTCACCTTCAACTCCCCCTTCTGGGAAACTGAAACGCACAAACCTGATCAAAGCCAGAGAGCCCATTCTGGTTTCCCCAGCATAAGAGGGATGTGGAGCTGCTGGAGCAAGTCCAAAGGAGGCCACGAGGATGATCAGGGGCTGGAGCAGCTCCCGTATGGAGACAGGCTGAGAAAGTTGGGGCTGTTGAGCCTGGAGAAGAGAAGGCTGCGTGGAGACCTCAGAGCAGCTTCCAGTGTCTGAAGGGGGCCTGCAAGGATGCTGGGGAGGGACTCTTCATCAGGGACTGTAGTGATAGGACAAGGGGTGATGGGTTCAAACTGAAACAGGGGAAGTTCAGGTTGGAGATAAGGCAGAAGCTCTTCCCTGTGAGGGTGCTGAGGCGCTGGCACAGGGTGCCCAGAGAAGCTGTGGCTGCCCCATCCCTGGCAGTGTTCAAGGCCAGGTTGGACACAGGGGCTTGGAGCAAGCTGCTCTAGTGGAAGGGGTCCCTGCCCGTGGCAGAGGGTTTGGAATTGAATGAGCTTTAAGGTCCCTTCCAACAAAAAAACATTCCATGATTCTATGATCCTATAAAGAGTGCAAAACATAGTATGGTCTTCTAGAAGTACCCATCTATGATAGCACTCATTGTTTTAACACAAGCACACAGGAAGGAAACAGAGGATTTAGAAACAGTGCATTGCTGGGACTACATTAACCACCATGTTGTCCAAAACAGCTGTCAGAGAGTTGTTTTCCACTCCTTAATGAATGCATGACTTCCGATGAAGATAAATCTGCCAATCTTTTGAAAAGTCCTGAAAATATTACAAATCTGGCACATAAACCAAGGCACAATAAACCCTATTTGGTTATTCAACACTGTGGAGCATCTATAAATTCCTAACAACAAAAGAACGTCCTTATTCCTCATCTGTGCATACACCAGGGGGAATGAATTCATTTCCCAGCAATATGTAGAATGATCCCTACTAATAACACGGGTTTTCCCCACGGGAATCAAACTGGATTGTCCATGCCAGTGCACAAAATGCACACAACAGCTCCCTGCGCCAGCAGAAATTAGCAGATAGCTCCCAGGATGACCTGTCAGGCAGCATTTCTCAACCTGTTCATCCATAATCTCTTTTAGATGGGGTTCCCCACCTCCTTATCCCTCCTTGCTTTGTTTTGCCTGAAATTCAATCAAAGATGAATTAGACTTTAGGAAACAACCAACGCTGTAATTCTAGACCTTTGTGTTAATTTTGCTACATCTTTTCCTTCTTGCATTCTAATGCAAAACTGTTTTCCCCTGGAGACTGCCCCTGATATTGGCATCAAATCACATGGGCCTGTAGCAGAACTCGAGCTCCAATAAAAGGCAGGGCAATACAACCCTCAGCAGACATTAGCAATTGCAGGAAAAGAGCCAGAACTTTAATCACAGTTCTTTCAAATGCAGCCAGGGATTGCAAAATCCTGTTATTCCAGGATATGACCCTAATACAGTGCTTAATCAAAGCCATCGCGAGCACTGGAATAACCTGGCGGCTTTAATAAACCACAATTTCATAGGAGCTAAGATGTCAGGATCAGGCTGTATCTAATATAACAAACTCCAGCAAGAAGAATGACCAGTCCTTGCCATATATGTTTCAGTACAATTCTATAGGCAGGAAACTTCAGATATCTCCTGAGCAATGGTCAAGGAGTCCTATGAGCTTTGATTTACAGAAATCAAATTAAAGCTAGTTCCTTATGTTTTACTTTTTACTTGCTGTGCAGTTATGAAGGATGAGAACAGCTCAAAAGGTACATGTTGAAACAACTATTTCACCTAAAAGCACTCAAAGTCATAGGATAAAGAAGTCAAATTTGAATGTTTCAGCTTCATCAGAAAATAAACCCTCTCTGCTCTGCTCTCGTGAGACCTCACTTGGAGCATTGTGTGCAGTTCTGGTGTCCTCAACATCAGAAGGACATGGAACTGTTCGAGCAAGTCCAGAGGAGGCCACGAGGATGATCAGGGGCTGGAGCAGCTCCCGTATGGAGACAGGCTGAGAACACTGGGACTGTTCAGCCTGGAGAAGAGAAGCTGCATGGAGACCTCAGAGCAGCTTCCAGTGTCTGAAGGGGGCTACAAAGATGCTGGAGAGGGACTCTTCATCAGGGACTGTAGTGATAGGACAAGGGGTAACGGGTTCAAACTGAAACAGGGGAGATTTAGGTTAGATCTAAGGCAGAAGCTCTACCCTGTGAGGGTGCTGAGGCGCTGGCACAGGGTGCTCGGAGAAGCTGTGGCTGCCCCATCCCTGGCAGTGCTCAAGGCCAGGTTGGACACAGGGGCTTGGAGCAAGCTGCTCTAGTGGAAGGTGTCCCTGCCCGTGGCAGGGATTGGAGCTGGATGAGCTTTAAGGTCCCTTCCAACACAAACCAATCTGGGATTCTAAGTTAATCTGTGGGTTCTGCTGATTCAGCAGGCTCCATCAACAGCTTGGTAAAGTTTTACCTACACCTTTTAAAACTTTGTATTCTAATTTCGCAATTAAAAGAAATAAGTGCTCCTTTGTGCGACCACAAGAAGCAGCAGTGCACACACCAGTGCAGAGCAACCAGAAACTGCAAAAGCAAAAATCACACTTGATATCAAGAGCAAAGTATAAAAGAAGGCAGAGAAATGGGCACAAACTGAAGTTACTCCTATGCCTTGGATTATATTCCTTAAGTGTGGAAGCTTCTTTCAGTACCACTGGAAAGCCTGGACAACGCTATCTCCAAGCTGTGTTGTACCACCTCTAGCTGCAGTCTGCAAACCCCTCATTCTCTCTTTAAAAATAGATGTAAGCCATCCTGCATCTGAAAGGAGTGCTGAGTTCAGAGGTGCCCCTCTGCTGTGGTCCTAACCTTTCAGCTTCAAACAGCCACACAACTTTGAAAACTACTCTTCATCAAGAAAGAATCAGAAGTAGAAGAAGCCTTAGTTGATGCAGGGAGTATTCAGGGAGCACTTCCCCTGCTCCGTTATCCCCTACAAGGGCTACTTACAATGGAGAAAACCAAACTATAACACAGGGAAAGGGTTGTGTTATTCAGAGTGACAGTGGGGTCACTTAGACAAAGGGTCCCATAACAAGGAGAAGTTGCAGATCTAAAAGGTTTCCCACCTCCCACCCAATTTGGAGACCTCTCCTGTACTCCTAGGGGAAGGTGCTGTGCTGCTGGGTGTTGAGAAAGAAGTTCTCAGCTGTAGCTGAGCAGCAACAGGCACCGATCCGCGGTACAGGTTGTACCCCATCAGCAAGCGAAGAAGCCTGAAAAGCATGTGCTTGACAATCACGATTAGACTGATGCACCTTCGTCTACAGACCATCTAAATTCATAATCCTATATAAAATTAGAGATGAGTTAAAGAAATAAGAGTATCAGGTCTTTTTTTATTGTTTGCTCTTTTCACAGAATCCCAGATTGGTTTGTGTTGGAAAGGGCCTTAAAGCTCCTCCAGTTCCAACCCCTGCCACACGCAGGGACACCTTCCACTAGAGCAGCTTGCTCCAAACCCCTGTGTCCAACCTGGCCTTGAACACTGCCAGGGATGGGGCAGCCACAGCTTCTCTGGGCACCCTGGGCCAGCGCCTCACAATGAAGTCTAAATGACAAAGCCTTCCAATGCATTACATGAGCTGGTTTGCTGTGCTATCACTGAACTCAAGGACTGCAGAAAAGAATGAAGAGAAGCAGCTGGAACCAGAAAACCATCATACAAACACCCATTATTCTTTAAATAATGGGCTCCAGGAACAAAATGTCTCAGGTGCTACTTTTGACATACTTTATGCACTTTACATCAGACCCCTGAGTAACCCATTACTATCTACACATCTTTTTACCATGTAACATCCTCTACTCAAGCCAGTTTCAAGTGCACCCATGTTCAAGGGCTACTGCTTCATTCTTCCTTTGCCAACAGATCCCATGTCCCAGTGCTACACACAGGAGCATAGCCTCCTTTTGCAACCATCTGCTTGTTGAACTAATTCAAACTATTACAGTGTTACCTACAAGAAAAGACACTCCAAGCTTCAAGGAGACAGCTACGCTTTCACCAGGGGAGGGGAAATAAAAAGCAGCACAAAGCAGCCAGTGCAACAATGAGAGAAATGTCAAGGCATAGAAATGTCAAATCCCTTAAGGTGGGGGAAAAAACCCATCAATTCCAACTCCAGTTCATCTTCCAGCACTATATTTCGTAACGAAATTACACTCTTTAGTTTTGCCTGAGGGAAAACCTGCTCCAACTAATCAGCCTGTTGTTTCTTTAAAGTTCAAAACAAATGCAAGAATGCCTACGCAGCATTCACGGCCTGGCTGTCAAGAACTGATTTTAACTCTTCACAAGCACAAAAGGTCTGAATCTTGCCACCAAAACACCTGCAAAATGGCTCAATATGGAAATAATTCAGAATACCTCAATTTTCTCCTCCATGCTTACCACTTACGGCACATTTTCTCTGCTCTTTAACAGTTGAATTCACTCTTCGAAGTCTCCCCAACATTTTGCTTAGGCCAGGTTGGATGGGGCTTGGAGCAACCTGCTTGAATGGAAGTGGCCCTGCCCTTGGCAGATGGTTGGAGCACGATAAGCTCTAAGGTTGCTTCCACCCCAAACCATTCTATGATTCATGCGATGCAATCAAATGCTCTTCTGAATCCAACTTGAACAACTGGACACTGATTTACAACTGCGATACTGTAGCGATTGTTCTCATCCCTCGAAACCCTTTGGATAGCAACAATGGGAGATCATCTTCATTTCAAGCACTGCCAGATGCTTTCCACACAGCTGGGATAAGGAGGCAGCAGTGGTTTGTTCTGCATTGGCACAGCCAAGAGGAAACACAACAGGAATTCTCATGACAATAGACCTGGGCTCTCTCTGTCATATATCAAAAGAGTAAAATGGAGGAGACATCTTGAGTGTTCTCAAGCACAAAATCATCTGTTACTGCAGTGCTTCACACCATCCGGATCTACACCATAAACCAGAGAACTACATAAAGTCAAAACTCTCTTAAGAATGGAGGGCATTTGCTCACTAACTGGGTCATTTATACAAAATGTTAGAGTCTGCAGTGACTTCATGCAACGAAATCCTTATAAAAGGCAAGATACTGCAAAAGTTGGTGTTGGCTCAACTGAAACGTTTTTCTTTATGGGTATATCTACAGGGATGAGTTCCTACAGATATTGCACTGAGAACAGGGTTATTAGCTCAGGCACAGAAGCGTGCCAGGCAGTAATGTGACCTCCAGCACAGAGCTGCCGCTGCCTCCAGCCGCTCAGAGCCTGGGTAGAGCGCACATCACCATCCATTTACATCCACAAAGACGTGTCCCTGTTTTCCATGTACGCTCTTGGGAAAAGGGGCTTTAGCAAGAGGAAGAACACTCTGTTTTAGACAGAAGTCTAGGACTTGCAAGGAGGAGTAAGCAGAGGACTCAACACAGGGAGAGAAGCTGCTCTGATCAACCCATTTCAAAAACCAAACACACACTGTGGTATGCCCAGTCTTCCCTATCACAAATGCCTTTAAGACACAGCAGTCTTCCAGTGTCTGAAGGGGGCCTACAAGGATGCTGGAGGGGTACTCTTCATCAGGGACTGTAGTGACAGGACAAGGGGTGATGGGTTCAAACTGAAACAGGGGAAGTTCAGGTTGCAGATAAGGCAGAAGCTCTTCCCTGTGAGGGTGCTGAGGCGCTGGCACAGGGTGCCCAGAGAAGCTGTGGCTGCCCCATCCCTGGCAGTGTTCAAGGCCAGGTTGGACACAGGGGCTTGGAGCAACCTGCTCTAGGGGAAGGTGTCCCTGCCTGTGGCAGGGGTTGGAACTGGATGAGCTTTAAGGTCCCTTCCAACCCAAACCATTCAGTGATTCTATGAGATTCAGGTCACCAATGAGCCTCTGAAATAACTTTTAATTGACCTTCTACAGATCCTGCAGTAGACCCAAATCTGTTGCCTTTGGGGCCATGAGAGCCTCTCTCCTGTTTTCCCAACAAAGGCAAGACTTGCTGTTATGTGAAGGAGAGCTGCAGCCTACAACTTTACCATAAATGAGTACATTTTCAGTTAATTCCATGCTATGCTTAGTTACACACAAAATAACAGCCAAAAGGCTTGCATCCATTCAGTTAACTGCTTACCCTCAGCAGTTTAATTATTTCTCTTCATTGAAATCCAACGTTTGTCCTCCTCCCTGCTGATAAAGAAATGCTGGATCTCGTCTGTCTGGTTATTCTTAAGGAATTGCTCTTTATCAGCAAAATCAATTGTAAGGGTTAGTTAAGTACTTCTGGAGCACCCATTCACTAGGTTTTCCTATGTAAGATTTTCATTTTCTTCTTTACAACTATTTACAAGCTCAAACTATTTACTTGCTGCTTTTGATTGGATACAGCCAGTTCCCAATGGAACCCTCAACTTCCTTAATTTAAAGCCAGGAGGATGGTTCAACTTCATTTCTTTGACAACACAAAGCATCCAATTGGGATGACACTGACGAAGAAGTGAAATGAGTACACTGAAGATCATCCAAACTGTAGATGAGCTGCAAGGAAAAGCTGTCTTGCACAGATATCATAGATAGAGGCAGTAAGTTACACCTACAGACTGAATATGGAAATGGAACATAGAATCACAGAGTGATTTGGGTTAGAAAAGACCTTCAAGCTCCTCCAGCTCCAACCCCTGCCACGGGCAGGGACACCTTCCACTAGAGCAGGTTGCTCCAAGCCCCTGTGTCCAACCTGGCCATGAACACTGCCAGGAATGGGGCAGCCACAGCTTCTCTGGGCACCCTGGGCCAGCGCCTCAGCACCCTCACAGGGAAGAGCTTCTGCCTAAGAGCTCATCTCAGTCTCCCCTCTGGCAGGTTAAAGCCATTCCCCCTTGATCGGTCCCTACAAGCCCTTGTCCAAAGCCCCTGCATCACTGCAAGTGTGTCTGATGGTGGTTTCAGGTCTGCATTTAAGAGTAAATTAATCTCTCCAAGTCCTCAGCAAGGCTATGGGAGGCTATGGGATGCTATGGAGCAAGAAGCAGCAACAGCCACACTTTGGGAACAGCAGAGGTACCCACAAGACTCCTTTCAAGCAGAGGAAATGATACCCTTCTGTCTTCAAGGAGAGCACCAGCCTCTCTGCAACCTGAAAACAAAAAGGCAATTCCTTTCTGACCTCTAATCTTCATTGCATTTAAATAAATCTGTTTATGGGTGTTTGGAGACCTAAAAACCAAAGTCTCAATCTGTCATTAATATTTCAATTGAAGACATGAATATTCATGACCAGTTTGGTTCTTTAGAGGACAAGCTATTCAATGAATTCAATAATTCTAATATGTAAATGGGTTCCTGTCACGACACCTTCATCTACATTACAAAACCAGGGCATTTTTAGCTCTTTCATTATTTATGTTATTCTAGTTCCTTTGGCTTTTGTTTTTCCTTTATCTAGACTCAATAGAGCTCTTGAAGGCACTTTCGCAGTGCATTTACAGGCTCAGCGATGATGGACTGTTTCGAAGTCATCTTCCTCTCTTGACTTGGGTACTTCTAGAGGATGGTTATTTGGGGACTCTTTTGGTAGGCCACACCTTGTTTCCAAGCTAATCCCAACAGCTGATAGCCACAAGCCCAGGAGAACACAGGCGAGCAAAAGGTTCTTAAAGATTTCAGCATTTCTCAGACTTCAAGAATGCTTCAGTAATAACAAAAATCGATTGGTTTTAACAAGAGACAACAGCAGAACCTGCTTTCTAAACTACACACAACGTGTCTTTCATTAGCAACTATAACCAACAACAGGAAACTCCAGATGATCCCAACAAGTCTTTCCTGCAATTGCTTTGAAATCCCCCTATTTAATTACAAATGGAACTAAAAACCTGAAGCATGTCCAATGAGGACAAAAAACTGGAGAGGATTTCCAGGGTCACTGAGTTAACCTCTGGAAACAACCTCCTCCATCTCTCCTGTCACACCTATCTCGACCTCAAACCAAGTCTCTAGCCATCACTATTCAGAAATCACTTCTCCACTTGTTAGAAACCTTTTTCCCATTTCCACATTGAATTTCTTTTTGGCCAGTTTATTCCTATCTGTAGCAACACTGTTTTTCAGCCAAGAACTCTTTAAGACCACTTCAAGGTGCCTGATACCTTTTGTAGGCAACTGGATCACCTTTCAGACTACTTCAGCATGAAATAGTCTTTTTCCCCCAGATATAAACATCAAGAAACTCCATCGAATATTTCAGATGACTTCTAGACAGGGATTTTGTTCAGTGACATTAATACTTCCCAGTTTCTGCTGGTAAACCCTGCCTGGGTCACATCTGTAGCATCACTTTGGCAGCTCAGAGTCATTCCATAATCAACTACCACCACTTCTTACAGTCCATCACTTCCAACTGATAATCTCCTAGTTTGGAGCTCAAGTTTCTGTTAGCAATTCCCCGGTGCCTGACCCTGCATTAAGTGCTACTGAATTTCATCCCCCTCCTTTTACTCTGGTTCCTGAGGCCATCCAGCTTCTGCAGGTTGTTTCATCATTGTGACTGTGGCGGCCACTGCTATAAGGAGTAAGAGTCATTAAAATATGTCCTAAAACTAACATAATGAGAAAGCAGAGTCCTGGAGACCAGTGAAAAACATCGGGTAACAGACTGCCAATTAAATACCAACATCATTTGAGAACAATACTTCTCATTTGACACAACTTCTCCTAATTTTGCATAACCCAATCTCTTGCAGGACTGGAGACTCCAACCAACACAGCAAGGGAAGATCAATTCAGCACCTCAAATGAAGCATGCAGCTGGTGACAGAAGGAAACCATTCCCAAAAATACACTGTCACTACAAAAAGCTCAAGCAACAGTTGAAAAGTATGTATTATAGAATCACAGGATGGTTTGGGTTGGAAGGGACCTTAAAGCTCACCCAGTTCAACCCCCTGTGATGGGCAGGGACACCTTCCACTAGAGCAGGTTGCTCCAAGCCCCTGTGTCCAACCTGGCCTTGAACTTCTGGTTTTAAAATCAGGTAACGTGGTACCAACAAATCCCCTAGTAAAACCCAATAATGCTGTGAAAGAGCATCTGCTCCATCCCCACAGATAGCTCTGAGCTGCACACAGAGAAAAGCAGATACTTAAAAGCCTTACATCATCCTTGGCCCACCTGAACATGAACTTCCTACTTGGAATAACTTCTGTGTCAAACCACTTAGTCACCAGATGCAAGTGACTGTCACGGTGGTTGCTACACAACCAAAGCACTTGACTTCAACTTTGGACTGGTGCTACTGCACCTTCTTGACTTGGGTTGTGCATGGCAGTCTTTGACAATGTGATGTCCTGCTCAGGAAAGTGATGGGTACACTCTTTCTTCCTCCTTGGCTTTATTTGGTCTATGTCAATAGAGAGGGGGAAAAGTAACTTTCAAAAGCAATTCATCTCTCCAGTTAACGTAGAAACCAAAGAGCAGTGTGGTAAAACAGAGCAGTCTTTGCTGGAAGCCTGACTCAATCGCAGAACCATCAACCCCACAACTGACTATCCAAAACAACAGACTAAATAAACTGAAGCAGTATGCTGAGTAAGAAAAGAGCATCACAAGCTTCCTTGAGGAAGTCAAACCACAGAGGGTTTCCCAGCAGTACTGAGAGAGCTTTCAAGTCTCCTCCAATACAGAGATGCTTAACATGGATACCATGGAAAGAGGCCAACACTGCTATGGGTTTGTGCCATCCTGCCAATGTCTGCTATGGTTGTTGAAGCTGGCACACACAGAATTTATCTTGGTGAGCTTCATCATGTCTAGTTTGGCTTCCCTAATCAGTACCACGGTAACAGATCCATCCCAGAGCATATCAAACAAGCACTGGCTTCAATGCCTGCATGGGGTTTATTCAAAAATTAGTATTTTCATACATCACTCCTTTCCCTGGAGGTGAATATCATCTCTGATAATCCCAGCACATATTTGAGTCTCAGATTAACTGATGAAAATAGTCTTTTGAGTTATCTGGCCTTTTAGTGAAGGAGCTTGTGCAAAAGTGGGTTATGGCTTGTCTGTACTACTGGGTACAGAGATGCCCAAAAAGGTACTGAGCAAGCTGGATCTACAGGAAAGAAGCAGGATGGTCATAAACAGTCCATGCTATCCTCCAGATCTGCCCATGAGCTAAAACAAGGTTGTTTCTACCAGGCTGTGCTCTGCCAATGTGCTGGTTTACTGAGGAGTGTCTCTACAGCACAGTTCACTTCTTACTATAGGAAAGCTCGCATACTTACAACTGTTTGTACCAAAAAGAGCTGTGGAACACAGAAAGATTCTGCACCTCGCAGCTGGGGACATATCCCAATGTGCTTAATTCCAGGCTGGCATCAGCAAGAGCTCCTTCAGATGATGCAATTGTTGCTGATTTACGCATCCAGTTCAGGACTGAGGCACAGGTTCATGAGGCACTTTGAAATCCAAGTCCTTAACTTCCAAAACAGAGCATCAAAGCAAAATAACAAAAGCAGTTGAGAGAAGCACCAAAGATGACTTCCATGTGCTCCAGTATTTTCCCACTAAAGGAAGGCAATAAACACAGGGACTGAAACTTCCAAGCTAAGGATGAGGAGGGGCAGCATTGAGGAATTCATCAATGACACTGAGCGAGGAGCAGAGGAATGGAGCCATAGGTCTTTTCAAACCAGCAGCGTCCCCAAGCGTGCACACAGAGGGAAAGCAGTGAGAGCTGCTGATGTGCTCTGGTCAGAGACACCTTGATCTCTGAATCCACCTTTGAACCCACTGACAGACAGCAGCAAACGTACCCATCCTCTGGCCTGTTTCCCTCATGTATCTCAAGCAATCACAGAGTCCAGCCATACTGAATGAATCCTCCAAATACATACATATATATACGCATGTACACATCAGCTCCTTCCCCTCACCCCAATTAAACCTACTACACTCTGCAACCATTACAAGATGCTGATTAATTTATTGATTTGATTTAAATGTATCCTAGCTGCGTATATCTCCTCCCTCCAAATCTTCAGAGCAACCCTCACTCCTTCAAATAAGGCTGGGGATGCAATCATTTCCTTCTCCTTTAGCATATGTAGATAGGACAATTATCCAGCCATCCATCAGAGTGGCTTGCAACAGCAAGAAGCTCATTTTAAGCCAGTTTAATGCATGCTCTGGCTGAATACACAAATCTGATATGATAAACTTGCTGAAGATTATTACAGCCCTCAGTGCAACACTCAGCAGAGCAAGAAAAACATCTGAGAGAGCAGCAGAAAGGTTTGCTCATCCTGGTCCGTACTCATAGGCTGACATTCCCCCTTTCAGAGCAAACGCAGCGACAGAATCTGGATGGGTTTTGACAGACTATCAGAAGCTTTTCAACAACAAAAAACACCTCATTACTGACACGTAGGAATGGTGCAAGAATCCAGCTGTATGTGAACAGAAATGTGCACAAAACAACCTTACTCACAGAATGGTTTGGGTTGGAAGGGACCTTAAAATCATTCGGTTCCAACCCCTACAGGCAGGGACACCTTTCACTAGAGCAGGTTGCTCCAAGCCCCTGTGTCCAACCTGGCCTTGAACACTGCCAGGGATGGGGCAGCCACAGCTTCTCTGGGCACCCTGTGCCAGCGCCTCAGCACCCTCACAGGGAAGAGCTTCTTCCTTATCTCCAACCTATATCTCCTCTGTTTTAGTTTGAACCCATTCCCCTTTGTCCTATCGCTACAGTCCCTGATGAAGAGTCCCTTTCCTCATCAAAACATGAGAGGGATAAAGGAAGCTGAGAGAAGTAAAATTTGGCTTTCAGAGTTTGTGCGATTGAAAAGACAACAATGTTAAATGCTTCTAAGCAGGAAGACATTAGGACTAAGTGTATAAGAGCAACTACATCTTCCTTACAAGTTGGTTTTTACAAGTCTTGTAAAACATGCTGCAATGTGCAGTAGATAAAGTTCAAACTTACACCCTGCAGGTCAACCAACCCATCCTAAACCAAGCACTGCAGGCAATCTCTGGCCCACGAAACCCCAATGGGTCACATAAACTGACTTCCCTTGTTTGCAGCTACTAAACTGCAATAAAGGGATGCCATAAATAAACTGGCTGCTTTCCCACCGCCTCTTTTTTGCAAGTCTGGAGCTGTCACGGGGCTGTGAAATGATTGAAAACCATCACTTTGGGCAAAACATGAAGAAGGCCTTCTGGCAATGAAACCGAAACTGAAGTGTATGACTGACCCAAGGGCTACTTCTTCCAAGACAATATCTGCTAGGTCTCACAAAGACTACAGACCCTCGTATTTCCGCTCTGGGCCATATGTAGCATTCTCAGGAGAAAATAAAGTTGTTAGCAAGTCTGCAGTAGCAGTTGGCACTTACTTATGGCAGTCTGTCCTAACATCTTGAGGCTTTCTTTAATAAGAAAGGAAAGAGAATGTTTCAAACCAGCAGAAGATGCTTAAGATGGAAGGGCAAAAATAGGAATTTAAGGCAACGTTGTAAATAGTTCTGCTAATAGACAACAGAAATGTTGGCAAAGTTTGTGGTTCATAAGCTGAGGGATCATCCGGGGGTCCCGAACACTTTAAACATTCAGTGTGACCATCTGTCATTGACACAGCATCCGAACAGAACGAGCAATTACTGAAGCCCTTCTCAGACAGAATCTGTCAACCACATCCAGGGTGGCTGCCAAGACAAATCAAGTTGAGGAGTAGGAAAGCAGATTGTCCCTATGGGAAATGGGGCTGCTCCACCTGAGGAGGTGAGCGGTGGCTGGGAAGCAACCAGCATCCCAAAATCATGAGACCGCATCTGGAATATTGTGTCCAGTTCTGGGCCCCTCAGTTCAAGAAGGACAGGGACCTGCTGGAGAGAGTCCAGCGCAGGGCAACTAAGATGATGAAGGGAGTGGAGCATCTCCCTTATGAGGAAAGGCTGAGGGAGCTGGGTCTCTATAGTTTGGAGAAGAGAAGACTGCGGGGGGACCTTATTAGTGTATATAACTATATAAAGGGGGAGTGTCACGAGGATGGAGCCAGGCTCTTCTCAGTGGCAAACAATGATAGGACAAGGGGTAATGGGTACAAACTGGAACACAAGAGGTTCCACTTAAACTTGAGAAGAAACTTCTTCTCAGTGAGGGTGACGGAACACTGGAACAGGCTGCCCAGGGAGGTTGTGGAGTCTCCTTCTCTGGAGACATTCAAAACCCGCCTGGACACATTCCTGTGTAACCTTATCTAGGCGTTCCTGCTCTGGCAGGGGGATTGGACTAGATGATCTTTTGAGGTCCCTTCCAATCTCTAACATACTGTGATACTGTGATCATAGGCGGGACGGGGCTTCGAGCAACCTGGTCTTAGTGGAAGGTGTCCTGTGGCAGGGGGATGGAACTGGATGAGTTTTAAGGTCCACTCTAACCCACACCAATGTGTTTTTCTAGGCATAAAATACATACCATGATCAACTACATCCCATCCCAATCTCCAATAAAGAACCTTCTAATAGAATCATAGAATAGTTAGGGTTAGAAAGGACCTTAAGATCATCTGCTTCCAATCCCCCTGCCATGGGCAGGGACACCTCACACTAAACCATGTCACCCAAGGCTCTGTCCAACCCGGCCTTGAACACCGCCAGGGATGGAGCATTCACAACTTCCCTGGGCAACCCATTCCAGTGCCTCACCACCCTCACAGTAAAGAACTTTTGCCTTATATCTAACCTACACTTCGCCTGCTTCAGTATGAACTCATTACCCCTCACTAATTATTTGCTGTAACGTTGCATCTTCCTCTGAAGCAGCTACCAGCACTGCTGTGAAGGGCCAGATGAGATGCTGTAAGAAGCTGATGTTACCGTGAAGTCTCTGAGCGAAAGTTTTGGGGAACAAAGGATCCAAAATGGAAAGAATTCAGGGACCAAGTTTCTTAAAACATAAGTTTGAACCAAGTCTCTTAAAAATACATTTAATGGACTTAATAGCTATAATAGAAGTGTACTATGATAAAGGAAACCACCAGGGTGGTGAAGCTGGCAATCGGTAACGTGACTGTGCAGTGATTAATGAACTAAAGGAGAAAGAATAATGACTTATGTTGGAAGAAGAAATTCTGGACTGCAGAAACGTTACCAATCAAAATCCTTAAGGACAAGCTAAGGAGATATTCCTACTTATGCTTCAATCACAGCTGCACAAAAGTTAATGTGCAAAAACCAGATGCTGATGAAAGCATGATGGAAGTTATTACCAACACACAGGAGAATCAGACACTCCACACCTGGACCACTGGAGGAATGGAATATGATTTGATACTGAATATTTTAATGCATTCAGGTGCTAATAAGTTTTGCCCTGAGGTGGAGACTGCATGGCTTGAAGGTTTAGAAGACAAATGCAAGTATATCCCTTAACCACAGAAGGACCCAGGGCCACCCAAAGGATGCAGCCATCAAAGCAAACATGATCCAGGATAGAGCAGGTGGACCATTTCCAGTAAGGTCAGGAGGGGAATACTATGAATATTTAAGGAACTAGTGAGGCACCATCTGGAACAGCAATTCAAAATGGAAGAGATCAGAACAGAAACAGAAAGGCTATTCAGATGCCAGAGGAACAATCAACCTATCTTACAAGCAAAAACATGATAGTTTGCTTAGTTAAAGATCAGGGAAGTAACACAAGGAAAGAGATTTAGACACAGTGTTCAACCAGGAAATGTAATTTGACCATGATAAAGTCCAGATGGGATATCAAAGTAACATCTATAAATGTCAAAGCAGTGAAGTTCTGGACTGCTTCTCAGTAGGAGGCCAAACAAAAACCAAGTGTTCATAAATGTGTTCTACTTGTGTGGTTCATTGACTGCAGTGACTGGAAGAGGATTGGAAAACTCATATAGCTTCTCCAACGTTGTCCTCTTGCATTTAGAGATGATTAATGGAAACACTAAATAGTCTCTACTTAGCATCATTCCTGCAGAACTTCAAGCTAATTCTGTTTGGCAACTATTATATGTCAGCTCTAAATATCAGCTATCCAAATATTGCCAGGAGCTGAGCAAACACTACATAAGAAATGACGTTTTTAGTTGGGTAATTAAAAACTATAGCATCAATAACTAGGAGCTGCGATGTTGATCCCCACGTTCAAGTGCTTGTCCCTGCATAATGATGAAAACACGTGTGATCCCACTGGAGTTTACAAAGGAAATCCAATTTAAGGCAAGAACAGATGGGTGCAGAGTAGAAAGGATGAATGCAGTAACTCAACTGCTTAGCATGATAGGTGGGGGGGGCCCAGAACAACACAGATCTAGCTATTTCCAATGACTTTCTTTGTGACACCTGATACATCATCTAAATTGGCTCATTTATTACAGAATTGACTTGAAAACAACTTTTAAACTCTTCTTTTTTTCCCCTCCAAAGAGACTTGCATTTTCTCCCTGCTAATCTGCCTTATGGAACTTGGGATTTTAACTGAAAAGTACATCAGTAAATTGGCATCCCCTACTGTGAGAGATAAGAGCTTCACTCACTGAATGGAGATGCTGAAACAGTGACAGGTATTTCTGAGAGCTCTATTGAAAATTCCTATAGAAATGGTATTTATTTGGCTAAAATACTTGCTCAGTGCAGCACGTGGGTAATGGGGGTGTTTGCAAAGAGCTACAGCTCTACAGAAAAAAGGTGCTACTATTAGTAGCATCTGGAGAAGTAGTTTCCACATTCATGTCAAAGGCATTTGTCCCCAGTGAGGTCTAATTTCACGGCATTTGGGCTTATTTTGATACCTTTAGCCTGGAGTTATCCAGGAACACAAGACACACATGAAAAACACATCAGGTTGGGAGCAAGTCTCTAAAGCAACAGCAAATCTAATGCCATTAACTGCGTTTGCACAGACTTGTTGACAATGGGACTAACAGTTCTTCAGAAGAAAGCCCAGCACAGCTACAGGAATAATTTTCTCTCCTTGGTGTGCAATCATCTGCCTGTTCTTTGTCATTGGGGTATTTACAGCCATGCTCTTTCTGCAAAGCAGCTTCCACCAGATTGTGTTTCTCCTACGACAGGCTCCGCAGTTCAATGCTGAAGGAGTTAACAAGTCTTCACCAAATAATATCGCTGCAGGTGTCAACTCCTTGGAAGCAGATAGGTCCAAAGGGCAGAGACATCGTTATAATGAGAGCAAGATTAAGAAGGGGAGAGAAAAGGAGCCAGCATGAGGTGTAAGAAGCCCTTTGATGAATGATATAGCCCAGCATTAATGAGATCTGGTAATTTCACATCTCCAGAAAGCTCTGGTCGTTCAGATTACAAGGATCATCGTTTTGTTCAACTGGAACAGAGAGAAGTTTAGGACAAAAGCCTGCTCATCAAGGAACCTGTCTCCTCCTTTGAGTTAACACCACCGTGATCTGCAGCATTTCCCATCCCTGCCAGTACCCAGCATTTGTTTAGTCGCTCTTTTCAAAACACACTGTCTGCTGTTACTGCTGCCCTCAGCAGACCAGGCACACGCGCGCTAATACCTGTCCAAGCGCATGCTGCATCTTTTAAAAGGAAAGGGAAAAAAAGAGGCATAACCTTCCCTGGCTGCAGAACTATCTCCCTTAGCGCATTCCCCATCAGTCAAACACTGAAGTCTTTCGCACATCACCACAATCCTCTCTCTTCTAAAACTCTGAAGCCTCAACCAACTCCAAGCTACAAGGGGGAAGAGCTCAAAGTCAGGTTTGTTTCCTCTGTCAAATCTTGGTGCAATTTCACTTTCAAATCTGCAGCTTCCTCCAGTAGAACCTGCACTGTAACCACAGCAAACACACCGGAGTAGAAGCGAGCCACTGAGGGTCAAGTCGTACAGATCCGCAGAGAAGCTGTGGCTGCCCCATCCCTGGCAGTGTTCAAGGCCAGGTTGGACACAGGGGCTTGGAGCAAGCTGCTCCAGTAGAAGGTGTCCCTGCCCGTGGCAGGGGTTGGGGCTGGATGAGCTTTGAGGTTCCTTCCAACCCAAACCAGTCTATGAAATACAAATGCGAAGGTTTGTGAGGGTTGTGACAAAGCTTTTGCTGGTTTTTCAGTAGCAAACTGAAGATTCACAGTTACAAAGTGCTTTGTGCCATAAAACTACCTCCAAATACCCTGACGTGTTTCTAGGTTGTTAAAGAAACCTGCAGAACTTTGATGCCATCCAGGAGCTCAACCAAAGCCTTATCCCTGACATGGTTAGGAAAACCATGTCACCTAAGAGCCAGAAAGATTAAATTCAGGAAAACATGGACTTTGACCCAAACAAGACTGAAATCCAGTCCCCCAGGCTATACCCCCAGGCTGGTGCCCAGTAACAGGACGAAGAGCAACGGCCATAAACTAAAACACAGCAAGTTTCACCCCAACATCAGGAAGAACTTCTTTACTCTGAGTGGGGCAGAGCACTGGCACAGGCTGCTCAAGGGGGTTGTGGACCCTCCTGCTCTGGAGACATCCCAAACCTGCTTGGCCACTTTCCTGTCTAACCTGCTCTGGATGCCCTACGTTGGCACGGAGGTTGGACTGGGTGATCTCCAGAGGTCCCTTCCAACCCAAACCAAATCATTCTGTGAAATACCAAGTGTCACACGGCAGAGCCTCTGTGACATCTCTATGGGCATCCTTGGAGTATCTATTCCAGGCTCTGGGAAAGGTCTCATGTTCAGGTCCTGGAATTCCCTTTTATGTCTATTCTCACCAGAAGAAAAATCTATTGGCCATGACAATGCACAACAAATCAGTTTAATCCATTTGTAAGCCACTGTCTTCCATTTCCAGTCTTTTTCTTCCCATTTTCTCTCCATTTAGAAAAGCACCGAGCTGATGCTCTGCATGCTGGAACAACTCACGCATCTCCAGTAAAGTAACACTACAGCACTTACTATTAAACCACAAGTAGCCATGAAAAAAACCCAGTCCTAAACCAGCCCCCGATGCCTTTTTCCTGTCCTCACTCACTTCAGACCCAAGATTCATTCTGAATGATCCACCTTTATATGAATTTCAAACACCTTGAACCAATCTGGGTGTTTTGATTGACAAGAAGCCTCCTGAGATGCTTTTGCTGCCGCACCAGCACCATCCCTCCTCATAAATATTTATAGACAATTCTCACTTTTTAACCAATTCTGAATATTCACATTTATTTTACCTGAAGCTGCCCCACACCTTTACAAACAGTTTGAACTGATTTTTTGCTTAATGTGTTTGTGTTGTCACAGCACACGGATAATGACGCTCATCACTGAGGAACAACACAGAATAGGAGTCCTTCACATCACCAGTCATAGAATCATAGAATAGTTAGGGTTGGAAAGGACCTTAAGATCATCCAGTTCCAACCCCCCTGCCATGGGAAGGGACACCCCACACTAAACCATGTCACCCAAGGCTCTGTCCAACCTGGCCTTGAACATCGCCAGGGATGGAGCATTCACAACTTCCCTGGGCAACCCATTCCAGTGCCTCAGCACCCTCTCAGTAAAGAATTTCTTCCTTAGATCCAATCTAAACTTCCCCTGTTTCAGTTTGAACCCGTTACCCCTTGTCCTGTCACTACAGTCCCTAATGAAGAGTCCATCCCCAGCATCCTTGTAGGCCCCCTTCAGACACTGGAAGCTGCTCTGAGGTCTCCACGCAGCTTCTCTTCTCCAGGCTGAACAGCCCCAACTTTCTCAGCCTCTCTCCATACAGGAGGTGCTCCAGTCCCCTGATCATCCTCGTGGCCTCCTTTGGACTTGCTCCAACAGCTCCATGTCCTTTTTATGTTGAGGACACCAGAACTGTACACCTAACCGGGGTTTGCTCCTACACTGTGCAGCTGACAAACAGTACTTTAAAACATGCTAAAGTACAGCAAAAGCAAGTTCTACCAAAAATCAAATTAATCAAAATAATTCCTTAATTTAATGTTTTTTCCCCTTTCTCACAGGGTTTGAGCATTCCAAAGTTACAACTTTTGCTCTGGCAATTGTTCCATCCCAAACCCAGGACAATGGGATTATTACAAAAGCTTTAAGCTGGTTCCTGTTCCTTTCTGGCTGGCTCAGCTCCCACCCCACATTTCACACTTCTCAATTTGGGCCTTTCAGAGTTTAGCTGGATTTCAGCAATCTACAGCATGTGATCCCCTGGTGTGGGGTGGTGAATGCGCCATCACTGGAGCCATTCAAGGCCAGGCTGGATGTGGCTCTGGGCAATCTGGTCTAGTGGAAGATGTCCCTGCTCACTGCAGGAGGTTCGAACTCTCTATCTTCTCCTGATGTCTGCAGCATTCACAGGTGGGTCTCATGCTCGAATACCATCTATATACATGAAACCACATTTACAGCCTCTCTTCTCCACCTGCTCTTCTGCATCGTTTTCATTCCCTTGACTGCATCACATAGGCATTCCTCTCTTCTCTCTCCAATTTATTTCACAAGCCTGCATCTTACCATTAACTGCTTTTGCAGCTAAAGCCATCTCTGACTTTCCCTTGCTCTATTATCCCCTTAAGAGAAGCACATGGGCCATAAAAAAGGCAGAAGTCAATTAAATCTCGACTTCTTTCATTTATCCTCCCCTTTTTAAACATTTCTTTCATTTCCATTTAACTAGTGTGCCATGCTTCAGAGATGTACATACCCGATGGACCGTTCTGGCTTCTTAATTAGATGTTACATCCTCCAACCAACACCGGCTGCAACTAACCTAAATACCCCCAAATTAAGCATGAATGGGGGGATTTCTTAGGAGATCACAGTAACCAGCAACCACAGTGACCCAGCTGCTGGAGGGGTCACTTAAGTCCCACCCCAGTGAACATCTACCACTTATACCTGCATCTTCCCGCACGCTGGATTTACTAATCCGATGCCTTCAATCCGCTTCCTCCACTGAAGTAACGCCAGCTCCCCCTCGCTTTAGGTTTATCCACTCCAGCCTGTATCATCACCCGCTGCTTCCAAAGGAAAAGCACCAGCTGTTCTCCATCCCTCCCACAAACAGCTTAATCCTTCCTGGCACAAGAACAAGCTGGTAGTAAAACTGGTCATTAACAAGTTGCAGCTTCTTCCCATCAGGAGCAGCAAGGAGCCCTGTTCCCCTTCCAATTGAACGGGGAGGTCAAACAGCTCAGCCACCACCACCACCACAGGGGTTGAATGGGAAGATTTCTCACCTACGAAACATGCTGGAGCTGGATTTGGTGGTGCAGGCAGCCCTCCAAATCCTGCACTGGTAATTGGGAATATCAATGGTAATTAGAAATACCCATTTGCAGGAGAGAAGCCAGTTAAGGGTATGAAATAATACATTCCAGCCTCTAAAACACACTGAAGTTTGTTTTCAGTTTGCGACAGTCAATGTTTTGGCAAAACAGTGCCATAACTTTGCCAGATGTTCCATCAAATGGCATTCAGGTTTTTAGGCACTGGTTTTAAGTATTAAATGCAAACACATATTTGGCTTAGTCTCTGCACAGCTTTGCCTCTCCACCCATCCCCTCTAAAACATTATTTCTCATAATTATAGGTGCCTCTTGCTACATTTTCTAATTCAGGTTTTGCAAATCCAGGAGAGAATATATGATTTTAACAATGTTAATATATGTTAATGTATCCAGCTGTCTTCTAATACAAAGTGCATCTTTACCTTGAAACAGAAAGGATGAAATCTGAATCTGCAGAGCCAGTTTTAATGTTCTAATTTCAATAAATGGTCAAAAGAAGTGGTTGATTAAACAGTAGAGAGAAAAAATGGCCAATGGCTCTAGGAAGAAAATAACAGTTAATAATAATCATAGAATCCCAGACTGGTTCGGGTTGGAAGGGACCTCAAAACTCATCCAGTTCCATCTCCTGCCATGGGCAGGGACACCTTCCACTAGAGCAAGTTGCTCCAGGCCCTGTGTCCAACCTGGCCTTGAACACTGTCGTAATGTGTAAGTTTTGATATTATTAACGTTCCAGTATTCAAAGGGTGGCTACAAAGAAGATGGAGACTCCCTTTGTACACGGAGTCACATGGAAAAGACAAGGGGTGAGGGGTACAGGTTACTCCTGGGGAGAGTCCAACTGGACACAAGAGGAAAACTTTTCCCGATGAGAACAACCAGCCCTTGGAATAATCTCCCCAGGGAAGTGGTGGATTCCCCAGCATTGGACACTGTAAAGATTCAGCTGGACAGGGTGCTGGGACATGTAGTCTAGGTCATGCTTTGCCTTGAAAGGTTGGAGCAGATGACCCTTGAGGGCCCTTCCAACCCGGGACGCTATGATGATGACTGATGATGATGACAATAACAATGATAATAGTAATAATAGTAATAGAAGTAATAGCAGTAGTAGTAAAGTTAGGTCATCAGTATGTTTTGTACTTTGAAATCTTCAATTTAAGGCCATAGTCGCACTCCGTACCATCCTATTGTAATCTAATTCTTCTCTCTCTGCCAATGCACAATACTGAGGTCACGAGAAAATGACAACCAATCTCATTCTTTACATAATTTCCGAGGGACTACGAGGAGAGTAGGAGTACTAAAACCCCACTGTTACATTCACATCTCAGCTGGACAAAAGAAAAGTCAGCTGAAAAGTGATTGTCCTTTCCCTTTTCACTATTCCATTGCATAAACCATTCAACCCTGTCTATTCACTCATACAAGGAAAAAACAGACTGAAAGGAATCTAATGATGGGGAAAACCACAATATAAATCAAACAAATCCAATAAGCCGAGCTCCCAAACACCTTTCACACCAAGCCTCCATCACCGCAAGCACCTGGAACCCATTGATGCTCAGGCAGTAAGAGGTGCCTCCAAAAGGATGCTCTACCAGATCAGCCCACTTCTCTTTTAGGGCTCTTTGATGGGGATGTGTTTGTGTTGTTATTTACTTTTGAACATGAAAAACTAACAAGAACAAATGGCACCAGGAAACCAGAGGGAAAAGGAAATGAGATACTAAGTAAGAGGAGGGGAAAAATCCCCCCAAGCTACAATCAGAGCCAGCTGTAGGCCAATTAAACTCAACAGTTTACAGATGTTCACAGGAGAATACTCATTCACAATTTCACTAAATTGATCCACTTTCTTCCCAACTCCTGGGACTTGGTGCACAAAGCTTCCTTTTCTTTAGGGCTCTCCAAATAAAGTTTATAACCCCTTTTACTCTGGCGTATGCCAGCAAAACACTCCACGGAAAAGAGGAGCTCAAACTTCATGGTTAACCCCTTCCTTGTCAGCCTCTCTGTGGCTATTCTGCTGTTTCAGCTTAGAATTTGATGATGTTCAGCTCTAACTCCAGAAATCACTTCTTTTTTGGTCGCATCAGTCTCAACCATCATGTCTCCCAGCACAAAAACACATCTCACTAATGATGCTTCCTGTTATTAAATTTAATTAGGAAGGTATTTCATTAGGCCACAGGGGGCCAGCAAGGAAAAGAGCGAAAGGAAAAAGAGGGATGAGTCAAGGAATTGAAGTTAAACGCCCCTATTAAGATCTGTAATCATTAATAATGGCATGCTAAGCTTTCAGTTTCTTCCAGGACTTCTTAAGCAGTTAGATCAGTGTGAGAGTGGAAATGCAGTATAACATGCACTATCTCAACTATGATGTATAAATACAGTTATTCCCCTGCTTTAACTGACTTACCCAGGATTATACCAGTTTAACCCAGAACTTGGGTTCAGGGTTCTTTTTTCTCCCACATAAAACTCTTCTACAGAAATGCTACAAGTGCAACCCACGTTTCTGTTCATGTTAGAAGAAGCCAGTATTAATCACAGTGCCTCACCACTGTGAGGGTGCTGAGGCGCTGGCACAGGGTGCCCAGAGAAGCTGTGGCTGCCCCATCCCTGGCAGTGTTCAAGGCCAGGTTGGGCACAGGGGCTTGGAGCAACCTGCTCTAGGGGAAGGTGTCCCTGCCCGTGACAAGGGGTTGGAACTGGATAAGCTTTAAGGTCCCTTCCCAAACCATTCTATGATACTATGAAATCATGGCTCAGGATACTTGGGTGGTTTCTCTCAAAGGACAGCAGACAAGGCAGATACAAAAAGTCAGCAACTGCCAACCTCATGCGTATTCCAGCCAACAACATTAGGGCTTAAATACCAAGGTATTCTACGTTCATCTTACCTTAAGTCATGTTGTCTAACGAGAGCTCTAAAGTCAAAGCTGATGTTCCCTAAAACTCAGAGTATTCCCCACGCTGCAGCTTTTGTTCGCCCGATGTCTTCCATAGCGAAACCTTTTTGCTGCCCTTATAAACCCACATGGACTTGTCTTCCTCCAGCCTGAACAAACATCAGACCAGTGAGTGCCTGATGCTCTCACCTCAGAGAAAACAGCAGAGATGTTTCTGCACAGCTACTCCAGCGAGACCTCTTATCAATTGCAAATGAAAAGGAAGCAGATGAGCTAAATACCTACACATAGAGACAACATGGAGCTGGAAGAACTCCCAGGAGGACCTAAACCATGCCTAGACCATGTTAAACACGTAACCATTGCTCACACTTACAGTCAGCAAGACACACAATCCAGTCTAATGCTTCTCCCCAGAGCTAATCAACCTCAGTACCACACTCTGTGCTAGTTCACCCAACTTCTGTCTTACCTATGCCCCTACCTAAGCTTTGCTCAAAGCAAAAGGATAATCTCATGACTGTCTATCAGATACTCTCCTGATGTACATTTAAAGATGCTGCGGAGGTGCTGGAGGTCCCCAGGATGCTGCTGTCCTTTGAGGAACACCAGCACGCTGCCCATGGGCATGTCTACCAGCTACTTCAGGGATGCTCATGGTAAGTCTCTTGAAATCAAGATAGGATTCTCAAGAAAAGTTCATTTTTACATGCAAATACAGGCTAGTGAGGGATGACAGATCTAGAGTGGGAGAAAGAAGTGAGGGAATCAATTCTGACTTGAGAAAAATGAATTTTCACTGTTTTCAGACATGAAGGACACTTCCGTTTGTTCTGAGCTTGCTTTGAGCACAGTGGAGGATGTTGTACACATGAAAAGGAAGCCCTAAGTCTAGAATTAATATGCCTTGTAGTAACTAAATGCTATTTCCACTTCCAGTTCCAGTAACTGTTGGAGGATCAACACTTAGGAGTAGCAGATGTGTTTCCTTTGTCCCCTCAGCTTCCCACACCGTGATATCCATAAATCTCCATACGTTCCCTACAACACGCACCCAGCAGACACCATCAAACATGAGTGGTTTGAAGCTCCGTGTCTCATCCCTGGCCAGTGGCTTCTGTTCACTACAGCGGCCAAATGTGACTTCCTTTTCCCTCAGTGGTTTTCTCCTCTGTGCAGCTGCTCATGGTCACAACTCTTTCCCCCCTCCCAGGCACTGCATATGTCTTTGGATCTCCTGCTTCTTTTAGATTTGGCTGATATCAACCACATTAGTGGGGAGGGACAGCAAGAACAATCATAAAAGACTCATTTCCTTCATGATAAGGACTCATTTTCTAGAAAAGCAAGCTAAACCTATAATATAGCTGCTATCAACTGCATTTAAAATCTGTATTCATCTCTTGGTAAGATAACATTTATTCCACTCACTTCCAAAAAGACAAGGCTACTTTTTCCCAAATCAAGAGGATATTGAAGAAATTATCATTGATATACTGGTGAAAGCACAGCCACGACTGAGATATCCATTTCTCCCTCCTATCAGTCATCTTTCACGCAGTAGAAAACCATCATTTCAGCAACACTCTGAGAGGGATGAGCATTTCAGGAAGGGAACACAGTAAACTCTGCGTTTATGAAACAAGAGCATTCAAACCCACAAAATAATACAGGAAATAGCTTGTATTCCCTCAAGTCCAACTCCAAAAGAACGTTCCTCTGGTTCCTTGCATGAGGGATTCAAGTTGTATCACTTCATGCTTTTCTAGATATTCACACTCTGAAGAGACAAGGATCAGCTGGAATAGAAGGCCAAGGAGAAAAGGAAACCAAGCACACAAACCCATTTCTGCTGCTGGGAGAAGCGTTTACCTTCAACTATTCTTTCATTTCATAAATACTCAAGATGTGCAAAATTTAGCATCAATACGAAACAAATTAATAGTGGTAAAAATTCCCCCGTGCTACAATTTACATGATGTAAAACTTCATTAGACCCTTTACAGCTTTATAGTATACAGATAAAAGAGTATTTTCTCCCTTTTTCGAAGACCCACTAAGTTTATCCACCAATGCACCACTACACAGCATGGAAAACAAACTAACAATGCAATTCATCTTCCCTATCTCCTCCCAAATCCTTAGCGATTTAAGATGTCAGCTGCATAAGTCACTCCAAACCTCAAGGGACTCCTCCAATGCTTCTACAGCAACAGGAGGGCAAGCGGGAGGTTTTTATCACTGATGTCTCTGTTGATGTCTAAGGCTCATAAAACAATCAAAATCCATTAACAGCATCTCAGAGTAACATTTTCCTGTAAGTCAGGTTTCTCTGCTGCATTATTTTTTACCTTGCTCTGCTTTAGTTTCCTCCATTTCTTCCTCCCTCCTCCTACGATGCACAGAATCATAGAATTGTTTAAGTTAGAAAAGACCTCCAAGGTCCAACCGTTCCCAGCACTGCCAAGGCCACCACTAACCCATGGCACTGAGGCCTCGTCTCCACGCTGTGTGAACACTTGCAGGGACGGTGACTGCAGCCCTGCCCTGGGCAGCCTGTGCCAATGCCTGAGCACCCTTTGGGGCAGGAATTGTTCCTCAGCTCCATCTAAACCTGCCCTGGTGCAGCTTGAGGCCGGTTCCTCTTGTCCCATCCCTTGTTCCTTGGGAGCAGAGCCCAGCCCCTCCTGGCTCCATCCTCCTCTCAGGCACTTGTAGGGAGCCATCAGGTCCCCCCTGAGCCTTCTCTTCTCCAGATTGAACCCCCCAGGTCCCTCAGCCCTTCCCCATCACACTGTGCTCCAGGCCCTGCACCAGCTCCGGTGCTCTTCTCTGGCCCTGTTCCAGCACCTCAATGTCTCTCTTGTAGTGAGGGGCCCAGAGCTGAACACAGGATTGGAGGTGCAGCCTCACCAGTGCCCAGTGAAGGGGCACAACCACTGCCCTGGCCCTGCTGCCGCACTGGTGCTGATCCAGGCCAGGATGCTGTTGGCTTCTTGGCTGCCTGAACACAAGCTGCTCATGCTCAGCTCCATCAATCAGCACCCCCAGGTACTTTCCCATGAGCAGCTTTTCCAGTCACTTTTCCCCAGTTCTGGGGCATTGCACGTGGTTGTTGTGAGCCAAGTGCATGGCCCGGCACTTTGCCTTGTTGAACCTCATACAACTGAACTTGTCCCATTGATCCAGCCTGTCTGGATCCCTCTGCAGAGCCTTCCTATCCTCCAAGCAGATCAACACTCCCACCCAACTTGGTGCTGTCTGCAAACTTACACTGACTTAAAGCTCAAATTCCACAAATGAGAGACCTTAAAGGGGCTCCTAAAATAGCATGAAGCTAAAGACAGTACCCTGCATCACCAAGCTCATAGCCTCGGTTCAATGGTGATACGCCACAGTAAATAACACAAACTAATGGGGAAATAAGCGGATCTTGTCCAAGGTGGAGTGACCTGTAGAGACTGCAGAGAGGTTCTGCACATGCTGCAACATCAGTGATCTTGTAGATCTTAAGTGAATCCCCTCTGCTCCCAAGAGTTGCGCACCAAGGATGCACCTACGAGGGGTACACGAGCAGCTGAAGCAGACCAACTGTGTGTGCCTGAGGAAGTTTAACTGAAAATGGAATAATCCTTTCAGGCATCAACCAGCTGTAGCCACCTGCAGCAAGAGTTTGTCTTCATTTCTACAATACACACTTGTGAATCTATAGTAAATGTAAATGTCTGAATGAATCTCTCAGACGTGTGAGATGACAAGAGCCCCGCGAGGGCTAATGCAGGAGAAATGAGTACAGACTAGAGCAGATTTTCTCTTTGCTACAAGCTGTTTAAATTAATTGCTATAAACATGAAGATTAAGAAGAAAAATAGATTTCTGTATTATTTCCCTGTTAGTACTCACAGGCCTTGCTCCCACCAACAATTAGGCATACGGACATGCCATTAGTCAAAATGACTTCCAGACATTTAGTGACATTTTTACAGCCCGTGGGCATACGGAAGGACTAAAGAGATGAAAACGTGTCAATATTTTTAATACGAATTTGTGTCTGAGAAAAGGAAGGAGAAAAAACCCTGAAAGTTTTGATTCTCACACACAGTTAACCCTGACACTAAAGAAGTCATCAGCCCTTTTGCAACCCAGCACTGCTTTACTCAGCCTCAAGCTATCCTGTTCCTCTTTAAGGCTACTTTTAAGCTCAGCATCAGCACAGGATTTTCTGATGCCAATTTAATGGGGTACCTCCAGACAGACACCGAGATTATTCTACCTGCGTATCTTCCCATGAAATATCACCAGCTTTATTCCCTTTTTCCCTATGTAACTTCAATACCCAAGCAGAATGGTCACTGGATGTAGAACATCTATTTCTTTATGGCTGCTAAAACTACACCAGAGGAAAGACTGACTAGGTGATTGCTTCTAAGGAAAATGCAGTTGCAGCAACTTCATAACACATCTTCCTCTTCAGAGACAGGGCACAGAAGAAGAAAACTCCTTTGGATGTCGGAAGAATTAGCTCCAGACACATATGGAAATTCCATTTAGGATAAGAATCAGTGACAGGAAACAGCCAGGAGGGACTATTTGTACTGAAATACAAGCCATTAACTTGAGCCAAGCTAACAGCAAATGACTGCACCGGCAACGGCTGGCTGCAGATAATTAGTTTAGAACCTATTTTAACATGAATATTTTATCGTGCAGCACAAAACTCGTTATGGAGAAGAATTAAGAGAGCCAGGACGTCTGGAAGCACTGGAGAGGTGATCTGTCAGGTCCCTGTAAAGAGCTTTCCTGGAGAAGAGAAGGTTAGTGATTCAGCGAGACTGGATTTCATTAAAGCTACAACAATCCATTAAGAACATATCTGGTGGCACGCTCAGGAGTGCAGGTAGCTGACTAGATTTTAATGACTTAACTATGTGCTGCTGTACACACACACTGAGCAGCACTTAGAAAATCACCCCAGCCAGTGCCTCCCTTGGAGACACGGAGCTCGTGTTCATCACGAGCAGCTAAAACATTCAGTACATTCTTCCTGGGAAATAAAATAACCTGCTGCTTTTCTGCAGCGGAGCTACACGGCCTGAAGGCTGGATGGGTGCGTTAAAACATCAGAGCAGCCTTCTAGTATCTGAAGGAGGCCTACAAGGATGCTGGAGAGGGACTCTTCATCACGGACTGGAGTGACAGGACAAGGGGTGATGGGTTCAAACTGAAACAGGGGAAGTTCAGGTTGGAGATAAGGAAGAAGCTCTTCCCTGTGAGGGTGCTGAGGCGCTGGCCCAGGGTGCCCAGAGAAGCTGTGGCTGCCCCATCCCTGGCAGTGTTCAAGGCCAGGTTGGACACAGGGGCTTGGAGCAAGCTGCTCTAGTGGAAGGTGTCCCTGCCCGTGGCAGGGGTTGGAACTGGATGAGCTTTAAGGTCCTT
This sequence comes from Psittacula echo, assembly GCF_963264785.1. Classification (NCBI taxonomy): domain Eukaryota; kingdom Metazoa; phylum Chordata; class Aves; order Psittaciformes; family Psittacidae; genus Psittacula; species Psittacula echo. Next base: position 161,764,297 of record NC_137735.1, read on the forward strand.
TCCAACCCAAACCAGTCTGGGATTCTATGATGCCATCTGCATAGTGAGGATACTGAACTACTGGGCAAGGGGAACATTAAGAAGGTGGCTTGAAGGCATATTTGGTACAGACAGAAAAGTACAGATCACAAAGACCTTGAGTACACCCAGGTGTAAAATGTCTCGATTTGTTGCAAATAGCATGTTTCAGTATGTAACTGGAAGCGTTCTTCTAGTTGGATATGAGAAAAGGCAGAGGCTTTTACATCTAATAAAAGGTAGCAAAGTAAATGCACACATTTGGATGTCTCTATTCCACATGCAGTTACTTGGGAAGAAGGCCCTTGCAAAACGATCGTGTAGGTATTGCAAAAGCAAATATCTCCTGATTTCTCCTGAAGACATTACCTATTACATTCAATTCCTTAAACTGCCTTCATCATCGGGAGCCTGAACATTTTAATATACATTAAAAACTGTTTTATTGAGTTATCTGCCACACACAGCACCTGCAGCATGATTTCAACACCAGCCACAAGCAGTCCTGGAAAGCCGAGACCAGAAGGTCAGATTTCTAGCGCTGAGATATACATATAAAAACATAACCCCCTACTACTAAGATAGGAACCAGACCACATCCAAATGCTCAACTTCTCGTAACAGTGCAACACCCGGAATGCTGTGTACTAACAGCCCCAGCACACTGAACCTAACCCTGGTGTTAGCAAATGACACATTCTGGCACAAACTGGCCTGTCATAGAATGGCTTGTGTTAGAAGGGACCTTAAAGCTCATCCAGTCCCAAGCCCTGGTCATGGACGGGGACACTGCCAGGGATGGGGCAGCCACAGCTTCTCTGGGCACCCTGGGCCAGCGCCTCAGCACCCTCACAGGGAAGAACTTCTGCCTAAGAGCTCATCTCAGTCTCCCCTCTGGCAGGTTAAAGCCATCCCCCTTGTCCTGTCCCTACAGGCCCTTGTCCAAAGCCCTTCGGGTAGGCACTGAGAGCAGTCTAATGCAAAATGCCATCCTCGTAACATCACAAGAACAACCTATGTGCATGAGAAAAGTAACCTGTGGGAAGCAGCGGGACTATGTTGGTAACAGAATAAAAAGAAAAGAGAGGAGGTATCTACAGGTGTTCCTATCTAAAGCAGATCTAGGAGCACTAGTTGACTAAAGGAAAGTAGCCCCACATTGTATCCTTTGACTCTAGCCTTTACAGATTAGGGGTCACAGTAGCCAAGATCCCACACTGTGCACCTACTTCTGACACCACTAGACAGGCTATGTATAAACTAGATCTGACCCCATAGGATGAGCAAGTCCTCAAACACAGAAGGAATCCATCCTGCAGAGCGAATCCATCCTACAGCCACTGCAGAAGAACATTTTATTCAACTACAGATGGCGGGTTGGCCAAAGCTGTTCAAAAGGTGCCATGAAGCAGCACCAGCCTCATGTATTTGTTTAGTGACATCCAGGCAGGTATGTACTGACATGGCAGGGGTTTAACATTACTCCCCCTTTACTCAATACTCTGCCACTAAGAATTATTGGGCAGCCCAGTAAAATGTAATGTGGTTGTATACTTACTCCATTACCTTGCTAATGGGTAGGCATTCCAACAATTAACTGTGATGCTGCTATATGTTTTTAGATCATCCAAAGCAGTGATAAAACTGCTTGAAAACAAGATGTGCTAAAAAAGCTGTTACTATACATATATACACATATATAGTTTAATATATATATATGTATTTTAAAGAAACCCACTAACAGAATAAAGGTATGGCAAACCATTCCGAGGATGTATTTTCCTTGCTTTATAATTCAAAACGAGAAATGTTACTGCTCACATCATTATTTCTGAACCTTCAAGTCACATTTAAACCAGTTTGCAGTTATTGCTTTTAAGGACAAGCAACCTGCTTTCATTCCAAGCTGCTCACAGAAGCTGAATCAGAGACAAGAACGTGTGTGGAGCCCATCTCACCCCACTAATGAGGTTCTGGAAACACTTGTTCCTGATTACTGACATGCTCATTAAATCCATTTGTATAATTATTTTCCTTCTTCTAGTAACTACTGTAACAACAGGAAACTTTACTCTTTACCACTGCAACCCCATTCCACTGCTGTACAGATTCTCCTTTATCTCTTGGGTAAATTCAGTGACTGAAAATCAGCTTAACTACAGGTGGCAGAAAACCAGAGTCACCATATGGGGATCCATATGCTTTGGCACTGAATCAGTATGTGACAAACACTGCGATGAGACTGCAGAACACCCGAGGGATGCGGCATTAACTGACCTCCAGTAGTTAAGTTTTAATCATAGAATAGAATCAGACTGGTTTGGGTTGGAAAGGACCTTAAGATCACCTAGTTCCAATGCCCTGCATGGGAAGAGGCACCTTCCACGAGAGCAGGTTGCCCAATGTTACATGAAGGCACATCTCATGCTACAGAAGGCATTCAAAACACAGTATGAGACAGCAAGTATAGAGGAGCCAACTTTTCCTCTTTCACTAACGTAAAAGCTCTGGAGTTGGGCTGGGAGGGACAGAGCCACATCATGAGGGATTTTAATCTGCTGTTAGCAGTAAACACTTACATGGTCCCTTTGCAACAATACTACACAGATACCAGCTCCCAACCCTATTAAAGTCTCCACAACTCATTAAACAGGTCCAGCTTTGCAAGCTCCCAGCTCACTCTGCTGTATCAGACCATGACTATGCGGAACAGTAGACAAGTTGGCACAGTGCTTGTATAAGGATTCTGCGCAAAGATTTGTACCTAAGTGAAATACAACACATTGAAACTCAAAATAGCAACTGAACCTGCTTGCTTGGGCTTAACACATCAGTGGCTTCCAGGCATTTCGCTTTAATCCCCAATAGGCCTTTAACAGGAACCTTTTCAACAGCTAAAAAACTTCCAGACAAAGCTTAGCTTCAGATCCCTCGCTTTTATCACCGATACAAGGCAGAATAAGAAAGCACCGAATGAAGCACAAGATTTATTCCCCTAATAACCTAAATCAGATCTCCATGTTCTTTCAGAGCACTAAATGCAAAGATGACTAAAACGTGCTGCTCCAGAAAAACACACTGGGAAGATAACAGAGCATCTTCTTTTTAAAGCCTTCAACCCAGCGGATCAATATCCCGTTGCTTAAGAAAAGGGATGTAAAAAAGGCAGGGCTTTCATTTCCATTTCAAGACCAGGGGTTCAACAGCACCTACCATTCAGCTAAAGTGCTTTTTAATTTCATCCTTATGCCAAAGCATTCAGAGAACAACAACCAAAAGGACAAAGCCGAAGTTCAAAGATTCAAGACACAAAGCAGCGCTGAAGCTCTTGTATAGACAGGACACTGAGCTGTAACCTCATTTAATTTGTTGCAAGGAGATGCATGCAGGAATTGCTGTTAATGGGAAAGAAATGAAAGAGAAATGAAACAGGCACTTGGAAATCGTGATGCTGGAAGCAGTGAATTTAGGGAAATGGCTTTCACATCTTGGTGTTCGGTGGAAACACTAAGATAAGGTCACAGCTTCTGCGAGAAACCCATTTTGGTGCACGGTGGAAGGATTATAGAGAATGAGGTGAAGGAAGACACTGGTTTTTCAGGTTGTTGAGATTTAAGGGATTGCCACTGGTCCTGAAATGAATGGAATAATTGGTATCACCCTATATCCTTACCTGAGCACAGACTTGACTTTAGACTCAGCTTTTCCTCAAGTGCCACATTTGGGGCAACAGAATAGAAACGAGGAATCGTGGATCGTAGCTGCTGACTTACCCTACCTGGGTGCTTTTAGTAGCTATATATAAAACATCTCCTAGATTACTGACGAGTAGAATAATTTGATTCTTTCAAGGCCATACCAAAAATAGGTCACAATGCTACTGAAGCCTTTGGGAAAGGTTCCAAAGGGAATTCAGGCAATTGTGTGCTAAGCCAGGGGAGTCCCTCCTTCCACGTTCACTCACTGCCTGTCGCATCAGTTATACCCAGGGATCTTCCTCCAGCAGGATCTTCCTCCTCCTCCCTCTGCTACTAACCCAGGGTAGAGGTTAATCCTTTCCTGGGGAACTCAGAGCCTAGATGAACAGCAAAATGCTGGACCAAGAGAGGGAAACACTGCAAGGTGGAATGATACCCCTTCAGCTCAACCCTCTTCCACTGTTCAGGCAAAAAGCCTACAAAGGAAGACACAGAAGGCAGGAACCTTTACAAAGAACAACTGAATAAACTAAATTCAGAGAAATCATAGAATCATAGAATACAATCATTAAATGGTTTGTGTTGGAAGGGACCTTAAAGCTCATCCAGTTCCAACTCCCTGCCATGGGCCAGGATGCCTCACACTAGACCACTTTGCCTGAGGCTTTGTCCAACCTGGCCTTGAACACTGCCAGGGATGGAGCATTTACCACTTCTTTGGGCAACCTGTTCCAAATCAAGCGAGAACTGTTCATAACCACACAGTGATCCACCCTAAAAAGGATGGATGTTGTACCTAACAAACTGTGGGAGCAGTTTAACCTATGCAGAGCTGCTGTGGGTTTCGTACAATCCACAATGAATTCTGGACGAGGTCATATCCAAGAAAGCTGAGAGTCAGATTATACAATACAGACTTTGGTACTGCTTGTAAACGAAGGAAAAACTCTCTCTCCTCCTCCTTTTATTATTCTTTAAAATTGACTTAACATTGAGACACTTTACACAAGGCTTACACCGACTAATTAGGAGTATTTCTATAATACTTCCAAAGCCCTTTTATGAGGATATTATTTAGGAGGAAAGTGTTCTGTTCACTTCACTTTTGTTAACTTAGAACGTTCCTCTAGAATGCTCTAGAGGAAACAGGGATAGTTAGCATAATATGTGGGAGCTCAGAGACCAAATGAGTTTAAGAGGAGATGAGAAAAGCAAAGCATAACCAGGAGGATGGAAATCCATGCTGAAGAAGATAACACTGTTTGCAAAAAGCCTTGGGAATGTTCAGTAATAACCACAACTTCAACTCAGCAATTAGAACAGAGGGTGTATAAAAATAAAGCTGTTCTTAAACTCACAATGTTCCCTTCAACAGCTTCCTTAGGGAGCAGAGATGTAATTGTGTATAAAGAGCTGAAATTACTCTTGTTTGCAAGTTGTGTCATTGCTTTTCATTTCCCCTGTGTGGCGGCTGGAGGAAAATCTCTGCAACAATTCATTGACAAATAAAACATCCCAAAACCTGGTAATGTTTTTTCCACCATAGGTGGATAGCGTAAGGAAAGGTAATGTTTTGGTTTGCATCTATAAGCATGATGAAGCTCACAATAAAATGCATGTACCAGAATGCCACTCATACATGATTTAGGAGCAAAAATAACTTGTATAAGGATTCTAGATTCAATTAAAGCCTTAGACAAACAAGTACCAACACATTATCTATCCTGAAAGAACAATCTTCCTTTAGTAGCAGTGATGTTTATACTACTATAAGCCCGTGCCACCTCACAACATGAAAGATACACATGCTAAGGAAGGATTACACACTACATCTGCCCCAGGGTGATCCCTCAGTGCTCAGTTACACTTATTTTATGCCTTCCAGACTCTATTACAGCCTTAAAACTCCTCATCAACAGCTGATAAACCCACACCTAAGCTGATTTTAGCACCAGACATAAACTTCATGGCTATAGCCTGCCTTTATAGCTGTAAAGCTCCAGTGTGAGGTTTTCACCTGCAGATGCTGCTATGGCCATTTGGAAGATGCTCCTGAATTATAAAGTCCATTTGGTTTTGAAAGTAGCTTCTGTGATTCACCTTCACTGTGGCTCTTCAGACCAAAGGCTTTCCATGCCACCAGAGACTTCAGAGGATAAACCAGGCTCTGCCACCCTCGTATTCATTATATTCCATTTAGCTCATCTCTATCTTAAGCACCGCAAGCTTTCAAACACAAGGTCTCCTTCCATCATCCCTTTTCCCATCTTCTTCCGGCTGCCCAACTCTGCTAAACCAGGGCTTCAATTCATCTGCTTCTTCAGAGGCAGAAGATGCTGAACCCTGAGAAATCCCATCCCAGGCAACACACTATTTGAATATGATTTTGAATATATCCTAAAAACAGACCCAGAAAGAGAAAAGCACAGGAGGAAACAATGGACTGAGCTTATTCCCAAAGAGTGATTACTTTGACGAGCGACTATGTCAGCACTGGAAGCAAGACACAAGGGTAAAGAAGCCACCAGGGCTTTCTGGTTTAAGGACTTCAATTAAATCCAGGGCTCACTAATGAAGAAGTTGTTTCCAACATGCATGCTCTTGTATTTCATTGGTTTGATAAGATAGAACCTGCATTTTCTTATTCCTTATTTATTTTCACATTGTGTTTTGAGGGTATAGCGCAGGAACTCGGACCATGGGTCAGGTGAGATCCTGGGAAGATAACAGTGCCCTGGCAGGAACCTGGTGCCCAAAGCAAGATGTTAACCTTTAACAGGGTCTGATGATAGCTAAAGAGGACGGAAGCACCTTTTAGTTGCCATCAGAACTGGTTAAAGGTTAACTGTAACTGTTCTTGACAGAGCAGACCTGCCACTGACAAATATCGCATGACAGGCTTTTTTCTTCACTTTAAGAAGGCTTCCATGGTCTGTCATTAATTAAGTCTAATGTTAGAGAAGTCTATGGCAGCCTTGACTCAATTATGACACAAAAAGATGGGCAAAAACTCTTGAATAAACAATGCAAGCAGACGCCAAGGAAACAATTGGGGAAATTGCCTTTACAAATCAGCAAGAGGAACATGGAGCTGTTGGAGTGAGGCCAGAGGAGGTCACGGAGATGCTGCGAGGGCTGGAGCAGCTCTGCTCTGGAGCCAGGCTGAGAGAGCTGGGCTGGGTCAGCCTGGAGAAGAGAAGGCTCCTGAAGGGGAGACCTTAGAGCAGCTCCAGTGCCTAAAGGGGCTGCAGGAAACCTGGAGAGGGGCTTGGGACAAGGGCCTGTAGGGACAGGCCAAGGGGAATGGCTTTAACCTGCCAGAGGGGAGACTGAGATGAGCTCTTAGGCAGAAGCTCTTCCCTGTGAGGGTGCTGAGGCGCTGGCCCAGGGTGCCCAGAGAAGCTGTGGCTGCCCCATCCCTGGCAGTGTTCAAGGCCAGGTTGGACACAGGGGCTTGGAGCAAGCTGCTCTAGTGGAAGGTGTCCCTGCCCGTGGCAGGGGTTGGAACTGGATGAGCTTTAAGGTCCTTTCCAACCCAAACCATTCCATGATTCTATATAGTTCTAGCACAAATATTCTTTTCTCAGTGTGGAGAAATTTAGGGGTTTATATGGGCATTTCATTAGGTGCCTATCTAGCTTCATTCCACCACTTCCAACTCCTATTATGTTACTGGGCACCACTGTTGCTTAACTCTCACTTTGAGCTAATTACTAATAAATTAACAAAAAGCTCCTTGCAGTGGACTGGAACCTTTTGAACCAGCTGGGGAAAAGCAAATTATACTTCATAGGACGCATGATGGGCTCACAGGTAGGTAAGTGCCTCCTCCAGGTTCAGCAGGGCACTGACTGATGCAATAAATAACAGCAGTCATAAAATTTCATGATTAACACTTTGCACTTATGCTTGCCATGAACCAAAAAATTTGCACCTCTTTATTCTACACATTATAATGTCTGAGGACATTCACTGCCTGTCACAGGTAAGGGGGAATGTCTGATTTGTACACACAGAGAGTCACACATGACTTCAGAGAGATGCAAGGCACAGGCTGTGTTTTGTGCAAGGACATGCACGGCTGGAGGCATCAGCACTGGGTTCCAGAGCCAGGATTCTCCCAGCAGTTCTGCACCCACCTGAGCATCATTCTGTGCTTCCAAAATCGTGCCCCATCATTATTCCTGTCAAAACATCCTTTCTGCAGAATCCTTGAAGCTTTTGTCCATCCTCTGAGTCCATATTAATAATGATAAGAATCACAGAATCAACAAGGTTGGAAAAGCCCTTTAAGCTCATCCAGTCCAACCGTTCCCCAGCACTGCCAAGGCCACCGCTAAACTATGGCACTAAAGGACTCCACCACAACCCTGGGCAGCCTGTTCCAATGCCTGAGCACCCTCTGGGGCAGGAATTGTTCCTCAGCTCCATCTAAACCTGCCCTGGTGCAGCTTGAGGCCGGTTCCTCTTGTCCCATCCCTTGTTCCTTGGGAGCAGAGCCCAGCCCCTCCTGGCTCCATCCTCCTCTCAGGCACTTGTAGGGAGCCATCAGGTCCCCCCTGAGCCTTCTCTTCTCCAGACTGAACCCCCCAGGTCCCTCAGCCCTTCCCCATCACACTGTGCTCCAGGCCCTGCACCAGCTCCATTGCCCTTCTCTGGCCCTGCTCCAGCACCTCGATGTCTCTCTTGCAGTGAGGGGCCCAGAGCTGAACACAGGATTTGAGGTGCAGCCTCACCAGTGCCCAGCACAGGGGAACAATGACGGGAAAGCCGGACTAGAAGCCCAAAAGCTTTACTTTGTACCTTTAGAGCAAAATGTTAGTTACCCTAAACCAAATCCATACGCATAAAATCTGTAGTTCGTACGTGTATCTGGGCTGCTTGTTCACGTCCAAACTAGTACAAGTTTTGGGCAAGTGAGCAAGGCACAGATGCTGGTAAAAATGACAATGGAAAGGGAAGAAATAGAGGCTAGAAAAAAAGCAAAACCCAGCTTAATGATGGGTTTATGAAGATTTATCCCAGGGATAAACCAGGCAGTGCTCTTGACACATGATTCTCTGCACTAACCACAGTTCAAACTCCCTCCCTCTTTAATGATTTCCCACCTTCCCAATCTTCACAGCCTTAAGTACCAATTCTTACCCACTTTGCCTCATTACCGCAGAAGACCTGAGCTGTGAATATGAGCAATGCTTCAGCCTAAAACCAGGTTTCTGCTCCAGTCCTGATAAAAGATAGGGAATAGAAAGAGGGAATACATGCATGGAGCCATGTAATTCAATAGCATGAGGATAAAACCCAGCAGAGAAAACAGTTCTGAGCCCTTGATTAAGGCCTGCATTAAACTATCAGGCCCCACCAAAAGCCCCATTGATGAGTAGCTATTTGGCCACACACAGAGCTGTGATTTCCATCCACTTTAATAATCAGGGAGTTCAGCTTTAGTGTTAATGTGACATTGATGAACAGGCCTGATGCTAATGTAACACTGATGAACAGGAATGACAGCTCAAGCTTGATTAAAATTAGCCACAGCTCTTAAGCACACGACAAATCAGAAGGGCTTGACATGGAACTCACAGGTCAGATACAGGCGAAGCAAAAAGGAAGAGAAGGATGAGGCAACGGACAACATGGGTGAAAACAGAATAGAGGTGCTAAGGACAGACAGCAAAGGGTGTTCTCTGATTAAATCCAGGTCCTTCAAGGATGCTCATCAGCTCAAGCCTTCCTCCCACTGCTCAATTCACCTGGTTTTGATTTGTTCACATGCTCTTACAAAAACTAAACCATGCCACATATTCTCTCTTTAAATTTGATTTCCAAAGGCACAAGGGAATTCTACATTCCCCCCAGATTGGTCCAACCTGCCAGATGTTGCTTCTCCATCTGCTCTCTGCCTGTTCTTATGCCCACACTCAGCAGATATGGCATGCCACCTAGATGGCATCATGAAGTGATCTATCAACTTCTACCTGTTTGAAGGTATCCCACCTAAAAACCACATCTCCATTTGTGCAAATCCCTAAATTAACATCAGGCTTTAAGGATAGACCTTAGAGCTCCCCCAGTTCCAACCCCCTGCCACGGGCAGGGACACCTTCCACTAGAGCAGCTTGCTCCAAGCCCCTGTGTCCAACCTGGCCTTGAACACTGCCAGGGATGGGGCAGCCACAGCTTCTCTGGGCACCCTGGGCCAGCGCCTCAGCACCCTCACAGGGAAGAGCTTCTGCCCAAGAGCTCATCTCAGTCTCCCCTCTGGCAGGTTAAAGCCATTCCCCTTGGCCTGTCCCTACAGGCCCTTGTCCCAAGCCCCTCTCCAGGTTTCCTGCAGCCCCTTTAGGCACTGGAGCTGCTCTAAGGTCTCCCCTTCAGGAGCCTTCTCTTCTCCAGGCTGACCCAGCCCAGCTCTCTCAGCCTGGCTCCAGAGCAGAGCTGCTCCAACCCTCGCAGCATCTCCGTGGCCTCCTCTGCACTCGTTCCAACAGCTCCACATGGAGTAGCTTAATGAAATATAACAAGGGAAAGTGTAGAGTCCTGCATCTGGGCAGGAACAACCCCAGGTTCCAATATAGGTTGGGGAACGACCTGTTAGAGAGCAGTGTAGGGGAGAGGGACCTGGGGGTCCTAGTGGACAGCAGGATGACCATGAGCCAACACTGTGCCCTTGTGGCCAAGAAGGCCAATGGCATCCTGGGGTGTATTAGAAGGGGGGTGGTCAGTAGGTCGAGAGAGGTTCTCCTTCCCCTCTACTCTGCCCTGGTGAGACCGCATCTGGAATATTGTGCCCAGTTCTGGGCCCCTCAGTTCAAGAAGGACAGGGACCTGCTGGAGAGAGTCCAGCGCAGGGCGACAAAGATGATTAAGGGAGTGGAGCATCTCCCTTATGAGGGAAGGCTGAGGGAGCTGGGTCTCTATAGTTTGGAGAAGAGGAGACTGAGGAGTGACCTCATCAATGTTTACCAATATGTAAAGGGTGAGTGTCAGGATGATGGAGCCAGGCTTTTCTCAGTGATGTCCAGTCACAGGACAAGGGGTAATGGGTGTAAACTGGAGCATAAGAGGCTCCATGTGAACATCAGGAAAAACTTCTTTACTGTGAGAGTGACAGAGCACTGGAACAGGTTGCCCAGGGGGGTTGTGGAGTCTCCTACGCTGGAGATATTCAAGGCCTGGCTGGACAAGTTCCTGTGTGATGTACTCTAGGTTACCCTGCTCTTGCAGGGGGGTTGGACTAGATGATCTTTTGAGGTCCCTTCCAACCCTCGGGATTCTGTGATTCTGTGATTCTTACGCAGGATTCTTACGAACGTAAATAAGCCAACCCCACCCCTTCAAAATCACACTTCTAATAGTAAATCCTATTTCTAAAGGGAAACACATAGTGGTTCCCAAAATCCGCCTGAAGGATGTTCACAAGAATGGTAAAGAAAAATTTAAGGAATAATACCAAAAATACAACTGCTCAGGCCTGGGTTCTCTTCACTGAAACATTTCCATAAGGTTTTCTCATGGTTTAAGCCCAGCAGGTAACTCAGAACCACGCAGCCACTCACTCACTCTCCTCCTTCTTCCTTCCGCACTCCCGGAGGGATGGGGAAGAGAATGGAAAGAATGTAACCCCCATGGGTTGAGATAAGAGCAGTCCAGTAACTAAGGTATAACACAAACCACTACTGCTGCCACCAATAATAATAATGATAAGGGAAATAACAAGGGAAGAGAATACAACCGCTCACCACCTGCCGACCGATACCCAGCCTGACCCGAGCAGTGATCTAACCCTTCTGAGTAACTGCCCCCAGTTTACATAGTGGGCATGATGTGCTGTGGTATGGAATACCTCTTTGGCTAGTTTGGGTCAGGTGTCCTGTCTCTGCTTCCTCCTGGCTTCCCGTGCCCCTCCTCACTGGCAGAGCATGAGACTGAAAGTCCTTCATTGGAGTAAACATTACTGAGCAACAACTAAAAACATCATTGCCCTCAGGCTGAAGTCACAAACACAGCACTGCACCAGCTCCTAAGGAGAAAAACACCTGCTAGAGCTGAACCCAAGACAGGTTTAAATTTAGTCTGGCCACATGAGTGCACATCGTTTTTCATGATCTAGTTGAAGATGTCCCTGCTCGTAGCAGGGGGCTGGAGCAGATGAGCTTTGAAGGTCCCTTCCAGCTCTAACTGCTCTATGATTCTATGTACTCTCACCTTAAAGTTCACCTTCACAAACACCACCCCTGTCCACAGTGAAGTTCTGAGAATGCTGCTGCTACTTACTCACAGGATAACAGCCTTGTTAAAAACCCACTGCTCACATCAGAACACGCAGCACTTACACAGCAGTCAAAGCAATCTCCCAGCTTTCATTTCCAGCTGCGCATTAGCTGAAATGGCCCCAACCTTCTGTAGTTACATTACTTGTTCCTTTTATAAACAAAATATTCCTTCATTCATGCTATAATTTCCTAGATTATCCATTATTAAAATTCCCCTCTCAAAAATGAATTTACATCTGAATTATCTCATTACTTCTGAACAAGCCAATTATTGCCTCTAGTGAACAAAATAATTAGACTTGTGCTCACTGCGTTTGAGCTCTTCTTTGGCAGTCCCAGTGTAATCACAGCCCCAGAACACTCAAGTATCTTGTGCAGAAGATACCAACATATAGAACAAGTGCAGCTTTTTCCCTCTGAATAGTGTTAACCAAATAAATAGGCTATTTTTTTGTATATCCTCACTTGTTGAGTGCAAACCTGAAGTCTGAATTTAAACTCTACTCAGCACTCGGGACTCTGAGGAACAGAGCTCATCATCTAATTCCTTTCTCCACCACCAGAGTCTGAAGCCTTCTCTTTCCTTTGATACTGTTATTGTGTTAGCACAATATCATCAAACACTGCCTGAAGATGGAAATGATTCATTTGCAGACTAGATTTTAAATTATTTATGGTACAGAACACAGAACGCGAAACATTTAGAAATTTCCTCTAATATCCTGCTACCTTCTTTCTCTGTGACTGACTGCCATTGTCAGCATGCCTCGAAGTAGCTATTTTCACTGTGGAATTAACACAACTGCTTCGGCATAGGATTGCTATTTCCAGGCTTTGCAGCACAATGAAATACAACTGTAGCTCTCCCTTCCTAAAATCACATTCAGAATTAGATCTTAAGCTCAAGAGAGCTTGTTAAATGAAGCTACTGAATGTAGCACCTGCCTGTGTGCTGGAGAAGCTCTCAGCTCCAGGATGCAACTGCTGGGCTCACTCTGAAAGGTGGTCAGAGATATACGGGGTATGGAGCTACCTGCAGTTATCCTGAAGTACTTACGCTTCGAGACACCTTAGAGCAGCTCCAGTGCCTAAAGGGGTTGACAAGGAATCTGGAGAGGGGCTTTGGACAAGGGCCTGTAGGGACAGGACAAGGGGAATGGCTTTAACCTGCCAGAGGGGAGACTGAGATGAGCTCTTAGGCAGAAGCTCTTCCCTGTGAGGGTGCTGAGGTGCTGGCACAGGGTGCCCAGAGAAGCTGTGGCTGCCCCATCCCTGGCAGTGTTCAAGGCCAGGTTGGACACAGGGGCTTGGAGCAAGCTGCTCTAGTGGAAGGTGTCCCTGCCTGTGGCAGGGGTTGGAGCTGGAAGAGCTTTAAGGTCTCTCCCAACCCAAACCATTCCGTGATTCTATGATCCCATGCCAAAGCCCAGTGAAAAGCCAGCATCAGCTGGAAAACAAATCAATTCTCAAGTCCAAATCCAATGCTTCACCTGAGCAGCCAATTTTCCCTCTCTGACAAAAGCTTTCTGTTCCCTTTCAGATCCTTGGCCATGTAGATATAAAACATTGCTTCTAACAAAGATCATTATGTGTATTTTGACGTGTTTACAATTCTTTGTGCTTTCAGGACTGCTGCATTCCCTGGGTCTTTAAAACCTGGAGAACACCATGGTAACCTGAACACAAAACAACACTTCAACATGGCTGTCACCTACCTATTGCCATTATTACTTTTACTATTATTAGCTTTGAAACCCTCTCAATAAGCCCCTGAATTTTGCTGTTGAAAATCAGCTGACACCTCAACTATGAAATATGATTGCTCTATAACTCTCATTACTTTCTTACTTTCCTTCCCCTACACATGTCAGCTCTAGCATGCTTTTATCAGCTAATCCATCACAAACCTGCAGGGTCAGAGGCTAATGCTTTATAATATGTGAAAACAGGGTTTCCCAGCTACTTTCAGGGGATATAAATCACCCATCCCAACCTCTAGTGTTCTTGCAATAGCTGTTCCTAAAAGCAGGCTGGAATGTATATGGGGGAGCAGAGTCAAAATGGCAATTACTGATACAGGTATTTATGGTCTCAGTTTATGTGACAAGCGTGGGACAGCAATGAATCTGGTTTACAATCTATGGCACACACAACACAGCTGTTTCTTTACACTGGATATTGGCAATGGAAAATAAAGCAGGGTTTCCCAGCAAGGTCTCTTCTGTACTCATTGATATAAGTGTGTAGACTTCCAAACACACCTTTTGACAAGCTTCAAGCTATGTAAGCAGTATGTGTTTTAATTCCAATTGACTCCAACACTGGACTCCACAAGTCCTTTTTGCCAAAGGAGCCAAAGTGGAACTAAATAACCTCTTTATACTTGTCACAGCACTTGACATGAGGATAAAACAGAAGCAGGTACCGAAACAGCAAAGCAGGTGGAGAAAAACATCATGAAGTTCAGCATCTAAGAGTACTTATACCCTGCAGCCCACGTCAGCATTATGTAGAGATGAGCAAGGTAAGTCAAAAAGCAAGTGTTCAAAGGTGGATGGAACAAGACTTTACCAACGGACAGGTCAGTACACTTGAATTTACTGACAGATAAAACATAGCACACCTGGTGCGTTTTCTTTGTTTTTGAAGTGTAGGGGAGTACTTCGAGGTAATAAAGAACTGGAAATCAAAATGAGAGGTATGCAGTTATTTTCTACATCTGCAAAATCCTTCTGGTTTAAAACCAATGCCTACACTGCTGCAATAACTGTGCACTGACTGACGTGTTCATGGAAGTGTTCAAGGCCAGGCTGGACACAGGGGCTTGGAACAAGCTGCTCTAGTGGAAGGTGTCCCTGCCCATGGCAGGGGGTTGAAACTGGATGAGCTTTAAGGTCCCTTTCAACTCAAACCAGTTTGGGATTCATTCTATGATTCATTTAGAAACCCCACTTTCAACTGACCATCAGTGGCATATGAGCTCCAAGCAGAGAATTTCCACAAGCTGCAAAAAACCTCTGGAACCAGTTACAAGGAGTTTGTGCTAAGCTCTGTATTACCAGCACTTGATGACTGCCAGTGCCTTAATTTAAGGAGTATTAGCACTGCTAGAATGGTCCCATTAACTATGTTCACCCATTTTCTCCACCTGTATAACAGGGATAACACCATCTTCCAAATCTTCGTGACGCACTTTGCTGAAAATCATAGAATCACAGAATGAATCCCAGACTGGTTTGGGTTGGAAGGGACCTTAAAGCTCATCCAGTTCCAACCCCCTGCCATGGGCAGGGACACCTTCCACTAGAGCAGCTTGCTCCAAGCCCCTGTGTCCAACCTGGCCTTGAACACTGCCAGGGATGGGGCAGCCACAGCTTCTTTAGGCAGCATCTATCCTAATTCATAAGATAGACAACTGAGTATCAAAGGCCACAAGAGGAACCAACTTCCACCCTTAGCTCCCCCATCAGTGACCCTGAAGGAGTAAGATGAGAGATGGTAGTCACAGTTTCATTAATGCTTTGCAAAGCCAGCTGTCAGTGAATACACTGCTTTAACCTCCAGGATTTCTGAAGCAAAAAGATGTGTTTTTATCTCTTGTATATAAGTTAACAAGCAGAGAAAATCAGGTACCTCACATCTGCTTCTGGGGCCTCTTGGAGACTTCAGTAATACCCTGCATTAGACAGAGCAGGAATTTCTCCTGCCACTAAGCATTAACAGCACAGTTGACAACATATTGGAGTGTAATAAAAACAAGGCAACCCTCATTTATCAGCTGGATGAGAAGCTGTCGAGGCAATCAGCTGAGTCAGATGACCCATCACCAAAGCCTGAGAAAGGGAAGATGAAGAGGTTTGGGGTTTTTGCCTTTCAGTTAGAAATGATTCACTGCTCAAGAGATGATAAGTGAATTGGAAGGAAAGCTTTGCCTCTCCTTCCTCCCCCCTTTCCCCAGCAGTATCTATGTGGAGTGTTCAACAGGACTTTGTGGTCTTACTTCACCAAGTGAAGTTGGATCTTCTCTCATTGACTTCTGCAGTGGCCCCGCTCTCCTCTATATGATCCAAGCTATACCTCACACATGACATATTATGTTTCTCAATGTATTTGTTTTAATTAATGGGCTATTTCAAAGGGAAGTTGAAAAGCAAAATCTCCTGTTTCTTTCTGGAAGGATGATCCAGTAACACTGACAGTACATGTATTATGAGACGGCTGCCTCCTTAGAAAGCCAGACAAAGCAAACGTGTTCATAAATGTCCACAATGTCAGATGCAGGCATCAAAACAGACAAGGTCCAAGCAAACACATCCAGCTATTGCTTCTCAGGAGCCAGGACCATTTGCTAGTGTTGTCAAAGAACAGATTCGTGTATTTTTCCCCCTCTAATACCCTGAAATCCCCTTGCAGAGCTGAGACATGGAGGTGTCTTGGTCACACCAGGGAAATAATATTCCACAGCTGATTTGCTCTGTGAAAACGTTAATCCAACAGCAGCAGAAGCTGTGCTCAAAAAGCAAAGGACTCCTCTGCTGTAGCTCAGCACCCATCGTTTCGCAGGCAGGTTCTGTTAGGAAGCAAAGCCCAAATGGATGTTAATTTAGGTGTGGAGAAAAAGCAAAGATCATGGTCAAGCAGTGAATCAAAGTGTCACCTCTGAGGGACCTGCTGGGAGTAGAAACCAGCACGGGGCAAACACAGGCAGCTTCCTCCCCACCACCTGCATGGATTAGGTTATTCTGAATGCTTCAGTTAAGGCACTCCTGACAGCTGTGTTCAGAGCACAGCGCTACCTGAAACAGTTACAAAGGCTGGAGCCTGCATCCTGCTATCTAAACCATCCCTCTGCCACCCAAACCATCCCTGCTCCATGTTTTTGTCTGGCATTGAGTGTATTTATTCGGTACATATATTCTCCTGAATAATCCCTAACAGCAATATCCAATCTATTGAATTCAAAACTACCTTGCTGGAAATAAATCTGGTTCTGCCTGTGTTTGAAGTCACCTTTTGGAGAAGAGCAGAACAGGCCCCAGAAGATGTGAAAGGCTTCACAAGCAAATAGTTCTGCAGACAGCCTGATCCCACCCCAGCCCCAATCCCTACCACCTCTTCTCCTCCCTTCCCCTAAAATACCTCTTTCCTTTCTGCCTTCACTTCCCTCCTGTGAGTCCTGACAAAAGCAGATGCCTATGTATATATTTCATATAAACCTTGTTGATTAAGTAAAAGAGCCAGAACATCACCATCCACGTTTAGCTGATAACTACGGCAAGCAAAGCTGATGCACCCCAGCCACCTAAACCTATCAGTACCCCCCCAAGCCAATGATTTTGGGTCCCTCAAAAACTTCAGTGGAGATGGAGAGACCTCCATACCATGAAAGTGCTGGAAGTTTCATGAAAGACTGGAAGGGGGAGGTGAAAGACCTCAGATCAACATCCCAGCTGAAGGATGAACTCGTGATTCACATCCTCCTCCTTACCAAGAGGCAAGGCAGGGTATTGCTGTTTGCCACTGCTAAAGATGGAATTACTCTGCTCTACGATGGTCTTCCCATGATCATAATGAGCAGCAGCTTCATCAAAGCATCACATCTCTTTCAGTTAACTCGAAACCTCTTGGTTATATCATAGAACCATAGAATAGTTAGGGTTGGAAAGGACCTTAAGATCATCCAGTTCCAACCCCCCTGCCATGGGCAGGGACACCTCACACTAAACCATGGCACCCAAGGCCTCATCCAACCTGGCCTTGAACACAACCAGGGATGGAGCATTCACAACCTCCCTGGGCAACCCATTCCAGTGCTTCACCACCCTCTCAGTAAAGAATTTCTTCCTTAGATCCAATCTAAACTTCCCCTGTTTCAGTTTGAACCCGTTACCCCTTGTCCTGTCACTACAGTCCATGATGAAGAGTCCATCCCCAGCATCCTTGTAGCCCCCTTCAGATACTGGAAGGCTGCTCTGAGGTCTCCACGCAGCTTCTCTTCTCCAGGCTGAACAGCCCCAACTTTCTCACCCTGTCTTCATACGGGAGGTGCTCCAGCCCCTGATCATCCTCGTGGCCTCCTCTGGCCTTGTTCCAACAGTTCCATGTCCTTTTTATGTTGAGGACACCAGAACTGCACACAATGCTCCAAGTGAGGTCTCACGAGAGCAGAGTAGAGGGGCAGAATCACCTCCTTCGACCTGCTGGTCACGCTCCTCTTGATGCAGCCCAGGATACGGTTGCTTTCTGGGCTGCGAGCGCACACTGAAGCCGCCTCATGTTCATTTTCTCATTGACCAACACCCCCAAGTCCTTCTCTGCAGGCCTGCTCTGAATCTCTTCTCTGCCCAACCTGTAGCTGTGCCTGGGATTGCTCCCACCCAGGTGTAGGACCTTGCACTTGGCATGGTTAAACTTCATCAGGTTGGCATCAGCCCACCTCACAAGTGTGTCGAGGTCCCTCTGGATGGAACCCCTTCCCTCCACCGTTATCAACCGAACCACACAGCTTGGTGTCATCAGCAAACTTGCTGAGGGCGCACTCAATCCCACTGTCCATGTCACTCACAAAGATGTTGAACAAGACCGGTCCCAACACCGATTCCTGAGGGACACCACTCGTTACCGGTCTCCAGCCGGACATCGAGCCATTGACCACAACTCTTTGCGTGCGGCCATCCAGCCAGTTCTTTATCCACCGAGTGGTCCACCCGTCAAACTGATGTCTCTCCAATTTAGAGACAAGGATGTCATGTGGGACAGTGTCAAAGGCTTTGCACAAGTCCAGGTAGATGACGTCAACTGCTCTGCCCCTGTTCATCAGTTTCGTAGCCCCATCATAGAAGGCCACCAGATTGGTCAGGCAGGATTTCCCCTTAGTGAAGCCATGCTGGCTGCCACCAACCACCTCCTTGTTTTTCATGTGCCTTAGCATGCCTTCGAGGAGAATCTGCTCCAAGAGTTTGCCAGGCCTGTATACCCCTTAAGAAGATACCTCTCGAGTACCTTAGAAGAGTCATCCCATTTCCCTCTATAATCTCCAGTCTCACGTATGTGAATTGACGTGTATCTACATCAAGAAACTCAGTGGAAAATTATTCCACTCTTTATTTTTGCTTTACCACTCCATGAATTCCCTCAGTGAAAACCAGAGGCTGTACCTGTATTTCATGAAAGATCAGGCACCACATAGGAAAGTCATTTTCCCCTCATTTCTACAGCCCAAGGTCTCAGCCAAACCTGAACACAAACACCACAGCGTAAGAGGTGGGTTGTGACATTTCTGATACACTGAGCGACAAGGTAAGTGTTTTACAGTACAGCTCAGTGAAGCGACTTTGAAAGTCAGGCTGCGCTTAAAAAGAGACAATCCACATCTCCATCCTCAGGACTCAGTTGCTTTCTCCAAGGGATGATTTCCAAAGCCTTGGAAAAGTTCTCACCCAGGGACTGGCTGATGAAAAAAGGGGAAAATAAAACCAATGACAGAAAACATCTCTGTGCCAGAGTAACCATTCAAGGAAAGTTGTTCTTTGTCCTAAAGCCCAATATCCTTTGAAGACATTTTCCTTTGCTCCCAATACGCTCTCTGTTGTGTTGCTTTGTGTCTGTCCATCCATGCTGCTGATCAGCCTCAAGAGACCACCTCTCCTGGCTGCACTCCCAAAGACAGCAATGGTACAAGTCACCCAGCCGAGGAGCTAACCAGGGCTAAGAGGTGATAACAGGAGCACATGGCTCCAGCACTGCTTCCTGTTGGCATCAGGTGAACTGAAGACATAGGTGACTGCAATAAACATCAGAAAGCCTGCATCCCATTCCCTTACCCCAAACCCACAACCCATATTCCATATAACAGCCTTTGTCAAGAAGAAATTCCTCCATCTGACATCAAAGTAAGGGGAGAAACACAATCCTACGTCAGTTAACAGAAATGGTACTATTTGGTATGTTTAATCCTTGATTCCCAGCAGCTTCCCTGGTTATTTAAATAGGAATTTATACTCTTTTCAAGGAAATGTTTTTTGCAGACAGCCATAAGAAAAGGTGCATTCTGATGACGCTGTAATGGTGTTTTATTCCCATCTGCTTATTTAACTTGCAGTAAAAAGAAACAATTCCCAGAACTGATGCTTTCTGCTTGCATTCAGTGCTAGTTACATTTTCATTGGTTTACACTGCAATTTGAGTGTACAGAAATTATCATAGAATCATAGAACAGTTTGGGTTGGAAGGGACCTTAAAGCTCCTCCAGCTCCAACCCCTGCCACGGGCAGGGACACCTTCCACTAGAGCAGGTTGCTCCAAGCCCCTGTGTCCAACCTGGCCTTGAACACTGCCAGGGATGGGGCAGCCACAGCTTCTCTGGGCACCCTGGGCCAGCGCCTCAGCACCCTCACAGGGAAGAGCTTCTGCCTAAGAGCTCATCTCAGTCTCCCCTCTGGCAGGTTAAAGCCATTCCCCTTGGCCTGTCCCTACAGGCCCTTGTCCAAAGCCCCTCTCCAGGTTTCCTGCAGCCCCTTTAGGCACTGGAGCTGCTCTAAGTTCTCCCCTTAAGGAGCCTTCTCTTCTCCAGGCTGAACCAGCCCAGCTCTCTCAGCCTGGCTCCATATGAAAGGCTTTATGTTCATCATAGCTTCTCTATATTCATTATAGTTTCACTTGGGTCCTATCCAGCTGTGGCCCAAGTTTCCTTAGAAGTTATCAGTCACTCTTGAACCAGTCTTCAATCAGTAACCCAAAACCAACAGATCTACATCCACTTATAGTATTTTTTTTGACACCAATAATAAATAACTGCATAGAAAATGAACAGCACTAATAAATTACTGAGTGAAATGTCTGTATCAGTACTCAGAGAATGAAGAAATTACAAGCAGCATCTGCAAGCACTATTTCTTTACATTACTGATAGCTGCAACCGCAGAGATGCTGCTCTTTGGAACATCCAGAAATGCATCTTGCTCATGACACAAGTGAGGAAATGAAGTAAATCAGAGTCTAGCGATGGGTGGTAATTTAAAAACAGTTGAAATGAATAGACAACTTAAAAGGAGGTTATCATTAATGTCCAGACAATATGGCTGCTTTCTGACACGCTGTGTCCCCATGTTATATGACCGATGGCATTTGAAATGCAAAAACTAGTTTTAACATCAAGTTCTACACTGAGCAATGTTTATGCAAAACTTGGCAAAGCTTTAACAGTCCTATTCCTTGGTAAACTCTGACTTCTACTGATGCTACCTACAAACACATTTGTACCATCACTGGTTTTGTCACTTAACCATGCTAAACTGGTTCAACTCGGAGAAAATGAGACTATTTCTATTCCCTCTGAACATCAACACAACCCCCATTAACTCCCAATCTGTTTTACCTGGGCAAATGTATCAAAAGCCATGGTGCTATGAAGGTATCACTGACAGCCTAAGCAGAAAGCAAAGGGCTTCCAGGGGTCTGGGTAACAGGATTCCTCCTGCTTGCTTCCCAGCAGCATCAAGCTGACAAATGTTAACAAGTTCTGCTTATACGAAGTCATCCTAGAAGTCATAGCATAGCTTCGGTCTCTAGGGCAGAGCCTAAAGCTGAACAGAAGATGCCAGCAACCAATTGAAGGTTCAAGCAGGATCGACACAGCATCATTCTCTTGCTCACAGGGCGCAGAAGACTGGATGTTAACCAGCTGGTATTTACTGAGGAAGGGGTATAGAGAGGGCTAATACCTATGAGGCTACAAAGAACCCTCTTAGCTGACTTTATATTCTGTTCCTCCAAAATATTGCTTATCAGGAGAACAAAAGAAAGGAAACTAAAGTTTAATAACAAGTACAATCAGCAAGGCCATACTGGAAAACAGTTTAGAAGTCAAGCACAGCAATTTTCTCTAGGTAAATGAGATTAAATCCCTGCTGTGCTCTCCATGGGAACACCAGCAACTGGACACTGAGTGCACTATATATGGCTATTTTCCAATTAAAATAAAATCCATGTTTCTAAGAAGAAAGGGGAGAAAAGTGATGTTAAAACACTTCCAGCCTTTGGTTCTTCTGCATAAGCACGATCAGAAAGCGTTAAGTGGGTTAAACACATTAGATAAGTATAATAATCTGCACTCAGAGTGCAGAGTAATGGAGTCTTGCATCAAGGCTTGGAATTAACCAGCTTAATTTCATTGGTATTACATCCACCACATCCATCCCCTCGTTCTGCTTTGTAACTGCATCATTAACTTCCTATATAGACAATCCAACCTATCACTCCAACTTGCCACTTCTTCATCAAAATGTATTATAATTTGCTTATCCACTGCCATTTGCATCAATTTCCTATTAAAAGGGAGAGAAAGAGGTTTCAATCTTCTTTCCCCACATTTAATTCAATTGTATGCCATTACTTAGTTTTAATGACTCTTCTCGGTGCATAAGACATGGTTTATGCTTGGTTGAGACTAATTCAGAAGCTCGAACACCTAGTAAGCGAAATACACCTGAAAAAAGAAAAGCCAAAGTGTTTTGTGTATTGTGAATAGGGTATCTGCGGTTGTACCCACAGGAGACAACTGATTTCCTACAATCCAAGAAGTAAACAGACAGGTTCATCATCCAACACGTAAAACCAACAGCTCTTTGCTCAGAACATTCCCGATGCAACCTACCAGAAGAGTGAAAAAGATTAAATCAGCTGGGACTAATGTGGATTTCATTTATTCACGTGGGTAAGGAGGGAAATTCATACATGCATTCCTTCTGTGACTTAGCCCTGGCAGTGTTCAAGGCCAGGTCATGGGCAACATGGTCTAGTGTGATGTGTTCCTCTCCATGGAAGAAAGTTGGAACTGGATGATCTTAAGGTTCTTTCCAACCCAAACCATTCCATGATTCTATGATTTCCTGGATCTATTTAAACTTAAGAGTCAACAGTCAGCATTAAAATAAACCCCAACGCAATGAATAGAGTTTTTTACCTAAAGCTGATTCTGTCTAGCCCTGAGAGATCAGCTTCATGTTACTAAACCAGCTGAGCAGGTCTTCTACTAGAGGAAATTCCATCAAGATCACACCCAGGACGTATATGTAAGATGTCACACAAATCTAAACAGGGGCTCCTCAATACTTCTTCACCTGGGGAGAAGCAAGACCAAGCTGGCACTCCAAAAGATTATCATTCAATAGTCAGACCAAGTCTACTGATGGCACTAATTGCCTTGGTATGATGCTCCCTAAGGCCATTACAAGCAGCCACAGACAATCAACAACTCTCTGTATTATCAGGTACTAACTACTATGTCTTGGATGTTCAGAATACTTAAAATCATTTTTAACATAGGCTCATAGAATCATGGAGTGGTTTGTGTTGGAAGGGACCTTAACGTTCACCCAGTTCCAACCCCTGCCACGGGCAGGGACACCTTCCACTAGAGCAGCTTGCTCCAAGCCCCTGTGTCCAACCTGGCCTTGAACACTGCCAGGGATGGGGCAGCCACAGCTTCTCTGGGCACCCTGTGCCAGCGCCTCATTATGCTGAGAAAACTGTGCCTTTAAAACTCTAACACCAACTTTTCTGTGCAGGGACTCTACTTTTCCAAAGGAGTGAAAGCAGTAGCAGAGGACAACACATCTCAGAGACCTGTCAATCCTCCGCCTACTTTTTGAAGCATCTTTTGAATGGGAACAGGGCATCTGCTCTTCTAGCTCCTACACAAGAGATGCTGTATTTTTTCCTGCCTTAGGCAGATGCACCTCTGCATTTCAGATCTCTATCCCTACTCAACAGGAGAAAATAAGAGTTATTCTCCCCTGGTTTTCTTTGCAGTTGCAGCACCTGAAATAGAATAAGCGCCTTTTGTCATACAAAAGTAAAGGCCAAGCTACAGTGGGTGACCCTTTGTTAAAATTCCTAAATTGGATCTTCTAGTTACAAAAATAAAGCCTTTAGCTACAGAAATGATTCTTACCTGCAGGATACCAAATGAAACTAAGGTGCACAGACGGCACAGCACCATTTACACACAGCCCAGAAGCTCAGGTTACCCCTGAACTCCACGTGCCAGTGCAAACACAAAGCTCCTTGGTGTGAAGCTGAACACAAATGTAGGAACCAGTTATTTCTGGATGAAAAACGCAGGCTCTGAAAAAGCATCAAGTAACTGATGATTATGAATAAGAAAGAATATAGAGCATTTAACTGGAGCACAAACCATGATAAGCCCTGAAGCAATGATATAAACCTTTATAAATGAAATGAGCTCCTAAAACAAGAAGAAGGAAAAAAAACCTATAAATATTTTCAGTCAAAATCACCTCTGGCTTTTATCTTTAATACACTGTTCTATATTCCAAACAGGCTCCAGAAGAATATACTGATAGTAAGGCACTATATAATCACAGACACAAGATAACAGTGGAGATAAGTGCTCGGTCTGGTGTGGTTAATGTAACAATGCCAAACTGATCGATAGAAATGAAAAGTTTTAGCCTGACATCTGTGTGTGTGAGAGCAATGCAACCAGGTACTGAGACACAGCACACTTCCTTATCACACCTCTGAATAAACATTTGCTTTCCTTTAGTTATCAAGTAGCTGACAAAATAAGGAAAGGCCTTTTGTTGAGGTATTTCCCACCCCCCCCCAGATACATGAAATACCCAACACAACACTGAACTCATCAATTAGGGATAACAGACGTGTATTAACACCGTCAGAATCATCAGATAGCTACACGGAAACCTATCTCGCAAGACATCATCTCCTCTCCATATACACATGCTCCAGCTATTACCACTAATTGACTCTTAAGTGCTTCTCTTCCAGGGAACTAATCAGAAAGCAAAAGGTTGCATGAAATACATTGGTATCCAGGTTCTGAGGTGAAGGCTGCAGTTAGAGACATTCAATGGTTGATTTAAGGCAAAAGAGGGGAATGATGAAGCTGCGAGGGCTGGAGCAGCTCTGCTCTGGAGCCAGGCTGAGAGAGCTGGGCTGGGTCAGCCTGGAGAAGAGAAGGCTCCTGAAGGGGAGACCTTAGAGCAGCTCCAGTGCCTAAAGAGGCTACAGGAAACCTGGAGAGGGGCTTTGGACAAGGGCCTGTAGGGACAGGCCAAGGGGAATGGCTTTAACCTGCCAGAGGGGAGACTGAGATGAGCTCTTAGGCAGAAGCTCTTCCCTGTGAGGGTGCTGAGGCGCTGGCCCAGGGTGCCCAGAGAAGCTGTGGCTGCCCCATCCCTGGCAGTGTTCAAGGCCAGGTTGGACACAGGGGCTTGGAGCAAGCTGCTCTAGTGGAAGGTGTCCCTGCCTGTGGCAGGGGTTGGAACTGGATGAGCTTTAAGGTCCCTTCAACCCAAACCACTCTGGGATTCTATTTTAACAGTGTCAATTTTACAAATGCTGGTTTTACCCAAACATATCCCTATTTTAGGATTCTGCAATGTCACTGAGAAACTGCTTGGTCCTCCCAGGCTGAAACAGGGAACACACAGAACAAACAGGGACATGTCCAGATGAAGGGGCGTTTGATTGCTTTTTTCCATAGTAATTATCCTTAAAATGTAATAACACCCTTCTGGCTATGAGCACCACAAAAACTATTTCACATCTGACTTCTGAACACTGAAAGACTCTAGATTTTGCCTGCTCCTGGTGCAAATATCCTCTAGGCAACTCCAGGTAAATTCTCCCATTTCCACAGTAGCTATAAAGGCATAAGCAATTATTTCCCATGGCTGGCAGCTGACCCCAAGCATCATGTTGTCACAGAAGCACACACTGGGCACATACCTCTTCCTTAACCCGGGGTCAGGCCAAATTGGCATCCTACCTTGCTGAAGGAAAAGCCATGAGTGCACTGTAAACCAATTATTACTGGAATTATAGCTTTCCCACATATATCAACATATTTCCCATTATGAAAGAAATACATAGAGTGGAGGGAAGAGGCCAATTGAAACCGCTTCCATATTCATTAAGCAGACAAAGAAGGTGCCGTTTGTTACAGTTGTTCACACAATTCTAGATGCCATTGAGGTGCAGTGAATACAGTGGTTCTGCACTGGACGTCATCCAATTGCTACTGGTGACAGTTAAGTCCAAGACAACCACATGATGAGTGCAATTAAAACTCCCAAAGAGGAGCACAGATGCACTCTAAGCCCCCAATCACTTGGAGTATTTTTGATATTGTGTAAAAGAAGGCAGTTATTGAGCATCAAGTCTTTGCTATTATACTATTAAGTAATTACAATGAAATATGAAAACACTGATGAGATCTTCAGTAAGTGTTTGCTGTGCCCAATATTTAGAGGGAAAACAACCTGAATCAAGCAGCTGCAGGAATGTTAGATGGAGAAAATCTGGTTTCGACAACTTCTCCGGCTTTGTGGTGACTTCACGGCTCAAAAGACTGGCAATGGAAGTGTGGAAATTCGGGGTATCTATATACAGAACACAGAATTTAAACTCAGACCCCAATGTGCACGTGTGTGAGGAGCCATCCCTGTGATGCCCCATCCCTGGCAGTGTTCAAGGCCAGGTTGGACACAGGGGCTTGGAGCAAGCTGCTCTAGTGGAAGGTGTCCCTGCCCGTGGCAGGGGTTGGAAATGGGTGAGCTTCAATGTCCCTTCCAACCCAAACCAGTCTGGGATTCTAAGTTGTCCATTCAGTCATTTTTCCATTAATGCATCCGAGTTTAGACCTGTCAGGCCAGTTAAATTGAACTAAGCACCAGAACAAGCTCCTATTAAAGATGCATTCAGCATACACACCGTGTCCTTCTACAGCTTCTGCATCTGACGGACCTTCTAATAGAATCCAAAAAGCAAGGCTCCTCTCCTATACTCCAGAAATGCCACCACCTCACTTCTCCAGTCTACTGAAAGAACATGGGCATAAGAAGGAGACAGAAAACAGAATGTCTCCACTCCAAAAGCAATGAGCATCATTTACATTTGGTGCACTGGACGGCTCCTTAAGGTGATACTGGCCTTGATCTGATGAGCTGCTACGAAAAGACTAAGACCAAATAACAAGAAGTGAAATGAGAAGGGTACAAGATGCCAGATCTTGAGACATTCGACAGCAGAACAGGGACGTTTCTACATGTGTTACAGGTGCCAGGTCTCTGCACTGTAAAATGTACACGCAACAGTGAACCTGCTATCCCAAACCATTCCTTGTGACCCACATAGGCAGCCACACACTCCTAAATGGACAATTCTACTCAAGCTCCAAAATCAACAACCAAAAGCCAGGAGATCTGAGATTTAAATGTCCCCTAACAGGAGGCTTTATAGTGTTTCTCGTGGGCATTCTCTTTCTCCATCTCCAGCCTCCATAAAAATATTCTTTTCCCTACCCATTTACTGGATGCAAAACTGCCTTCTCTGCTACCCTCCTCCCCTGGAAATACCTGTGTTTCTGTCTTCTGATAATAAAGTATTCTAATATCAGCCATGATATATTAAGATAGGACTTCAACAACAATTTATGCACTTAGCCCAAAGAGCCCTTCAGAACCTGTTAGCCTTTGTATCTCCAGAACTCTAAATCACATCTCTTTATTGATTAAAGTTACATCTTCATTCTACAGAAGAGAATCACCTGCTCAGCACACATTTATCTCCCTGGCAAAGGCAGGGTATAATGGATGGATGAAAGCTGAGGCCATTTATTTCGCAATCATTTCTGAGATATCATACACAAACAGATCTACAGCACAGCAACAGCACACCTTCAATTCCTATGTCAGACAAAATCACAGCTAGCAAAATCAGATGTATTTTAATCCTTTAATTAGGTAAGAATTACTTTCTTCCCAACAGTTCTTCCTTATTAGGAAAAACTCAAGATGTCTACAAATCCTCCAACTGTTACTCAAACTTCAAGCCACAAAAGTCTTTCAAGCATCTGGCGTGTTTCATGCTCCGTGGCAATGCTGTTAGCTTCAAATTGAATGATTTATTACCATAGAACCCAAGCCTCTGATGAGATTATATTGCCAATTTGTGCCTTCTTTGTAAAGAGAGTTCTCCTCCAACCCAGGCTCCCGACTGAACGTGGTGAATCTCAGTTAAAGGGTGACCTTTACAAGACAAGGGAAATGTTAATTCCTGCTCACCTCAATGGCTTTAACCCCACTTGAAAGCAGGGCTCGTGAATGCTGCCCACTACTCTGTCCCTGTAAAGTTGCATTTCAACATGATCAAGATAAAAAAAACTCTTCAGTGCAAAACAAAAATGTATATATCCATCCATCAAAGCCAAAGGAGAAAATCCAAACGGTAATATAGCTGTCTCTGGAGCATTTCTTATGCTACTTGAAAAACAAGGGATTCGCATTTTTAAGGGACTTCAAATACAGATTAGAGGCATTAGAATGACAGGGCCAGAGATTAAACACGTCTTTACCCACTGAACAGGTACAAGACAAGGCAAGAGCAACAGCTACTGCCTCCACACTCACCCTTAAGGTATGTGTTGTCATTTGCCGTACCCTGTGATATCTGCCTGCTTTCTGGAGATGTCACAGCTTAAAGGGCATAAAATCTGCAGAGGAAGCAGTTCAGGCTCCACAGAGAATTCTCATCTTATTTTTTATAATTGCCATTAGCTACTCTATCAGACAGAATAAATAAAAGAAATATTTCAGCAATGTATGTAAGGTCTTGCTAATTCAGTTGGTGAAAACAATGCCATTACAGACAAGTAAGCAGGAATTTGACCTGCATAAAAAAAGGATCTGGATAAACTTCAATATAAAAGAAGTAAGATCTTGCTGAAAAAAGACAAATGTCAGCAAGATTTGATCATAAAACATAAGCACCTAAGAGCATCATAGAACCATAGAATGGTTTGGGTTGGAAAGGACCTTAAGATCATCCAGTTCCAACCCCCTGCCATGGGCAGGGACACCTCACACTAAACCATGCCACCCAGGGCTCTGTCCAACCTGGCCTTGAACACCGCCGGGGATGGAGCATTCACAACCTCCCTGGGCAACCCATTCCAGTGCCTCAGCACCCTCACAGTAAAGAATTTCTTCCTTAGATCCAATCTAAACTTCCCCTGTTTCAGTTTGAACCCGTTACCCCTTGTCCTGTCACTACAGTCCCTAATGAACAGTCCCGCCCCAGCATCCTTATAGCCCCCCTTCAGATACTGAAATCAGTGGAATTCAGATCTTAGGCCTCTACAAGTATTTAACAGGCCAGATTAAAGCAACATATGTATACAGAGCATCATAGCAGCTAATCATTCTAGAAAATACATATATTGTATAATCTCTTTCAAGAATTAGTATCCTCTTGAAAGATGCATCTTCCCAGCTAATTGTATTCAGCTAATTCATATTCCCGCTGGATAGTTTTATTCTTCATTTTGCAGCCTAACTCTATGGTGTTCCTTAGCACTTAGCAATTGCCAAGCCCCAATTCAAATGGCTGTAAGTTATTCTCATTACCAGTAATGGAAGGTAAGCATAGGAATCTAAACGTGGGGTACCAGAGGCACATTGGAATGCCCTGCTAGCAAACAAAAACCCAACACAGAAACAAGAAAATCGTTCCTTAAACGAGTCAAGGAAATAGCTTTGCAGTAAATAAAGTCCTTCAGAAAGCCAGAGCTTGGAAATAGGATTTTGGCTTCAAATGATTAGAACTGGAGAGGAGACAAGGGCAGTACCATCCACTTAACCCACAAACTCTATTTCACTCTTTCAGGTTGCTGCAGCCCACTTCCACCAGTGGAGCGATGAATATTCCTCAAAGCGGAGCAGGTAGTCAGAAACCAGACCTGCTCATCCCAAACTGAGAGAATCCTGATCCTAAACAGCAAGACAGAAGGGTTTTAAATAAATGGTTTACTACTGAACTTTACACAAAAGCACCAATTCCAGGAAAGTGTGAAGCTCTCATGCGGGGAGAAAGGAAGAGCATATTATTTCAGATCACAGGAAGAAGAGTACCTGTTCAACTGTATCATAGTTATTTTATTGCTAGCTGTACTGATGAAATGTTTCCACTGTCCTTCAGAAAAGCAAAGCGTGATTTATGTGCTCCAGCCTGGGACACATCTTACACACTCATATAGCATGGTCTGCTGCCTGGCTGAGACTAGCCAGAAAGCTTTGCCTTGGATGACAGAAGGGAAAAGGGAGAGAAGATGCTCCGCAGTTCAGATAAGTGACATTACAGAAAGACGCTTCCTTTTACTCACCTCTGAATTCAGATTATTTAATGTTCACTTTGGTTAAGTTACACCCAATTCAAAATCAAACATATTAAACCACACAGATTGAATTTAACAGATATCAGGACTTGAGCAGCTCAGTGAAGCCCAGACTGGTTTGGGTTGGAACGGCCTTTAGAGTTCACCTAGTTCCAAACCCCTGCTAAGAGCAGGGACACCTTCCACTAGAGCAGGCTGCTCCAAGCCTTGAACACTGCCAGGGATGGGGCAGTCACATCAAGCTGAGATGGCTCAGAACCTCCAAAAGCCAAGTTCTCCTGAAAAAAAAACAGCTTCCAGGAATTGATACAAACCAGGTTTATTACAGTTCAGAGGCACAAACATTACCCGCCTATTCTGCTTAATCTGCATAATAAAGATAATTCCACAGCATCTTTGCAAATTCACCACAAAGCCCTCAAAATCTTTAGTAATCCAAAACTTAAAGCTGGGAAGAAGCTGTAAATAAGCACCCTGAAAATCAATGACTGCTTTCCAAACCAGGCACTGCAACAATGCAACTCACACAACAGTGAGCCCCAAGAAACTTGAGTCTCTCTGCCCAAAGCTGTAACACCATCACTATTGCTGGGAGCAATAGTAGTAACACTGAAGCATCCATTTGTGGGGGGATTTTACAACATGAGGATTTTTCCAGTGTGTTTCCTCCCATCAGTAGGGGAGCAATGCTTAGGTCTAGTACAAGAGTTGTGAAGGTAATCCAAGCTGATGACAGAACTAGCAACTGATTCCATCACCTTTGATTTTCTGTCTTTATTTGAGAAGCTTTTCTACTGATGTAACATCTCAATGCCTTGATATTTTAGCTCTCATATTAAAAACAGGACCTTGTAGCATCTAACAAGCTGTACAGTAGCTTACTAGAGGTCCTTAGGCTCTGAATGGAAAAGAACAGTGTATGGTTCCAAAGACTAAAGCAAGAGGAGCTTGAAGTCAAGACTGAGGATTTATTTAGAAGCCCTGAACAGGGATCCAAAACCACATAGTGAAACACTGCCACGGTTGAAGCTTGGAGTGCATTGCCAAGTTGCATCCGGGAGCAAAGCACAACCAAGATGTGCTGCCAGGCTTGTATAAGTTCCAAGCTATGAAGATAAAGGTGCAAGCTAGGAATGAGCTTCCTTAATAATGTGACTGCTGCTGAAAAGAATGCAATAGCTGCAGGCACTGCCAGGTAAGAAACAGGACCAGAGATGGGGCTATTGTGGCTAATGGGGCTGCTGACAACCATTAACTTCACAATCTTTGCTTTCACGAACAATTTTGCTCAAAAATAAGAAGTAATAAAAAGAATTAGATGGTAATTTTAAAAAGCAGACTGGTGCCCCATCCCTGGCAGTGTTCAAGGCCAGGCTGGACACAGGGGCTTGGAGCAACCTGCTCTAGTGGAAAGTGTCCCTGGCAGGGGTTGGAGCTGGAGGAGCTTTAAGGTCCCTTCCAACACAAACCTTCCTCTGACTCTGACTGCTGGTTTCCCCCTCTCTTGCAGCAGATGTTAACTGGCACTCTCTGAACTTGCTGCAGTCAGCAAATATCGACCAGTCATCACATAGTGCTGCTCTAGCCTGCTCAAGGTCCCTGACACAAGCCAAAGGAGAGATTTCACAGCCCAAACTTGACTTTCAACACCTTGTATCTGCCCTAGAAGTGAGAAGAATTAAGTGGGAGCAAACCCCTCTTCAAACCCTCTAAAAAAGACAGAGATGCCCTGCTGCTTTTCCACAGATCCCAACAGCCAAGGTCAGCCTTTAATAAGCTTTAATACAAGTACTCAACATTAGATGAAAAGAAGTTACTTAGAAAACACACTGGCCACAAACTCCCTTAAAGGAACTGAGATGAAGTGCTGTGGTTATTACAGCGATGGCATTGCCTCCTTCCCCTATTTTGACTGCAGGATCCTCAAAGAATCACAGAATGGTTTGGGTTGGAAAGGACCTTAAGATCATCCAGTTCCAACCCTCTGCCATGGGCAGGGACACCTCACACTAGACCACAAGTGTCAAAACACATGGATTGGAAAAGGTCAACTAACCCCATGAAACTAAAGCAAACCTGTTGCTATAAATCAGATGCAAAGGGTGTTCTCCCTAACACCAGGATGAGGGAATCTGTTGGCACAGTGAGGAGGCACTAACACAGCAAAAGGTCTCTCCCACTTCCATTTTTAGGTATGTCCCTCCTCTTTTTACCTCCCTCTGAATTGCTTGTAGCTTCAATAACGATCTCAGAGGCAAAGAAAATCAAGAAACAAATTCTTTGCTCACACATAATCCCCTTTTCGCTGTCAAGTGCCTGACCCCGGTTTGATAATCTCATTTCCTGCAAATCACAAACGCTGGAAATTTCAGCTTCCCAGAGTGTTAATTGCGGCCCTGCTCCATTGCTAATCAAAAAATGGGCTGTTTTGCATGAAAATGCTGCTCTAATTAATTCTCAGCCATAAAGCACCCCGGTTTTAATAACCCCTCCTTGATTGGATAGCCTTTGAAGAGACGGTGCAGCTAATCCTCTAAAGCAGAGAAAACACACGCAGAGGAAATAATAAGTGGGCTTACAAGGTCTGAACTAGATGATTGCATTAATACTGTCACACCACAAAAAAGAGATTCTTTTCCCTTCTCCTCTCCCTCTCCCAAAGCTCAAAGGCAACTGTGATCCTGTGTAGCATGGGGAGACAAAAGCAGCTGCGTGACAGGAGGTGTGTGACATCCCATCCTTCCCCCTCCTCTGCATAACCAACCTCCTGATTCTTCAAGCAGTTATCCCTCATCCTCATCTAAAGGGTGTTTTCAAGCGGGACCGTACACTTGTCACAACGTCTCCTTTCAGCAGACAAGAATCCTATTGCTTTCCCCCCCCTCCTCATTGCCTCTGACTGACAATATATTATCATACACAGCTCTAAAAGGTGCTGAACCGCGTTTTCATTATCCAAGACGTCAAGATTGGTTCTTGTCATGGGTGAACACAGCTGGCTCCCTCCGGCAGCCCTCTGGTGAATCCAAATGGAACAAGGCACCTACAAATAACTGTATTTTTCCTGGACTTGGCCTTACATTGTGCCCTTGTCATAGCAGATACCATTCGTCTCCACCACTAGCTCTTGGCATTGAAATCTTAATTAGCAGAGCTTCTCTTTGATTTCCTTAATTGCTTAAAACCTTATGGTGAGAAATAGTCAGGCTTGGACAGAGAACAGATGAGCGGCATGGAATCATAGAATAGTTTGGGTTGGAAAGGGCCTTGAAGCTCACCCAGTTCCAAACCCCTGCCATGGGCAGGAACACCTCACACTAGACCATGTCACCCAAGGCTCTGTCCAACCTGGCCTTGAACACTGCCGGGGATGGGGCAGCCACAGCTTCTCTGGGCACCCTGTGCCAGCGCCTCAGCACCCTCACAGCGAAGAACTTGTCTACGAGGACAGGCAAGTTATATAAGGAGGAAGAAAACACAAAGTCATCCTGAAACTCCCTTGTAAATCATAAGACGTTTTCAACTAAAAGCTGACATATATATATATATATAAAAGTGGTCTTTCTCCTTATTTTTGCTTGAAACCGTATTTTGCAGACACCATTTACATTCCATTTAAAGAAAAAAGCCCTCAAGCCCCTGCAGACCATCTCCTTCCTTCCTGTGATGCCCCAGTGACACCCTCTTACCACGTACAGTCCTCCCCTGCAGTCCTTGATCTCCTCCCTCAATGGCAAGAAACCACATTTTCCTTTTATTCCCAAGAAATCACAGGTAAAGGCAGCAGCGGAATGAAATAAGGTGCACACACAGGATTCATTCCACCAGCCAGCAAGAAGCATGGTGAAATATAGCAATGGCTTAGCCTAGTTTCCAGTGAAAATAAGAGTTATCTTCTGGCTGTCCCATCCTCACAACAATTGAGCTGGTGAGCCAATTCCTGCTGCAAGTGGCAGAGGAATAAACCTTCAAAGCAATAAATGCTCAGAGGCTTTGTGAAAACAAGGAGCTGTGCAGATGGAAGCAGGATAAATGTGTGTTTCCATGGAAGGAGAAGCTGCAGTGAGGATGTGTTGGACCTACCAGCCAGGCAGCAACCTGCACCTTTAATTCCACAGCATGGGGCTGCTTGCTCAGTATGTGCTCCACTCGATCCAGCCACGGAACATGCTGCTGTCTCCTTAGGGAGTGGTTCAGGGACATAGGCAGACACTGGGGGACGCCAGGGAGAAAGAAGTGAGGGGGATGAAGCAGGTTTAGACAAGGGGAGAAGCGTGGCTAATGGAGGAAAGGTGTTATGTGAGAAAGGAGATACACTGGAGATGAACAAGGCTTCAGTCATTCAGCTGCTCATGGAATAAACTTCCTTGGTTACAAAATACACCCACGTTGTTTAAGATAAGACTAGAAAAAGAACATCATCTTTGAGAAATGTCAGGAGGGCTCCAACAAGGAAAAAGTCAATTCCCCAGCCAGCACCTGGCTCGTGGGGAAATAAAGAAAGGAGAAGCTTAATGATGGTCATTATTTGTTTCGTCCAGAAGAAACCACCTCTGACATTGTACTTGTGCCAACAACCTGGGGAACCACATCAGTGTTAGTCCGGAAGGAGACACTTCAGTTATGTACTTGCTTTCCCCCTTCTTTTTAATGACAACCGTCAAACAACTTGTGTGTCCAACATCAAGGGAAAAATACATGGCTTCGGTTTTCATCCTCTGATTTCAATGGAATAAGACACAAGAATTCCATCTCTAAATCACTTAAAGCACATCCCCTTCTCCCACTGAGGGATAATGTGTGCCTTACGCACAGTGCTATTTCAGTCCAAGTGAAAGATGTTAATGACAAAGCATCCCTGATCTTCACACATTTTAAGGCTATTTAAATGACATTCTGATTTCAAAACGTTGGCATGAGCCAAACTTTTATAGGATCTTTCTTTTCCTAATGCATATGTTTTCTTTGAAGATTTCCTCACAAGCCAGTCTCCTCCTGCTGCCACTGAAAAACCATCCCCATGGATAAGGCTGTCAGGAAGAGCACCTGTGTGGCACTGAGAGAAGAGAGAGTGCCACATGCCTGCTTTACAGTAACCTGATTGAACAATCAAATGGTATTTCTCTTTGAAAGAGGTAAAAAAAGAAGGAAATATCAAAATGCAGATCTTGCTGTGGTTGGGATTTTGGGAAGATTAATAAGCTACCTACAAGGGAACAGCAGCTTGTAATAGAAAGACAGGAGAGTACATTTTTCACATCAGATTCAAAAGGAAACTTTTCTTGCTGGTTCAACTGCAAAGATTTCTCAGCAAAGTCATCTCATCTATTGTCCCTATTGACTCCCTACTTGGACTTTTTGTCACCTATTGCATCACGTTCAAGCTCTTCCAATGCATCCAGAAAGGGCAATATAAGCTTGTCCCTATCCACACTATTTCCTGTATTTTGTCCCTTACTTCTTTGTCAGCTCATAGGCTTTGTTCTTGCAGCTCTATTCTGCATCCTCCCCTCTTGAAAACGCTCACAACCTCCCATTTGGGATAGATGTTGCCTCAAGATTCCTCTGATATCAGTAAGGAGTCAGATTTTCATGGAATCCGTAAGGAGTTCTGAACCCAGGAAGCTATTCCGAGCCCAAGGACCCATTTTAAAAACAGCCCCTCAGTTCAGTCTAATGGCAACAGTAACCACAAAACCCACCTGGAAGAAGACGGAGACCTGGAGTCAATGGTGTTCTCTACTGTGCTTTTAAAGCAACACGGACAACTGGTCAGGTCAGGGTGTGGAAGCAACTGGGAACAACAGAAAGCAACAGGACCCATCCCAAAGAGACCTGAAATTTTGGAGGCAAGCGTCACAGACTCCCGGGTGGTCCCATTCCTGCTCCAAACTTACTGCTCTCAATAGCATCAAAATTCTTGGCTTTGAATCTCTATTTATCCCATAAAGTTTGCAACAAAGAGCTATTAGCTATGGAGAAGTACTTAAATCCTACTGCCCACTGGTATAATCACATAATCACAGAGTGGTTTGGGTTGGAAGGGACCTTGAAGCTCATCCAGTTCCAGCCCCCTGCCACGGGCAGGGACACCTTCCACTAGAGCAGCTTGCTCCAAGCCCCTGTGTCCAACCTGGCCTTGAACACTGCCAGGGATGGGGCAGCCACAGCTTCTCTGGGCACCCTGTGCCAGCGCCTCAGCACCCTCACAGGGAAGAGCTTCTGCCTAAGAGCTCATCTCAGTCTCCCCTCTGGCAGGTTAAAGCCTTGTCCTGTCCCTACAGGCCCTTGTCCAAAGCCCCTCTCCAGGTTTCCTGCAGCCCCTTTAGGCACTGGAGCTGCTCTAAGGTCTCCCCTTAAGGAGCCTTCTCCAGGCTGAAGCAGCCCAGCCCTCTCAGCCTGTCTTCATGGAAGAGGTATAAGAGAGTGCTAGTTCAATATAACTTCTTAGAGTTCACAGTATCCCACTGAACTGGGTAACTTCTTTCAGTTAATCCTGGGCACAAGAGCATATGAATGGTTTTGAAGGTGAAAACCTGAGTCTCGAAAGACAAAGAGCTGTGAGCTCAACACCTTCCAAGTGTGTGTAAATAGTGATACCAGCATTTAAAAGACCGGTATCTCGCTTTATTTTATTCCTATATGCCAACAGATCATTGTGTGGGCACCCGTCAACTTCAGTACATCTTTATCTCAGTTTCTTCCTTCACAGCCCACCTAGAAGTATCTGAATATTCACCACAGAGTGAATCATTATATCCTTAATCATCAATACTAAGATTATCCTTTTAGAATCACTTAAATTAAGCAATCTGTCCACAAGAACACTGCCCATCTCTCAAGGCTTCCTTTCATGCTCCTGTGCGTCCAACTTCTCACTGAGGACAACGAAGTTATAAAAGGAAGAAGAGAAGACAAAGTCATCCAAAAACTCCCTTGTAAATCATAAAACATCTTCAACTAAAGCCAACTGAAAATTATCATGGGTAAGATTTCAAAGAGAAATTCTACTCTTGTCCATCACTGGAATATTTAAAGAATATATATTATTTTCTTGTTATGATCAGCCCAGTAGAAACCAGAATCGACAATACAGAAGTCCTGCTATACATTATTATGACAGCCTGCACATCTTCCCTTGATATTGCTCTCAAAACCAAGACTAGTGTGACTTAGACCATTCAGGAAGAAAACATGCAATGATGCCATGCTTGGAGGAGAGAACGTCTCTGTGTGTACCCAGCACTTGCCACAAGCCATATAAACCAGCTCCTCAAGAGTCCAGCTCTTGAAACACACTATTTTCAAACACTCTGCAACAGATCAAGTGTTGTACAAAAGACAAAGAACTGGTCCCTTTAGTCCATGCAACAGAAACCTGCAACTTCAAATACGAGACAACCAAGCTCGCAAACTAATGCAGGGCAAGCATCACATTCAGCATATGATACAATGAAATAAACTGCAGATAAGGAATCAAACATTAGCTCCAAGTACCCATAAGGAGTGCTCATGGTGAGACTGGCTGCATTTCACCCTCTGTTTTATGATTATCTTTTAAGACCTCATCCCCACCTGAAAATGCTGAGGGGGTAAAGAGAAACCCTGCAGCTTCACAACATAGTAAGAATAAATAAAGCTTAAAACCTAGAGATTTAGACAACCGGTGTGGCAAAGTAGAGAGGTAATAATACCCTGACATAGTGTGGACAGGATATTCAAGCTCCTGCAAAGGAGAATTATCCAAAGCAGCACCGTATCTGTTGGCCTACCTTGAAGTTCTCCACTTCTGCTGTAGAGCTCCCTTCTCTGCTCACGCAAATAGGCACTCATGCTGATAGCATGGGAGGAGGACTCGAACCTGGAATTAAAGAAAAGAATAAAGCCAGTCAGTTTGCCATCCATGGAAGCACCCTTATAAGCACCAGGTACCTCTAAACATAAGGACTTCCTGGGATGTTGGAGCAGAATTATGAAGGCAGAGAAAAGCATGGTTTTTCTATAAAACCCATTACCAACACATCCCATTCTGCCACCTCTGAGGAACCCAGCTCTCCAGCAGCCACCAGCCACAAGACACAGCACAGAGATGCTCTTCAACTGGGAGCACCCAGGCATTTAAGCAGAAATGGCCCCCAACCCTGGTAAAATCCAAACCAACGCCATAGGCTAACACCAGCTAGAATGCTAAGTGACCTATACATAAAAACTAAGAGCTAACACTGCCCTGTGAAATAGGGAGCAATTCTATTCTGTGGCTCTAATACTCCACAAGGACCAATCTGAGAGGCAGACACAAATACCTTCCAACTGTGGTAGCTCCATCCTCATTGATAACACCACAGACTGGGCACTGAACTGGCACCGCAAGGTCTCAAGATGCCTCTTGGGCTCGCTGTGCCCTGAGCTGGGTGTCCCTGTGGTCACAAGTGTCCCACGGCCAAGGGCCTCGTGCCCAACCCGCCTGAGCTCAGGGCTGGGGACATTCAGCATGGCCAAGGGCTGCCGCCTCGGGTAGGCTCTGCCCAGCAAACACCAGCCCTTTGTGTGCCGGGGCTGGGCGCTGGGCAGCGCTGCCACTGGTGCTGGTGACCAGGGAGAAGGGGCAGATGGTGAGGACAAAGCATCTTCAGATGGCCAAAGTGGACACAAGACTTAGAGGGAAAACATCTTTCATGAGTATCAAACTCTTCAAGGGGTCTTCAAGACCTCAAGATGTTGATATTGTGCTGCAACACCCATCACACCCTCCCCAGCCCTTCTGCTACGGAAGAGTTGCCCAGAGGGAACCTGGAAACACAAGCATCCCATCAGAGAAAAGGGACAAGCATTTCTAAGGTTTCTTATGCAATAGTGTTAAGGTTATTACTACTAATGAGGCTTTTCTGCTTTAATTGAGACTGTGAGTGTTAATATTATTGCAAGTGAACTAATAACAGTCTATCAAAATACAACACTTAAGACTTTAATTAAAGAAACAGGGAATTCTTTGCTCTGTGTTTCTGATGTGCTCCCTTCTGCCCCTAGTGAGATACTAAATGTAATGTTACCACCATGGCCTCGAGGTCTTCTCCAGGCACCAAGCCTACACGCATCAGGTCAAGGCAAACTACAGCAACAAACCTCTGTCTCCTTAAGCCAGCAACTCAGACTATTCCTAAGCCCTGCGCTGGCTTTTGCTTCAGGATCTCATCATATTCACTGCTTTCCCACAGACATCCAGCTTCTATTTGGCTACCTTTTGGAAGAAAACCATGGAATCATAGAATCCCAGACTGGTTTGGGTTGGAAGGGACCTTAAAGCTCATCCAGCTGCAACCCCTGCCACAGGCAGGGACACCTTCCACTAGAGCAGCTTGCTCCAAGCCCCTGTGTCCAACCTGGCCTTGAACACTGCCAGGGATGGGGCAGACACAGCTTCTCTGGGCACCCTGTGCCAGCACCTCAGCACCCTCACAGGGAAGAGCTTCTGCCTAAGAGCTCATCTCAGTCTCCCCTCTGGCAGGTTAAAGCCATTCCCCTTGGCCTGTCCCTACAGGCCCTTGTCCAAAGCCCCTCTCCAGGTTTCCTGCAGCCCCTTTAGGCACTGGAGCTGCTCTAAGGTCTCCCCTTCAGGAGCCTTCTCTTCTCCAGGCTGACCCAGCCCAGCTCTCTCAGCCTGGCTCCAGAGCAGAGCTGCTCCAGCCCTCGCAGCATCTCCATGGCCTCCTCTGCACTCGCTCCAACAGCTCCACGTCCCTCTTGTGCTGCTGCCCCAGAGCTGGATCAGGGCTGCAGGGGGGGTCTCCCCAGAGCACAGCAGAGGGGCAGGATCCCCTCCCTGAGCTGCTGCTCACGCTCTGGGGGTGCAGCCCAGCACACGGGGGGGGTTTTGGGCTCAAGCGCACACTGAAGCTGGGTCATGGGGAACTTCTCATCGACCAAGACCTCCAAGTCCTTCTCCTCAGGGCAAAATTACTTTGTATTTATAACACCGGCTTACAGCAAGCTATCACAGGACACTGCACAACCACCTGCATCTATCCATGAGGAAAACACAAGGTGGAGCCCTGCCCTAAGAGACTTGTGCAGTGAGGAATTAACACAGATATTCTGATGACAAGTGGAAGGCTCCTCTGGTTTGGACAGAGCTAATGGAAAGGTAAGAAAAACCCTGGCATGAAAAGTACTGAAGATGGGAGAGGAGACAAGAATAACACTCCATCAAACACATACGTCCCTCAGTGGACTGAGAAATTCCATTTCAACAGAGATTTCCATAGATATAGTGACAGCTGACAGAAGAGAGATAACCAAATAAGAGATGCCAATAAATGCTGCTGTCACTGCAGTGACTGTAATGACATGGTGACAAGGCCATGAGTGGTAGGAGACGTGCTGCTCCTGTGAGGTTATGCACCTTAGCTGTAAACAATTATACCCACCTTCATTCTCAGCTGACAAACTCAGAGAGAGCCTTAAACTGCTGCAGGTGAAACATCATCCTTATTCCTCAAACTTAAACTGCTTCATGGACACCCAAGAAGAGACACAGTAAGAAAAGGTGAGCAGCCCTGTTTTGCTCCAACAGATATCTACAAGTCAGAGTAAATTCTAAGAGTGGAATTCTCACGGCAAACAGCCATAGGATTGCTGAAAAAAGATGGTAAGGGGGAATAACAATGAGTTGACAGGGGCAGGAGGCACCTCTGATACCTTCCAGGCAACAGTTAACCTTCTAATAACAGGTCACACAGACTGTGAGAGGGGGAGAAGACAGTGTAGAAGACCTCAATTTCTAACTGGGGTCTTCAGTACTGTGAGAGTACAGCCCTAAGGGTGATCAGGCACTGGCACAGGCTGGAATCACCAGGTCTGGAAGCATTCAAACCCCATGTAGACAGGCTGGATGCAGGACTGCAGGGGGGGGTCTCACCAGAGCAGAGACCAAAATCCTCCAGAGGCCAAAGAGAACGACCAGCACATGCAGTCAGTGCAAGAGACGAAAACTCAGCACAGCCCCTGAATCCTGGTATAGGAACACCACCATCTCTCTTCTCCTAAGAGTGCTGCTCACCAACAACTCCCCCTTACTTCTTTATTCTTGCACATCTAATTTGTTCCCCAAATCCTTTCTTTGACCACTCAGCTTCTCATCCTCTCTCTTACACTCTCCTCCCAACCACTTAATTCTTTCCATGCTGAACTCTAAATTAAAGGAGTTAGTGACAGGATTAACAGCTTAGTCTATACAGTAATTATACAGTTATCTTAATTCTCTTTGTCCAGTCCCCTTCATCACTCTCTTAACAAGCCCTGAATTTACCATGGATAAAGAAAGGCACAGTGTACCACTGCATGCTGTGCAGCAGCAGTGCAATGGGATACCAGTCCTGAGATGAGCCCTGGATGGAGCTACACTCCGAACACCAGCAACGGATCCCAAACGGAAAACTCAAGGAGGCTTCAGCTTTGGGCACTAAATCCTTACATGGCCACCCCTCACACCCCCTGCCTACCCCTGCTCTCCCCTCATGGCCGCCCCTGCTCTTTCCTCATGATCTCCCCTCACCCTTCATAGCCACCTTTCTGCCTCCTCACAATCGCCCCTCACAACCCCACCACCTCTCCCCTCATGATTGCCCCTCAAGGCCTCCCCTGCTCTCTGCTCACAATTTCCAACATAAGAAGAACTTGAAGCAAGTCCAGAGGAGGCCACGAGGATGATCAGGGGACTGGAGCACCTCCTGTATGGAGACAGGCTGAGAAAGCTGGGGCTGTTGAGCCTGGAGAAGAGAAGCTGTGTGGAGACCTCAGAGCAGCTTCCAGTGTCTGAAGGGGGCTACAGGGATGCTGGGGAGGGACTCTTCATCACGGACTGTAGCAATAGGACAAGGGGTGATGGGTTCAAACTGAAACAGGGGAAGTTCAGGTTGGAGATAAGGCAGAAGCTCTTCCCTGTGAGGGTGCTGAGGCGCTGGCACAGGGTGCCCAGAGAAGCTGTGGCTGCCCCATCCCTGGCAGTGTTCAAGGCCAGGTTGGACACAGGGGCTTGGAGCAACCTGCTCTAGTGGAAGGTGTCCCTGTCCATGGCAGGGGGTCAGAACTGGAGGAGCTTTAAGGTCCCTTCCAACCCAAACCATTCCATGAGTATCAGCCAGCACTGTGCAGTACTTGAGGGACCAAAGACAGCTCAGGCACAGCTTCAACCTCATCCCAGCACTTACTTGAACAAAGGGGTTTTAGGTCTTTGGGGTTTCTTCTTTGCAAAGAATGCAGCAAACTCCCGCCCTGAGCTGGTGTAGCTGAGCTGGGTGGATGGCTCCGAGGCAGTGCGAGTGTTCTTCATGTCCAGGTACTCTGTCAGCAGCATCTGAAGATGAAGGAAGAGGCAGTCAGCATTTGAAACAAAACAGCACTACAATGTAACATGAATGTTGAGGATTTTTAGTGAAGACTGGAAAACTAACAAAAGTCTTTCAAATTAACAGAACCCAGGCTTTAGTTCCAGAAATGCAATCCTAGGGATTTATATGCCACTGTCTCTAATTTGGTAAAAGCTTATTTTACATTACTTGTCCAATTCAATCTGCTACAAAACCCTGATGGTACCAAAAGCAACTTGCAAGAAGTCCCCGCTCCTCCCCAGACTGATTCAAATTGGGAACAGAAGCGGGGAGATGGTGAGTGGGCTGTTGGCTGGTGACATACCACAGGTCTTAAAAACATAAAAGTTATCGATATTGAACTGCTCAGTTTCCAAAGCGTGTTTTACATGTGTGTATGTATTCCTATCTATTTTCCACATATTTATATCTAGGACTAGAAAACAACCACGGATCTCAGCAAGTCCACGTGCTGGAAAAAGTGCTGGCAAAGCTGCAAAAGTTGCCCTTTAAAAGCTCCAAAACCGAAGTTGGTTCTTTTCCCACTGAAAACATGAATCCCCACAGCTTCCAGTCCTGCCAATGCAGTTGAGGATTATCTCAATCCAGCCCAACACAGTAAGGAGCTGGGGGGGGGGTCCCCTTGGTGGGACCACACAGCCAGGAGTGGTACCGTGGTATTTGATGCTACTTGAGCAACTCAATGGTGCAGAAGCAGAAACAGATTTCGAGTTATTCACTTCTAATTTCCTTTAAAGTGCAGATGAAAAGAAACCCCTCAAAAATTAACTCCTGTCAGTGCATTCACAAAATCACTATTTGTTTTCAGAAAATTCCACCTACTTGGAAGCTATTAGTAATAGTGTGGCATTTTAATAATCATTAATAACCAAAGCCCGTCAGAGAGAGCTGTCTGTAGTGAAAGGAATACATCAGTACTGCGCTGTCAAGTTAAAATAGATCACACAGGAATAAATAACCTGGGTAAATGGTATCATGTCCCTAATTAGAAATAATTCAGGATAGCTTGAGAACAAAAATAATGCAAACACAAAGAAACTTCAACTCCTAAAACATCTCAATTAAAACTTTACCTGAGCACAAGCTTTGAAAATAGATGCTTATTGTTAAGAGTCAAAGTAATCACTGCACCCATTTTTAACAGTAATTTACCAAATCCGTTTCTATTCACCTATTTGCATTCAATTTTCTCTATTTGAATTAACAAACCCCAAATGGCCACAAAAATCTAATTAAAACCTCAAATTTAATCAAGTAAAACACTTCATTTCTTCCATTATGGATGAAATCTATTTCTAA
The DNA here is from genome assembly GCF_963264785.1 of Psittacula echo. Classification (NCBI taxonomy): domain Eukaryota; kingdom Metazoa; phylum Chordata; class Aves; order Psittaciformes; family Psittacidae; genus Psittacula; species Psittacula echo. The sequence goes on from NC_137735.1 coordinate 161,808,191, forward strand.
TGGATTCCATGACTCTGGTGTCATTTTATGTCCAGGACTAGGAAATGTTAAGTGTGTAATAGAGTGCTTGGCTCCAAGATCAGTCTTCCAATAGCTAAAGGGGCTACAAAGAAACCTAGAGAAGGGCTTTGGACAAGGGCCTGTAGGGGCAGGCCAAGGGGAATGGCTTTAACCTGCCAGAGGGGAGACTGAGATGAGCTCTTAGGCAGAAGCTCTTCCCTGTGAGGGTGCTGAGGCGCTGGCCCAGGGTGCCCAGAGAAGCTGTGGCTGCCCCATCCCTGGCAGTGTTCAAGGCCAGGTTGGACACAGGGGCTTGGAGCAAGCTGCTCTAGTGGAAGGTGTCCCTGCCCATGGCACGGGGTTGGAACTGGAGGAGCTTTAAGGTCCCTTCCAACACAAACCAGTCTGGGATTCTCTGATTTTAAGATGACAATACACTGACAGAGGTTTGAGCTAGGAACATAATGAATTATCCCTTTGGTTAAAAAGGGGAAATAGAGAAGTAGAAGATGAGGTTTTGGTGAGATATTAAGAACTGCTCTGAAAACACTGCAGATAAGGAAGAAAAAGATGTTAATTTAAGGCATGACTCAATAGGCAGGGCAGGATGGTTATACACAAGGCTCCGACCAAGTCAAAAGCAGTAAAAGCAGTGAAAACAGGCAATTTTGATAACTACTCTGCAAGTTCATCTTTAAGGTACAAAATCCAAGCCCAGCAGAAACTGTGTGAGACAGATCAAAGCTCTTTCTGCTCCAGTGCCCTGTATTCAACAGTTACACACATTCTTCAGAGCAAAGTAATTAAGTGTAAGCATGGCTGAGCACCTACAATGCATGGCCAAGCAGGACAGAAGTTAAGACAGGAGAGATCTTCAACACTCAATATATTTGGCTTATAAATGCAGCTTAAAGATTAAGACCCTTACAATTTCTAAGCAGTAAGATTAACATGTGGGCAAGTCAAAATCTTGTCAGCTACTTGCCTCAAAAGCAGCCCAAAGATTTTGTTTCTCAATGTGCTGCACAACACATGGTGTTCACCCAATGTCAGCAGCCTGAATCGGAGACTGGACGGAGCAGCCCTGAGGAGAAGGACTTGGGGGCGTTGGATGAGAAGTTCCCCATGACCCAGCTTCAGTGTGCGCTCAGGCCAGAACCCCCCCGTGTGCTGGGCTGCATCCCCAGAGCATGAGCAGCAGCTCAGGGAGGGGATTCTCCCCCTCTGCTGTGCTCTGGGGAGACCCCCCCTGCAGTCCTGATCCAGCTCTGGGGCAGCAGCACAAGAGGGATGTGGAGCTGTTGGAGCGAGTGCAGAGGAGGCCACGGAGATGCTGCGAGGGCTGGAGCAGCTCTGCTCTGGAGCCAGGCTGAGAGAGCTGGGCTGGGTCAGCCTGGAGAAGAGAAGGCTCCTGAAGGGGAGACCTCAGAGCAGCTCCAGTGCCTAAAGGGGCTGCAGGAAACCTGGAGAGGAGCTTTGGACAAGGGCCTGTAGGGACAGGCCAAGGGGAATGGCTTTAACCTGCCAGAGGGGAGACTGAGATGAGCTCTTAGGCAGAAGCTCTTCCCTGTGAGGGTGCTGAGGCGCTGCCCCAGGGTGCCCAGAGAAGCTGTGGCTGCCCCATCCCTGGCAGTGTTCAAGGCCAGGTTGGACACAGGGGCTTGGAGCAAGCTGCTCTAGTGGAAGGTGTCCCTGCCTGTGGCAGGGGCTGGAACTGGGTGAGCTTTAACATTCCTTTTAACCCAAACCTGTCTGGAATTCTATGAGTTTATTCCCTACGGCTGGACAGTCGATGTTATGCAGTTATTCTACTCTCCTAGTCCTCGTAGAGGATTTTAATAAGTTTCATATTTCAATGTTAGTAGCTGTGACCTGGCCATGTACTTATTAAAATCCACAGGAAGCTAAAACTTTAAATCCACTTAATACAAAAGAGAAACCAGGCATTTTCCTGCCTATCTCAGCGAACAGGAGCTTTCCTTAACCAACCAAGTGAGGGATTTCATGATTTGGTCCCATAACACCTGATTAGCAGTCGCTAAGTCATCAATCAAAACCCTTGTTAGACATTAATCACACGGATGTACAGCAAGATTTATGAGTGCCTGCAAAGTTTGCAACATCCCATTCATCTATAACAAGAGCTTTGACTTTCTGCTTGATGGCTGAATTCTGCCATCCATGGAGTGTTTTTCTATCAACGTCAAACAAATAAAGCTGTACATGAAGGAAGAGAACAAAGGAGTCTTTCTGCAACTGCTCTTTGGCAATGAAAATTAATACGAAGTATTTGACGAAAAAAGCAATACTTATGGATTTGGAGGCTTAATTAAATTCTCAGATTACAAAAGGTCATATCAGTATGTGTAGCCCGTCTATCACACTGAGCTGATAACAACTGACACTACTCTGCCTCTCTGAACTGCAAGGGGGCAAGAACAAATTTGCTTCTTTGTCTGCTTGCACTTGCTGTGACTCTGCAGATCCACATTTCTTCGGCTGAGCCCCACGAGATGGTGTGTAAGTCATTACACCTTATCATAGCCAAGACTGACCTATGAACAAAGTACCGGCAATAGAACACGCAGGGCCACAGGGTGACAGCTACATTCATTCCTCATTTGTACCTCTTGTAAGGTTGTAGATAGGAGGCCTGAGCTCTGAATAAGCTCTACTCCATCAGTTAAAAGTTGCAAATAGGTATTTCACATCCTCATACATTCCGAATTAAGGTGGATGCTGGAGTGTGAACAGTTTGCTCCATCAGGAAATCATGACACTTACAAACTCTGCACCTTCAACACTGATTTTCATTAGGCCTTCCTGGATCTCAGGGGTCCAGAAAATCAGATGAAAACTAACACCACACCATGAATGCTGTGAGGGTAAATGGGATGAGCAGGTAATTACTGGCCTCTCCACCTCATATTGATCAGGGACTAAGTCACAGAACAGATGACAGAAGACTCTATTAATAAAGAATTAAGGAAGAATAATAGAATCCGTGTCCAGTGACGTGGATTAACGGAACACAGACCTCGGCTAAACAGTATTTTTATAATGATGACAAACTGAGGTTTAAATTAACAGAGATAAAGTCATATTTCCACCAAGGATGTGACAAAAGCCGGAACACTCAGAGTCAACACAGCATCTCCTAAAAGAAAACCGGGCAGGTACCTGACACGATCCTTAACATGGAGCTGGAAATGAGGAAACTACAAACACTGGATTTTGTAAGGTCCCAGAAAGCTTAATTCCTCTTTTCCTCTTATCCCCTGTATTCCAAGGGAAATACAAGACTATTAGAAAACACTTGTCTTTTATTAGAAAGAAAACTGATTTTCAGCCTAAGTTCAGTTCATCTTCATTTTTAAAAAGATAGTAATTAGAAGAAGGTAAATCAGAGAATGAAAACACATTCAAGTGTGGCTGCAGCAATTCTTTCTGCATTGAATGGACAAGAAGTTTTCCTCTCTCAGATTCCTACAGATATAACGACAACAAAAGGTCTGTCAATTATGGTCTTTTGAGAAAAATAGCATATAATAATGTGAACATAGCTTGTTCAGCCTGGAGAAGAGCAGGCTCCTTAAGGGGAGACCTCAGAGCAGCTCCAGAGCCTAAAGGAGCTACAGGAAACCTGGAGAGGGGCTTTGGGCAAGGGCCTGTAGGGACAGGCCAAGGGAAATGGCTTTAACCTGCCAGAGGGGAGACTGAGATGAGCTCTTAGGCAGAAGCTCTTCCCTGTGAGGGTGCTGAGGCGCTGGCACAGGGTGCCCAGAGAAGCTGTGGCTGCCCCATCCCTGGCAGTGTTCAAGGCCAGGTTGGACACAGGGGCTTGGAGCAAGCTGCTCTAGTGGAAGGTGTCCCTGCCCGTGGGAGGGGTTGGAACTGGAGGAGCTCTGAGGTTCCTTTTAGCACAAACCAGTCTGGGATTCTGTGGTCAACAGAACATAATTTTCTTTTTCATTACTGTTATTTTCCATATGATCAATCACCTGTAAGAATTTCAATGTCAGCAGAGCTAAATCTCTAAACCTAGAGCAAAAAAAATGAAATCATGATCTATAGCATCATTGTGTAAGGTTGTGACTCCAGCAAATTTGGGAATATTGAAGCTAATGAACATCAGAGATGGTCCCACTGAGATGATGGGTATTAATTAGCTAATTGGAAATGGCTACATAAAGCTGAGAGCTTTGTCAGAAGTAAAGGTTTACAGCATCACTCCGTACTGGTGTCACATCTGGAATGCCAAATGAGAGCCTGGCACTCAGAAACAACGAGAGATGAGGGAAGAGGGGGTGGAAGGGTGCTCAGCAGAAGCCTGGAAGTTATTATAAGGCTGGCAGGCACTACTTAGAGTGGAACACCCAGAAGCTATGAGCTCAGTCTCATTAGCTTAGGGAAGAGAAGGCGAAGAGGTTAGCGGAGCAGCCTGCAAGTGTGCATCGGAGGGCACTGAACTGATGAAAAACATCTTCACTAATGAATTTTGTATCAAAAACTCCAAAGGCTGGAAAGTTGAAGCTGGACAGGCTGTGATGAATGGTCAGGCAAACACTCCCAGAGCATAATTAACCACTTACATCAAAGGTTACACTCTATTGTCCATCACTCATTCCCCCCCCCCCCAACCCCAGTCGAGACTGGATGCGTAAAGCATGTGCCTCTTTCAAACAGGAATATATTGAAGAAAGGACCATAGCTTGTTTTACACCGAGGTCAGGCGAGAAGATCACAACATCCGGGGCTCTGCTGTCACAGCATTCAAGGCACTTCTCAGGCTCCTGCATGAAGGAACCATTAGATTGCAAAGTGCTATTGCTACACAGCACCTTTAGTTACCGTTTCCAGTTGAAATAAAACCAGCCACTGGTAACATTTGTGCTTGGTGAACAGGTTTGTGCTAGCGGAAACTTCTTCTGTCTTTGGCAACCACTGGGCATGAAACTACCAATGAACGTTACTTTGGTTGTACTTTGAGGAAATTTAAGAGGCAAAAAAACCCCCCGCAGAAATAATACTGTCAGCATCTGAGAATCACAGAATCCCAGGCTGGTTTGTGTTGGAAAGGACCTTAAAGCTCCTCCAGTTCCAACCCCTCCCACGGGCAGGGACACCTTCCACTAGAGCAGCTTGCTCCAAGCCCCTGTGTCCAACCTGGCCTTGAACACTGCCAGGGATGGGGCAGCCACAGCTTCTCTGGGCACCCTGGGCCAGCGCCTCAGCACCCTCACAGGGAAGAACTTGTGCCTTATGTCTCATCTGAACAGATAAAGAACTAGCAATTGAAAGTGAGATTTATTTTCAGCCTATTGCTTTGACACACCGGGCAGCTGCAGAAACGTTGGCATTTCAGCTGTACCAAAACACCTTAGACTCCTCCTGAGTTGTACCAGCAACCATGAAGGCTCCGGAGTTCCATTTTAGTTACCTAAAACTAGCAGGAGGAATCAGAAGCCAAGATCACAAAGCAGAAGAGAGATTTCCTAAGGGGATCTCAAAGAGGAAAGTAGGTTAAAAAAAGAACAGCAGATTCAAATTAGCCTACATCCCATGAGTGGGATGTATGGCGATGCCTGGGGACAGCAAACAACGGTGCCTGCATTGAAGAAAGGCACATTACTGAGATGATGATTTCCAGCCACAGATGATTTCAGGGGCAGTGAAACCAAAAGCAAATGATTCCTGAAAGGAAAAAGCTGGGAGTTCAAGTAGGATACACTTATTTCTTGGGAAACATACGAAAGAAGGCATCATTCATGAAGCTCTGGAGGTATCTACCAGCAAAGTACCAGAATAAAGCAAGGAAAGCAGCATCACTCTATGCAAGACAGTAGTCTGTGGCTAATGACCCAATAATCTGCTGTATCAAAAGTCTTAATAATTAAAATGCTATAGTAATTGTGGAACTGAACCCCCCAAAATGTAAGAATTGATTGAATTCTATGAGCACAGAGCCTTCTGTGTAAGATGGACCACACTGAGAAGAAGGACAGAGTCCACACATGGCAAACACGGGCAAGCACAAAGCAATAAGTCTGCAAGAACAAAGCCAGTTTTTAGGTGCTGTGAATACTGTTTCATGCTGCACAACCTGCTTTATCTAATCCTCTTGCTGCCCATGAAATTAATTTAACTGAAACTGAGTAATAAAAACCCTGCCACAATTAATTCTCTCAAGGCATTGCCCAATCCCATTATTGTACAAGAAGGAAGAATCCCTTCTGGTTTTCATTTTGGGGGATAAAAAGAGGAAGAAATAACCCCAGAACTCTTGAGATAACACTGTCACTGCCAGTGCTACTTCATTCATTATCAATGCTAACTGTGAATGAGCACAAGTATTACTGTAGACCTGTGAATGTGCATCTACCTCCAGGGAGGGAGGAAGGGAGGGAGGGAGGGAAGGAACCTCCAAACTACTTTCAAAACACCACTTCTTAAACGCTGCTTTAACGGGCAATGAATCCTGCACCTGCTCATTACTTTGGAAACCAGAACCTTTTAATTTCACAAGCTTTTGTTATCGTGTGCGTGGACTTCACATCCTCAGCACCACAGGCTCTGACTCTACTCGGTGCAGAGATGAGGTGAAGTCACTTGAGACACACATACCAATGTAACGGGTTTCAGTTGCTAGCACAGCAAAAGCAGAAACCATTCTGTGCTGTCACAGCCATCAGGATCAAACTGTAGGCTCCTCAAGTGAGCCAGCCCTCATTTCATTTTCCCTCCACGACAGCTTGCACATCAATTCAGAAAGGGATCTGGTTCAGTAACAAGTGCCCAGCATAACGATTTCAATAGTGGTGTTTGCTGCACACGTTCACTAATTTGACCCTCTGTTGTATCAACACCCCTGTGATGTATCGTTATCACAGAATCATAGAAATAGACATTGGAAGGGACCTCAAGGATCATCTGGTCCAACCTTTCTAGGCAGAGCATGGTCTAGACTACATATCCCAGCATCCTGGGATACATCTTAACCGTGTCCAGTGCTGGGGTACCTACCACTTACCTGGGGAGATTATTCCAGTGGCAGATTGTTCTCATGGTGAAAAACGTTCCCTTGTGCTCAATCAGTACCTCCCCAGGAGTAACTTGTGCCATCACCCCTCGTCTTTTCCACATGACTCCTTGTAAAAAGGGAGTCTCCATCTTCTTTGCAGCCAGCCTTTAAATACTGGAAAATGGGGTTAAAGTCTCCCTTAAGCCTTCTTTTCTCCAGGCTGAACAGTCCCAGCTCTCTCAGCCTCTCCTCACATACTGCCCAGTCCTTGGATCATCTTTGTGGCTCTTCTCGGGCCCCTCTCCAGCCTGTCCACATGTAGAACAGGGACTAAAACTGAACCCAGTATTCCAGGTGTGGCCTGACAAGCACCGAGTGGGACAACGACATCTTCATCTCTGCTGGTGATGCCCTTGTTGATGTTCCCCCGCACTCTGTTGGCTTTCTTTGCCAGAGCCACGCACTGTTCACTCCTACTGAGCCTGTTGTCTATCAGGACCCCCCATTACTAACTTGACTCCACTCCTCTGTGCAGCATCAATAGCACAAGTGCCAATTGTTACACTTGTGGCTCCGAAAATAAGCAGCTAAAAGGCTGCTGAGAGACTACATCAGGTAACTTTAGCTTCTATATAAGCAGGCACGTGATGCTGAAGGAGGGCTGCCTCTCCCTCAAGTCCTCAAGGGAGGTTTGCAATTGCTTTCTAACTTTAGTTGCTTTAATATCCATGCAGCCAACAACCTGTGCCAGCTCATACACAGGTACATGATGAAGGTCATTTCCAGTCTAGTGACACATAAAGTTTGAAGCCATTTTCACTGAAATTTAGTCATTTGGCCTCCATAAAGCAGAGCAGGAGCTGGGTTGAGGGTTTTTTTCCATCTTTCCCAGTAGCTCTGCTCTTTTCTTTATTCAATAACAGAGGAACAAATACTGCTGACAAATTTATTTAAGCTACCAATAGTCAACTTGAATAACTGGGTCATAAACCAACCAGACAGCATTTATTTCACTCCAGGCACCTCAGCTGTTCTGCAAATACAGATCATGCTACAAGAAACGACCCCAGGAACCAGGCTGCTTGCTTGGTTTCTATCAGACCCTTAAGAGAAAACCACTAAAACCCCCAAATGAAGGTGGGCACCACAAGGAGGCAGTGGGATCATTCATGTCCTCCAAAGAAAATCCATGTTTGGGATGTATGCCATAGACGGGGCTTGGAGCAACCTGCTTTAGTGGAAGGTGTCCCTGCCCACGGCAGGAGGCTGGAGCTGCATGAGCTTTGAGGTCCCTTCCAACCCAAACCAGTCTGGGATTCTATGACCTTTAGCACATGGTACTTCTGATATGAGCAATGAGAAGCTGTAAAATACACACAGTCCACTATGATGCAGCGGATGCATAACCAACTGTATTCTAAAATGGACCAAAAAGTAAAGAACAGAAAGGCATAATTACCACTTGCTTCATAGACAGCACAAAAAGAAGTATTTCCCTGCGAGATTTAAACATGCTGTCTTTCAGTTTGACTGGACTTTTTGTTCATGTAGCATATAAAAAGGTCAAGGAGGAGTGTAAGAGTTGAACAGGTAATTGAGTGCAGCTTTCTGCTCTGCAATTATAATTTAGCTGAGCTTCACTGGTTCTGCATAGCTTGGAGATGAGGAGGAGTCAAACTTATGTTTATGACTGAAGGAAAGCTAAACATTTTTAAATCACAGAGGATGTATTTGCTCACGGTTTATGTCTACTATCCACGCACCTTTCAAAGCATCTTCTCAGGGAAGAAATATGCAATTCTAATGTGCAGGAGAAGCATTTTATGCTTAAACCCACTTCATCTGAGCTTCCGCTACTCAAAGTGGCACACAGAATCCAGCAGCAGCAAAGAGAGGAGAAGGCAGCATGCTCTTCAAATACCAACCATGTTAACTCATGGGTAATACAGCACACTCCATGTATTTCACGCCTTCAACTAATAGCTTAAGACATCCTGCTCTGGTGTAGATGGTAACAGTGGTGTGCCCCCAGTCTTCATTAAATGCCAGCTCTTAATGACAGACTCCAAAAGGGCTTTAACTGCATTTAGTTGCAGCTCCTGAACTTTAAAAGTTGTTAATCAGAATTCTATGTAAATGGAATGACGATTAAAGGTTAAGTACAGGTTCCTGAGATTTCAGCAGTGGAAGATGTATTGCCCTTAACAGGAAAGAGAAACTACCAACCTTGACAGGAACTAAACATCTTAATTAAAGACTCACAAGTACAGTACTTATTTCTGTGTGAAGTTCTATTTGCAAATGTCAAATTTAATCAGGCACTTGACAAAAACGTGCAATATCCCTCCAAGCACAGGAGAACAAAAATGCCTTGGGATTCTTCCCTAAGGAAACACCTGCACGTCTCCCAGTCCTCAGCTCCCCACCGAAAGCAAGCTCGTCAAGCCTCTTGTCCCACGTAACAAGGAGGAAAGTTTTATGGCTCTAAAACTGCAGGAGTCCAGTTGAGAAATAGGATACAGCATTTTTCAAGGCGTCAGCTTTCCCCCTGCTCGCTCAGTTTATCCCTGTAACAAGCGTCATGCTGCCAAATAAACATAAGGGTCCTCATAAATCTGACTTGCTGAGATTTACTGCCCTTGAGGGTACAGCCCATCAATTATCACCAGCCAAAAGCAGAAAAACATCTTCATCAGGAGTAAATCTAGTACATGTCTATAGCGCACTATGAGCTGCCTTTCAGTGTTTTGGTGCTGAATACTACTGAGAGCATCCAGGCTGTTACTGTCTGCTCCTGAACTCAAACCCTGAGCAATGTGGGGTTCAAATCCTAATCTGACGGAACAGCAACTGCCCCCAGGATTAGCTCAGACACTGAATAAGGGACTTCAGCAGCAGAAACCTTTCTCTTAGGTCATACAGAAACTGCCTTAAGCTGCTGCAGAGACTGACCCAAGTGCAATGTCCTGCCCTGGGTCAGGGCAATCCCAAGCACAGTCACAGGCTGAGCAAAGACTGGATGGAGCAGCCTGAGGAGAAGGACTCGGGGGTGTTGGTTGATGAGATGCTCCCCATTACCCAGCTTCAACGTGAGCTTGAAGCCAGCACCCCCCCCATGTGCTGGGCTCCACCCCCAGAGCATGAGCAGCAGGTTCAAGGCCAGGTTGGACAGGGCTTGGAGCAAGCTGCTCTAGTGGAAAGTGTTCCTGCTTGTGGCAGGGGGTTGGAACTGAGTGAGCTTTAAGGTCCCTTCCAACCCAAACCAGTCTGTGATTCTACGACCCATCTATTTCACATACATAATAACTAGACCATATAGCAAACAAATGAGCACATATCTTCATATACCACCATTCACGTTAATGAAAAACCCCAACTTTAAGTACCTGGATATCTCCATAACTAGGTCCAGAACTGCACCCATTTTTGCAGGTTATTTAAAACTGCATTTTAAGTCCAAGTTGTTTTTAATGGCAAACCACACCTGATTCTAGGAGAATGCTTTTTTCCTGTATGTTTTATATCAGCTCTAGCTACTGCTATCCCAGTGCGTGGGAGAGAAGAAACAGCCAAAAGTGTGTACAGTGGAGGTGACTGTTATACTTACAACCCGGAGCAGGAAAGACGTTTAGCAGTGGAAGCTGCTGAGGCAGACTCTGCCTTTAAGCAATAGCAAAGAGTGAGTAAGAAATGGTGTAAGGAACAAGTAAAGTTAATTAAAGTCAGTAACAGAACGTACAGCACCTGGTTGCTTCATCTTCCTTCAGATCAATTAAAAACTTCACCACAGTGACTTGAAACAAGAAGGATGAGCAAAGAAACTTCCACCCACATCTTCATATGATGGTGCTGGAATAGGAGACATGACCCACACGAATCATTTATCAACTAGTGCCAGCAATGTGAGGGAGTAAAAGTGGATTAAAATAAAGAAGCCTGCTACAGTTAAACCCAATATTGTGCCTCCAATATCCATAAAAGGCTTTGAAACAGATCTTGCAGGAATGGCTACAACATCACATTTAAAGAAGCCTATGGTTAGTAAATTCACATGTCATTTTGGATAGGAAGCTGTTCAGATCCCCCTGTGTTAGCCATAAAAGGATCTTTGTGCCAAAAATGTAGATTTCTTACATGCTTAAAGTCCCACTGTTTGGGATGTCAATAAATTGGTGGGATCTCAGGAGTTTCATGTTTGCTCAGAACTGGACTCAATGATCCTTAAGGGTCCCTTCCAACTTGAGATATTCCATGATTCTATGGGCTACGATTTTTAACAAGGGCCTGCAGGCACAGGCCAAGGGGAATGGCTTTAACCTGCCAGAGGGGAGACTGAGATGAGCTCTTAGGCAGAAGCTGTTCCCTGTGAGGGTGCTGAGGCGCTGGCACAGGGTGCCCAGAGAAGCTGTGGCTGCCCCATCCCTGGCAGTGTTCAAGGCCAGGTTGGGCACAGGGGCTTGGAGCAAGCTGCTCTAGTGGAAGGTGACCCTGCTCGTGGCAGGGGTTAGAACTGGAGGAGCTTTAAGGTCCCTTCCAACCCAAACCAGTCTGGGATTCAAGGATTTGGTCAACCGGAAAATGATAACATGCATTTAAAGAGCCACGGAACCAGGTTTTTTTAGTCTGGTGCTTGTTAAATAGGTGTTTAGTGCCATCTTCTTATTAGTGCCACCTTCCACTAGACCAGGCTGCTCCAAGCCCCATCCAACCTGGCCTTTAAGATCCAACTGCATCTGAATCTACAATGGTGGCCCATAGGCAAAATACTTAATAGAGAGAAATGGCTCATTAAATCAATTGTGTGAAGGCTTTCTACAAAAGCACAGCTAAATGCCAGGGCAGCAAACGTAGGTTTCCATAGAACAAGCTTAGTGACTCCAAGACATTGATAAAAGGGCACATTCCCCTTTGACCTCAACCCAGCAGCCACCATTTCAAGCCGAGCTTAGGAGGCCACTGACATCTTTGAAATAACATTGGAACTAGAGAACCTCTTTGTCATGCTTACAATAACTGCGGGTTTCTATTCCTCCCGTTCCCAACTGGATGAAGTGTGGAGCAGTGCAGTCCTGTCAGCAGTCTGCGGTTGGAGGCTTAATATCACACGTGATATAAAGTGCCTCGACCTTACTCTAGAAATACTATTTCTGTAACACTCGAGGGTCTTTGACATTATTACAGATAGCCTGATGCCAGAGGGGGGAGCTCACAGCATAGACAAGACTCCCATTTGCAGGCTTGGGGGAAAAAAGGCAGCACTAAAATATGCTTGAGCCATTCCAGCCTTTTAAAGTCCCCGTCAGGATCACTATTCCTCCTTCTTTCATGCTGCTCTACAAAAGGTGCAGCACTGGGCCACCAAAATGCCACCGTTAAGCAGATTATAACGTTTCTGAACATGTTCCATTACGGCAGATACTTGAATGCCCTCCTGCATCAGGGAGCCTTTTCCTCCCCCTTTCATCAGCTTATCAAATGAAGCTAAACAGTAACGCTTGCATCTAATGATACTGGGGACCTTGTAATGGGATTAGGAAAAACACCATCATTAGCTTCAAGGAGGAATGTGACCTGGAAGACATTTCTTACTCCATGCTTTAAAGGGATACAAGTAGGGGCAATGAAATCGCTTCCTACATAGGGATGAGGAATGGGCAGGGAGAAACAAGGAGCGTTGAGTTCCCCAGCAGACACTGTCTTCCTTCCTAACAGCAGGTAAAAAAGTGAATCAATTACTAGAATGAAATCTGGAACAGAGAAGGATAAGAGAGACCCTTCCTTAAGCCAGTCAGAAAGGCTTTTGGCTCAACAGAAGCCAGTTTTAACCGAGCACTAAACTTCAAACCAGGACATGCAACAGCCAGTATGACACTACAGCTCCTTCCCTGGTACCCACTTACCCAATGTGGAGTTAGATCCGCAAGTGGCACCACACAGAATGCCCAAGGTCTTTGGTGGGACCCAGCATGGGGCTTCGAGCACACAAACAGCAATGCCAGCTGAGCTCTGGCATCACCCTGACAGGCAGTGACATTTAACTCTTGAAGGACTCTGCACACAGCAGCACATCGGCTGCAACCCCACCTGAGGCCTGCAGTTGGGAAGTGCTGAACCCCCAGCTTAATATCTGCAGTGCTCAGCACTGAGAATATTCCACACCCCATTGAAACCCATTCGATTTGGCAAGTGTTCAGATTACTTTAGATGGCATTTCTAAAGCAAGGCCTGTACCCATTGCTTTTTGCTACTCAGGAAAGCAGAAGTGCTGCTGGAATTGGAAGTGTGGTTTCCAATATCCAAACCAATCATGCATGGCATTGCTTCCTTCAGTAAAAACATTTCAGACTGCCAAAAAGAAGTGTAAATTCAATAGCAACAGGAATGCATTTTAAAGCTAAGAGCCTGACAAAAAAAACCCCACTTTGTTTTTTTATAGGATCTAAAGGATACAATATAATGGTACCATTGCTCAGAAGGGAGCCCCCCAACCAACACTGAGACATCTCCACCCAGCCTTTCACTGCCTTCCCGAAAATGCCTCTCATTCTTCAAGGCGCAGGATGCAAATTCATCCATATTTTCTCCAGCAGGAATCCCAGAGCTTGGTCATTCCTACTGCAATTCCAGCTCCCATGAACATGCTGAGGCTATTGCCATGGAGTCAGTTTTTGATGCTAATGTTCTTCAGTTGCAGTGCAATCACAGAATGGAGGGGGGGGATTTGCTTTGTTTTGAAAATCAAAAGAAAAGCAGTGGAATACATCAGATGAGCATGCAACCGAGTTCTGAGGGCTGGATATCTGAATTTGGGTGCCAGTCCGGCTCCAATTGAATATTCACTTTACTGGTGCATGGTACTAAACATCAAAGAAAAGGAGCGGGACAGCAGCAAAAAGGCAGAGCACATCTGTGTAACACCTGAACTCTAATGGCTTTAACCTGCCAGAGGGGAGACTGAGATGAGCTCTTAGGCAGAAGCTCTTCCCTGTGAGGGTGCTGAGGCGCTGGCCCAGGGTGCCCAGAGAAGCTGTGGCTGCCCCATCCCTGGCAGTGTTCAAGGCCAGGTTGGACACAGGGGCTTGGAGCAAGCTGCTCTAGTGGAAGGTGTCCCTGCCTGTGGCAGGGGTTAGAACTGGAGGAGCTTTAAGGTCCTCTTCACACTAAAGCCGGTACAGGCACAAAAACCTCAGGTTCACAGAGAAGCCCTGATGGCGTGTGTGAAACTGGCTGGATAATGCCACTGGGTGGAGCCAGGATAAAGCAGATGGCTCCAGCATCAACTTCCCTGCTCTGGCAACGCTGCTACCATTGAAGTGCTGCTGCCTTTAGCAAAAGAAAAGCTGCCACGACCACGACAAATTCTGTCCATTGAGATTCCACCAATCCCCCTTGCACGAATTCTCTCCTTCTCCCACACTTCAGAGATTCAAGGTGTATCTATTTACATCGCTGCACAGACACCGGCCATCACTTCATGCTATTTTTATATATATATGTATGCATATATATGCTATTTTAGTATTAAAATAACCTTTCTGCATCCCCTGTAACACAAGAAGCCCCAGAGGGCGGTCAGATTTAACTCCAGTGATGAAGGAATTACCTCCCATTTAAAAATGAATACCCAGAAGCTCAAATCTATTACATTGCCATCTCCAAAGCCCATCCTTCATGGCACAAGACTGCAGTTGGACATGCAAACCTGCCTCAGAAATCCATATGTCCAGTTATCCTATGGTACATTTAACATATATATATATATAAATAAAACTTTAAGTACTGCATGGCTTTTGCCCATGACCAAGAATTAGAAAAAAGAGACAGACAAAACCTACATTAACTTGTCTCCATTTCAGATAATTACTTGTGAGGGGTTTTAAGACGTTTGTGACTCGCAAGGGAGTCTGTAAATTTACTGTCTTCTGCAATCTAATAACGTTGGCAGCGATGAGAGTTACCTATTTATTGGTGTGTGACACCAATCTGTCTACAATGGATAAAAAAAGCTGTTACTTAAGAGCTCTCCCTCCCCCTTTTAGCGGGCAGGTTCCAAACAGAGTGTTTTCAAATGCAAAGTAGCAGTTAAAATACCCCAAGGCAACACAGAAGTTGGTAGCAAAGGGAGGAGGAGGATGGATGAAGTCACATTACTCAGCTGGACAACCTGGCAGGGAGATGTGCCACTTGTATTTACAGCTGATAAAATGGGGAGGCTTAGGAGAGAGAACATGGAGTGGAACAAAGCCTCTGGACCACGAATCCAAGAGATCCTGACCGTATCTTCAGTTCACGTCTCAGTTTCCAGCACCTTGGTTTCTGCTCTTTCTCAAGTCCCATTGTCTCTAGCAGCATTTAACAGAGTATCTATTCAGTGACAAGTGTAGCAGGGGTCTGATCTTTGCTGCAGTGTCTAAGAGAGATTATTATTGCATTTAGTATTCCTGAGATGCAAATACAAACGGCACTGAGACTAGCTACATCTGTAACGTGGCTCCAAGGAAAGGAAAACAAATCCAGGACCAGAGTTATCCCTCCAAACGCAATCCCTCTCCCAAGATAAGCTCGTAGGGGAGAGGAGGTTCCAGGCAAACAAAGGAAAAGGCAATGGGTATTCCAAAATACACTGTGTACTTTAAAACCTACAGACGTACAAATCACTGTCAAGTATGAGCCAGCAGCTCCCAAGTGCTTCCTTATTCCCTTCCATTAGTCTGCTGCTTTTCCCCCGATCCTATCAGTCATAAATGGAGGACTAATATATACCTTTTATTTTCCAAAAGTTTCAATGCATCACAGTCCAACTGTAAATAATTTATAAATCAAGGCAAGGAATATTCTGCTCCATGGCTGAAGCTGAGGATAAAGCTTTTAAGAGGAGGAAGAGGGGTGCGCATCCCTGTGAACACACACAGTTTGTCGCTGCCTACAAAGGCTTCACAAGGAAAACATCATTCCCCCTCCCTCCTCCTTCAGATTCCCTTGATTTTAATATTGGTCCTTCAACCAAACGCTCATTACTAATCCAATTTTAATGTCACTTGAATTCCTACAAATAAGGAGACCACACAGGGAGCTGATGATTTTAATTCTGGCACTTAAATCACAAGTGTGAAGTTAAATGCAACACATTCCCTCCCCCTTCCGTTAATTCTACATCTAATTGCAATGTCTTGCTCTTCCAAGTCCCAACTTGCAAGGTGGTATTTAGGACTAAATCAAACAGGCAAAGTTTCAAAGCTTTGATAACCCGCTGGATTGGCTCTCCTGGCATTTCATTCATCACTGAGGATGACAGGACTATAATCCCAGCAATTTTCCTGGAATCACAGAAAATTGGAAGAGAATTCGAGAGATCACCGAGTGCATCCCCACGCCCCAAAGAACCAGTTATGTTTTGATGCCTGACAGATGATTGGAAGTTTATAAGGATGCTACTCAACAAGGATATAACATCCCTCAATCATTCACTGCTTACACCAGCAGTTAGGTTAGACAAAGACAAGAAGCGTTCAAGTCTCCCTTGCCAGTCTTTAAGCTCAGTACTTCCTATCCGAGAAAACACACAATTCCACTCTGCTTTTCAACTCTCTTGATGGATCGGAAAGCATAGGCCTCCATCCACCCCTTATTGTTCTTATCTATAAGTCAAAGATTACTCCTTTTTAACTCAAGTCATTTCCCCCTAAATCTCTGACCATGCTCATTGATCTCCTTCGAATTCCCTCCCTATTCTTTGGCTTCTTCCTTTAGACCGTAAGTCAGACAGGATATAGGACCACAGCTGAAATCTCTTCAACAATGAATAGAGAAGGACTATTTCCAGCCATCCTGCAGGCTGTGCTCCTCTGCTGCTCAGCATAGAAATACCTGACTCTTTTTTGATGACACACTGATTCACATCCCTTTGTAATCCTGTGTATCACACCACTCGTTGGCTAAACCTGAGCCATACCCAACTCTTCACATCCTTACCAAACACATCAAATCCCAGACTGGTTTGGGTTGGAAGGGACCTTAAAGCTCATCCAGTTCCAACCCCTGCCACGCGCAGGGACACCTTCCACTGGAGCAGCTTGCTCCAAGCCCCTGTGTCCAACCTGGCCTTGAACACTGCCAGGGATGGGGCAGCCACAGCTTCTCTGTGCCAGCGTTTCTCCTTTTAAATTCATTTTATTAGGATCTTCCAAATTCCAATCATATTCTCCAACATCCTCCCAAGCCCCACCTTCCAGCACACGGCATTTGCACATTTTATGATTCTCTGCTGCACTATTCAAGACATTAGCAGAACTATTGAACAGCACCAAGGCCCAGATAGAGCCCTCAAAAGAGCCATTAGATAAATCCCTTAAGAGCAAACCCTTCATAACTTCTCCTCTTCCAGCCAGTTCTCTACCCCACCTCACCACAGCTTTATCTACACTGTAGTTCCCAAAGTCAATGATTAGAAAAGCACAT
Organism: Psittacula echo; assembly: GCF_963264785.1. Taxonomy (NCBI): domain Eukaryota; kingdom Metazoa; phylum Chordata; class Aves; order Psittaciformes; family Psittacidae; genus Psittacula; species Psittacula echo. The sequence goes on from NC_137735.1 coordinate 161,825,670, forward strand.
GAAACACGAGTAGAAGACTTACTATCAACCAGGACACAGTGCCACTGCTCCTCCCTCCTCCACAATCCCTCCTACCAGCTCCCAGAAAGGCATTAGATCAGTTGACAGCTTATGCTTGTCATAAGCTGCAGTAGTTCTGCCTCTGAGTTTATGTATTACTTCATCTACGTGTTTCTACGTTTCCGTTGAGAAGTCAGAGGTAGAACAAGTGCTTTAGAAGTCCTTGGGTTCTCCCCTTGCTTCCCTGACTCCTTTTTTAAAGGGCTGTGTCCAGATTCTCCTTTTATGGTTTTCTACAACCTCCTGAGATTTTTGAGTGATGTTATTCCCCTTGGACAGAGGTAGGAGTAGGATCAGATGACCTCCAGAGGTCCCTTCCAATTCTCTGTTGCTTATGCTATGATGGAGCAGAAGGGAGAACAATGACGATGATCAAGAGAAAAGATAAAGGGATAGAAGTAAAATGAAATACCACAAGTCCTCTAACCCCCTCATTTAAATCCATGGGGCTTTCAAATGGGAGACTGGCCAAAACCCACTGGAAAGCCCAGTGAAGTCTTGCTGCAACTCAATCCTTGGTGAGACCTTGCAGAACAGGAGCCTGTAGTCACTATGCAACAAAGAAAGGGGAGAAAGAAGAAGAAATACATGCACGCATTGGCAGAATAAATCAGTGACTTGGGGAAGCACTGTATCTATTCATGTCATAAAACATAATCCGCCTTTCAACTAGTGAATTGTGGAAAAAAGTGATCCCATAATTGCTACACGTTTTGCCTGGGATTTGTATCTGAGGCTCCTTGCGTTGCCACTAACAGCATGATGTATTCCTGCACTTCTCTGACAATACACAATGCATTCCTTTTTCAGCTGCTTAGCACATAGCATGTGAAAAGCCGTTTTCTGTGGCATCGGTTCTCACAGTTCATTCATTCCATGTCCCAGAGAAGCTGTGGCTGCCCCATCCCTGGCAGTGCTCAAGGCCAGGTTGGACACAGGGGCTTGGAGCAACCTGCTCTAGTGGAAGGTGTCCCTGCCTGTGGCAGGGGTTGGAACTGGGTGAGCTTTAAGATCGATGAGAAAATGAACATGAGCCGGCTGCAGTGTGCGCTCGCAGCCCAGAAAGCAACCGTATCCTGGGCCGCATCAAGAGGAGCGTGACCAGCAGGTCAAAGGAGGTGATCCTGCCCCTCTACTCTGCTCTCGTGAGACCTCACTTGGAGCATTGTGTGCAGTTCTGGTGTCCTCAACATAAAAAGGACATGGAACTGTTGGAACAAGTCCAGAGGAGGCCATGAGGATGATCAGGGGACTGGAGCACCTCCTGTATGAAGACAGGCTGAGAAAGTTGGGGCTGTTCAGCCTGGAGAAGAGAAGGCTGCGTGGAGACCTCAGAGCAGCTTCCAGTGTCTGAAGGGGGCCTACAAGGATGCTGGGGAGGGACTCTTCATCAGGGACTGTAGTGACAGGACAAGGGGTAACGGGTTCAAACTGAAACAGGGGAAGTTTAGATTGGATCTAAGGAAGAAATTCTTTACTGAGAGGGTGGTGAGGCACTGGAATGGGTTGCCCAGGGAAGCTGTGAATGCTCCATCCCTGGCGGTGTTCAAGGCCAGGTTGGATGAGGCCTTGGGTGGCATGGTTTAGTGTGAGGTGTCCCTGCCCATGGCAGGGGGTTGGAACTGGATGATCTTAGGGTCCTTTCCAACCCTAACTATTCCATGATTCTATGATTCTATCCCTTCCAACACAAACCAGGCTGGGATTCTATGTGTATCACAAAACGTAAGCTCTGTCCGAAGTGTCTCCCATGGTGAGGTCATTCCCAGTAATGATCCTCTTAAGGATCTAAGGTCCTTTCCAACCTAAACCATTCTATGATTCTATGATTCATCAGTCCTTTCATGTCCCGAATAACTCAAGAGATTTTGTTGCAGGTGTCAAAATCTGCTGTCTTTCTACGTAGACCTCTTCGAAGACCACTAACAAGCCTGATAACCACCATGAGGGTCATCAGAGAAACAGAGTTAAGCTATCAGAAAGGAGAGAAGATGATTTTTCACTGGTTGTTGCTTTATGTCTGCGGTCAGTTTTTTAATCAATTAAGACATAATACCCATCAAAAAAGAAAAAACCATTTCAACAGCTAGCTACTTTGATGTGTTCGAAGTTGTCTGTCCTTTGCAAGTGCAGAATGAACTGTTAAAAACCAAACCAGCACACAACAACCAGAAAAATCCCACTCACAAAAGCTAATTTTCCCCTACTGATATAATTTGTGGCTTCTTTGATACATGTACGTAAGACATTACTGCTTCTCCTCCAATTGTCAGCTGGAGTCTAAGGGGAGGCCGCCCATCTTTCCTGGTAACTCAGTGCTTCATACTTCTTCCTAAAAAAGCCTTCTGACAGTTCTATGTCAGAAGCTCCAAGCCTCAGTTATGGAATCAGAGAATCACAGAATCAACCAGGCTGGAAAAGCCCTTTAAGCTCATCCAGTCCAACCATTCCCAGCACTGCCAAGGCCACCACTAACCCATGGCACTGAGGCCTCGTCTCCACGGTGTGTGAACACTTGCAGGGACGGTGACTGCAGCCCTGCCCTGGGCAGCCTGTGCCAATGCCTGAGCACCCTTTGGGGAAGGAATTGTTCCTCAGCTCCATCTAAACCTGCCCTGGTGCAGCTTGAGGCCGGTTCCTCTTGTCCCATCCCTTGTTCCTTGGGAGCAGAGCCCAGCCCCTCCTGGCTCCATCCTCCTCTCAGGCAGTTGTAGGGAGCCATCAGGTCCCCCCTGAGCCTTCTCTTCTCCAGACTGAACCCCCCAGGTCCCTCAGCCCTTCCCCATCACACTGTGCTCCAGGCCCTGCACCAGCTCCGTTGCCCTTCTCTGGCCCCGTTCCAGCACCTCAAGGTCTCTCTTGTAGTGAGGGGCCCAGAACTGAAGACAGGATTAGAGATGTGGCCTTACCAGCGCCCAGCACAGGGGGAAGACACTGTCTGTAAAACTGAATTCATTTTAATGTTCCTTCTAAAGTTTTCAGCGCTGCCTCTATGTCTTTATTATCAGAAGAGTTTCTGGGTAGCTTCCTTGCCTACACTCTCAAACTAAAGACTGGTTTCAAAGAAATCCTTTAGCTTTCCCATAATGTTTCCCTTTTTTAACACATAATCTTGTACAATTCAACAAAACCACAGTGTCTTCTGCAGGTGTCTTGCTTTTAACAGTCTAAATTTCCATCAAATGTATCTGATCCCTAAACCCCACAACGGTTCATCATCACTTCCCTCCTACTGCCTCCTCTAAAAATGTTTCAGTTTATTGGCTTTCCTAGAGCTTGTGAGTTATTTACAGCAAATAAACACACCTCCAACCTTGGCAGCCTGGTTCTGTGTTTGCCATTTGCATCCCTCTTCAAAGGAGCAGAATTCCAACACTGGACAAACGGAAACTAGCAGCCAAGGAAGAGTTCTGCTTCCTTTGCCTGTTTAGGACTTGGTAATTTAGCTTTTATTTCCTCTCCTTTTCTATCCATTTTATTATTTGATACTCGGGCTGCTCCTGGGGCTGTTTAACATAATTATACTGTAGGCACTAGTAGGAGGCAGCTCAAATTGCTCCTTTTGAACCAGCCACGGTACATTACGTCCAACAGCAATCCAAGATTTAACCTAAAAATCACTTCCCTCCTCCTGTGGGCTCTTGAACCGGCCGTTACAAGAAGCAGTCAAGGACAAGGTGTTCATCAACTCTTTCACTTACCCAACAGGACCATCAGGAATGGAGGGTGGCAGCCACCACTATTTTCCTAAGTGCTGGTCTCCGATCTCAGTGAATTAAAGAATTCCTCTCCACTTGCACACCTTAATCCACAAACTAATAAATACACCTCCGTTTTCACAGTGTAGTATTTTGCCCCTATATATGATCCTTATGCTCTGCATTTTTATGTCACTAGACAGAGGAATTCTTTAAATAAAGGCATGTTCCTCCACCTCCTACTAAAAGTCTGTCTTCCCTGCACAGTCTGCAAACAGCTTTCCAGATTCCCACTGACATTTGTCATTCCGCCACCTTTGCCGAACACGCTCTATCATTTGGTTTGCTTCCTCGCAAGGGAATCCAACCACCTCGTTTTTATTTAACTTGGGGTTTTCACTTGATTTGGGATCCGTTTTTCATTTGGCTGCTTCAGCTTTAATTCCGGTGTCATTTCACTGCAGTACTGTTGTTGTTTGCAAGTGATTTGCTCCCCGATGGGCACAGTTAGATCGCAAATATTGACTTTCCCACTCAAGACAAATATTTGACATCTATCACCACCCAATTTTCAGATGGGTAAGAAAAAAGACCCTTTTGAATCACCGCAACAACGAGATGCAGCCACATAATCTCCCATTCTCCCATCTCTGACTGAGGAGCCATCACATGCTTTAGACAGTTTCATTTGTAAAGATAGAGAGAAAATGTTAGAATTCAGTGTTTTCCTTGTCACTGCCCTACTATCTTTAAGATGACACGTTTCTGCATGCTGAAATGGTCCATTACTCATCTTTTTCTCTAAGAAAAACCCCACACTTGTGCTCTCTATAAAATAATACACAAAAAATACCCTTTACTCAGTGTCCTTAATCTGTCAGGTAACTGAGTTGTCTTGGATGGTATTAGAAAGAAGATGCTTCATGCCTTCTTTAGCTGCTACTCACATTATGTAGCAAGTTCTCTGCAAAATGTTCCAATTTAATCCAACTGACTATGCTCCAAGGGAGCTTTTTAAGCCAAGTACTCCTGAAATGCCTTAAACATCAATGGCATGGATGCTGACTAAACTGTGGGCTCAAAAGGCCTTCCCTTTTTGGGGGAAGAGCCAACTAGTATGGAGAATCTCACTGTATTGAAGAAAAATAAGACACCAAAACAGAAAGCCACAAACTTTTCTACTTCTTCCACAATATTCTTCCATTTGAGTACTTACTTTACTTGTTACTATAGATCAGCCTGGGTGCTTCTCTTCCTATATGAAGAGGACCTACAAGAGGGACTTCTCATCAGTGACTGCAGGGATAGGACAAGGGAGAATGGGTTCAAACTGAAACAGAGGAAGTTCAGGTTGGAGATAAGGAAGAAGTTCTTTACTGTGAGGGTGCTGAGGCGCTGGCACAGGGTGCCCAGAGAAGCTGTGGCTGCCCCATCCCTGGCAGTGTTCAAGGCCAGGTTGGACACAGGGGCTTGGAGCAACCTGCTCTAGTGGAAGATGTCCCTGCCCGTGGCAGGGGGATGGAACTGGATGAGCTTTAAGGTCCCTTCAACACAGACCACTCTGGGACTACATTATTCCATGGAAAAGGTTCTACTGCAGTATATTTTACAGATATTGTCTTCCTCCTGCAAGGTGCTGGGCAGTCTGGCCGTAAGCCAGCAAAGCACTTAAGTGCACACACACATGAACTATGTGAATGGTCCCAATCACACCCTAAATCTAATTGCTTTTCTGGATTAGGGCCAAAGCACTCAGCACACTGTAGATCAAGACCTCACTGACAACACTGATCTCCCCATACATGCAAATCTCAGACCAACAGAAATCCAGCAGCATCCTCAAAGCCTGTTCCCAACTGCTGCTGTATCAGTACAAACACCAGAGAGTAACAGATTCATTTCTAAACTATTAATTCTAACCTAGGAATGAAATGTTAAACAAGAAACCATTCAAATTCTGAGAGATTATGGTGCATGGATTAATCACTTATCTCTGCAACCCGGAACTTGCAGGTCAGTATCTGCAAAGAACTCTCCCTTCAACCTCAATACATTCCTTTTCCCTTAGAGTCTGTACAGGAAGATACTTACTGAGCAGACAGTGGCTAAATTGACTCTTTTGCTGTTGTTGTTTCAGTAAATGGTTTGCAGAGGGCTCCCAAAATGGAATGTTACCTTGAATTCAGCAGAATTCTTCTTCCTAAGCAAAACCAAACCAGCTTTTCATGCTGTGCTGAAAGCAAAGAGGCAGTGATACGCAAAGTGACCTTAAAGAATTCACTAACCAAGAATATCAAACCTCTTCCTACTAGGTTACCAAAAAGATTTTAAATGGTTCTCTAGATCTTAGGAAGCACCAAATCTTCTCTGACCAGCTCATTTGCAGCTCCTCACTACTGTGTGCACAAGAGGAAATCATCACCAGCACAGAAAGTCAATAGGAAGTGTTCCAGACAGTAATGCTGCAGTAAGGAAGAACCAGAACAGTAAGTTTAGGGAAAATAGGATTGGCGAAATAAAGAAATGAGCTAAACAACACTGAACAACCTCTTAAGGTCCTTTCCGACCCAAACTCATCTGGGATTCTACCATTCTAAACCCAAAGACTCCTTTAAAACAAATGCAACTACGTGGGGCTACTTGAAAATGAGCAAGTCAGCTCTGTTTCAGAGGAACTGTAATTTGGAGTTAAGCTCTTCTCTCCGAAGGGATGGTCAGGCTCCCATCACTTAATGAACCATTTTCAAGATTGCAAAAATAAGCTGAGGTTCAGCAAATACTTGGTGGGAATCATTTCAGATTCATTAAGAACACACCAAGTCAGCTTTATTCTGCGGAGCCAGCACATCATTGCTGTAAACTCTCACAGGCAGGCGTGCTGGCCCTCACTTGTAAAGCCAAATTAAGCAGGTGCATAAATACCACTACCATCAGGATCTTACTGAGCTGCTGGGACTGACCATATTTTAACGTAACTATCACAATGTTGAATTAGGCAAAACAGGACAACTACAAACTCAATTATGTCTACGAATGTTCCCATTCACCCCAAAATGATCAATCTTTCCCCTTGGATAGGCTAGCCATTGCTTTTTTATTCCTCCCCTACTGCTACACAGATACAATGCCCCAAAACAACCTGAATTTGGCATTTTGAAGCTCAAAAGAGGCAACAATCCCTGCAACTATCATCAGAGCATCATAAGGGTCGACTGCAGCTCCTTTAAACCCATGTCGAGCCTTTCCAAGCAGACAATGGCATACAAACTGAGCTCCAATTCTGTGTTTTTAAAGGTATTTTAAATACTCTACACACCTTCAAGAAGTTTTACCTTCCCAATACCTTAACCAGGACTACAGTGAAAAGATAAAGATGTTTTCAGTGTCTGCAATGCATGGATCATAGAATAGTTAGGGTTGGAAAGGACCTTAAGATCATCTAGTTCCCATAGGCAGGGATGGCTCACCCTAACCCATCTCATCCAAGGCCCTGTCCAACCTGGCCTTGAACACTGCCAGGGATGGGGCAGCCCCAGCTTCTCTGGGCACCCTGTGCCAGCGCCTCAGCACCCTCACAGTAAAGAACTTCTTCCTTATCTCCAGCCTAAATCTCCCCTGTTTCAGTTTGAACCCATCACCCCTTGTTCTATCGCTACAGTCCCTGATGAAGAGCCCCTCTCTAGCATCCTTGTAGGCCCCCTTCAGAGACTGGAAGGCTGCTATGAATGCATGATGACAGGAAAGCTTAGGGTGTGAAAGAGCCCTGTTCAATACGGAAAGGAACCGGAAAGCAAAGAAGTAGAAGAACCCTTCAAAAGATTTTTTTGTCCACAAGATAGCAAACATTTTCCATCATCTTTTGGAAAAAGTTTGCTTCTCCATTCTCATTCCACTAGGGAGGGTTTCACCAGATTGGAATTATAATAGTAGTACTATTACATTACTGCTGCATTGAGCTGGAGGAGTTGCAAACAGTACTCTCTCTATATATATATGCATCTGATTAAACCATTCAGCACTAAAGAGGTTATTCTGAGAGTAAAAGCACAAAAAAACCACTTACATATCACCCACTCCCTTGTTTTTCCCTTGCCAAACACGCACATGCTTGCACATAGCTTCAGCAGTCTACCCCAAGCTCTACATTATGTCTGTGCAGCAGCCTGGGATGCAGATACAGGAGTTGAGTATTCATATATTGGGATTATATTGAGCAAACAGACTGACCAATACCTGAAGCTGCCCTGGAATCTTTGTGCCGGAAAGCAGCTGGTGTCATAGGGGCCATTTGATGCATCTTTACTTTTAGATACTTTGAAAACTGAGCTTGTGTGGGTTTTTTCCTCATTAAAGGTACCGCTCTGTCTTCAGTTGAGGCTACAAAAGCCATGTACTAATCTGTTCCGTAGCCAGAAAAAAACCCAAATTGATACATTTCCCCTAAACTTACTTCTATTGCTACACCCTTAAGGTATTACTCACTAGAGTATTCTTGTTCTCCAGCACTTATCCCTGTAGCATAGACACTGAGATCCAACTCTGAAAGGGCTGCCAGGGTGAGGTGTTTAAAGGATCCCCACTCCTTCCACACATCCTTTCAGAATGAAGCCAAAATATGTCAGGATCATTAACACAGCACAACATTATACATCCAAAAGAACACATCCCTACCTACACAGACCATGAAGAGCTATTATAACATATGCAGGAAACTGTTCCTATACCATATACGTGAACCTTTAACTTGATCTTTAGGGAGATCGTTAATTATAGAGCTCACAGCAAAGCTAAATGCAACAGAAAAGAATGTTTAACAAAACCTTCAACCTGAACCTTTGGCCTTAAAAAGGTGCTACCAGACAATACAAGGCTCTTGCTAAACACAGAAGAGAGGTATAGCACCAGTTACAGCACACAATGAGCCCACTCAACATCACAATAAAGACTTCTCAAAAGGCAGAACACATCTTTGTGACCTTGGAGATAAATCTCATAATCTCATTCTCATCTGCACCTGCAGAATCCCTTCACTCGGGTGTTTGATGTTTGGATTTTCATTCCAGTGACTTTGCAGAGAGTGTCAATAACTCTTTAGGTGGACTGTGAGAATGAGGAAATCATTTTGCTTTCCTGGTGTTTGACTACGGGCTGCATTTAAGCCTGTCAATGCAAGAATTCAGATTAACATCTAGCTAGTTTTCAGAAAGCACAGGAGAGATAAAGTGAAGGGAATACACAGGCATAGCAAGAGATATGAAACACAAGCAACAAAGAAGGTTTCTCCATCTCAGCCTCTGAAGAATATTAAACCAAAGAACACGATGCTGACAGAATCACTGCTAAGAAAGGAAAGGGGGATTTGGGAATGTAAGGACCAAGCACTAACCTGCTTGATACCACCCGTAACCTCACACAGGTTGCCATTAAGGGAAGCCAGACTTCTACAAATCATATCTTCTGATCTACATATTCAGACGCATTAAAGTACCTGTTGCACACAGATGCAGAGGCTTGATTCATCCTTCCCAATCACTCTGAGATACTAAGATTTGAAAATCACAAATTAATAATTAGTGTAAGTATAAAGAGAATTGTGGTTCTACTTTAAGGAATAACTTATTTATTATTATATATTATTATATATTATATTGTATATATTATATTGTATTATATATTATATATTATATTATTATTATTATATATAACTTATTTATTATTATAACTTTTATTATAACTTGCTGGTATTGCCAATCCTGGCTTGAACCACACCATGCATCAAGTTAGTGATGGAATTCGCGGTCCTCCAATAGCACTTCCCACTACAAACCTAAATTGGATGTTCAAATTTAGAATACAATGCAGTTTTCCAAGGCCTTGGCCTATCCACACACCAAAAGCAGAATAAAAACATAACCATGCTCCAAAAATTATTTCCACAACTTACTCTTGATACAAGTGTCCCATCCCCTGCAATCCTTGTTTTGTTCTGGATTCCTGAGTGTGAAAACAAAAGTGCAGGAAGGATGTGGAGCTGCTGAAGCAAATCCAGAGGAGGCCATGGAGATGCTGCGAGGCCTGGAGCAGCTCTGCTCTGGAGCCAGGCTGAGAGAGCTGGGCTGGGTCAGCCTGGAGAAGAGAAGGCTCCTGAAGGGGAGACCTTAGAGCAGCTCCAGTGCCTAAAGGGGCTACAGGAAGCCTGGAGAGGGGCTTTGGGACAAGGGCCTGTAGGGACAGGCCAAGGGGAATGGCTTTAACCTGCCAGAGGGGAGACTGAGATGAGCTCTTAGGCAGAAGCTCTTCCCTGTGAGGGTGCTGAGGCGCTGGCACAGGGTGCCCAGAGAAGCTGTGGCTGCCCCATCCCTGGCAGTGTTCAAGGCCAGGTTGGACACAGGGGCTTGGAGCAACCTGCTCTAGGGGAAGGTGTCCCTGCCTGTGGCAGCGGTTGGAACTGGATGAGCTTTAAGGTCCCTTCAACCCAAACCATTCTACGATGATCAACCATGTATTTTCTGATTGCCGAAGCAGAAGATGTTAAGCACTGAATGGATGCTGGAAAAGAACATGAAAAAGGACATGAAAAAGTGATGCCTCAGAAATAGGGCATCTAAAAATTAGTCCCACTGGAAAGAAAACACATCCTGTACAAAAGGTTATCCAACTGCAGTCACAACACAGAAGGAAGCTGAAGCTTCTAGAGTGAAAATGGAGCAAAACTGAAAAACAATCCCTACAACTGCTTGTCTTACACAATACTAAAGAGCTACAAACAACGTCGTTTTAAGAACATACAGATACAAACACACACCCACACTATTGCTTTCCATGGCTGGAACTGCCGTAGTTGAACTGTGTTTGATACCCCACTGCAGACAAACTGAAGGACATCACTGGCTTTAATCTCTACTCAAACGCAAGGATCTGTGCATATTAACAGGGAGATACGAGCATCACTTCCACTGAGAGATTACAGAAGCTTTCAGAACACTCTCCACCACTCCAGTCACGTCCACACATCTTTGGTAATGTCTTAATTTGTCCACATTAGGCCCAAGATGTGCTCTAAAGGAACGACACCATTGTGAAATAAGGCAAATTATCACGAGAGGTTAGAGTGAGAGAACAATTCAAAGGCACCATTTATCACTCTGGCAGGTAACGGGGCTGGGAAACACAGCTTTTCTAACAGGGCATGTGATGCACTGGTTAAATAGCAAGGGAATATAGCACCAAATCACTGTAATAAAGTGAGATCACCCTTTTATTGTGTCCTAGCTCATCATGTGTAAATCTACTGGTTTATAGCACTGTCCTTTGTGAGTAAAAAGGGAAAGATTCTTGATATTATACTTAAGGGACCACTCTGATTTATTTATTTACCGACCCACTGGGAGGTGTAACTGCTTTGCCTTACTCTCCCTGTCATATGCAGCATCTTCCAACTGCTTAAGCCTAGGAGAGAGAATTAATGACATAATTAACCTTTGTGCAATTGGAATGAATCTACCAAGTGGCAGACAACATTCCTGGTCACATTTGCATCTCGGGGATTGCACAAGGCCATAGGTCAGCCCTTGACAAAGAGACCAGCACTTTGTCCTCCATCTTTCCATCCCATCTCCTGCTCCAAGCCTCTTCCAAAGGAGGTTCAACACAAGAGATGCAGCCATCAGTAAAGCAAAGCAGCTCCCCTGTCTACTAAAACAGAGAAAAAGTTACACAAAGTGTTATTTTTGTTGGAGGCTCACCCCTCCTTAAAATCACCTTATTATAATGCAAAATTAGATGTGGGATTTTCAAAGGGATCTAAAGTAATTAGCTGCCCCATTCCCACTGGATTGCCATGGGAGCTAGATCCTAAATGCCTTTGGCTGCTTCAGAAAACCACATCCATCACTGAAATACGCAGGATGGCTCAGCAAAAACTACAGGAAAACAAGCAGAGTTGGGCACAGTTTCAGGCTTACTTTTATAGCACTTTCCAGAGCCCCTCAGCCACTACTACATTGGGAAGAGTGGGTACCCTCACCAAGTTTTCCACCAGAAAACCTTTGGGAAACAACATTTCACACAAAAACCATGGTAAAAAGCATTTGGTGACATTACACAGCAGTGCAATACTAAAAGCAAAAGGCAACACTGCAGTAAATCAAAGCACCAGAACCACATCACTCAAAAACCACAGCTCAGCACACGTCTATTTTTCATTCTCCTCTCCTAGAGCTGCTCTTTGATGCTTTGTCAAGCAAACGCAAAGCAGAGGGAGTCCAGCTTTTATGACTGGAAAGAATGAATTAACAATGCAACACATTTGATTAGTATTTTAATCAGTTTCCAGCTCACAGCTTCACCCAAAGTACACCCAAATTCACACTTTTCTTAGGCCTTCCCCAATAAATGAAGACCCCAAAGGGCTTTACAAGGCTTTTTAATTACACACGAAGAGTAGAATGACTGCATACAGGCCACATTTAATTAACTAATTCCCTCATCTCCCCCTTTTCTCAGGTGAAAATGGTTCCTAGCATGGACACAGTCTTTTCCAGTCATTTGCTTACAAGCAACAATGAACAAGTCGATTCTAGAATAAACAGAGCTGATATTATTGCACGTATATTCTGTATTCTGATAGATACGGGTCTTCCCTGTTATTCAAGTGGGTCGTCAACAGAGCCATATTTGAAGTTATATATATAGGGCTGGGCTGAAGACACATGTTCGAAGAACAGGAGTGTGAGCAGCAGGTAGAGGGGGCTCCCCCTCTGCTGCACTCTGGGGAGACCCCCTCTGCAGTCCTGATCCAGCTCTGGGGCAGCAGCACAAGAGGGACGTGGAGCTGCTGGAGCAAGTGCAGAGGAGGCCATGGAGATGCTGCGAGGGCTGGAGCAGCTCTGCTCTGGAGCCAGGCTGAGAGAGCTGGGCTGGGTCAGCCTGGAGAAGAGAAGGCTCCTGAAGGGGAGACCTTAGAGCAGCTCCAGTGCCTAAAGGGGCTGCAGGAAACCTGGAGAGGGGCTTTGGACAAGGGCCTGTAGGGACAAGCCAAGGGGAGAGGGGAGACCCTCTCCCCTAACCTGCCAGAGGGGAGACTGAGATGAGCTCTTAGGCAGAAGCTCTTCCCTGTGAGGGTGCTGAGGCGCTGGCACAGGGTGCCCAGAGAAGCTGTGGCTGCCCCATCCCTGGCAGTGTTCAAGGCCAGGTTGGACACAGGGGCTCGGAGCAACCTGCTCTAGGGGAAGGTGTCCCTGCCTGTGGCAGGGGGTTGGAACCGGATGAGCTTTAAGGCTCCTTCCAACACAAACCAGTCTGGGCTTCTGTGATTTGTAAGCCTCCAGAGCATATAAAAACAACAAAAAGTAAAACTAGATTAACTACATAAAGCAAAATTAAATTATGTTAGTTAAAGATTTTTGAAAGTGTCATTTTGGTTCAGTTAAACAACGAATGAAATCAGAACATTTCTAATGGAGAAATAAAAACCATCCCATTTCCAAGCCTGTCTGTGTCATACGGGCATTGCTGAAGCACACCACATCAGCACTTCTCACCAAGCAAGCAAGACAGAACAGAGGTATGAAGCGCAATTCACATTTTCCATTTCAGATCCCAATGCAGAGAAAGCTGCTTCACCCAAGTTCATTCCTGACAAGTCAATAGGGATTTTGATTCCTATGTTTTCAGATTCATGTTTAGATGTCACAAAATTCTGACTTAGGAGGCCATTACCAGAACACCGCTGAGCAGGAACAGAAGGATTTGGGGGTGGAGAAGGGTTGTTTGTTCTCAGTGAGAGTTGGGAGTTTGTCATTTCCTGCAAAGAACACAGGCTTCAAGCTCTTCAGCCTCTCTCAGTCCAAAGATCACCAGTGAATCATCAGCCACTTGCTGGTGGTTTGTACATACATATTTGCACTATATATATATAGACAGAGAAAAGTCTCTTGCAACTGAGTGCTTTGGGTAGAACTTGGCGAAAGCTGGTGCAGCAGGAATTGCTTGAGCCACAGAATGAATGTAAAGTAATAAAGGAAAACATAACAAAAGGGTGATTCTGGGCTTAAAAACTTTCTTACAATGCCTCACCGGTCATTTACCTACCCTTGAGAACCACAGTTCAAGTCCTTGTTATCTACAACCAGAGTTGGCACTACCCGTTGAGACACACGTATAGAAACCCAATGATACAGAACTCAAAAATCACTGAAAGCTATCTGCAGCCTTCCTAAATAAAACCACTTCAGAAGGCAGCTGGTCAGGGCAACCATGATAAAGTATAAAATAAATAGAATATCAAAGCTTGCAGATCACCCTTGCAGCCATCTCCAAGTTTTGATGGGTGATTTGTGTATTCATGTTCTGATTCTAAGTGGTGCAGAGCATCCGCAATGTCAAGAGAAACAAAGAAATCTTAAAAACTCTTACTAAAACCAACAAAAACCCCAGAATATACTCCCTCCTTCTACACTATCAAACCAGGCACACTAGAAGTAACAGAAATACTTCCAAACCTTTCTGTTTCACTCAAACACTTGGTCCCCCATGTGTAAAATGCAGACTGGCCTCACCCTGGTGAGATCAGATGACATAGTCACTTTGATGATGGGAAGCATGCTGTGAATACATGTCCCTAAATGTTTTATGTATTCTGTTAGTGATACACAACACATTTCCTAGTGGTGCCTTTGTGTCCAGAGCTGTGGCAGCAACAGCTTCCAAGTGCAGCTGCACAGACTTGCATTTGCCTCTGCAAGTGATCAGAGAATGGTTTGGGTTGGAAGGGACCTTCCACTCATTTAGTTCCAACCCCTTGCCACGGACAGGGCCACTTTCCACTAGAGCAGGTTGCTCCAACCTGGCCTTGGTAAGGAGCTGCTGTTGTCCCACCTACAGTACGAGATCCTCAGAGATGCATCTCTACAAACACTGCACCTTCTCTTCTTGTTCAGGTCCTAGATGAGGGCTGAGAGTGTGGTGGTGGTGATGAAGAAAGAGGAAGAAAGAACAAAGATGGGGGCAGAGGTGTGAAAGGGTGCATGTGTGTGACCAGAGGGCAACAAGAGGCAAGTAGCGTGGCTTGTAGTATGAATGAGAAGGAAAAGAAGTAATTAATATCCTTGCAGCCCATTCTGAGCGTAACAGATACAATCATGACAGAGTCTATCTTAGCAGGGCTGAGCTGCTAGATGCATGTGGTCTCGGTCCTAGGAGTTCACTGCAAAGAGCTCACCTGCTAAAATGCCTGTCTATGAGCAATAAAACAAGGAAAAGGAGAATGGAAAGAGAATCCTTTAAGAAAGGACTTTTCCTAATGCATTTCTATAGTTTCCTACGTTACAAAAGACTCCTGAAAACCACAGCCACCCCCAAAACAAAGTTGAGATTTAATCTCAGGGAAGAAAAAAGCAAGAGCTGGCAAACTTTAGAGAAAGCAAAAAAAGCTTCCACCTCTCAGTGTTGTAAATGTCACACACGGCAAACACAGCAAGCACACAGCACGGGAGCGAAAGGCTTTTAAGCAAAACAGTTTCCAAACATTTCCTTTGGATTCCAGCTAGTCTCTAACATTAGCAGGAATTTGCCTGCATGAATCCCTCCTGCACTGCTGTCAGATGAGACGTCTTGCCGTGAGGACATGATGAGCATTTGGCCTTTTCCTGTTCACAGTGTTTTTATGATGCTAGTAAGAGTACGACTCGCTGCCTTTAAAGCCAGGCACAGAGGGACTAAGTGTGAATAAGCTCAGCACATCAAAAGAGACACGGGTTTATAGTCCTATAAAACATGTCTACAAATGCTCATGAACTACTTGTAGTTGCTCCTAATTCTGGCTGACAGCAGGAATCAAGTGCTGTGGACACTGATAGTAACCAGAAAAAGAAAAGCACATCAGACCTAACAAAACTACTCCAGAATCTAGGGAAATGCTTAAAGTGAAAGATAATGCACATATATATAGTGATGGGACAAGGCGGAAAGGGTTCAAACCTAATCAGGAAAGGTATAAGGAAGGTATGGGTTAGATATAAGGCAGAAGCTCTTCCCTGTGAGGGTGCTGAGGCGCTGGCCCAGGGTGCCCAGAGAAGCTGTGGCTGCCCCATCCCTGGCAGTGTTCAAGGCCAGGCTGGACACAGGGGCTTGGAGCAAGCTGCTCTAGTGGAAGGTGTCCCTGCCTGTGGCAGGGGGTTGGAGCTGAATGAGCTTCAAGGTCCCTTCCAACACAAACCATTCCATGATCCTATGATATCAGCAGCCAAGTTCCCATTTCCTCTACCATCAGTCCCGTTAACTAACAGTTTCAACAGATGAAGGGTAAGAAGCAATTCACTGGCTGGGAATTTTGCAGGCTTTATTTAGAACAGCCATATTCTTGTTGGCAGTTTGAAACACAGACTTCACGTTAGGTGAGACAGCCACTTCACATCCTCCTTAGTGCTTCTCAGCAAACTTTCAGCCCACAAAAGAAAGGCTTCCAAGTGGCCTTGTTGGAACAAAGGTTGCAAAACTACAATGCTCTCAAGTGGTATATATTAGAAAGGATTTGACAATGGCCCAGGTTTCAAAAGGCACAGCTTTCAGGCCAAGTGCCAAATATCAAATATCAAAGTATGTCATTCCCTCACTCTGCATTTCCAACCTCTTTCTTCAGCCTAACACCTCAGAGCCGACTTCAACTTTCTGAACCACACTAAGCATTTTTTTGACATTATTTACAGATAGGGCTTTTAAAAGAATTTGTGCACCTTCTTCCTGCTTCAGAAGATTCTAAGGGGATGCTTTTAACTCCCATGCATTTACCTACTTGAATATTTGGGCATAAACTCCAAAATCCCTTTATAACTTGGTAACTATGCTCAACTATTAATCTAGTACTCAACTATTAATCCTAACAGAGGTGATTCTCCCTATCTACTGCACTCTGGGGAGACCCCCACTTCAAGTACTGTGTCCATTTCTGGGGTCTACAACATAGGAGGCACATAGAGCTGATGGAGTGCCCTCAGAGCAGCTCCAGTGCCTAAAGGGGCTACAAGAAACATGGAGAGGGGCTTGGGACAAGGGCCTGCAGGGACAGGCCAAGGGGAATGGCTTTAACCTGCCAGAGGGGAGACTGAGATGAGCTCTTAGGCAGAAGCTCTTCCCTGTGAGGGTGCTGAGGCGCTGGCCCAGGGTGCCCAGAGAAGCTGTGGCTGCCCCATCCCTGGCAGTGTTCAAGGCCAGGTTGGACACAGGGGCTTGGAGCAACCTGCTCTAGTGGAAGGTGTCCCTGCCTGTGGCAGGGGTTGGAACTGGATGAGCTTTGAGGTCCCTTCAACCCAAACCAGTCTGGGATTAAAAAGAACCCACCTGAAATGAAGAGCCCTTCCAGTACAGAGCATCTTGAAGCTCTACAGCATGGAGAGAGGAGGGTAACTTTTTCCTTGCACACATTAAATGAGCTAATCTTCTTTAAACTCTCCCAAACACAAGCTCAGTGACCTCTTCTGCAATAACTGCACAAGTGACTGTACACTCTTCAAACAATTCATTTCTATGCAGGGCTTTATCTCTTTGAACTTTAGCAGAAGCGCTCGTGTTTATCAAATAGAATGGATCAACAGCTTTGGGAAGAAAATGACTCTCAAAACAAAAGCTGTTAACACAGCATTCATACAAACGCCTCCGATGTCACCATGTTAATGTAGCTCAGATCAGGCAACAAGGGCCATTCTTGGGAAAGAAATAGAACAACATTCTATTCGAGCTCAGCTCTGGACCTCTCCCAGGTACCTGCTACCAAAGCAATTGAGTTAGCTTTAAACACACTCTAGCCAGAATCATCCAGTTAAAGAGAAGAGAGATTGATTTTGTCCATTTGTACTTCAATTATTTGTTTTAAAAGGACAGTATGCCATTGCCGTCTCATCCTTTGCCCTTCCAGCTGCATAACACATCCCAGCGCTACAGAACCTCTCTGTACTAACACATTTTTCACCTTCAGCAACATCATTTCACCATCCCCAATTCACAAGCTCAAAACCTCAACATAACCAAACAATTTGTGCTCCCAGCTGAGAACCCCCCACTGTGCTGGGCTGCACCCCCAGAGCGTGAGCAGCAGCTCAGGGAGGGGATCCTGCCCCTCTGCTGTGCTCTGGGGAGACCCCCTCTGCAGTCCTGATCCAGCTCTGGGGCAGCAGCACAAGAGGAATGTGGAGCTGTTGGAGCGAGTGCAGAGGAGGCCATGGAGATGCTGCGAGGGCTGGAGCAGCTCTGCTCTGGAGCCAGGCTGAGAGAGCTGGGCTGGGTCAGCCTGGAGAAGAGAAGGCTCCTGAAGGGGAGACCTGAGAGCAGCTCCAGTGCCTAAAGGGGCTGCAGGAAACCTGGAGAGGGGCTTGGGACAAGAGCCTGTAGGGACAGGCCAAGGGGAATGGCTTTAACCTGCCAGAGGGGAGACTGAGATGAGCTCTTAGGCAGAAGTTCTTTGTTTGTGTTGGAAGGGACCTTAAAGCTCATCCAGTTCCAACCCCTGCCACAGGCAGGGACACCTTCCACTGGAGCAGCTTGCTCCAAGCCCCTGTGTCCAACCTGGCCTTGAACACTGCCAGGGATGGGGCAGCCACAGCTTCTCTGGGCACCCTGGGCCAGCGCCTCAGCACCCTCACAGGGAAGAGCTTCAGCCTTCTTTTCAACCTAAATCCTCCTGTTTGAGTTTGAATCCATCACCCCTTGTCCTATCACTACAGCATACAGGGCAGCAGAATGCTCTCTCCTCCCTTCATGCACCCAAGATTGACTGAAACTACATTTTTCAATAGCTGCAGACAAATGACTTTCACAGCCATCATCCTCATGGCTAAACCAGAGAAAAGCATTAATATGACAAACCAGTCAGGAGTCCAAGGGCATCAGTTCCACACACTTAAGACCATTAAAAAAGCACAGAAAGACTGTCAGGCACATTATTTTGAGGACAACCATAAAACTCTTGAATGTCTGAGAAATAACACTAATTTAGGTTCAAAATACTACCTGGTGAACTTCCCACATGCAACAGCAATTTCATATATTGCTCTGACATTTCAACCTCTATTTATGGCATATTAACACTACCAGCTCTCATCCAAGAATCTTATTTTACTTTACAAGTATGAAGTGTGCCACAAATAGTTCATTCATCCTTTAAATGCAAAGGTTCAAAGAGAGATTTGGTCATCTGTTGCAAGACACTTATGGAACTGAAGAGTCAGACAGCATCACGACGGTGGAGAGATTCAGAGCTCGTGACGGGACATCGTTCTTAACCCTGCTCTAACATCACAAAGTGTTTTAGTAAGTGTTTTGCATGGCTCTCATTGCTGTGCTGAGCCACCCAGGGCAAGAGCATAAACTACGTCGTGTTTTGCAGGAGCAGGTACCTTGAGGTGCTCCTCTGCAGAGCGGCTTTGGCAGATGAAAGTAGCGGTTCCCAGGATAAACCCTTCACTTCCCTTCTTCACGGAGCATTCGCTCTTGCTCCTGTGTCAACCCTGACACAGTTCAAGGGCCTGAGCAAGCAGGAAACAGAGCCAGAACACTTGGCCACAGATGAGATGACTGCCAGGAAAATGAGCACTGCTGCCAGAGCAATGAAAACATCCCAGGCTGCAGAAGAAGGAATGGGATCAGAGCAGAGCTGGCTGAGATCTGCATAGACTGGCATGGAATTGAACCCTCTACACCTTTTCCATTGAGTAACTGAGTACTTGGATTGCTGAACTCCACTCCCTGCTCACCCATTTGCCTAAGGACCAATGCTTTTTGCCATCAATTCACTTACAAAACCACAGAGTGGCTCAGCTTACAATAGCAGAGCAATGAAATGCATCTCCAAGTGCTCAAGCAGCCTCCTAGAGAAGCATGTCATAGGAAATACACTTCAAATCCAGCTTTGCTGCAAGATCACTCAAGCTGCTGGCCATCAGACCTGGCTGAGTACTGCAGAATACTCCCATCTCCCTGCTCAAATCCTGCCCTCCAGTGCCATTCCTCTCTGTAAGAAAGGATAAGTCACAGCCTCTGGGCAGAGGAGCATCACATGCAAAGAGAAAGGGTTCTCAGTCAACAGTTCCTGGTATCTCCAGCTCTGCAGCAGCAGAACAGTAGTGTGTGGGCAAAGAGTAGGCTATGATCTCTCTTGCTCCAGTTACCTTATGGTTTCAGCAATGTTTAGGCTGCTAAATCACACCAGTTTAGGAAAATACACACAAGCATTAGGCAGAAGCCCCCAAAATAGGAAAGTAGTAACTGTCAGTGTCTTCTCAGCAGACAGACCAGCAGACAGCCTGCTAAAGATACATGTCTCAGAGCATATACATGATTTTTCCCCTCGGAGGCAAGAAAACAGATACACGCCACTTAAAAACTGAGATCCATCAACTACAAATACTAACACTGCAAAAGGAGAGAAAGTCCCTTCCTTGGAGACAAACAGCAACAGTGCCCCAATGAGGCAGCCCCTGTGCCTGCCCCATCCCTGGCAGTGCTCAAGGCCAGGTTGGACACAGGGGCTTGGAGCAACCTGCTCTAGTGAAAGGTGTCCCTGCCTGTGGCAGGGGTTGGAACTGGATGAGCTTTAAGGTCCCTTCCAACCCAGACCAGTCTGATTCTATGATATCAGGATATTGAGCACACATGGAGATGCCTTTGCATTTTCTCCAGCAGCAGAAGACACCATAGCTGACAGGGTGATCATCCTATCACTAGAGAGGTGATATTTCTGAAGCAGCTGAATGAACACTGGTATTATTGAGCAGGGACAGATGCCTCTTGCTCAGCGTGGTACCAAAAGACAGGGCTAAAAACCCATGAATGAACTGTTAAAGCTTCTGTGCTGTAGATACCAGCAAGGAAGAACCCTCACACTGACTATGCATGCCCACCAGCTGTTGGACCCCAACACTGATACAACAGAATAGTCCTTAAAGAGATTTGACCTGGCCTAACCCAGTAAAACAGCACAGAAAGACTATGCTGCACCCAAAACTTTGTCCTCTTCCAAAGCATGTACAACACTGCCTTTCATACAGCACAGCCTTCATCATTTGGGCTGGAATGGAGCCAGAAAAGCTCCTTCTTCCTTCACTGCATTGTCCTGAAGCAGGTACTGATGTCAGAACGTTGCTCTGTGCTGTTGTAACACAGTTCTGCCCAGCAGAACACTTGGTCCTACAGTAATGAGGCTCTTCAGAAGGATATCCACCCACAACTCCCCTGCAGAGCTAAATGAGCTCCACACACCAAATGTCACATTAAAATGGAAACAAGTTTCAAATCTCTCCTGTTGGTTCGGCAAAACCAGCACAGGCTGAGCTGGCTCCTGTACAAGTGAATAGCTTTAAACTGGGTTTTCCTCAACAAGGCTGCTCTAACAGTCTGACAAACTGATTTTAGGACTTACTTCTTTTCTAGCACTCCAGTACCCGACTCTAAAAGGTCACTGTCTTCCTCCTGACAGGTTCAGGATCATTCTTCCCTTCTCAGAGGTCAAAACTATCTAAAGATCTGCATGTTCAGTATCGAAGCACTGCACAGCACTGTGCCACTCATCTAACGCTACACCACAGGGTTGGTGCAGTTAATAGGAAGCATTCTCAAATCCAGCTACACATTTCCCACAAAGAACACAATTTTCCAGCACATCAGAAGTACACATTATTATTATCATTATTTGTTATTATTATTATTATTATTTACTATGAGGGCACTGAGGCGCTGGCACAGGATGCCCAGAGAAGCTGTGCCTGCCCCATCCCTGGCAGTGTTCAAGGCCAGGTTGGACACAGGGGCTTGGAGCAAGCTGCTCCAGTGTGTGGTGCCCCTGCGCGTGGCAGGGGGCTCAACTGGATGATCTTAAGGTCCTTTCCAACCCAAACCAGTCTGGGATTCTATGATTATCACTTCTGTACATGGCTACAAAGAGATAACCTTGCTGTAACACATTTCACATGCTGAGATGCACAATGTACATGTGAATTGCAGAGTGACATCAAATCATTCTGACATCACAAATAAACTTCATTCATTAGGATCTGATGGAATTGCACCATTTCCCTGATGCACCTCACCACAAACCCACTTCCTTCCAAGTTTTCATCCTCTACCAACGCAGGTATGATTTAAATAACACTTCAAAAACTGAGTTTTCTGCTCTCCCTGCTGCAAGCATAAGGTCTCTCAAAAAATTACCCTTAGTGGGAAAAGGAGGATAAAAATAATCTAGCCTTGGGATCAAAGCTTTTCTTACACTGTAAGGTAAAAAAAAACCTATTTTAGTCCACTCCAATGAAACTAATACACAAAAAAAACACAAAATTTGAAGAAACTGGAAGATCTCCTCCTTTCTATGTCAATGCTCATCTCTCACCTTAAAGCAGCAAGAGATTACGATCTTAAAGTGCTGCATTATAAAAGCTCCTTTGGAAGCTTTTCTGACTCCGACACCCATGCTGTCAGGGCAATAGCAATGAAACCTGTACAACTGTGTTGTTGTACCTTTCCTGGCACACAGTTTACAGAAAGCTTGGCCAAGTATTTTCTCCGCAACACAGAAAGCGCATTCACTCTTCTCCATGTGCACATCCACACGTGCTTCTATACAGAAGCTTTATCAACATTGGCTTGGAATAGCCATAACTCACTCCCAATTTCACCCCTCCTGAGGACTGAAACCATCACAAATTCTCACTAAGGGGGAATTCCCAGCCATGTTATTCAGCTTCACTTTAGATATGATCTTACTCCCAAAGCTTTGTCCTCCTGGAGCAAAGTGTGCAGAACTCAAAGCTCTTCATGTTTTCCTAGACATCATGGATGACATTAAGCTGGCTGGAGGTCCCACACGCCAAGCCTGTTCCTCATGTCACCAAGTTTAATCTTTCAAGCGTTTGAGGCCAAACAGCTTCAGTTCTACACCACTATTCTGTTCAGAAAACCCACCATTAACCTTTGGCTGGACATTCCCCATCAAATGTTTCGCAAGAACAATGTTGAATGGACGTGAAAATCTTTATAATGAAGAAAACTGCTCAAGGTTTCTTTAATAAAGATAATAACTGCTCTAGAAAGACAAACAAGCAGGTAAGCAGACAGTGGATGTGATCAAAGGCCCACAGCTTACATTTACCATGTCCAAGCAGTATCAAAATGCCCACCATGCACACAGTGGGCTTTATTTGTGTAAGCAAAAACCCTGTGTGCATCACTGCAGGGTCAAACAAGCCTTTAGAGCAACAGCTAAATAGACCAGAGCCAGACAATGAAAAACTCTGTTAGAGTAGAAGGCAGAGAGCATTTGTCACGAAAAAAGGCCAGAGGTGGAATGACCATCATAAATCTTGCCACCTCTTGTAAATAAAGCCAGGTTCATTTCTTTCATCTCCTCTATCGAATAGTGGGTGAGGTCTGCATCTGTGTACTATAAAGGCAATTCTCACATAAATAAATCCCCTAATGTGCATGTGCAGCCTCCCAGCAAGAATAAGAGAATAGAATATGTGATAGATGCTCTGCTGTTTGTGAGAATCTCAGATGTTCACATGATAGGCATGGTACCAGAATAAAGCCTAAGCAAGGTACAGCTTTAATATCCTACACTTTAAAATAAGAATCACAGAAGAATTCCCTGAAAACATGCTGGGAGCAAGTGTCTCAGCTGACTATAACCAAGCCATAATGACAAGAGAAGACAAGTGATTAGAGCTGTGGCACTTTATAAGACAGGCATGAGATGGTAACGCTGAACGAAACTGTCACTGCATGAAAGCTTGTGATAGATCACCTGGTAGGCAAAAGGGATCAACCTTTCCATACACCATAAGGATGAAGCCACAGAAATATTTTGTTGATGTTTAAGCTCACCGGAGTTTAACAGTCTGTTAGGAATGTGGCTGCTTACCATAAATCAAGACAAATTCCAACATGGCTGACTTGAGTGTGACAGGTATTCTCTGGTATTCTGGTTGTAAAAGCTGTGTCAAAGCTGAAAAGGTAACCACCCAAAGGATTCTTACCTGCAACACATCTTGGATCTTCACCCATACATCAACCATGTCATACAGCTTGATATCACCATCGTACTGGCTGCAAGGAGAGGCCACTGTTTGCTGAAGGTGCCCAAGCACCACAGAGTGTGCAGCAGCCACAGCATTGAACTTGTCAAAGAGCAGCTCCAGCAGTTCCAGCAGCAACCTGTGAACCATCAAGACAACCAAGACTCAGTTTCCAGAAGACACCACAGGGACATGGTCATGCAGCACACCAGAGAAGCAGGCCAGGAGTCAGAACACTATGACTTGGGACCCATCACAAGAGGGACATGGAGCTGTTGGAGCAAGTCCAGAGGAGGCCACGGAGATGCTGCGAGGGCTGGAGCAGCTCTGCTCTGGAGCCAGGCTGAGAGAGCTGGGCTGGGGCAGCCTGGAGAAGAGAAGGCTCCTGAAGGGGAGACCTTAGAGCAGCTCCAGTGCCTAAAGGGGCTGCAAGAAACCTGGAAAGGGGCTTGGGACAAGGGCCTGTAGGGACAGGCCAAGGGGAATGGCTTTAACCTGCCAGAGGGGAGACTGAGATGAGCTCTTAGGCAGAAGCTCTTCCCTGTGAGGGTGCTGAGGCGCTGGCCCAGGGTGCCCAGAGAAGCTGTGGCTGCCTCATCCCTGGCAGTGTTCAAGGCCAGGTTGGACACAGGGGCTTGGAGCAAGCTGCTCTAGTGGAAGGTGTCCCTGCCCATGGCAGGGGGCTGGAACTGGATGATCTTAAGGTCCTTTCCAACCCAAACCATTCTGTGATTCTATGACTTACCTATACAAATAGAATACAAGATATTCATTCTGAATTATGAAATGAATAGTATGGCAGGTTTTAAACAACATGAAGTATCACAAACCTAAACCATAAAGCCTCATCAACTGTGTCAGTTATCAAGATTTTACTACTATATGGAAGGTACTACAGCTATAACCTCATCTCAATGCACTATACTTTACCTGCTCCTATGGCTTCCTTACTGCCCAATTACTGTTATTAATGGACCTTTGCAAATTTCTGAATATCTTGTGATAAAGCAATGACTCAACAGGTTTTATTATGTGAGAATGGAAAAATCCTGATGGAGTTCACTGCCGTTTAATGAGCAATTCAAGTACACACGCAACCCCAACAAAATGTGAGGATAACACTTCCCAAATCCATATGTTAGGCACTTCTAGTTCTGACAGACAGGCTCCATCACATTTAACTGCAGCAGCTTAGGAGTTACCACATGCTTGCTGTGTCTACCCATCACAAGTTGCTATCCCCAGAGCAGGACAGAAGATATAGAGCAGAACTGGAGTTGCACCCACTCCTTAACCATCACGCTTCAGTCTCCTATGTTAGTTAACCATCACTAATGAGATGTGTGTTCACACCTCAGCCATTTCATCTCAGAGTGCTGAGTATCTGCAAGCACCCACTTCCTGCAGCAGTTGATTATCTGGAGTAATTAAGAAGCTGTTGCACATTTGCTGCTGTTACCACCAGACAGTAAGACTGGCCTCACAGGATGCTGTGGTTAAAACCACTTACCTCAGCCTAGAGCAGTCCTGGACTGAACTTCCAGTCTGCAAAGGACAGAAACTGGCTATTGTTTGAATCACCATCAACTTATTGTGTCTCATTCATAGACTCCAATTTTATGTATAAAGATATACATGCAGAGCATTATACAGCAATCTCCTGAGGATCTCACATGGGCCATTCACCTACCAATGCTGACAACCACACAGCTCAAATGGTTAAGCAGAAAAGCACCTTGATTCAATAGAAAGAGCCACTGGGTAAGTCTAGGAGGATACAGTGAGGCTAGATGTATGGCATATGCAAAATAAAGATGTGTTTAGGAGTTACATTATCATAACCCAAACCATCCTGTGATAAGAATCACAGGGACATTAATACTGCTGTACCTCAAGAGACAGCACCAGGAGAGACAGCTATGAACATTAACAGCATTACCTTTTCAATATGGGAAGGTCCAGTGTGTCAGAAAAGCCATTCTAACCCAATTAAGCTTTGCATAATCATAGAATCCCAGACTGGTTTGGGTTGGAAGAGACCTTAAAGCTCATCCAGCTCCAACCCCCTGCCACAGGCAGGGACACCTTCCACTAGAGCAGCTTGCTCCAAGCCCCTGTGTCCAACCTGGCCTTGAACACTGCCAGGGATGGGGCATAATACATCTTAGTAACTGTCCTGTCCAAGTGAAACTGAGAAGTTGCTACAGTGGAAAGATCTATATATTTTCCTCCCTCCCCATCTACTATTAGTCCAACACCAAAAGTATCAGTGAAGAGAACAAGACAACCTGAGAAACACCCTTCATCCCTGTTGAGCAAGTGTCTTCTCCAACCCACTCTAAGATATGGGAGAAGCAACTACTACTTCAGCAGCCCCTAACTGCACATAGGAAGTGGCAGAGGGAGCTGGGGCACGTGGCTGGCCAGACAGAAGCCAGACAGAACTAGGAGAAAAACTATCTATAGAATCATAGAATGGTTTGGGTTGGAAAGGACCTTAAGGTCATCCAGTTCCAACCCCCTGCCATGGGCAGGGACACCTCACACTAAACCATATCACCCAAGGCTCTGTCCAACCTGGCCTTGAACACTGCTGGGGATGGAGCATTCACGACCTCCCTGGGCAACCCATTCCAGTGCCTCACCACCCTCACAGTAAGGAATTGCTTCCTTATATCCAATCTAAACTTCCCCTGTTTCAGTTTTAACCCATTACCCCTTGTGCTATCACTACAGTCCCTGACAAACAGTCTCTCCCCAGCATCCTTATAGGCACCCTTCAGATACTGGAAGGCTGCTATGTGGAATTTGGATAGACCAGGAATTTCATGTTGGAGGCACAGCCTTGCTTGAAATGACAGGAAAGATAACATTATGGGAGCAAATACATTATATATCACTGAGAAAATCTAACAGGGCAAACCCAACTTCTACCATCCCATTACAAACAACACATCAGTTCTCTTACACATCCTTGCTGCCTCAGCGAAGTACAATTTTGCAGCATCAAACAAGCTGGAATTTTGGACAAATTCATTTCTGTTGTGCCTAGGTAAGCCTGACCCCGCATTATCAGCTTCAGCAGTATTTCAGTAATAGCTCCCTACACTGAATTACTGGTTTTTCAATTCCAGTGTCTTCCTATCCCAATGTGATGGACATGCAATCTCCCTGACCCACATTCTTCAGGGGCTCTAACTACCACCCCATTACATTTTCTCTTCTCAAGTAATGTAATACCTCCACATCTCCCTATTTTCCACATTAGCCAGCTCCTCTTAGCTTAATTTTCTTTGCTCTAAAAGTCTGTCAGGTCATTTTTGACACAAGGTGACCCAAAAGAGACATGGACACAATCTATGTCAGCCAGCCAACGAGACGAAACAGCACCAGACCATCTGGCCTAGATTTTACGCAGATGGGGTTGCAACACAGAGTGACCTAAGGAGAACACATACGGAGAGTGACAGGAGACTGGCTGGGGCAATTTGTCAAAGCAATCTCATCACCTCTTCACCCAGAAACATGGTAAATGTGTGGAGAGACAGTGACACACACCCAGCAGCAGCTCCTGTTGTCTGGACAATAAGGAAGAATGAGTTGATGCAGAGTGACTGCTGACACCTGAACGAGGTCAGCGATGACAACTCATGCATTTGAGCAGCAGTAACATCCTCTGCCTAGTTTGAGTGCTGATGAGGGTAGAATTTGTCTTTATTTTAAAGCATCAAGATGAGGTAAAAATCCAGAAGTGGATGATGAACATGAAGGGGAAAAGTGCATTGAATCAAGCAGGATTTAGCAGCAAAATTGTTAATACCCTATAGAATAGTTTGGGTTGGAAATGACCTTTAAAAGCCATCTAGTCCATCCCCCCTGCAACCCTAAGTGCATCTTCAATGTATCCCTAGCAAAACCTTGTCCTATAAATCTGACCCTCAAGTAGGCATGTGTCCAGATCAATATTATTCTGCAGTCAAATCTCTTCCATAATTTAGAAGGTTCATGTATCAATACTCCAAGCTAACACACCATGGCCTCACAACCCAAAATACACATCTCTAAACATGAAGGTAAGAGACATGTTGTAATGAGCCACTGAGGAGAAGCCCAGGGCAATTCCTATTTTTAAGCCCCTTTTCACAAACTCATTCCAAGCACAGATTCCTAAAAACTTACCTGGACTTTTACCAACGTCCACTTAAAGCTGAGGTCACTGCAACCAGGAGAGATCCAAGGATAGTTTCCAGAATTATCTTCTACCCATGAAAAAGAAATATCCAGAACCTTCCACTGCTCCTTATTGGGTTTCATTATCTTTATCTCATTCACATTTCACGGTGGTAAGTGCACGTTGGTAAGGAGGATTTAAATTCATAGCAAAGTGTCTCACAGCCAAAGACATGCCACCTTGTTCGGCCTATCCTAAGTCTCACCCCACATGACTGCATCCGTGTTGTGTGTTTTAAGGAAAATACAGAATCAGGTGTATCACAGTGGCATGCCAGTCCTTCCTGTGTCACCCCACTGGTCACAAATAAACTGATGCCATTATATGGAGGTCCTTCGCAGGGTTAGTGTCACCTTCATTAAGTGAGCCTTTCCAGTGCCACACCAGCTCTGCTGAGCCAATACGTGGAGTGCTCAAGCCAAAGGGCAAGGACAACACAGCATGATGGAATGGGCCATGTGTTCTCAACACTGCAATCGTTGGTCTGCTACACAACATCTGGTACAGCATGGACAAGACCTGCTCCAGGCAGGCTCACAGGGGCTACAGGACTTCCATGGGAGAAAACAGACTTTATGAAGCTCTGAGGAGCTTCCTGTTGGCTCTAGGAAGAGAGCACCCAGAGGCGTGCAAAGAACATCATTACGCTGAGATCCCATTGCTTTAGTCACAACCAAAAACCAACTTGATCTGATAAATTTGGGGGCAATGAATGATGATTTTATACACAGAGGTGGCCACGAAATTTGATATGGAAAAGCTTACTATGTAAAGAAGCAAAAGACAGTCAGATTTTAAAACAGAAGACGAATGAGATCAGCATCTCTTCAGACTCAGTGGCTGTTGTTAGACCTGCAACTTTCCTAGCCAGGTTCTAGAAAGTATTTTGCCCTTGTAGAAAGAGATGGATCTACATAATTGTCACATGGGGTCTCAAAAGGAATCACACCAGAACCTCCACAAGATTATCAACCCCATCCTCAAGTGGAGGGAAACACCACCCTTTCCATACAGAAAAGGTAAGAGCTACCCAGAGAAGCTGTGGCTGCCCCATCCCTGGCAGTGTTCAAGGCCAGGTTGGACACAGGGGCTTGGAGCAAGCTGCTCCAGTGGAAGGTGTCCCCACCCGTGGCAGGGGTTGGAACTGGATGAGCTTTAAGGTCCTTTCCACCCAAAACCACTCTGGGATTCTATGATGTAACTTGTTCTGTACATACTGAATGAGCCACAGGGACCTTGTCCAGCAGAAGGCCTCAAACCCTTCAGGCCTCTCCATCATCCTATTAAGTCATTTTATTTGCCAGAAGTGAGAATTTTCATGGATAACCTTTAAAATACAGTAGCTGAACACAGGCACTGGGCTCAGCCACAGATTAAGAGGCATCCAAGCGAGACAAGCTTTAAGGTGAAGTGAAAAACATTCCACTCCCAGAAACTTGAGGTCAAGCACACACTGTGGCTGACAGCCTAATGAATAGGTAAGCAGTTTCGGGTGCTGCATCGTGCTCAAATTTGGGGTCTCACAGAGCTCTCTTGAAACAGCAGGACCTTGTTGTTCACATTGATTTGCTTCCTGACAGCAGGAAAGTCACTGGGATTTGATTTAAAACTGAAGCTAATTTAAGGGGCGGTGTGCCTTCCCTTACTATAAGTTATTCCTTTCAATATAAATGAATGCAACTGCTTGCTGTAAACTTCACATGTGATTTAGATTTAGAATCAGGTCTAATTATCTCTTTATTCAACAAGAATTCAAGACACTCTCCAGAGCTCTACAATATCAGCATCTTAAAGGCTCACAAACTCCTATTAAACACATGCCAAAAGCCATTAAACTTTTCCATCCCTTTCTCAACCCTCTGGGCAGGTTAATGTCATTAACATTTGATCTGATCCAATTTATCCATTTCAGTGGACAACCAGGTAGTCATACAACCTCTCCAGACTGATTCAGAAGTGCATCAAGTATATGCTATGCTCCCTCTTGGCACCAGTAACTAAAATCCTGCCTTCTGCTTGTTGCAATTTCACCAAGGTATCAGCACAGTAACTCTATGAGTTCTTCAAACGTAATTGTTTCCACAGCAATGAGAATGAGAGGAATTAAAAAGGAAGTCTTTATCAAGCTAATGTTTTCCTTGGGAGTCATTTTCCACTACAAATATTACATGTAATGAAGATACACGTTTTTGGTTTCGTTTTTCTCTTTCCACCATTCATTCCCTTTGGACAGTGATCATTGCAACATGCAGTATCACACATGAATATTTCAGGTAGAAGTGACAGCTAGTCCTTATGGAGTCCTATTTTCCAAGCAACAGGTCCACTGAATCCTGAAGAAAGGCAGGAACAGTTCCCTGTTGGCTTCCACACCTCACCATTAATGTAAATGGGCTGCAAACCAACCAGAAACTTGGGCAGATATTTATTGATGTAGTTAGTTCCATACATGATTCCAAAGCTCTGGACCTGCATCAGTTTAATTGGACTCTGATATATTTGAACTAACTGAGCTGAATCTTCTCTTAAAATTGTATTACTCAGGAACTTAAGAATGTATTTGGCATCAGCACCAGTGTAAAGCCACAACTGAGTGCAACACATGATGACAGTATTAGTTTTGGCACAAGTGTTCTTCACACCATAGACATGAGCACTCTGAGACAGCATTAAAATTCAAGCTGTTGTAAAGACACTTAAAATGCAATGTTAGGTTAAAATATAAATAAAATCAAGTACTTAACATAATGTACCTCTTGCTAGTTAAATAATGCTGCCTTCTACTGTGCTTCCCTTTCAAATCTGCATTCCAGCATCTGTTTAGTCAAAAGATTCTCTTCTAGGGCCAAGCGGAGAAGGAAGCATTTCCCTTTCCCACAGCTTTAGCTAAGAAGCAACAATGCCTCCCCTTGCTGAATGCACACCCTGAATTCCCAAGCCTTTACTGTTAGGGTGGTGAGGCACTGGAATGGGTTGCCCAAGGAAGTTGTGAATGCTCCATCCCTTGCAGTGTTCAAGTCCAGGTTGGACGGAGTCTTGGGTGACATGGTTTAGCATGATGTGTCCCTGCCCACGGCAGGCAGTTGGAACCGGATGATTTTAATGTCCTTTCCAACTCAAACTACCCTATGATTCCATGATTGTTTCAGGTGCAAATCAACCTTTCAGTGAAACACAGGGATTTCTGGCAATGGCACCATTTCATCTCTTTGCTACTTTTGATTGCTCTTTGCAATCATTACTTCAAATGGCTTTTAACAGCTACAACACCCTTCCCCAGACTTCTCTTTGCAGCAGATCAAGGTTTGGTGGTTGTAATACCCTTACCTAGGCTGGTTTTCCTGGGAAAGGTTCTCCCCTCTCTGGTAACCATTGTCTGCCACCTGCGTTGTGGAGCGCTTGACAATCTGCTTGAGTTCTTGCTCTAAGCGATCCTGGATGGCTTTCACTGTCTCCGGGATTTTCTTCAGCTTGGCCAGCCCTTTGATGAGTATTCCCATGAAGATAGTGCTGTTCTCCTCTGGATCTAGCTCTGCATCTTCTTTCATTTCCAGAAGGCTTGTGTCTCGCACTGGAATAGATTTACAAAGGCATAATCCAAGATTTCAACTATTAAACCCAACACTTAGCACCGTGCAGAAGCAGCGTATCAACTCCTTTGCCTTCACAGAACTCCCACCACTTGGAGCAACCAAGGAATAAACAAGGAAACCAGCAACACCCAGATTCTGGCTATTTCTGTTTGCTTGGGGGCTTCCCTATACATAAATACACCAGCCTGCACATTTGATTGATGTAGGAGTGACAGCTCATGGTCCAAGTTATGTATTAGGAAACAAAGGAAGTCTGGTGTAATTAAGATATTCATAAATGAGGTTTTATACCACTATAAATCCCTTGAATGTGTTTCAAGGAGCTACAAGCCCTACATTTCTAACCCAGCTGTTTTTCTTCACCCTATGCTTCACAAGAGAGGGGGTTTTGTTCTAAACAGTATCAAGCTTAACAGAGTTCCAATGAATTCAGCGAAGTTTCCACTGCCAAAGTGAATGATTGTTTGATGTTATCCTATTCTACTTTATTACGTCTGTCAAGAGGTTGATGAAGTTACTCAAAACTTTAAACAAGGCTTCTGGAAAGGAAAAGTGAGAAGAATTAGAGAGGATATCGTGGATACAGTCCTGAAGTAACAGGGATTGCACAGGGAGAAGATCTGTTGCTAAGAGACAAGGAAGAGGAAAGCAAGAGGTACTTTTAAGTATGTTCATTAAGCAACATTTCTTACTTTACAGATAACACCCAGCAACAACAGAAGCATGTCCCTCTTAAAGACTGGGTAAAGCATTTAATAAACATATTCAATCACTGATGTGAATAAAGTGTCTTCAAGACAAACTCAACTAATGCATCTTGGAAGGTTTACACTCACAGTGGCAGCACATGGACAAATGTGGTTGTGTTTTCTCCATGCCCACCAAGCTAACCTTTATATATCCCAACTCTGCTCAAGAGATAACCATCAGTAGTGGTGCTAATGGATGTGTCTGGGGCCTGGTGGCCCATGGGACTCAAAGCAGGGGAGATAACACAACAGCCAAGGGCTAATCTGAGCAATGTGTACCACTGCCACCAACCTTAAACCTGGCAAAGGTCCAACTCAAGCCAAGTTCCTGTAGTTGGGATGTAAACATGACTATGAGGCAGTGAGCTTACCCCATAAGTAGTGGACAGCCCAGGGCCCATAGAGCTCTCCTGCATGGCAGTGGGCTGCACATCAGGATCACCCCAGTAAAGACACCTCTAAAGGATACTCCTCGAGGTTGAGAGATCCCTTGCTGCAACACATAAGTGATTAGCAGCATGCTAAACTTCGAAATCTTAACTAAGGGGTATAAAGGATTGATTGCACATATATAATCCTTTAGACATAAACCACTGACGAAGTCTGGGACTAAGCCTGGATCTACCTGCACTTAGACTCCTCTTTGAGAAGGGGTTTAGAACTCAAGGGTTTCTGAACCTCATTCGTCAATGGGAGAGTCTTGACAGCTTTGTCTGACCCTGTCCTCTATGCAGTCAACACTCAAGTGTTTCACCATCACATCTTAAATCACTGTCACATTTACTATCATACTAGTTTAATCACTATTTCATACAATAAACATATTGCTACTTCCCTCTTTACAAGTGAAGCGCCTCACTCCATCCACGACAACAAACAGCACTGAAGTACAGGGCTGAAGCTATGCCACCCACCATCCCAAATCCCTGCATAGGAATTCAAACCTAACAACTGTTGGATGGTGACAGATGACTCCTGTGGTTTCAACCTCTCAACAGATTTTTTACTTAAATCAAAACTTCAGCAACCTGAAGGAATGTCAGAAGATCCACCAGAAGGGTTTAAATGACATGGCAGAAATGAGAAATGGCACAGCACAAGTTGCACCCAGCCCTGTAGCTCTCTGAAGTTGTGATACTCTGAACAGAAGAGCAGCAGCACCCTCAAGTTACACAAGATCAGGAAAACAACAGCCCAAAGAGCCCATATGGTGTAAACAGCACCATGATAAACACATAACACTTCTTTCAGTATCAGCTTACACCAACCTCCACAGCAAAGACTTGGTTCAGTTTGGAAGAGACTTTAAAATCATCCAGTTCCAACCCCTGCCACGGGCAGGGACACCTTCCACTAGAGCAGCTTGCTCCAAGCCCCTGTGTCCAACCTGGCCTTGAACACTGCCAGGGATGGGGCAGCCACAGCTTCTCTGGGCACCCTGGGCCAGCGCCTCAGCACCCTCACAGGGAAGAGCTTCTGCCTAAGAGCTCATCTCAGTCTCCCCTCTGGCAGGTTAAAGCCATTTCCCTTGGCCTGTCGCTACAGGCCCTTGTCCAAAGTCCCTCTCCAAGGGATGACATCAGGTTTTAGGTAATGAACACCAGGGCGTTCTGTGCTTTTTTCCTCCCTCACGCTCACTTTTTCCCAATTAAACCCGGTCAAGTTATGGGGTAAGCAACTGGAAACACCCAGAACACAATGATTTTTTTAGGAGAAGCAAAGATGCACATATACCCCTGCTCAAAGCTCTCATCTATCACACCCCTTTCAACCCACAAGGCTGCAAATCACTTTGTGCTCTACGTCCATGGTCTACCCACTTTGTTAACACTACGTGCTAGTCTCAAAACACCACAGCATGGCAGGCACACACAGAGCAAATGAGCTCTTTGGAACAAGAGCTGTGGAAAAGACAGTGCTGGAAATGTTAGAGGGAGAAAGGTTTTAACTTACTGTTTTTAAAAAGCCCAACTATCTTTTCCTCCTAGTTCAATGTGAGGATTTCACACTCTAAGCAACCTTTTAGGGGACAGGTCCCCATCATTACGCTCCATCCCCTTTGTAAGCAGGCTGTAAATTATTCTTAATAACACACAATGCAAACCCAAGAGGGAGGAAACGCTGCCGTACCCAAATGTGGGGCCAGCATTTAAGAGGACTAAAGGCAGCAATCTGGCTGAGAACTCTGCCAGCACATCAGATGTATGGGAAACTCTTCCATTTTCAAAAGAGCAAACCAATTTTGAACACCCTCAAATACCAAGACATCGATTTACATCTCTTACAAACAACAGCAAAGTGAATGGCTCAAGATCTAGGAGCAAGAAGTTTTGTTAGATCTTTTGCTAGAACAGTGGGGCCCAAGTTTCCTGCACATTGTGCCTATTAAACAGGTATCCTGGGTAGCTTTGGGGACCCATTGATCTCTAAGATCTGACAAGATTCCAGCCCTGGGTAACTGAAGATGTTCTCTGCTTGTTTCTTCCCCACTTCAAACATCCTCCTCTGTCATTTAATGTCATCAAGGGTTTTTTGACCACAAAGCTTTGGCCCAGGAATGAGCCCCTCCTGTCCCCTACCTCTTAAAAAGGCATCAAAAGTAGACAGCAGTGATACAGAAGTTCACCTTTAAAAGTGCAATCCCATATGCCATTCTCTGCAGGCAAAGGAGTTCCATGGGTGAAAGAAGATGTCCCTACATATCAGCTCTCAAAAATGAAAGTTATACCTATATTTTCTCTTAAACTTATGAACAACTTTATTATTCATTTGTATGCAGGCAAAAATCACAACACTCTCAGAACTTACTCCTGGCTTTGTTTCTTGGGGAGAAGGGGGCTCAGCAGAACGGCTGCTCTGGACTTGTGGAGGGCAGACTTTGGCCTGTTTAGGGAGGGGCCTTTGGGATGCAGTCCTGAAGGGCAAAGGAGCCCAGGAAGGAATTATTCAAGGTACAGGAACAGCCATCCCATGTGCTGAAAGATGAGCTGGCAGGGAAGAAGCCTGGCCTGGCTGAACACAGAGAACAGGCTGGAATTCAGGAGAAAAGGAGAGTTTAAGACCTTTGGAAGAAGGGGCAAGCAATGTAGGAGGACTACTAGGATGTCCTAAGGTTATGTAGGGAGAAAATGAGAAGGGCCGAAGCCCAACTCAAACTTCATCTGGCCACTGCTGTAAAAGATAATAAACTATCTCTATAAATGCATTAGCAACAAAAGGGGGGTGAAGGAAAATCTCCATCCTTTACAGGATGCATCCCTGTCAGTGTTCAAGGCCAGGCTGAACAGACTCTTGGGTGACATGGTTTAGTGGGAGGTGTCCTTGCAGGGGGGTTGGAACTTGATGATCTTAAGGTCCTTTCCAACCCTAACGATTCTATGATTCTATGAAAGGGGAAACCTTGGTGGCAAAGGGTGAGGTAAAGGTTGAGGTACTTAATGCCTTCTTTGCCTCACTTCTTACTAGTAAGACCAGCTGTTCTCTGAGTATCCACCCCCCTAAGCTGGAAGACAGGGCCAGGGAGCAGAATGAAGCCCTCATAATCCACGAGGAAAATCAAATGTCTCCTGGTGTCCAAAGGAAACTTCTGTTTTGACTTGTGCCCATTGCTTCTGGCCCTGGGCACTAGTGAACAGAGCCTGGCTCCATCCTCTCTGCACCCTCCCTTCCAGGTAAAGACCCCTCTTGAGCCGCCTCTGTTCCAGGTTGCACAGTACCAGATCTCTCAGCCTTTCCTTCTAGCACAGATGCTCCAGACGCTTAAACACCATCATGACACTTTGCTAGACTCTCTCCAGTACATCCATGTCTCCTCCATACTGGGGAGCCCAGCACTGGAGCCAGCACCCCACGTGGGGCTTCACCAGTGCCCAGCAGAGAGGAAAGATCACCTTGACCTGCCGGCAATACTTTGTCTAATGCAGCCCAAGACACCTTCAGCCCCTTTGCAACAAAGGCAATGTGTCATCTGCTTATTGTCAGCCAGGACCCCCCAAGTTTGCTGCCAAGCTGCTTTCCAGCTCAGTGATCCCCAACACCTCCCAGTGCCTGTAAGAAGCAGGACTTTGCAATTCCTCCGGCTGAATTTCATGAGGTTCCTGAGAGCCTGTTTCTCCAGCCTGTCTGGTTCCCTCTGCATGGCAGCAATACCCTCTGGCCTATCAACCAGTTTGGTGTCATCTGCAAACCTGCTGAGGGTACGCTGTGCCCCATCACCCAGAGCAGTAAATAAGACATTTACTGAATGACTGGTCCTACTGAACCCAGTAGGACCCCACTAGTTACCAGCCTCCAAGTATACTTTGTGCCACTGATCACTGCCCTCTGCACCCAGCCATTCAGTCACTTTTTGAGGCACCCAACCTGTACATCTGCTATTTTTCTGTTGGGATGGTACAGCAGACTGTGTCAAAGGCCTTACTGAAGAGCAGGCAGGCAATATTCTCTGCTCTTCTCTTGTCCATCAAGTCAGTTATTTCATCATGGAAGCTTATCAAGTTGGTCAAAGCATGAATTCTCCAGAGTCAAGCCACTCCTGATGATTTTCTTGTTCTAATGATGTCCAAAACCTGCTTATGAAACAGAACATTCAAATACGGTTTCTCAAAAGCCATCGACACCCAAAAGGAGTGACAGTTTTGGCACGTTCTCTAATGAAATACGGAGCCACTTCCAAAACGTCACCACTGAAGCAGCGCATCTGAAAACACACAACTCTTTAAGCAGACAAGAATCTACCCTCAGTTTCAAGCACTTTAAGTTGAATCATGTTCATCACTGATTCATCACCTCCACAGTTAAAGGTGCAAACTTCCCCAACAGCTTCTTGGTTTGCTGGTGACCCATTAAAACACCTATTTCGATTGATGCTCCCTCATTTGTACAGTTGTGCCACTTCCCAACAAAGAAACCTGCTGCAAGAAGCATTGTAATAGCTCTGGTCTGATGCCCAGAAAGGCCAATGCTGATAATTCATTTAAGCAAAGCAGCTAAAGAAAAGACTTTTGGGTCTTGTTTTTCATGGCAATGAATGGCCAAAATCTGCTGCTCCTCATTACAGGAGATTTCATTAGCTGTGTGCTTTTATGGGCACCTAGTAAAATTTCATGTACTAGTGTCCAGGATTTATGTCCTTTCTGATTATATCATTTCAGCCTTCAAGGCTTCTAAAGAAAAGGAGGCAAGTTCCAAGTGCCTCAAAGGCATCATTTAAGTTGTGAAGAAATGTCACCTCCTCATTTCTAATGCTGAATCCTTGTTCTGACCCATGCATGGAGACAGTGAGCCACAAATGGATGGTTACTTTAGAAATGAGGCCTTTAAGGATTTTGGTCATTTTCTGTTCTGCTTTACTACCAAACCTAGAAGAAAATGGGTCTCAGAGATCAATAACCTCAAAGCCTTGAGGCAAATCTCCTCTTTATAAAGCTGTTGTGCACACTGTTCAATCTATAGCTTTAAGGATGTTGGTCTTGCAAAAACAGAGGCGTTTTGATTTGACATGGCCACTCTTTCAAATCCATTGCAAGAACATTTCATTCTGACAAAACTGGCCAAAGCAACTCTGTCAGCCACGTTCAACCCCCTCCTGATACACACCAGCATGAAAACTGAGTCTCCAAATAAGAAAGTAAGTGCCTGGTCGTCAAATATCTTACATTGGGACCACATATAGGAACCAGGAATGAAATTATTCAGAGAGAGTGACTACAGAATCACAGAATCAATCGGGTTGGAAAAGCCCTTTAAGCTCATCCAGTCCAACCATTCCCAGCACTGCCAAGGCCACCACTAACCCATGGCACTGAGGCCTCGTCTCCACAGTGTGTGAACACTTGCAGGGACGGTGACTGCAGCCCTGCCCTGGGCAGCCTGTGCCAATGCCTGAGCACCCTTTGGGAAAGGAATTGTTCCTAATATCCAGTCTATGCATTAATCCTGGATTTCATCACATGGATCTAAAACTTCCTTGATTTTCCCTTTCCTTCCCCAAACACACATGCAGATTACACACACCAATGCTTCAAGTCATGAACTATGAGTGAGGATCAGTGAGAGAAATCATGGTCCTGCAAACCCAGACAAAAGGTTGCTTGAGAGGCTTTCATGTCAATTGTGTGGCTGCAAGCCCTTCTCTGCAGGAACAGATTTCCTCTTGAACATTCTAGGTGCTAACATTTACCCCGAGATAAGAACAAGCTCTGCTTTTTATGTGGCATCGTGGTGACAGCGGGAGAGAATCAGACTCACCTTCCCATCAAGTCCTCAGCTGGATTTGTGCAAACGCAAACCAGCTAAACCAGGAAATATCTGGTTCAGTGAGGGCATCATTTAATTCTTAGTACAAAGGGTAGAGAAGCCACTAGTTGGTGTCTGTTCCTCAGGTGAGGTCAACAGGAAAAAGTTTCCCATTTCCATGGCTTCTACCAACTACTTAATCCTTCAAGCTTATCTACCTTCATGGAATCCCAGACTGGTTTGGGTTGGAAAGGACCTTAAAGCTCATCCTGTTCCAACCCCTGCCACGGGCAGGGACACCTTCCACTAGAGCAGCTTGCTCCAAGCCCCTGTGTCCAACCTGGCCTTGAACACTGCCAGGGATGGGGCAGCCACAGCTTCTCTGGGCACCCTGTGCCAGCGCCTCAGCACCCTCACAGGGAAGAACTTCTGCCTAAGAGCTCATCTCAATGTATTTGTTCAGCATGTTTGAAGTGGAAGCAACTTAAAACAAGCAGAGTGCCACAATGGCATTTTTACAGCCATATTTGAAATTGGACCTTAAAGCTCTGGTTCCTGCAGGTATTTAGCAGGAAATTCACAGGTCTCCACCTGTTTTCACCTACACACATGCACTTGTGTTTCTTAAGCACCAGAGCCAGAAGCAGGAACCAGACTTGACCTTAGAAGCCACCACCCTGCTTGGATTTAGCAGCTGTATTTTTCTCTTTGAGCTCAGAAGAGTGGGTCACTGACGTATATTATCTGTTCAGCATAGAACTTATCCACACCATCAATGACAACACTGTCACCACCTCAGCTCATCTTCTGTTGGATTTCCAATAAGTATTCTCCAGAAAAGGGCACTTACGGTTTGCTATGTACTGGGTGAGCACATATTATAGTTCCAGGAAGAGCCTGGCAATGCAGGAACCTTCAGAGTACAGAAGGTTCAAGGAGAGAAACCTAATTTAGGAGTGAATTTATTTCTCTGAACTGGCATGAAAGGAAAACGTTAGTGGTGATGTGCCACAGCTGCAATCCTCAGGTGAACACAACCAAAGGGTTTGTTTAAGTGCAGCAGGAACAGCTTTAATTTCCTTATAAAGATTCTACAGCACAAGGTAACATCTCCTTTGGGAAGTGAATGCAGAAAGGACTCAATGCTGGCATCTTCGCTGGGCTGGGTTGAATGAGTCAGAGCTTCATCGTGACACACATTAATATGCACGACCACTTCGTTTCATCAATAAAAAGCTAAAGAACTGAAAAGACTAAAGCCAGAAACAGCTTTTGTTATGCAGACACAGAAGTTATAAATTCTCTCATAGTCGTGCAGTCCTGGAAAAGGCTTCTTTGAAATAGAATTATGGGGAAGAAATATCCATAAGTACATTGTGCACTTGAAACAAAACCATATGCATGCCTCATGCTGATCAAATGTTTCCTATTATAACCCACATCTTTCCCAGTCTGAGGGACGCTTGCCCAGCACTCAATGATTCAGAGCATAACAAGGAGCCAGGTAAGAGAGTTTCTGGTGTGTTGGGCACGAAGAGCAAGAAGAGATGTGCAGAAATGAGAGGTTTTAAGGCAGATTCTTAACTGACTTGTACCAGTTTACCAGCTGAGGATGAAGCCATCAAAGTCTTTCTTCTTCAGACACTTGGAGTGAAAGGAGTAGTGCAGTTTTCTGTACACAACCTAGTTCTTAGAGACCACTGCTGTGATTCTTCCCTGTTGCTTGGACCCTAGAGCCTTCATTCAAACACAGTATGAAATACCTGTTTCTTAGGACAAGGGATTTCAAACACCAATATTGCATCAAGCAAATCAAATTAGAATTTACTGATTTTAGGAAAGTAAAACACTGATTGAGTTTGCTGTAGGAATGTTGGCACCACTTCTTGCTCTGCTATGAGAAGTGATTGATAACACACCTCTTTTTCTTCTTATACATGTGGGAGAACTACTCAAAATAATTAGGAATAAGCTAAGAAACTTCTTTAGTTGCAAACAGTCTCACTACTTGTGTAAGAAGAAATGTGTGAATGGCCCACGTAAGCGTAGCCCAATTGTCCCTGTTCTGACTGGAGCTAATACATCAAATAGGGGTCCCGTGTCCTATTCTCAGTAAGATGTTGGAAGAGAGTCTTGGTCTTATCTCTCCCAAAAAATGAAATCCAATTAAGAATGCCTGGGGAGATTCCAACTGCATACAAGAGGAAATTTTTCACACTAAGAAGAATCAGCCACTGGAATAATCTCCCAAGGGAAGTGGTGGAATCCCCAACAATGGACGCTGTTAAGACTGGGCTAAATAGGGTGCTGGGACACCTAGTCTAGGTAATGCTTTGCCTAAAAAGGTTGGACCAGATGATCCCTGAGGTCCTAAATGGTAACACTAGGACCAGTGAAGCCCTGGGCTCTGAAATAGCAGTGTGGGACTTCCCTTCACAGACAGAATCACTGTAGTCCAGCACGAACACTAAAAACACATTTCTCTTTATGAACACGTTTACACTGGCTACAGCTAGGAAAATTCCTTGGCCAGCTTTGAAGAGTGAGTAACCTCTTACCAATCTCAGCAGACGGAGCAAGTAGGTAGAATCTGAATGTCTTTAGAGGTGACAAGTGCCAACAAAACTCTTCACAGAGCACACAAGTTTTATATTACACTGGCAATGAAAAAAACACCTAAGGAAGATACTAAAGGTACTAAGTACCTTAAGTTCAAAGGTACTGAAAGGATTTCCATTCTTCAATAGGAGCATGTCCTGCTGTCTATGGCAGGGGGGTTGGAACTAGATGATCTTAAGGTCCTTTCCAACCCTAACTATTCTAAGAGGTGTGCTAGGAGACCCCCATCAGCTCCGTAACTTCAGAGTACTTGTTTCCTTACTATACAGAGGGCTAATTTTAGGTGGAAAATGGCAACACTATACAACACACAACTAACTCACTGAAGAGGAAGTAGGTTAATATTTACAATGGTGAGACCAGGATTCAATTTTTGGTGGTTTATTTCCTCACCTCCCCAAAATTCAGTCATTGAATGGTCTCAGTTGGAAAGGACCTTAAGAACATCCAGTTCCAGCCCCCTGCCATGGGCAGGGACCCCTTCCACTAGAGCAGCTTGCTCCAAGCCCCTGTGTCCAACCTGGCCTTGAACACTGCCAGGGATGGGGCAGCCACAGCTTCTCTGGGCACCCTGTGCCAGCGCCTCAGCACCCTCACAGGGAAGAGCTTCTGCCTTATCTCCAACCTGAACTTCCCCTGTTTCAGTTTGAACCCGTTACCCCTTGTCCTATCACTACAGTCCCTGATGAAGAGTCCCTCCCCAGCATCCTTGCAGGCCCCCTTCAGATACTGGAAGCTGCTCTGAGGCCTAGTGAGCTTTAGCAGGAAACTGAAATTCTCACTGGTGACAGGGAGAGAACAGGAATACGTGATTTCTTTCCCCAGGATTTTCACACTGTTGGTCTCTTCCAGGTTTCCACAACCAAGCTGCTGCTTCCAGCTCTGAAAGTTCACACTGGCACGTCACAAGTAACTCCTCACAACCCTTTAGTAGGTAGAAATGCAGCCTCAGGCCCTGAGAGACCAGCAACCCTACAGGAGCAGAGCTAAATAACAAAAACAATACAAAAGTGAAAGGCAAGAATAAGCTGAAGAAAGGCTCTAGGAGGCAAGAATTACACGAAAAAACAGAAACAAGATGACAGAAAAAGGACACAAGAATGAATAAGGATGAGAAGAAAAGATTCTCTGCAGTTGAGGAATATCGAAACAGTGGATTTTGGAGAAGGCAGGCATAAAAGCAGGTCACTTGTGTATTATTCCTCTTGCTAAACAAGGACAACCCCACTTATTAACCTACTGAAACAATACAAGGATTAAGTCTCCTTCTAACCAAGACAAGTGCAAGGTCCTACACCTGGGTCAGAGCAATCCCAGGCACAGCTACAGGTTGGGCAGAGAAGAGATTCAGAGCAGCCCTGCAGAGAAGGACTTGGGGGTGTTGGTCGATGAAAAAATGAACATGAGCTGGCTTCAGTGTGCGCTCGCAGCCCAGAAAGCAACCGTATCCTGGGCTGCATCAAAAGGAGCGTGACCAGCAGGTCAAAGGAGGTGATCCTGCCCCTCTACTCTGCTCTCGTGAGACCTCACTTGGAGCATTGTGTGCAGTTCTGGTGTCCTCAACATAAAAAGGACATGGAACTGTTGGAACAAGGCCAGAGGAGGCCACGAGGATGATCAGGGGCTGGAGCACCTCCCGTATGGAGACAGGCTGAGAAAGTTGGGGCTGTTGAGCCTGGAGAAGAGAAGCTGCGTGGAGACCTCATAGCAGCCTTCCAGTATCTGAAGGGGGCCTACAAGGATACTGGGGAGGGACTCTTCATCAGGGACTGTAGTGACAGGACAAGGGGTAACGGGTTCAAACTGAAACAGGGGAAGTTTAGATTGGATCTAAGGAAGAAATTCTTTACTGAGAGGGTGGTGAGGCACTGGAATGGGTTGCCCAGGGAAGTTGTGAATGCTCCATCCTTGGCGGTGTTCAAGGCCAGGTTGGATGAGGCCTTGGGTGACATGGTTTAGTGTGAGGTGTCCCTGCCCATGGCAGGGGGGTTGGAACTGGATGATCTTAAGGTCCTTTCCAACCCTAACTATTCTATGGTTCTATGGTTCTCTGCAGCACTTTCAAAGCCTCATACAAAAGCACTACTGAAACCTGAGTGTTTAATTCAGCGTTTGCTGTAGCAACAGGAATACAAAGATCACCACCAGATTATCACTGTGTATAGGAAGATCTTTAGTGGAAGTTTGGAAGTTCCCACAAGGAAAAGCTTTGACCTTTTGGCTTCAACACAGCAAAAAACCCCTTCGGCAATATCTACACATAACTGCCTACATTAAACAACATAGATGAGACCCTGTACAGCAACTGAACTGATTCCACATCTCTCTTCTGCTCAAGATACGAAGAATATGATCAAAATCAGAACAGGCACAAAAAACTAAGTGTATTTAATTGAAGCTGATGGGGGGATAAGAGGAGAAAAAAACTTCCCAAAGGAAAAATGCAGATATGGCCAATTTTTGCCCCTGGACATACCACTCATTCACTTCAGGACACTGCACAAAGCACTGCCTAACTCTCTGTTTCAGGACCTCCCATCAGCAGCCATCCATGAAGAAGGGATGATGTGCCTACTATGAGGAATACATAGTACTGAAATACTCACTGCTGGAGCTTCCAGGAGTACTGAACTGGGAAGTTTCCAGGAACTTTCGAGGTGTAGATAAGTTGGAAACATCCATAAGAGGTACA
Organism: Psittacula echo; assembly: GCF_963264785.1. Classification (NCBI taxonomy): domain Eukaryota; kingdom Metazoa; phylum Chordata; class Aves; order Psittaciformes; family Psittacidae; genus Psittacula; species Psittacula echo. Next base: position 161,869,609 of record NC_137735.1, read on the forward strand.
GGAGAGGCATCTTTCACAAGTGAACTGTGTGAGGGAAAAGAAAGCAAGGAGTTTATTATTTACAATCTTAGTTCAACAACAAGTAATCCGTTTATTTCTTCAATTCCTAAGCCCAAGCAATAGATACACATAATAATTTTGATACATGAGGTTTACAACACCTAACTTAAAGCACAAGTCCACAGATAAATACAAGTAGGTGCCTGCATGTACACATGGCTTCTGCCAACTACTTAACCCATCAAGCTTTTCGAGTCTCATAGAATCATAGAATGGTTTTGGTTGGAAGGGACCTTAAAGCTCATTCAGTTCCAAACCCCTGCTATGGGCAGGGACACCTTATACACTACAGCAGGTTGCTCCAAGCCCCATCCAACCTGGCCACAGGCCTCCTATGGACTTGATCCAACAGCTCCACTTCCCTCTTGTGTTAGGGAACCCAGAGTGGATGAAGGACTGCAGGGATGGGTCTCATGTGAGAGCAGGTTAGAGGAGGAGAATCCCCTCCCTCAACCTGCTGCTTACACTCCTTGATGCAGCCCAGCCCAGCAGGTTTGTAGTTTCAATGAGAAACCTCCACCCTTCCTCCTCCCTTCAAGCTCCTTTTCTGTGCACTATTTGCCTCCCTCTCCAAATGAATTTTCTTACTCAGACTTTCCACTTGGTCATTTCGATAATTCACACAGTATTATTTGCCAAAAAAGTGTCAGGCTGCCCCAGCTGCATAATGAAAGGCACAAAGCTGGATGTGGCAGGGGAACACAAGCAAGAACTCATTTTGTAAGGGAGAAGGCTCCTATAATGGAGTTCAGTGAATTCCCTTAGAGGTCAAAATGCTTATAGAAGCCTGCAATGACAAGAGCTAAACTTACTATCCTGCCTGAGAACCACCTATACTCCCCATACACCTAACAATATCACACAGGGATTAGCTATGCATTCCAGCTCAGCAGTGTGAAATAGAACACACTTAACATCAATACAAGAAATATTTATAAGCATTACTGCATCCTGGTTAACAGCCAGTCCAGAGCATCACACTAAAACAAAGCAACAAGACTCTGCTTGATGGAGGAGTTCATGTTATCAAGTATCAATTGTGTGCAACAGGGAATGTGGAAGAAAGAAAACAAGACCAAGATAAGGTTCCCTGTAGCAGCTGTACAAAACTGCAGTGAATTACCAGTCACTTACTGTGAGTACACCAAAGCTTTGTGTCTGTTTTAGTTACTAACATGAGTAGGTAAGAGTGATGACTTGCTAGAACCCTCCTTGCTAAAGATTTCAACTTTGATCAATGCTTTATTTCCTAAATTCATTTCACGTAACTTACTATCTCTCCTCTTCTTGTTGGTATGTAGGTTTTATTCCCTCTCATAATAAAATGCTAACTTTTCTTTTCTCTGCATCTTTATCGTATGGTGGCTCCCTTTTTGCTCCCTGTCCCTGTTTAGTACCTTGCCTACTCCACATAAGTTATCTTCCAATACTGTGTCACTTTCTTCTGGCTGCTATCTTCCTTCTTTCCCTCTCAACAACTCTATTGCTTTCCAACTCAGAATTCACAAAATTAGAAAGAAATAGCCAGGCTCTTGTAGAATCCCAAACTGATCTGGGTTGGAAGTGACCTTAAAGCTCATCCAGTTCCAACCCCCTTCCACTAGCGCAGGTTGCTCTAAGACCCTATGTCCGACCTGGCCTTGAACATTGCCAGGGATGGGGCAGCCACAGCTTCTCTGGGCACCCTGTGCCAGAACCTCAGCACCCTCACATCTATTCCTGTATCTAGATTCCTTATACCTAACCTGAACTTCCCCTGTTTCAGTTCGAACCCGTGACCCCTTGTCCTATCGCTATGAACAGTTATATGAACAGCTATATGAACATCCTATCCTGATGAACAGTTCCTCCCCAGCATCCTTGCAGGCCCCTTCAGACACTGGAAGCTACCTCTGAGGTCTCCACACAGCTTCACTTCTCCAGGCTGAACAGCCCCAATGTTCTCAGCCTGCCAAAATATATTTAAGCAATATTTAAGCTTAATTTCCACTGATCATAGGCACCAACCACGCAAGCTTCAACATCTTTAAAACACCTTAGAAACACCACAGAGCCAAGGCACTGCTCACACACTTCAATACTGCAGACTGACTTATGGGTACCTGGAACTCTTTTAAACCCTGGGCATGTGCTTTAACAGATCAGCAATTTTTCCCTGTGTTCTTCCCTTTACGTGACCTGAGCGCCATGATCACGACACGTGCAGAAAAGGTGTATGCATCAGAGGAGGAGGAGAATGCTAAAATGAACTAACCCCATCATAATTCTGTGGGAATCAGCAAGAAAACATCAGAACCACTAAGCAGGAGTGAAAGAAAGAGAACAGAGTGTTCCCAGGCTTGAAGGCTTACCAATGGATTTGGAGCTTTCCTGCTCTCTGCAGTCACAAGCATGAGAAACTTGCCAAAAATGAATGGTTGAGGTGTAATTTGATGGCACTCTCCCAAGAAAGCTTCTGCTTATGAAAGAGTGAAGGTTGCCCTCTTCCAGACCTGCTCCCCCCAGCTCATATCACACCAAACCCACCTTAATCTCCCTTTCTCCTTGTTGCGTTGTCCTACTCGGTTGGTTGATTTGATGTAAAGGTGACGGTGCAACTCATCTATCAGGACCAAGTGCATGTTCATCTTCTTACTGTGCAGCTCCAGTCTCAAGTCACTCAATCCCTCCACCTGAAGAAGGGGACCCTCCAAGGAGTCCACTGCTGACACCTAAACAGGAACACACAGGACAACATTTAAAGGTCAGTTCCTTCACCTCAGGGCTTCTCTCTTTGATCAGGGGAGTGTCTGAATGATGATTCTACCCATAAACCCTTTTAAAGCAGAAAATGTTTGAGTAATATTTCTTTATTTCTATTCCTAAAACTCTATATAAAAAGGGTCCAAGATCTGAACAACTCCGATTTAATGAGCAGTCTTCAAATATTTGAGCATATGCATACACCAACTTAGTTAAAACACAGTTGGTTAAATACAAATCAAAGCCCAGATTATCACAAAATAGAGGATTAGCAAGTGGAAAAGTGTTAGAAAAAGACACTGACAATGATGTTTGATTTTCTTTCTTCCTTTCATTACAGAAAAACCAACGAAACATTACTGCCAATTCTATAAATGGGGAGAAAATGGCTTACATTTTATTTGCCTATGGTGATGTCAAGACATAGCTGGAAAAGCTTAGGAAGCCTCATCTTCCAGCCTACACAGCAGCTATGACATGTAACTACACAGTTTAAATACACACAGCCACCAGATTAATGAAAGCCATTGCTAGTTCAAAGACAGTCTGAACTCTAAAAGACTGTGGGGTGTCCTAAATGCTCTGTTTTTAAGGCTAGAATTAAAGAAATAACTATCCAAGCAACAGAGCAACAGACAGGGACTCACACTCCAGTAACCCAAACAGGCCACAGACGTTTCTCTGCTACTGCACTTCAATAGTGACCAGAAGACATGCAGTGAGCATTACACTGAAGAACCTGATTTCACAGAGTCACAGGCTGGTTTGGGTTGGAAGAGATCTTAAAGCTCATCCGGTTCCAACCCCCTGACAGAAAGTTTAAGGTGCAGCATAGTCTTTCTGCTGTTTTACTGGGTTAGGGCAGGTCAAATCTCTTTAAGGACTATTCTGTTGTATCAGTGTTGGGGTCCAACAGCTGGTGGGCATGCATAGTCAGTGTGAGGGTTCTTCCTTGCTGGTACCTACAGCACAGAAGCTTTAACAGTTCATTCATGGTTTTTTAGCCCTGTCTTTTGGTACCACGCTGAGCAAGAGGCATCTGTCCCTGCTCAATAATACCAGTGTTCATTCAGCTGCTTCAGAAATATCACCTCTCTAGTGATAGGATGATCACCCCGTCAGCTATGGTGTCTTCTGCTGCTGGAGAAAATGCAAAGGCATCTCCATGTGTGCTCAATATCCTGATATCATAGAATCAGACTGGTCTGGGTTGGAAGGGACCTTAAAGCTCAGACAGTTCCAACCCCTGCCACAGGCAGGGACACCTTCCACTAGAGCAGGTTGCTCCAAGCCCCTGTGTCCAACCTGGCCTTGAACACTGCCAGGGATGGGGCAGCCACAGCTTCTCGGGGCACCCTGGGCCAGCGCCTCAGCACCCTCACAGGAAAGAGCTTCTGCCTAAGAGCTCATCTCAGTCTCCCCTCTGACAGGTTTAAGCCATTCCCCTTGGCCTGTCCCTACAGGCCCTTGTCCAAAGCACCTCTCCAGGTTTCCTGTAGCCCCTTTAGGCACTGGAGCTGCTCTCAGGTCTCCCCTTCAGGAGCCTTCTCTTCTCCAGGCTGACCCAGCCCAGCTCTCTCAGCCTGGCTCCAGAGCAGAGCTGCTCCAGCCCTCGCAGCATTCATTTATATCCTTAAAGCAAACATGGACAAAATGCATCAGGAATGACAAATCAGTGCATAAAAGCAAGACTACAAATTTTCATCTCTCCCAGTTTACTTGTTTTTCTCACTAGTTAATAAAGCACTTCCACAGTTACTAACAAAATAATGAAATGAACTAAAATCCCTCTGCAGTGTTCAAAACCTCAGAGCTGATGTTGTAAGGAACTAGAAATAGCATGTTTTGCACACAGAGATTTAAAACAGATAAAATCCCTTCTAACTCAAAGATATCATTAGTGAAAGAAGGCATTTGCTGCCACTTCAGGATTTAAGTTTATAGCAAATCTGTCAGCTAAACATTAAAAATTAAAAGCAAGGAGCCACAGGAAGCAGACAGCCAAGCTGAGGTCTGCTCCCTCAATACCAGTAAACATTAACTATACCGAAAGAACATCTATCAGCACCGTATTGCTTTGCTTGCCTCCAAATCATGAATGACCCTGACACAGCTTTGGGGCCATCAGGCTTTTGGAATTCAGAGCAGTTTCTAAGAGGAAGCTGCACTTTTACCTTCTTCCTGAGAAGTTTTGACAGGAAGCCCCTAACTACGAAGTTCTATTCTCTGCACGGATGATGAGGATGTGTATTTGCTGCCAGTCTTTAGGACAGAGCTTGGTCTTCAGAAAGAATGTGTGTCACAGGATTAATCACAGAGGTCTCAACAGGCTTCTGCTAAAAGTCAACAACGCTGCACATTCAGCACCATTCACGGGGTTCCCATCACTCAACACCAAGCACTATAGAATCACAGAATCAACCAAGCTGGAAAAGACATTTAAGATCAAGTCCAACCATTACCCAAGCACTGCCAAGACCACGACTACCCCATGGCACTCCATCCTCTTTCTTCCCAGTAGCTATCTGTGAACAGTTACGGAAGTTTGGCTGTAAAACACCACAAAACCACACCACAGATCAAGCAAAACAACAGACTGGGTTCTCCCTAAAAAGCTGTAGAACCAGTGGAGATGGTTCAGCAGACACAGCTTGGAAACCTTGGGCACAAGTGTAAGTGCTCATTTTCACCCTCTTCCTTTGGCAGGTAAGATGTACCCCAAGTTCTTCAATCCCTTGAACGTCCCCAGGCACTGGAGGGGAGCTGCAGGCATTCATCACTGCCCTGAAAGCTGTCAGCAACATCAGCAAAGCAAGAACAAAATCAGGAACAACACTGGTCAAACTGAGAAGCTGAGAAAGGAAAATGCAGCAAGGGAAGAAATAAAAGAAGCAGGAAAATCACAATAAAAAGGTTCCAAGACAGCCAGGAATATTACTATCTAAAACACAAGCAACAAAAACTGAAAGCCTTGCACTCAGATCATTCATCTCTTAATTTATCTTCTCAGTTTCTAAAGAGTCAATTGCTCTCAAAATTAACTAAGACCAACACAGAATCACAGAAGGGTTTGGGTTGGGAAGAATCTTAAAGCTCCTCCAGTTCCAACCCCTGCCACAGGCAGGGACACCTTCCACTAGAGCAGCTTGCTCCAAGCCCCTGTGTCCAACCTGGCCTTGAACACTGCCAGGGATGGGGCAGCCACAGCTTCTCTGGGCACCCTGGGCCAGCGCCTCAGCACCCTCACAGGGAAGAGCTTCTGCCTAAGAGCTCATCTCAGTCTCCCCTCTGGCAGCTTAAAGCCATTCCCCTTGGCCTGTCCCTACAGGCCCTTGTCCAAAGCCCCTCTCTAGGTTTCCTGCAGCCCCTTTAGGCACTGGAGCTGCTCTCAGGTCTCCCCTTCAGGAGCCTTCTCTTCTCCAGGCTGACCCAGCCCAGCTCTCTCTGCCTGGCTCCAGAGCAGAGCTGCTCCAGCCCTCACAGCATCTCCATGGCCTCCTCTGCACTCGCTCCAACAGCTTCACGTCCCTCTTGTGCTGCTGCCCCAGAGCTGGACTGCAGGGGGGTCTCCCCAGAGCACAGCAGAGGGGCAGGATCCTCAGCGTGTAACAAACCATCACTTATATTATGCAAGAGACCCAAATGCATGATAAAAATACTTTAAGATGATCAAGATCTACTGTTGCATCATCAACTCTCTCAACTTGGGCTTTCCATCACAACTGGTTGCTCTTAACCTGCTCCCATTCCAAACCCCGATATGCAAAAGGAGATGAGTGGGAGACAGGCTGCACAAAGCACCAACAGCTCAGAGCACCACAAATACCGATGCTCCTCAAGTTAGTAGTGACTCCTTCAGTTAGAAAACCTTAATTTACTAGAAAACCCCTTATATTTGGGTTACTATTTTTTAATGTGGATGCTGCTCCTCTGGTTATGGTATAAAGAATAAATCAAGGAAAAAGAAGTACATTCTACAGAGAAACCTAAATGCTGGGGGTTGAATGCATTCATATTGCTCACACTATTCCTAAACATGAAAAGCTTTTCACATTTTAAAAGGCAACTCTCTCGTTCTTGAATAACAGCTTTAAAAAAAACAGGGATTTTGTATTTAAATTGCATCTCTAATTTTCCCACTCCTTTATTCCAAAGTTATCTGGAGTCCTCAGCCAGACAGAGCCCTTCACTGCTAATTACTTATATCACCCTTTAGGATTTTAATTTTATTACTTTGAACAATTAAGAATAGAAAAGCCTTAAAGGCTACAACATTTCCACATCAGTTTTAATATGTTCAGTACATTAAAGCAAGTTTGGGATCATTTCAGTTCTCCAGCAGCGTTTTGAACGCTCCCTTCAAAAGAAGTGCTCTATGGGTAGAAAAGTACAAACCATAGAATCAGAATGGTTTGGGTCAAAGGGACCTTAAAGCTCAGACAGTTCCAGCCCCCTGTCACAGGCAGGGACCCCTTCCACTAGAGCAGCTTGCTCCAAGCCCCTGTGTCCAACCTGGCCTTGAACACTGCCAGGGATGGGGCAGCCACAGCTTCTCTGGGCACCCTGGGCCAGCGCCTCAGCACCCTCACAGGGAAGAGCTTCTGCCTAAGAGCTCATCTCAGTCTCTCCTCTGACAGGTTAAACCACCCTGTTGTCTATTGCTAGAACAACACAGTTTCTGCCACACTCATCTTTGCTTCACAAAGCTCGTGGCACATGAAAACAAAAAGGCATTTGAACCATTCCATATGGCACCAGCCATTAAGGATAGTGCTGAGGCTAAAGGCTAGTCACACCTACTGAAGAGCCATAGCAAATGCACAATCCCCATATACTAGGGGGAGAAATGATTGTAGTTGCTCAGACGTGTGGTACAGTCACCCAGTTACACATCAGTGTAATGGCAGCAAGCACAGACTTGAGGGATTGCTGTTAGAGCAAGTCAAGGAATTCCAGTAGTCAAGAATAGGCATTCACATTGTTAGTAGAACACTGCCTATCCAGCTTGGAAAGAACCTCTGCAGGTTTCCAGTCCAACCTGCTGCTAAAAGCAATGCTAACTTCAACGTTAGACCAGGCTCAAGGCCTCCAGTCAAGGTATGAAAATCTTCAAGCATAAGGATTCACAGTCTCTCTGGTCTCCTGCTCCTGGTGTTTAACCCCTCTCATGGGGAGAAGTTTTCTCCTTATGTCCAGTAACTTTCTCCCACAAAAAGTGCTGATAGTTGCTTCTTGTTTGCACATTTCTGAAAGGAGCCTGGCTCCATTCCTGGAGCAACCTGGTCTAGTTGTCCCTGCCCATGGATGAGCTTTAAGGTCCCTTCCAACGCAAACCATTCTATGATCCCATGGCTTTTTCCTCCAACACTTTTAGATGGTCACAGCAAAAAAAAAAAGCACTCTTCTCCGCAGGCTGAACAAACACAACTCCTGCAGCATCTCCTAATACATTAAGTGCTTCTAACCCCAACCCACCTTGGGGGCTTTCCACTGGACTCACTCCTGTATGTTCCTGTTCCCATACAAGTAAAGGAACATACCTTTCTTGCAGAGGGTTCCCCCAGAATTGGCACTCCAGATGCAGCCTCACAAGTACATAGTTACTTCCCTTCATCTGCTGGCTCTGATTCCGCTAATACCAGAGTAGGACATCCAAATAACGGCACACAGTATGACTGAGCCCAACACTGTGTTATCCAAAAGCCAGTGAGGGAACCGGACCTTTTCCCTGTCACTGCCACCCTGCACACACACACACGGAACTAAGGGTGCAATTACCACACCACCCCTGCTTTTTGCTCCTTATCCTCACTGTGGGAAACACCTTGGATAATGATGATTAAAGATGCTCTAAAACATGCAATGGTATCACATTTAATTAGATTTTCTTCTCTTTCTTTTCTTCCCTCAGCTTAGGCTACATTTCCCAAGTAGTTACCTGGTCTTTAATACTCCTATTACCTACTGTGTGCTATTCATACTAACAAAAGGACTAATAGATGTAGAATTGTATACAGAAGAGAAGAATTAACACTACAAGGCTCTGGTTCAGACTGATAATGGAATAGCAGCCTTTTCTCAGAGAACCTGAAAATGAGATGTACAGAAGAGAGCTACAAGTGGTTTCAGGGGCCAGAATAAGCAGCTGAGGGTCCTTCAAGCCCCTTTCTCACAGCCACCTGGCTTACCTAAACGGAAATAAGTGATTAATATTTGCTTCTGAGGCGGGGAGAGATAATGGCATTTTGTGTTTGAATACCTGGCTATAAAGATCATTATAGGTAAAAGAGCTCCTCTACACTTACCTTTTGGCAGTGGTTGGGATGCAGAGAGGAGCTACAGCAAAAGAAATCAGCTGGAAGGTGAATCAATCAACAAACATCTGGTTGCTCTTCTTTAAAGAGATGATTTACCATACAAATAGTGCCAAAAGAAATAACAGATAATCCCCGCCACCACCTTTATTCTGTCTTTTTTGAACTCTGAAAGAAGCCTGTCCCTTCAATGGAAAGCCACACTTAAACACAAAACCACTGTATTCAGTCGTATCATAATTAAAATACTGGCCCGATTACAACAGAATTTGGCTTAAATAATCTGATAGCCACACTTAAATACAAAATCACTTCATTTAACTCAAAGTATTGGTCTGGATTACAACAAAATTTGATTTAGACAATGTATCTAAACACATGGCAGAGGGTTGGAACTGGATGATCTTAAGGTCCTTTCCAACCCAAACCATTCTGTGATTCTATGACAGTTATTCTGGATGTTAAAATCTACTTATCTACTTATTATTGTATCTATTATTACCCTTAGAAAATAAGGCTCAATGAAGCAAGTCTGGAAGAAGAGCTCTGCTTTGTATGAGCTAAAAACCCCAGCTTGGAGGAAATAACAGTGGCACCAGAAGCTCTCTGCAGCTTGTTTAAAGGTTACAGGCAGTTTATAGCAGGGCTTAATTGCCTTAAAAAGAACATGTAGCAAAACATTTGCTGATTGTAACATCCAGCTTGGAAGGGTTTAATTTAGCAGTTTATAACAAAGTAGAACCTAAGCACTAGTAAGAGATTTGTTAAAACTCTTTGCTCTTTCCTGACATTGGCCAAACGCAGGTAAAGCTGCACATTCCCTGGACAGGTTTTTCAACAGTATTTTAATCTTATAGAATCCCAGACTGGTTTGGGTTGGAAGGGACCTTAAAGCTCATCCTGTTCCAATCCCCTGCCACAGGCAGGGACACCTTCCACTAGAGCAGGTTGCTCCAAGCCCCTGTGTCCAACCTGGCCTTGAACACTGCCAGGGATGGGGCAGCCACAGCTTCTCTGGGCACCCTGGGCCAGTGCCTCAGCACCCTCACAGGGAAGAGCTTCTGCCTAAGAGCTCATCTCAGTCTCCCCTCGGGCAGGTTAAAGCCATTCCCCTTGTTCTGTCCCTACAGGCCCTTGTCCAAAGCCCATCTCCAGGTTTCTTGTAGCCCCTTTGGGTATTTCAAGACTGTTATAAAGTCTGCTTTTTTGAAAATAAAAAGGGAAATGTAAAATAGTTGTGAAAAGAGAGGAATTTTTGTGTGTTAATTCTAGACCTCCACAGTCCTGGAAACCTGTGAGAAGATACAAAATGTGGCTGCCTCACCCTGAACCAGTGTTCAAGGCCAGTTTGGATGGGGTTTGGAGCAACCTGCTCTAGTAGAAGGTGTCCCTGCCGTCCATGGCAGGGGGTTGCAACTGGATAAGCTTTAAGGTCCATTCCAAACTGGGCCATGTTTCTATAAGCAGGTGCTTCTTCAGGTTAAAACCTCAGGTTAAAACCTCAGGATAATGACTGTTCAAACTAGAAAACCAAATGCTTTGTGGCTGGGGTACCAGCTTTTCCTGAGTTCACATAACAGAAAAGGAAACATGAACAAACAACTGAGAAAGGTTAAAAGAAAGCAATGTGCTGGGTCACCATTTGAAGCCAAAGAAGTCACATCACACACACAGCCTGACAAAGGGAAAAAGCTGAACCCTTTGAATAAAGCAGCAAATAAATAGCAACAATGAGAAGGTTTCAGCTGCTTTGCTGGGTGGATAAGACAATGCTGACATTTAAAAGGAGAAGAATTGATGTACTGCTTCTATAGGAACTTGTTTTCAAGAGTACAGGAAAGGACTAAGAAATATCTTTAACGTGTGTAGCCAGATCTGAACAAGCAGCTCACTGAATTCAGCCGGCACCTGACTTGTGTCAGTAAGGATCTAACCTCTAAAGTTTAAGAAGCAGGAAGGTGCTCACGCTCCAGCTGTTGGGAATTTGCACTGGGAAAAACAGGAGAACAGCTACAAATGATGGTGTGTCTCCAAAGAGTTTACTACTTGATAGATGGAAGAGCAGATAATGCCTTAGAGAACTGATCCTCAACCTTCTACCACCACAAAGGTATCTAAGGGATGAACTACACACAAGGTCCCTCCCAACCCAAACCATTCTCTGATTCATCTCTAAATTTGTTCTACATTTCGGTTGCAAGGTGAATCAAGATGAGGCTGAAAAGGTGCTACCTTTTGAAGGTAGGACATGCAAATAATGGGACACATGGAAAACTTGCACCTAGGCTACACTTAAACCCAATGACTGCAAACTCTCTGCTACCAAACTGCCACAGGCCAGTGTACAGCATAGTGTGAGCTGCTATCAAGACAAATGACCCTGAACTTAAAGAACCCCCAGATGGTTCTCAAGCAGATAGCTTTTAGCTAAAAAGCATGGAAAACAGGAAAAGCACAAATCAACACCACCTATCCCTGATTGTCACTGCTCCTTCCCCTTAAAAACAGGAAAGGGAGAGAAGGTACACACAGGATGTGATGATTAATGAGTAGCTGTACAACACTGATGACGAACGGCACCAAGTGTTGATTAACATACTGGATATTGAGATGATGAAGAAATTGCTACCAATTTTGTTCACCTTTAAACAGTCTTGAAAGAATCAAGCTAAAAGCAAACAAAGAGCTATAAATGACTGAGGACTACAGAAGGTGACTCCTTTGCAGTACTTTGGACATAACTGAGCTTACTCCCTTTCTCAAGATGAAAAGATTTGCTGACTGACTGATGCAGGAAGGGGGAGTGATGTGGATGACTGCAGCAGAAAGGGGGAGAAGTTTAAAAGATTAGTTTGAAAGATCCAGAGCTACACACACGCAAAAGTGCTCAGGCTGCAAGAAAACAGCTCTTCCTGAGATAAGCTGTCAGTGGCAGCTTGTTTGATGGGGAAGGACAGGGAAAAACATACATACAGGAACATGGTAAAAGGGCTACTTGTTAGTGGAGTTATCTCCAACCTGAACTTCCCCTGTTTCAGTTTGAACCCATCACCCCTTGCCCTGTTGCTACAGTCCCTGAAGAAGAGTCCCTCTCCGGCATCCTTGTAGCCCCCTTCAGACACTGGAAGCTGCTCTGAGGTCTTCATGCAGCTTCTCTTCTCCAGGCTGAACAGCCCCAGTGTTCTCAGCCTATCTTCATATGACAGGTTCTCCAACTCCTGATGATCTCTGTGGCTTCCTCTGGATTTGCTCCAACAGCTCCATGTCCTTATGTTGCTATATCTTGCAGAACTCGCAGTTTTCTCCTGCTGATAAAACTACTGCTCCTACTTTATAAAAGCATCAAAGCAAACCTGTTATAACTACACTAACACAAAGCACAAACATCCTTTACATTTAAGTGTTTAAATGGCACTGACCCAACCTAACTTACTGTTTCTCTCTAACAAACTCTAAAATGTGTATGAAATTGTGGTCCTCACTTGCTGTCCTTTACTCCAGCTCCATGAATTTAATGCCTTGGAACTTGCTTCAGTCCCGTCACCCATCAATCATTCTACTCCCTCCTCCACTCACTGCAATACATCAATGTCTTTCCAGTACAAAAGTGCTGAAGCCAAAAGCAGTGCTGAAGGAACAGAGCAGCTGAAAACGACAAGAGGGGATTATCCAACTGCTCACTTGGACTTCCCTTAAATTGACTTCCCTGAAATCGGAAAGTCAGAGTATTCATTGGCAGCATGGAATTCCTCAATATTGTTTCCATTAGAGTGATGTCTTGATGGAAATGAGACATATACTGCCCCAGTATCTGTGATAGTTGTGTGCCTCCAACCCTCAGCAGCTCCTGGGCAATAAGGTGAAATTAGCAACTCAAAGATTCAGTGTCATTGTGTCAGACAGGGTAGCAACACATCTCTGCTAAAGGACAGCCCTGAAGTCAAAAACTTAAACTGGAGCAAAAAGTGACAGGGAAAACACACGGAAGAAACATCTCTAGAGTGCTATTCAGCACAAAGGGCATCAGGTTTTCCATCAAAAGCTGCATATTGCCAAGTGCTGGAAGCTCAGAGTGCTCTGGGAAAGGATTGTGATAACTTGCTCTGTCCTCACTCTCCCTTCCAGCAGCCTCTGCATCAGACAGAGCACTGGCCTAAAATCACCTCTGGGCTGACCTTGCACAGACATCTATATTAAATCTCACTAGAGAACCCTCAGGGACTGGCAATACAGCGGTAGGTACTGTGAAGAAAACAACCCAATGGGCTTTTTCTTTCACTTTTCACTGCCATACTTTATCTCTTCATTTAATGCATCTAGTTTAATTGCCATTAAGAAAAGTGTGTTTTTTCAGGACCATCTCTGTCCAAAAAGTCTTCTCTCTGTATGAATTATATATAGAACAATGGCATCTGTCCTGGGTTCAGCAGTAGCAGTCATTTTCTCAGTCTAAGTAGCTGGTGCAGTGCTGCAGTTTTGACTTTCAGCCTGGGAATAGTGCTGATAACACCAATGCTTTCAGTTGCTGCTCAGGAATGTTTAGTCCGACCAAGGACTTTGTGAGTCTCATGCTCTGCCAGAGAGGAGGGGAAGCCGAGAGGAAACAGAGACAGGACACCTGACCCAAACTAACCAAAGAGGTATTCCATACCACAGCACGTCATGCCCACTATGTAAACTGGGGGGAGTTACTCAGAAGGGATAGATCACTGCTCGGTCGGGCTGGGTATCGGTCGGCAGGTGGTGAGCGGTTGTATTCTCTTCCCTTGTTATTTCTCTTATCATTATTATTGGTGGTAGCAGCAGTGGTTTGTGTTATACCTTAGTTACTGGACTGCTCTTATCTCAACCCATGGGAGTTACATTCTTTTGATTCTCCTACCCATCCCTCCAGAAACAGGGAGGAGGAGGGGGGAGTGAGCGAGTGAGCTGCGTGGCTGACTGGGCTTAAACCACGATAGGCGTCCTATTGCATTTAAGTAAAACATCAGGATTTTCCTTTTAATGCAAACCCAGTTTCTCAAATCAATTTGCTTGTTGTCTTCAAGACAGCAAGATAGCCTCTTCTCTTGCTGTCTTTCATGCTCCCTGCATCCCATCTCTCTTATTAAAGGAATATTTAACTCTTTCCAATTAGCTCTTCATCTATCAATTTACTTCTTTTTATTACAGAATTCACACATCCACAGAAGGTAACATTAACCTGTAGTATAAGAAAACCAATGTCTCCTCAATCAAGCACACTGTCTGCGAATCTTCATATATGGCCTGTTCAGCCCAAGATTTTCTTCTGGTCTACACAGCAACACTTCTTCTATCCAACCAGTTGGAAAGTTACTTGGTAGCATTCTGTGAACTTTCACAGAATCCCAGACTGATTTGGGTTGGAAGGGACCTTAAAGCTCATCCAGTTCCAACCCCTGCCACAGGCAGGGACACCTTCCACTAGAGCAGCTTGCTCCAAGCCCCTGTGTCCAACCTGGCCTTGAACACTGCCAGGGATGGGGCAGCCACAGCTTCTCTGGACAACCTGTGCCAGTCAATTTCTTATGGTGCTTGTTCCAATATTTTACTATGGACAGAATAATGCCTGGACCAGAGTTCACAAAATCCAGAGTTTAAAAAATAATTCATGGGAAGACCACTGATTATTGAAAAAACATTAACTCTGTTCAGAGCTGAAGTGATAAGAATGTGAATGTCTCACAGGATAAAGCAAACAACTTCTCATCACTGCAACTATAATAAGAAAAGATCAAGTTTAATGTTCAGAAATGCCCATTCCCAGCAGCACAGATCATAACATTATGGATGCCTCCCCCTTTCATTAAGGACAGGGTCTTGTGTAGCTACATCTCACTTTCACCATAAAGTGATGCCAACACCTCTACTCCACCTTCATTACAGCATGTTTTCTCATTTAATAAACTCTCATCAGCTTAAATGAAGGGTTGTTATTAGTTAACAGCCACCCTATAATACTCTAGAAAGATATCAATGCTTGCTGGTGCATTAAGAGATAAGGGGCTGAGGTCAAGCATGAGTCAATGTAAATAAAGCAGGATTAGGTACTTACAGTTGAACGCAACAGACTGCCTCAGATAATGGAAATTATAGGGTGAAAAGAATGAGATGAAGTTATTGATAAGTGTAGTGAGGGAAAAATGATAAGATGCTCCCAAAGGAAAGATGTTCCACATTCTGATTTCTTTAAACTCAGCCAAGCAAGTTTACTATTATAAATATACCAGAAAATAGAATATAAAAAGAGAAGGATACAGAAAAGAGGTGAGAAATCTTCTAACAATATGGAGCATTCATGCTTCTCATATAAAGAACTTCAAAGTCATCCACCAAACTTAATCACTAAAGCTTTACAATGTTTCCTGAAGGCAGATAAATACTACTAATAAATCCTTGCATCTGAGTAAAGGTACAGTATTAGGTTGAGATGAGATATTAGAAGTTCTTCACTGTGAGGGTGGTGAGGCGCTGGCACAGGGTGCCCAGAGCTGTGGCTGCCCCATCCCCAGCAGTGTTCAAGGCCAGGTTGGACACAGGGGTTTGGAGCAAGCTGCTCTAATGGCAAGGGCTTGGAACTGAGGGAGCTTTAAGGTCCCTTCCAACCCAAACCTTCCTATCATTCTATGATTTCCATGTTTACATGTGAAACACCTGAACGTATCCTAGGCATACAACAACTTCAAACCAAATCTGGCTTCCTTCTCACCCGTACCTCAACCACACAGCTAAAGAAATAACAGGGTCTGCCAACCATTAAAAACTAATACAAGAGAGTTCCTTTAAGGATAAGCACTTACACACCTCAGTGGGTAACCTGAAATGAGATACAACCCTCGAGATGTCAGCTTCTCAACTCTGTTTCCTAAAAAGCTTCCTTGTAATCAATGAGATCAATGATGATGAGACTCAGTGTTAGCTGGGGAAAGACTTCAAGGCATGAAGTATTGGGAAAATATTACTGGTTTTGTAACTCAGAAGCAAACTTCAAGCAGGGCCAAAATTTAAACGTAATAAAAGCATTTCTACTGATTCTCAAACCAACAAAAGTCTTATTTCCACTTATGGCATTAATTCCAATATATGAAACTGTTTCAGACCAGTACCTGAATCCCAGTTCTGCCATGAGAAATGCAAGAACAAAATGAAAGGCTGATTTTATTGATTTTCATTGTTCCAGCTGAAAGGCTGACAGTAAATAAAATGCACACTGAGAACTGTGTTCCCAGTTTTCTTTATTTCAGTATTCCACACTACTCATAGTCTAGGAAGGCTGCTCACTACACAGTACTTGTAACTGAAAGGGTCTCCTTGTAGGATACAGAGGAAAGCCACAGGTAGCAGCTACATCCAAGTAACAAAAATTAACACTCTTAATGATGCCCAAGGCTACAAATATCCAGTGTTTCCTGAGAAGACATTATAATCAAAAGGAGCATGACCAATAGGTCAAAGGAGGTGATCCTTCCCCTCTACTCTGCTCTTGTGAGACCCCACTTGCAGCACTGTGTGCAGTTCTGGTGTCCTCAACATAAAAAGGACATGGAGCTGTTGGAGCAAGTCCACAGGAGGCCACGAGGATGATCAGGGGCTGGAGCAGCTCCCATACAAAGACAGGCTGAGAACATTGGGGCTGTTGAGCCTGGAGAAGAGAAGCTGCGTGGAGACCTCAGAGCAGCTTCCAGTGTCTGAAGGGGGCTACAAGGATGCTGGGGAGGGACTCTTCATCAGGGACTGTAGCAATAGGACACGGGGTGATGGGTTCAAGCTGAAACAGGGGAAGTTCAAGTTAGGTCTAAGGAAGAAGCTCTTCCCCATGAGGCTGGCAAGTATTCTGTGTAAAATACACATGCAGACAATGGATCTGCATTTGATGTGTTCCTGATACAAAAGTCAGGTTTCACAATGAAGCGATGCTCTTCAAAATCTCAACCCAACAAGAGATCTTACCACAGGGAGATGGGTCTTATAGAGATGCTCTGACGGAGCTGATTAAAAACCCATTGAATGCATCATAAGGATACCAGCGTGAGCTCAATGTGCTTTAATGAAGCTGCATTTACCTGCACAGGACCAATCTCCTTTGGACCAAGGTGTCCCTTGGCTGTACTCTGCACAAAGTGCATTTAATTCAACGCAACAACAGTAACAGCCGTTGGCTCCGCTCTAGAATGTGAGCAAACCGGCAACACCACAGGTCTGCTCTGAGAAAAACGTGGTGGTGCTATTCACTTCAAGAAGCAGAGCAGGAGACGTTGATTAATTCTTTCCCTGACATAAGGAAACCAAACTTTAAGTCCTTAACATCGAAAAGGAAAGAGAAGTAGGTGGTGGAGTGTTCCCTGGCCTACTTCTTGAGAACCAAGGTACTGTCACTTCAGCTTTGTATTCCCTGGAACAAAGACAGGCAGGCTAAAGGAGAAGGATGTGCTCTTGAGTAAAACATACATACGAATCAGTTCCTAGCTCTTAACACAAAGTGTGAAGTTAAGTCTAGTCCAAGGGCTCCATACTTCCTTCTCTCCACCTTCATTCTTCCTTCTTGTCATCCTCCTAACAAAAGAAGTTTCAACTGGAAACAGCAGTTATCCTCACTCCTATCTCCCATGGATCCATTTTTGCAGTTTCATGGTGCTTTGTTACCAGACACAATCCCACACCAAAGCAACTGTACTCCTGCTCTAATAAATCAAGGTCAGAGTAAAGCGTTTCATGGTCTATTGGAATACGAAGACTTGCTAAAACTCTATATACTTTGCCAAGCTAGACACGTTACAGCCAGTAAATACAAAGAAAGCCTAAGCAATTTTCATTTAATCATATTATGATATAACTTTTAATTACTTGATTTAACAATGTTTCTTCCTTCAACTTTTTTCAGCATCTCATCTCTTTGATGATTTAAACAAATGGAAAATACTAATTTCTCCCTATGGGCACCTCATGGGTCAAAAGCAGAGTCAGAACAATTAGCTCAACACCACAGCCCTCTCTGATACTTGAGTTCATTAAGTAACTGCCAGGCAGAGAGCACAGTGCCCTTCAACACACAGACCAATGTTGGGGGAGACCAGCCAAAAATGGCTTCCTCCAAGCAAGAAACCTTCAGTCCTTGCCCACTGCTGCTCAGCCTGCCATGTGCCCTCTGCTTCGAGTTCTGGCTTGGCTGTAGTGTTGCATAGCACACCTAAAATATCTCTTCCAGAAAAACTTAGAATCCTACCTTCCAGCAACTGAGCTCATCCTTCAGACCAAGTGCAAGCTACACCTTCAAGCCCAACATGCCTTTGCCACCAGCCCTGCTGCTCTACCCTTTGAACACTGCCCATTGCCTTTTCTTAGGAAACTCCAAGCCAGAATTCCCCTCTCAGCACCTGATCACAGAAAAATTTAGGTTCAAAATGACACTTAAGCTCATCCAGTCCAACCGTTCCCAGCACTGCCAAGGCCACCACTAACCCATGGCACTGAGGCCTCGTCTCCACGCTGTGTGAACACTTGCAGGGACGGTGACTGCAGCCCTGCCCTGGGCAGCCTGTGCCAATGCCTGAGCACCCTTTGGGGAAGGAATTGTTCCTCAGTTCCATCTAAACCTGCCCTGGTGCAGCTTGAGGCCGGTTCCTCTTGTCCCATCCCTTGTTCCTTGGGAGCAGAGCCCAGCCCCTCCTGGATCCATCCTCCTGTCAGGCAGTTGTAGAGGGTAAGAAAGTCTCTCTCCCCTATGCCCCCTTTTTATGTTAAAGGGAAAATACACGTCCATGTATACTCAATTGCCACATGAAAGCGAACTTCACTTTTAGGAATTCAGTGTGTAAAAAACAAGATTCTTGACTTAAAAAAGTAAAGACTCGTAATGTAAAAAAAGTATATACAGAAACTGAAATATCTTTGATCTGAAATAAGAGTTCTATCTGTTCCAGATCTTCCTAATTTCTCCAAAGCTTCACCATTCAAAGGAGGTTGTAACTAAGGTTTCTTTTAACACAATCTGTGTAGGAAGCAATAACAGAACAGGTAACCTGCTCCGACCAGCTCTGCTCACCAGAGTGTGCATTATCAAGATGCTGAATGAACACAGAACATGAATATGTGGTATCTAAAGCTCATCTGTGGATACAGATTTGGGAACAAAAAAGCTGCCACTTCAAATTTTTACCTTCCAACAAATAGAAGCTGTCACAAACTACCTCTGATTGTGTTCATCCTACTGGGAAAAGCTGCCATTCTTTTATTAACAATTCTTGCCAGCATTACTCAGTCACTGCACATTAGAACCAGCAGCTGGAGAGTTTGGAGTGCTAATGAAACCTGTAACAAAACCATCTTCAGTCGTCTTCTGCAAACAATAAGGGAATTAAAATTTCAATTTAAATGCAGAGGTTTGAAATATGCTTCAGTGGCAAAATTACTTCAATTAATGGGAGTGGAATACAAAGGACAGGCTGCAGAAGCAGGATGCAGCAAGCCGAAATGATGCCATTAGAGCACTTGCATCAACCTAATGCCAAGGTCTCATTTGGACTGTACGTATCACACGGCTACAGGCAGCGGTATTAATCAGTGCTTCAATTTCAGCGGGAGGGATACGCGCTCCTTGTCACATCACTTTGGGCTTTTTATAAGCTATGAGCATCTGTTTACCTGGAGGAATGAAACAAAAGGACAGAGATCTATATACACTCTGCTGCCCTGACAGCATGGTAATGATTCTACGTAATATGAATATCAGATGGAAGGAGGAAGAAATTATGCTGCAGGCAGTGAGTGATTACAACATCACTGTCTTGCAGAGGTAGCTTTAAAGGGAGATGGCAAAAGCAACTGAGCCTGCAGTCATATTTGCCTGTGACAAAGCTCCAAATGCAGGCAGGTTACTGTGTCTTTATTTGAAGTAGACTTGTCTCCAAATGAGAACTGCAAGTGTCAAGGAGCAGCTGAAATAGCACCTTCCATTTTCACTTCAGGTCTCTCTGCATTTCTTGATATATTAAAAAAGCCCAAACAAACTCACAGCTGCCTTTTACATTATTATCACTGGATTTCCTACAAAAGATACTTTATTCTGGAAAACAAAACCACACAAACAAGAAACAAAGCACACAGAAGTCTTTACCTCAGTGAGGTCTAATATTGGCTCTAAAGGTGGCCTTGAGCAACCTTATTGACACCTTACAAGTATAGGCGTAAAAAAACCTGCACACACAATACATTGCAAGCCAGTAATGTCAAATACACATCCTGCAAAACATTTCTAAAGCATATAAATAAGTCCTAAGTATTTATCGCACTTCTCATCAGGGACTGTAGTGATAGGACAAGGGGTGATGGGTTTATACTGAAACAGGGGAGATTTAGGTTGGATATAAGGAAGAAGTTCTTCCCCGTGAGAGTGCTGAGGTGCTAGCACAGGGAAGTGGTAAACGCTCCATCCCTGGCAGTGTTCAAGGCCAGGCTGGACACAGGGGCTTGGAGCAACCTGCTCCAGTGGAAGGTGTCCCTGCCCATGGCAGGGGATGGAACTGGATGAGCTTTAAGGTCCCTTCCAACACAAACCAGGCTATGATTCTATAAAGTACTGCTATTTTTTTTCTTACACTTCCTATCTTATATTCCAGAAAGGAAATTAATCATTCTCTGGAGTTTTCTTCTGAAAATGATAGATAGAATCATGGAATCCAAGGTTGGAAGGGACCTCAAGGATCATCTAGTCCAACCTTTCTAGGCAAAGCCTGACTTAGAATAGATGTCCCAGCACCCTCTCCAGCTGAATCTTAACAGTGTCCAACATAGGGGAAACCAACAATTCCATGGGGAGATTATTCCAATAATTACTATTCCAGTAAAGAACTTCTTTGCATTAAAAATACAACAGCAAAGCCAAACCGAGCAGACAGGCAAGTCCATCAGTAAAAGAAAGCACCAACACTTCAGCTGATACTGATATTCAGTCTGAATACTGTAGAGTTCCCCCTGCACTGACCACTCTTTATTTAGCTCTTGTAACTGAAAACACCAGCCAAACACCACATTCCAATTCCCTTTATCAGAAACCTGAGGAAAGGTTTGGCCAAACCTGACTGCTCTCTTCCACATGCTGCTTCAAGTCACTGCACTGCTGATCTGCTTTCAGGAAGTCCAGTGGGTTTTATATATAGGATACATTTTATACAGTAGCTTTACAATTCCACTCTACACAACAGAAATGGATATATTACCCATGGAAGATATAAGACAAGAGTTCATTTAAAAGGGCAGAGAGACTCCGAGGAGAGTAAGACTCAAGAGGATTCCTGCAAGATGGTTTTAAGAAGGAAGAAAGGGAAAATTGTGACCAGATTACAGGAAGACAACTGCACCACATGTGGCATGGAAAGAGAACATGAGCAACAGAAACCAACACGAAGGTGAGAGTGAAATCAGACAAGAGGGTGTGAAAGCAACACCACAAATCCAGATAGGGTTACACATGCCAGAGAATGGGATGAGGAGACTGACATCAAACTATTGAAAAGGTTTCAGAGGGAACAAGCTGTAGAAAATCACATTTAAGGTAAAATCAGCTAAAATGGAAAAAAAGGAAATAAAGTTCAAGTCTGGGTTCTATGAATATGGGGTGATACAACTAAGATTTCCAACTCTTTTCCCTGTTCAACAATAACTTATTCAAAGGAACAGCTCAGAAAGAAAAGGACAGTAAAGCTGAAACACACAGTAACAAAATAAGGCAATGAAAAGGTTTCCTTGAAGGCATTCTTTGGCAAACACACGAGGAATATGAGCAGACATACTTTTGCCTTCAGTTTTGAATCACAGAAGCAGAAAGAATCCTATTGTTGTGGGTAAAGAACTAGATGGCAACAGAAATAATCAGGACACAAACAGGTAAAGGCAGCTCTGAAAAACAAGAGCCAAGCAAAGAGGATGGGAGACTATCACTCAAGATCCAGTTCAGACAGATCAGAACAAAACCAAATGGAAACTCCAGTCCAAGAAAGCGGCAAGTGACAGAAGAGGAAACTAAGCAGGAAAACAGGAAACAGCAGCACAGGCAGATCTGTCTGCAGACAACCATATGGCTGACCAATGTGTTCCCAACACGAGGTACCACATCTCACCAGCATGTCTGTGGCATTGAGGTAGTGCTTGCTGGCCATGCATTGCTCCAGCTTCTGAGGTACTTGCTTGATGTTCTCAATCTCATCCAGCAAGTTCAGGACATGTTTGTGCTCAATGCCTTCAATCCACAGCTTGCGCAGCTCATCCCGCTTGCAGTGCAGCAGCATCTTACATGACAGCAGGTTCTCCTTCACCTACAAGCAACATGTCAAAACTTTAATGAGATCTGGCCCTGTAACAGGCAGCTTCTAACATAGATCAGCCCTTCCCCTCATTTACTTCATTAGGAATTCCAAAGAGAACACAAAACTATAACCAAATCCTTAAGATTTCTGGTCACTCCCTTAGCTGAAGGAAAGGACAGAGTACTAATAAACCAAACTGCTTTCACAGTAAATGCTTTTGAGTACATTTTCTACCTGTAGTGGAAATTTAACTTCTGTGTAACATGAGCACACACAGGATCCTATTAACCATGACCAGCAGCTTATTTACACATGTTCCAAAAATCAATTCAGTATTTTGGCATACAACATGAATGCAATTTTCAGTGAAGGCAAATAAGCCACTACTAAGTTGTTTGCTGTAAACATTTTCCATCTGTCTATTAAATCTCCTGGCACATCTCCCCCTTTCTTCAAGTTTGGTGTCCATTTCTTGAAACATGACAATCTAAGAGTACAACCACCTTCCCAGTAACTCAAGCAATGCCTTTTTTTTTTTGTGAGAGAGATGGTTTTATCAGAATAAATTGCAGCTAAGATAAAACTTAATTCAGCATTTCCATTATTTATCAACGCAATCACATCAGGGGGCTGGAGCAGCTCTGCTCTGGAGCCAGGCTGAGAGAGTTGGGCTCGTTCAGCCTGGACAAGAGAAGGCTCCTGAAGGGGAGACCTTAGGGCAGCTCCAGTGCCTAAAGGGGCTGCAGGAAATCTGGAGAGGGGCTTGGGACAAGGGCCTGTAGGGACAGGACAAGGGGAATGGCTTTAACCTGCCAGAGGGGAGACTGAGATGAGCTCTTAGGCAGAAGCTCTTCCCTGTGAGGGTGCTGAGGCGCTGGCACAGGGTGCCCAGAGAAGCTGTGGCTGCCCCATCCCTGGCAGTGTTCAAGGCCAGGTTGGACACAGGGGCTTGGAGCAAGCTGCTCTAGTGGAAGGTGTCCCTGCCCATGACACAGGGGGTTGGAACTGGATAACCTTTAAGGTCCCTTCCAACCCAAGGGCTGATCACATCGTCTTACCATTCAGTTTGGTTTATGACCCTCATGCCACCTTGTAAGTGGCAAAGTCTCCACTATTCCACCCCATTCCAGAAACCATCAGGAGTTTTTACTCTCCATTCTTCCTGCTCAAAAACCACATCCCGCATTCCCAGCTTTTAGGTTCTCCCAATATCCCATGGTAAGGTCAATGTAACGTAGCTTTTCTTGCATCACGCATATCAATACTACACATTAAAATGTGGCAGCAAGTAGCAGCCCAGCTTCACACATCGCTTTCACACTACTCTTGTTTTTGTGCTAAGTTCTGAATACTTGGGGTCCAACCTTCCCTGCAGGCTGAGCTCTCACTGAATTACAGATGAAGAGACACTCAGAAGCAGGTCTTGTAATTTACTTTTAAATAATGAGCCTCCAAAGCACTCCAAAAATCCTGTTTCAACACATTCTCCCTTGTTCACCTCAAGGTAGTTTACAAGGATACATGTGAAATACATAAATGGACCAAAATGCAGACAAGCAGTAAACAGCATCAACTACATAAACCAGCCTCCATCCAGAGCCTGAAGAGACTAAGATATCCATACAGTAATATTGCCCTCTGTCCTTCTAAAAGGAGTAACAGGAAAAAACCCAGCTAGCGTAGAAAACCAAATGTAAGAGGGTCATAACTTGCTGTAAAGGCAAACTAAAAAGCACAGAGTTCGTTTCAGACTTACTCCCTGCTCAATACCTTAACCAAAAGTGTGTCACTGACCCAGCACACCATCATCAGTGGGCTGCCGTTACGGGGAGCCAAAGTAGGTCAGCAAAGCAATAAAAGGGCTAGAAGGAATCTCACAAGACATTCCTACTCCTGTCCTTGCAAGAATGATCATCAACTATAGCTACATTTGGGAGCAGGGGAAGGAATGAACAGCAAGTCTTTAAGAAAGAGCTTCCCCTTGGTAGGGCAAATTGATTCTACTTTGTAATTCAGTTTTACAGGGGTAACACCTCTAAAGCTAGATTCAAAACTAAGCCTTTCCCATCAGGAATTCATACAAGAATTGACTACAAAAGGTAGATACACAGAGGGATCTGGACTATCACTGCCCCAATTCCTAACACAAGTAAACACCGGTGCCATCATCCACCTTCCACAGGAGAGGAACATCAAAAGCAAGTCTGATAGTGTAAAACAGATAGATGACAAATCAGATCTGGGACCTCCCATGAGATTAGGTCAAAACTACTTCAATACATATTGACCAAAACTAATAAGAAAACTTAAATATCAAAAGGTCCTTCACCTTTGCAGTCACTCTTGTAGGTAGGACCAAAAGGTCACAGCCCTCTGTGTTTGCTTTGACCCTTGCAAAGCTTAGTACCCTGTGTGAAAATAGGCCATTGGCTATGGCTTATTTCAAATCTAGTGCAATTGATCTCTGCTTTCAAAGAGCTGAGCTTTGTACATAAATCCTACAGTGAACTCTTACCCTTGGCAAGCATTAGGATGGTCTCATTTGCTTCGAAAAGGCTAAATGAATTTTCAAAGGCAGAGGGGTCAGTACATAGCCTCAGAAGGGTAAAAGCCTACTGCCCCTTCTGAAAGGTTTTAAGATGAGAACTCCAAAGTGTAAGGAAAAGAAAAACAAAGAGAACTGGTGCCTCATTTGCAAAGTTTAGGTATAGCAAAATACACAGGGAATAGAAAATGGGACAGGAGACCAAAGAACTAATCTACTATTGCAAGGGAAGAGCAGATCCAACCAGTCCACAACAAAGATTGCCAGAGTTATTTACTGGCACACTACTGAAGTGTGAGCACTCAAAATGCAGAGATACAGGGGCACAGAGCTCATGAACATTCACACAACAGAACTGAGCTTAGAAATAGCACTCAAATTCAGATTCTCAGAGGAAAAGCAAGCTGATGAATCACCCTGGCTAGTCAGGAGATGGTTGGAGGCCAACACAGCAAAACACAAACAACTTAGATGGAAAGGTGTTAGCTTAGCAGCCCTTAGACTGCAAAAACCTGACAGCAACAACCTGACAGCAACATGCCCAGACAAGAAGTGAAGAGGGCACACTGCAAAGCTTGGAGTTTCACATCCACCTCTCTGTTCGCTTTTTAATAGCTTCTGTTCTTAAACACAAGAGAGATCCTCATGGAGGGGATACAGGTAGCAACACACAGCCAGGGACGCCTGTATTGGGACTGGATGGTCTGCTCTTAGCCAAGCCGGAGTTACCCACTAACTCTGATCAGGCCTAGATCAGGACTAGTGGGTAACAAAGCTTCCTCAGTTCAACTTTCAGTTCAGTTCAGAATTAGGATGAGCAGCTGGAGAAGCAGAGAGATAAATTCAAGTTGAAAATGGGATTATACAACATTACACTATCATAACAGGACTGTACACAGAAGAAGAAAAGGCTCAGGGGGACCTTATCACTCTATGCAACTGTCTGACAGGAGGATGGAGCCAGGAAGGGGCTGGGCTCTGTTCCCAAGGAACAAGGGACAGGACAAGAGGAAACAGCCTCAAGCTACACCAGGGGAGGTTTAGATGAAGATGAGGAACAATTCGTTCCCCAAAGGGTGCTCAGGCATTGGAACAGGCTGCCCAAGGCAGTACTGGAATCACAGTCCCTGCAAGCGTTCACACACTGCATAGAGGAGGCCCTCGGTGGCCTTAGCAGTGCTGGAGCAACAGCTGGACTCAATCTTAAAGGTCTTTTCCAACCCAATTAATTCTATGATCCTAAGGAGAGAAGCTGCCCAGATTTATACCCAGAACATACCCCATGCAGCCAACACAAACACAGAACCAGGCGCAAAGTGTTCACCTGCTTGATCTTGTTGCGCGAGTTGGTGATGCGCTCAGTGATGCTCTGGTAGGTGCGGATGGCGGTGGTGAGCTCCGTGTAGTGCTGTACAATGAGCTCATCCAGATCCCGGTCACACTTCTCATATGCTTCTTCCAGGCGCCCTTTCTCAGTCTCACGGTCCTCAACATCATCACTGGTAGATAAAGTCCTGCAGACAAAGAAAGACGACAAAAATAGGGGTATTTTGAAGTTACGTATGAGGACATGAAGCCTTTGCTTAAAGAATTCATTACTATCACAAACCTTAAGCCACTCTTAAGTCTGTACACTTCAAGAGAAGCTTACTTCTGGGAAAACTTGCATGTGTGGTGTTAGTAGAGAACAACATACTTCAAGAACATAAAACCCCCATAAATATTATGTTTCATTATTGCCAAGTTTTCAGATACTTCAGAGCTTCTTTGCTACACCACGGGGTTTAAGCAAAATAAGTGTTCAAGGCCAGGTTGGACAGCACTTGGAGCAACCTGCTCTAGTGGAAGGTGTCCCTGCCCATGGCAGGGGGTTGGAACTGGATGAGTTTTAAGGTCTCTTCCAACCCAACTCACTATGATATCATACATACAGAGAGAAACGCATCTAAAGCCTACCCATGCTCTCCGATAGACAATCTGTTTTCAAACACAGGTACAGCAAACTAATGTCATGGGCCCTTATCCACCCCCTCATCTATTTTAACCTCTGAGTAACACCAGATATTTTTAATCTTAATCTGAAGCAAGATGTTTAATTTCTTTTACATATACACATACAGAACAATGAAGCTTGAGGTTCCAACAAAACTGTTGAAAATGTAATGAAACTGGCACAGAAGACAAAAGCGGTCACTCCAAGTTTCTACTCAAGAATCAATGTGATATTCATTTTCACTCTCTTCCCCTCCCTCAGCCCCTTCTCGTAAGACCCATCCTGCCCTCAGATCCTGAAGCCCACACCTGGAAACCATGGTGCTACCAGAAAGACCTGGGAGACAGCAACAGCCAATATCTCCTACAGTAGGTTGCACTCTGAGGTCTTCAAAAGACAACTTCAAAAGACATCTGGAGCAGCTACTTGTTCAAAGTATAATGCCATTATAAAAACAACCTGTAGAGCATGAAAACAAGCAGACTGTTATTTCATTTAAGTCACAGAAGTTTAGGCCTCTGAACTGAGGCATCATCTTAAGATGGTACGAATCCTGTACTGCAAGAGCATCAAAATAGTAAAAGACTACAACAGCCATTATTTCCAAACAAAAAGACTAAGGAAAAAAAATACCCCGTGAGGAATAATAGAGAACTTGTAGAGTTCTTCCCACATTTCTTAAGCTGTTTGTGTAGAGAAGGTCAAATAATTGGAAGGAGCCAAACCCACATTGCTGAACACTGTGGCAGCTCTCTGCTACTTTCAATGAGTTTAGTCAAACTAAACCCAGTATCTCCGTCTGTCAAGAAAGAAAGAAAACATCAACTCTCCTTGCAGTAACAAGCACTTGTCCTCTACAGCAGCAGTTAGAACACAAGAACTGCTTGCACACCACTGAGAAGTAACAACAGAGAGGAAGTCGTTTCCTTATGGTTTATTTAAGAGGATCTTAAACAAGCAGGACACAAGAAGGGTAGTTGATGGATTTACTCTGAACTCTTCAGTGCCATTAGGAAAGTAGCAGAGACTCACGTGCAAAAGCTCTTCTCAAAGACTTCACTCAGGAAATGCTCCCTCTCACTGTCGAGACATGCCCCAAACCTCCAGCTGACTCCTTCCCCTCCAAGCAAAGCAACAAGCTGTACCACCTACTCAAGGACTCCACCTCTAAAATGAAAGCAAAAGCCATTTCACAGGGATCACAATCCAAGAAAGAGCAGCAAAGGAAACCCAAGTGAGCAAGCAAATCTGTACTCCCATATGGAACACGGCATGAGGGGAGGACAGGAACACACACACTTGTTCAACTACAAGGACAGAGGAATTACAGCCAAAATCTGTCCTACAACACCCTACAAGAAGACAATGTACCCAAGTGATGGATTTTGGTTTATGCTGGTTTAACGCTTGTTGTCACTTTCAGATGGCAGTGGCAGAAGGCCATAACAGATACCACATGGAAATGAGGAGAAGCAATCCTCTTCCTTTGTCATGCCTCAGACTATCGACGTGGGTGCCTCACACCCTCCTCCCTGCTCCCAGATACCAAGAGCTGCACTTTTGACAGGGGATGAAGGTGCATCTCTCCTCTTGCATGAAGAACATGTTGAGATGAGAACCCCCCCTCCTCATTGCACTGACAGAGCTTCTTCCAATGCATGAAATTTGTAACACTTAAAGTTCCATGCTTCACGGTAGCTAAAAACAGGGATGTTTTGTGTTATTAAAGTGATATCCCAGACATTCTTTGTTCCGTCTTAAATCACGTTTTCACATTAAAAGATGATGGTTTTAATTGCACTGCATCCAAAATGCTTTAATATCGTGCAGAAAAGGATCTGGAAAGTGAGAAGAGTGGTTAGAAAATAAGCCTGGAAAGAACAAATCTGAGTTATAGCCTCTGCTCTGCTACAGACCTCTGACACTGTGCTTACGGCACCCTCACACTGCAGGCTGCATCTTGACATGACAGCGTGAGCTAAACACAGCTATTTGTTAACTACAGACTCCTGATGGAAATACCTGTATTTCAGCTGAAAGGACGAGCAGGAGGATCTGTGTCATGGAATCATAGAATGTTCGGGTTGGAAGGGACCTTAAGATCATTCAGTTCCAACTTCCTGGCCACGGGCAGGGACACCTCACACTAGGCTGTGCTGCCCAAGGCTCCGTCCAACCTGGCCTTGAACACTGCCAGGGATGGGGCAGCCACAGCTTCTCTGGGCACCCTGTGCCAGCGCCTCAGCACCCTCACAGGGAAGAACTTTCCCCATTTCAGTTTGAATCCATCACCCCTTGTCCCATTCACTACAGTCCCTGATGAAGAGTCCCTCTCCAGCATCCTTGTAGCCCCCTTCAGACACTGAAAGGCTGCTATGAGGTCTCCACGCAGCCTTCTCTTCTCCAGGCTGAACAGCTCCAACTTTCTCAGCCTGTCTTCATACGGGAGCTGCTCCAGCCCCTGATCATCCTCGTGGCCCAGTTTCTCATTCTCACCTTGGGAATCCACAGCATCGGTCCCACAAACAAGCTGTGACTACATGCACCAAGTACTACCAAAACACCCACCACTGTTAGCAGGGGTCACGTAAATGCTTTCAATAGAGTAATGCATGAAGATGTTAGAACTGGATGATCTTTTAAAGCTCCTTCCAACTCAAACCATTCTAAGATTCTATACGCTAGAAAACAACCCTAAACATACAGTTAATGCAACAGTACCAAATGTACTTGTGAGACACAGTGAAGTCTGGGTTCATGCTGTAACAGATGAATAGAAAGCATGTGTCTGCCCCATCCCTGGCAGTGTTCAAGGCCAGGCTGGACGGGGCTTGGAGCAACCTGCTCTAGTGGAAGGTGTCCCTGCCCGTGGCAGGGTTTGGAGCTGCCTGAGCTTTCAGATCCCTTCCAACATAAACCAGTCTGGGACTGTATGTACACGAACGTGCTTGGCAGTAAATCATCTTTCACTAAGAGCTCTCGCAGAGGAATACACTGTCTTTGTGAAGAACTGCTTATTTTTCTAGAAGAACGTTCCTCAGCAGGGTCACACCAGACACGAATGTAAATCCTCTTTAGGAACTGACATATTGTTTGAGTTTGAAGCTGAATAATATTGGTTATCTCAGTGCTTAATGAAAACATCAATTCTCTCCAACCTGTGCTATAGATCGCAGGAGAATTGTGGATTGCTACAGACAATGTGAAAGCAGAACCCAACTGACCTCTATCACTGCCTAGAAAAGTTGTTAGTTTTAATCAAATAAAATTCAGTTTCAAAATTCATGATTTGGCAAGTATTGGCTTGAATCCATCTGCAACACCAGCAGTTTGTTACAAAAGCTAAAAAGATCCTTCTCCAAGGCTAAGAACACATCACTCACATCAGCAGATGTCACAAGCCTCTCCAACACTCCAGCAAGTTCCTGCCCATCTCAGGCGTCCTCACATCTTCCAGGCACATCCATAGTGTTACAGCACATTCAAATTGTGCTGCTCAGTTGTTTGTCCTTATCATTGAGTTTAACTTGCCCTCTATAGGCTATTTGCTCTAAAAACACTTGACATTTGCACAGCCAAAGCATAGATGTCTATGAAGCCTGAAAGGTCACATCAGGGCCTTCATTTTAGAAACCACAAAACATGGCAAAAGGACAAAGCTTCTATAGTTGGAGATCAGAAGCCTCTGAGATACCACAAGCTTATTCCTATTGAAATGATAACTATCTTCTAGTGTCTAAACTATCCATTTTAGTTGTTATTTTGCTATTTGTCTGCTTAGATATATTAATACACATTTGCTGCCACCTTCAGCAGAATGAAGATGATTTAGGGGGAAAAAAACAGTTCGTCTGGCTGAGCACTACACAGCATCTCACACAGTCTAAACTCCAAAGACTTCATCCTTTAAACCACAATGCAGCCAGTAAATAGCACGGGAATATTGCCAACCCACATTTAAAAGAAAGGCAGCAGGAATAAAGAGGTCTCAAAGCTCTGGACCATTCAACCTGACCTCAGGAACCACAGCAGCACACACTGGGAATGTAGCTGTCAATTAAGTCACCTCCTACACCTGCAGGTCTCTGAAAAATAAGCTTAATACATGGTGGCAGCCTGGAATCCAACAGGATGAGAGTGAGACACAGGAATCACTCCGCTGCTGGGGCTCAATCCTCACGAAGGCCAAGTGCAAGGTCCTGCACATGGGTCAGGGCAATCCCAAACACAAATACAGGCTGAGATGAGAAAGGATGGAGCAGCCCTGAGAAGGACTTGGGGGTGTTGGGTGATGAGAAGCCCCTCCTGACCCAGCTTCAGTGTGTGCTTCAGCCCAGAACCCCAGCCATATGCTGGGCTGCACCCCCAGACAGTTTGTTTATCCAGTCTATGGTCCTGGCATGTAAGACCTGAACTCAATGGAAGTTTCAAGCTTAGTCAGCCACCATATTCTGAGATTTCCAGCTGAGAAATCTTCCCAGAATTAAGCACCTGCATTGAGAACCTCTCACTTGCTCTGATTACCTGTTCAAGGGAAAGAATTGTGGAAGCAGTCATCACTAAAAATATCATACCCGTGTTTTGACCAGAAAATTTACCTGTATTTACAGCCCTTCAGTCTGTTCTAGTTTAAAACATTAAAGAGACCACTTACTATGCCAATACTGGTAAGTAATTCTATACATCAAAGAATTTCAGCCTAACAGGTCAGTGTTTTCTCTTCCAGCCACAGGAGTTTGCCTTAAATACCTGTAGATTATTACTTTATGGATAGAAGTTTGTCCTGGGTTCAGCAGCAGCAGTCAGTTTTTCTCCTTCTTAGTAGCTGTTGCAGCACTGTG
The DNA here is from genome assembly GCF_963264785.1 of Psittacula echo. NCBI lineage: Eukaryota > Metazoa > Chordata > Aves > Psittaciformes > Psittacidae > Psittacula > Psittacula echo. The sequence goes on from NC_137735.1 coordinate 161,901,426, forward strand.
TTTTTGACTTTTGGCCTGGAAACAAAGCTGATAACAGTGATGTTTAGACTGACCAAGGACTTTGTGAGTCTCATGCTCTGCCAGGGAGGAGGAGGGGCCGGGAGGAAGCAGGGACAGGACACCTGACCTAAACTAGCCAAAGAGGTATTCCATAGCACAGCACGTCATGCCCGGGGATGTAACTGGGAGCTACCCGGAAGGGCACGTCCTCTTTTCGGTCGGGCTCTTTTCCGGTGAGCGGTATCATATTCTCTTCCCTTGTTATTTCTCTTATCATTATTATTATTGGTGGTAGCAGTAGTGATTTGTGTTATACCTGAGTTACTGGACTGTTTTTATCTCAACCTGTGGGAGTTACATTCTTTCGATTCTCCTCCCCATCCCTCTGGGGAGTGTGGGGGGGGGGGAAGTAGACTGCGTGGTTCTAATTTACAGCCGGGGCTTAAACCACGACAAAGTTCAAGTCACAAGCCAAGATCCAAATGAAGAAAAGAAACAGAGATTGCTTGTTCAGTCTAATGTTTCAGAACGGTAAGGGGGTTTGGGTTTAGGACTTGGTTATTTCCATCAATTATGGAAGTCTGGACTAATGGCTGAAGAACACAAGTGCAGGTGGGATCCATCCCACAATCATGACCAAAGAAGTGGTAAATGCTCCATACCTGGAAGCATTCAAGGCCAGGCTGGACAGGGCTTGGAGCAAGCTGCTCTAGTGGAAAGTGTCCCTGCCTGTGGCAGGGGGCTGGAACTGGATGAGCTTCAAGGTCCCTTCCGAACAAAACCATTGTGTGATTCTAAGATTCTATGTACTGCAGAACCAAACAGCACTTAGAGAAAAGCAAACCCATTCTTTAATGGATGCTAATAGCAATATATAAGAGGAAGAGAAAGCTGCTTCAAGCCAAAACTATCAGAACCCAGTGAGCTGTAGAACTGAGAAGGCTTCTTCTGCATATTTTCCTTAGTTCAAAAATCACATAAAACTTTTTCCCAGACAATAACTTACATTTTTGTCCACCACGGTTGTAACACGTAAGTTCTTAGAACATAGTCAAAAGCAGTACGAGTACTTACAACTGCTTACAGCCACCAGTAAGAGCCTTCCACTCATGTTCCTCTCAAGTCACTCTATCAGATGAAGCACAGAATGGGTTGGGTTGGAAGGGACCTTAAAGCTCACCCAGCTCCAACCCCTTTGCCATGGGCAGGGACACCTCACACCAGACCATGTCACCTAAGGCTATGTCCAACCCAGCCCTGAACACTGCCAGGGATGGAGCCTTCACAACTTCCTTGAGCAAATCATTCCAGTGCCTCACCACCCTCACATTAAAGAATTTCCTCCTTATACCAAATCTAAACTTTCCCTGTTTAAGTTTTAACCCATTACCCCTTGTCCTATCATTACAGCCTCTAACAAAGAGTCCCTCCCCAGCATCCTTAAAGGCCCCCTTCAAATACTGGAAGCTGCTCTGAGGTCTCCACACGCCTACTTAAGCCAGAACTAATTCACAACCTTCTCTCTACTCCAGTAACTCATTTCCATGTATTTTCCTCCTTCAAAAACACACCATTAAATCCTTGAAGTTTAGCAGCATCCGTAACTACAAAACAGAGCGACTGCATGTGAAACATTACCTTGTACACCTGAATTTCCTACCTAAGCCCCTTGGTACAGGAGCCATTTGGTTCTTCTTGCTCTGCACAGAAAAAAGCAAAGCAAGGAATACTTAATATTCCTGAGATTACCTACTTTCCTGCTAACACTGCAGAAAAGCAAGCCAAGGGCATCTTTGCTTGTTTCAGTTTGATTAAAATGTGTGCCAAGGAAGAAAAGTCAACACACTGTTTGCCAAATAGAAAGGGCTCAAAATTGTTTGGGAAAGGGACTTTGCAGAAAGAACTTTGAAGGAAGAAGTACAAAACAGGATTATGAAACAGTGATAAATCTACACGAGCTTTATAGAAGTCCCTGAAAACAAAAGCATTCAAAACATGACAAACAGAAAGAACATCAGTTTAGACAACAAGAACAGGAGGTTATGAACTCTGGGATGTCCAGTTGGGTTCTCTCACTAGTTCACTTGCTTTTTCATTCCCAGTTTTCCAAGGCAGACTCCAGCTCCCCTTTACAACACCTGTCATTTGTACGTGGCAGCTGGATGGCTACATATGCCTGTCTCATTAGTATGAGCTCAACAGGATTAGAGTAATTCCAGCTGGATGTTAGGCTGTTAAGAGACAATTTTATACAACAAACTCATTAAGGCAAATCTTCCTACCTTTTGATTTTACTTGGTTAAAATAAAGATTATACAAATGCAAAATGCTTCATTCAGTGCAGTCCCTTCAACATGCACCAGACAGGGCAGAAGGGATAATGATCAGACACAATCCTGAGATGTTTTTATCATGGGATGAACAGCATATTTCATACAGGACAAAAACGAACCTTGATATTTCCTGAGGTCAGTGAATTTACACTGGAATTAGATTAACAAAAGTCCACTGGGACTCTGCACTTTGGTCAAATTGCATCTGTAGATCACAAGCATTTTTCATCTCCACTTTCCACCATCCAACTCCGACAGCCCAGGCAGCAGACGGAAAGAGTTGTACAGGAGTCCTGAAGCACCATCACACTGCGAGATGCCAAAAGCCCTAAACTTGCTGCAACAGTTCCCATCAAAGGGAGTTTCCAAACCTAAATACATAGGCAAATGTGTTCCCATTGATCAAATCTAAGTCCCATCTCCACTTCTGCAAGAGGCTGTTACCTTTCTAGAGACCTGAATGAACTCCACAGCTCCAGATGAGTCAGTCTTCCTCAGTACGACAGATCAAGGAATGTTGGTACAACTACAACCCAAAAGCACGTTTGAATCTACCCTTTACTGTTGCTTTACAGCACTGCAACAGACTGTAACCGTCAAAAGCTACAGAGTAATTAAGAACAAGGAGGCAAGACTTCTGACTTATGGTTGCTCACCTATAAATGCTCAGCATGGGAACTGGAAGCAGCTGGAAAACCCACTAGAGTCTTTAAAGCCTTTTTCACTCCACAGACTTCAGTCTCAGCATTTTCCTCTGGGCAGCAAAATGAAATGTTTCTCACTAAAACACTAAAGAGCTCTGAGGGAGTCACACAATGTCTCATTTTTATAATGCAGGAACACTACAGACTAGGAAATACATATAAAATAGCTACTATTTACCATAGGAAGTACATCCAGTGCTTTGAAAATGCAACACATTCAGTAGGGAGAAAAGAAATTCTTCTCTAAGAACCCATGTGACACATCTGGTCCCAACACCACCACACACCATATAGCAAGTTATTCTCACACCATGGACTAAGTGTTGGCTGGTTTTGGACACATCAATGTTTTCCATAGTCCTATCCAAGACCCACAGCTGCCTGAGCTACAGAACTGCCACAGTCTCATCTCTGTACATTTACTCCTACAGTGTGATGCTTTAATATGAGGAGGAAGGGAAGACATGAGACCAGCTCTCCAGCATTCAAACAAACGGCAGCTAACATAAAAGGACAGAAAACAAGCCTCAATTTCTTGACAAGCTAATAAATTCCTTCCATTGTTGTGAAGTGAGAGAGCATGATGTTTACTAAGCTATTCAACAGCAGAGGAAAACAAACACCATTGTACTATACACATCATGGCACAGCAGATAACTACAGAGTGCAGAAATGCTCCACCAAGATGATCAGCTGCTAAACTATGAAGCAGTTCACCTCCCTTTGTAGCATGATATTCTTGAGCTTCAAATGCACTCCAGCCCCAAAACAGGATTGAACATCATAGCTGTAGCACCACAGAAAGCACACCACATGCACATTAATCTTCATGGAACACCCATGTTCCCATCAATGTGACCAGCTTATTCACATCAAACTACTAAAAAATAAGCATTGAAGCAAATGAAATGCACATCAGGCTTCTTTGCTCAGTCTTCATCTCAACAAGCTCAGCACAAACTGAGAAGAGCCACACTAAGTTACTTAGAAATGCTTTTTCTGGGCATCGTGTGTCACTGGGTAGAAAAAGCCTTTGCCAGAGCCAGCAAAAGGCATCACTGCAGGTACTTTACGCAGTGCTGTAGAGCTCAGGCTGGTGGTACTGCTGCTGAACGACAAAGTTTCTTGCCCCTCTGCTCCTGTGAAACCCCACTTGCAGCACTGTGTGCAGTGCTGGTGTCCTCAACCTCAGAAGGACATGGAGCTGTTGGAGCAAGTCCACAGGAGGCCACGAGGATGAAAAGAGCAAGAGCAGTTCCCAGATGAAGACAGACTGAGAACATTGGGGCTATTGAGCCCGGAGAAGAGAAGCTGCGTGGACACCTCAGAGCAGCTTCCAGTGTCTGAAGGGGGCTACAAGGATGCTGGAGAGGGACTCTTCATCACGGACTGTAGTGATAGGACAAGGGGTGATGGGTTCAAACTAAAACAGGGGAAGTTCAGGTTGGAGATAAGGCAGAAGCTCTTCCCTGTGAGGGTGCTGAGGCGCTGGCCCAGGGTGCCCAGAGAAGCTGTGGCTGCCCCATCCCTGGCAGTGTTCAAGGCCAGGTTGGACACAGGGACTTGGAGCAAGCTGCTCTAGTGGAAGGTGTCCCTGCCCGTGGCAGGGGTCAGAACTGGATGAGCTTTAAGGTCCCTTCCAACCCAAACCAGTCTGGGATTCTATGATTTAGTCGCCCTCCACAGCCCATATTTTGCACTGTAGCAAAAGGAAGTTAACAACAACCTTTAAGACTATCCATGTACAGACACCAGCCACAGAATTACAGCTCCAGCAAGAATCAGATTTGAGACTTCACAACTTCTGTTTACACTGAGAAGTCTCATATTTCCCCCTACAGTTTGTATGTTCAAGGGCTTCAGTTTGTTTTCCAGGACAGAAGAATAATTTCTTATATCAGCCCACTCTTGGCTTCCTACCTGCCCAATAATATGCCAAGAAAATTAGATTAAGTGTTGATTTTAGTGAAAACTGTTAACATTAATGAATAATAAATGTCTCATTTCTGCATATTTGCTTCTTCTGATGCCTCCAGCCAGCTTGGCTGAGTAACTACCTGCCTATTTTCCCTCCCCTAAGGCCAGTCGTGTTCAGTATGATTACTGCTAAACTATGGATAGCAAACAGTTTTAATTATCAATTTCTGGACTAAAGAATTAGTTTCCCAGGAAGAATATTGCAGGAACAGTATGTGGGCATTACACTGCTGTGGATATTTGATTAAACCAAAGTGAAGGAAGAGATACTGTGTCCAAACTGCAAATATGGGGTTTACACTAAGCAATATATGCCCTGTTTGCACCTGCAACGTGCTAAAAAAATCCTCACAGGATTGTTGAAGTGCCCATTGCTCTTGACCACTGCTGTATCTGTGTGTTGCTGGAGAGCTTCTCTTCCTCTGCTCCACAATATCAGACATGAGCAAACGTGCGGCTGAAGGCGGAAGCAGTATTACATGATACACAGATGCAGCTTGGAAATCCAGAAAGAATCTTCCATTAGTTCGGGATCAGGTTTCTTTCAGCACACAGTTCATCTGCCTTCACACAGCACCACTTACTCAAAACAAAACACTCATTGAGGACAGTGGGAAGCGCCAACAAAAAGAGGCAAACCCATCAAATTTATATATTTCTCACCTGATCAGGAAGATGAACATTGCAGTAAAATGGAACTGACCAAGTGCTGAATCACTGGGGGGGATCAAAGCTCTAATTAATAGCAAGCCACAGTAAACTTTCTGCTACCTGTTTCTGTGTTGCTGCAGGGACTCCAGAGCCATCATAGAGAATCCCAGACTGGTTTGGGTTGGAAGGGACCTCAAAGCTCATCCAGTTCCAACCTCCTGCCATGGGCAGGGACACCTTCCACTAGAGCAGCTTGCTCCAAGCCCCTGTGTCCAACCTGGCCTTGAGCACTGCCAGGGATGGGGCAGCCACAGCTTCTCTGGGCACCCTGGGCCAGCGCCTCAGCACCCTCACAGGGAACAGCTTCTGCCTAAGAGCTCATCTCAGTCTCCCCTCTGGCAGGTTAAAGCCATTCCCCTTGGCCTGTCCCTACAGGCCCTTGTCCAAAGCCCCTCTCCAGGTTTCCTGCAGCCCCTTTAGGCACTGGAGCTGCTCTCAGGTCTCCCCTTCAGGAGCCTTCTCTTCTCCAGGCTGACCCAGCCCAGCTCTCTCAGCCTGGCTCCAGAGCAGAGCTGCTCCAGCCCTCGCAGCATCTCCAGGTCTCTCTCCTGATAAAGCTTCACATCATTGCATATATACTTGCATCATGCCTATCAATAAAATAGTACAGCACTAAGGTTATCAAAATTACCCTTTAGAGAGCAAAATTAGAGAAAGGGGTTTATTTATTTACATGTTCTCTAAACTACAGTAAGGATCTAAAAGCCAAAGCAGACTATGACAAGCCTTTCTAAGGGACAGAATATGAAACAGAACCAAAGCACAGCCCTTGCCAACACATACAATTTCTACCCAATAAAGGATTTGTGGAGTTAAATCAAGAAAGCAGTTGCTAGAAGCAACAATCATTTAAGCAGAGCACAGTGGATGTCTCAAAAGCCCTGTCTCCTCTCTGCAGGAAATAGCTGCAATGTGCCAAGGAGACTCCAGCATTAAAAAGGGGAGGGGAAAAAAAAGGAAAGCAGAGTAAAAAGCAACCCATTAGAATCAAGTTAGTTTTCATAAGGCACCTCTTGATGACCAAGGCCACACAGCAATTACAGTATTTGCTTTCTCATTCCAGTTTAAACAGTTGTGATCACTACTAAAAGCTTATAGAGCAGGAAGACCAGAAGGCCAAGCCCAGCCCCCTGCTGAGAGGCAGGCTCAGACACAGCAGCACAAACTCTCTGTGGCAGCAAATCTAATAGACAAGAAATAACAAGAGGTGAATAGAAGAGGTCAGGATGTGAGGGAAAGGGAATAACCCACCTCTCAGCTGCCCAGAAGGTTACTCGGACATTGGCAAGTTGCAAATTACCACAGGAATAGGAGCAGGGAGTTTGAAGCCCAAATTGGTGGGAGGATCAAGAGTTGACTTCACAAATGCACGGAAGATGCTCTGCAGTAAGAAATACTTTGCAGTAAGAAAATGTGCTAATTCATTGGGATCATCTCCCCAGGAAAGCGGTAGATTCCCCGGTGTTGGACACCTAAGATATGGGCTTATAATACCGTGTGGTTTAGGATGCTGCTTGCTTAGCTTTACATGCTTAGCACAGCAGCTGGATTTGCTGGAGCCTGAGGCCGTAAACTGTGGACTTTCACTAAGACATGATTTCAGCTGGAAAAGAGTTAGCTTTCCTAGTAATTTTCCTAGAAGCTGGAACAGTGCTGTGTTTTGTCTTTCATATGGGAAAAATGTTGATAACACCCTGATGTTTCAGCTGTTGCTAAGTAATATTTATCCTCAGTCCAGGACTTCAGTATCCCATGGTCTGCCATGGAGCTAGTGCACAAGAGGCACAAACCAGAAGATAAGGAGGTTACTACTGCCAGCAGATGCTGCAACTCAAACAGATACAAACAGTTAACAGGCTGCCTGTATGGAGACAGAGGAAGAATCCAATCAGATGTTAGAACATCCAAGGCCAAAAACTCACCCGTGGACTGAAAAGGTGTGTGAGGACCAAGTGCATAAATCATAAGGGTATGAATACCCAGGGATTGCTTTGTTCAAGCTCCCTCCTAGAGGTACCAGCTAGAGGTGTCCCTTTTGCTGTACTACTCAATTACATGGTTTTTTTTCCTGGAATTGAATGCCTGAGGTTCGGCTGCAGGAAACAGGATTGAGCCCAAAGGAAGAGGAAGAAGCACATCCCAGAGTAAGTGTATGTGTGAGTGAGGAGTCAAAAGAAGCACTCATGAACTCACTGGAGCTGTGAAGGGACTTTGGTCTCAGTACTTAAACGCTTGGGTTGTGTGTGAATGCTCAGGCAGCAGCTTCTCCCGGAGCAGTGATACATGAAGCAACACCTAAGATCAAAAAGGCATTCTGGAAATGTTTACTGGAGGCACCTTAGAATCACAGAATCAGCCAGGCTGGAAAGATCAAGTCCAATCATTCCCAGCACTGCCAAGGCCACCACTAACCCATGGCACTGAGGAACTCATCTCTACGGTGTGCAAACACTTGCAGGGACGGTGACTGCAGCCCTGCCCTGGGCAGCCTGTGCCAATGCCTGAGCACCCTTTGGGGAAGGAATTGTTCCTCAGCTCCATCTAAACCTGCCCTGGTGCAGCTTGAGGCCGCTTCCTCTTGTCCCATCCCTTGTTCCTTGGGAGCAGAGCCCAGCCCCTCCTGGCTCCATCCTCCTCTCAGGCAGTTGGTAGGGAGCCATCAGGTCCCCCCTGAGCCTTCTCTTCTCCAGACTGAACCCCCCAGGTCCCTCAGCCGTTCCCCATCACACTTGGGCTCCAGGCCCTGCACCTGCTCAAGTGCCCTTCTCTGCACCCACTCCTTACTACTACGCAGTGGTATTTAAGTCTAAGTTAATCTTAATAAAATACAAAAGCGAGGAAACAATAAAATTCCATCTTCTCTGAAAATCAGGATTGGTTTAGTTGGTTTTTTTTTTCCATAAACCTTCTACTTATGGGTGCAAAAAAACAACCGTCTGAAAAAGAGCCTGTCTAGAGCATGTGTTCTTCTTCACAAGCGCAGACCTCTGAGACCTTACAGAAGCTATATTTTAGCAGAGCAGGATGAAAAAGTTCTATAAGGCACCCTGGGACAAGAACAACTGTACTTCAGACAGTGTCTGCAAGCTCTACAGACTTCCAGAGGTTCATTAAACTAAATGGACTTATTTGAATTTTATAATTGAAACCTGTTGTCTTAAAGACAAATCCCAAATGGAGTGATCTACAGCTTCCAGCACTATTTAACCTGAAAGCTTATCATCTGATAATATATGATTGGACACCTCTGCAAAGTCTCACTGAAATCATTGTAAAAGTTGGTTCCTTATGAAACAAAATCCAGGCAGAAGAAAAACACAATAATCTAAAAGGTACTTAACAATTCAACTCAGCAGCAACATGGTGAATGTTTCCTCATTCATTTCACCGGTGATTGTTACTAGATTTAGATTAGATAGTAGGAAGAAAAACCCACTTTGAGGGTGCTGAGGCATTGGCACAAGGTGCCCAGAGAAGCTGTGGCTGCCCCATCCCTGGCAGTGTTCAAGGCCAGGTTGGACACAGGGGCTTGGAGCAACCTGCTCTAGTGGAAGGTGTCCCTGCCTGTGGCAGGGGGTTGAAACCAGAGAAGCTTTCAGGTCCCTTCCAACACAAACCAGTCTGGGATAGTATGATTCCCATGAAACACTGGATTTGAGGAATTCAATCAAAACATTCAGGAGAAACCACTCCCTTCATGCAAACAAAGAAGTCACTCCCTCACAACAAGAAGTGGCAGAACCAAGTCTCTTCAAAATGCTGTTAAACATTCAAAGTAAACAGAGCATTATAAACCTTTTTCTCCTCTACTTACATTCCATTAATCTTTCATGCTGCTTACACAGTTTGTTCGAGCATTTTCAACAGAAGCTGATGATCTTTTCAACATTGAGAACTTGTAGATGGACGCATGAATGCTGCAGTGGAAAGGCTGAGCAGGCCACAGCCATCTAAGTAAATATCATCAGGGAATTCTTTACTTTGCTAAATTAACCAACCCCTGCTCGGATTTGATCACATCAAATCAAACAATCCAAGTATAGCTCATGACCACCTGATCCTCCCTGTGCAGGAAACCTAAGAACCAACTCTCTTTTTTATAAGTAACTTCAGATCCAAGAAGCCAACACAGCTATTAAATGAATTATCATAGAATCCCAGACTGGTTTTGGTTGGAAGGGACCTCAAAGCTCATCCAGTTCCAACCCCCTGTGTCATGGGCAGGGACACCTTCCACTAGAGCAGCTTGCTCCAAGCCCCTGTGTCCAACCTGGCCTTGAACACTGCCAGGGATGGGGCAGCCACAGCTTCTCTGGGCACCCTGGGCCAGCGCCTCAGCACCCTCACAGGGAAGAGCTTCTGCCTAAGAGCTCATTTCAGTCTCCCCTCTGGCAGGTTAAAGCCATTCCCCTTGTCCTGTCCCTACAGGCCCTTGTCCAAAGCCCCTCTCCAGGTTTCCTGCAGCCCCTTTAGGCACTGGAGCTGCTCTAAGGTCTCCCCTTCAGGAGCCTTCTCTTCTCCAGGCTGATCCAGCCCAGCTCTCTCAGCCTGGCTCCAGAGCAGAGCTGCTCCAGCCCTCGCAGCATCTCTGTGACCTCCTCTGGACTAGCACCATGTCCCTCTTGTGTTGTTGCCCCAGATCTGGACACAAGACTACCACATCCCCAGGAGAAAAATCAAGTCTTAAGGATCAGTATTTGCAAATCTGTAAGAGCAGAGACTGGATAATGCTACTGAGACCTGCCATCTGGATGATTAAAAGATGAAGTGTATTTAAGATCCATAGGCCACCCTGTGCTATGACCCCATCCTGGTATCACACTCCATCATACCAGCAGCCCTGCATCCATCAGCAAGAGACTTTGGGCAATTCCATCATGAATGAGATTCCAAAGCTGCACTAGAATAAAAACCTGATGAAGGCAATGTCTTTGAAAGAATTCAAGCCACAGAACTAGTCATCACTTATTAACAAAACCAACTACTTCTGCTTCCTAAGGTTTTGTAAGGATAACTGAGCTCCAGCTCTGCAGAATGCACTGAATAAAGCTAAAATGAGAGAGCTGAAAAATAAAGTACCTCAAGCTTTTACCAAGGCACAGTCTGATCTACCCTTACACACACTGTCCCTTCACATACTGTTGTATATTCACACACTCACTCTCACCTATTGTTGCTATAACCAAAGATCTTTATTAAGCTATAACCCATCACTTGCCAAGCATTTTTACCTACATGCCTCAAGATCATTTCAGCGAAGCTTCTCACTTAAAACCATTCTCTGCCATATACAATTTAGTCTCAATGAATTTCTGAACTACTTGTAGCAAAGCTGCTATCTTGATAACATTGGAAAACACCATTAGCAATAAAAGTGGTTTTAAGAGACCATTACAGTACATACAGATCAGAATAACTCAGCTATATTTCTTGTAGTAGCTATTTCCCCAATGTAACAATGAGGGCAAGAGCTCTACATCCATCTTCCTCACTCCATATCAAACTGGGATATCAGTTCTATTGCTGCAGACAGAAAAAGCAGACCAGGTCATTAGTAAGAATCCATTTAACAAAGTTCACTGTAAACTTAATAAAAATAATGGCCAAAAAGCACTACAAGAGAATTCCACTTGTGAAATAGCAAATATGTTCAAGGGGTTTTGCCTGTAATTCCAGCTCCTGCAGACGTCTGTTGTGCACGTTTGCCTGTGTGAAAGCTGAGCACAAAGATTTCAGTAAGGTCTTATGGAGTCACTGCTAAAGTTTGTTTTCTCCCAATTAAAGGAGCTATTAAAGGCTAGTTTGAAAAAATAACACCCTTTAATTGGGAAGAAAAATGCCCAACAACAAAAAAAAGAGGCAGAAAGAGCCACCAATTAAAAATGTGACAAGATGTCGCTCCAAAAATACAGCATTTGCTAAATGCCACATTGCTTCTTGCAGAGCACAAAAGCTGCTTCAACCAGCAAGCAACAAAACAAAAGGTTATGGAAAAATCAATATACATACACAGGCTTGTCCTCTGGAAGAAAAAATTCCTCTTCTCTAAGTTGTCCTCCAGCAGCTGAGTAGGATTTTCTGTTCTCTGGACTAGTTTTAAAAGAGATATTGCTCAAGTTCATGTGCTCAGTATCAGACTTCTACAGTACTTTGACCTTACAAAGTACTTCTTATTTAAGGAGCTAGAAGGATCCTTCTCATACATGAGGGAGTTAACACATTTTGAAAACAGGTGGGCTAAGGCATGAACACCAGTGCTGTGCTTTCAACACCCCAGAAGAAGCATGGGATGGAAGCTGTAAAGCTCTGATATCCAGCATCCTACTCTAGAAATCAGAATCCCAGGACCTATGTCCAGAGAATGATAAGGGGCTGAAGCACCGCCCATACAAAAACAGACAGAGTTGAAGCTGTTCAGGCTGGAGAAGAGAAGCTGCGTGGAGACCTCAGAGCAGCTTCCAGTGTCTGAAGGGGGTTAGCACAGGTTGCCCAAAGAAGTGGTAAATGCCCCATCCCCTGGCAGTAATAAAGGCCAGGCTCGTGAAAACCTTGGGCAACTTGGTCTTATGTAAGGTGTCCCTACCCATGGCAGGGGGTTGGAAATGGATGATTATAAGGTCTTTTCCAACCCAAATCATTCTATGATTCTATGTTTTCTTGTAGCAAACAACAGTCATTTCTTCTTTTCCGCAATATGAGGACAAGGGCAAATTGAAGACACTCTCATATCCCCTAAAGGCACAGGGGAAAGGAAGGAGCCCTTCAGCAGCAAAGGTGGGATTATAATAGCAGACTCTGCAAATATCCACTGAGCTTCCCAAACACTCTTTACTTCTAAGTTTTATTGTTATGAACAAACCCTCTATTTCTCCTCTAAGAGAAACAAGAGGGAAACTGTGCCCAAGAACTCAGTGTAACCCAGCAGCAGCAGAGCTGAGGGTATGATTACATCACCTCAAACTCAGCTCCCCTGGTATGGATCAAGTTCAGAGGAGGCCATAAGGATGATCAGGCCAGGAGCACCTCCCATGTGAAGACAGGCTGAGAACATGGGGGCCGTTCAGCTGGAGAAGAGAAGCTGAGTGGAGACTTCAGAGCAGCTTCCAGTGTCTGAAGGGGGCTACAAGAATGCTGGAGAGGGACTCTTCATCAGGGACTGTAACGATAGGACAAGGGGTGATGGGGGGAAGTTCAGGTTAGATATAAGGAAGAAGTTCTTTATTATGACTGTGGTGAGAAGCTAGCACAGGTTGCCCAAGGAAGTTGTGAATACTCCATCCCTGGCAGTGTTCAAGGCTAGGCTGGACGGAGTCTTGAGTGACATGGGTTAGTGTGTAGTGTCCCTGCTCATGGCAGGTGTTGGAACTGGATGATCTTAAGGTCCTTTCCAATCCTAACTATTTTATTTTCTCAACCTGTCTTCTTATGGGAGCTGCTCCATCTCCCTGATCATCCTTGTGGCCTCCTCTGGACTTACTCCAACAGCTCCATGTCCTTCTTATGTTGGGGACACCAGAACCACAAGTGGGGTCTCACGAGAGCAGAGCTCATCTCAGTTTATGGCATTCAGAGCTGCTGAAAAGCAACACCATAGAGACTATAGTGATGACCCAAAACTTCGGGCTATACAGAGACTGTGATTAAGAACAGTGATGCCACACTGACATTTCTGCACTTCACTTTCCTGAAGCAGCACCAACACCCTGATTTTAGACCAGAGTCCCAGCTCCCATAAAACATTATTTCTTACTCTATTCCAGTGCTGCTGGAATACATTAAACTTTGTCAAGGATCTACTCCCCACTCTCCCTTAAAGCAAGACACCTTCTCCTGGGAAGTACAGTGAAATAAGAACAAGAATCCCTAAATCTAGTATAAGAAGAAAGGAAATTATCTAGTCTCTTGCAACTGAAGGCTACTGAGCTTGAGTAAATATCACAAATTATCCCTTCATTAATAAAATCATTCATATTTATAAAAGCCCTTTCAGCTTTGCATTTCAAAGCATCTTACAGACATTCAGACTGAGTGTAGAAATACTCCATGGATTCTGCAGACCTAAATAAGGTTTCTATTTCTAAGACATAACCCTCTTTTCTCTAACCAAGTATAATACTTGAAGAAGCTCCTCTGGTTTTGCTTGTTTACTGCAGAAGAATGTAGTCAAAGTTCTGCTGCTTTTCATACTGTTTCCTTTTATGGCCCTTTCACACAGGAGCAAGGGAGAAATAAAAACCCTTCTAAATAAAAAGGAAAATGCAAGCGTAAAACCACAAGGATTGGCAGAAGACTTCATAAAGGTATTGGAAATAAAGGTCTCAAGAAAATAAGGCTTTGCTACATTTCAAACCAACAGCCTGCTGTTAAGATTTGTAGTATGTTTCCTGAAGCTGAGTGAAGTTATAACAAAGACAAATTCAACTCACCCAAATTGGTTTGTAACAGTGTTTTATGGGCATGGAAAACAGCAAAAGTGACCTGTTGCTTGGCAAGTTCACCCTCACCTTAGCTACTATACAAAACAACACAGAGAAGAAAGTAATTTCAATTCCTTTCCATGCCATTTGCTTTTTGTACTTGGCTGACCTTAAGAAACGTGAATATTAACACAACACTTTTGCCTTCCTTTGCAATCAGTTCTACTTGCAGGTTTTCATGGTCTGGCTCAACATGCCACTTGAAGCTCCGCAAAGAAGCTCTACATCCAAAGCACAAGCTCTAATTAAATTCTGCAGGTTTACTTATCAGCTGTTCTGCTGAGTAATTTTAATTCCATTGAGTTTATAACCTCAGTGTTGTGTCTAAACACTGGACCTAAACCAGCCAAAGTATCAGGGCCTGTGAGCCAAAGATTAGTGGACAAACACCATTTCTTATTTGGAGAAAACAGTAACATGAGCTCACTTTCAGTTTATATTAGAAATGAAATTAAGCCCAGATTTCTTAAAATAAGAGATATAAAAGGCCCTTAAAATATTCTTGGAAATTATAGAAAACAAAATGGGGAGGGGAAGGAAGGCAGAAATACAAGTACTACTGGAAATGCTGTCACAATCAAAGTACATATATTATTCATTCTTCCCCTATCTACAAATCACTGCAATTTGTCTAAATTAAGGTTATCTAACTACAACTTACCATGTTTCCCTCTCCAAATTACTCAAAGTTGAGGCTGATGAAGAAACACTAAGCACAACACACTTTAAATACACATTATTTCTCCTTGTCCCAAATGTAAGGTGTAAGTGTCCATCAAAAACTCAGTATCCCGGTGAAAAACCTGGGTTTTTTTTCAGTTTTTCACAATTAAGCATTTATTATGCAAATTATGTAAACTAATAAACAATCACTACTGTGTGTGTAGGTCTGGGTATAACATCTGCAAGAACAGCACCCATTTTAACAGTCATGGATCTGGGTATTCACTTCCTATCCCTTTCCCTTTCAGCATTCCTATCCACAAAAGTGCACTACTACCACTGTCATACTCCATGTTTACATGAGGTCACACCAACGTAGACTCTTCTCCACCTGCACACATATAGATGTAACTCCAACCTAAGTAAGTCAGGGTTTGTAAGGGTTTTTCTTACAATACTAACAAACCACATATGCTCAAAATGGAAAAGCCTGTGTTAAGCATCAGCTTTCACTCATTGTTCAGCGTGTTTCCATTACCTGTTATCATCCAATTCAGAGACCACAGTCACAACCCTGGAAAAGTGAAGCAGTTCTGAAGCTCTTTTCTCAGAGCCACAATCTACCTGAAGCTTTACAAGAGCTGAAAGGCCAGTTACCCCAGTAATGAAAGAAAGGGTTTAATCTTAAACATCATTCAGAGAAGGTTTTAAAACCATAACACATCCTTGATACAACACTTTTCCTACAGTAACTTCTCCAAAGTAACAGAATGATTGTACTTTCTGACAAAGACACTGAAGTAGGAACCAGTGTCTCAACTCACAATATGATGCTGGTGTGACTGCTGCTCAGACCTGCTTTAGAGGGTGTGCATAATACTTAAGAGTTCCAGTGTGTGACATCCGCTGCCAAACCACTGATTATAAACAGCACAGAAAAGATGGACCAGCAGCTAAAGAAAGCACAGCAGTGAAGTGAATTCAGGCCCTTGCTTTGCTCCATGTATATCACAGAACCATCCTCTAGCAGAGGAAAAGAGGATTCAGGAAGAAGAGCAGACAGAAGTCAGTAGTCTAA
Organism: Psittacula echo; assembly: GCF_963264785.1. Taxonomy (NCBI): domain Eukaryota; kingdom Metazoa; phylum Chordata; class Aves; order Psittaciformes; family Psittacidae; genus Psittacula; species Psittacula echo. The sequence continues at coordinate 161,917,369 of NC_137735.1, forward strand.
ACACGACTAGACACAACTGCTTTGCTTTCATCCCCCGCAAGATGGTCAGACTCAGAAAGTGCTTTTCCCACTACCACATCCTAAACCAGGCTGCAGTCTGCACACAGGACTTCTAGTCCTACAGCTTTTCCAACCGGTCACATTTTACCCACTGCTACTGTATGTTTGTGAAAGGGGATCAACCATAGACACAGCAGCAAAAAGAACACAGTGCCTTGACCCTCTCTGTATGCCATTAAGCTAGTAATAACTGCAGGGATTGCTCTTATGACCCCAGCATACAACAAAGTAAGGAGAAGAGATGGGGATGAGCCACGCAGGGTGGGAGAAGGGCAGGATACCCCTCAGGGGAAGCTCTGCTCCAGCACTGAGGCCTCCCTACCGCTGGCGGGGTGACCCAGCCGGGGAAGGCCCCCACAGCACAGCAGAGCGCGCACACAGCCCTGGGTCACACCCAGGAGCCCGGGCGGGACGGGACGCTGTGGAGCGAGGCCGAGCCGACCCTACCTTATCACAGAGATGAGCAGCCCCGAGGGGTCCTTGCTCTTGCTTATGCTGCTTCGATAACGCCCACTCACATCGCCCGCCGCCATCTTGTACCCCTCTCAAACACAGCGCGGCCACGCCCGCTGGCCTGGATCAGCCAATCAGAACAGAGAAGCCGGTCTTTGACCCAATAGGAGGAGATGAGGGGCGGGGCGGTGGCTTCCAGCGGAGCCTTCTGGGAGTTGTAGTTTTAATGGCGGTGGCTCCGGCCTAGGCTCTCCGCCTGGTGTGGTCAGTAACGCGCCGTCGACGATATAATCAAGGGGGTTAACATTGATTAATAAATTACCAATTAGACACAATACATCTGCAAAGAGGGCTATTCCCAAAGGTCAATATTTGCTGCAGAAGCTGCAGAAAAGGGTGGGAGAGTGAGGGACCAAAGATGCCCCTGCACAGCATGGCCAAGCCACCTCATGGCGCCTCAGACACTTCACCTGACAGAACAGAGAAGGGTTTAAATGTTTATAGGGTTTAAAAGGAACAGAATGCTCTGGTTCCCTAGAGCATGAACTAGCTAATGCTAAATATTAGCCATGAGCTGATTCTGCCGGCAATTATGTCTACGAGGAGTTGCTGAAGTGTCACTTAATGTCTTTAAGTTAAGACGTTTCTATAAACATAGAGAAGGTGGTGAAGTGGCTCAGGCTGAAACAGCCCAGGTGATGGCTGAAGGCAGCGCTGAAAGCGAAACACAACGTTTTGTATTGAACTGTGGGTTTTGCACAGACAGAGACGGCAAACCGGAGTCAATACACAAACCGTCTGGGAAGGGGCAGATCTCCGACACCCAGAGCTCACGGAAGGCCACCCACCATGCCTGTAGTTACCATCAACACACTTCTTCCCTTGCCACAGGATCATCCTTACAGAAGGAAAGGTGCATGTGTTCAAGGTTAGAAAACAAAAGGCGGTTTTCACCTGGGCAATGGCACATTTCGAGGCCAGCTGGATGTGGTTCTGGACAACCTGAACTAGTTGAAGATGTCCCTGCTCATAGCAAGGGGGTTGGATTAGATGAGCTTTGAAGGTCTCTTCCAACCTAAACTATCCTATGATTCTAAATCATCTTACAAAGCTGCTTTCCCTATATGTGGATGAAGGATAACGATACCTCTTGGATCAGGACTGTTGAGAGCTTGTGTTAAAAGCGCCACACAAGCCCCTGGTTGGTTACTGCAGAGAGAGGAATCCCTTTGCAAGTGTAGCAACAATCAGGTACTAATATCTGCTGGGTGTTTTCTAAAGCAGGTTCACTCCATCATGCCAAAGACACTGCTTGTGGCCACTGCTCTGGAGCTGTTTCTTCAGCCCGAAGCTCCATGTTAATGGTTTTAATTGCAAGAATATTGCTGAAATCTGTAGGTAAATCAACAGTATCCATATATATGAAGGGTATTTAAATACAAGGTAATTGGAGGTACGGTATTCCTAGAGCTTGTTTACAAGGGGAAGATTTCCACAGTAGGTATTGTGGAAGAATCTCTATGATAATCAACAGCTGTATCTATTTCAGCTGTATCACTTTCATAGAATCATAGAATCAACTGGGTTGGAAAAGACCTTTAAGATCATCAACTCCAACCTCTACCCCAGCACTGCCAAGGCCACCACTAAACCATGTCATGGAGAAGAGAAGCTGCGTGGAGACCTCAGAGCAGCCTTCCAGTATCTGAAGGGGGCCTACAAGGATGCTGGGGAGGGACTCTTCATCAGGGACTGTAGTGACAGGACAAGGGGTAACGGGTTCAAACTGAAACAGGGGAAGTTTAGATTGGATCTAAGGAAGAAATTCTTTACTGAGAGGGTGGTGAGGCACTGGAATGGGTTGCCCAGGGAAGTTGTCTTTGCAACTCTATCCCTGGCGGTGTTCAAGGCCAGGTTGGACAGAGCCTTGGGTGCCATGGTTTAGTGTGAGGTGTCCCTGCCCACGGCAGGGGGATTGGAACTGGATGATCTTAAGCTCCTTTCTAACCCAAACCATTCTATGTTTCTATTATTTTAATTCTGAAATAAAAGCTACTTTATTCCTGAATAACCACTGTGTTTTGAGATCAGAATAATTACTCCAAAGTAAAGTGACTTTAATCTCCAGATAGCTGTGCACTTGAAGTGAGTGGAAGTACATTTCCCCTGTGCAGACCCCCTCTCTGCTCTACAATTTGCCATTCAGCTACACCAAAAAAGCTCATCTCCCTTCATTTTCAGAGCAGGTTTGCTAATGCCTGTGCTCCAGGATGGTGTTTTGAATGTTTTATGCACTGGCTGGAGGGCGATTTCTTTCCCAAACTGCCGACTTGCCAATATAGGGTTTTTGCTAACTGGCAATTCATATTGGCTGCTCTGTACTGGAGATTGCAGTGGGGATGAAATCAATGTGTCCAACCTTTTCATTCCTGACAATAATCACTTCATTTAGGAGGACCTTCATCAGGACAAACAACAGCAGATCTCCCCCAGAACTGTAACCTCACTGACTTTCAGTCCTGGACTGTAATTGCTAAACCACTGCCTCATTTTGTTTACAAGCCTTTTCCCTTCACTCCCAACACAAACTGAGCTATAGGTGTGAACTTATGTTTGCTTTAAACAAAAGGAAAAGAAACCAATGTAGTATGGCTGTGGCAGCACATAAACACTGAGGTCTTTCTTCATTAATAAGATATGATACAATGAGAATGAAGGGTTATGAGAAGAGCATTTTCTCTTTACACAGCTTGGAAGAAAGGATCTCAACTTGAAAATGATTGGAAATCAGGGGACAGACATGTACTTTTCCTTTTCACATTTCTTTCACACAGTGTTTTAGTACTATGAGGTATATCTATGATATCATAGAATCATAGAACAGTTAGGGTTGGAAAGGACCTTAAGATCATCCAGTTCCAACCCCCCTGCCATGGGCAGGGACACCCCACACTAAACCATGGCACCCAAGGCTCTGTCCAACCTGGCCTTGAACACTGCCAGGGATGGAGCATTCACAACTTCCCTGGGCAACCCATTCCAGTGCCTCACCACCCTCTCAGTAAAGAATTTCTTCCTTATATCCAATCTGAACTTCCCCTGTTTCAGTTTGAACCCATCACCCCTTGTCCTGTCACTACAGTCCCTGATGAAGAGTCCATCCCCAGCATCCTTGTAGCCCTCTTCAGACACTGGAAGCTGCTCTGAGGTCTTCATGCAGCTTCTCTTCTCCAGAGTGATATGTTTAATGAGAAGTTTAGTTTCTTGACTACTCAAACCAAATAAACTCCAAACTAACCAAAACAATTTCTTGATAATGAATTAATCACTGTCACAGCTTGTCTGTAAATATTACAGGGGCTCAGTAAAGGATCCCCCCCTAAGCAGAAGGGATTGGGAAGCACAGATGGTTTCACTCCTTATCCCCATCCTCCCTTCATAAGGAAAGAAAGGGGCTCGGTGTGGAGGCGAACACATGCCTTGCTGTTTCTCATCCCTTGGGCCAGTTGCACAAGAGACCACTGCAGCAGCAGAAAACGATGCCAAAAAGAAGCCTAAACAGGTACAGGCAGAGCAGTTCTTTTGCAAATACAGCTTATTCCATCAGGGAACCCTTTACAAACTGCATTATCAAAAGAGCTCCTTTCACCATAGGACTGGTGTGATACTAGGGGATTGCTTTCCCCCTTTCTTGAGCTACTTTTACCTGCAATCTCTATTCCACAGTTTATCCACTAAGTGTTACTTGTGAATTCCTATATCTAACAGCTTTACCAGGCCTGTTGTACACATGGGTCTCAACCACAGGCTTAACATTTTAAAAAATACCCCTTTTTACTTTGTTATTTCATTTCAAACCTTAGTAGAAATGTCAAAGAAAAGGGTTCAGCTCACACCAGGATCTTACAGGTGTAACTGCCTTGTCTGTAATGCGTTTATATTAGTTATAATGAAATTACCTTTGACTTGCATCAGTGGAAATGGGAGCAGAGTGAAGGCCAGAGTTTCCATCTAAGACTGGAGGAGTAATTCTGCTTGTATAAAGCAAGCATAATTCAGCTGGCATATATCGGTCAGTTTAATATCTTACCTCCTCTTACAGAGCTTGTCACTCTGACATCAGCTGCGTTACACTGAAATTGTGCCATGGCCAAAGAATCAGGTCTTGGGCCCCCACTTCTTGCAATAGACTTGATTCTGGGGGTTTATGAAGCTTTATGAGGAATAAAAACTGGATAAAGGTGTGCTGAAACATCAGGACTTGGCTCTATGGTTAGTCACTCCTCTGGACAACTTTGTTCTTCCTATTTCCTATTAAATAAGTTAGAGCTAAAAGTGGTTTAGGTTGTATTTTTGTATTTCCTGCATGACAACAATCTGTATCTCTCCCCGGCACATAGCTGCCATCAATTCTTTCTGTCTGTGAGTAAGAAGGAAGCAACTCATGGGGCAGGAGAAGAAGTTGCCTGGTTTAATGCTGGGAATCAAGGCAGAAATATGATTCAAATTCCTTCTTATTGTTTCTGTGCCTCCTGACATTTCCCAAGTTGTGCTGTGTGCTGCTGCTGCAGATGAAACAGTAGCTACGATTAAGCAAGTGGAAAAGTACTGCTGCTATTCCAAAGTGAAAGCCACAGAAGCTGTGGTAGTGCAATCGCTGAAGGAAATCAGAGCACAAGTGTGAGGTGTGTCTCTCCAAAGGCAGGTAAGACACTGTGAAAGAAAAGGAGCTGTTCTCCTTTTGTAGACCATTAAAAACCCAGATTATTTGCTTTATTTTTCCCCTTTATTTTACTTTTCTTTGCTATGGGAATGTTGTTCCTACAACTGTGCAATCCATAACAATGCAGAGGGGTGAGAGTGAACCAGACAATTTGTTCATGCAGTTGGGGACCTGATTGAGACCTGGCCAGAAAAAGGGACAAAAACCCCATAACTGATCCCATGGAATGATCTTGTCTTATGGCTTGTTTAGTTAACTGATCTCATTCCCTGGGAAGCAGTAAACTGCAAGGTGGTAGAGCAGCTTTCTAATGGCTTAATACAGCTACTGAGTCATGTGCAGCTTGAACCCTGAAGTCTGCATTCACCTTCCAGGAGCTTGAAGACACTCCACAGCTTTCTCAGTAAAGCATGTCTATACTTTTGTGTGAGGGCTTTGTTCAAACACAGAAGTTGCTGGGAGTGACAATGCATACAGGAGGAACATCAGGTTTTTCATCATTATTGGGTATTGTAGATTCACAAAAGCTTGGTCTTAGGAAGCCTAAATGTGACTCACCAATGGTGCCTTCCACCTTATGGCTAAGACAAACCTCCCATTTGATGTCCTCATTTCAGCTGTCCTCATTTATCTTCCAACTCCTCCTCCTGTCTCTCCTCATCTCATATTATTCTGGAGAAGAGAAGGCTCAGGGGGACCTGATGGCTCCCTACAAGTGCCTGAGAGGAGGATGGAGCCAGGAGGGGCTGGGCTCTGCTCCCAAGGAACAAGGGATGGGACAAGAGGAAGCGGCCTCAAGCTGCACCAGGGCAGGTTTAGATGGAGCTGAGGAACAATTCCTGCCCCAAAGGGTGCTCAGGCATTGGAACAGGCTGCCCAGGGTAGTGCAGGAGTCACCGTCCCTGCAAGTGTTCACACACCGTGGAGACGAGGCCTCAGTGCCATGGGTTAGTGGTGGCCTTGGCAGTGCTGGGAATGGTTGGACTGGATGAGCTTAAAGGGCTTTTCCAACCTGGTTGATTCTATGATTCTATGATTCAGGTGAAGAGCTGCAGGCTGCATGTTGGCTGGTTGAACTGAAAATCTTGAAGCCTTATCTTCATTTGGAACCATGGAAAACCCAAGGTGTGTAAGAGACTAAAACCAACTCTCATATACTGACTCTTTTGTGTTTAACTGTGTTCTGCCCTTTTCCCACCCCAGCCTTTCTGGAAGTAATTCTAAGATCCTACCCACAAGCTTCTCATTTTAGCTGAGCTACATGAAGTTCCCTGTGTCTATATGTCCATCAGTGTCCACATAATTACTTTTGGACTTCCTGGGTATCAACACTTGCCTCAGGTGATATCCAAGCCAAGTCTGGGGGGAAAGAGGTGGCTGAATAGAAGATAAAATCCCACATTTCCTGCTGGCACCGAGGGGGAGGTAGAACTCCACTTGGCTCATCTATTCCAGCGAATTCACACGGGAGGCAGAGGTAATGGATGCCCAAATCTCTTGGATCAGAGCTTCACCTTATTAAACCGTAGGCAACCAAGCACGACATCCGCTGGAGATAAGACTTCATAAATTCTGCTGCTCACAGAAGTATTTCACCCTCCTGAATGCAGCTTTGGATATTTGCTGTTTTGTGTAACCAGCAGCTTCGGGCAAGAGAAACAACAGAAACTTGAACTGAAGTAAGTAAAACTCCCAGTACCAGCAGCGCATCCTTGTATCTTCAGGAAAAGCAGCGGAGGTATCAGCCCTTCCGAAATGAGACATCACACATCCAATATCAAGGCTTCCCTTGAAGAAAATGGGGCGTAAGTTTCAGCAGCTGAACAGTCCTTTTGGCCTCGAATTTAATTTACTATGAAGTGATAGAAGAGAAGGATAATATGACAGTTGTTGTACTCCTATAGCACTTTTGACAAAGCAAATATATCACTGCCAAACATTGTAACTCCCATTTTACAGGAGAAACTGTGACCCAGTGATACGAAAATCAAGCAGGGAACAACAAGCCCCTCTTAGCTCACAGTCTCAAAGCTTTGCTGCCAAGAAAGAAAAGGAACTGTGAGGGTGCTGAGGCGCTGGCACAGGGTGCCCAGAGAAGCTGTGGCTGCCCCATCCCTGGCAGTGCTCAAGGCCAGGTTGGACACAGGGGCTTGGAGCAAGCTGCTCTAGTGGAAGGTGTCCCTGCTCATGACACGGTTTGGAACTGGATGAGCTTTAAGGTCTCTTCAACCAATCTGGGATTCTATGATTCTATTTGCCCAGACTCAGCAACACAGCTTATGTGATGGGGAAGGATTGATTATCCCCTCACCCAGACACTTTACCACCCATTTGAAACAAGAATAAGGGGATCGTATTGCTCTCTGCAACTCCCTTATAGGAGGATAGAGCCAGGAGGGGCTGGGCTCTGCTCCCAAGGAACAAGGGATGGGACAAGAGGAACCGGCCTCAAGCTGCACCAGGGCAGGTTTAGATGGAGCTGAGGAACAATTCCTTCCCCAGAGGGTGCTCAGGCATTGGCACAGGCTGCCCAGGGCAGGGCTGCAGTCACCGTCCCTGCAAGTGTTCACACACCGTGGAGACGAGGCCTCAGTGCCATGGGTTAGTGGTGGCCTTGGCAGTGCTGGGGAACAGTTGGAGTTGATGATCTTAAAGGGCTTTTCCAACCTGGCTGATTCTATGATTCTGTGATTAAGCAGCCTTAAAGTTCAGATTGGAAACTGCTCCGTGCTAACCAATCTGTGAGATGGCAGTAATAGTAATTCCCAAATACTTGGTGTCAGGATGTGTTTGTGGGGACTCAAAGAGGATGCTCAGCAAGCTACAGGCACTGCAGCTTTGAAAGAGTTGTGATTAAGAGCTGTCTGAAGACTCAAATCTACAGGAACAGACTTGAATCAACTTTATTGCCCAGAAGTGCTATGTGGGCACTGGATAAGGCTGAAGATAGATGTCTTTAATTTTTCCTGTTATTGTCAGGAAGAAAGACCAAATGAGCAAGACATACTTGCAGATGAACCCCACAACTCCATCACCACTAGAGCAGGGTTTCAGACACGTTAGCATGGAAGATCACTCCATTTTGTACTGGTTCCCCACTGATCTTGCCGTCACCAAAAGGCCTGACAGCGGATTAAGAGATGTCTAAGGTGGCTTAGAGCCAGTTCATTGTAATAACCTTACAAAGTGGGTCCAGATGGCCTTTGAAACAAAAGAAGGATGGGTCTGTTGGAGATTTGCTTTCGGATGTGGCAGGAATTTAAGTGTCAAAGCACCCAAAATGTTCCTGGAGATGATGGTGTAACTAAATAACTTCCACATGATGCAGCAGAGGCTTTGCAATTCCCATGTAAAGCCTGCTGAGGTAATATTAAATGCTCAGCAAGAAAATGAGGGGTAATCTACTGCATGTATATACAATGAAAGGTAATGCAATAAAATTAGCTAAAAGGTCCTCTCATCTCTCCTTTAAAGATGGCAGTGGTGTGACTGGTGTTGGTTTTGAACAATTCCCCTTCAGGAAAGCCAAGCCCTACAGTGCAGTATCATTTTTTCCCTGTAAACTATGTGGAGGGTCAGCACAAGTAATGGGTATCTGTCACAAACTAATAGATACCTGTCACAACAAGTGCTGAAGACACCATTCAGGTGCTGAAAACCTTCACTACTGTCCTTCACTAAGGCCTTCCACTCCCCATTCTCCACCATGGAATCTCCTCCTCCCTTTCTTTGTTCTTTCTTCTTTCATCTTTCCCTTTTCCTAATCCCTTCCACTAAACACAATTGATCCTTCTGCAATTATAATGACACAGCTTGAATTCACAGATTTCCAGTCCCCTCAACCTTCTTCTGTCTCTGAATGATAAAATGATAGAACCCCAGACTGGTTTGTGTTGGAAGGGACCTTAAAGCTCATCCAGTTCCAACCCCTGCCACAGGCAGGGACACCTTCCACTAGAGCAGCTTGCTCCAAGCCCCTGTGTCCAACCTGGCCTTGAACACTGCCAGAGATGGGGCAGCCACAGCTTCTCTGGGCACCCTGTGCCAGCGCCTCAGCACCCTCACAGGGAAGAGCTTCTGCCTAATACCTATCCTGCACTTCCCCTGTTTCAGTTTGAACCCATCACCCCTTGTTCTATCACTACTGTCCCTGATGAAGAGTCCCTCTCCAGCATCCTTGTAGCCCCCTTCAGACACTGGAAGCTGCTCTGAGGTCTCCACACAGCTTCTCTTCTCCAGGCTCAACAGCCCCCATGCTCTCAGCCTGTCTCCATCTGGGAGCTGCTCCAGCCCCTGACCATCCTCGTGGCCTCCTCTGGACTTGCTCCATGTCCTTCTGATGTTGAGGACACCAGCACTGCACACAGTGCCGAAAGTGGGGTCTCACCAGAGCAGAGTAGAGGGGCAGGATCACCTGTAAGAGAAGAGAGAAGTTGAAAGCACAGAGCAGTGAGCAGCCTTTGTTCTGTGCTTTTCTCACTGACATAAAAAGGAACCAGAGAAGATATAACACAAACTCCCTTCCATTTTTCCAAGGGAAAAAGCAATAAGTGCATGGCCTTGGGTAATGAACATCTTGATCGCTCAATCACAGTCTCAGTGACTGGCTGCAGTCATTACAAGCTCAGTAAATTTTGGAACCTTTGGAAAACTGCTGCTGCCTTTTCAGCAAGAAACCATTTGAAGTGGTTTTAGTTCAGTGGATCCAGAAGTCGCCAAGATGTGATGGCAGGAAGAGCCATGGGGGTAGATATATTCCTCAGTCTATTTCTGCCCTCAGTCCTTACAAAGACAAGCTCCCCTGCTGCCATGGAGGCGAGAAAGGGCTGGAATATCTATGAGCATTTTATACCCACCGCAACTTGAAAGATGACTCAGTGTGCTGCAGGATGAAAACAAAATCCAGAGGTTTTCTCCTTTGTTTGGCTTCCCTCCTTCACTGTATTTCCAACTGCTCCCAGATGCTCAGCCCTCCCTGAGCTAGGAGCGAGGAGTGAATAGAGAAACCAGCCTGGAGCCACTAAGGATTACCAGGCTGGCAGCACTGCACATGGAGCTGGAGGCTGGCACACACCTGATACCTCTGATCATATGGGTCCAGCTGTATGGGGTCTCTCTGTGTGACTTCAGGCATGATGATGGACCTTGAGGATGTAGCAAAATTCTCTTCTTCACAATCTCTTCAGGCTCTGTAAGTTCCTGCATTTTCACCAGTAACTATCCCTTGCTACATCAAGTTTTCATGCTGCAGCTCAGAAGCACCTTTACCCCAGGAGAGCCCCTCACTGCCCTTGTTCTCACCCACAAGGAGCTCAATTGCTGTCTCTCACTTGAAAAAATCTGATGCTAAGTTGCCCTTTACCCACCCAATGCACATCTGGATGAACACAAGTGCTGTTGGGTCAAGTGGCCACGGTCCTCTCCCACCTTCCTTCCATCCCCTTCCACGTAATTCCTGACAGTTCAGGAAATTCCTGTGTTTGCCTCGGTATCCCCATTGGATGCTGAAACCGGAGATGAGAGGCTGATAGTTTCTTAGAGCATTTCCCCAGCTATTCACAGTGCACAGGTCCCAGAATGACTTGAGCCAGAAGACAGAATTCAACATTCTAATGAGATATCAGACCCTGAGGTCATGGACAACTCTACCAGCAGCAAATCCTACCTGCTGTCCCGTTCCATGGTGCTCCCTACAAGTGCCTGAGAGGAGGATGGAGCCAGGAGGGGCTGGGCTCTGCTCCCAAGGAACAAGGGATGGGACAAGAGGAACCGGCCTCAAGCTGCACCAGGGCAGGTTTAGATGGAGCTGAGGAACAATTCCTGCCCCAAAGGGTGCTCAGGCATTGGCACAGGCTGCCCAGGGCAGGGCTGCAGTCACCGTCCCTGCAAGTGTTCACACACTGTGGAGACGAGGCCTCAGTGCCATGGGTTAGTGGTGGCCTTGGCAGCGCTGGGGAACGGCTGGACTGGATCTTGAAAGTCTTTTCCAATGCAGCTGATTCTGTGATTCAAGGAGGACAAGAGCTCAGCACCAACACTGCTCACTTCTGCTAGAGGAGGAAAGTATTTTTCTGCTGAGAATAATGAATGCCCTGAGCCAGATCATGGCCAGATGGTCCCAGTCAGCGTCTGTTTATAGCAGGACCTGATAGAACAGGTCAGTCAAGGCCCCTGACCCTAATATTGTCTGTAGAAAAAGAATCAATTTACAAGGCCAGGAAGCCTGACCTGTTAGCCCTGTTTGTTGATCCAAGACATAATGGCTCAATAGCTTTAATTATTAAAGCCGGTATAGACAAGCATTGATCTTCCCACTTAGTGCCAGTTCTCCAGCCTGGATCCCTGGGGTTTAAAGCAAGGGCATTTGGAGGGAAAGAGAGAGAACCAACCACTTCCAATGGCATCACCTAAATTGGATCCTGCTATTGAAGGTCTGGCTCCTGCCAGTCCATCCTCAGAGCAATCAAGAGATGCCCCTTCCCTGAACACACAGGTCTCTCCTTTTCAGCTAACAAGACATTGAAAAGGCCATTGATAGAGTTGACCCAGCTCATCTTTTGTCTCCAACAGTTCAAAAAGCGATCGGTGTAGAGGACATTAATCAAGTTGGTGGCAAGAGGTAATTGAAGACAGTAATTACTCAGTTTTTATAGAGCTGGAAATGTAATATGGATTTTAAGAAAGTAATAACTGTAGCTTTCTGCAGCCAGATCCCCTGGTGCAGAGAGTTTAGCTAAGGGCCTAGCTTGGTGAAAATACATTTTCTTGTAGTTATTACACCACTGTCTTGCTGGGACATCTCTCCTGAGGCTTTGTGAATATAATGGGCTTTGCTCAATCTGAATACGCTGCCTCTCTGCATTCTGAGCTGCTGTGTCAGACTGACACATCCAATGCAGCACTAATGCAGGGAACAGAAAACACTTTTCTATGCTTTCCCTTCTCCAAGCTCCTGGCTTCCCTGTTCAGACCTGGTACATTCTTGTTAAGTGCCCAATTTCTCTTTTGGCTTTGGAAGCCAGGACAAAACGGATCTGATTAAATTCCCCAAAGGCAGAGCTCCTGGACTCTGTGGTCCAAACTTGATGCAAGTATTCCTAGCAGGCTCAAAGAGCATTTCATCCTGCTGTGCATCTGCTGGCTTAAATCACAAGAGCCTGCAATGGGTGTGATGAAATGGCGAAGTCATCTTTACGTAAACTTGACTAAATGAGGTAAAACTCCCCCTCTATGCAGAGTTCAGCTGAGATGCTCGCCCAGTCATCCAAGGACATCTTCACGATCCATCCCTTAAGTGCAGGACTGCTATGTTCTCTTCCTTACTTGGGTACAATGCTTTATGGGCTCTGAAGCAAGAACCTGCATTACCCCATGCATTTGTTTCTCCACCCTTACTTTCATCTGAATTATCTACTTACTTCTTTGGGACTGGACTTCTGTCTTGCTGTGAATCTGTACTGCCTGCACCAGTCCATAACTGGCTTGGATTGATGAGTTGTTGCTCCGTGTCATTATTGAAAAAGCAAAGAAGGTAGTGGCTTCCCTCACCTAAAGCTGGTCTGTAACTTCTTGTGGGGCAGAACTCATATTCCACTGATGAGGAATGTTCATCCATGAAACAAAGCGATGGACATGCTTGAGGCTCATCCTGATGACAAGAATATACACCCAAGTGAAATGAACGTTTGCTCCTGTTTCTCTCTGTAACATTTACCCCCTCTAAAATCACATTATCTAGTAAAATATCATGGTTTGGGTGAGTTCTTTGGAAGGGAAAGCTCCAAAAGTGGGATTTTTTTAAACAAGATATAAACCTCCGATTGGAATCTTAACTTTTCAGAGTAGCTACTCAAGCAATGTGCTTCAGAGGTGCAACAGTTTCTCACTTATGATCAGTTTGGCACGTTTGTTTTGTATTTACTGAGTGCTTAAGGTTTACTATGAGAGGGCCCTCGTCCATAACTGACTTCTTCACTGAAAGTAATAAATCCCATAACTACTCCTTTAGGTCTTTCAGCTTGATTTCAAAACCAAAACCACTGTTGGCAGCTAGAAATATTGAGTGTAAGCTGTGGTTTTGTGAGAGCTGTGCATGAAAGCCATGCTGACATGCTGAGCTCATTCACTATTTCCTTATAGACCCCATCAGCTATAGAAAAAGCCATACTCAAGGCATCAGAGGTAATGAGGTGTGACAACAAGTGAAGCATTGTCCTTCAAAGTACCTTCAAAAAGCCCAGACTTGTCCCTTGAGGTACTGATGGAGACCATAAACTCCTCTTTACTGTGAATGTGGTGAGGCACTGGCACAGGGTGCCCAGAGAAGCTGTGGCTGCCCCATCCCTGATGTGTTCAAGGCCAGGTTGGACACAGGGGCTTGGAGCAAGCTGCTCTAGTGGAAGGTGTCCCTGCCCGTGGCAGGGGTTGGAGCTGGAGGAGCTTTAAGGCACCTTCCAAACCAAACCCTTGTGACTCTATGATTCAAGGCAAGTAGAAAACGTGTTCTGAGTCTGTACAATGCTTTGCACGATGTTGCTGGCACAAGTAGGTGTTGCTGCAACAGGAAGAAGCGTTGCTCTTGGCTGGATAACCTACAACTGATGGGTGTGAGTAGGGAAAGGTGGTGCATAGATGTGATGCCCATAATTTCTTATATTCCTCTATTATGCTGTGTTATGTATTCCTTTGATTGAAGAGCTGATGGTTGCATTAATGACAATTGTGCCATCCCTCACACCCCCTTTGGTGAACCCTCACACTGAGCAGAATGAGGCACCCACAGAGTTCTACTGCCTAACCCAAGTAGCTAAGAGCTAAGGAGTATGCGTCACGCCAGTGTCCCAAGACTGCTGTGAGGGCTGTTAGTGCCAGCACCTAAGAGTGTAAAAACTAAATGGGCAGTGCTTCTTTATCTGATTCATAGAATCATAGAATCATAGAATAGTTAGGGTTGGAAAGGACCTTAAGATCATCCAGTTCCAACCCCCTGCCATGGGCAGGGACACCTCACACTAAACCATGGCACCCAAGGCCTCATCCAACCTGGCCTTGAACACCGCCAGGAATGGAGCATTCACAGCTTCCCTGGGCAACCCATTCCAGTGCCTCACCACCCTCTCAGTAAAGAATTCCTGAGGATGCAGCTGAAAATATTGCCTTCACCCACCTTCTCTACTCATACGTGGGATCCAACTCCTCCCTTGCACAATGGCATCAGAAGTTTTTCTACCACATCTGCTCTTAAGACTCAGCAGTACCCTGCTTCTTTTACAAATGTTTTAATGTATATTCCAGCTACATCTGCATTCAAACATTCTGATGCTGGAGATGGACTCTTCATCAGGGACTGTAGTGATAGGACAAGGGGTAACGGGTTCAAACTTAAACAGGGGAAGTTTAGATTGGATCTAAGGAAGAAATTCTTTACTGAGAGGGTGGTGAGGCACTGGAATGGGTTGCCCAGGGAGGTTGTGAATGCTCCATCCTTGGCGGTGTTCAAGGCCAGGTTGGATGAGGCCTTGGGTGCCATGGTTTAGTGTGGGGTGTCCCTGCCCATGGCAGGGGGGTTGGAACTGGATGATCTTAAGGTCCTTTCCAACCGTAACTATTCTATGATTCTATTCTATGATTCTATGACACATCCCATCATGGCAGGACATAGCTGCATGAGGAAGTCCAAATCCAACACCATCATTTAGGTTATGTCTGGTTCTGACTCTCCTCCATATGCAGCAACTCATTGCTAGCAAAGTACTTCAGTCCTGCAGGATTTCATGGCTTTCTGGCTGCTATCTCTGGATGAAACTTCATTTCATAACAGCTCTATACCCAGTACCTTCTTCCTAACTAGGATAATTCCCTTTGGAGAGAGAAACCTTCCCTGCTCTTTGCTGGGATGGAATGCGCCTGGACTACTTAAATGGCTTTGCTTCGACCCCTTTCCTTCCACACAGCAAAGTTCTCTGGAGCTCCAGGAACAGAAAATTGCATTTGAATGAATCGCTTTTGGTTCTAGATGCAGAACTGCCCAGCATTTTCTGCATCACATCACTCATCTCTGCATCCACTTGTTAATCCCATCAGTTTTGATTAAAATTTGCTGGGGGATTCGAAGACCTTCTATTGACCCATTCTGGTTTACGCTGGCAATTCATTCAGGTCAATTAGACATCTGCCAGTTTCCTATTCAAAGGCCATGACATATGTTTGCTCAACAGGGTACATCAACAGGGAGAGACTGAATTTGCATCCCGAGCAAGGTGGCACAAGGGTGTAGCAATATCGGTTTTTAATGAGATTTGTTGCCTTTCACAGGCTTGGAAAGTGTAAATTTATGCTAAAATGTCAACAAATGCCAGTCAAAGAAATTTCTGTATCGAGCCTGAATGCAAAAGACACAGAGGGCTACACAGTGAGTCATTTTTAACAGCGTGTTAGCTCCAAGAATTACATCGAATTGCATTTGGCTCCACTTGCCTAAGATAAAAGTTCCTTTCTGCTCTCTGTCAATACTTTTTGCCCACTTCAGAGGGAGATGTTCTGGCTTTAGGAGACCAGTTTCCCCTGTATACATCATATTCATATCTACACATATTTGAATATGTGAGCTTCAAGTGAACCACTCAAAATCTGCAAGACATCAGTGAAATATGTGGGTGCCAGAATATACTCTTGTGTCAATAGCAGCAGTGCATTTGGGTAAGACATAGAAATCAGCCTTCCAGTGTCTGAAGGGGGCTACAAGGATGCTGGAGAGGGGCTCTTCATCGGGGACTGGAGTGATAGGACAAGGGGTGATGGGTTCAAACTGAAACAGAGGAAGTTCAGGTTGGAGATAAGGCAGAAGCTCTTCCCTGTGAGGGTGCTGAGGCGCTGGCACAGAGTGCCCAGAGAAGCTGTGGCTGCCCCATCCCTGGCAGTGTTCAAGGCCAGGTTGGACACAGGGGCTTGGAGCAAGCTGCTCTAGTGGAAGGTGTCCCTGCCCGTGGCAGGGGTTGGAACTGGATGAGCTTTAAGGTCTTTTCCAACAGAAACCATTCTATGATTCCATGATATCTAAGAGCACTTCCTGTAGGATCAGGAAAAGAGCTTTCAGTGGTTTTTTTTGAGGGGCCAGGATTTGAATGTTTCCAGTATTTTTTACTTACTTGGTCTAAAAGGCAGTTTCCTCACCAGTTCAGCTGAGTATCCCTTCCTTGCCAGTTGTCCCAAATGGAGACTATTGCACACATTTAACATAGCTCATTCAACCACCTAATGTAACATCAGCAGCAAATGTGTGAGTTGAACGCCAGCAAATGAGCTCATTACAGAGAAAAGAACTCGCTCTTTCTGCTTTCTTTTTCTTTTCCTTCAGTTTTGCCCTCTTAGCGAGAGGCTCTGGGGAAATCGGGATCTCGGGGAAATTCAGATGATCAAATAGATAGGGTTTTATTGATGCATTCAAAGGGCCGCATCAGAATGTCAAAAAGCTTTTACAGAAAGACGCCAACCTTGTGTCCTGCCTAGGAAGGACACAAGGCAACAAGGCCTCACATAGGCCTTTATTAATGTATTCCTATCTATGCTATGAAGGTCTCATGGACTTCTCAAGTGCTGCATACCCAAAGTTTCCTCTTCAGCCCTGAAACATGCTGTGAACTCAGGTTATTTGAGAGGCTTATTTGAAGACATCAGTGTGACAGAAGTATGAGACACTTTATCTTATCACTCTGGCCTGTTTTGTCCCTCTGTTATCAGCTGAACAGCTCTTAGTGCTCACATGGACCATGATTCTGCTCCAGAGGACTTCTCCACTGTCCATAAGAACAATCAGCCACCGGAATCATCTCCCCAGGGAAGTGGTGGATTCCCCAACATTGGACATTCATAAGGTTCAGCTGCACAGGGTGCTGGGACATGTAGTCTAGGTCATGCTTTGCCTAGAAGGGTTGGACCAGATGATTCTTGAGGTCTCTTCCAACCTGGCATTCCATGAGTCTATGATTCTAAGGCACTCCTGAAGGTGCCTTGGGTGATAAAACACATGAAAGGTTTAGGGATCTCAGGAAGAGACATAGGAATGGAGGGTTGGAAGGAGAGGGCAGCTCCATCTCATTCACTGCAGGGCTAACAAAGCACAGTCAGTGTGCTCACACCAAGGGCTTGTCATCAAGGTTGAAGTGTCACCTGGTAGACATCACACTTTGCTGCCCCAAAAGCTGTCCCCTCTCATTCCCCATTACTCCAGCTGGTGATTCCTCTCTTGTTTAGAATAGCACTGCAATAGCCTTGCACAACTTTGAAGCTACATTAATCCTTAGTTCAGAGTGTGTGTGTGTATGAAGAATAGATTTCCTGTGCTAAAACTATCAAAGGCTCTTTGCAGGCAGCTGCTCTGTTCCCTTGGGCAAATACCCTAGAAAGGAGCTGCTGCACCAGGCTGGATTTGCATGTTTGATGCATTGCTGTGTCTCACTTTAAAAGGAGGCAATCTGTTGGGTCTCAGTTCCTTGCATGCCTGTTGAAGCCTACGCACTGGACTGAGGCACCGCAGCAGGGCTGGATCTTTATTAAGACATGGAGCGGTTTTTCCCTTCCAGAAATGCAATTTATATCTTGATTAATCTAAAAGTTTGGGGGGGGGGGGGTTATGCTGAGGGGTGCATAAAGAAATGTGGGTAACAGTAAAGAGCAAAGGAAGGCACCTGCTGGAATCAGTTCATACTGGATACTCAGCTGTGCTGTAGGCAAATGCTGTGCCTCAGTGGAGCAGAGACAATCTCAGGTAATTAATGTTCTTCCTTTCCCAGCACTGGGAAAATCCCAGACTTTAGCAGGAGATTTATACAACTTCATGTCAAAGCTTAAAGCAGCTGTGGAAAGGGGGTGACTCATAAGGGGAAGTTTAGAACCTGCACGCAGGAGCTAAGCCCCCAGTCAAGGATGCTGAGTTGTAGATGATGAGGTTTAAGCCATTTTCTTCCGTAGGGAGTGAGTTGTTCCAGCCATTTTTCTTAGTGTGACTCAGCCATCCTCCAAACAAATAGATGCGGTAAATCCTTCACATACCCAAACAGCAGGGAAGCAAACCCTGCTTTTCAGCCCCAAAAACATGTGCCTCCCATCTCACGGACAGCAGTGGAAGTAATAGAGCTTTTGGCGTCTCGATGGGCAGCTTGTTCAGCCAAGAAAGTTTCCTTGTGGAGGTTAGAAAGTAAGAAGTGCCCAAAGTCAAGCTGAGAGAGATCCACTCATGGAAATAAGAAGTCTCCATGAAGTGGACTCACTGCAGCCTGAGGATGAGGATTTAGGCTGAAGATCAACAACATTTCCCCATCTGCTCCAAACACACAGGCCAAGGAAACAGTTTGTACCAGGAAAACAATTTGTCTAAGAAAAGCAGTTTTGATCACGAAATCCTTTCAGCCTGTCCCAGGGATTCAGCACTTGCTCCATTTTGCCACCGCAACGTGTTCAAGTCCGTGGTAGGCCGGTCCTCACACCTTTGCTCTTGTCCTTTGTGCTGTCTCTCCATGCAAAGCCTTTGGCCTTGCGAAGGACCTTTGGTCCTCCAAAGGATGCTCCAGATGCACCCTGCTATAAAAAGGCAGAAAAGGTTCCCATTGTGGTTTCTGCAGCTTCCTAGACTCTAATATAAAGAATTGAAGTCCTGTCCTCCACCTTCTAATGTGTTGCCCATCCTACATTTGATCACATTGGATTAGAGTGAGAAGATATTATCATTATCTTTATCCTTAACAAGAGGAGTAAAGGAAAATATTTGCTCTTGTGGCTTATGTGATATCATTAGCTGGAAGACCTGTGAAGGTGCTTATTGGTATTCACAATTACTATTAAAAGCATCACTGTGTATGAGAAGCTTCGTCCTCTGAGCTGTAGTTCCACTTCCAACTTGTCTGACCTTTATATCCGCAGCTTGATGGGTTAAATCAGTGTCACAGCCCGTGGAGTTGTGCGGTTACTCTGACAGAAGCACAGAGGCACTGTCAGTCCTGATTTTCATGCTTGAAGATCTCACTGCTCCTATAAGATGCAGTTTGCACTCCCTTCACTTGCAAAACCTCAGAGCAGCAGAGAGAGCGCATGGCGGGGGCACAGGAGATTGTTTTGTATGGGGTACAATCCTATGGTGGCAGAAGGATGAACCAAAAGACCAGGCAGAGGCTTCTTTCATAGAATCATAGAATCCCAGACTGGTTTGCATTGGAAGGGACCTTAGAGCTCACCCAGTTCCAACCCCCTGCCACGGGCAGGGACACCTTCCACTAGAGCAGCTTGCTCCAAGCCCCTGTGTCCAACCTGGCCTTGAACACTGCCAGGGATGGGGCAGCCACAGCTTCTCTGCGCACCCTGTGCCAGCGCCTCAGCACCCTCACAGGGAAGAGCTTCTGCCTAAGAGCTCAGCTCAGTCTCCCCTCTGGCAGGTTAAAGCCATTCCCCTACCACCTGCACTGCAGAATGCTGGGGGCAGCAATCAGAACCCAAACAAATCCCAAGTGCCCTCCAAACAAAAGGCGTATTTAATTCAAAGTTAATTTGCAGTCTTGCTACAAACCACTTGATTTTGTAACGTTCATCAGTAGCATAAAACTAAAAAGAGCATCTAACACTGATTAACATCTGAGTCATGGATTGCTGGGGTACGTTATGCCAGCTGAATTTAGCTATTCAACTGGCATGGTAACTCCTCTCCAATATTCAACTTTCCTGGCGTAATTTACCACTCCTTCATTCCTTTGTGCATATGCTCGGCACATGGTCCCAAAGCTTGCATGATGATTTTGCCATCTATAAAAGGCACCCTGACTTTTCATCAATAAGATGCACGTTGTTATTTGACAAGAACAATGTGCTCAAAGAACAGGCTCACAATAGCTTCTATCAATCAAGTGCCTTGTGGAAAATCAGAAATGACAATGAAACCTACAGCATTAAATAAGCCACAGTGCTGGAAATTAATCAGGAATCTGGTGTGCTTGAAAAACAAATGTGGTTTTAATAAATTGGATGTGGGGATCACTTACAAGCCCGTTCAAGGGACACTGGTTTGATTTGCACTGATAAACTCCAGGGGAGCTTGGCCATGTGCATATTCAAGCCATTGATGCCACCAGCAGCCTGCTGGGCTTGGTGATATTTAAGTGATGTGGACACTATTCCTTTTAATGCATACAGAATACAGGCTTCTACATACATAAAAATCAAGTCTCTGATCCTGCTTCTAACTATCCCCAAACAATCTAAGGGTTAACAATAACCTCTGACAAGAAAATCCTTCCCAACACGCAGCAGTTCACCCCTTGGGGAAAAGATGAAAGAGATTGAAGAGAATATGACACAAATTAGAGGTGTCACCGGCTGTCTGAGTGGAAGAAATTTGGGGGTGGCATGAAAGGGAGGGATAAAGCCTCTCCAGAAATAGCACCAAAGGTAAGCAACTCCAGTATTTGTAAGGGCTCACTACACAGTTACTATGAACTCACTCCTCTGAGCAAGTGGAGAAGGAGTAACTTCTGGTTTCCTAGCACTTCCTTCTTGCTTCAAATCTTCCTGTCCTGGGTTCAGCAGTAGCAGTCAGTTTTTCTCCTTCTTAGTAGCTGCTGCAGCACTGTGTTTTTGACTTTCGGCCTGGGAACAGAGCTGATAACACCGATGTTTAGACTGACCAAGGACTTTGTGAGTCTCATGCTCTGCCAGGGAGGAGGGGAAGCCGGGAGGAAGCAGGGACAGGACACCTGACCCAAACTAGCCAAAGAGGTATTCCATAGCACAGCACGTCATGCCCAGGATGTAGAACTGAGAGCTGCCTGGAAGGGCTGGAACTCTGCTGGGGTGGGGTCGAGGTATCAGTCAGTGAGGTGTTGTATTCTCTTCCCTTGTTATTTCCTTTATCATTATTACTATTAGTGGTAGCAGTAGTGATTTGTGTTATACCTTAGTTATTAAACTGTTCTTATCTCAACCCGTGGGAGTTGCATTCTTTTGATTCTCCTCCCCGTCCCTCCAGGAGCGGAGGGAAGAAAGGTGGGGGGGGGAAGTGGACTTCGTGGTTCTGATTTATGGCCTGGGCTTAAACCACGACACTTCCAAAGCCCAAATGAGAGATAAAAATTGCTCATTCCATTAGATTTCAGCAATTTTGCTACCTACCTGCAAAAGACCCTCCCACCCCTTCCCTCCATCCTTTCGTTCCATATCATAGAATGGTTTGGGTTGGAAAGGACCTTAAGCTCATTTTGTTCCAACCCCCTGCCATGGGCAGGAACGACTCACCCTAGACCGTGTCAATAAACCCAGAGTATTTCAGGGAGTCCCTTGGTTACTGGATTAAGGACTGAACCCGTTCTCTCTATCCTTGCTTAAACAAAACACTCACAAACATCTGGAAAACACTGACTATCATTCCTGAGATTTGGCTTTTGGAACTAGCACCTCTGAGAAGAATTTCAGCCTCTAAAGAGGCTGAACAGCAGGAAACTTATGAATTTAGCCTGGGATTTGGGGAAGTATTGAGCTTTTTATCTGGTCCACTGAGAGGTGTCTCCTCTTGCGAAAGACTCTATTCAGTGTTATAATCCATTTAATGATGACAGAAATGTGCAGAAAACCAAAAAGGCCAGGTTGGATGGGACTTGGAGCAAGCTGCTCTAGTGGAAGGTGTCCC
Organism: Psittacula echo; assembly: GCF_963264785.1. NCBI lineage: Eukaryota > Metazoa > Chordata > Aves > Psittaciformes > Psittacidae > Psittacula > Psittacula echo. The sequence goes on from NC_137735.1 coordinate 161,939,271, forward strand.
TGCCTGTGGCAGGGGAGTGGAACTGGAGAAGCTTTCAGCTCCCTTCCAACACAAACCAGTCTGGGATTTTATGATTCTATGAAAAAGCCTATGGAGAACAGAGTGAGACTTTCAGCTGTTTCCCATGCCGTGGGACAAAACTGAGAGGTGGCAAAATCAAAGTTGAGGTAAAAAAGGTGCTTTATCAAATATTTCTTAGTTACTCGGCAAATCTCACTGCCATGAGATAGTGCTGAGACTTGGAGATTTGAAGGGCTCAGACCCAAGGTGTGGATACTCTTATTTTGTCGAATTACAATAGGCAGTTACAATAAATGCACATCACTGAAGGAGCTCAGAGAAGACAATATATCTTCAAGGCTCGAGGTATAAACCACGTCCTGACTCTCAGAGACGGGGTACAGACTCCTCCCAAAACATATAACAGGTCAGAGCTGAGCCATTTGGGAGTCAAGAGGCACTGGCTGCCCTCAAAGGCAGCATCAGGAATTACCCATCCCACTACTCTGGTCATCTATGAACATCCCCATCAAAGACTTCTGCTTTGAATAGGAAGCTCATTTTGTGTTCAGGACGATCGCCTCCAGCATCATTAGATGCAAAAGGGGGCACATTATCGAAGTCGGTCTCATCTGTAACCAAACTCCCATTGACTTCAATGGGAAACATCCACATAGGATTAGCAAAGTTCAAAACAAGAGCTAATGCTCAAGCTTGAGGGTTTAAATCCCCTTGATCTCAGCCAGAGCTGTGAGCATTTCAAAGAGAAAGAGCCAGACCCTTCACTTCAGTGGTTTCTTGTCCAGCCCAGCCAATCTCATGCATCCTCATCTCTTCTCTTCCCTACAATTAAACTGATAATTAAGAAATAACAGCATAATATAAATGGAGAGTCGTTGGCCAGCACCATCAGGGATAAATTGAGCAGTAATCTGCAAAGGATGATATTGCTATTATAAAAATCAAGATCTGTCTCCTCAGCCAATCAATTCAGCAGATATATACCAACAATCAAAGTGTTAAAAATGACTTCTATAAATTACCCACTCTTCCATCTAATGGAGCTAGAAACATCTGTGAGACAATTTAGAGCTGATATAACCATACGTCGGGAGCGCTTTTTCATCCTGATGCCTTTCCATTCTCTTCGAAGCTGTTGTACTGTAGCAGGCGTCTTTGTTTAATGCACCCATGTGAAAACAGCCTGTATTTCACACCACAGCTTAGCAAAGTAATTTTGGCAGAAATGCTCAAGAATATATGCATTTAATATGGGTGGAATAATTCAATTTCCTCCCTGTTATTTCAGCTATGCAGTTACAATCTCCTTAATTCTTCATTAAACCCTCTGGGCTTGGGGGATGTTGCCGTGGTTTATGATCTGCCATCCTTCTTTCCAACAAACACGGAAAGACACACAGAGGAGCAGTTATAATCATGTAATTTTTAATCAGATATTCCAGTGATTTCAGCTAAATCACAGCAATTTAGCACCTTGCTTTGGCCGAGGCAGCACCAGCAATGTGGCACGTTCATGCTGCTGGTTGCTGGCACTTGGGCTTCATCACAGAGCATGTAACAACGGGATTTATGGGTGGCATACTCTTCCTTTTGCATCTCCATCCTGGCTGTGCCCTAGCCCAGGCTGCTCCAGCTGGAAGCCATCAAGTAGCACTTCTCTGCCTGCAAGTTGCTACCGGTGTGTTAGTTTTAGGGAGGGACAGGGTGAAATGAATACTGTCCATGCTGGCTGCTGAAAGGGTGCTCAGGCATTGAACAGGCTGCGGTGGAGTCACCGTCCCTGCAAGTGTTCACACACTGTGTAGGTAAAGCCCTCAGTGCCATGGGTTAGTGGTGGCCTTGGCAGTGCTGGGGAATGGTTGGACTGGATGAGCTTAAAGGGCTTTTCCAACCTGGCTGATTCTGTGATTCTATAAATAAGGCAAATCCTGCCAGGGGAGGGTAGAGACCTTTTCTTGTCCATGTTGCAGGGTCAGGGCTCACATCCTGGGCAATCTGCTCCTACGAGTTCCCAGGGGGAAGAGCTGGTGGATGCTCAGTTGGGTTTTCCCAGTTCTTGGAAAGCACCTTGACCACTGTCATCCAAGCAGCCCTCATTAACTCTGCTTTCCACCACACATTAAATCCACACCCTGCTTCTCAAGGCCCTGGTGGTATTACTTCTCCCTGTTGAACCACTGTTGCTTATCGACGTACACAGAAGAGGAAAGCTAATTTTTCTGTCTGGGAACAATGCCTGATAATCCAGGCTCTCCAAATGGAACTGGACTGTGGTTTCAGTATAGAGAGACTCAGAAAGACCCATGGCTGCCAGCAAGCAGACATTGCCATGATGAGCAGAATGGACATGGGGTGGGAATAAACAGAAAACAGGTTGGTCTGAAATCTCATCTGTGTGCAAATGTGGCTCTTGCTCAGTTTTCACATAGGACATGGGCAAATGGGACCTTCTCTTTCTGGAGCTGTGCGGCTCTCAGGTTGGTTTAAATTAACTTTGCATGAACCTCATTTTTAAAGCTGAATATTAGCTCCAAGTTCTCCAGTCTGCTCTATGAACATTCCCTTTTCCCTTGACTACTTTGATTCCACCCTCAAACCCACTCCTGCCCCCATGAAAAACACTCTTCTAGATTCATCTACATTCCCATCTCTCTTCACTCCCTTTGGTCGATGTACCTCCCCTACATTAATTATTTCCCTCCCCATTTATCCACTTTTATTTAGTAACTTCTGTCTATACGGAAATCACTTTGGTGATTTCATGGAATCTTGAAACACTCATAGAATCCCAGGTTGGAAGGGACCTCAAGGATCATCTGCTCCAACCTTTCTAAGCAAAGCATGACCTGGACTAGATGCCTCAGCACCTTGTCCAGCTGAATCTTAACAGTGCCCAATATTGGGAGTCACCACTTCCCTGGGGAGATGATTCCAATGGTTGATTGTTCTCACGGTGTTTTCAAATGGGATGTGCACAAATGTAACCTTTCTGAGGTCTCCTTTTGCACGTTATTCCGTGGAGACCTCAGAGCAGCCTTCCAGTATCTGAAGGGGGCCTACAAGGATGCTGGGGAGGGACTCTTCATTAGGGACTGTAGTGATAGGACAAGGGGTAACGGGTTCAAACTGAAACAGGGGAAGTTTAGATTGGATCTAAGGAAGAAATTCTTTACTGAGAGGGTGGTGAGGCACTGGAATGGGTTGCCCAGGGAGGTTGTGAATGCTCCATCCCTGGTGGTGTTCAAGGCCAGGTTGGATGAGGCCTTGGGTGCCATGGTTTAGTGTGAGGTGTCCCTGCCCATGGCAGGGGGGTTGGAACTGGATGATCTTAAGGTCCTTTCCAACCCTAACTATTCTATGATTCTATGATTCATTTCACAAATCAGGTGATTCATTTACCTGCTTTGCTGACCTCAGTTCACAATCAGGGCCATGGTTACTCCATCACTCAGCTTCACCTTTCACTCATCTCCAGTTGTTTACAACCTATTTGAAGTTCCACTGGGGCTCTTCAGAAAACACAGAATTCCCATTGAGCTTCCCAAAGGATTCACTTCCCTCTAAACTCTTTCTGTTACCTCTGTTAACTAATACACTTAAAACCAACACTCTTATACTTGCATTCTGGCTGATGAAACTGAAGATCATGTTTGACTTCCTTTTCCTCCCCTATGCTACTTTATGCTGCAAAAATCCATCCCTCCCTTATTTGTCCTGACAGCTAAATTACCTTCCCACCTTTCCTAAAGCAATATGGCACCTTCTATCTTTGCTTCATCCATCCCTAAAATGTTGCTATTGCAGCACTGATGACAAGGCACACGCTATTCCTGGAACAAAGTATGTTGGGAAACACAACTGATGCTGAGCAACCAATCAGTTACAAGCATCCTGATAGAATCACAGAATGGTTTGGCAAAAGGCCTTAAGATCACCCAGTTCCAACCCCTGCCGTGGGCAGGGACACCTCACACTAGACCATGTTCCCAAGGCTCTGTCTAACCTGGCCTTGAACACTGCCAGGGATGGGGCATTTATCACTTCTCTGGGCACCCTGGGCCAGCGCCTCAGCACCCTCACAGGGAAGAGCTTCTGCCTTATCTCCAACCTGAACTTCCCCTGTTTCAGTTTGAACCCATCACCCCTTGTCCTATCGCTACAGTCCCTGATGAAGAGTCCCTCTCCGACATCCTTGTAGCCCCCTTCAGACACTGGAAGCTGCTCTGAGGTCTCCACGCAGCCTTCTCTTCTCCAGGCTGAACAGCCCCAATGTTCTCAGCCTGTCTCCATATGGGAGCTGCTCCAGCCCCTGATCATCCTCGTGGCCTCTGGACTTGCTCCAACAGCTCCATGTCCTTCTGATGTTGCGGACACCAGAACTGCACACAGTGCTGCAAGTGGGGTCCCCCTAGAGCAGAGCAGAGGGGCAGGATCCCCTCCCGGAGCTGCTGCTCACACTCTGGGGTGCAGCCCAGCACATGGGGGGCTGGTTCTGGGCTGCGAGCGCACACTGCAGCCAGCTCATGTTCATTTTCTCATCGACCAACACCCCCAAGTCCTTCTCTGCAGGGCTGCTCTGAATCTCTTCTCTGCCCAACCTGTAGCTGTGCCTGGGATTGCTCCGACCCAGGTGTAGGACCTTGCACTTCACTTTCTTGAACTTCATGAGTGGCATTGACCACCTCTCAAGTGTGTCGAGGTCCCTCTGCATGGTATCCCTTCCCTCCAGCGTATCAACCTGATCTGTATCCTGTACGGACCAGACCCTCTAGACATGCTTTCACGGCATCTGAGGACGTCAAAGGCTATAGAGTAGGTTACAACGTGCTTAATTTTCTGCTTGTGCTTGGAATTCTCAGCCAGGCAAAAGCACTCCTGTAATGGATGACTGATCTCATTGCAAGTGTCCCAAGTGCTTCTATTTCAGGTAAGGTACATCACTTCTCTGCAAAACACTCAGTAACTTGTTTTATGACTGCAGAGTGACAAATAGGAGTAATAATTTCCCATGTCAACTGGCAGAAAGCAGTAGCTCCTACACGCACTCAGCCCAGCTACACTCTGTTATCTCTGAGTGTGGGAGTTGTTTTGTACTTGATTCCACCTGGACCACGTCATTCCCAGCACTGTATCTGCTGATTCCGTAAGTGGGTAATTTAAGTAATAATGATGTAGCATTGACAATCTGCTTGTGAGCATTTTAGTCTACAGTTCTGCCTTTATTTGGTGCAACTTGTCTGCCATGTCTATCCATCAAAGGCATCTTTCGTAGTGGCATGCCAGGAACAGCTAGAGTGGATCAGAGTGCCTGCTGCCAGCAGGACAGCACAGCAGGTCTGCTCTACGTGGACATGCTTGATATATTCAGCAGAACAGCAGGGGCACCATACATGAACATAGCTTTAACTTTCAGTAGTTAAAACTGAGCAGTTAAAATGCGCAGAATAACAGTGGTATCATAAATTAAGACTAAATAAGGGGTGGGAGGAGGCAAATCAGCAACACTGCTGTTTGCTGCATTGATACTGAGCCAGGGTAGTACTGGTTTAGATATCACATCTGATAATCATAGACTGGTTTGGGTTGGAAAGGATCTTAAAGCTCATCCAGTTCCAACCCCTGCCATAGGCAGGGACACCTTCCACTAGAGCAGCTTGCTCCAAGCCCCTGTGTCCAACCTGGCCTTGAACACTGCCAGGGATGGGGCAGCCACAGCTTCTCTGGGCACCCTGGGCCAGCGCCTCAGCACCCTCACAGGGAAGAGCTTCTGCCTAAGAGCTCATCTCAGTCTCCCCTCTGGCAGGTTAAAGCCATTCCCCTTGGCCTGTCCCTTCAGGCTCTTGTCCAAAGCCCCTCTCCAGGTTTCCTGCAGCCCCTTTAGGCACTGGAGCTGCTCTCAGGTCTCCCCTTCAGGAGCCTTCTCTTCTCCAGGCTGACCCAGCCCAGCTCTCTCAGCCTGGCTCCAGAGCAGAGCTGCTCCAGCCCTCGCAGCATCTCCATGGCCTCCTCTGCACTCGCTCCAGCAGCTCCACGTCCCTCTTGTGCTGCTGCCCCAGAGCTGGATCAGGGCTGCAGGGGGGGTCTCCCCATAGTGCAGCAGAGGGGCAGGATCCCCTCCCTGAGCTGCTGCTCACACTCTGGGGGTGCAGCCCAGCACACGGGGGGAGTTTGGGCTGGGAGCACTCACTGCCAGGTCATTGTGCCAGTCAGAATAATACTATTCTACAATGTATATCCAAATTCTAAAATCCCAGTAATGTGAATATTGACATTGACTGACTTGTATCTATGGATAATGGAGAGAAAGTGGCTTCTCTAAGGCATCTGAAAGCTGAGCAGAAGCTTAAGTTAGGTGAAACTGGAGACCATCTCATCTATCATAGCAGAAACCCCAGATAAGCCTCCCAGCTTGCCTGGTTTAATGTGGAGATGTGGATACCTCTCAAGGAACACTTGTTGATAATACAACCACTTTAAGCTTGGTCTGGTCTAAATGGAGATGTGTCTGTGTGCAAAGTTAAGCACTCCAGTGTATAATGAAGTACTCTGTGTCATAACATGTCATGTTAGATCCCATTAAGACCTAGGCTGATGTGATCCAACTTAATGGACTGTGTTACCCTAATGCTACATGCTGGGAACATGCAGCAATATGTCAGTGCACTTACTCAGGCAAGGTTGCAAAATACATAAAAGAAAATGGAGCTCTTCTTTTAGCACCTAGTTCTGTTTTCTATTTGCAGTTGCAATTGGGAGTGACTCATTTAGTCAGAACAAAGTGGACATGCCCAGAATGGATGCACAGCCGCTCAATTTCATGTCATGGTGCCACCGTTTGCTTTCAAACCCCGAACAAAAACACAAAGGAAAATCATCTTTAGGAGGGAAAGACAAATGGAGCATGTCCCAGATAGAGCAACACATCAAGAACCTGAGGTCTGCATCAAATGCAGTATGACAATCCCCATTCAAAAGACATCCCAGTGGTCCTGTTACTCCAATTGATGCCGTGAGTTGTGGCTTGTGCTTTGATATGAAATGTATCTCAATTGCCAGGTCTCCGTTTTAAAGCAGCCACAGAAAAGTGGGGAAAATTGGGGTGTTTCACTGCCAAAATACGGATGGGCTTCGTATTATATTCGTATATATATCCTGCTCGTTTACAGACTTGAATTGACAAGTGCATAGACGCGAATGTAAGAACAAGTATTCAACCCAAACAAAAGGTGTATCTTGTTTCATATCCTGCTTCTGAGATTAAGCACCTTTAGTTTGCTCTCCCAGCCTCTAGAAATTGGCAGATGATTAGTTCTATGAGTCTTAACTGACATTTGAGTGTTTAACAACCTTTGGTGGGCTTTATCCACTCGTGCTTTTCTGAGCTCCTGGAAAATCACAACTATTTCATATAACTGGCTCCTAAAAGTGTTGAAAAACTGACTGAAAAACTCTCTAAAACATTAAATGCTGGTTTTTCATAAGTCTTGTACTACTGGAGAGGTTCTGGAGGACTGGTAAATGCCCCATCCCTGGCAGTGTTCAAGGCCTGATTCTATGATTCTATGATTACGGGCTTCATCTACTTGTTATATGTACTTCTTGGTCTGAACCAGTCACCAAACATGAAGAAACACTTTGATCCTGGAGCAGCTTCAATTCCTAGAGCATAAACCTTCTGCGGGCAGAAGCTTGAGGGATACATCTCAGCCATGTTGAGCTGCTGTGACTGTCTAAAGACATGAAGGAGGTCAAAAGAGGGGGAATGATGATAAATTCCTTAGGCAAACTGACGGAGTTGGAAGAAACAAGCAAGGTCTGGGGGCCTCCAGCTCTCCCGGAGATCATGCAGAGCCATAAAGAAGCAGCCATGTGTCCAAACGTTTGTTTCCTATGGATGAACCAGTTGTTCTGATGAAGGATATTACCCCACTTTGCCACATACAGACATTTGGTGTAAATCAGGATGTCTTTGGTGATCTTGGTAAAAGTATGAAAGCCTTTAGGAGCTCAGCATGTGGCTCATTCATAGAATCATAGAATAGTTAGGCTTGGAAAGGACTTTAAGATCACCCAGTTCCAACCCCCCTGCCATGGACAGGGACACCTCACACTAAACCATGTCACCCAAGGCCTCATCCAACCTGGCCTTGCACACCACCAAGGATGGAGCATTCACAACCTCCCTGGGCAACCCATTCCAGTGCCTCACCACCCTCTCAGTAAAGAATTTCTTCCTTAGATCCAATCTAAACTTCCCCTGTTTCAGTTTGAACCCGTTACCCCTTGTCCTGTCACTACAGTCCCTGATGAAGAGTCCATCCCCAGCATCCTTGTAGGCCCCCTTCAGATACTGGAAGTATCTGGTATTCATTTGCAAAGTGCCCAGGGATTACCAGCAGTTAAGGATACTCTATAAATGTCAGATGTCAACAGCATTATATGCAGCGATAATAAGCTTTAAGCAGAGGAAAATTCCCTTAAAATATCAACCTTTCACCCAGCAGTGCTCATGTAAGGGTTTAAAAGACGCTGCACATTTCTGACTGTAAATAATAGTAATGAAAAGGTCAAGCAACCTGCTAGGAAAATCTTACTGTTCAGCAAATGAGCTTCCTGAATCACAGCCAGTATGAAAATCCAGTATTATAATCATAGAATCCGAGACTGGTTTGTGTTGGAAGGGACCTTAAAGCTCATTCAATTCCAACCCCTGCCACGGGCAGGGACACCTTCCACTGGAGCAGCTTGCTCCAAGCCCCTGTGTCCAACCTGGCCTTGAACACTGCCAGGGATGGGGCAGCCACAGCTTCTCTGGGCACCCTGGGCCAGCACCTCAGCACCCTCACAGTAAAGCTTCCTTATACCTGATCTAAATCTCTTTGTGCTTTCTTGTGCTTCTGTTCTACTGCACCAAGAGCATTTTTTATTTAATTTTATTATTTATTTTATATTGTTTTATTTTAATTTTAGATTTTCCAAACCCCAAGATTTGTATAATTAATTGAGTTATATGCAACATTTTCTGACAGAATCAATGTATCCTCATCATTTGAACAATGCATTTCTCGTGAGACCTCACTTGGAGCATTGTGTGCAGTTCTGGTGTCCTCATCATAAAAAGGACATGGGACTGTTGGAACAAGTCCAGAGGAGGCCACGAGGATGATCAGGGGCTGGAGCAGCTCCCGTATGGAGACAGGCTGAGAAAGTTGGGGCTGTTCAGCCTGGAGAAGAGAAGCTGCGTGGAGACCTCAGAGCAGCCTTCCAGTATCTGAAGGGGGCCTGCAAGGATGCTGAGGATGGACTCTTCATCAGGGACTGTAGTGACAGGACAAGGGGTAACGGGTTCAAACTGAAACAGGGGAAGTTCAGGTTGGAGATAAGGAAGAAATTCTTTACTGAGAGGGTGGTGAGGCACTGGAATGGGTTGCCCAGGGAAGTTGTGAATGCTCCATCCCTGGCGATGTTCAAGGCCAGGCTGGGCAGAGCCTTGGGTGCCATGGTTTAGTGTGAGGTGTCCCTGCCCATGGCAGGTGAGTTGGAACTCTGTGATCTTAAGGTCCTTTCCAAGCCTAACTATTCTATGATTCTATGATTTGTTTAGGCTGTTTCCTTGAAGCTATGATTATAAGGTCTGGGTCAGCTCCACAAACCCACTAAGACCATAATGTGTTCATAAAGATTAAGGTACACAACAGACAGCTTTGCTTTTGAGCAGATGAATTTGAAATGCAGTAAGAGAGATGCATCACGTACCCACCTTTCTCTCCTCCCTCCTCTAGATTCCAGCTATAAATCATGCGTCTCCTAGAGCTGGGAAGGGAAGGAAACAGGACTCACATCTCCTAATCCTCTTCCAACCATCAGACCACCTCAATAAAAATGTATTAGTTCACACAGATTAATATATATCCTTTTTCCAATGTATATTTTCCAATACAGAAAAAGCAGCAGCTCTTTTTATGTTCATTTTTCTTCTCTTGTTTCCAGAAGCTGCATATCTATGGGAAATAAAAGTGAGCAAGAATCTACAGCAGGTTTTTGCTTTCCCCTGTTAGACTGCAATAAAGATTAGGCAGGTCAGTGCTGTGCTGCTCAGAAGTTTATTTACTTCACACTGGGATTTCTCCTTGAAGGAGTAAGGGCAAAGTAACCTTTGGATCTTCAAAAGCTCTGGCTGTGATGACTCCAAGAGGAATGTGGATACTGTTAGGTTGGCAGCACGCCGTTGAATGCCGCAAGAGACTCAGCTAATAGCTCAGGTGAGCTGAGGAGAGCTACGGTGACTGGGATGCTTCCATATTTCGTATCATTAATTAATCTACTACAGTGAGCTCTTCCTGAACTGTTGTATATTCCGTGCTTATACAGTCTTATCGACCTGACCCTGGGGGAAATCAATTCTTGTAATCTATCTTATTACATTTAAATATATGTACAGAACTTGATATAGTACAACAGCAGCGGGGCTTGAAAGAGGCAAGGTAAAACGTGTGGGAAGGAGGAGGAAAAGGAGGGAAAGGAGGTTACAGATAAAGTTTAGATTGGATATAAGGAAGAAGTTCTTTACTGAGAGTGTGCTGAGGCACTGGCACAGGGTGCCCAGAGAAGTGGTGAATGCTCCATCCTTGGCGGTGTTCAAGGCCAGGTTGGACAGAGCCTTGGGTGCCATGGTTTAGTGTGAGGTGTCCCTGCCCGTGGCAGGGGGGTTGGAACTGGATGATCTTAAGGTCTTTTCTAACCCAAACCATTCTGTGATGCTATGTGTCAGATAGGCAGCTTTCAGCCTTCTCCTCTAACAGCTTTGCCCCTCTCTTGTTTTCTTTTCATGAGCCAGCTTTAGAGAGAAGGGCTAGGAAGATCTTACAGCTTTGCTTTGGCTTCCTTCCCTCTGACAATAGAGGCAATGACAAATCCGAGACGCTGCCAGCCCTCCTTCAAGGGCTGGATTGATGTCCCTGCCTCGTGGTTAGACTCAGCTGGGAGAAGGGGAATTAGGCCCTGTCTTTCAATTACTGCTGTTTTGCTCAGGGCCGCACACCGAAGCCTCCCAGCGGACAAGTCCTTCTTCCTGCTCATCATCTCTGGGTTGTGTTTGAAAATAAAGCTTTTAATTAAAACTGGCATTTCTCAGCTTCCCACTGGCAGCAGACATCTGCCTGCAAAGAAATATCTTTTGTGACACTTGCAGTCCAGAAGCCCAGCGTTAAAGAGAGTAAACTAATTCCCCCCTCGCCTGCCATCGGATGAGATGTGAAAGACAAGCTCCTCAACACTTACGTCCATTAAAGACCCCACGGCATTCGGCAAGAGTAAGGGGGTTAACTGCACTGACCTGGCTGGATTCCAGCGGAAGTAATCTGACTCACATCCTCCCCGCCCAGTTCCTTACATGATAAAATCTTCCCTTCCCATACTCTGTCGTGACTGGGCGCTGTTGATGTGAAGGGTTAAACTCGAAGGTGATTGATAGTGTTTCACAGGTGGGTCCTTCCACATGCTCCCCAAAATAATGCGATGGGATCTTTTACCAACCCCAACACCTTCCCCTGAGCTAAAAACAAAACTTGTCAACGATTTCATGCCCAAAGCAGTATTTCGGCAGTCTTCAGCAGCTGACAATTTCAATTGCTGTAACCCATAAAGCTGTCTGTGTTATCTCACTGCATTAACATTCAAGGATGTAGAGAGTAATGGCAAAGTTCTTTGCGGACTTCAATTGCACAATGATACATCTGAATCCTTTTATGACATCTAAATCTGATGGGAGTCTTTTGTGCTTTAAATGAGGATCTTGACATGTAAATTCATTCTATCATAGAATCAGAATCGTAGAATCACAGAACGGTTTGGGTTGGAAAGGACCTTAAAGCTCATCCAGTTCCAACCCCCTGCCATGGGCAGGGACACCTCACACTAGACCATGTTGCCCAAGGCTCTGTCCAACCTGGCCTTGAGCACTGCCAGGGATGGAGCATTCACCACTTCTCTGGGCACCCTGTGCCAGAACATCACCACCCTCACAGTAAAGAACTTCTGCCTTATATCTAATCTAAACTTCCCCTGTTTCAGTTCGAACCCATCACCCCTTGTCCTATCACTCCAGTCCCTGATGAAGAGTCCCTCCCCAGCATCCTTGTAGCCCCCTTCAGATACTGGAAGCTGCTCTGAGGTCTGTGCCTGTTTCTCATGGAGTCTTGAGGGCAAAGTTTCTCCCTCTGCTCACAGTCATGTATTTTGATGTGGACTATTTGTCTCTCACCCTTCTCCCTACAGCAACCCGCTCTCCAGGCATTCAATGCACCAAATCATCATGTGCAGCATAATCCTAATAAGGTAGAATGGGGAGGGGGTGGATTGAAATGATTTACTGGCAATATCTCTGATAGCCACATTAGAGGCCGACGCTGTGAGTTTACAAGTTTCATCAAGCCCTGGAATTCCATCAACCAAAAACCCCCACCACCAAAAAACCAAAACTCAGGTGGGAGATGGGGAGGGTTTAACACCAGAAGACGAAAATCAAAGTCACTTATTCCCCCAGCACCAGCAATCCCAAAATGCCATGAAAACCAAGGAAAAACAATAAGTAGAAAACAAATGTGGCCTCAGGAGTTTGTTCATAAATTTCTATGGCAATAGCACTGCATGTTCTCAAAAATGAAATACCCTCAAATATGATATTAAACCTCAGAATGTACCATTTCTGTCTGATACAATTGAGATTACCCTATAGATATTTTATGGGTTTAGCAGCCTTTTCCCTCCCATCATGAAATATTTAATAGTCCTAATTTATCACTTTAATATTGAGTTGTTTTGGCTTAGATACGTGGGCCATGAACTGAACTGTGCAGATGAGAGGGAACTGTGCATGTTTATCAGCTACAAACTGAAGAAGGCTACAGTTTACATCTCCAATGCCTCGTACCACACATCATCACTTGTATTAAGGGAAAATGAACTCAACCCCCGTTCTCTGAACTAGTAACACATAGCACCAGCTCTGCCCATTATTACTATTCATATTCCCCAAGCTGTAAGAGACCAAGGTTTCAGACACAAGGAATGGATGGAGACCTCAAAATGTGAATGAGAAGATGATGAAAGTAGGGAAGGTGCCCCAACATCACACGCCCTATTCAATGCCCTGTGTGTTGCTTGTGTTCTGCTTTGGTGCTAACATATGATTCAAGGCAGCCAAGGCTAATAAGTACCCCGTGGTGGGATTTATCTGCCCTGACTGAGGTACCAAATGTTAGATGTCTACATCCAACCTAGTCACTCCAGGTTCTCCTTATAATCTGTGTAAAGCAGTGGGCCCATTCAGAGGACAGTGTGGCACATCTCAAACCCAGATGTCTACAAGGCGTCGGATGAGTTTCTCTGTGCAGGCATCTATTTCCTTATCTTTGTGGTGGAGCACGGAGACACAGCACTCAATCCATTTCTCCATGTCTTTTTCATTATCCAAGCAAAGATAACCCATCTGTCTTTGGTATCAGAATGGAGCCTCTGCCAGTGACCAAGCTCTGTCTCTGCTGCATGACTCTATAAGCTACACAAAATCATTAGGAGTCATTTCTGCCTTAGTTTTATTGGCCACATTTGTGTAGAGAGTCCCATATTCTTGTTCAGCCTTTTCCGTTAGGATTTCTGTTAAGACACTTGGGTGGAATTATGTCTTGGTTACTGACTGTGACTGATTTATGGCCTTTTTAAACCAGCCAACTTCACTGTCCTCGAAGAAAGATGCAGCTGTAGCAAGTCTGCTCTGGACCTCGCAGAACACTGAGGAGCAACACAACAACAGGTGGACTTCTGCGCACCAGAAGCTGAGGATGTTAACTCCTAGCCATCAACGGTCAGTATGAACTGTGCCAAGGAAGAAATGAAAGAGTATCATTATCATCCCAGCAACACCAAACCTCTGAAATCAGTTAGATTTTGACCAGGTTAAAAGGGGCTTGGAGCAACCTGCTGTAGTGGAAGGTGTCCCTGCCTGTGGCAGGGGGTTGGAACTGAGTGAGCTTTAAGGTCCTTTCCAAACCAACTGAATCTATGATTCTATGTGAAGCATCAAAAGGAAGCACTCTGTGATGCTGTTGAGCAAACTGACAGAGACTAAAGATGACTTTCAACTGCATCCTCAAAGCAGGTCATCATGAAGAGGTATGGACTTCACCTGGCTGTCAGTACTGGTGCTAGACATTGTCTTACTACAATCTTTATGGCTCTCAGCAATTCAGAAGTGAATTGCTAATTGTGAGGTGAACTTCTGGGATGTCAGCTGTGGGCCATAATAGAATCATAGAATGGTTTGGGTTGGAAGAGACCTTAAAGACCATCCAGTTCCAACCCCCCACCTTCCACTAGACCAGGTTGCTCAAAACCCCATCCAGCCTGGCCTAAATATCTGATATAAATTGATCCTAGCCAGGCAGAAGATCAAATAGACAAATAACCTCAGGAAATCTGGGAGGAAAAGACTATCTCTTCCAGTGATACCTCCTACTGAATGGATGCACCTGCAAAAAGAAAATGTTCCTCCATATTCAACTGTAGCAGAATGTGGCCTGTGGCCTATTCTGGGATAATCTTGACAAAAACCATGTGTCTGGTTTGTGCACCTCCCAAAAGGAGCTGAATGAGAGAAATGAGAATTATATTCTCTGCAGGCTCTTCAGGAGAATCTTGCCTTTAAAGTGTTTCGAGGTCCCTGAACAGCAAATGTGATAGAAGTGGACATTTCCCCATGGGATGTGATGCTTCAGGCCTTAGCTGTCTTCCAGTGAGAGTCATTTAATTAACTCAGCCCCATTCTGCTCCCGTTAGGATGCTCTGCGTTCAGGACAGGGCTCTGACATATGCACAGAGCACAGGGCTGCTCCATGCATTGCTCCACAACCCTTAAAAGATAAGAGCTGCAATCCAAATTTTTATAAAGACCTGAATAGACAGAATCCAACTTGCATGAGAGAAATAAAAGTACAACCAGGCTTTCACTACCAACCAAAATGCAATCATATGATCTAAATCTCTCTACAAGCCTGTGGATTTAGCACCATCCACTTCTGCATGTTCCCTGTGACTGGTGGAGAAATTCAGAAAGGACTGTCCTCAGATTGCTCTGTGAGACAGAGAAAGACTGTTTGAGTGGCAGCTTGTCAAATACCCTGGTTACAAAGGAGTATGAACAAAGGCCAGGTTGGATGGGGCTTGGAGCAACCTGCTCTTAGTGGAAGGTGTCCCTGCCTATGGCAAGGGGTTGGAACTGGAGGAGCTTTAAGGTCCCTTCCAACCCAAACCAGGCTGCGATTCTAGGAGTCAATGGTTCTGTGATAGTTCTCCCTATTTACATGTAAAAGATCTCTATGTAACTCACTGCAGGAAAGACGTCCTTGCAAGTCAAGATGGAAAAGTGAACCATTGTCGCAGAATGGACTCAGTCAGAGATCAATGTGATCAGACAAAAGCCATTTATTCTAGAAAACTAACTCTTTATATACTATTGCTTTAAGTTGCTTACAATAAGTTGACACATTGTGATTGGATACATATCTTTAAGGCCCTTAACAACTAACATATAATTGGTTAAGCACAGGTGTGAGAACCTGACCTTCAAAGCTTGCCCACAGTCCACAATTTAGCAACTCAGTAAATTCCTTCTTATCTTGCTGGGATTGTTACTCCCAGCACCTCACTCCCGTCCTCCTTCACCTTCAGCTGTCCCTTGGTTCATGTCGAACTCCATGTAGGCATTTGCTGATCTGGGTACGTGGCTGTTCTTTGCCACAAACCATGACCTGAAAGAGACCTTAGATCTTCCTCAAACTTTACATTTCATATTTGAAACCTGAGTCTCCAGATCCAAACCTCCCAGTGCTTTAGAGTCCGGGCTGAACTGTGACCTGATAAATGGGATTTTGGCCACCACTAGGAGAAGGCCACCGGCTTTGTGCTCATGCAGCACCACAAGGACTTAGGAAGCTTTTCGGGCTCTCCATGCTTTGAGCTGGGTGTCCCTGTGATCACAAGTGTCCTGTGGCCAAGGGCCTTGTGCTCAAACTGCCTGAGCTCAGGGCTGGGGACACCCAGCATGGCCAAGGGCTGCCACCTCGGGTAGGGTCTGCCCAGCAAACACCAACCCTTTGTGTGCCCGGGCTGGGTTCTGGGCAGCGCTGCCACTGGTGCTGGGGACCAGGGACAGGGGGAAGAAGATACCCCACCATGGACATCACACTCCTCCCAGGCAGGACCCCAGGGGTCATTTGTAATCTTCCCCTTGATTGTGGCTGAAGGAGACTGATCCTGTCACCCCCTGGGATGCAGAGGGACACTGGCTGGGTGAGCATCACACCAGGGATAACAGGTAGACTCTAGGAAGGCCTTTTTTGTATTGAATTTTATATATGGATAGATACATAGGTAGATAGATAGATAGATAGATGGATAGATAGATAGATAGATAGATAGACAGATAGATATTGTATTTCATTACTGATAAGACTTTAAAAACATTAGTTAGGTATTTTGGAATATTAGGCTTTCAAAACACCAATTGCACTAACAAATTCTTGACTCCATTTGCACTACATGTTTCACCTTGTTTTTCCCTCCACATCAATAGTTTGGAAGGAGAATAAGGTGCTCTGGGTTTCTGTTAGGGCTGAGGTCTCATGAAGCTACTTTCATTTTGCCTTAGAGCATAATTTCCAGCTCTGAGTTGGCTTTGCCTTTAGCCGGGTACATATCCAAGGATATCTTAAAGCATCTGTCTTTGACTTGGCTTAATCAGTAATATCAGGCCCTCATCTTGCTGAGCAAAAAGTTCTATTACAGGCAACAGTACTATTAGGAAAATGTTCACCACCTGATTTTCCAAAGGGAATTAAACACCTTTCTCCCCTCTCTTACATCTCAGCAGCACTGCAGGCTTGCCCTTGGGAACAATTGTTCCCTGAGATCAAAACCCAACGAATCGCAATGTGGCTGCCAACGTCATCTCCAGCATAATCAAGTATTGACTTAATTAGAAATCCCTTTAAGTGATGCATAGGGAGAAAAACTCTTCTTCCCAAAGTATTCCTCATTTGTAATTATTATTTCACTTGTGAATCTTCCACACTCCATTGAAAATGCCATATGGAAAACCAATTAGTTTGCTACAGTGACTAATGTTTACTGCCATTTCTGCTCGGAAGTTTTGGGCCAAGTTTTTAAACCATCAGTCCTTTCCCTGGCAAAACTGCTGATGGAATTGGTCTGTATGATCAAAGCCTGGGTAGAAGTAGAAGCACTACTATAGGGAATGGTACTACATCCCACCTGGGCACTAAGAGGAATCCAGGAATTTCACAGCAAGCAGCCATTTATTTAAGCATTTGCCTAAAGATGTTGCGTGTGCTAAGTATGATAGAATTCACATCATGCTGCTTCCATTGAGAGAGGGACAATATTCCCTGGTGCATCGTGTGGGGATGCTCCCTGTTTGTTCCAAGCTCCACAGCCTCACAAGTCATTTGCACCTTTCTTTAGCTCTGTCTCTCCACTTGGAATCACAGAATACTTTGTCCTGGAATATGATTTGCTTAATGATACTCTTATACCTCAGCTGTCATTCCAGCCTCATATAGCTCCCCTTCACGTGGCTGATCCCTGATCCCCCAGGGTAACACTGATTGCATTTGGTTTCTCACAGGCTTCTTCACTGGGTGTAGGCGTTGCTGCTACAGAACTGTGACTTTCCGGGTTATCCTCCTTCCTTTTTAGACTGGCCTTAAGTTAGATCCTCTCCCACTTTCTGCTGCTTTCTCCATGTACTGGGTACTGTTTCCAAACAGTAGTACAGGGAACTTGTCTGCTGTGAGCCTTACAGTGCACACATTCAGGTAGAAATCACTGGCTTGCCTTCCAGCCTTGGCCAGAAGGTTATTCCAACACCCATAGAGGATGGGAATTCACTTTTCCTTCCTAATGAATTCTGTGGAACTGGAAGGGACCATCTGGATAAGTACACATAAAGTCAGCAAGAGTTTTTGGCTCTTCTGCTCTGGGAATTTAATGGAAGTTGTGATTAAAGCTTCTACGGCTGAGTCCTGCATGAGCAAGTTCTGTTTCTAACGGCCATATGGAATTCCCATTGGTGGGAGCTCGTCTGGAGGATGCCATAGGAGCTGTATTCAAGGAAATAATGATTGGTAACACAGATCCGAAAGAAGGATTTGGCTCAGTGCAGCCAAACATTTAGTCATCTAGAGATACAAGCACAAAGAGTGTGGGAGCTGCTTAGAACTAAGGACTTCAAGGTTTGGACTGTTTGTATCATTATTAGGTATTATTTATTAATACATCTAATCACTGCTTGGAGGACAGGACAGTTGGCAACAGTTACTCTATTAGCCAAAACGATGAGTGTTTCTCAATGCCATCTGTTGATGGTTACCTCTAAGTAATGAAAATAGAAACTAGATTTACATACTGGACTCTGACTGAGGATGCTGCTGGGCATGGACTTCATGTTTGAAAAGACAATTGCTTCTTACTGTTCAGTCCTGAATGTACCTCCTGCTTCCTTCTTCTGCAGTGTCAAACACTCCAATACTCGTCAGCTCCGGCCTCTCTGTAGTATGTAATCATTTATTTACTAACCCTAAATAGAAATATTGGACAAAAATGTTCCTATTATCACAGGAACCACATCATATGGAGTAGAGAGTATTCTGCTACTACTACCTCAGCAACTTCTGAAATCAAAGGAGATAGATAAATTTAAGCTTTCCAGCCAGGACTAAACGCCTGCTTTAAAAGCATAGGACACTACACATGTTTTTAAACAGAAAACACTGTTAATGTTGCAAAGTAAAGCACTTGAAAATTAGGGAATGCCAGATTGATTGTTGCCATGGAGAAGTTCTTGCAAGCACTAATCACTGCCATGAAAGCTGGGTTTGAATAGTGTGCGGAAAATGAAGCATGGGGCCACACATGGAACTACGATGTGAAAACAAAACATCACATAGGTGCTCATTAGAGCAACACCATTATCCCGTACACTGAAGGTAGGTGTCCTGCAGAAAGAAACACTACGGGATCGTGTCATTAACATTGCACCATCATGCATATGCACAGCAAATGAGCTGGGAGCTCGCCAACACTCTGAACTTCTAACGGCTTGACAATGTGACGTCCTCCCTTTGTGTGATGGTGTTTGAATGCAAACTTTGCTTTTGGTTTTTCCTAGGAAAGAAGTGAATTGGCAGAAGATAGGTCATTGTTCATGCTCTTCATTCCAGCCCCAGGGTCCTCATTTGTAGTGGAAGGAGGGCAATGCTCAGCCTACAGAACACAGGCTTAAACATCAGTCATGTCTTCACTCCAAGGCAGGTGAGCTTTGTGATGGACCTCCAGTTGTGGTCCCCTTTAGGGTAGGAGACGAAGACATGATGGAGCTGGAAACAAAAGCATGGTGTGGAGACAGGATGACGATGTACATGAGACTAGATGTTCAGGATGCATCACAGGGTGCAGATCCCCACAGTGCAAATGCTGAGGGCCTCAGCTCTGCTATGGGTGCATTGTGTGATGTTGAGCAAGACACTCCTGCTCTGTGCCTCACTTTTTCTATACATAAAACAGGGATAATGGTGCTTCACTCTTCAAATGTCTTTGCGAGCAGTGAACAAAAGGATATTTAAGCTCAATATGTTACATGGATGTATTTCTCAATGCAAATTAAAGCTTTTTCAAAATACAACCTGTGTTTTGGATCACCATTTGTTTCTCTCTCCCTGCCCTGTTATCTGTTCCCTATTTCAATTGCTGAAAAAACATCTTGCTCTTTCACTGCCCTTTGCTGTGAGTATTGGCTGCCCTTTCCTTACCACTCAGGTTTAACATCCCCAAATTTTATTAACCAGTTATTTACAAGCTGCCAAATCAAACAGATTAGCAAGCAACACTCAAAACAAGACAAAAGAGTCTGCGTTAGCCTCTCGCTGAGTAAATAATCTGCTTGGGTCATGTATAATTAACCAGTCTGCAATTTCACAGAGGACTCAACCATTCCTGTCCGTTCTGGCACCTAACAGTGCTCTGTATTTGCTATGATTGTCTCTGTTGCACATGCAAACAGTTGCCTGCATGTTTTGTTCCAGAAACGAAAAGAGCAAATGAGAAGAGAAGAATATGAATGATGGAGACCTCCCCATGCAAACTGGAGCCCATTGGGGTGTGTGAGCAGCACGTGAGAGATACAAAACATTTCCCAAAGAAGAACAAGCCTCTGCAGAAACATGGTATGATCAAGCATTCCCCAGGATATGACCACAAGAGCTACCATGTACAGAAACATTCACTTTCAGTTGGTTTAATGTGTCTTAAAAACCTGATTAGGGAAATAATTCAGGCATGTGCTTACCTTTCAGCACGTGGCTGCATCTGTTGATGCAGGAAATAGCACAAACAGCAAACGCAAGCGGCCCTTTTCAAGGTCATGCCAAAGAAAGGGACTGTCAAAGTTCTCGTCCACTTTCATTCCCATAATCTTTCATTATCCTCTTTTCCTGTTTTAAGATCATCATGGAAGGGCCAATATGTAACCACTGCTCCCTCTCAGACTGAGTCAAACTCAGCAACAGACCAGACATACTATACTGGCACGATGAGTGCTCTGGCCTCTGGTGGAAGGAATACTACTTGACAGGAATTGGTGTGACAAGTTGCTTTGAGGCACCTGAGGCTTGGCCAGCTTGTATTTGCATTTCTGGGAATCACAGTTTCAGCACAGACTGCCTGAGGTGTTTAATGGAAGCAATAAGATAGCACAGTTCCCCTATTGTTGTTTCCATAGGATGCCCCCAATCATATCTGAGCAGATAGCTGACCTTTCCAAGCAGTACAAGAGCCTGTTCCTTGTCTTGATCTTCCATGTACCCATAACATGCAGATCAATTGGTGATGATGAAGTCCTGGACAGCTACAGGTACAGGTTTTTAACACCAATGGAAGTCATTAGATAACCTACTTGGACCTCCTGCCATGGAGTTTCAGTCACTTCCCAATAACTTCTGCCTGTCTGAAGGAGCCCCTGTGGCTGGCACCCAGGCAGGACACAGAGGATTTACCTTTTCCCTTGGGTTTGTCCCAGTGCTCTGCTGCTGTGTCTTTTGAACCGAATTTCTCTTCTTTTAACACCCATCCTCTGTTACACCACTTTCTATTAGACTGAAAAGCTCCACTATTTTCTCTTTGTGTAAGTGCTTAAGCACTATTGTCAAACAAGCCTTCAGTCGTCTTTATGTCAAGATGGAAACACTGAACTTTCTGACTCCCTGTCAAGCTCCATTTTAACCACTGAATCATTTCTAGGGCTCTGATCTGCACTGCATTTACCTCTGGAATACTTCTTCCTTTTGGGGTCATTACTGGTGTCACTCACTCTGGATTCAGGGGTAAATTCACCTCCTTAAAGTAGTTGCTGTTCTCCAGAATTGTTTAATCTCCTGTTTAATCATTATGGCACTTTAGTAACTTAGCTGGCAGCCTCTCTGGAAATGTACCATTGGAAAAGCAAACAGTGCAAATGGAACACCCTAGATGGCAAATAGAGGAGGTTTCCCGTAGACTATGTCAAGTTTAAAGCAACTAAAATGAGATAAAAGCAATACAGGCACATTTCTAGCAAAGAATGGTGGTATCTCTGGGGAAATCATGTAAAGAACCAATTTGACTACTGCAGTTTGGTTTTGGATACATGACATTAAGTTCTCTTGAAGAATAAGATATTTCTTACTTTAGGAAATTTGTATTAAAGGAATGCTAATCCTTTTTCCTCCAACAAAGCCATGGGACTTAACCAAAGGTTTACCTTTATCCCCAAGATCAGCCTCAAGATTGAGGCTAGTTCACACGGCATGAATTTCCCTGTGGAAATGACCCTAGAAAGGGTTTCAATGAAGTGGAGATCCAGGGCTGCTGAGTATTGCTTCTTCTTTTTAATAGCAAGCTACCAGTAATGACCGTCTAACTCTGAAGAGTTTTGCATGCATCCTACACCATTTTTAAGCTTCCTATGTAGCTTATGAGAACACTGCTTCACACTATGTTGGACATGCTGGACAAGATGTATTATAGCAAGAAAAAAGTTCCTTTTAGCAACAGTGGAGGTGATGCTCCAAAATGTGATGATTCCTCTCGTATCTGCTGGAGTGACTGAGGATGGGATTCAGGACAACAGCAGTGTGGAAGTAGAAGGATCTTTTTACAAGGGCCTGTAGGGACAGGCCAAGGGGAATGGCTTTAACCTGCCAGAGGGGAGACTGAGCTGAGCTCTTAGGCAGAAGCTCTTCCCTGTGAGGGTGCTGAGGCGCTGGCCCAGGGTGCCCAGAGAAGCTGTGGCTGCCCCATCCCTTGCAGCGTTCCAGTTTAGCCTCTTGCATGTTTCTATGAAGCTTACCACAACCATGCTGTTGTTTCCCATTTGCCCACTCTGACCACTGGACTTCCCAGGTGCTGAGGAAGCACAAATAATAAACAGAAATATCAGATAAGAGTTTTCCAGGCAGGAATTGTACATTTCATCTCCCTCGAAAATGAGGGAAGAAGGGAGGTGTTTAATGATGCGGTGGAAGAAGAAGTGGATATTAACTGAGATTATTTCAAATCTCTCTCTTTCTTCAGACAGAGCAGGAAGGATAGATAATGATCAAAAACCTGCTTCTGCAAATGCAGCTCCCAGCCCTTGTGACTCAGGCACCAGTGGAGTGAGGCCAGAGAGACTATCAATGCTGAGTCCCCGAGTCCTTGATGCTCTCTGCAGGAAGCACTTGAATGTGCCCAAGATGATGCTACAGCCCAGGCAAGTTTTCTGATGAATAACTCCACAGGGGGCAGAGGCCCATTGAAGGTCATAAAACATTTCAGCTGACATTGATGTTAAATACTAAATCCTTTTGCTTTTGTACTGAAGCAGCTGGAACCCAGCTATGTGCTACAGTCCCTGCCACTGTATTTACAATGGCTGCTGCAATGAAGCCAGGCACAGAAGACCACCTCTGACAGCAAACCCCCTGTCTTCAGTGATCACCTGAATCCATGGATCTCTTTGTGGCATCCAGTACAATCTAACACTGTTGTAAACCTCTACTAACCAATTCATTTTTGCACTCCCTTAGACTATTCTGTGTATTAAAGAGACAAGTTCTGGAGACAAAACACTTTCTTCTTTGCTCTGAATCACCAGGAGCTTCTTAATTTGTTAAAATCATTATAAAACTCTATTTTCATTCTTTGTTTTCAACAGGCTTTTAGGAATTGAATTGAAGTGAGGTTCTGCCCTTTGTTGTGCCAGATTTGAGGACTGATCTATATGTCCAAACACATTTGTTTCTTCTGAGTGTTTTTGCTACTCTAATTTTACATCCTGTGACCTTGTCACATCCATACTATAGCCCAGTTAACATGATTTTTGCCATCAGTAGCAGAAGACCACGGGCACTTCATTGACCTGACACCGCAAAGACTCAGGACATCTCTGGGATCACTGTGCCCTGAGCTGGGTGTCCCTGTGGTCACAAGTGTCCCATGGCCAAGGGCGTCGTGCCCAACTTTACTGTTTCCTTTTGGTGTATCAGTGCTCAGCATCATGACACTTCTGCTTTTCAGCTTCATGCATCAGTGTATAGAGAATGCCAAGAAACTATTTGTGCTGTGTTTTTGTGTTCTCCTTTCTTTTTGCAGTGCTTGGGAATTTCAGAATTATTCACAAAGTTATAGCCTGGAATTGATCAAATCAGGTGCTGCTTCTTTAGTCATTCAGTCAGTAAAGAAGTTCAGCAGCTGAACAGACGACCCAGATAAGAAGGGTTTGGGAAGGAATCTGTATTGTTCCAAAGCTTTGGGATTCAGACATTACAAGCCTGAATATATTTTAAGTGTTTTCTAACTCTTCCTTCAATAAATGGACTGTGGAGAAGGTGAAAAATAAAGGGCTGTGAGCAGTGGGAGGAAAACCAGGAAATGAAACCATGAATCAAAGCTGGTCTTGGAGATGACAGTCACGCTGGCTACGAATCCTGCTGCTCACTTGGTACTGATGTGAACCACACGAGTCAGATAAAAGCATATCAACATAAATAATCACGTATTAAGGTGACATGATATTAATACATTACACTTTGCAGTCCATAGGTAAATTGGAGAGTCCTGAACTGCATCATCCACATCAGATGAGCTTTGCATCAGCTTCCCGTGGCTAGTGCTGCTAGGTATGGAATCCAGGCTGTGCTCCGTGGAAAGGGCAGGTATCTCTGGGGTGATACGTGTACTCATAAGCCTATGTACAGTGCCTTGTAGCCAATAGAGAAATAAAGACTAATAAAGTATCCCAGAAACTCTAAAAGTGATCTCAAGGAAGGAGTGGTAGTCTTCAGACAGCACACATAGAGTCACAGAGTGGTTTGGGTTGGAAGGATCCATAAAGCTTCTCCAGTTCCAAACCCCTGCCATGGGCAGGGACACCTTCCACTACAGCAGGTTGCTCCAAGCCCCTGTGTCCAACCTGGCCTTGAACACTGCCAGGGATGGGGCAGCCACAGCTTCTCTGGGCACCCTGTGCCAGCGCCTCAGCACCCTCACAGGGAAGAGCTTCGTCCTAAGAGCTCATCTCAATCTCCATCATATGGATCTGTCTCTGACACTAACTAGAAATCCAGCCTCACTCCTGCAGTGAATATGATGAGTTGAACTCACCTCTTTTTATTTTGCTCAAAAAAAAGAAGAATAATTCATCACTATTCATCGATCAGGTTGTTAACCCTCATGACTCCGGTAATCAAGCCATGAAGATATGACTCTTCCTGTGGTATCAGCTGGTAGCTGTTGCCACCAGGGTGCTACTGAGTACATGGCAAAATTAAGCAGGCTCTTGTCTTGAACTAATGAGAATGAAACACTGACTGAAAAGTGCAACTATCGAAGCACCAATTCTGAGATGAGCGATGAACCTCCACCTTCTGCAGGAGCTGAATTGGCCTGGAAAGGGGAAGTATCTACTCTATAAATAGCCAGGCTTTTCAGTATGTTTGTAAAGCTCATTTAGAGGAATTAGATAGCTTAGCTTAATTTGCCCTGCAGAAACACAGCTACTGAAACTTAGCACCAACAGAAGCAGGATTTAGCACACCAGGAGTGTGTCCCAAGCACAGCTACAGGCTGAGGGAGACTGGACGGAGCAGCCCTGAGGAGGACTTGAGGGTGTTGGATGAGAAGTTCCCCGTGACCGGGCTTCAGTGTGCGCTTGAGCCCAGAACCCCCCCGTGTGCTGGGCTGCACCCCCAGAGCATGAGCAGCAGCTCAGGGAGGGGATCCTGCCCCTCTGCTGTGCTCTGGGGAGACCCCCCCTGCAGTCCTGATCCAGCTCTGGGGCAGCAGCACAAGAGGGACGTGGAGCTGTTGGAGTGAGTGCAGAGGAGGCCATGGAGATGCTGTGAGGGCTGGAGCAGCTCTGCTCTGGAGCCAGGCTGAGAGAGCTGGGCTGGGTCAGCCTGGAGAAGAGAAGGCTCCTGAAGGGGAGACCTGAGAGCAGCTCCAGTGCCTAAAGGGGCTGCAGGAAACCTGGAGAGGGGCTTGGGACAAGGGCCTGTAGGGACAGAACAAGGGGAATGGCTTTAACCTGCCCGAGGGGAGACTGAGATGAGCTCTTAGGCAGAAGCTCTTCCCTGTGAGGGTGCTGAGGCGCTGGCACAGGGTGCCCAGAGAAGCTGTGGCTGCCCCATCCCTGGCAGTGTTCAAGGCCAGGTTGGACACAGGGGCTTGGAGCAACCTGCTCTAGTGGAAGGTGTCCCTGCCCGTGGCAGGGGTTGGAGCTGGAAGAGCTTTAAGGTTCCTTCCAACCCAAACCAGTCTGGGATTCTATGAAACACTGAAGATACTTTTTCACTCACAAAATCTTATGGCAGAAAGCACTGTGGACTGTTACATCCTACAGAAAGAGTAATTTCCAGAATTTGGGAACTTGCAGACTTTGCTATAACAGTCATTGTTTGTAAGAAGGAACCTAGGTACTATCAAAATCTTTCCATGCTGAACATTTCTAAGGCTCAGATGACCATCAAGGGATAACCAGGTAAAGTCATACAGAACAACATACTCACCGTGGCAGTGACCGAGCACGATGATCCTCCACATAATAAGAACTCACAGCATGTGTGCAATGAGCCTTTATATGTCACCTCACCTACCAAGTGTTTTCATGGCATTTGTTAAGTCTTGAGACAAAAGTCTGAAATTTAACAGTAACTTGTTCCTGGGCTCATTAGGCTTTAGTTGTTTGTGAATGTCTGACGATGCTGTCTTCCACTACTCTGGCTACACTTTATAGCAAACAATTTGAGTAATATGTGATTCAAGAAGTATTTTTACCACAAAGGAATATGTCCAGTCAAGGACATTGGATAAGAGCATTGCTTCTTAAGAAAGGATCAAGCATTTATAATCTGGCTGGAAAACTGTGTGGGGTATGTGGAGAAGCACACAGCACCACAAGAAGTGAATGTTTTTAACCTAAGAAGACACTGCTTGTCTTTCAGACACACAATGAAATACCTGAAGTTTAGCAGTTTGAGATGGATTTTCTGCTTACACAAGTCAGAAATGCGTTCAGAGCAAACAGGAATCAGAAGCAGTTAATAGGTTTGTATTGATTGCTATGTTTTTATTTGTCATTCTGCTCTTGCTTTACCTTTTTGCTGGGTAGAAATGTACTCTCTAGCAACTGCTGAAGAGAACTGATAGAGAAGACCAACGTCCTGGTGCTTTGGCACTGAATGACCTTGGGCATGTCACTTCATCATTTGTATCTTTGTGTTACTCTGACAGGGACATAGGTGTTTGAGGTAATGTGCATATCAAAAGTGCCTGGCTTGGTTGCACAGGACTCCAGCAGACTGATTAACACTACTGAGTAGTAACAAATCATTCTATGCTAAGCTCTGGCTTGATGTTTTGATTACTGCTGCTGCATTAGTCAGTTTAATCAAAGTTGGGTTTTTCTATGCCACATAGCATAGTCAACTCTGACTACCCCATTGACAGACACTGCTCTTAATACAAGAGTATTGTTTATGTGAACATACAAATTGCTTGAAGTTATACACAGAACAACTCCTTTTTCTATCTCCAAATTGCTGGTGCGAGCTGTGAACCGGACATGAGTTTATTTGCCAGTCGTTACCAAATGATTCTTAACTGCAAACTCGTTGTAGCCTTTTCTAACATTAAGTTCTAATCCTTTTTTCATCGAGCCATGTCCTTGAAAGAGCTCTCAGATAGGTTTGACAGTCCACAGAGAAAAACTTCTGACATATAGATAGCTCTGGCCTGCAGCAAACAGTCTTTCATTCCCACCTATTATAAAGGAGCCATAAATTCCGGGGTACCTCAGTCCTGCTCTTTCTACAGTGAACGAACCTTACAGACACAACAAAATGACTCAAAGCAATTCTACCCATTTGTTCTATTTCCCCTCCTAAAACCTATGCATAAGTTAAGAGTGTTCTGTAATTTCAAGTCATACAAAACAATCATAAAAACCCTTGGTAGAAAATAGCAGCTGTGAAAACCTTAATTCCTAAATATAAATCTTTCTGTTGAGCAAGACGAGTATTTTCTCAGAACTCTCTCAACAGAGGACAAATACATTACAAAAGCTGCTTCTGATTTGGAGATGTGCATTTCCACAACAGTTACTAAGTGAACAAACACAATTTGACCCTGTAAAACCATTCCCATTGGAGAAGAGAGAAGAAATTCAATACGCTCAGTTTGTGATGCTCACACAGTATCAAGACAGATAGATGCACAGCCCATTTATTCCCTTAAAAACATACTGTTACCAGGATGTTGAATTCTTAATAGTGCCCCCCCATAGAAACCAGTTTAACACCTATAAATACAAGCATAAACGTCACGTCACATACCTCAAGAGAACAGCTCCTGTGTCCTTGATATATTTTCAAGCAATTTTTATTTGGTAGTAAAGTGGCTATCAGCCAATGCTTAAGCCCCAAGGAAGGCAGATACTGCTGAAATGTTGGCTGATAGACACTTTACATCCAAATAAAAAAGGCTTGAAAATACATCAAGGACATATGAGCAGTTCTGTTGATGCAACCAACACAATGTTTGCATCGATTCAGAGAGATGAAATACGTCAGTTGACACAGGCTGCAATAATCTGTTGTGATCATTGTGTAGGCACTTTGGGACACATTTCTTGCAAGGGGAGTGGAAGGATGCGGTGTCACTTCAGTACAAATAGGCTATCCTTCCTTGAGCCAAGCAGATGAAGGACTTGGAAGGGGAGGGAAGAAAACATTTTCCCAGTTATCATGGTTATTATTAGTTGTGTGTTGCCAGTGTAAGAAGTCCCACCAAAAGACTGCAGCTTCATTGTGTAAAGAGGCCACATGGTAGGAGAGACAAAACAACGTATATTCATTGAATCACAGAATCAACCAGGTTGGAAAAGCCCTTTAAGCTCATCCAGTCCAACTGTTCCCAGCACTGCCAAGGCCACCACTAACCCATGGCACTGAGGCCTCGTCTCCACGGTGTGTGAACACTTGCAGGGACGGTGACTGCAGCCCTGCCCTGGGCAGCCTGTGCCAATGCCTGAGCACCCTTTGGGGCAGGAATTGTTCCTCAGCTCCATCTAAACCTGCCCTGGTGCAGCTTGAGGCCGGTTCCTCTTGTCCCACCCCTTGTTCCTTGGGAGCAGAGCCCAGCCCCTCCTGGCTCCATCCTCCTCTCAGGCAGCTGTTGAGCAATAATATTCAATATTACACGTGTATAAAGATATTTCTAGCCTCATTCTTAGACTAGAGAAATTCAGAGATGTGCCTGACACCAGTGGCATCCAGAATGCAATCCTTTTTCCTAATGTTATACACTAAAGAACACCTTTTTCTGCTTTCAGACATCTTTCCAGCACGCACCTCTGCACTTCTGTCCACCGAGACAGGCCATGGAATCTGCAGCGAGGATTTGACTCACAGAACAACCAGATCCAGAGGCAATTGATGCTATTGGCTGAAAAGAAAACGTATTGTATGTTATTAACATTATATATCTCTTGGAAATAAAATTACATGCCCTAAGTGGTGCTAATGGGAATTTTACACTCTTATGGTGTGGAAAAGTGTTCAAGGCCAGGTTGGACACAAGGGCTTGGAGCAAGCTGCTCTATTGGAAGGTGTCCCTGCCATTGGCAGAGGGTTGGAACTGGAGGAGCTTTAAGATACCTTCCAACACAAACCACTCCGGGATTCTATGAGGCACAGCTCAGGCCCTTGAGCTCCAGCAGAAACCTGGGGCACTCACCCCTCACGGTGTCATTGGCCCCGCTGAGACAGGGCAGGAGCACAGAGGGACGAGCAGATCGGGGGGGGGGGATCCCGAAAGCCGCCTCAGAGCGGGGCTGTGACCCGGGAGGACCAGGAGCAGCTACGCTTCCCATGCCGAGGACTACATTACCCAGAGGGCTTTGCGCGGGGGAGAAGCTGTCCAACCCCGCCCCCTGCCGCGAGGAATCATGGGAGTTGTAGTCCGCGCTCCCTTCAAGTTCGCGCGAAAAAGTTTCCGCGCCCTTTCGGGAACCTCGGTGCTCTTCAGCGGGAGTGCGCGGTTTCCATGGCTACGGCGCCGCAGCCAATACGAAGCAGCGTTCTGCGCTCTGAGAGTGGGGCGGGGCGAACTTCGGGCCAATAAGGGTTGGTGTTGTTGGTGGGTATCCTGGCAGCGGGGACGGCGAGTCTCCTTGGAGCTGTCCGTGTCCGCGGCCTGGTGTCGCCGGGCGAAGATGGGCGGCAGCGGGAGCAGCACCCGGCGCGTCACCTTCGAGGCGGATGAGAATGAGAACATCACGGTGGTGAAGGGCGTAAGGGTGAGAGCGGGGCTCCCCCGGGCAGGGGCTCTCAGGGGGTACGGTCGAGGCCTGGTTCCCCCGCCCCCCGAGCTCGGCCTCCTCTGTCCCTCTCTCGGTTCTTAACCGCCTCAGCGCTGCTGGCACCTGTACCTGCAGCCTCATCTCCTCACGCCTCGCGGTTCCGCTCCGCTGTTTCCATTCTTTCTCCCGCAGGGACCTCCACTCCTGTCCGCCTCTTGGATTGGGTGTTTTAGGGGAGCTGAAGCCCTCAGGGGCACTCTAGGGGCGTCTGTCATGGCAAGAAGCCCACTCTGCATAGGGAGCTGCGGTAGGGGAGCCTTGTTCCCAGCCGCGTTACCAAAGACAGGTGGCAGAACGGTTATAGGAGGCATGTGTAACTGAAAGACCTTATTTTGTCTTTCCCTGACCTCTGTAGAGCTCTGAGCTCTGTGAGAGCTCCTCCCTCTCCCATGTTCTGCTCTTGGACACGCCGTGTATCCACTTCATGTGTACCTGCAGGAGTATTCCTATTTTTTATCTATTTATAGGATGCTGTGCCTATAGTATCATAGAATAGTTAGGATTGGAAAAGA
The DNA here is from genome assembly GCF_963264785.1 of Psittacula echo. Classification (NCBI taxonomy): domain Eukaryota; kingdom Metazoa; phylum Chordata; class Aves; order Psittaciformes; family Psittacidae; genus Psittacula; species Psittacula echo. The sequence continues at coordinate 161,969,808 of NC_137735.1, forward strand.
CCTTAAGATCATCCAGTTCCAACCCCCCTTCCAGCGGCAGGGACACCTCACACTAAACAATGTCACCCAAGGCTCTGTCCAATAGCAGGAGACAGCTTGTGACACGCTCAAGTCTTGCAGCTTGGAAGCTTTTCAATGAAAGACACTGTAACTTATACCAGCAGTAATAATAAGTTGCCTTTTATTGCTGCTTGTAGAGAGTAGTGTTGCAGAATGGTCACTGCTGCCTGTTTCAGTATCCTGAGATTTGTTCTGGTCATTTAATGCTCTTGGGCAAATAGGTGACAGGAATATCAATGCTCACAACAGAGTTCAGCTGCTCTGATGTAGTTATATACTGGGAAGGACTCTGGTAATTCTTGTAAGGTATCCCTGGAATAAAACCTGAGTGATACCATGTGTACTAGGAGCATGTAGCTGCATTAAATAACTACTATTAATCAATAAAGCAGCCAAAAGTGGGATGTACACAACTGTTTACATGCTTAAAACTAGCTGTGAAGTTAACTTGAGGGTTTTAAGGGTTGGGTTAAGAAAGCTTACGCTGAAGAACATTTACACTTGTGCATTTAGGCTGTGTTAGATGAGAGATTTTTGGCACAATCTTTGTCACATGGATTTCTGCCAGTGAGAGACGTCATGCTGTAGGTTTAATAAAGAATTTCCTCATTAAAATTAATTCTCATGGGCAATAAAAGAGTATTTTGATAGAGTTGATGTTGGAGGAAACCAACAGCAAGTTCTAAGCTGGAAACCAAAAACTTTCATGTTGTTATTTCCTTACCTTCTGTTAATTTTACCCATGGACTACAACACATATGAAACTGGACATTGCTCTTACTCTGATTCTGCTTAGTTTCGGGCAGTGTATTTGTATGGCAACATGAGAATGAACATAGTGACTTCCTGTGACCATTTGTGTCGCAAAAGGTTTTTGAGGGCTTTATCAGGATGAAGTTCCTCCAGGGTTAAAGGCAACTGCAGAGTGTGAGGTTTGACTGTCAGCAGAATCACTGTGACAGGCAAAAGGCTGAATCATTGCCAGCAGCATGTCAAAGGGTGGTGTTGCCTTTACTGTTTCTTGTGTCCTGTGTTTTGTTGTATCAGTTTCTTGTGTTCTGTGAGAGCCAAAATCATCTTGTTCAGTGAAATTGTTTGCACTCAGAGGTGCTGTTCACTCTACAAATGAAGTGAAATAGTTTGTTTTGCATTGTGCATAGAATTTTATCATCTGTCATATGTAGTGCTGGAGCTTTATGCGCTCCTTTTGAAGTTTTACTTCATTTTGTGGGGGGAAAGAGGAGGGGAATGAGGATCAAGGAGCAGATGCAGCCTGACTCTGTTTGGGGTTATGTTTTGCAGCTCTCTGACAGTGTCATTGATCGTATGAAGGAACCTTCTTCACCCAGTGGAAGGCCACAGTCTCAGAACCGATCATCAGGTGCAGGTATACCCATGGTTTTCTGGTTTTGATGTGAGGAAGAAAATCAAATGTGCCTTTCAGAGCGTTGTAGTGACTCAAAGAGATGATTTTTGACATGAACTTTTTTGGCTCATCTCATTTTGAAGTAGTTTATAGGTTTTTAGAGGAGTTAAATTACTCTTTGTTTTCTTCTTGTTGACATTAAAGTGTAAAACACAATGTTTGTTAGACTTGGTCTTCTACTTGGTTTTCTTTTTATTATCCATTGCTAAAGACTTTTAAAAAAACAAACCAGGAAAAGCAAATACTAATTGCAAATATCTGTTGAGTTTTGAAGTGATAATTCTTTCGTAACACTGAATTTTAGTGTATTGAGCTTCTGTTGAAATAGACTTAAGCAAACATTACAATATGCTATTTTCCTATCATGAGGTAGTGGAAATAAGTCACATACAGTTTATACAGAGAGATGGATTGACATGATGGGTCTTTATACATCATTATTGAGGCCTGTTCAAATGCATGACATGGGATTTGTGCCAGGCACCCTCTACTCTAATTTGAAATACTTCAGCACAATGAACACATTGTAGCTACTAAAAGAGTAACAATGAATGGCAGAGATCAGAGCATATCTCAGTGATCGGAGTGATTTATAGTTGTTGATTATGAAGCTGCAAGGTTCAAGTAGGGCTTCTTATCAGTGCTTCAGAAATATTAATGCTCTCAGTGTTCCTTAATGGCCTTTTGCCTTGATGCTTACAGAAATATTTCTCCAAAAGTCAACACTTCAATTGAAAACAAAGATGCTGTGAGGGCTGGAGCAGCTCTGCTCTGGAGCCAGGCTGAGAGAGCTGGGCTGGGTCAGCCTGGAGAAGAGAAGGCTCCTGAGCTTCCTAGGTAGAAGGCTACCTTAGAGCAGCTCCAGTGCCTAAAGGGGCTACAGGAAACCTGGGCAAAAGCTTGGACAAGGGCCAGGCCAAGGGGAATGGCTTTAAGCTGCCAGAGGGGAGACTGAGATGAGCTCTTAGGCAGAAGCTCTTCCCTGTGAGGGTGCTGAGGCGCTGGCCCAGGGTGCCCAGAGAAGCTGTGGCTGCCCCATCCCTGGCAGTGTTCAAGGCCAGGTTGGACACAGGGGCTTGGAGCAAGCTGCTCTAGTGGAAGGTGTCCCTGCCCATGACACAGGGGGTTGGAACTGGATGAGCTTTAAGGTCCCTTCCAACCCAAACCATTCTATGATTTATATGCAATAATACTTGTACATCCTGCCTACTTTAAGGGTGCTTGTTGCTTTTACATCCTTCAACTTGAGGTAGGGAAGTGGTCTTGTAAATAAGCATCTGTTTCTGGGACATGGTGGCTGGAGGTGAAGTCTGTAATAACCACTAATTCTTTGCTAATTCACATGTATGTATCTTGCTCCTTAATTTTGTTTCTTTTTATGTTGGAAATAGTGCTTTTTTTCATGTTTTTGGGTTTTATGTATTGAAAATCTTAATGAATCACTTGATGGCTTTGCAAGCTTGGGAAACCTTACGCATATTTTTGCTTTAAGAACTTGTGATTTAGGTGAAGTGCTTGTATTTCCCCAGGAAAGTACAATCAAGGTTATACCTCAGTTGCTAAAATGATTTGTATGTAAGAGGATTAAATTATGGTTAACTGCATGTTCCCATACCATGCATTACTCTTTCGTTGAATGATTTGTGATGAGGAATTACAAACTGTTTAATTTCCTTGGTTCTGGAAAAACAGTCCAACCTGTTTGTTTCTTTTGTGTCTACATCTGCCTTTTCAGAGTGTTTGGCTCATGAGGTGTCATGACAGGAAGGGCACTTGCTTCAAAGCAAGTACTCTGAACTGCTCTGTTGATGGTTTTGGGGGCTGGATCCCAAATCTGGCGGTCTTTTCTGTGATACAGGTGGTTCTTCTTGGTTTCTTGGTAAAGCTTCTTGCACTGTTGATCCTGCCCCTCTTTTGCTCTTTGGAGACTCCATTTGGAGCACTGTGTGCAGTTCTGGTGTCTTCAACATAAGAAGGACATGGAGCTTTTGGAGCAAGTTCAGAGGAGGCCACGAGGATGATCAGAGGCTGGAGCACCTCCAGTATGGAGACAGGCTGAGAAAGTTGGGGCTGTTGAGCTTGGAGAAGAGAAGCTGCGTGGAGACCTCAGAGGAAGTTCCAGTGTCTGAAGGGGGCTACAAGGATGCTGGGGAGAGACTTCATCAGGTACTGTAATGATAGGACAAGGGGTGATGGGTTCAAACTGAAACAGGGGAAGTTCAGGTTAGATATAAGGCAGAAGTTCTTTACTGTGAGGGTGGTGAGGCCCTGGTACAGGTTGCCCAAAGAAGTGGTAAATGTTCCATCCCCGGCAGTGTTCAAGGCCAGGTTGGACAGAGCTTTGGGCGACCTGGTTTAATATGAGGTGTCCCTGCCCATGGCAGGGGTTTGGAATTAGATGATCCTTTCTTAGGTCCTTTCCAACCCGAAACATTGTATGATACTATGTTAATGAGAGACCTCTTCACAGACAGCTCTTCCTCTCCTGTGTATGACTTATATGACAGTGACGTGTTCCTGTGACAGAGCAGATCACTTGCTGCTTCTGGAGAGTTATCCCCGGCTGGTGGTGTTTGGAGGTTGGCTCTGGCCAGGCAGTTGGTTTCCCTGCATTTATATCTTTATACATTGTAGACAAATAACACTTTTCTATGAAGATATATCTAGAGGGAGAAACATCAGAGCTATTAAAACCAGCCCTTTCTTTAAGTCAAGTCTTTGATAGCTTTTGGTGGAGGAATAATGGATTAGATTACATGAAAAGAATGTGGATCTTGTTGCTTGCCAATAGATGATGAATTTATTGACTTCAGTTTGGGGTTGGAAAATGAAATTACATACACTTACAGTGAAATCTTACATCTAAACACTATGTCTTTAAGGCATCCCAGCTTGCTTGCATCATCTTCTGACCTGTGAGTAATATTAAATGCACTAAAATATTTAACAAGTGTAAAAATCTTTAAAGTATGTCTCTAATTTCTAAAGCAATATTGATGGGAAGTCATTTGCTCAGACAACGAGACTTGTTTTAGGTTTTGTTTTAGATCTTTTTCTCTCTGAGTGTGTCTTATACCTGAAGCTTTGGTCATAACAGGGAAAGGGAATGGTTTAATTAATTTTAGCTTGGTGGATAGCTGAAAAAGGAGAACAAATACTTAAATTACCAAGAATCTCTGCAGCTCAGACAACCATTTTCCCTTTGCAGAGGCAGATTACACTGAGGCCACAGAGGATTTTTCTCTGTTTTAGTTTTTCTTTAACTGCTTTATTTGTTATTTTTATTATACTGTCCTCACAAAACCAATTAGTAAAGGACCATGTCATAAAATACTGTGTATTGGGTGGGTGGGTAATAAAATGAGCACTGCTGCAGTGTCCTCAGGAATTGGGTTAGACCTTGCATGCTTACAGTGGGGAAAAATGTGGTTCTAAACTTTATTCATTCGCTTGGAGTGATGCCTGTTGTGTTGGTGTCTCTTTCTTTTGGTGGAGTCTAATGATTTCTGTGTCTTTTGGTGGAGTTTCAGTGGCTTACGATATGGTAGCTCAGTTGGAAATCTATAAGGAAGTATTGTTCAGGTGTAGAGGAATGAGTATTTGAAGAATTGGGTTCTGGAGATGCAGCCCCGATGTAACTGAACTGAAGGAGAGCAAGCTTCTGCCTCTGAAGAGAGCTAGTTAGTTTGATCCCACAGGAGGCAGCTGTGAGGGATAAGCTGGGGAAAGGTGAGGTCTTTAAGGACAACCTCTTCGCAGTGCAAGAACAGTCCATTCCAGTATTCAGGAAATCACTAGATATATTGGGAGGCTGGTCTGCTTAACCAGGATAGAGCCTCAGTGTAAAAATGAGGCCAAGCAGAGGGAGACCACAACATGAGTGGATTTGTGGGTGAGGGGAGAGCAGTAGATGTCATCTACCTCTACCTCATCAAGGTATTTAACACTGGCTCTGCCAATATTTGTGTATCCCAGTTAGGATGTTGCAGTTTGGACATACCTGGATGACAAATTGGGTTAAAAAAAAATCTGTTTGGGTGGTCAGGGTGTGTCTAATGGGTCATACTCTACCTGGAGACTGGTATCATGTGGGGGTCTGAAGGAGTTTGTCCTGTGTAGCAGCTCTGTCAATGTCCTGGAGGAGGAGGTAGATGGAGCATATCCTCTTCAGTGCAGATGACCACAAATTAGGGAGATTAAGCCAATATGTTTGAGGGCAGGGCTGCTCTCCAGAGGGACCTAGGCTGGCTGGAGGAATGAGCCAACAGGAACCTCATCAAGGACCATTCAAGGCCAGGTTGGACGGGGCTTGGAGCAGCCTGCTCTAGTGGAAGGTGTCCCTGCCTGTGGCAGGGGTTGGAACTGGATGATCTTAAGATCCTTTCCAACCCAAACCATTCTATGATTCTGTGGTATAATACAGTGACACACAGAGGAAGAGTTATTCCTGCATCCATGATGCTGCAGGACTCATTCCTGCTCTCCTGTGGCTTGCTGTAGTGCCACTTAGTTCTCACTGAGTTACTTGGAGTTAGCTTCTGTTTTCAGTGATGTGTCTTGATATTCTTTGGGTTAAAGGTTCACTATTGATTGAAGTACCTTATTATCAAAAGGTGAAACATCTTATTACTCACAGTCTGCTAAAGATGCCAAACTTTCAGTGCTGTCACTGCAACAGCAAATCTTTAGTTGAGCCTGACATTCATGTCACCAGCTTGCAGGAGTATAGGGAAGGTGGAATTATACAGAGGAGATGAAGCAAGTATTGCATAAATTAAAGTTCTCGCTGTCTGTGTGACATGCAAGTGTTCTGTGAGGACTTTCAGGTGGCTGGGTATGTCATTGTAAAATGGTGCTGAAAATAGAAGGGAAAACTGGCAAATAATGCAATTTATAAGTCTGTTTTTGCTCTTAGTTCATAGAAATGTGGAGTTCAGGGCTGTGGAAGAGCTCAGTTCCCTCTGCATCCTTAAAGTACAGTAGTAACCTCATTGGGAAGATGGGGTGTGATTAACAGAGGGTTGGGCAGACAGAAGGAGAATGTTAAAACAGGCAAAAAGCCCTAATTTAATGGTTTAAAGACTTGGGTTAACTATGGAAAAGATATGTAGTTGTATGAGAACATCTGGAACCTTATGAGCTCACATCATGTTTGTGAACAGAACTTCGAGGTGTGAGTGCAAACCTGGATGTGCCTGAGGTGCTCTCTCACTATATTCCCAGCCTTTGTCCAGTTCGGTAGTGTTTGGATTCTTCTCTGAAGTCTTGTCTTCAAGATGTCATTGAGACTGTACCTTTGGGCTTCTGCTTTAGTTGTGTTTCAAGTGCTGAGATGTTCTTGAAACAGCAGCCCTTTAACAAATGTCTAAGGTAGAACAAGACCAAATGCCAAAAGATGTTGGAACTTATGCAGATGTCATGTGTTTACAGGTGTAGGTTGATGTTACAACTAACCTTGTGGCTGGCTGATCATGTCTGTTCCTATAGTAACTTAGTGTCCAGTGATGTAGAATCACAGGAAGGTCTGGGCTGGAAGGGACCTTAAAGCTCCTCCAGTTCTAACCCCCTGCCACGGGCAGGGACACCTTCCACTAGAGCAGCTTGCTCCAAGCCCCTGTGTCCAACCTGGCCTTGAACATGCCAGGGATGGGGCAGCCACAGCTTCTCTGGGCACCCTGTGCCAGCGCCTCAGCACACTCACAGGGAAGAGCTTCTGCCTAAGAGCTCATCTCAGTCTCCCCTCTGGCAGGTTAAAGCCATTCCCCCTTGTCCTGCCCCTGCAGGCCCTTGTCCCAAGCCCCTCTCCAGGTTTCTTGTAGCCCCTTTAGGCACTGGAGCTGCTCTAAGGTCTCCCCTTCAGGAGCCTTCTCTTCTCCAGGTGACCAGACTAATTTATAGACTAGAATTAAGATGTTTTTCCCCTAGTACTGAAGTGATATTTTATGCTGTTCAAGGAAAGATTAACTTTTCTTTCATCTAAACAAAAAACTGCAGGTAAATTTAGTAATAACAGCTAAATAACAACAGCCAGCCCCCTCAAGTACTCCTATCTCAGTACAGTAATGGGCTGCATGAAATACACCCACCTAAATATGCTCCAAGAAATTACATTTATGTTCATGTTAACCTGGAGTTTAACATGATCTAGATGTGGTTCAGGTTTGATCATGCAGTTGGAAGGATGGGTTAGAAGAGGTCTCTCTGTTCCTCTCTGTTTTTACTCCTTCTTTTTTGGTAATGAAATGATGATGCTCAACTTTGTATAAAGAAAGTGGCCCATGTGTGGGAGGCATCTGAGGCCAGAATTGCAGTAATTGATTCCCACCCCCCTCTCTCCTTCTGCTCCTGCTTTATTTACTGTTACTCAGTGTTTTAATGGGAGCTAAAGCAACAAATAAAGGTTTGCAAAGGTTCTGCAAATAGAGCTTCTGGGATTGAGTTGTATTTTTTTGGTTTCCCCCCCATATGAGGATAAGGGAGAAAACCACTTGATCCGATAAATATTGTCATATATATTGTCATGTAGTAGGTGGACATTTGATTGATTTCCAGGTTCTCATTTTACAACTGATAGAGAAATTGTGATATTCCAAATGCAATCTAAAGAAGCAGCACTCTGTATCAGGTCCTGTTTTACTCGATGCGTAAGTGGCTACATCTCGGGCTGAGGTAGAGCAACTGTAATGACAGCTTCTTTAATAGTCTTTTTCTTCTACCAGTTGTTCTCTCTGAGTGGCTTTTTGCAGAGAGTCAGAATTTCTCTTTCAATGGGCATTCATTTAGAAGTGTCATTTTTGGTTCTAGATGTTCTTAGAAACAGGTAATTCTTACGTACTGCACACTGTGTGCTTTCGGGTCTCTAGTGGGTTTGGTGAAATGAAATTTCATGCTATTCTGCTTAAGGCTGCATGTGCTCTATTAAGGGTTTACTGAGTGCAGATGTTAGCTCTAAAAATCTTTAGGAGTAGTTGTGTGGTACACATATAAAGCAGTTTTTCTTGTAGCTACTTTAACAAGCGTATCCAAAGTGTTTGCTTAGAAATGACTTGTGAGTTAGAAGTTAGAACAACCTGCTTTTGGATGTGGAAGCACAAGATGCGTGCATGTTAAACATCCTCTTATAGTAGCTGGCGCAAAATCATGTTGAAAACAACTGTTGGGGCTGGTATGCGGTTCTTCAATTAAGTTCTAGTGTGGCAGTAAGAGAGGTAGGGAAACTGTCTCTGAAAACAGAGAAGGAAATGAACCTGGGGAAAAGAGATTATGCACACATGATCCACAACGTGATATGAAGATACAAAGGTGCTGAAATGGGACCTTGTGAAACCAAAACCCAGGGCAATAAGGGATTTATAGAATCATAGAATTCCAGGTTGGAAGGGACTGCAAGGATCACCTGATAAAACCTTTCAAGGTAAAGCATGACCTAGACTAGATGTCCCAGCACCCTGTCCAGCTAAATCTTAACAGTGTCCAATGTTGGGGAGCCCACCTTTTCTCTGGGGAGATTATTCCAATGGGCTGAACTTGAGAATGCAGCTAGAGTTTATCCAGTATCTGAATGCAGACTCCTGGAAAGTCAGTGTGCTGGAGTTTGTTTTCTGAGTTTTGGTGTTCTTTCTTTCTAAATCTAGCCTTAAGTAAAATTTGCCCTGGTAATGTGCTGCTTCTTTTCCATCTACATATTTTTTCTTAGTTTCAGTTACACTGTCCATTAGAAATAAGAATTTGGCAGAAGACGATGACAGGCTGAGAACTTCGGGGCTGTTCAGCCTGGAGAAGAGAGGCTGCTTGAAGACCTCAGAGCAGCTTCCAGTGTCTAAAGGCGGCTACAAGGATGCTGGGGAGAGACTCCTTATCAGAGACTGTAGTGATAGGACAAGGGGTGATGGGTTCAAACTGAAACAGGGGAAGTTCAGGTTAGGTGTAAGGCAGAAGTTCTTCCCTGTGAGGGTGCTGAGGCGCTGGCACAGGGTGCCCAGAGAAGCTGTGGCTGCCCCATCCCTGGCAGTGTTCAAGGCTAGGTTGGACACAGGGGCTTGGAGCAAGCTGCTCTAGTGGAAAGTGCCCCTGCCCGTGCCAGGGGGTTGGAACTGGATGGTCTTAAGGTCTTTTCCAAACCAAACCATTCTGTGATTCTATGATGTCTGTTTGAGTTACATTTGCTGTGGTCTTTGTTAGAAATCTCCATATATGTTCCTACAGGAATTGTGGTTCACATGTGCTCAAGTCTTTGGTTTGTATTGAGTGTGAAATGTGCTGGAGATTGCCACCAGAAAGCATTGAACTATATAATATTTCCTCTTGCAGTTCCAACCTTCGACTTCTTTTGTCTGTGCTGTGTCTGGACACTAGGATAAACCCCAGTTATTCCTCCTTTGTCCTTCAGAGACCTTCCTGGGATTAGAGGTCAAAAAGACCAGATAGCTGCCAAGATAAAAGCATTTGTAATTTAAAGGACTCAGAAGTCATTTGGTGCAGCTTGAATGCTTTCGCTATCTTGAAGAACAACATCAAAAGTATTGATAATTTTAATGAAATAAACCCAATGACTAAATTAGAGCTGTTTGCTTTCACCACTGTTAGTCTTGATAGCAAGGGAATTGTCTTTCTGCTATACAGCATCCTGTCTGGTTTTATAGTGAATATTTTCTTAGCCAAATCCTCTCTCCACTGACATGAAGTAGGAGGGGGGCTTAAATGCATTTATTTTCTTTGTGTTATTTAAAAATACCACTTGTTAGATATAATGTTCCTTCAACATGACAAGCAGCCCTCCAAGTAATAAACTCTTCTGCTTTTTATAGTAAATGCTGCTTTTCTTTCCATCACAATTTATTTACCAGGTAGAGAATCTTCAGTGTGGTATTAAAGCATACTTTAAATGTCTGATTTATCACATTAAGATGAAAAGAAAAGCTTTGTTTCTTTTTCTTCTTTCTTTCATCTCCAGGCTGCAGTAAAGTGTTACTAAAGCTCTTCATCACTTGTCAGATGAGGCAGGTTAAGTATATTGTATAGTGCTGCTTCTTAAAAGCTTTGTACTAGTTGATTTTTAGTTAAACTGGAGGTAACCACTTAGAGGAGTCTTTTGCTCTGCCTCAGGGGATCAGGATGCAGTTTCAGCTGCTTTTTTCAGTAGCAGAATTCAGCTACAATTTACTCCTCACACTGGTTTGTATGTGTATTGAATTCCTTGATTTCCAACAACCTTGCGTTGAGACGGATTACGGAAGTTTTGGGGAACACCAGACTGAAAGTGGCAGTTCTTAGATACTACAGCCTGGTTTTGGAAAGCTAAGTTTAAACAAGAGAAAGGACATTATTTCTTCCCTTTGCTTTTGTTTGTTGTGTACCTCCCACAGTGCTTCATGGAGCCAGTTTATCTGATTCTCATTTTTAGCTTCATTAACTGTGCTTAATTTCATCTCATGTTAAGTATCTGAAAAGTAAGCATTTAATCTCAGTCAGTCTTTGAGGTTGGGGTGAGATATGGGGGTTCATCCTGTGAAAGGCTTCTATTTCTCCTTAATCTCTGGAGCTTTATGCGGAAAGAGATGAGTCAAGTGGTTCATAGAATCCCAGACTGGTTTGGGTTGAAAGGAGTCTTAAAGCTCATCCAGTTCCCGCCCCCTGCCACGGGCAGGGACACCTTCCACTAGAGCAGGTTGCTCTGAGCCCCTGTGTCCAACCTGGCCTTGAACACTGCCAGGGATGGGGCAGCCACAGCTTCTCTGGACACCCTGGGCCAGCGCCTCAGCACCCTCATGGGGAAGAACTGCCCTATGTCCCATCTCAGTCTCCTCTCAATCTGTTTAAAGCCATTCCCCCTTGTCCTGTTCATCCAAGATGCTTGAAGTTGTGATTTTCCTCTCTATTTTTTCGTGAGAAGGAGGCAGTTTATCCTGAAAGGACTCAGTTATTCCTGATGTTAGTAAGTGATATTTCTTACCAGGGTGGTGTGATGTTGAGTACTGTGAAATTTAGGGAGGAAGAGTATTATCTGCAGAAATTGCTATGAAGAATTAATAAAGGCAGTGATTATATGGAAAAGTGGCTTCATGCTAAACAGCAATCGAAGAAAAGAGTAATATTTGGAGAAGCAGCACTGGATATCACATCACTCTGTCAACCAGGTTTTGACCAAGGAATGGTCTCCTGTATCTCTGTCAATGAAGAGATTGCAGAACCCACTGGCTCCTTCTAGTCTGCTCTGTCATTTGCAAGCGAGGAGAGAATGCTTTACTCAAAGGTAAAGCAAACCTCGTACTTCTGCATTAACTGGAAGCATCTCTGCTGACAGTCAGATTACTTTTCCTCCTCAGGATTTTCATCCCTGACCTCTTGCCCCTAGAACAGTCTGTTTTTTCCCTGTACTTCTTATTGAATTCCTGACTTTATTTGCTGGTATTAGAGATACTACTGGCTTTTGTGTGTGCTGCTTGGTATGTAGTCAGGGAAGTTTATTCTTAGACTGGGATTGGATTAGGTCTCTGCTACTCATTCCATCCTTCTGTAGCATCTTGTTTTACTGCAAACGGCATATAGCACTAAAAAGCTTTCAGGGGTGGATACAGTAGGAGTATTACACCAGTTTGGAGACCAGTCATGGGAAAAAGCTGTGGCTTTTAGCAGCTCTCATTACTTGTTATTAAGAATGTAGGTGTTAGATTCTGGTGGTTGTTAAAATTTTAAACATTTTGGCAGTTGTCCTTTATGTAATTTCTGATTTGTGAAAATAGTCATAAACATGAGCTTCATCTTGTGCACTGTTTTCAGTTGATATTACAACCAGTAATGAAGTGCTAAATATTGGGCTGCAAATACTTAAGTTACCACATTTTGAAGTTGACAGCATTGTAGTTGTTTGCTGTTAATTAAATATGAAGCCACTTTTGTTGGAGCTGGAGGAAGATGTGTTACATTGCCTTGTAAGTCCCCTTCACTTTCCTCAACAGAATTGCATTTGCTCTGAAGGAGTGCAAGTGCCCTTAGGTTCATAGAATAGTTAGGGTTGGAAAAGACCTTAAGATCATCTTGTTCCAACCCACCTGCCATGGGCAGGGACACCTCACACTAAAGCATGTCACCCAAGGCTCAGTCCATCCTGGCCTTGAACATTGCCACAGATGGAGCATTTACAACTTCCTTGAGTAACTCATTCTAGCACCTCAGCACCCTCACAGTAAAGAATTTCTTCCTTAGATCCAATCTAAACTTCCCCTGTTTAAGTTTGAACCCGTTACCTCTTGTCCTATCACTACAGTCCCTAATGAAGAGTCCCTCCCCAGCATCCTTGTAGGCCCCCTTCAGATACTGGAAGGCTGCTCTGAGGTCTCCACGCAGCCTTCTCTTCTCCAGGCTGAACAGCCCCAACTTTCTCAGCCTGTCTCCATATGGGAGCTGCTCCAGCCCCTGATCATCCTCGTGGCCTCCTCTGGACTTGTTCCAACAGTTCCATGTCCTTTTTATGATGAGGACACCAGAACTGCACACAATGCTCCAAGTGAGGTCTCACGAGAGCAGAGCAGAGGGGCAGGATCACCTCCTTTGACCTGCTGGTCACGCTCCTCTTGATGCAGCCCAGGATACGGTTGCTTTCTGGGCTGCGAGCGCACACTGAAGCCGACTCATGTTCATTTTTCCATCGACCAACACCCCCAAGTCCTTCTCTGCAGGGCTGCTCTGAATCTCTTCTCTGCCCAACCTGTAGCTGTGCCTGGGATTGCTCTGACCCAGGTGTAGGACCTTGCACTTGGCATGGTTAAACTTCATCAGGTTGGCATCAGCCCACCTCACAAGCGTGTCGAGGTCCCTCTGGATGGCATCCCTTCCCTCCCGCGTATCAACTGAACCACACAGCTTGGTGTCATCAGCAAACTTGCTGAGGGCGCACTCAATCCCACTGCCCATGTCACCGACAAAGATGTTGAACAAATGACACTTTTGTGGTGCATGTATTTGAAATGTGCACATTGGCTACTTCTAATCTGACTTCTTGAGTTCTACCATGTATCAAGTGGGTTGGGAAAGCCCTTTAAGCTCATCCAGTCCAGCCGTTCCCAGCACTGCCAAGGCCACCACTAACCCATGGCACTGAGGCCTCGTCTCCACGGTGTGTGAACACTTGCAGGGACGGTGACTGCAGCCCTGCCCTGGGCAGCCTGTGCCAATGCCTGAGCACCCTTTGGGGCAGGAATTGTTCCTCAGCTCCATCTAAACCTGCCCTGGTGCAGCTTGAGGCCGGTTCCTCTTGTCCCATCCCTTGTTCCTTAGGAGCAGAGCCCAGCCCTTCCTGGCTCCATCCTCCTCTCAGGCAGTTGTGGAGAGCACTACGGTTCCCCCAGGCCTATTCTTCTTCAGACTAATAACTTTACATTTATGTTGCTTTGTTACTAGTGCTTGACTTCAAGAAGGTTCTGTAGAATAAACATGCTGCTGTATGTGATGTGGGAAACTGGAAACATTATCCTCAAGGCATAAGAAAGTACTTCAGGGTTCTTCTGCGCTTCCATAAGTCAGTGAGTCTCATTTGCAGCACCTTGTTACAAACCCTGTGTAAATGCTTCTCCGTGTATCCTCCTCCACTCAGCAGTGATGAGACTGAGTGTGCTGTAGTTTGCATCTGAGCTGAATAAACTAATGCTGGAATTACTGTTTTCTCTGCACTGTTACAAAACATCCATGTATCAGCCTGTTGTTAGAACTTGAATATCCAGGGGATTAGGTTTGAATGCACCACAACAGCTGTTAAAGATCCACTTATTTGTCACTGCTGGTTTTTTTGTACCTAGTTGGAGGTGAAGTGATTGCTGGCAGACTCTGTGCAGAGTTGCAACGCCCATGTCATTGATAAATAAAATGACTTGGTCTGGAGATGGTTGCACTTAGTTTTTGCTGAATATTCAGCTTCTACTGGAAAATTTTTGCTCCGTTTAAAATTTAGTGCTAAGGTTTTGGGTTGCTTTAAATGTACAATGTAGAAATCTGGTGTTTTACTTTATCTTTCCATGCAACTCCCAACGACTGTGATGTGTGGTTAATGGGGTCAGCAGATGTATTGATGTGTGTTATCTCTGGGTGAAACACTTTTGTCTTTCCTTTCATTAACCTTTACCTGTCAAAACACACATCTGCTGCTTGTTTTTCACAGTTTTGTTGCATTATGGCCTCTTATATAATTTGTTTTTCTCTTCCCTCTTTCCCAGAATAACTTTCCAAGTTCTAAACCAGCTTTATCCAGATTAAAGGCACATTTCTCCAGGATAATTCATTTACTTGTTTTCTGATAACTTGCAAATGGGTTGGTGACAATGATACAGTTCCAGTGCTCCCTGAGCAGCGTTACTTATCACAGATTACCTTCATCCTATTGAACTGGTTTGTGAGGTGAAAGTAACTGCTGACATATCCTGCAATGCGCTTTGCAGTGTACTTTACTGGGACGGTAAGACTGTTGTTGCACTCATAGAAATCTTCCCAAAAGGATGTGTTCAGACTGGATGGTGGAGGCTCCTTCCTGGATCTGCTTCAAGCCATGTCCAACCTGGCTTAAGCCATCAATGAACCTGTGGGATTCGGGAGAGCTTGCGTCAATGAGAAGGGAGGAGATGCTTTGGGGCAATATCTGCAGGTAGGCCAGACTAGATTTTAGCAGGCCCTGGAGTTAGTGGTTGTGCTGCTGTTACTTGGCGTGCTTTGTTGGCATGTAGTGCAGTCATTTGCACTATATCATAAAGCAACATTATTCCTCATCTTGTTACCTATTCCTGTTAGCTTATCCCATCCAGTCACTCATTAGAAGTATTCTTAAGGTAGTAAGACCTGTTCCCTATGCCTTGTACTATGTATATGTAAAAGCATGGCTCCCCACCCGAGTAACAGTTGGCACATGGACATTTGACATTAAAATTCAATGCTTAGAGCTCTGAGCCTCTATTACCTCCAGTGGGAAGGTATGTGGAATACTCTCACCAGAGGGCTTTCTGATTCAGAGTGATGAGCATCTTTAGGAATCTTCTTATTCCTGTCCAAAGCAGTTGCAATCCAGAGCTGTAATTGGGTAAAATGGACTTTTCAGGGCCACTGATAGTGTGCAATCTCAGCAGGAAAATCCTCTTTAAAGATAATGGTGGTGGATGAACTGAACGTCAGAATTGGCTGTTTATGTAGCCTTGTTAGTCGGGAGAGTCCCATTTAGGAGTGCAGGCCTGTGCAATAGCAGTAATTCTTAGCAATTAGTGGTGACTTCTAAATGTAAAACTAAAGAGCTGTTTTAGTTTGTAAACCCTTTTACCAGCTATTATGTGTTGAGTTTATAAACCCTTTTACTTTGCTATTATGTGTGGAAATATGTGATTACTGCGCTGTCCTCTCTAGTGGTGGATGTTAATTGAAATACATGTGGAGAAAGAGAATTCAGGAGTTATTTTGCCCAAGCAAATAAGAGATTCCGGGAAATCTCCCCGTCCTGTCAGGCAAAACAGCTTTACAGTAAGCTTATGAACTGTAAAGATGAGGAATGGGGCAACTTCAGCTGTCCAGAAAGAACATTGCATGTTTAATCCTGTTGAAAGCAGAATTAAAATCCTTCCCATCATTGCTTACAATGTATTTATTATTTTAAATATTGAGTTACAGGATCCTGATGCTTTTATTCACTGTATTCAGCAAGAAAAGCCTTAGTGTATGTATAGTAGGAATTCCTAGCACAGACAGCTGGAGTAGCAAGTCTCTCCACTGTTGTAGTAATTGATTCGGAGAAAACTCCAAGGGTATTGTAAAGATATGTGATCGTTCTGCTTCATTATTACTGTTTTTTGAGTTATTTAAATGGAACAAGACAACACGAAAATGACTTGTGGCCAAATACCTGCTGAAGTAACTTATTTCATAGCATAGAACCCCAGGTTGGAAAGGACCTCACCTGCTGTAATCTTCAGAGGCAAAGCATGATCTAGACTAGATGTCCTAACACCCTGTCCTAGCTGAATCTTAACAGTGTCCAATGCTGGGGAATCCCTAGGGAGATGATTCCGATGGCTGATTGTTCTCGTCAAGCTGTGGCTGCCCCATCCCTGGCAGTGTTCAAGGCCAGGTTGGACACAGGGGCTTGGAGCAACCTGCTCTAGTGGAAGGTGTCCCTGCCTGTGGCAGGGGGTTGGAACTGGAGGTCCCTTCCAACACAAACCATTCCATGATTCTGTGATATTCTATGAGGATTTGTAGCAGAAGAGCTCATATTTATTTCTTGTTAAGCCACCAGGAATTGCTAGCTGTGCAGGCTCCTGGGTACAGCAGGGTGGCCTTCTCTGGCATTGAGTTGTCCTATGTCCTTACTTTTTATTCCCTACCATTTTATTCTGTGCTCCATTTCTCCTTTGTATCGTGGTTAACAAGATCTAATTTTAGGTTTAGCCTCAGGATTTTCTATTTATTAATTTCCTTTCTGTGGCTTGTGTACATCCATTTCTTTACTTGATATTTCTGCTTGCTTATCAGAATGTAACCTTGGCCATGCTGGGGAGTAATGAAATGAGTTATTCTTGTTAAATACAGCTGGTAAGCACAGGCAGATAGAACCCAATTCAAAGAATCCCAGGGGAAGACCTTGTAATCCTGCTTTCCCTTCATTTTTTCCAGCCCCCTCATAAGTTTGTTGTTGGGATTTACTGCTAAAGCTACAGCAATAACAGGATACTGAAAAAAGAACGTTCCAAATAGAACATGAACTAACTTTGCTTTGTTATTTCGAGCTCATGCACCATCTTGTGACTAATTTAAATGAGTATAAATTGATTAATCCCCACATTTACATTGTAAAGTAGAGAATGTAATGTATGCAAGTGCCTTTGGAAACTAAAATATGAAATATTGTTATATTATGCACATTTAATGGCATTGTTTTCATATTTCATTATCCTTTGAGCTGCTTCTAATATTACTGCTTATGACCAATACTGAACAGCTCATAGAGATTTGTCCTTGGAGGCGTGTTTTGTGTTTGCACTGACTCCATGGTGGTAGGAAGTGCCTCTAAGTGTGAATTTCAATGGGAGAGTTGCTGTGTGTGGTGGTGGTTGAATTTTTATGAGTCTGAAATTAGAGTTTATTCTTCTGAAAATAATAATTATATTTTAAGAACCTAAACAGTTTAAATGGTGACCCTGCCTCGATCTGTGGCTCATAATAAACTTGGTAAATGAAGACTTTTCTCTCAGCTTGTCTTTACAGAACTGGGCTTGTTCAGCCTGGAGAAGAGAAGGCTCTAGGGAGGCCTTCGAGCAGCTCCCAGTGCCTAAAGGGGCTGCAAGAAACCTGGAGAGGGGCTTTGGACAAGGGCCTGTAGGGACAGGCCAAGGGGAATGGCTTGAACCTGCCAGAGGGGAGACTGAGATGAGCTCTTAGGCAGAAGCTCTTCCCTGTGAGGGTGCTGAGGCGCTGGCCCAGGGTGCCCAGAGAAGCTGTGGCTGCCCCATCCCTGGCAGTGTTCAAGGCCAGGTTGGACACAGGGGCTTGGAGCAAGCTGCTCTAGTGGAAGGTGTCCCTGCCCATGACACAGGGGGTTGGAACTGGATGAGCTTTGAGGTCCCTTCCAACCCAAACCATTACATGATATATGTGATAAAGTCACTCATGACAGTGACTGTTCTGGCACATGTGGACACTTGTTTTTGATAGCTCAGTTGTACATGCACCAGCGAACTTCCTTTGGGTTTCCAGGGGATTCTTCTGCTCTTGAGAGAGGCAGGGAAAGAAACAGATACTTTGGTCTTTAAAGCAAGTAACTGTTTTCTGGATTTTTACCTTTAGTGCTGGTGGGATGAAAGGATGGTTCGTTATTTTTTCCATTGAGTGCAAAGGCTAGTTTGGATTTTTCTGAGGGTTGAAGACCAGATACAACAGTTTGAAAATCATTGTGTTCTGTTTTAATCTTGTATGCCAGGAATACTGATGTACAGTCACAGCACTTCCTTGTTTCCTTTTCTGTGCTGCTACTGGCAAATCAGGCTCTTTGAAAAATAAGAATGAAGGGAGAAAGAATATATTTAATAGTGTCATTGATGTACCACCTAATTTCAGCACACTAAATACATTTGCTGTGGTTTTAATCCACATTGAAATCAAACAATTTGATTTCAGAGCTGGAAGTCTTCTGTTTTCTTTCGTGTGCAGAGAATATTTATATGGCTTTCTTAAAAGCTTGTGTTTTAGGTGTCCATAATAAGAGTTCCTTGCTGGTGTTACTGGTACCCAAAGCTAACTGAAGTCCTTGATTCTACTAGTGAATTTTGTGCTCGTAAAAGTTACCTGATTGACAGCTCTGAGCTGGACCTTTGAGTCCATACAGGTAGCATGAGTAGGTGCAGATGGACTCTCTTGAGCTGATTTACCAGGGCATGTTAACCTACATGACAAGCAACCTATTTCAGAGGCGAAGGAAGTTTTGTTGCCATGGTTAGCTGCTTGAGATGACTTAGAGACAACATTTTCTTGTTGTTTAATGGAATAAGATAAAAAAGTATCTACTTATTTTCCTGGTCTAGAGGAAATTATTGTGTGGTACTATCTAGTTGGCCACTTTCTAAATGAAGATTAATGAATTTGATATTTTGTCTCTTCTCTGCTGTTCAACTTAAATGGGCACTGATGCTGATGGGTTTTGTGTGATGTATGGCCCAAACTGGAGTGGTTATTAACTAGAATGAGTAAACTGAGGGCATTTGTATATTATGCATTTTAAATTGCAGTGTGGGTGGTCAGAGTGTGTTAACTGTGGAAGGACCCATAACGTGTTCATGAGCCCATGGCTTGATGCTGTGGAGGTACCAGGTTGCTGACACATGCTTCCTGATTCAATATTTATGACTGTTAATGTGCAGTTTGGAATTTCCTTGTGACATCTTCATTAACTTTAATGTCTCCAAAGCCGCAGTTGCCCTGCCAGCTTCTGAGGCAGATGATGGGTTTGGAGACAGCCCGAAGGTACGTTGTCCCAAGTGAGCTGGTTGATGTTCATACTTAGTGTGCACAGGGACAGGAGAACGGCCTGGGTGTATCAGATCGATGGTTTGAATGCCCTGATGCTCTGTTGTCAATACCAGATGCTGCAGAGGTGAATGCAAGGAATTCTGCAGTAAATAATTAGGAAATAGTTTTTCCAGCAAGAAGGAAATCTTTGTCTTCAGTTCTGGGCCCCTCAGTACAAGAGAGACATCGAGGTGCTGGAGCGGGGCCAGAGAAGAGCAACGGAGCTGGTGCAGGGCCTGGAGCACAGTGTGATGGGGAAGGGCTGAGGGACCTGAGGGGTTCAATCTGGAGAAGAGAAGGCTCAGGGGGGACCTGATGGCTCCCTACAAGTGCCTGAGAGGAGGATGGAGCCAGGAGGGGCTGGGCTCTGCTCCCAAGGAACAAGGGATGGGACAAGAGGAAGCGGCCTCAAGCTGCACCAGGGCAGGTTTAGATGGAGCTGAGGAACAATTCCTTCCCCAAAGGGTGCTCAGGCATTGGCACAGGCTGCCCAGGGCAGGGCTGCAGTCACCGTCCCTGCAAGTGTTCACACAGCGTGGAGACGAGGCCTCAGTGCCATGGGTTAGTGGTGGCCTTGGCAGTGCTGGGAACAGTTGGACTGGATGAGCTTAAAGGGCTTTTCCAACCCGGTTGATTCTATGCTTCTATGTTTCTGGCATTAGCTGGTACGTAGCTTGAAACTGTGTTTTCCAGGTAGTGTAGCCTGTTGGTGTTTTTTTGTATCCTGTCCCACGCCTACCACACTCCTCTTGATTTTGCTGTTCTTGACTTCAGGAAAGATTTTGACAATAGTTTGGCCTCTGTGCATGTCAAATATTAGAAAAATAAGAGTATTTTAAAGGCTGCACTCTCAGCTTGGTTGTGAGCTTCCATAAGTGTGTGATGCAAAAATGAGTGGAAGCCCAAGGCTGCCTATTTTATGTTGTTGATGTTCTCTACCTTCTCTCCTGTGTTGAGCCATGTCAGGTTTTCTTTCCATTATTACTATGTGCTTTCCCAAAGGAAGAACTGTATGGTAGTGGACATTCACCCTTTGCCTTCTGATAACTTCTAAGTTTATGAATCTGTTTCAGCCAAATCTAAGGGAAGGCTGAAAGACTCAAGGCCCTGATGTTTCTAGAGGTTTGGATAAAACGAGGACAGGCAGAAAAGAGAGATTAAGATTAAAGCCTTTACAGAGACAAAGTCTAAAGCTGCTTGGGCTCTTCTCCTGAAGGCTGCACATAGAATTATAGAATGGTGTGGGTTGGAAAGGGCCTTAAGATTATCCAGTTCCCAACCACTGCCATGGGCAGGAATGCCTCGCTGTAGACCATGTTGCTCAAGGCTCTGTCCAGCCTGGCCTTGAACACTGCCAGGGATGGAGCATTTATCACTTCTTTGGGCAACCTGTTCTGGCAAAGCAGCTGCAGCCTGTGATGTGCATTGCCAAGCCAGGAGGCAGGAGAGATGAAGTTTGAACACTGGAGAGGTGCTCAGAGAAGATGTAGGGACAAGAGAGATCAGCTTGGCTTAGAGTGGTCAGAGAAACATGCAATGGGGATCTGTGAGGAGCCAGCTGAGCTTAGTGCTTGTAATGCAAAAACCCAAACCAACACCTCTCACTTTTCCTGTGCTTTGTTTCAAAGACTACATTTTTTTTTTCCCATTTACCTTAAAAGAATGAAGGTGTTAACATAAGCTATGGGACAAAACAGTTTGGAGAACTTTTCAAAGTGGTCATTGTGTTAAGTCCATAAGTTTTGATGGAAATGAAATAGATCCCTGCAAAGCTTGTCCTTGGCTTTGTGTGGAAAGCCTGATAAAGCACTGTGCTTGAAGTGTGGAGATGCATCATTTTATATCTATTTTCATATTCTTTCTCTCTCATTTTTTATGTATTTTATACTTAATGTTGGACCTTCTCTTTCCTTTCTTCTTTCTTCCTTCTCGTGCCAGGCTGGCCATTAAACAGATGTTCTTTGTGCAGTGCTCAGGACTTACATGTGATTGTGGTTGATTTAAAAACCAAGCAGAGTGTAAGATAAAATCACATTCCGCTTTCCAGTGCGTGTGGCTATTCATTTGTCAGCACTGAATTTGTATACCATTGTGCTGCTCAGCTTGCCTGGCCTTATTTTCTCCCTTTTTGAGTTTTCCAGTCTTGATTGAAATGATTTTGGACTATTCATGTGCGAAGTTTAGTCTCAGTTTAGCTATCCCATTTCTAGTGCTTTCTGTCCTCTATTTTGTCTCAGCCTGTTTTTAATCCACAATAGTAATTTACCACTTGTTTTAGAGCTACCCTTTCCTAACAGCCTGTACTCAGTGGCAATGAAAGAGATGGACCAAATTGCAAATGTATCTTCTTGGTTTTTGTCTTGTTGATGCATTTGGACACTTAGTTGAAGACTGTGCAGTTGGTTTTGTGTATCTCACTCCTGTGTTCGTCCTCTGGGTTGCATCCAAGCCATGTACTTGGTTGTTGTCATTGTACAATCGTACAGACTGGTTTGTGTTGGAAGGGACCTTAAAGCTCACCCAGTTCCAACCCCTGCCACAGGCAGGGACACCTTCCACTAGAGCAGCTTGCTCCAAGCCCCTGTGTCCAACCTGGCCTTGAACACTGCCAGGGATGGGGCAGCCACAGCTTCTCTGGGCACCCTGTGCCAGCGCCTCAGCACCCTCACAGGGAAGAGCTTCTGCCTAAGAGCTCATCTCAGTCTCCCCTCTGGCAGGTTAAAGCCATTGCCCTTGTTCTGTCCCTACAGTCCCTTGTCCAAAGCCCCTCTCCAGGTTTCTTATAGTCCCCATGTCCTTCCTTATCATGTGCTATTTGAAAGCAGAAGTAGCCAGTGCAGCTCCACAGCACTGCAGAGATCCTTGGGTCAAGAAGTCATCGTCTGAAACTTAAGAGGAGAGGCTAATGGACCTAGAGCTGTTAGGCTTGGAAGTACCCTTCCAGCAGGAAGACAATAAACAAGAGACATCCACTGAACCAAGAGCGCTTTTAACCTGTAAGGAGGAGCTTTTTCACCATCAGGTCAGTCAGTTGACACACATGGCCTGGAGGATTCTTGCCGCATCTATTCTTCGAGGTATTTTTTGTGACAGTAAAATTTCCTCTCTTTAAGGAGGATGTTTGAGTGGCCTGGAGGCCTTATCTGTGATGCTGGCTTGGCCTCTAAGAAGCTGCTCTTCAAAAGATGTCCTGTTCACTAGACTTTTTCAACAGCAAAGCTGGATGAAAAGGAGAAATGGTTTATTCTCATTCTTTCCTTTTTGTAAATGAGTTCTCTGACCATTTAGCGAAGTAATTTTTAAAAGATGCTTGACTGTATCTAACTGAAGTGTCTCTTCATTAACAGCTTAATGCACCTGCCCTTTTGAGAGGAGTTAGCGAAAGTGCCTGATAACATGCAGTTTCAATTAATGATTTTTGACTATGTGATACTAATGGGCAGGTTCCAGCTCTGCAGGTTAGAGGCTGCTTGATGAACTTGTCCATGTTGTTCTCCTGATTCCTCAGAGTAACCTTTTTGAGGCTGCAGGTGTCTCCTTTACCTGAAGTGTGTTGATAAAGCTTTGGGTGCCACCTTCTTGCTTGTAATCTTAGTGTCATGCTGAATGTTTCTATACAGCAACTGTTTGAGAGTGAGAGGAAGAAGGGCTGGAGCAGCTCTGCTCTGGAGCCAGGCTGAGAGTGCTGGGCTGGGTCAGCCTGGAGAAGAGAAGGCTCCTTAAGAGGAGACTTAGAGCAGCTCCAGTGCCTAAAGGGGCTGCAGGAAACCTGGAGAGGGGCTTTGGACAAGGGCCTGTAGGGACAGGCCAAGGGTAATGGCTTTAACCTGCCAGAGGGGAGACTGAGATGAGCTCTTAGGCAGAAGCTCTTCCCTGTGAGGGTGCTGAGGCGCTGGCCCAGGGTGCCCAGAGAAGCTGTGGCTGCCCCATCCCTGGCAGTGTTCAAGGCCAGGTTGGACACAGGGGCTTGGAGCAAGCTGCTCTAGTGGAAGGTGTCCCTGCCCGTGGCAGGGGGTTAGAACTGGAGGAGCTTTAAGGTCCCTTCCAACCCAAACCAGTCTGGGATTTTATGAAATGCATCATGTGTTTATACTGTAATATTAGACATAAATTACTATCTTTTAAACTTCTCCAGAGGAGTAGGTGGACAAATAAGAAATGTCAGGTTATTGCATCCCAGAGGCCATCAAAATGGCCATGTGTCCTTGTCTGTTGATCCTCACTACTTGGTCTGTGAAGATCCAGACAGGAGCTTCATGGGTTTTATCATGTAGTGGTATTCTGTGTCTGCAGTTGTGTTACATGGAGCAGTTTTATCAGTCTCTAGCATTCTACAACCTGCTGCTGGGTCTGAGCATGGTAATGAGCCCTCTGTCCCTGCAGCTGGTGGTACTCCACTGCTGTTACCCTGAGGACAATACTGCTCATCAGA
This sequence comes from Psittacula echo, assembly GCF_963264785.1. Classification (NCBI taxonomy): domain Eukaryota; kingdom Metazoa; phylum Chordata; class Aves; order Psittaciformes; family Psittacidae; genus Psittacula; species Psittacula echo. The sequence goes on from NC_137735.1 coordinate 161,993,756, forward strand.
CACCTATCAGCACCCACCCTTCACATGCTAAGAGGGCAGAGAAGAGCTATTTCTGGCTATAACACTGTGGCATTTTAAGCATAGTTCCTATTACAGATCATCTGTCTGGATTGTCTTGTGATTGGAATGCTGGAGCTGCATTCATTTTGTGCTCTTGGCGGAGCATGAGGAGAGCACTGGGATGCAAGTGTGACCTTCCTAAATGGAATTACTTGAAAATCTTCCTGATGTGTCAGCTCTGGGATACATTTGCTATGATGCTGACACTGATTTCAGTGTCCTGAAGAACTTAAAATACTCAAGTGTGTGGTGGTGGGAATGGCTATGTAATTTTTGGCAACTGCTCTATACTTACGTATGAGTCATGCTTATTCTGGCAGTGTTGCAGCCACCAAGTTCTAATATTCCAATAGTTTAATGGTCAGCTGCCTGTTTTAAATCTATAGTCTGAGCAGAGATTGCCAACAGAGAGAAGTCTTACTGCTTTTATTTAAAATCAGTTCCTTTTTCTGATCCTTTTTCTAATAAATGAGCTTTTCTCATTTTAAATGCTGCTTCTTCCCCCAGAACAAACCCCTCCTACTTGTAGAACTGCAATTTTTCACTGAAACATCATAAAGCTCCCATTTGGCAGCTACCCGAAGATATCTTACAATAATGCTGGTGAATGATCTATAGCTCTGCTTTTATTCCCTATTAGTATTTGCCTGATCGATGGCTAACCTGATTGATTAAGGTCAAGTGTCTTTATTGGCTGATGCCTGAGTCTTTTCTCATTATGACTCAAAACATTTTATGGTCTGTTAGACTTCTTATACTCATTTTTGCACAGCAGAAAGATGAACTTTGTGATGTAGATGCTGGGAACAATATACTTCTACAAAGTTTTGAGTACTCCAAGGTCCAGTTTTAAAGGACATGAAATATTATAGAATCATAGAATGGTTTGGGTTGGAAAGGACCTTAAAGCTCATCCAGTTACAGCCCCTGCCACACGCAGGGACACCTTCCACTAGAGCAGGTTGCTCCAAGCCCCTGTGTCCAACCTGGCCTTGAACACTGCCAGGGATGGGGCAGCCACAGCTTCTCTGGGCACCCTGTGCCAGCGCCTCAGCACCCTCACAGGAAAGAACTTCTTCCCTACATCTAACCCAAACTTCCTGTTTCAGTTTAAATCCATTGCTTCTTGTCCTATCACCACAATCCCTTATTGAGGTATTTGGGTTGAGCTGCAGTAAGAAACACTTGATCTCAGGCTTTCAGATTGTTCTGTGAATAAGCTAACTGTGGTATTGAATCAATTCTTTGCTTTTATGACAGCTTAATCATTTCTGAGTGGACAAATGTAGAACCTTAACACTTAGGCTTGTGATGCTTACTGGGGCATGGGGAGATGAATGTGTGCTGCAGAGTCTTCTCAGAGTATCCTCACATAGCCTCAGAGCAGAGAATAATGGAGCAGTGTTAATAGTAGAGATAGTCCCTTTAAATGGGGTTTTGCTTTTTCATCTGGTGCTTGTGATCATAATCTGTTAAAGATTCATATTTACCTCTGAATTTTCACATATATTAATGCATTTTTAGGCTGGGGTCTCACTTGCTGTTCACAAGTGATCCCTCACCATTCCCCAAGGCAACTCTTTCTGTCATCTAAGCATTGGCTGCATCTGCCAGATGGATATCGATTCATTCTACTTGACTTAAGATGTTTATAACTGAATTACTTGGCCAAGACTCCCCTATAGTTGATGAAGCTGCTTCATTCATTCATAAAATTCACTATTTCATAAGTCTGCATTAGGATGAGAAGAATTGAACACTGGAATCTATTAACTCTAATGGGAACATGGGCTAATGATGTTGGATAATATTTGCAGGTAAAGCCAACTCCTAGAGCAGAGGTCATTTCATGTCTCTAGTTCGTAAAACCTGATTGCTGCCAAACGTAAAACAACTGGTTCCAAAAGAGGGTCCTAAAATTGAAGTCTGTCTCAGGTATGCCTTCTAATCACTAGAACTCTTTAAGATACTTTTTCTTTAGCTGTATTTGTCAAAGAACAAGGAAATGAATGGTTTATCTGCTGAAATTATATGGTAGCTTGGTGTTGGAGCTTTTCACTGAAGTATACATGGACTCAAACCTGTCCAGCTTAGGAGAGTCTAAATTCCAGATGTTCTACTTTCTGGGCAAATACTGTAACTATCAGCTTGGTGCAAAAAGGAGGGTGATGGTTTTTGCCCCTCAGCCCCAGTATCTCTACAAGTTTCCAACTGGCAACAGTTTTTGAGTGCTGTCTCTATACATAAATATTTTATACAAATGTTATCCCTGAGGGGACTGCTTGTTGTATTGCAATTGCTTCACATTATAGTGCTTGAAAAAGTAGTTGTCTGGTTTCTAGTTACCTAAGGAAGTGGTTTTGTTCCTGATTCTGAAGACAGATGAGGGTTGTATTGCCCTGAATTAAATATCTGTATCACACTCAGGTGATTGGCGTTTTAGAGTGAGATTACTTGTTTTAGCAGTAGGACCTTGAGGTCAGCCCATATGAACCTCATGGAGTTAAACAAGGCCAAGTCCAAGGTTCTACGCCTGAGTAGAGGAAAACCTCAGCACTAACAAAGGGTAGGGGAGACTGGACTGAGAGCAGCCCTGAGGAGAAGGATGTGGGGATGCTGGGTGTGGAGAAACTCCCCATGACCTGGCTTCAGTGTGCGCTTGAGCCCAGAACCTCCCCATGTCCTGGGCTGCACCCCCAGAGCGTGAGCAGCAGCTCAGGGAGGGGGTCCTGCCCCTCTGCTGTGCTCTGGGGAGACCCCCCCTGCAGTCCTGATCCAGCTCTGGGGCAGCAGCACAAGAGGGACGTGGAGCTGTTGGAGTGAGTGCAGAGGAGGCCATGGAGATGCTGCGAGGGCTGGAGCAGCTCTGCTCTGGAGCCAGGCTGAGAGAGCTGGGCTGGGTCAGCCTGGAGAAGAGAAGGCTCCTGAAGGGGAGACCTTAGAGCAGCTCCAGTGCCTAAAGGGGCTGCAGGAAACCTGGAGAGGGGCTTTGGACAAGGGCCTGTAGGGATATAGGACCTGGGGGAATGATGGAGGTTCATGCCTTTCCAGTGAAGTTGGCATAACTTCCGGCTATCAAGCTATTATATGTTCCCAATTGGAAAATGTTATTATTTTTTACTAGATGACTGTTTCCTTTCTCCTTTCTTTACTTCCTGCTGTGTGTGTGTCACTTAATATTTGGTAGAGATAAAACATCTCCAAAATTTTTCTTTGTTGGCTTTTTCTTAGGTTGAAACACCTTTTCACAATGTTTTCTTCTGAGAATCTATGGAAACTTGTATTGCCACAACTTCTATTAAAGGAAGTAACAACAAACTACTACTGATCTCTTTGGCTCAGAAATAAGCAATTGCTTATGGATGTAGAGATAGTGAATGCTGAATAGTATCAGTGTAGTCGTTTGTATGACTGAGCCCTTGAATATCAAAGAGTTAGGAATGGACTTGGTTTGTGTTTCAAAACCTTGTTGAACGGAGTTTGGTAGCTTTACAGGTGTTTTTCAAGTGCGTAGGGTTAATGGCTCTTCTGCTTTCCTACTTCTATGTTGAAAAGTTTGTTCATACACTTGAAGCTGCTTCTCTTTGAGTTCTTAACCAGCCTTTCAACTGGCTCATCTGACGTCATCTAAGTGAAGAAAAGATTCTTTCCGTGTCTGCTTGTTTAAACCAGATTGGGAGAATTTGAGGCAAAATCTCTTTCTAACAGGAAGTATGGATATTTAGCATGTTGTAAATACTTTTTTTGGGTAAAATATACATCTAAAAGTACTTGATTCATTGCACAGGAAGATGTTTCTCTTGGTTCCATATGAATAAACCCCAGAATCTTATGACTTTACTGTTTAGGTCTCAATCGCATCCTCCCCAATTTTACTTTATAAAGGCATATTTCATAAGAAAAATGTATTTAGTTTAGAATCATAGAATCATAGAACAGTTAGGGTTGGAAAGGACCTTAAGATCATCCAGTTCCAACCCCCCTGCCATGGGCAAGGACGCCTCACACTAAAGCATGTCGCCCAAGGCTCTGTCCAACCTGGCCTTGAACACCGCCAGGGATGGAGCATTCACAACTTCCCTGGGCAACCCATTCCAGTGCCTCACCACCCTCACAGTAAGGAATTGCTTCGTTATATCTGATCTAAACTTCCCCTGTTTCAGTTTTAACCCTTTACCCCTTTTCCTATCACTAGGACAAGTGATACTATACAATTTAACATATACTGTATGGTTTTTAGTCTTTGAAAGATTCTGCTGAGAGGAAAGTTGTTAAATAAGAGTAGTTTTTAAAGGCTGTCTAGTGTATCTTAATCTTGAAAAGTGGGTAAGCACTGCAACTGGTTTAGAAAGAAGAAAATAAACCAGCACTGTATTATGTAGTTGTTTCTCTAATTAGAATTATGTTAACATTTCTTTTCATTTTCTTTTAATTGTAGTTATTGATGAGCAACTGAAGAAGAGAATAGCTGAAGAACTGGCATTAGAACGAGCCAGGAGAGACTCTGAAGCTCAAAAGAGAAGGTTGGTTTGTTAATCACAGTCTTGAACACAAATGTGTACTCAATGCCTTTATTACTGTTCCTTATTTACTTACTGTAACTAGTTGAATTCTGTGCCATAAGACAAAATGGTAGGTAAGACATTTGGCTAATATATCAAGTTTTGATATTAAATACATGTTAAACCAACAAATTAACTGAAGTTTCCTTGCAAGAGCTGATACAAAATGTGGCTTTAAATCCCTTTTGACCTCATGAGCCTCACTCTTTTTGCAGTCTCTTAAACTCAATCTTTGATTTTCTTTTGAGTCCAAATATTCACTTTGTGGTGGAGAGACGGAAATAGCTTGAGAGCAATGCAGAGGTGGGTTACCTGTAACCCATCCGTGTGATCAAAAGGTATATCCTAACAGCAATAGAAATGGTAATTCTTCTTTCTGTGAATTCTAAGTATTTCTGTGAGCTGGAGTATGTTTTGAACTGCTTTATAGTGCTTTGAGGATAGAAAGTACTGAATTACAACAGTTTACTAGTAGAAAAGTCTTTCAATATCCTCCTGTATATTGAAACAGGACTTTCTTAAGCATGTTTTCTCAGATGTTATGTGAAAGACTGGTTAGGGTCATACAGAACGCTGTGGCAGATTTTGGATGCAGCAGTTCAGAAGCATATTCTACAATGTCTGCTATGGTACTGTGTCTTTATTATCAATGGAAAAAATCCTGTTGGAGTGTGGAATTGAGTTGGCTGCGCAATGAACTGACTTGTGAGTTCATTTGTACTTTATTGCACTGATTTTCCTGTATAGATGATTACACACTGAATATAAATATTAACCTCCACATTGTCCTCTGTTCTGAGAATGGGAAGAAAGGCTCATTATGATGGATTAAAGAAATGAGAATGTAATTAGTACTATTTAAACTGTCTGCATATATCTCAGTTGTTTCCTACACATCATTATATTCCTGTTTAATTGAGTTAGGTTGATGGAGTCTATAATTAGATAGAACTATATAAATGTCCCAGAAAAAAAAACCAGGCTTCTTTTTGAGTCAGCAATAAAGGAAATCAATATGTTACAGTGAAATCTGTCCTCTTTTGAACTGGGCTTTGACAGGAAAACTTGGGTTAGATTTAAGTTTCGTGTTGACTGCTCAAGAGTTGAGCAAAATGTGATTACGACATGGAAATGTTTTGTTTTGTAACTCCAGTGTTTTGCCATTTGACTCCTTTCAGTAACTTCCATTAAGTATTCAATAATGCAGGTTTCATGGGTAGTGCATTGGGCTGTGAAAGGTATGGAGCAGACTGGCATGTCATATTCCTGATGTTATATTGTATAGGGAGTCGTGCTGGCAATGTTCCCTTTATTTGACTAAAGATTAGTGGGGAAGATGTTACATATTAAAATGCTCCTGTAAAACCTTTGTGTGTCTTAAAATTAGGTTGAAGAATCTGTGCATTTGAAATGTAAACTGTCAAAAGAAATGATAGTTTAGAAAATGAATAAAATGACAAGCTGAGAAAGTTGGGGCTGTTCAGCCTGGAGAAGAGAAGCTGCTTGGAGACCTCAAAGCAGCTTCCAGTGTCTGAAGGGGGCTGCAAGGATGCTGGAGAGGGACTCTTCATCAGGGACTGTAGTGAATAGGACAAGGGGTGATGGGTTCAAACTGAAACAGGGCAAGTTCAGGTTGGAGATAAGGCAGAAGCTCTTCCCTGTGAGGGTGCTGAGGCGCTGGCACAGGGTGCTCGGAGAAGCTGTGGCTGCCCCATCCCTGGCAGTGTTCAAGGCCAGGTTGGACACGGGCTTGGAGCAAGCTGCTCTAGTGGAAGGTGTCCCTGCCTGTGGCAGGGATTGGAACTGGATGAGCTTTAAGGTCCTTTCTGACCCAAACCATTCTGCAATTCTTTTCATAACTGTTAAGCTCTCCTGTGTTTTGACTCTGTAGTCTCCTATGATGACTTTGGCAACTTTTGTTTTGAAAGCCACAGGAAAAATGCTTTTCTTTAGTAATACAGATGATAGAGTTTCAAACACTCCCTAGTAATGAATTGCTGGAGTCTGTTCTATTTGGCTAGCTGGGCTCCATATGGTGTGTGGCATTTTAGCTGTCATTAGCTGGATAACTTACTGCAACCTCTCTAGTTCTAAACATCCTCATCTGTTTAAAGAAAATCTCTCTAAACTCTAAATTGGCTTTTAAAGCCACGTACATGCTGGTGCACAAAGGTGGCTCGCTGTGGTAGGTGCTGAGATTGCAGCCATTACCTTCTGTATGTGTTTTTGTGTTTGGTGTTGTGCTTGGGGGAGGGTCCCTCCATAGCTGCAATTCACTTTAAGGTTTAATTGATACTCAGATGTGTGTGAGTGCTTCCCCCCGACCTTGTTTTGTCATGTCTCAGCAGTACATTGCATTGATGACAAGCTCTTAGGCAACTTGTTGGTTTAGACAGCGTTTGCAGAAGAGAGCAGCAAATCCACCAGTGAAAATGTAAAGTGAGAGAAGAATGAAACACGAGATTGGAGAAAAACCTTTTGGGGAAACTACGCACCAAAAATATTGTATTAAAATCAATAGCAGGGCTTGACCTTTTTCTGTGCTACTGTATATTTTCAAGCTCACTATTGATTTCTGTTTAATAACATGTTTATTCTAGTTTACTGGCAGGAGAGAAGAAAAAGAAAATGATTGATTTAGAATATTCATTCTAGTGAGTAAATTTATGAAGAGCATATTAATGGATCTTCATTTCGTATGGATAATGCACTAAATTCCATGAGAACTTTTGGAGGTAGATCTATTTTCTTCTGAAACTACTGTTTTCCTAGGGAATTACCTGTGTTGAACTGGGAGACTGGCTTTTTCTTGGAGTGTTCTTCTCATGGGGGACAGAAAGCTACTGTGTTTGCAGACACTTGTAATGGAGTCTCCTGCCACAGGGACCTCTTGATGCTGTTTAGATTAAGTGAGAAAACAGCCTGGAAGATTACATCTCCTCTACTGCTGACAGTGGGACAGAAAGCTGGAAATAAGGATGCTGGGAGGGACTCTTCATTAGGGACTGGAGTGACAGGACGAGGGGTAACGGGTTCAAACTTAAAGAGGAGAAGTTTAGATTGAATATAAGGAAGTTCTTCCCTGTGAGGGTGGTGAGGCACTGGAATGGGTTGCCCAAGGAAGTTGTGAATGCTCCATCCCTGGCGGTGTTCAAAGCCAGGTTGGACAGAGCCTTGGGTGAAGTGATTTAGTGTGAGGTGTCCTTGCCCATGGCAGGGGTTGGAACGGGATGATCTTAACGTCCTTTCGAACCCTAACTATTCTATGATTTTAAATACTTGAAAGCAGTAAAGTCATTATAATGGTTTGGACTTCTGGTATAAGTCAAGAGTAAGAGTTTAAAATCTTCTGGCACAAGTCACAAAAAATCTGGCACTGTCACAAAAAATCCAAACCACAGGCATTTAAAGGTATTACCCAATTGATAATCTCATTTAGGAGTGGAAGAGTTGGTACAACAGCTTTGCATCAAAGCTTGCCTGGTCATTCAATGTAAGGATGAAGTTCCTTTGTCTGGCCCCCAACACAAGAGGGACGTGGAGCTTTTGGAGTGAGTGCAGAGGAGGCCATGGAGATGCTGCGAGGGCTGGAGCAGCTCTGCTCTGGAGCCAGGCTGAGAGAGCTGGGCTGGGTCAGCCTGGAGAAGAGAAGGCTCCTGAAGGGGAGACCTTAGAGCAGCTCCAGTGCCTAAAGGGGCTGCAGGAAACCTGGAGAGGGGCTTTGGACAAGGGACTGTAGGGACAGAACAAGGGGAACGGCTTTAAGCTGCCAGAGGGGAGACTGAGATGAGCTCTTAGGCAGAAGCTGTTCCCTGTGAGGGTGCTGAGGCGCTGGCCCAGGGTGCCCAGAGAAGCTGTGGCTGCCCCATCCCTGGCAGTGTTCAAGGCCAGGTTGGACACACTGCAGTGAGAAGGACTACTGAAGTAAAGCTCTGTTGTCAGTACTGCTGCATTGATGTAGTCTGTGGATAATTATGCTGTCATTGTTCATACACCTTTATACACTATGACTTGTGTTCACAAATGCTGAGAAGCTTAACCTTTGTGTAATATGACAAGTGTGTCTAAGTAAACCCCAGCTATTGATTTGAGAGAGGAAAGCTTGGATATTTTATAGTGATAAACAGGACTTTGGAAGATAGAAATAAGGCACAAATCTGCCCCATCCCTGGCAGTGTTCAAGGCCACGTTGGATGGGGCTTGAAGCAACCTGCTCTAGTGAAAGGTGCCCCTGCCCATGGCAGGGGGTTGGAACTGGATGAGCTTTCAGGTCCTTTCCAACCCAAACCATTCTGGGATTTTATGAAATTGCATCTAAACTGGACAGAAAGGCCGACGTGACATCTTATAAGGGCCTCTTGTCTCTGAATGTGATGTATGTGTGCATGACTCTCTCTTTCCGTATCTGAAGATGTAAAGTTAGTGAAGAGGTGAATTAAAATAGTCAGTAAGATAGAGAAGCTTTTTCTGAGTGTGAAATCGGAGAGTGCTGAGCAGTGGTGAGTGCTGTTCATTTACCAAGACAACACAGAGCAGTTTGGTGGGTGTAACTAACATTCTAAAAACATAATGATGTTTTTATATACCTATTTTGAATGTCCAAAAGGCCACTTGAGTCTCAGGGTTGGCAACACATGGTATGACACATGGAGACAGCAGCAAGTTGTGGCCTTGCTTCCACAGATTGAACTCTTCCTGATCCCCTTGCCTTGTCATGCAAAGCTCAAAGGTTGGGTTCTTTTTCCCCTCTCACAGCAGAAGTTTCCCTTATCTGATCTCACACACATGAAAAGATTTAAAGTGAATATATTCTTGAATAGATACAATATTAGTGAAATCTGGAGGATTATGGAGTAATAATCCTGCTCCCTCACAGGATAAGAGGGAGTGAGAAGGGTCAGGCTGAGTGAAAACTGTCCCTCTGTGGGCAAGGGAAGCAGCCAAGATTTAAGGGTGAAGACACTTCGGGTTTGATTAGAGATGTACCTATAAACAAGTACTGTGATCAGGAGAGCTGTTGCTACTGATGTCTCTTTGGACAGCCTTCTGTTGGGAGGATAATTCCCTCATGGAAGTGTAAGTCCCCTTCTGAATGTGGTTGCATTGTACCTTTCTAAACCCATGAAAGCTGAGTGCATGGTTGAGGGGTGATGCTTTCATACTGACAGAGGAGAGGTTCAGGCTGGATGTGAGGAATAAATTCTCTACAGTGAGGGTGCTAAAGCACTGGCATGGGTTTCCCAGAGAGGAGGTGCATCATCATCCCTGGAGACATTCAAGGCCAGGCTGGATGCTATTTGGCAATGTTAGAGTTACTCTCCAGGATTCCTGCTGCTCTGATTCTCCATTAATAACATTATGTCTTGTTCTCGGCATATACAGAGCTGAATCTTGGAGACGGGAAGTGGAAATTGGAGGAGGCAGTGCTATAATTCACTCCTACCTTTATAAACTCCAATTTCAAGGGATTATTTTTCACTTTGAATTTGAAAGTTGGCATATCAACTGACAACTTGTATTCCAAGCTTCATCTTTAAGTTTATTTCGAGAAGAGATGGGAAAATGACTTTAAACCAGGGAATTTATTTGGAGAGAACAGTAACAAAAATAATATTGCTTCATAGTTTTAGATTCAGGTAGGGAGGAGAGAAACTATTTCCCCCTCTTGGCAGTTTTAAACAAACCTTTGCTTTCAAACAGCTGAGCTCCTTTGTTTTGTAAAGTAGCAAATCATGGAACCCCAGACTGATTTGGGTTGGAAAGGACCTTAAAGCTCATCCAGTTCCAACCCCCTGCCACGGGCAGGGACACCTTCCACTAGAGCAGCTTGCTCCAAGCCCCTGTGTCCAACCTGGCCTTGAGCACTGCCAGGGCTGGGGCAGCCACAGCTTCTCTGGGCACCCTGGGCCAGCGCCTCAGCACCCTCACAGGGAAGAGCTTCTGCCTTATCTCCAACCTGAACTTCCCCTGTTTGTTCGAACCCATCACCCCTTGTCCTATCACTGCAGTCTCTGATAAGGAGTCTCTCTCCAGCATCCTCGTAGGCCCCATCAGATGATATGAGTAGATGTAGCAGAGAAACACTTAATAATACTAATAAATTTTATAACTGTCACTTCATCTTAAGGGATAATTAATATTGTCATAATTTCATGACTGCCTTTGCAGATCCCAGGAGGAGTGATATTCAGTGATTATGCCTCTGGCATAAATGTAGAGATTTGTTCCTCTATTCTGTCTTCGTATAATGCTGCTCTATATGCACATATTTTAAAAACAGTGGCTTTATGAAGTGTAATTATTAAATCTCATTAAACAACCTTCCCTCCCCCTTACTCACCTTCTCTCCTCTCAGCACCCAACACTCACCCCCTAAAAACCCCACCACAACCTAAGTATCTTAAGGAAGTGAACTCAACCCTCTTCTACAGGGCATGAGCAGGCATCAGACTGTTAAGTCAGTATCCGTATTGCAGTGCACAGCAAGAAGCTGTCTGTGGAATTATTGTTGATGAATGGAAGAGCTGGATGGAATTAGGAGTTTTGAAATTAGTGTCTTTGATCTTTTGATAGGACCTGCACACCAACTAACATGGCCGTTAACAAAGATAGTTTCAATTGATGGATGTTGTGCTGAGGCTGGAAGGCAGCTGGACAAGGGAAATGAATGAGCATGTTCAAATGTATGTCATTACTTGGACTCATGGTTGATTTGAGAAATGTTTGAAGTATGGGATAATTGAGAGAATGGGAAGAAATGGTTGAGTAGGGCAAAGTGGAACCCAATACGAACCATCTTGGTTAAGAGTAAGGTCAGTGTTTTCTTGGGTTGGATGATAGACTTCAGCCTAAAGAGTAAAGCAAAGCACTTAATACCTTACCTTCCTTGTTACTGCTACTGGACATCTCCAGAACTAATCTAAAAATCATAGAATACCACTTTGAAAAGGGACCTTAAGGATCGTCTGCTCCAACCTATCTAGACAAAGCATGGTCTGGACTAGATGCCTCAGGGTGTCCGTGCAGCTCAATCTTAAGTGTCCAATGTTGGGAACCCACCACTTCCCTGGGGAGATTATTCCAGTAGCTGATTGTTCTCGTGGTGAAAAATGTTCCTTTTGTGTCCAGTCAGAATTTCCCCAGCAGTAAGTTGTGTCCATCACCCCTTGTATTTCCCATGTGACTCCTATCAAAAGAGACTCTCCATCTTCTTTGTAGCCACCCTTTAAATACTGGAACATGGGGATAAGGTCTCCTCTGAGCCTTCTTTTCTCAAGGCTGGACACATGCAGCTCTCTCAGGCTTTCCTCACACGGCTTCCCAGTCTTTGGATCATCTTTGTGGCCCTTCTCTGGCCCTTCTCCAGCTTGTCCACAGCTATTTGTGGAGCAGGGACCAAAACTGAACGAGGTGTGGCCTGACAAGCACTGAGTAGAGCGGGACAATGACATCTTTATCTCTGCTGGCGATGCTCTTGTTGATGTTCCCCAGCATCCTGTTGGCTCTTTGCTACAGCTGCTCGCTGGCCACTCCTATTGAACTTGTCTCCACAAGGATCCCCAGGTCCCTTTCCAGAGAGCTGCTTCCAGGTCAGATCCCAGAGTGGACTGCCCTCCTGGATTGTGAATTGTCATGTGGTTTGTGACTGACAAAAGACAAGTGTGTGATGGGACATATTGGGGAGGGAGGAGTTAACATTATGGGAAAAGCTTACTTGCTGCTTAGGGATAAATTTGGGAATCACTTCTCACTTTTATGTTTTCAGTAGAATTCATACTGGATGAAGTGCTACTTTATGTATGTATATGGCCAGCCTTAAGGAGTAGTTCACCATGAGGAAAAATGAGGATATGGAATAAAATAGTGGAGTTCTTGTTAAATATAAAAGTGCAAGCATAGAAAAGTAACAGTAATATAGTTTAAGATCATTGGAAAATCTCTCAGATTACTGCGTGCAGTTTGAGGTAGATAGGCAAAATACCCCCACATGAAAGGGGTAATGTTCGTGTTTGTTTTCATTATATTAATCTGTGTGTTCCAGAGATGCTGCTGGCCCTCATCAGAGGATAAAAAGACCTTCCCAACCCATGTTGTGAGTGTGTAATTGGCCTCTCTTTCCCTCTTCCTCCTCATTTATTTTAACTTCTCTCTGAGCTGTTAGAAGGTGCTTGGCTACTAGGTTATAGCTGTGCTAAATCAGCTGGGGGGGGGTGGTGGTTAATGGTGCTGATAAGTACCTTGTTGCACTTTGCTTCTGCTGTAAGGTGGGAAGCTGGTTCCTGGCTCTGGAGTCCATCAGATTGGATTTGAAGAGCTTGCTTTTGCAGTGGGCTGGTGTGTTGGAGAAGTTGCATTACTTCAAAGTGTTGGATGGGACAGGGACTGGAACTGTTACTGGTACCTTTGATCTCCTCTCTTCCTGCACACACCATAATCATGAGAGCTCTCGATCATTTCTAGTGAGTTTGTCAATGAACTTAGACTGGGGTTGCTACTAATGTTAGGCATAGCCCCCTTCACCTGCTTTGTGCAAATCTGATGTGACTCAGACCTGTTTTCCCCATCCCTGGCAGTGTTCAAGGCCAGGTTGGACACAGGGGCTTGGAGCAAGCTGCTCTAGTGGAAGGTGTCCCTGCCTGTGGCAGGGGGTTGGAACTGGATAAGCTTTAAGATCCCTTCCAGCCCAAATCAGTCTGGGATTCTATATCTAGAGAATATTAATGTGTAAATATTTCTAGGAAGTAACTTCTAAATAGAAGAACTTTTTAGTGTTGTTATTCTGTGACTTTTGAGAGGAAAAAGCCATTGCCTTTCAGATAACTTGTTTCTGAATCTTACTCCTTAGCTATGTTTTGTAGATGGACTTCAGATGATTTATCTGACTTTGAGGTCAGGTGAAAAATAAGCTACTAGTAACTGAGTAGGAGAAGTATCTATTTCACACTTCTCAGACCTCAGTTCAGGTTAGGGTTGTTTTCCTGGTGTGTCTCTCATCTTTTCAAATCCCCTGTTAGCTACAGTGATATTCAACCGCAGCTTTCTATGGCGTGTTCAGCATGCACTCATTAAATATTGAAACTCAGTACTCAGAAACATTATTCATTCATTAATATTGCATCATAGCCTAAACTGTATTGTTCAAAACAGATTTGGATGTTGTGCGAGTCTGTCAGAATGCATTAACAAACTTGCTAGTGTCAAAGGAAGCAAAAATGAGGAACAGTTTCCATTGTAAACATGTACTCAGTTTTAGTCAGTGGAAGCTTTTGGAGTTGAGGGGATATGGTATAGAAATGTTCAGAGATCATGAAAGAGGAAGGACAATGGGTAAAATTAGCAAAACAGCATTAATGAATGAATTTCTTATTGTACGAATGTATAGAAGGACATGGAGCTGTTGAAGCAAGTCCAGAGGAGGCCACGAGGATGATCAGGGGCTGGAGCACCTCCTGTATGGAAACAGGCTGAGAACATTGGAGCTGTTCAGCCTGGAGAAGAGAAAGCTACGTGGAGACCTCAAAGCAGCTTCCAGTATCTGAAGGGGGCTACAAGGATGCTGGGGAGGGACTCTTCATCAGGGACTGTAGTGACAGGACAAGGGGTGATGGGTTCAAACTGAAACAGGAGAAGTTCAGGTTAGATCTAAGGCAGAAGCTCTTCCCTGTGAGGGTGCTGAGGCGCTGGCCCAGGGTGCCCAGAGAAGCTGTGGCTGCCCCATCCCTGGCAGTGCTCAAGGCCAGGTTGGACACAGGGGCTTGGAGCAAGCTGCTCTAGTGGAAGGTGTCCCTGCCCGTGGCAGGGGGTTGGAACTGGATGATCTTAAGGTCTTTTCTAACCCAAATCTACCTATGCTCCTGTGTTTTTTTTGATACTGAAATGCTTTATTTATTTCTTCATACATGGAGTTCAAGTTTAACAATCATTTCCAACTTGAAAGACTAATACTTCTTTAGTTTCCTCTACATTTTATAGAGAAGAGGATGATTTTCCTGAGAGTGGACTCTGAAACAGGAAATATTTTGATTTTGCTTGGCTGGAGGTAATGAAAAATGACACAGTTCATGGTTTGGACTTGAATGAGTTTATCTTGGATCACCGGAGATCCATCAGATTGTGCAGCCTGGAGATGGTAATAAAGACACCACAACTGGCAAGTAATCATTCCCCTGACAGGCAACAGAAAGCAAATGTTTAATCTTTGATAGCATAATAAATTTTCGAGCTCTGGAAATAAGGGCTGCAAGTGATAAATCCCTGCATTTGCTTTTACTAGAGAATTGTTTCCCAATTTCAGATTTCCAATGGAGTCTTAATTTGGAGTAGAGCATGTAATGGCCATCAAACCCCCAAACTAATGTGTATTTTCTTTTCAACATCTCTTCGCGTGTTGCTGCTGTTGTGAATTAAAAAGTGCTTTTCCCTTAATGGGAATCTTTCACATCTGCAGGTGTTTCTCAAGAAGGACGTAAATGGATATTTTGAAGTAAACAACAGAGTGAATGCTTCTGGATTGAGAATTAAATTACTCATCTTGCTAGTGTGGCCAACATGGGTCATGCTGTGCACCATTACAGGGCTGTGTCACAAGTGGATGTGATGAAATTAATGGTTTTATCTTTGTTGTCTTGAACTCATTTGCAAATGGACCTGAAAAGGATGGCTTTTTTTATTCCAGACTGTAGGAAAGTTTTATTATGCCTTTTTTAATGTATTTTTGCATTTCTTAGGAGATACAGGAAACAGACTGTCCCATCAGAGATGCTCTTTTGTTGGCTTCCTAAATTTCTAATTCTGTTGTGCTGTAGCTGGAGAGTGAAACTGGCTGCATCTTCTGACTTCACATATATTTAAGGTTAGATTTAAGGCAGAAACACTTCCCTGTGAGGGTGCTGAGGCACTGGCCCAGGGTGCCCAGAGAAGCTGTGGCTGCCCCATCCCTGGCAGTGTTCAAGGCCAGGTTGGACACAGGGGCTTGGAGCAAGCTGCTCTAGTGGAAGGTGTCCCTGCCTGTGGCAGGGGTTGGAACTGGAGGAGCTTTGAGGTCTCTTCTAACCCAAATCAGTCTGTGGTTCTCTGAAAAGGCAAAGGTGGTTTTAGAGTACTTCCACCACAGCAGCAGGGCATTTAACCCAGATGATCACAAGGTCCCTTCTGGCCTAGATGACAGCATTATTCTGTGAGAGCTGTGGCCGTACTTCCCTTTTGATAAAATAAGAGACAATCATCAAGCATTTAAAGGATGGGTGAAAAGTTAAGATGTAGAATTTGAGTGGCAGAAGCTTTAGGGGTTATGAGTGACTTAATCGTTGGCAGCTTGGTAACTGAATTGCAGTAAGTACAAGTACATAGATTTTTCTTTATGGCAGTAACTCAGCACTGAAGTCCTAAAAGGTAGTCCTTTAGAAAGGCAGGAGTTGCTGGTTTTTGTGTTGGATTGTGTGCAATATAGCAGTTGAGAGCATTAAATGCTGTAAAGTGTAAATCCAAACTTCAGTACATTGAGGTTTTTGTTAATGCCTCGTGTGTTTTTCAACTAGCACTATGGAAAAGTGATAGCATTGCATACTGTATTTCATTAAATCACCTCCTGTAAATAGCAGGACACATCTTGGAACAGTATTTCCTAATGATTTAGAAGGATTTTGCTCAAACTATCAACTGTAAAGAAAAATGTATAGCCAGCAGCCTGCTCTGCTGCAGCAGCACTTTTACACCCACTTTCTTTCTGTATAAATGATCAGTGTAATGCATAATGTCTCTTGTCTCTTAACTAGAGTTTTGTGCTTGAATGTGAAAACCATTCCATTGAGCCTTTATATTTGTTGTAATTAAAACTGTCATTTTAAGTGATCTATTTACATGGAATACTTGGAGTAGTGGACCGTACCGATGAGTTGTACTGTTTAATTCCTTATAAATTGTAGATATGTATCTATTTGTTTTACTTTGGGCTAGATAATAATGTAATTTATTACTTAGATTTAGCTGATGTTTGCCTTTATTCAGCAGCAGTAGATGCTGGATTGCCAGTAAAATGAATTTGTAATGTCAAGGAAGAAAACTACTGTAAGATGATGCAAGGAAATGTTTGGGATCAGCACTATGTACCTTGTGTTTGTTTCATTAAGCCCCTCCCAGCCACCCAATCATGTAACTCAAATACATGAAAATTACTTCAAAATCCCACTTTTGTCAAAACTCTGAATTTCAGTCAGGTGAGATGGGTGTTGAGGAATTCCGTTGTGAGTAAAAGTTGCCCTGAAGGAAAAAGGTACTTCAGGAAGTTACTGAGGCGTATTTGGTTCTGTAGGTATGGTAAGATGCATTCCTGATCACATGAATGTGGATTAGAGTAGATGGCAAAGACTTGTGATTCTTGCTTTAAGATGTGAGTAAGGCAGGCTTGGATGTTTCTGAAGAACATAAACCAAGTACCTTTTTAGCCTAAATTGTATGAAATTTGATTATGAAGTAGTATAGATTTCTTTTTCTTCCTTCTATGCAAGGAAGGAAGAAAAGTCAGTAAAATGCTTGCTGTACAACTTGTGACTGGATGTCATGAGCCGAGACGTTTATTAAACTAGATTGAAATTAGACATAAGGCAGAAGTTCTTCCCTGTGAGGGTGCTGAGGCGCTGGCACGGGGTGCCCAGAGAAGCTGTGGCTGCCCCATCCCTGGCAGTGCTCAAAGCCAGGTTGGACACAGGGGCTTGGAGCAAGCTGCTCCAGTGGAAGGTGTCCCTGCCTGTGGCAGGGGGTTGGAAGTGGGTGAGCTTTAAGGTCCCTTCCAACCCAAAACAGGCTGGGATTCTTTGATTTTTGGAAGACATCAAGAAATCCCATTTTAAGGAAGAGAGGTGGTCTGTAACTACGAAAACTAAACTTGGATGACAGGGTATGAACAACATAAATTCAGTCTTTCCAGTTCTGACGTAGATATTTCGCATCATTATTGGTATCAATGAGCAGGTTAGTATTAAATACGGTCTTTCATATTCATCTGCTGGGATAGAAGACAGCACTTAACTCTTCAGTAATACCATTTTACATGTGGAATTGGGACAAAAAAGAGATGGGCAGATAGTAATTTGTTAAAACAGATACGTGTTATTACCAAAGGTGAAAGTTGGAAGTGAGGGACTTCCCCTGCACTCCTATCCCTTACTCCGTTGTGATGAAATTCCCTTGAGGGATTGGTTCCGCAACAACAGTAAGATGTGATAGCCGGAGATGTATAGCACAGGGTCTTCTTTCTGGGCTTTTCATCACATGGTGTACTTAGAAACCAGTAGTTTAAAGATCAGATGTGGGGTTATACAACTTTGGCAGGGCTTTTATAGGTGCCGGTTTTGGGTGTCCCATCCCTATTCTTTGCTCTTTTGCTGTGGTAGGATACAACTGTTCATGGCCAAGGAAATCCTCAAACCTGGCATCAAAGTAGCATTGA
The DNA here is from genome assembly GCF_963264785.1 of Psittacula echo. Lineage (NCBI taxonomy): Eukaryota > Metazoa > Chordata > Aves > Psittaciformes > Psittacidae > Psittacula > Psittacula echo. The sequence goes on from NC_137735.1 coordinate 162,011,825, forward strand.
GATATCTGAATTCATTTTAAGTGGGCTGGTTAAGGTTGAACTAGCAAGTCTTGCCCTGAGCTCCCTGCTTGTGGGAAGCCAGCATTATATCTCCATCCCTTCTCTTGCTGGCATGGCCATACCCACCACTGTGGTTTTGTCAGCTAGTTCTGAGGAGTGTCAGAGGGTCTGAAAAGCCTTTTAGTGGCTCACTGTAGTATTAGGAGTCATTGTGACCATAGATGAGTTTGTGTTGTCACTGGTTCACAGGCTGGTTTGGGTTGAAAGGGACCTTAAAGCTCCTCCAGTTCCAAGCCCCTGCCTCGGGCAGGGACACCTTTCACAAGACCAGCCTCTTGCAGCAAGCTTACAGCAAAGGGCCCATGGTGTTTGGGCAAGAGCAGAAAAAACATCCCATCCCTCTGTAGTGTACTGAGCAGGCAAGCTGAATGTGACAGCGGCTGTGTTAAGCCATCAAGGGCTTATCTTGTCATTAGAAGCCCATTCTTTGTAAGTGTTAGGAAAACTGATCTCTTTTTGCAAGGGGAGATCTCACAAAGGTTCGTAATTCTGAGGGCGAGAAGACTTGAGAAGACTTAACTGAGCTAGTGTCAAATACAGGGATAATGGGCCAAAAATTAGATGCGAATGCATAGGTGAGTTTTTTAGTTTAATTTTGGGGCGTTTGTAGTTTTGAAACCTCTAGAAGCCTTTTTCAGATGAAAACGCCATTTGTGGGAAGTATAATCCAGAAAGGATGAGGAAAGAGCTCTCTTCAGTCCCGGGGAATGCTAAAGGGTTTCTCTGCTGCCTCTCACAAGAAGCAGCTGCTGAGACTTCTATTTTGACACGTCTTTCCCTCCTTAGGCACAACATGATTTCTCCAATGGAAAAGGCAACCAGCGTGTTTTGACTGCACCATTGATCGTGTGAAGGATTTGTTATAGCAATGCTGCAGGAATAATTTGGGGGACCTTGGGAAATCACTTAATGGAATTTGGTCCATGTCTGCATAATCTTGACTTCTTTTTTTCCCCTCCCTGCTAGAGTAATTGAAGATGCTGCTTAATAAACTTTTTATCAAGATTCCCAGTTGGTTGCTGCATTTCAGAGGGTTGTATCTGAGCACACAAGTAATATGTCTTGTAATTGTCTTTTCTTTTCCTCCCCACCTCACTTAAATCTGTTCCCTAGGGAGGAATCTAATGTACTGTAATGCTGGTGCCTTTTACAAAGTGACCCTCCTCATTACAATTTGTTCTCTTGAAGCTCCCTTGACAACAGATAAATGCACTGAGAATACTTAAGCTTCCTCTCCATCACTCTTTCAAAAATCTATTTCAAAACCAGTGTTTCATGCTGCCATTTCTATTCTGACTTCCCTAATGCTGACTTCAGTGTCAAAACATACATGCAACAGATAAGTTTTAGTAGCTAAACAACTTATATCCCTGTATTTTCATGATAATTAGATGTGGTGTGCTTACATCCAATCTTACGGTGAAGATTTCCAAAGTATTTATGGCTTGTGACATAGAAACATTGAGGATTTTCTGGGGCTGGAGGTGCCTTTATTAACTCTGGTGCAACAAATTCAATAGCTGGCTTCATCTCATCCTCTCAACTTGCTGGGAAAGGTTTATTATGGATGTTGGATCTTTTTGTAGCTTGGTAAATTGATGCTGTATTTGGGTTTATGGTGTGTCCAGAGGTAGGAAAGCATTATCCCATTGCAAAGCTTTTAGCTGGAAATAGGGAATCCTCCCCACCAACCTGCTTGTGGGGAGAAGGATTTTCCTGGTGTAAGGGTTCCTTAAAAACAGAACAAAAGCAACGCACCAACAGAGCTGTGTATATGTTCTTGTTAGTTAAGAATATAGTTTCATAAAGCTCATAGATTAGTTTTGTGTTTGATATGATGCAATGAATATTGTTTCTAAGGCTTGGAGCTTTTGTGTATTCTGACTTTAACACTTCAATCTGAAAGAAACACCTGGAATTTGTAGTCAATACTTGTATTTAGGTGTCTTCAGATGTTGGTAATGTATTACAATGACTGTGCCAATGTCCTTCTAAAGTCCATTTAGAAACCACACCTTCAATGTCACTTTCCCTCCGCCTTCTGTAGATTGAAACAAGAGCAAATGTACGTTCGGGATGAGTTTGGCCGGCTCCTGGAACGAGAGAGGATCTCTTCAAATGAGCATTTGACTCGAGCCATTCTCCGCGAGCGAGCTGCGACAGAAGAGGAGCGGCAGAAGGCCCAGCGCTTTGTGAGTTCAGAAGCTTCTATGGAAGTCTCAGATATGTCAAACAACCGTGTCTTCATAGGATCACAGAATGGTTTGGTTTGGAAAGAACCTTAAGATCATCCAGTTCCAACCCCCAAGACTTCAGACTTGTTTCAAGCTAGAGGTGGAAAAGGAGAGCAGAGCTGCCCCTGCTTTTTCTTTATTGCTAGTTAATAGTATGTCATTTTATTTCTTTTTTGTCCAATATCCCTGACTTAGGAATAATGAAGAGCCTTAAGAAATTAGGAGTTGATCCTTTCTGAAGGTTGCAAATAGAATACGTCTTCTTGTGTGTGGATAGTATTAAATGTCTGTTTTCAGAGGGGGGAAGAGTAAGAAGGTATTTTAGGTTTATTTCCTTAATTTGATTATTCTATGTTAAGAAGTTGTAGAATACAAGAGAACTTTCCTAGAAATTAGTTATTTATAGAACAGAATTCTGTTATATTTCGTATTTATTAAACTTAAATAGGGAAGTTCAGGTTGGATATAAGGCAGAAGCTCTTCCCTGTGAGGGTGCTGAGGTGCTGGCACAAGTTGCCCAGAGAAGTGGTGAACACTCCATCCAGTGTTCCAGGCCAGGTTGGGCAGAGCCTTGGGTGACATGGTCTAGTGTGAGGTGTCCCTGCCCATGGCAGGGGGTTGGAACTGGATGATCTTAAGGTCCTTTCTAACTTAAACAATTTTATGGTTTTATAAATGCTATTCTCTTCTGTTTAAAGGGAGCTCGTAGTATTTCTGGGCTACAAATCTGGCTAACAATAAGAATTCAAAAAGTATTGTTTTGAAGTCCCACAAGTGCTCGGAGAAAACAAAAAATTGAACCTTTGATGATTGTCTCAAACCTTGGAACCAGCTTGGTGAAAAATTCTCTATCGAAGAATCATATTTCATTGGAGCTGATGGATAAAAATACTTCCTGCCAAGGTAGTTATAAAATATGGCTGAAAAATATCCTCTGAAAACTGACGTTGTGTATTTCAGTCCATTTCAAATGTCTGGCAGATTTATAACGTCTTATATGTAGTGGTTGCTTCCTATATTGAGTCTGTATTGACTCTTCTTTGCAGGAGTCATTGTTTTCTGAGGTATGAATATGCTGGTGCTTTTATTTTTAAGTACATGAGTATAAATAGTAAAAAAAATGCTATTTTCAAGAAAAGCTTAAAATACTTGTGAACATTCCTATGAAAATAGGATTCTTTAGGTCAGCAACCATATAAATATGTTTGCCCCTCTGTATCTGAAATACAACCAAAGCTTTCTAAGGTGTATTGGTTGGAAACAAAACAAACCAATCACTTCAGTAAGCAATAGCTTTAGCTGTGCTGTGTAAGGGAGAAATCTTTTGCTCATATTATTTTTCCATATAGCAATTTAGAACCAAGCAAATTTTACCTGAGTACACCTGAGTATTAGTATTTCTTGCAGATGTGCCCCAGTGCTTTTTCACTTCTATGGTTATGGTATTACTGAAGAATATGCTAAGCAAATACTTAATGCTTTGTCATCTTAAAATATGGGAACGAAGGAAAATGGAGAGGAATTATGACCAATGTGCACCATGAATCTAATGCCTTGAAACCTTGGATTCTTAACATTGTGCATGAGAGAGCAGGAGTTTGTAGCCTCGACCTAATGAGAAGCTTAAGATTTATAATGGAGAATATTATTTGCATGATTACCAGCTTCACTTCCTCCTGTAGTTAGTACTGAGCTTTTGAGCAGCATTTGGTGCTGTTCTCATCGGCCAGATGCTTGAGAGAATTCTTACTATGGGTATCACACTGGTTTATTTAGCCTTTATATCCAGTTTATTGGCAATTTTGACCTACTCTAGAATATTGAAGTTCTTCACTGCCTACATGAAGCAATCAAGAATTGCTGTTAACTGATTTGGATCCTTATCAAGCCTGGGAACTGGTGTTTCAAGGTTCGTGGTGTTGCTTTGTGTGGAGCTGGAAGAACAACATAGAAATGGTGCTAATGAAATGAAGGAAACACCTTAAACTCCTACAGGATGTCTTGTCTTGTGAAGGACAGCATGACTTGCTGCCTTTCCATGCATGACATTTTAGAGCTTATTACCAAACCCATGCTTTTGGGGAAGCATAGGTGTGTAAGAGCATAGATTTTGCACATCAGGAGAGAAGCAAAGTATCTGAGCTCTGCTAGTGACTGATGTACTCACTGATGTAGTCACCTTAGTTTTGATCATCTTACTGTTCCAATCTGTGGGCTTCAGCACCCTCACAGGGAAGAGCTTCTGCCTAAGAGCTCATCTCAGTCTCCCCTCTGGCAGCTTAAAGCCATTCCCCTTGGCCTGTCCCTACAAGCCCTTGTCCGAAGCCCCTCTCCATGTTTCCTGCAGCCCCTTTAGGCACTGGAGCTGCTCTCAGGTCTCCCCTTCAGGAGCCTTCTCTTCTCCAGGCTGACCCAGCCCAGCTCTCTCAGCCTGGCTCCAGAGCAGAGCTGCTCCAGCCCTCGCAGCATCTCCATGGCCTCCTCTGCACTCGCTCCAACAGCTCCACGTCCCTCTTGTGCTGCTGCCCCAGAGCTGGATCAGGGCTGCAGGGGGGGTCTCCCCAGAGCACAGCAGAGGGGGAGAATCCCCTCCCTGAGCTGCTGCTCATGCTCTGGGGGTGCAGCCCAGCTCACGGGGTTCTGGGGGGGACGGTTCTGGGCTCAAGCGCACACTGAAGCCGGGTCACGTGGAGCTTCTCATCAATCAACACCCCAAAGTCCTTCTCCTCAGGGCTGTTCTTTATCCAGTTTCCTCCAGCCTGTGTCTGTGCTTGTATTTTTCTATAACTAGTCAGTTTTTATTCTCCTGGCTTCATTGCTTGTTATATCTGTCTGTGTTTCGTGTATCCAAGGTGAATATATAAAACCTGTAACAGGGGTTATATCTGTGTGTACCTTTTTTTCAGGTAGAATGAGTAATTTCATGTTCTTGTGAACTTCTACAGTAAGGTTATGTTTTATGTATCCCCTATTTGATCTGTCAGATGGTTTTTTGTAGAGAAAGTGTTTCTGAAATGTCAGTGGCATTATCTCCAAAATTAATCCTTTTGCTGGTGCTAAATTGTTTAAATCGTGCACAGGAGAAGACATGGTGGTTAGAAAGGAGGGATTTTGCCTTCTTTGTAAAGGCTGCTAATTCATTTTTAACAAATAGACAGAAAATTGTTAGGTTGAAGTAATAATTCCCATTCTTCAACAATTATAACACCAGCTGCTGCTTATCATATCAGAGCGAAGAGATTTTGAAGTGTTTACATCCCCAAAATTAGCATTAACTCTTCATACAAATAAAAAACCTGGATAAAATGAAGCTAAACCAGAAGCTAAATACCCTGAGTTGCTTTTACATGGGTCTCTTCAGGGTGGAGGAAGATTTGATGCCAAAACTTTTCTTTGCAGATGGCTCCTCAAACAAGGTGTCAGATCTGGACTTGCAGTAGAAAACATGAAGGGAAATGGACAGTTTTACCAATAACAGTTCTTCAAGCCAGGGTGTGACTCATAAAAGCTCTGAAAGAAACTCAGAGGTGATGGATGAGCTAATGGGAACTGAACTACTGATGTGCTGTGTAAGCTCTTAGGGATGACTCCCTCAATACAAATGGACAATCCTCAATACAAGTGGCTGATGGGATGTCAGCTGCTTCAAAACCAATTCTGAGGGAGATCCAGAGGTTTCCAAACCACTAATTCTGATGTTTGTACCAACCAAGGTAGAAATTACAATTCAGAGTGGAGTTTCCAGACCCTGAAACCCCTTGTTGGGTGAGTGTGAAGATTTGTTCAACTGTTGCTGCTTAATTGAGCAGAAATAAATCCAGCTGCTGTTGATGCCTTTAAATTTGATGCTGAAATGAACTGACTGGGGGGAAGTATTAGCAAGAACAAGCGCCATTCAGCCTGTTCTTGAACACTTCCAGGAATGGGAATGTTCAGGGCGTGATTGAACGGGGCTTGGAGCAACCTGGTCTGGCGGAAGGTGTCCCTGCCTGTGGCAGGGGGTTGGAACTGGAGGAGCTTTAAGGTCCCTTCCAACCCAAACCAGTCTGTGCTTCTGTGAAGTTCACTATCCTTATATTTTATCTCTTGTCTATCAAATGATGTGACCCACCTTGTTTTTAAGGGTTGGGTGTATACCAGTTAGGTGTAAGCAGTGCCTTGCCAATGAAGAATTTCTTTACCTTTTTTTTTTTTAATACCCATTTCTATCCGTGCAATGCACTTCATTGCTTTTTGTGTTGTGTCAGTGCAGATGATGTGGACTGGAGCAGAGGCGTTACAAATCCAGCCTGGAGGCCTTTTTCAGATGCAGACATATCCACAATATGCTTTATAGCTTGACTACAGAAATAGCTCAATTGAGGAAATTGCAACCTGTGTATGGAGGACAAGTTGTTGGGGGAAGATGATGAAAACCTCTTGAACTGGCCTTGCCACCGAAGAGTAGTTTTGTACCTTTACTTACAGGACATGAGAGATGATATTTGAGAAGTATCCCTGAGTGTTTTTACCCAAGGACAAAGTGCACCATCTGCTTCCAGTCACAGTTGAGAAGTGCCTGTAGCAGTGTTGCTGATAACAAAATATTTCTTCTATACCCTTAGCATGTATATGTTATTTTTTTCTGCCCATCTCTCCTGAAAGAGGATTTCATAGTCATAGAATCATGGAATGGTTTAAGTTGGAAAAGACCTTAAGATCATCTGGTTCCAACCCCCTGACATGGGCAGGGACGCCTCACACCAGGCCATGTCGTCCAAGGCTCTGTCCAACCTGGCCTTGAACACTGCCAGGGATGGGGCAGCCACAGCTTCTCTGGGCACCCTGGGCCAGCGCCTCAGCACCCTCACAGGGAAGAACTTCTTCCTCATGTCCAACCTAAATCTCCCTGTTTCGGTTTGAACCCATCACCCCTTGTGCTATCACTACAGTCCCTGATGAAGAGTCCCTCTCCAGCATCCTTGTAACCCCCTTCAGACACTGGAAGCTGCTCTGAGGTCTCCACGCAGCTTCTCTTCTCCAGGCTCAACAGCCCCAACTTTCTTATAAGTTAAGTCTTTTATTTCAATGTAGCCAGAAAGAATTTTGGTTCTGGTGTGGTCTTTAGCCAAGACCAGTGCAGTTTGATGCCCCCATGATTCTGCTTGCTCCAAGAACACTTGTGTTATGTTTTATTCACAGCAGACCTGTCCTTCTTTGCCGTATTTCTTATTGGAGATTGTTGCTGCACATCTAAAAACTGTGGAAAGTTGGGTTGAGCAGAGTCTTGTTGAGTGGCTTTAAATGTGATTGCTTTGCCATAAATAGTTTATTGACGTTCCATCACTTGAGTCATTACGAGAGTCAGGGCGAGATGTAGAGAATATGGAGTAAAAAAATCAATAGTTATCCAAAGTGCAGAGGACCTGTTGTATTTCCATCTCTCTATAATGACTTGGAGTTCACTGTTAACATATTTGCTTCACTGTGTGGACCGAAATGAGCTGTCATTAGAACCCTGTATGTTGGAAAATGGTTTTATTGAGTTGCCAATGACATTAGAGCCTCATTTCCTTTTGAAGAGGCACAGAAATATTGTTCTGTTCATGTGCTGCATCCATAACATTAAAATTTGATTATTGCCATCATTAGAAATCTCTGTCCTAGTGCAATTATATATATTTCCCTATATATTGTTCCAGGCTTTCATTCAAGTGCCTGTTAGAGAATGAAATCTGGCTTTGCCAAGCTCTTTCTTTTTTCGCTTTGTAAATTATTCTCTACACCTGAAGGTCTATTAATAAATTCCGTGTTCAGAAAAATCAATTGGGTAGAAGGATCCTTATATTGGAAAGCACTTTTTGCACCGTAGGTGAATGTGATAATCAGATTATGGGATATTTTTGCCTCGCAAGATCGCATTTGAGATGTATAATTCTTTCACTTTTCTGAGCACTGAAATCAATGGACAAAGTGCCTTCCTCCATAGATTAGAGCTGAAGAGTGTTGTGTTATTGTCGTAACTGAATACATGCTGTTGAAATAGCGTTTCACTCCTCTGTGTCTGAACTCTTGAGGTGTTTCCCCTGGCATTCTTGGGTGGCTGCTCCTAGGTGCTACCTCCGTGTGCTCTATAATGACCTTTGCTTTAGTGTTGCATTCATTTTGTCCTGTCCTCAATTCATTAGCTTGATCAAGAGGATGTCCCCTACTTTCCATAAGCAGGTTATATCCTGACCCTTCCTGCTCTTTCCAAGCAGTCCTGTGCTAACCATATTTTAAGCATGACTTCACTAGAAAATATCGGGGGGAAGTATTACTAAATGAGTTAAGGCATTAGCTCTGGAGAGGGAAGGAGGCTGTTTACCAACCTGCAGTATTTATTACATACCTCATTTAGCTCATTCATCATTTTAATAGAAAAATGAATCTTTTGAGATGATTCTGAAATCATTGGAGGTAAACTACACAGCCTGAGGCGAAACATGATTGCTCACTGTAGGGTCAAGCTGTTCCTGAGAAGTACAGAATGATCGGTGGCTATAAGTCACAGTCTATGGTAGTAAAAATATTACAGGCTTGTATTTGAGACTTAAGGGTTGGAAACCACGTGGTACAGAATTAAATCTGGTGACAATTTTGTCTCTTGTTCTTCAGTTGTAGGAATTAGATTTTTCTCTTAATCTCTGAAAGTGGAGATTTTTGGAGATTTACTCATATAATTTTGTTTAGGATTATGTTCATCTTCTTTAGGGATTGCAGTGATAGGCCAAGGGGTGATGGGTTCAAACTGAAATATGTGATGTTCAGGTTAGATCTTAGGCAGAAGTTCTTTGCTGTGAGGGTGCTGAGGCGCTGGCACAGGGTGCCCAGAGAAGCTGTGGCTGCCCCATCCCTGGCAGTGTTTAAGGCCAGGTTGGACAGAGCCTTGGGCAACATGGTCTAGTGTGAGGTGTCCCTGCTCATCGCAGGGGTTTGGAACTGGATGATCTTATGGTCCTTTCCAACTTAAATCATTCTGTGATTCTAACCACTCTATGATTCTATGATTCCGCATGGTTCTGTTTTGCTATGAGCTGCTGTTCTTTTGATTGAGAAATAGTGGTTTTGTCGCAGCAAAAAGTCTTTCTTGTATTAGCACTCTTGTGATATGGACATAAGTAACCCGGTTTTGGTTGTGTCTGTAGTAAAAGACAAAAATGGAAAAAGTTATTTTTGAATATTGAGGATGTGATCTATCTTTTTTTTGGGGGAAAGTTGTCCAATGCTATTTCATAGAATCCCAGAGTGGTTTGGGTTGGAAGGGACCTTAAAGCTCATCTGGTTCCAACTCCATGACACGGGCAGGGACACCTTCCACTAGTGCTGCCCTGTCCAACCTGGCCTTGAACACTGCCATGGATAGGGCAGCCGCAGCTTCTCTGGGCAATCCTCATAGTGACTCTTCATTTGATTAAACATCATATAAGATAATACCATGGTTGTGGCTTATGTCTCTTGTGGCACATGTTTCTTCTCTCACTGACTCTTCCTCCCTCTCTTCCTGGCAGTTCTATTGCAGCAGTGAGGTGTTTGAGATAAGAATGTGGCTGTCTGTATTTTCTGGTATGTTAAATAGATGATGTAAAACTCTGTGTGAAAAAGAAGCTGTTGCTGTGCAAATAAGAGACTGATGATCCTTTTTTCCAGCCATGCAGATATTTACAAATGAGAAATGGTTTTATCTGGACAAATAGATTTGCTTTAAAATGGTAAAGACACACTTATATGTCTAAAATTGCTTTTTTAATAAGAGTGAACAATTTCCCCCCTCCTTGATACAGTTAAACAGTAGAAATAATTTAAAACAGCCAGGGGGGTGATACGTGCTGTAGGTTGTAATCCCAGGATGATCTGTCATGTGAACTGTTAAGCAAATGTTTTATTTCATCTCTGAAGCTGCCATTAAGTGCTTGGGAACTAGAATCATAGAATGGTTTGGGTTGGAAAGGACCTTAAAGCTCATTCAGTTCCAACCCCCTGCCATGGGCAGGGACACCTTCCACTAGAGCAGCTTGCTCCAAGGCTCTGTCTGACCTGGCCTTGAACACTGCCAGGGATGGAGCATTTACCGCTTCTTTTGGCAACCTGTTCCACTTACCTGTATCTCTCTTCTATCCCTTTACAAAGTCTGTTTGCATTTAAAGTGTGTGTTTCTATGGACCAGTAGAAATAATTTCCTCCTCCTTTCAGTTTTTTACTTGGCAACTTGTTATAGTGATTTGTGGGATTTAATTTTACATGTGACAGTCAAGTTTGTTTTCCTTGATGTCAGCTTGGCGTACAGGAAAACCACAGTAGAAACAGACAGGTAAGGTGCATACAGTGAGCGTTTCTTCACTTTCATATCTCTCTTTGATGGTGAGAGGAATGTGTTTTGATAGTCAAACAGCCTTTAAAACTATGCTGTTAAAACATGCTATTTCTTTAATTCCTATATAGCAAACCCCAAGATGTTTGACAGAAGCAAAATTAATCACTCTGTTATCTCAGCATCCAGATGAAGATCTAGTGCTTTACAAAGCCTGCTGCTCCATCAATTTGTTCTTTTGGTTGGATTCAAATTGAGTTCATTTTTATAGATTCAGTGCATAATCCTCTTCTTTCTCCTCCCTCATTCATTAACCAATTTGTTCTTGCTACTCCCTTTTTATTGAATGGCTAACAAAATTGCCATGCTAGCTTTTCAAATGAATATCATCATTCCTTGTCATGCATAGGCAAAAAGCAAGCGTGTTAATCCTTTTTACAGGTACCTTCCCTTCTTCCAGAGAGAAGTCCTATTTCTGCCCTCAAAATATTATGAAAAGAAAGGTTAAATAATGTTCTTCAGAAGTTTTGAACACAATGTTTATGTATAAATCATAGAATCAGCAAGATTGGAAAAGCCCTTTAAGCTCATCCAGTCCAACCATTCCCCAGCACTGCCAAGGCCACCACTAACCCATGGTACTGAGGCCTCGTCTCCACGGTGTGTGAACACTTGCAAGGACGGTGACTGCAGCCCTGCCCTGGGCAGCCTGTGCCAATGCCTGAGCACCCTTTGGGGCAGGAATTGTTCCTCAGCTCCATCTAAACCTGCCCTGGTGCAGCTTGAGGCCGGTTCCTCTTGTCCCATCCCTTGTTCCTTGGGAGCAGAGCCCAGCCCCTCCTGGCTCCATCCTCCTCTCAGGCACTTGTAGGGAGCCATCAGGTCCCCCCTGAGCCTTCTCTTCTCCAGACTGAACCCCCCCGGTCCCTCAGCCCTTCCCCATCACACTGTGCTCCAGGCCCTGCACCAGCTCCATTGCCCTTCTCTGGCTCTGCTCCAGCACCTCAATGTCTCTCTTGTAGTGAGGGGCTCAGAGCTGAACACAGGATTGGAGGTGCAGCCTCACCAGCGCCCAGGGAAGGGGCACAATCATGTTGTGATCATGTGTCACACACACCATGCCCTGGTCCTGCTGCCACACTGGTGCTGATACAGGCCAGGATGCTGGTGGCTTCTTGGTTGTCGGGTACACATACTCCTGTCCAGACTCCTTTTGATTATTTCTGGGCCGTTGTAGTATGTGCACTTAGTCAGTTGTATGACAGAACAAAAGACTTGTACTAGGACATGACATGATACAAATATATGCCATGGATTGAAATGTGCTTATCTGAGAGAAGTCTTGAAATACAGTACAGTCTCCTCCATTTCAACAAAACAGTTCACTGGGTCTTGAAACCCTCATTCTGACTTTCATATAATAGGTGTGTACTCTCAGGTTAGGTTAATTTTGGCTAGGCAGATACCCCCATGTCTTTCCTTTAGAGTACTCTTGTTACCTTCTTTCCTTTGGGTTGAATTAGAAGACTTAGGAGAAGAAAGGTTGTTTGAGGAATGGAGGGGATGGAAATTGAGAGCAATTTGTTTTATTAATGACCACTTGAATAATGAATGCAAATCCTGCTATCTGTAATTTATCTGAGGACTCTTCAATGTGGAACATGGCTATTTTGTGTAGGAACAACAGCTGAAAGAAGGGGAACAAGCCAAGATAACAGTTTGGAAAGGATCTCGCCACCTATATTGATGAGTGGCTTGATGTTGCTGTTGTATCATTTCCACTCTACTACTATACATATATACTGGCTGTAATCAGGACTCTGCCTATTCCGTTTGTAGCAAGTTCTGAGACAAGGGACCTTCCTTTTGAAGTATGGAGCTGAAAATTAAGAGGGTTTGTTCTGAGTAGCAGTAAGATGACAAAGTGATCCATATAACATTCCTTATTGCTTAAGTTGATTGATTGATTTTGTAGACATCCCTTTTGGTTTTGTATAACTGCCCTTAATTTCGTATAAATCCCATTTTATTGAGAGCGGTTGAGAATCTGGATGCTGAGTTTGGTTGACAGAGCCTGTTCAGGAGTAAGGGGGATATGTTCTAACATTTTAGAAATCCTGGAATAATGGAAAAGCTCTTTTTACTGGCAGATCTGTTGTTTCCTTGTTTTCCAGGCAGTTTTGTGATGATGATCTCTTGGGAATGGAAGGAGTGCGAGGAAGAGTGGAAGAAATCTTGAGTTTCCATGTAACTAAGGAGAGGATTAGACCATGCCCCACCAACTTTTATATTCACAGCTATTCCTGACACTGGGTTTTACACTTGAGGGTACTTAAGGGGAGACACTTCTATGTCATGGGCAGGGACACCTTCCACTAGAGCAGCTTGCTCCAAGCCCCTGTGTCCAACCTGGCCTTGAACACTGCCAGGGATGGGGCAGCCACAGCTTCTCTGGACACCCTGTGCCAGCGCCTCAGCACCCTCACAGGGAAGAGCTTCTGCCTAAGAGCTCATCTCAGTCTTCCCTCTGGCAGGTTAAAGCCATTCCCCTTGGCCTGTCCCTACAGGCCCTTTCAATATTTAACCTACAAAACATTTGTTTTTTATAACCAATTTTGAAAGCAGAACCTGGTTTCAGCTGTCAGCTCTGCTGTTTAAATTATAGGAAGGAATGGGAGAAGTTTGTCGGCTTTCATTTTTGGGAAGCTACGGCAGAAGGAGCTGATACCATTTGCTTGTGTCACTACTACTTGGTGAATATGGGTGATACAATCCAGTTAGGAGCTTGGCAGATCCACCAGCGTGTTTGTATTGTCTTGTGTGATGGCTGAATTCAAATCACGTTTGTAAATACATAAAAAAGTATCATTACTTCTCATTTTCCTAATTATCCTGCAGATAACCAGTGGGGATCGTGACATTAGGAGAAGTAAGTGGCTTAGGATTTTGCTTTGGAGAAAGAAACTCTTGCTGTTCCCTCTTTCCCCCCTTGGGCTATGCAGCAGTAATAAATGAGCAAGTCCTGAGTACTTTATGATAGATAGGTAATGGTGCTATGCCTGAGCCAACAGGCTTGTTTCTGCAGCAGCTGTCAGGATTCAAAGTCATTAGCATCCCTTTATGGTTGCATTTCAAAGTCATTTCTGCTTTAGCATACATAAAGGAAAGAAGTCGTGACACTGAGAGAGGAGTTTTGGGTGCAGGTGAATGCTTTTGGCTGAGTGCAGTGGTGGAGTGTGTACACATGAAGGGTGTCAGTGCATTGAAGATTATTAAAGTAATTTTAGAGGTAAATACAGGTTGACTTAAAGTCCATTTCCTACCATGTGCCTGTCTTAAAGCCTTTGACTAACCCAAGAAGGAGCTTTCTGCACTGTTTTGCTGGGTGGTTCTTATATGAATAGCCAAAAAACTGCTCCAGTGTATTCTCAGAGGGAAGAAAATTACAGTATGCAGTATATGTGTATTACTATATGCAGTTATAGCAGAGTCATTTGTAGCATGAAACTGGAGGGCCACCAAATAGTCAGGTCATGACAGCAGACCCACAGCAATGGTTTCATGCATGTGCTAAGAGAAGTACTTCTGCAGAACATCAATCAATCTTTTAATGCTTCTGAAGAAGGAAGAGGAGTGTTGGAAGGAAGGATAATGAGTGGATACTGTTTCTCTCTTAGTACTGGGATGTCTTCTAAGTACTCTCAGATAAGTGGGTCAGTCGTATCTTTGTTTTACCTTGTAACAACTCATTTAATAGTTTAATTTTCCTTCTCACTTTTATCTGCCTGTTTGAACATGAGAAGAAAAGCATCCCATAGTTAGTTCTTTTGAAAGTAATGATGTCGGAAGAAGATACTGAACTTGAAAATATTCTTTGAACATGCTACCTACAAGTGAGTTATTGTACAGCAGGAAAATAATGCCAATAGTTTTCTTTTGTGATCCATTATATCTTAAAAATTCATTTCGAGTTTTTATATGAAGATGCTTCACCTTAAAGAAGGGTTTTTAAGGCAAACCTTCATTTATTTGAAATAGATTTTCTTGCTAGCCTACATTGTTTTCCAGTTTTATTCCCTTGTTCCTGTTAGTTTTGGAGGCTTATGGCAAAAATAAGCTGATATAGAAAAGTAGCTTCATCTTCTTGCAGCACTCCAGTAGAAAGCCAGTGGTCAAGATCCATCCAGTAGAAATGTAGTTAAGCGGTTTGTATCAAGGAAAGAGGGTGACCATGTAATTGCTGTGAGTCAGTGTGATACGGTGTGTGTTTGCCTTCCTGTGGGGTCACAACCCATGAAGAATCAAAATGTATCAAACATTTTACATCCTTATTTTATTGATTTGGGGGTTTTTGATGGTCAGCTATGGTCTATTAGGGGAGCAGATACGCTCAGCCTTGAGGGGTAAGAGACGCTTAACTGGAAGATGAACATGAAGTATCCTGACAAGTCTGAAATGCGTTGATCCACTAATACCGCGCAGCATTTCCAGTGATATTTTACTGGACAAAGCAGATGCTGGAAAACCTTCACCCTTTTATGAACAGTGACTAACTAGTTGTTAGAATGGATGTTATGAGTTTGTATTGCTATTATTGCCCAGTTTGAACTGCTGGTTGCAGTGTGCTCAGCCACATGATAACTTTGCCTACTTGACTTTGTAGTACTAGCACACGGTATAGTTTTGAGTGTGTGACAGCACTGTTGGCTTTCAACAAGTAAGGCTGTCAGTCCGTTAGGAGTATTAAGCTTGTAAGGTCTCCTACAGGTGGTTACTTTTAGAGATTAGGTATAATTCCATATATATCACAAAAAATAAGGCTCTAGTCATTTTTAGTTGGGTACCTGGATCTGGTGAAGTAACTTGATTGTGTTGGTCTTGATTTCTGTACCCTTGACTTGCATTGCAGGGGTGGGATATAAAGCATTAACTGATCTGAGAGCACTGTTAATGACTTTTTTTCATTTAATACTTAATTTGCATTTGTATGCCTCATTTTAGAGGCCCATAGTATCCATTGGCTGTGGAATATAATGGCAAAAGCTATGTAAAATTATCTGTTCAGAGAGTGCTGACAGGTTGGTGCCTGAGAAAGTGTAAAGGTGATAAATATATTGGATTTAAAGACTGCAGAAACAGAGGGTTTGGAGCTGAAGTTCAACAGATAAGAGATACCAGGTAAAATAACCTCTGAAATGGTGTTGCTATCTTACTGTTGGTGTAGCTTATTTGACAGTTGTTTTCTCTATTTAAAATACCAAATATTCTTCCTTCTCTTCTTCATCTTTCCAATGTCCCATGAAAGGAAAGATGTTTAAGTTCATGTAAGATTTTAGATACTGGTGACAATGTTATTACTATTATTCCGTGCGAACTAGTGTATAAACCCAGAATGTTCATCTTGTCATGCCTTCTGTAAGCTTTACGAGTTATCCTGAAAACAAACAGTCTTGACAGGTGGGAATTCTGAGTCAATCCATGGTTTGTACAGGAATATATTAGGGGTTTAGTTTTATTCTTTTTTAATGTGGGTGCTTCCTTCCCAAGTTCTGTTCTTCAATTATTTTCTTAGACGTGTTTCTATTAAACTTTTCCCAGTGCCCCAGTTCTTAAATCTTCTGCCTCTTTCCACCTCTGCCAACCCTTGTAGCTTCCTCCTGCCCCTCCTCAGCCCATTCTTTGTTTACATCCTTGTATTTGGGTTGTTTGTCTTCTACTTTCAGCTCTTTCTCTCCCTGCAAAAGAACCACCAAGCCACCACTAACCCATGTTACTGAGGTGTGTGAACACTTGCAGGGACGGTGACTCCAGAAACATGAAGCATAGAATCAACTGGGTTAGAAAAGCCCTTTAAGCTCATCCAGCCCAACCGCTCCCCAGCACTGCCAAGGCCACCACTTAACCCATGGCACTGAGGCCTCATCTCCACGGTGTGTGAACACTTGCAGGGACGGTGACTGCAGCCCTGCCCTGGGCAGCCTGTGCCAATGCCTGAGCACCCTTTGGGGCAGGAATTGTTCCTCAGCTCCATCTAAACCTGCGCTGGTGCAGCTTGAGGCCGGTTCCTCTTGTCCCATCCCTTGTTCCTTGGGAGCAGAGCCCAGTCCCCTCTTGGCTCCATCGTCCTGTCAGGCAGTTGGAGGGAGGGAGATGCAGAACACTATTGCCACTAATATATTAGTAATATACTAGTGTACAATAATATATTGCTGCAGAACACTATTGCCAGGCTTTGTCAAAAATGCATTGAATCTGATCAGTGTTTGTTCTTTTGTGGGTTTTTTGCTGCTGTTTTTTCTCCATGAGGCTTACAGTCATCGTGAAGTGTAATTTGATTTTATTGGAGGTAGACGGAGGAGGTGCAATGAAATCGATGTGCTGGGCACCACTTTCCTGGCAGCTATCAGATTCCTTGGAAACTATGGGAATGCACAAACTTCTCAGCAGAACAAAACGAAATATTATTTATTGTTGGTGAAGGGTTTTCTCTCTTTTTGTTTTTATGTGGATGAAACGAATTTAGCTTAGGCCCTCAGAAAAGCTGGAGATGAAGCATGTAGCATCCTTAACTCTTTTCTTGCTTCTGCCACTCCATAGCCTGGGGCTTTGTGGAGTGGAAAATGAATGGAAGGTAATTTTATTTTGTGCAGAGGTTGACACAAGGCTTTCGTACAGGTGGTGGAACAGTAAGGAAATAACTGCAGCTCTTCCCAATGGCTGACACTGCAAGTCTGATCAATAAAGTGGAGGAAAAATAACACGGGTTCATTCACAGTCATTCACAGAACAAGCTTTAGTGTCAGTTCAGGTTTGCTTTCAAGTGTGTGATGGTTAATTATGCAGAGGATGAACAGATCTAATTAGGGGAGTCTCCTGTCTATGCTGCCTTAAAAGCTTAGTATTTAGATTATCTACTGTGTAGAGGCCTTGCTGTAAGGTCTTACCCTCAGCATTGCTGTGCAGTCACTTGCAAGCAGAGGTACATTTTCCTGCTCACATTTTCAGGTAGTTACAGGTCTAATCAGCTGTGTAAGAACTTTTCACCCTAGGATCTCTTTCTAATGGAAGAGAAATAGGTGCTTTTAGGATGTGATTCGGTCCTGTTTCAGGTATCAACTTGATGATGAAGTAGATGATCTTGTAGAAGTGTCCATTTCTCTGTGTATGACTGTGTGGGGCTTGAAGGGCTGTAGCTGAAAGGTGGTTCTCTCGTTGGGTAGACCTCTTAATCGATGAAGGTGATTTGCATCCAAACCATAGAAATATTGTTGTGGTACCCACATCCATGTCACACAAGGTTATAATAAATTAGAAATAGAAAGAATTAGAGAATAAATGAGAAAATGAGTTATAGTGAAGAAACCTGGAGAGGGGCTTTTGACAAGGGCCTGTGGTGATAGGAGCAGGGAGAATGGCTTTAACCTGCCGGAGGGGAGACTGAGATGAGCTCTTAGGCAGAAGCTCTTCCCTGTGAGGGTGCTGAGGCGCTGGCCCAGGGTGCCCAGAGAAGCTGTGGCTGCCCCATCCCTGGCAGTGTTCAAGGCCAGGTTGGACACAGGGGCTCGGAGCAAGCTGCTCTAGTGGAAGGTGTCCCTGCCCATGACACAGGGGGTTGGAACTGGATGAATTTTAAGGTCCCTTCCAACCCAAACTGTTCCGTGAGTCTATATAAGAACACACTTGTTTGTAATCATTTGTGAAGAATTGGTGGGAGTTAGCAGTTTTATAGTTGCTTCCTTTCTCCTTTCTGATGTACATTCTGTAGTTATGCTTTTTTAAGCTTTTAACTATTTGCTATTAAAATCCCTTTGATCCCCTAGGAGATCCCAAATCTCTATGCACACACGTTACCTGCGATTGGAGCATGTTCGGACAGATTATGGAGTGAGTGGTTGTGGCCACAGAGGGAAATGAAAGTTGATCTAAGTGCATCTTCCCCCACGGGTGATTTGGATGTCAGTGTCAGGCTGTCTGCAGTTTTCGCTACAAGGACTTCCTTAACTTCCTAGAGGAGCTAACAACAGTCCTGTGATGTGATTTACTTGAATTTCATGCAGTTCAACAGTTCTCGGTAGGATACTGTGATAGCACTTGAAGCAAAAAACTAAATAGGTGGTGTAAATAATTCCTTCAAGTTAGAGTTTATACAGAACAATTGAAAAGTAGTTGCATGTCGTAATTGGGGAGGGGTAGAGTGCAGTGCTGAGAGTGGAGCTGACAACAAAACGTAGGACTTGTACTACTAGTGAGAAGAAAAAACCAGCTATTTTATACTCCATTGAACTGTTACACATCATAAATAATTTATGCTCTGCTTGCTCTGTTCTGTAGCAAAGATAAGCCAGTCATTTTAGGAGCATTTTAATGAATAATAGTTTTCCTGACTTTCTCTGTAACTGAAACCCTCTTCCTCCACTATTCCCTTGGTCATTATATGTATGTAACTGGGTTGATTATAGGAATACATTTAAAAGTCTTTGAGTCTTACTTTGAATTCCACAGGTATCTAAGAATTGCTTGAAAATATATGTAGCTTTGTTCAGGTTATCTTGGTTATTTCTGTCATTACCAAAAGGGTGTAAGCACCTCATGTAATGTTACGAGGATGTCTGTATCCCTGGACTGGAATATTCATCATTACCCCAGTTTATACTAAACTTGTAGATAATGCATATATTTCCTCAGTCAAACTTAAAGGTTTTTTTACGGTTTGGTGTTCTTCAATATATCCTTTGGTTTGTTAGTGAAAATTTCATACTTCCCCTTTAGCTTAATGATCGTTGTAAAACATTGAAATTCCTTAGAGATAAAAATAATCTTTTAGCCTACATCATCTTTAAAATAGGGTGTTTTAAAGTTGGGTTTGACTCTGATTTTCAGACTTGTAGATAACCAGCTCTGTATTCGGACCTTAATATTTATCTTGCATAGAGTTTGCTACTTCTGAGCACATTCCTTGTGTATTTTACTGGAATGTGCTACATGTCCTGAAACTCTAAATAGCTGAAATGGTGCTTCACTCTGAGTTGCCTCGTTTGCTTTTGATAATGCAAGTATCAAATGTGCTGTTCCTAGCAGGTAACAGTCTATTCAGATGAGTGATTCACTAGAAGAGCCTTGGACTCCTCTTTCAGTAACACTGCTGGAGTTAAGCCTGAATCCAGAGAGTGCTGTTAGTAGAAATTACAGTTCAGGGTTTGATATAGGCCTTAAACTTCTAATTGAAATTGGAAGTGTTCTGCCATGAACTGAAATGTTGTTCACAAAGCATCCTCTTTCTGACAATCAGTTCTTCTTGTTTATTCTCCTATGCAAAAAGCAGCCCCTGATACTCCACTGTTACAACTGATAGAACAATTGATACTTCAGTTTAATGCCATTTTAGCATATTTAGTGTTGAATTTCAAATGGTGGCATAGATTTCTTTCCTCTTTTGGTGTATTCTTCAAAATATTTTTGAATAGCATTAATAGGTCTTAGCAATTTAAGCATCACCTTAAGCTTGTCTTGCGATAAAAGAATAATCAAGTAGTTTTGGCCTCTTTGAGGGTGTGTAGCTCTCTCTTACGTTTCCTTTTGTCATGACCCTCTCTTTAAAACATTGGAAACATTGCAAATGGGATAAAATCATGCAGAAAAGAGTTGATAGAGAATGAAATTCCTGATGCTGTGCCAGGAGATTACTTTGACTAGGAACTGTCCTCTGACAAATTAGTGATCGTTCCCTTTATGTAGTACATTGCAGCAACAGCAACCAGCATATTAAATCTTAATCAAGAACAATGTTTCACTAATTACAGGAGCGAGTTTCTATATTGGATAAATTGCTGTTTGTAAATGTTGGATTATATTAACTAAACCAGCTAATTACCAGCAGCAGAATAAACATAAGGTTTGCTAAAAGCTTCCATCCGTAGCTTGGAGCAGTCGCTGCTGCCTCATACTTGAGTCAATGTGGAAAATAAGGTAATGACATTATAAATACATTTCTAATGCAGGACAATTTCTTCTGAAATGCATGTAAGTATTATTGCTTTGCTATGAAATATGATTTATTTAATGCATTTCAGCCCCCATAATATTAAGATATAATTGAGATGGGGGGGGAAATTGCATGCAGTCAGAGTCTGCATGAAAGTGAATCATGGACTAAAATGGTTGTAATTTTCAAGGCACTTAGGGGAATTGTGAAATTTGTATAATGCAGTCTTTGGTTTAACAAATGGGAAGAACACAGTGGTCCAGTCTCTCAAGTTGTATTTGACTTCAAATATGGTTTTGTATGCTAATGGAAGTCTGGCTTGGGATGAATCAAGAGTTATGCTAAAATTGAGTCCCCCTCTCATGAGTAAGAAATGGATCCAGATCTGTTCGAGATGGACTTTTATAGTGAGTATTCAGTAAAATAGCAGACAGTGGGGTATAATTTGGATAAAGCCACTAATAACAGCCATACAAAGGGAATGAATGATAAAAGAAATTATGCTGGTGATCCTAGATGGGAATCATTTAAATAGGGCTGGGAATTCTAATGATTATTGCTTTCAAAAGGCTGAAAATCACAGGTCTTGGTTTTATGGTTTAATTACCTACTAAACAATTGCTGGTGATTTAGCTAAATCACAAAGCTCCCAAACAGGTAACACCAGTAACAGCAGCTATGCCTGAGCAATTCCTGTTTTCTTGGTTAACATCCATCAGACTGTTTAACCAAACATAAATTGCCAGTTTGAAACAACTGGGTAGTCTGCATTGTCTTCAAGCATGTATTTGGGTTCAAAGATGTAGTAGAACTCGTAGTAACCCGTAATTCTGTGGCAATTTTCACTAGATCCCAGTAGATGATAAAATTAATGCTTGTAAAATAAAGCCGTTTTTCAGTTTTTCAATATGTAATAATTAAAGTTCTCTTGAAGAAATTGCTTCATGCTTTGAAGACATCTGTAATTTCTTCGGTCAAATATATTAATAATCCCACAGAATATAAATCATACAGCACGGCACATAGCTTCAGTTGGCACCGAGGTCTGAAGCTGAAGTGGAAAGTCAGTCCATGTCTCATCCCTATCAGTTACTGCTTGGACAGACTCCAGTCTCTTTGGGGAGCATCTTACAGTAATATTAGTGGAAATAGTTAAGGGCTTCAGGAGCTCCTCACCTTTGTAGAGGTGGGTGTTCTTCACCAACTGGCCTAGCAGCAGTTTGTGTCAACTTCCCTAATTTGCTTTGGGCAACATCTATTTGCTGAAACGGTTGAATGGTGTGAGCTAAACTGATTCCTCCACTACTAGATCCACATGATCAACTCCATACGCATGGCAGTGGGATCAGTAGCCTGTTCAGTGGGAGCAGCTAGACTTGGAAGATGATGATGAGTCTCGTTTGACCCAAATGAATTTAAATCTCTTTGAATGATTAGTTACTTTGTGAGTAGTAAAGGATGGGAAAATTCTGTGAGCCTCTCTAATGTTCATAGAATCATAGAATGGTTTGGGTTGGAAAGGACCTTAAGATGATGCAGTTCCAACCTGCCTTCCATGAGCAGGGACATCTTCCACTATACCGTGTTGCCCAAGGCTCTGTTCAGCCTGGCCTTGAACACTGCCAGGGATGGAGCATTCACCACTTCTCTGGGCACCCTGTGCCAGTGCCTCAGCACCATCACAGGGAAGAAATTCTGCCTTATCTCCAGCCTGAACTTCCCCTGTTTCAGTTTGAACCCATCACCCCTTGACCTATCGCTACAGTCCCTGATGAAGAGCCCCTCTCCAGCATCCTTGTAGTCCCCTTCAGACACTGGAAGCTGCTCTGAGATCTGTTCTCCACGCTGAACAGCCCCAATGTTCCCAGCCTGTCTTCATATGGGAGGTGCTGCAGCCCCTGATCATCCTCCAGATTGCTGGATATAATAATTCCTTTAATAAAGGAGGACTTGGAGGCTGACAAGCCACATTGGTTTTATTTTGTTGAATTAATCAAAAAGCATGGTCAAAGTGAATAGTAAAACAGAAAGAATTGGAAGCTTGACTGAAACACCACGGCTCCCTTTGCCTCTGCACACTTCCTGTATGCTGTTGCCAAGAGATTTTGTGAGGATTGATTAAAATAGTTTGAAATAAGGCACTGTCTGTAGAAGTTCAAAGTAATTGGTCTAAGCACTTTTATTAATAAAGAAAGCTTCCATAGAATGAATTCTATCTTGGGGGCTCTCAAAGGGCTTTTACAAGTTCAATATATAATTAAGTATATTATCTCACACTATTCACAGCAATATATTTTTTTGATGTGCTAGAACACAGCAGCAATTTATGGTGTGAGGATCTATGTGAAATTTTGCTGTTAAATGAGGAAATATACAGTACTGGTATTGTTAAAATTCCGTGTACCAAGATGACGTAGTGCTAGGCAGAGCAGAAAGAGGAAGATCAGGATAAGTTCAGCCTAAAATGAATCAGCCATATGAGTTTAGTGAAGCAGGGCAAGCAGTGCTTTCAGAATAGAGGACATTGAATTAGCGTCCATTATGGTCTGCAGCTTTGTGTGGAGCTTTAATGACTTCTAGTCAGCGACTTAACTATATCTAGGAGTAGTAATTGCTTTTAGTATAATGCACTGGGTAGCCGTATTTTTGTGTTATGTCTGATCTGGTTTAGCAGTTGATACGTATTTGGGACCAGCTCTGTGTAGAAGCACTATACTGAGCAGGGTTGTTGTGTAGCCACCAATTTCTTAACTTTGAGTTAGTGGAAACAGCCAGACCCGCATGTGATAGGACAAGGGGTGATGGGTTTAAAGTGAAACAGGGGCAGTTCAGGTTAGATATAAGGCAGAAGCTCTTTCCTGTGAGGGTGCTGAGGCACTGGCACAGGGTGCCCAAAGACGTGGTTAAGTGCTCCATCCCTGGCGGTGTTCAAGGCCAGGTTGGACAGAGCCTTGGGCAACATGGTCTAGTGTGAGGTGTCCCTGCCGATGGCAGGGGGCTGGAACTGGATGATGTTAAGGTCCTTTCCAACCCAAACTATTTTATGATTCTGTGATTATATCACGGTGGAAGAAGTAGAAACAGGCTGCAAGCTGAGGTTGCATCAGAGGAACTGAAAAGTGAAGTCCCCTCAAAAACACTCTTTTCTGGTTTGAGCTGTTCGAGAAAGTGAAGGGTTGATATGCAGATGGGTAATGTGGTGGCAGAAGCCCAAAGGCTGCATGGTTTTATTAGTCCATTGAATAAATAAGAACAAACATTGTCTTTAGTAGCCTTATACAGGCATTTCTTGTTGAAAGTAATAACAGTAGGTTTTTGAATAGACTGATTTGGTTCTCTTTCTGTAGTCCCTCTTTGTTCTCATGTATCAGTGAGAAGTCTCCATCCTGGGGATGCCCGGTTCTTTACTAAAGACCATCAGTGATGGCCTAGCCTTGTTTGGACCTGTCAGTCCTGCCGTACAAAGTCTTGTACTTCATGACATGCTTGAAGACCTTATGATGCCTGCCTGCTGGCCAGTCAAGCTGCTGTAATAGAGGTGACCTCTGAACTGATGTCACCTTTGTTTGCTTTCTCTCCTTCCTCCTTAGCTGTAGCACTTGATGGGGATGGTCCATGTAGGGCAGCAGCAGGTTTCTTTATCTTGGTGAGAACATGCTACAGGAGAAATGCAGTTGGTTGATGCCAAGCCTGTTTTTCTTAGAAGCCTCCACCTCACAAGCAAAGGTCTATTTAAAAGCAAATTGCAGACACTTTGTATTTCTACACCAAAACAATTTCCTTGGAAATTATTTCTAATCTTAAAGCTTTTTTCCTGTAACTCAAAGGTTTTTTTTGTGCTTTTCAAACCTTCAGCTGGTGGTTGTCGTGACTCCACGCGTAGTAGGAAATGAGCTTCTTTTCTCGCAACGCCTCCTCACTCAGTAGGAGACTTGTTTTGCGGCGTATGAATGTGGTTTCACGTGGTCTGCTTTAGTGTGTTTGAGTGTCTATATTTGAGCTTCTCACTTTGTCATCATTGATGCAATACTGAAGTACACTGACTGGGGGGAAATACAGGTTTCTCTTTACTGGGTGAATGATGTGCTGGGTGAAATGAGTTTCTAAATCCAGGAGATAGTTCTTACACTGCGTCCCCAATTGCTAGGTTGTTACTACAGATAAGCCTGGGGGTAGCACACTGATGTCTGAGGGACCGTGTGCTAGCAAGGCTCTTCAGTCTGCTGTCTCAGTGATGGTAGGGGATGGAGATCCATGTGGGCAGCAAAGACAGAAGGGTTATTGGTGTGCTTCCATGGTTTCTAACACCTCAAAATGGTTGTGTAGGAATTAGGGCTTCTCCTCTAAAGGGTGGCTGGATCTGTAACCCAGCTGAAGTGCATCTTCACCAGTGCACGCAGTGTGGGCAGCAAACAGGAGGAGCTGGAAGCCATTGTGCAGCAGGAAAACTATGGCATGGTTGCCACCACGGAAACATGGTGGGATAACTGGTAAACAGGAGAGCTGCTGTGGATGGTTATAAACTCCTTCATAAGCGACAAGCTTGGAGAGTTATCTACTTGCCTAGAGCTTGATGGTGGTGACAGTAGGATTGAGTGTTTATGGATATGAATGAAATGGAAGGCCAGCAAGTCAGACTGTACCTCAAATCCTGTGCTCAGTTTTGTTCCCTCACTACAAGAGAGACATTGAGGTGCTGGAACGGGGCCAGAGAAGGGCAACGGAGCTGGTGCAGGGCCTGGAGCACAGTGTGATGGGGAAGGGCTGAGGGACCTGGGGGGTTCAGTCTGGAGAAGAGAAGGCTCAGGGGGGACCTGATGGCTCCCTACAAGTGCCTGAGAGGAGGATGGAGCCAGGAGGGGCTGGGCTCTGCTCCCAAGGAACAAGGGATGGGACAAGTTTGCCGATGACACCAAGCTGTATGCTTCAGTTGATAACGGTGGAGGGAAGGGATGCCATCCAGAGAGACCGCGACACACTTGTGAGGTGGGCTGATGCCAACCTTATGAAGTTTAACCATGCCAAGTGCAAGGTCCTACACCTGGGTCGGAGCAATCCCAGGCACAGCTACAGGTTGGGCAGAGAAGAGATTCAGAGCAGCCCTGCAGAGAAGGACTTGGGGGTGTTGGTCGATGAGAAAATGAACATGAGCCGGCTTCAGTGTGCGCTCGCAGCCCAGAAAGCAACCGTATCCTGGGCTGCATCAAGAGGAGCGTGACCAGCAGGTCGAAGGAGGTGATCCTGCCCCTCTGCTCTGCTCTCGTGAGACCCCACTTGCAGCACTGTGTGCAGTTCTGGTGTCCTCAACATAAAAAGGACATGGAACTGTTGGAACAAGTCCAGAGGAGGCCACGAGGATGATCAGGGGCTGGAGCACCTCCCGTATGGAGACAGGCTGAGAAAGCTGGGGCTGTTCAGCCTGAAGAAGAGAAGCTGCGTGGAGACCTCAGAGCAGTTTCCAGTGTCTGAAGGGGGCCTGTAAGGATGCTGGGGAGGGACTCTTCATCAGGGACTGTAGTGACAGGACAAGGGGTAACGGGTTCAAACTGAAACAGGGGAAGTTCAGATTGGATCTAAGGCAGAAATTCTTTACTGAGAGGGTGGTGAGGCACTGGAATGGGTTGCCCAGGGAAGTTGTGAATGCTCCATCCCTGGCGGTGTTCAAGGCCAGGTTGGATGAGGCCTTGGGTGACATGGTTTAGTGTGGGGTGTCCCTGCCCATGGTAGGGGGGCTAGAGCCAGATGATCTTAAGGTCTTTTCCAACCCTAACTATTCTATGATTCTATGATGAATCTTGCAGCTATAATCCTGATTACGATAACATAGAAGGGCATATTATCTTGCAAAGTGGCTTTCAGAAAGATCCACTTCCAGATTGTTGTATAGTAAAATAGATGGCCAGTGATACATAAATTTAACTAAATGGTGGTTTATCAATGTCTGCTATTGCTTACCTGTTTAATGAATGTTCGTAACATTGCTTTTTCATTTATTGGATGGTCTTTTGCTTTGTGAGAAATTGTAGTGAAAGTTAAAGGGATTGGTAATAGAATTACAAATTAGTACCTAAATAACTGATACTAATGGCAGTTATAGAATCTGTTTGGGTTGGAAAGGACCTTAAGATCATCCATGGGCAGGGATGCCTCAACACTAGATCATGTCCCACAAGACTCCATCCAGCTTGGCCTTATGGAAAAAAGCTGTTTGTCCTTCCTGCCCCATATTCCCGAGCAATGTAGTGAAACCATTTTTCATTTGCTTAAAGAATGAGATCGCTCAAATGTAGTTTAGACGTCAGAGTCACTGCTCTAGGTGGGAATCTGTGTGAGTTCTTAGAATAATGCTGAAAATAGGAAGTGTGAAATATGGATTTGAAATGTGTGTATGCATAAATTTGTGTGTAAGGGGGTGTATTTAATAGAATCCCAGACTGGTTTGTATTGGAAGGGAGCTCATCCAGCTCCAACCCCTGCCACGGGCAGGGACACCTTCCACTAGAGCAGCTTGCTCCAAGCCCCTGTGTCCAACCTGACCTTGAACACTGCCAGGGATGGGGCAGCCACAGCTTCTCTGGGCACCCTGTGCCAGCGCCTCAGCACCCTCACAGGGAAGAGCTTCTGCCTAAGAGCTCAGCTCAGTCTCCCCTCTGGCAGGTTAAAGCCATTCCCCCTGTCCTGGCCCTTGTCCAAAGCCCTTCTCCAGGTTTCCTGCAGCCCCTTTATGCACTGGAGCTGCTCTAAGGTCTCCCCTTCAGGAGCCTTCTCTTCTCCAGGCTGACCCAGCCCAGCTCTCTCTGCCTGTATGATTTTTGGTTTCGACTCGACGTCTCTGCAAAATGGAAAAGCTTCAAATATTGAAAATATTTTAAGTTACTATTTTTTTGTGATTTTATACTGCTAGAAGAAATGCACAAATAAAGCCCTAGCTTCAGACAGCAACAAAACCCAGTGTAGCTTTCTAGAGCAGGAAGTCAGTAAGAGATTCATAGAACATCTCTATAAATGTGTGTAGTTTGACCTGTCATTTCAAAGGCAAACATTGTATTTTCTGCCTTTTCTATGTCATGATCTCCTGGATTTCCCTCGCTGGACTTCCGCTGTTGTTCCCATCAGTTTGGAATCCCCCATGTGGCAGTTCCCTGCAGTGCAGCAACCTCACTGCTTTAATTCTCAGCAGGAATCATACAATCGTTAAGGCTGGAAAGGATCTTAAGATCATCTACTTCCCTATCTTGTCAGATGTGGCAATCAGAAGGGATGGAGGGGGTATAAACTGGGAGGCTTTACTTGGAGGGAAAATATTGCAGAAAGCAACCAGAAAAGGTGTTTTCTTTTCCCTATTTTTACTCATTTTAACTTTCTTTTTTCTGCTTGGGGTGGGAAATGATTTTAAAGCTGAAGGGTGTGGTAATGTATAAAATACAAACCCCCAAATTTAGCTGTAATACATATTTACTTGTAGACTTAGCTATTTTTTATTATCTAAAATACGTTTGTTTCCTTTGGAAATTCAAGTTGGGTGTAGGAAAAACGGAGTAAAGGTGACTTAGGCTAGTAATATCTTGTACTTCAAAAGAAAATGAGTACTTTTTTAGCAATAAAAAGACAGTTTTTGCAGCACTATGGCCAAGGAAGTGTGTGCATGACATTCAGTTTAGCAGCTTCATTCCTGCATTAGGCGCTCTATAGAATCCCTTGCTTCCTCAGCATAGAATAGCTTGGGTTGGAAGGGACCCCCAAAGGTCGTATAGTTCGAATCGCCTGCAATGATGGGTATTTGATTTTTGGTTAAGTTCTTCATGTGCCCATGAAGAACTCCATATCCAGGTTTATTTTGTGAGAGGGGAGGTTTTATTGCTCAAAGGGCTTCTCATATAAAGTACTTCAATATGTGCAGAATTACCTGGAACTGGCTTTTTTCTGGCTCCGTGACTCAGTGGTTGGGGATAATGGATTTTTACACAGAGCTTGCATTTATATATATATAAAAATATACGTTTATATACAATTTATATATAAAAATTCATGTATCAAATATAAATATAGATATAAAAATTCATATATACAATATAAATTTTATGTCTATAAAAATTTCCTTGTATTTCTCAATATTACCTGTAATGTCAGTGTAGTTTAAAGGACAGTTTTGTTTCGATCAGCAGTTTTCACATATTGGTTATTAGCTTAGCAAAATTAATATGAAGGGCTGCAGCTAATAATAAGGATTTCTTTGAGGAAACCAGACTGTGGCCTTCAACTGGTGAGTGCAGATGATAGCTCAGATAGCAAGTGATTTTGGAGAATAAGCTTCAGCAAACTGAGCCTTCCTTCCATAATCATGTCTCCTGTCTTTAATTTCCTATCTACATGACCTTCCGTTATCATTTGGGTGTAATCTATGTAAGAGTTGTCCATGTGGTAGATAATTTAACACCAGCTTCTGTATTTTGGTATAAAAAGAGATAAATGACCGTGTTGTGGATGGACTGGACTTCACAGCCTGTTTCCCCCATTCTTTTTGCTATGTGTTTCATATTTATAGTGATTCAAAGCACTTTTGGGAAGCAGTTAAGAGAAGGACCTGAGATGGGGGAAGAGAGCTGTAGAAAACTTATAATTCCTATTTATTTTTCACCCTCTGACTCTTCTAAACACATTTAATCCATGGGGTGCTCTGCCCTGCTTTCATCTGTTAGCAGTGATTTCCATTTGAGCATGTCGCTTTGCTGTTTCCGTTACAATGAAGATCAAAGTGACACAGGTTCACCACAAGGGTTCAGCAGCTCTTTTCAGACCTGGACCTTCAAGTAATAAGATTAAGTTAATTTGTTCCTGTCTTAGATCTCTCTCAAGGCGTGTGGCTCTTGGATGTTTGGTTATTATTGCATGCTGAGTGCTTGCTTTTTTTATTATTTATAAAGAAAAATATACTCCACAGCTCTAAAAAAAGACTGTAATTTGTTTAAAGCATTTAAAAAAGCTCTGCTAACAAAAATCATTTAAATCTCCTAAAAAAAGGAGCGTTTGTAACTCAGTTCTTTGACTTAGCAGAGGGCTGGAGCAGCTCTGCTCTGGAGCCAGGCTGAGAGAGCTGGGCTGGGTCAGCCTAGAGAAGAGAAGGCTCCTGAAGGGGAGACCTGAGAGCAGCTCCAGTGCCTAAAGGGGCTGCAGGAAACCTGGAGAGGGGCTTGGGACAAGGGCCTGTAGGGACAGGCCAAGGGGAATGGCTTTAACCTGCCAGAGGGGAGACTGAGATGAGCTCTTAGGCAGAAGCTCTTCCCTGTGAGGGTGCTGAGGCGCTGGCCCAGGGTGCCCAGAGAAGCTGTGGCTGCCCCATCCCTGGCAGTGTTCAAGGCCAGGTTGGACACAGGGGCTTGGAGCAAGCTGCTCTAGTGGAAGGTGTCCCTGCCCGTGACAGGGGGTTGGAACTGGATGAGCTTTAAGGTTCCTTCCAACCCAACCCCTTCTCTGAATCCATGATTATTTCCTTTCTTTGTGAAGCATTTCAGGAGTTTTAGCTCCACCACCAGTGATTTCAGACAGGAGAGCACCTTCACACTTTGACTCTTAAGCTACAACCTGAAGTGATGTTTTGAGGTCTCCTATTCCCAAGTGTAGGCAAGGGTGGCATGTAGGTTATTTTTCCTCTGAGCGTACAAACACATGAGCATTTGGGGGTGAAAGCAGTAGGTCAGAGTAGAGCCAGGTTTTATGGTAATGTGTTTTATTGATTCACTGCTATAATACGTTATTGCAAAGAGTGCTTGCATTAAGCCACGTTCACCAGTAGTGGGAATAGTGTAAAAATAAATGGGGGAATAGCCTCGCTCTCTGATGTGGTTTTGATATGATATTGCTATTGAGCATATTAATTTTATAAAAATTTAATATTTAGAACAGTGGGAAAGTTTGTAGCCATAATTTCTCCTTTAAATCTAAGTTTTCTTGCCATGATGGTTGTATGGCTGTATAAACCTGAGTGAGAAGATATACAAAGTATTAACCTATTCCATTTAACTTAGCCTCTTAGATGTTTTTATTCCTTTTTACCCAGAGGGTTTTTCTAATACCAAGGCAATCTTTGCACTGCTTACAAGAGTAATTACGCATTTCTCAACTTTTGTATCTTTTTTTCTCTAGCTCTGGACTTCTTAGAAATAATTTTACTTTAGACATCATGAGGAAAGCAGCAGCATGGTTTTATCTTTCATTTCTTCTTTGCCAAGTTGGACGGGGCTTGGGGCTAAATGAGCTTTACTGTCTCTTCCAGCTCCAAACCATTCTGTGGTTCTGTGCTGTGGAGCTGGGCAACTTCTGGTCTTTTTTCTATGATAATTGTTCTGCTGGTAGGGTAGGGCTTGTTTTTTATCCCTGTGGAAATGGAGAGGAAAGAATCTTTCTGGGCAGAGACTGGATGGAGCAGCCCTGAGGAGAAGGACTTGGGGGTGTTGGATGAGAAGCTCCCCATGACCCAGCTTCAGTGTGCGCTCAGGCCAGAACCCCCCCGTGTGCTGGGCTGCACCCCCAGAGCGTGAGCAGCAGCTCAGGGAGGGGATCCTGCCCCTCTGCTGTGCTCTGGGGAGACCCCCTCTGCAGCCCTGATCCAGCTCTGGGGCAGCAGCACAAGAGGGACGTGAAGCTGCTGGAGCGAGTGCAGAGGAGGCCATGGAGATGCTGCGAGGGCTGGAGCAGCTCTGCTCTGGAGCCAGGCTGAGAGAGCTGGGCTGGGGCAGCCTGGAGAAGAGAAGGCTCCTGAAGGGGAGACCTTAGAGCAGCTCCAGTGCCTAAAGGGTGGTTTTTAAGGTTCCATGCAACCCAAATCAGTCTGTGATTCTATGATTCTTATCTCTACCATCGGTTTTGGTTTCCCCAGCAGTTGTTGGATGCTGGTCCCAGTTCTTTCTCTGACTTGCTTTGGGAGGAGCAAGTCTTGTATCTCCTCACCCACCTTCCTAGCCATATTGTGAAGCTTTCAGATCTTTTGTCTCTTTTTAGGAGAGGATTATATCATTGCTCTGCATATTGTTGCAGGGTCCTTCTGGTTTTTCCCATTTTGTCCCTAATAAATACTTCCACATTTCCAACTTTTCTTCCCTGTGAGGGTGCTGAGGCGCTGGCCCAGGGTGCCCAGAGAAGCTGTGGCTGCCCCATCCCTGGCAGTGTTCAAGGCCAGGTTGGACACAGGGGCTTGGAGCAAGCTGCTCTAGTGGAAGGTGTCCCTGCCCGTGGCAGGGGTTGGAACTGGATGAGCTTTAAGTCCTTTCCAAACCTAACTATTCTGTGATTCTATGAAGAACATGCAGTAGATCTACCTGATATAGCCCAGATCTGCAGGTCAGTGAAAAAATAA
Organism: Psittacula echo; assembly: GCF_963264785.1. Classification (NCBI taxonomy): domain Eukaryota; kingdom Metazoa; phylum Chordata; class Aves; order Psittaciformes; family Psittacidae; genus Psittacula; species Psittacula echo. The sequence continues at coordinate 162,043,783 of NC_137735.1, forward strand.
ACAGTAAGAAAATGACTTTTTGTTAAGAGATTTTAAAAAGAAAATCCAGGTTTCTCTTAATTGTTTTACAGCTTAAATTTCAGGGAAATCTGCTTTGCCTTTTTTTTTTTCCCTCCACTTAAGTAAGAGGAGATACAAGGCTCTTTCCCCATGATTAGAAGAAATACTGCTTGTTATGTATTACAGATTAAGGCTTCCTAAAATCAAACAAGACTCTAATTTTAATTTATAGGAGCTGAATTTATGCAGCTATGTGGTATTCTGCATAAGGTAGATTCATGCCTCCATCTCTCCAATGTGCGTGTCTGAGCTGGGCTCAGACTGTATGTCACAGGCAGTAATAACACTTGTGCTTTTACCACAGTTACCTTGTCAGTATTTCAGTGCCCAAATGCATTTTAACTTCTGCATGTAAATATATTGCTTCCTGCACCTATAAATTGAGGCTGTGAAAGTGGAATTTGGCAGATGCCTAATAGTGCTCAATAGCAGAAGGAAAGAAGTGAAAAATAGTCACTACCCAAGACTGCCTGTTGAATGTGGAAAGGTAGATATTGGTTATTGAAGCTGACATTTGGTTGTGGGTATTGGGGAACCTAATTTTGTAGAGGGGCTTTAGATGTTATACTGACAGGTCTTGAGACACTGGTGTTATGTCCCATTGGAAAACAGTCTTCCATTTCTTTAGCACCTTATTGAGGTACTGAGTCAGTACTAGCTTAAATTAAAGCATGCTATTTGCTGCGGTGGGCAACATAGACCTTCCTGTGTTGTCTCAACTGAAACACATCTCTGTACAGGAGGGACGTGGAGCTGTTGGAGTGAGTGCAGAGGAGGCCATGGAGATGCTGTGAGGGCTGGAGCAGCTCTGCTCTGGAGCCAGGCTGAGAGAGCTGGGCTGGGTCAGCCTGGAGAAGAGAAGGCTCCTGAAGGGGAGACCTGAGAGCAGCTCCAGTGCCTAAAGGGGCTGCAGGAAACCTGGAGAGGGGCTTTGGACAAGGGCCTGTAGGGACAGGCCAAGGGGAATGGCTTTAACCTGCCAGAGGGGAGACTGAGATGAGCTCTTAGGCAGAAGCTCTTCCCTGTGAGGGTGCTGAGGCGCTGGCCCAGGGTGCCCAGGGAAGCTGTGGCTGCCCCATCCCTGGCAGTGTTCAAGGCCAGGTTGGACACAGGGGCTTGGAGCAAGCTGCTCTAGTGGAAGGTGTCCCTGCCTATGGCAGGGGGTTGGAACTGATTGAGCTTTAAGGTCCCTTCCAAACCAGTCTGGGATTCTATTATTGTGTGATTCTGTGGTAATAAATGTACCAGAATTTTTGTGAGTATTTTCTCACACATAAGTATTTGGGTGGTCAGAGGTTGTCACACAATGAGTTCCGTTATAAGAAAAATATCATTTCTGTTGGAAATTCATTTCTTTAGCCCCTGCATCCCTGGGCATGTTAAATATAGAGAGTTTCAGGTAAGATTAAATAGCTGTGTAGCAGATAGATGTGAGATCTTGCAGATAGTAGCAACACAATTAAATGTATTTTTGTATATATACAAGATATATATATATATTTGTTTTCTGTAGTGCAATGATGTATTTCTTCTACTGAGATTTCCTCTTGAAATCTCTTAACCTATATTGTTTGTGTTGGTCCTCTGGACCCAAAGTTGCATAAAAGAAGAATCTCTTTAGAGTGGCTTAGGTGCTTTTGCTCCTGAATGAAGAATTACATAGAGCAGCACATAGAAGGCAAGTTATATGCTTCTTTTCTGCTGTTTGCCTCTGAAATCTGCCTTACCTTATAATTCACATGACAGGATGAGAGGGGAAAGAAGTGGATAAAACCCGAGTTCCGCCCTCTCCTGACATTTCCAGTCAATCTCCCAGGCACTCTGCCTTGATTTGTCACCACGACTCCTGTATTTATCTGACAACCAGACCGAGGCACTTGGAAGACAAGGGAGCATCCTTCAATCCCTAGGCCAGGTTTGCTTCTTTCCTTGCAGAGCTGTATCTTGGTTTAGAGCCTGAAACCTCACTTGTACTTACTATTATGTGGGATGAATACACATTTTATCCCATCTTTTTACCTGTTTATGATCAGTCGTGTTTTGTTCTGCAGAAGCTTTTAATTCCTCTTTAAGGACACAGAAAAGATGTTGCTTTTCTACCAGTTCTGAATTAATCTAATTCTACCAATTCTTTGCTCTTCTCAGTTCTATGCAAATAGCAGTGGCGTTACTCCTGCAGGTAGTTGGTATGTTGCTCCACGCTTACAAAATTAAGCACTAATTCTCACTGTGGGCTAGAACAGTCTGTATTGCATGACAAATGAGGCTGAAACATGCAGTTAAAAAACCCCAATTCATAGATTCAGACAAGAGCTGTGCTTTCTAGCACTCCAAATGTTGGGCAGCCCAAAGATTGTGTAGAATCATAGAATCATAGAATAGTTAGGGTTGGAAAGGACCTTAAGATCATCCAGTTCCAACCCCCCTGCCATGGGCAGGGACACCTCACACTAAACCATGTCACCCAAGGCCTCATCCGACCTGGCCTTGAACACTGCCAAGGATGGAGCATTCACAACTTCCTTGGGCAACCCACTCCAGTGCCTCACCACCCTCTCAGTAAAGAATTTCTTCCTTAGATCCAATCTAAACTTCCCCTGTTTCAGTTTGAACCCGTTACCCCTTGTCCTGTCACTACAGTCCCTGATGAACAACTCCCCACATGTAAGAGGGTTTTTTTTGGCCATTATTATAAAGTACTTGTCAGCTTATATGTCTGAAGCATTCTATTGACTGGGATGAAACCCCTTTTCTATAAAGCACATTTACGTGCTTGGTCTTACTTACATACTCTCACTCACAACATAAAATGGTCATGTTAAGATAATAGTATTCCTTTATCAAATGTATGGACTGTAAATTTCAAGCACTTTACAGACTCCTTGAGGCATCACTGATGACCTGAGAAGGGAAGAGGAAGGAAATCTTTGTTGAGGTGACAAAAGCAGTTGAAGGTGAGGGCACAACTTGTGGTCCTGCAGCCCAGGACCGTGCTTACTCCATCTGAGGGTCATTTCTTGGCATGTCATAAGACCATGGTGTTGATAGGGAATGCCCTTGAGACAGAAGCTGTTTGTATTGGAGCCCTAATTCTTTTCTGCTTACCCTATAGACAAATGAAAGGATAGTCCTGATGACTGGTAACATTTCCATCTCTGGAGGTTATAATAACTGGTAGGGTAAGTGCCATAAATCATAGAATCAGAGGCTGGTTTGGGTTGGAAGGGACCTTAAGGCTCATCCAGTTCCAACCCTCTGACACACGCAGGGACACCTTCCACTAGAGCAGCTTGCTCCAAGCCCCTGTGTCCAACCTGGCCTTGAACACTGCCAGGGATGGGGCAGCCACAGCTTCTCTGGGCACCCTGTGCCAGTGTCTCCCCACTTTCATAGCTTACTACAAGAGCTTTGTTGTTGCTATTTGTTATTGTGCCTTCTACTGCTCATGTTCTCTGAGGATGGAAAAAATTCCCACAATATGGCTTATTGGATGTTAATTGTTCACTGCATTGTTTTCTTGCCACCTTGTCTCTTGATTATATATTACATTAAATCTTGCAGGTGTTCTTCCACTAATTGTCCATATTGTGTTCGTGCTGCACTGAACACAGCTGTATCCTAATCCATGGCTGAGGTTGAGCTGCTCTCTTTGTGCTACAGCAATAAGCAAAACTAACATGGTGATTACTAGTTTCTCTAGTGATGGATCATAGTGGGACCTTCTCACCCATTCCTGTCCAGCCCTTACAGCGATAATACCTGATTTTCAAGTGATTGACTTCTCACTGTTTTGATTGAAATTACAGGCTTAATTTCTGCTCACCCTTGATAGTTAGTTAAGCAGCTGCAATGTTGGAGCAGAGTATAAGTTATAGCTGTGACAGTTTTGCTGTTGTCATGCTTTTTTGGGGAAGGTAAAGAAGAAGAAGAGCAGGAATGGGGACAGGCTTCATGAGCTGTCAGTGTTGGTTTGCTTTGGGGAACTCAGAGCATGGAATGCTCAGAGCATGGCTGCGTGGAGACCTTGGAGGAGCTTCCAGTATCTGAAGGGGCAGGGGGCTACAAGGATGCTGAAGAGGGACTCTTCATCAGGGACTGTAGTGATAGGACAAGGGGTGATGGGTTCAAACTGAAACAGGGGAGATTTAGGTTAGATATAAGGCAGAAGCTCTTCCCTGTGAGGGTGCTGAGGCGCTGGCCCAGGGTGCCCAGAGAAGCTGTGGATGCCCCATCCCTGGCAGTGTTCAAGGCCAGGTTGGACACAGGGGCTTGGAGCAACCTGCTCTAGTGGAGGGGGTCCCTGCCCGTGGCAGGGGTTGGAACTGGATGAGCTTTTCCAACCCAAACCATTCTATGATTCAGTGTCATTGTCTTCAATGTGCTTCTCAGCACTTTTTCTCTTCTTTAGGCTGGGAAATTGTGCTTTGTGCTGTGTGAATTTCTCTGTCTTAAGAACAATGAGGCTGATGGTCGGAAATCCGCTGAGTGGAGAAGCTGCATCTTTCCTTCTGTACAAGTCATTTGAACCAGTGTGGCATTCTGCTTTCTGTCTCAGCAGTATTGAAATTAACTTGTTAGCTATTTTTTCCCTTACTGATTAGACACTTTGTTTTACACCTTGAGTTTTGTTTAATATCAGTTCCTTACACTGTTTAGCTGTTACCAGCACACAGAGGCACTTCTGCAGGAAGACTTCTCAAAGCTTGTTGTATGGGTCTATACAATCCCTCTATAAATCGTCATCTTGATTGTGAAAGAAAAGAGTTGGCAAGGCTTTATGAGGGCTTTTATGTCTTTCTGGGTTATGTAGATGCAGCATCATAGCAGCTGACTGCAAGTGCCTCAAATTTTGGACTCAAATAATGGATTTTGTCACCTGCCACAAGAAACAAAGTAGGTTTTGGGCCATGCAGGTGATACAAAAACGAGGAAGTTTTCTCCTTAATCTCTTATAATTCATGCATGACAGACTTCAATATTTCCAATTATCATCATAGTGATGAGGTTTACAGTCCTCAAAGGAATACAGAGGCTCTGCTACCCTATAGGTGTAACTGTGGATGTTTGCAGAGTTAATACAAACATCTCACCTTTTCTGGGTTTTGCTCAGCGATTGGCTCCTCTGATAACTCCTGGCAATGAGTTCTGCAGGTTAATTATGCATTTAATTGGTTTCAAATTTGTTGCTTTTCAATTTCACTGTTCACTGAATATCTCCTCGGTCTCCTATTATGGGAAGGAGTAAATAAGAGAAGCCTGACTCACCTCCTCTGAACATTTAATTATATTGTATACATCTAGGATGTACCCTTCTACGTACACAAAGTACTTCTGATGGGTTTGGTCTTTATGTATCTCCAGCTTCTTCATTTTCTGAAGTTTTGGGCTGTAGTGACCAGAGCTGGGAGGATCTGGGAGGTTTGGTTATTTAGTTATGTCAGATAACACGATCTCAGTGTGATGCCTGAGGGATCTGGGGGGTTCAGTCTGGAGAAGAGAAGGCTCGGGGGGGACCTGATGGCTCCCTACAAGTGCCTGAGAGGAGGATGGAGCCAGGAGGGGCTGGGCTCTGCTCCCAAGGAACAAGGGATGGGACAAGAGGAACCGGCCTCAAGCTGCACCAGGGCAGGTTTAGATGGAGCTGAGGAACAATTCCTGCCCCAAAGGGTGCTCAGGCATTGGCACAGGCTGCCCAGGGCAGGGCTGCAGTCACCGTCCCTGCAAGTGTTCACACACCGTGGAGACGAGGCCTCAGTGCCATGGGTTAGTGGTGGCCTTGGCAGTGCTGGGGAATGGTTGGACTGGATGAGCTTAAAGGGCTTTTCCAACCTAGTTGATGCTATGATTCTCTTTCCCCTTCATAAATCTCTTTCTGTTTTTATTTGGCTGTTGTTACACACAGACCAAGTTTTTGTTGGCTTGCCTGCAGGAAAAGTCTTTTTCTGGTGCTTTACAATCAGAATACAAATGCTTCACGTGGCTGGTGCAGGCTTTTGCTTCCACGTTGTATCATCTTCCATTTTTCCTCGCTGTCTTCAGGCTGCCCAAGCCTTGTAACTCCAACAGCTTATCGTGATTAAAATGACTTCCTATTGCTATCAACATATCTCTTCTTCCGCATAACTGTCCTCATCTTAGTCATAAACTGCCTGAAATATTGGACATTGACCGCATAATCTTCTCTGATTGGATTTTTTGGCCATTTCTATCCAGTAATGTTAAACCTTTGAGCATTTAATTGGGTTTTATGATTATTCGCTTTACATTTTTCCTTGTATCAGATAGAATTGGATTATTTGTTGAATATCCCATTAGAAAACTGCCTTATTCTTTCCCGTTGTGAGAAGGATTGTTGTTTTTGTAACCACGGTTTTGTCTGTGCCCTGCTATGTTAATCACTCTAAATGTTGTGTCAACATATTTCCATAACAAGGATGTCAGAAGAAGGAACAGAAATGTAGTGTCAGACCCTCTCTTACATACATTATCTGCCTCCTATGATATTTATAAGCTTGGGGTTTTTTAGTTGCTTAGTCCCAAATAACCATCACACTCAAATAAATACCAGCTGAACTGGCCAGAGATTTAAAAAAGTAAAATAGAAATCATTTTCATCTGTTTTTTCCAGCATAGTCTTTACAAAAATGAAGCGTTTATCTCCTTCTTGTATGAAGGTTGCTTTTCCCATCTATTTTAGATATGTTTTCTGTGCTTAGAATACTAGTTATTCCAGTTAGAATAATACAAACGCCAGCAGAGCTTGAAGCATAATTATGTTAAACACTGCACAGATGTGTAGCGAGTTCCAGGCTCTGCCCTAGAGACTCTGCAATCAAATGAGAAGAGAAATAAAAGTGCAGTGAATGGAAGTTGGACACAGAAATTCAATGACACGTGCTATAGGATGATATAAAAGGGAGATGCTCACCGGTAATCAATACATAAATCAATCCCTGCTCCTTCCAGAGCTACTCTATTCAAGGCAGTAATTCTCTTGTGGGTTTATTTCACTATTAGTTGCTAAAACTTTAAAGCAAATTCTGAAAGACTAGCATTGTAGATTGTTAATTAAAATAGAAGGAACATTCAATGTGTTGTATCCCTCTTCCTGCTGTTTTCCCTCACTTTCCCAAGGCTTTGCTTACTAGCGTTGCTCCATCTTAGTTTGTATTTAGTAATTTAATCAGGTATAGTACCTTTTCTTATCACAGTCTCACAGTGAAGTACTTTAGAGATACAATGGAAAGAACTACGTAACCGTCCTATTATTTGCTTGAATTGAGTTTTTAAAGTACTGCAAGGAATAAAAAGAGATAAAAAGCAATTACTTATTCACTGGGATAAATTCTGTATAGCCTTGATACAGATGACATACCAATTAGCTATAAATGCTTTCTTTATCGTGGGGATCTTTTATGTATGTTGATGGCAAAAGGTCTTTTTTGAAAGCTGTAGTGTTCCCCACACTGACCAAGCCGATGTTCCCTTGGCAATGCTGGGGTTAAACAGCTAAATATTTCACTGTGAAGTCATGTTCCCCATTTAAAAGATCAGCTTGTTTCTCAGTTACAACTTTTGTCTTAAATCATAAAGTCATAGAATGGTTTGGGTTGGAAAGGACCTTAAGATCATCCAGTCCCAACCCCCTGCCATGGGCAGGGACACCTCACACTGGACCATATTGCACAAGGTTCTGTCCAACCTGGCCTTGAACACTGCCAGGGATGGGGCAGCCACAGCTTCTCTGGGCACCCTGTGCCAGCACCCTCACAGTAAAGAGCTTCTTCTTTATATCTAACCTGAACTTCCCCTGTTTCAGTTTGAACCCGTCACCCCTTGGCCTATCACTGTCCCTGATGAATCACCTACTAGTAGCAGTATTATCAACCCAATTAGGAAAAACTCTCTGTTTTGGAATAGTGCTAAGCAGTATGGCTGCATTATTTGAGACAGAATCCATGAGTTTTGGTGGTTTATTTATTACTGCAGAGTTCAGTTTAGTAAGATTTAATTTCCGAAATACAGATAGTCTTAAAGATATTTTTAAATTAATGCTTGTTTAAACATCCAAGGTGTCCTGTTCGTAAGGTATCTTTCACATTGAGAAACACCTGATATCGCTACAAGTGATTCAGTTCTGCGTCTTAAGCAGAAATCAATAACTTGAATAGCTAAGAAGAAATAAATGTGTTCTTATTTTGTATTCAGAAGTGGATTTACCTATTTGGGCATCATAATTTTTTGCCTTCAGTGGAAATTGGTTAGCAGGATAACAGACTTGAGCAGCGAGTTCCAATGATGCAACTTCTGTTGGAAGGAGATTATATCAATTCATATGTAGTTTTGATCATTTAATGCAAGAAGCAGGATATAATGAAAAATAACTGGAGAACGTGTGGTCCCTGATGCTACTAGACGCTAAAAAACCCAGGATACAGTCAGTTTTCTATAGGATTTCAGATGAGATTGACTTTGAAGTGGGCTTCAATGAGATGTTGAGTTTTCATTGCTTGTATTAACGCTGCATCTATAATAATTATTTCGCTGCTTATCTTCAATCCACTGAATCTTCAGTTCACAAGGCAGAAGTACTAAGTTGTGGCTTTTAGAAATGTAATAATATAATATCAAAGTGACAAGTGATGCTGGATTCTTGAAGCAAGAATAAAGATTCTTAGATGGAAAGCTTTGCTCTGAATATTTAGGTATTAGGCAACTGAGGTGCAAGTTTCTTCTCATTGACTTATTTTTCGACTTCGGTGGTGAACTGGAGTGAGAACACCTTCTGGAAGGGTGGTATTTCCTAATGTTCTCCTTTGTTTTATGTAATATATTGTTTTAAAGTACATCACGTATTGGCTCACAGTGCTTACTAATACATTTTATTTATCTTTCTGTTGTTCATCTCATCCGGAATTCCGTAATACTTCTGTAATATTGTTGTTAGAGAGCTGGGCTGGTTCAGCCTGGAGAAGAGAAGGCTCCTTAAGGGGACACCTTGGACAGCTCCAGTGCCTAAAGGGGCTGCAGGAAACCTGGAGAGGGGCTTTGGACAAGGGCCTGTAGGGACAGGCCAAGGGGAATGGCTTTAACCTGCCAGAGGGGAGACTGAGATGAGCTCTGAGGCAGAAGCTCTTCCCTGTGAGGGTGCTGAGGCGCTGGCCCAGGGTGCCCAGAGAAGCTGTGGCTGCCCCATCCCTGGCAGTGTTCAAGGCCAGGTTGGACACAGGGGCTTGGAGCAAGCTGCTCTAGTGGAAGGTGTCCCTGCCCGTGGCAGGGGTTGGGACTGGATGAGCTTTTTAAGGTCCCTTCCAACACAAACCTTTCTGGGATTCTATGGATTCTGAACACAATAAAAAGAACAGAAATATTGATAACTTACTATGATAATGGTATAGCAACAAAGCTGAAGTTGAACATAGTCCTGAGTCTTTACCAGCAGTTATTTTTCCTGACTTTTACAGGATAATAGTTCTCTTGCTCCATTTCTATATAAAGCAATCCACTTTGGCTCACACAGAGCAGTCTATGCTTCTTTAAGGTTAGTGCAAAACTGTACATATTTGACATCTGACTGAAACATCAGACACTGTCAGAAATGGTTATAGACATTATTTGAATTGCTACAAATACCTGGCAGCAGTACAGATAGTCTATAAAATGTTTGATCTTGTTGGACTGTGTTAGTTAAATGAAAAGCATGTACACGCTTTCAGAAAGGAGTCATGCCTGCCTTTTATTCCCCTTGACATGCATGTATGCAACACAGATTCGTTTAGCGTCTCTTTTATACTTTGAACTACGGTTGCATGCAAACATGAGGCTTTTCTGCATCTTGCTAATAATGTGGTAGTCAAGAGTGTGTTTTAATTCTTTTATTTTTTTTCAAGCAACTAAAATCTTCAGGATCTGTTGATTTCAGATTGCACAAACCAGATGGTTCACCCCGTGAGGAGCAAAGTTTGGTGCTATGTGTCGCTTTTCTGTAGTGCTCATGTTGCTCGTTTTGGAGTAGGTTGGTACAGTTCTCTGATCTTTCTGCCCCTTGTTTTAAGGATAGGATCATAAAATAAATGGGGGTGGAAGAAACGTGGATCCCCCTGAAGTGATGATGTGATCATATCAAGTGATTATATCAAGGGGGAATGGCTTTAACCTGCCAGAGGGGAGACTGAGATGAGCTCTTAGGCAGAAGCTCTTCCCTGTGAGGGTGCTGAGGCACTGGCACAGGGTGCCCAGAGAAGCTGTGGCTGCCCCATCCCTGGCAGTGTTCAAGGCCAGGTTGGACACAGGGGCTTGGAGCAAGCTGCTGTAGTGGAAGGTGTCCCTGCCTGTGGTAGGGGTTGGAGCTGAATGAGTTTTAAGGTCCTTTCCAACCCAAACAGTTCTGGGTTTCTATGAGTTCTTGATTTCAGTTGCATTATTTCTCTGGCTTACATTAGAAATTGAATCCATAACTTTCTTGTTTGCCACAATCTCTATTTGTTTTTTGTTTCTTTGGTCTATAACTGGATTTAATACATGAAGCTCAGTGTCACAGGTTCTGTACAGACTGGGTCCTAACTTGGCATTAATTCAATTCTTAATCTCTCTCTATTAGCTCTCTCTCGTGTGATCTTTATCTGCGCTACTCGTTCTTTTAGGGCTTCATTATTTTTAGACAACGTCCTGTAGCACATTTGTGAGTAATTACAAAAGCTTGGTTTAATTACACTTGTCAAGGAATATATTTTATGATGCATTATTGTTGCTGCTGTTTCTAATTCAAAACTGTTCTCTACCTTTACAAGTGGAAATGAGCACAGGGGTTTTTTTAAGTGATGTGTCTGGATCATTTTCTGTGGTTAGGAGTGATTTTGTGAATAGCAATAGCTTCAAAGGGGAATTATTAGAGGGGGAAGGGAGAAGCATATGGTCCTAGGAATATCCATAAGTTACTCCTGGTGCTCATTCAGAGTGACGTGTGTATTTATATGTTGAAATAGAAGATTGGCAGTTTAAACACTTCAATTGAACATATATTAAATGTAGAAATTGATGATATTTATTGGGGACACTATATGCAGTGAATGAACATTGTAGTTTTGCTGACCTTAAGGTACACAATAAGAAACTAATCTGATTTTATCGGTGTGCAGACATGAATGCATGGGGCTATGTGTGATGGGTGAATGTAGTCCACTGTAAAAGGGTTTCTGGACAGAGCTATTTACAGGGCATCAAATACTGAATAACTGCTTCACAAGTGACAGTCATTGTAGCTGAGTGACATCAGTGTCAATGAGCTCATGGATTCACACCCTGCTTTGACCTATAAATAAACTCATCCAGCAGACCTTAAGTGGGGAAAGGAATGTAAAATCTCCAGCAACAGAATGGTGTGTTGTGAAATGAGCGGTTTAAGGTGGCTCAAAGAATGACCAGCAAAGGTCTTAGCAAGGGCAGTTTTAATATGGTTTATAAAGGCACAGCTTAGGAGAATTTGTTGGCAAGGTTCACTCTATTTTTTATGACATGAATCACAGAGTCAAGAATGGTTTGTGTTGGAAGGGACCTTAAAGCTCATCCATTCCCAACCCCCTGCCACAGGCAGGGACACCTTCCACTAGAGCAGCTTGCTCCAAGCCCCTGTGTCCAACCTGGCCTTGAACACTGCCAGGGATGGGGCAGCCACAGCTTCTCTGGGCGCCCTGTGCCAGCGCCTCAGCACCCTTATAGTGAACAATGGATGAAGCAATACAATAGAAAATGGTGAAAGATCACTTTTGGAGGTGTTCTCTCTTGTAGTAGTGGTACATCACAGTTCTTCTGTGAAGTGGCTGTGCTGCTGGCACTGCTGAAGGCCATCCCTCCTCTGCCACTTTCTTTTGCCTATTAATCCATTAACCTTTTCTCCAGAGTACACAGGCCTGCCTGAGGGCCTGCAGATATTTCCTGTGACCTTTCCCATGAGAAAAGCCCTCATTGCTGTAGTTAGCATTTCATTTGGCAAAACCCCTTAGTCTTGTAAACCCATTGTGACAGGATGCTCTTGCAGCCCCTGGACCCGATGCCTGGCCTCACTCACAGCCTCAAATGTAGCCTGGGAGACCCATCCTTTCATTGTTCTGTGATGTTCTTGGTGGGGTGATGAGGAAATGACCATGACACAGCTTGGCAGGACCTAGGCAGGGCACTTTCAGATGGCTGATAGTGATTTATAAGTTTAGGGTAAGGCTGGAGACTGTATTTTGAAGCAAATTATTCTTTTCTGCCAGCAAAATGCAAACTGGAGCCACATCAGTGGTGTTCTGCTGTATATTTGGTGGATGTTAATGGATAGAGCTCAGCAGCTGTAAACCTGAGACTGCCAAGTGCTTCTAGAGCTGGTTTTGAAACCTGTGTACAAACTTCTCCTAAACTACCTGATAATGGTTTATCTGCTGCAGCTCCTTAAGAGCAATTGTGAACTGCACCCACCTCGAACCTTGCTGTATCCAGGTAACTGAATCCTTTCTTTATGTTTTAAAGATAATTATTCAGCATACGTTTTCAGACAGCTGCTTGTTCGCTCTGTTCTACCTTAGAAAGGACAAAATGAATCACAGAATCATTAGGGTTAGAAGGGCCCTCCGGAGATCATCCAGTCCTACCCCTTGCCAAGGCAGGGCTACCCAGAGCAGGTCACACAGGGATGTATCCAGGCAGGCTTTGAATGCCTCCAGAGAGACTTCACAGCTCCCCTGGGCAGCCTGTGCCAGTGCTCGGGCACCCTCAATGTAGAGAAGTTCTTCCTCATGTTGAGGTGAAGCTTGTTGTGTTTTAGTTTATGGCCACTGCTCCTCATCCTGTCACCGGGCACCACTGGAAAGAGTCTGGCACCATCCTCCTCCCACCTGCCTGTGAGATACTGATCTGCATTGATGAGATCCCCTCAGTCCACTCCTCTCTGGACTAACCAGGCCCAGCTCCCATAATCTCTCCTCATAAGAAAGATGCTCCAGATCTCTGATCATTTTTGTAGCCTCCACTGGAGCCTCTCCAGTAGCTCCTTGTCTCTCTTGTCCCGAGGAGCCCAGAACTGCACACAGTGCTCTGGATGTGGCCTCACCAGGGCCAAGTAGAGGGTGAGGATCACCTCCCTCGACCTACTGCCACGCTCCTCCTGATGCACCCCAGGATACTCTTGTCCCTCCTGGCCACAAGGACACACTGCCAGCTCTTAATCAACTGATGTGTACCTGCTGTATCCAGCATGCGAAGGGTTTGGCTTGGCACTGCTCCGCAAGTATCCCTGCAGCAGTGTGTGAGGCAATGTAGACACCCACTTCTCCGGCGATGGAAACTCATCCCAGCACTGTGCTAAATCCAGGCAACTCCTTTTGAAAATGAAACCCTAGGTTGGCCTTTAGACCTCAGCCCAACATCCCCGTGATTCTGAAGCAGCCATATTTAATATCAGTGAGCTGGTTTTGGAGTCTCACTTTAGGTACTCATGGGAAGATGGGCTGCCTCTCAAAGGTGACTTTTGGAAGCTCTTTTCTAAACAACACCCAAGCAGACACTTGGTTTATTACAGTTACTTTGTGAAGAAGCAATGAAACTGGTCCAATAACTCATTTACACCTCAAGTGCAGCATTCAGCTAATTGAATACATGGCTACTGTTAATCATTCTGTTACAGCTAACTGATATTCACTGGGCTCATGTTGCTGTGGCCCTATAAATATACTATTACCTTACAGGGTTTTATTTCTGCCGTGAATTCTCTTCCGTTGGCATATTTATATTGTCTCCTGTATAAATGAATAATCCTCTGTTTACTATGTCTTTTGAACTTTGCCGTGGCTGCATTACTGCACAGATGCCAGGGTTGTAGCTATATGGAAGCTTTTTGTTTTCTGGATTTCTTACTGGTCTACCGAATCTTCCAATTCACAATATAGGGAATGAGACCATTGGATAAGAGTATTATTTAGTGTTCTTATAATCTAATATTTCTACTTTATCAGTGGTATAAAAGCTTTGATAGGATCAAGGCAATAGGCAGCATGACTGTAATTCACTTCTTGGCCTCCGTATCTTTAGTACACTAAAACCCATCTGTTTTGATCACTAGATATCCTGGGGGTCAGGCAACCAAACCCAAATATCAACCCAAAAAGCTAACAGTTTCCAGAATAAACCAAACTTCCCAGGGCAGTTAACACCAGATGGGTGTTATTTGCATTCTCCTGCTCATACTATATTTTATATATGTAAATTGAGCGATCAGACACTGTTAATCAAATCCATTTATCTTTTTTGAATGGAGAAGGCCTGTAGGGACAGGCCAAGGGGAATGGCTTTAACCTGCCAGAGGGGAGACTGAGCTGAGCTCTTAGGCAGAAGCTCTTCCCTGTGAGGGTGCTGAGGCACTGGCCCAGGGTGCCCAGAGAAGCTGTGGCTGCCCCATCCCTGGCAGTGTTCAAGGCCAGGTTGGACACAGGGGCTTGGAGCAAGCTGCTCTAGTGGAAGGTGTCCCTGCCCGTGGCAGGGGTTGGAACTGGGTGAGCTTTGAGGTGCCTTCCAACCCAAACCATTCTGTGATTCTATGATATGATTTGGTCAGGAAGTAAGATGCAGATGAGAAGAATTCAAACTCAACTGGACTCAGGGGAGAGGATGTGTTTCATCTCCTCCATCATTAGTGTGCCCTTGATCTGTTGTGTTTAAACACCCTGAGAATTCCTGCCCTTGTGAATCACCAGTAATAGGGCGAGTGAATTGAGTTGTGATGCCCTTGCATGGGTTTTATTCTGTCTTACTGGCTTTCAAAGTCAGTTTTGCTGCTTGGTTGCAGGGCATCAATAGAATCCTGTGAAACACTATTGAATTGTAAGAACTAAAACTCAACTAAGTTCTCTTGAGTGTTATGGAACATTAATTGCACATTTTCTTTGTCCCTGCCCTATTTAACTCCATTTGCACAAAAGGAATATTCTTGAGTTTGCAAATATTTTGGGGCTCATGAGGTGATTAAGCATCAAATATTCATGTACGGGTAACTATGGCAATGCATTGAAGTAGTGTTTTAGCTATTTGGGAGAGGATGGTTTTGGGGAGGCACAATCTGCAATGATTTTCCAGCTGTTTCTGTAACCATCAGCTTTGGGAGGTCATACAGGGATTATCTAGAAGAAGCCAAACCATGATCAATCCAAAGCATGATATTAGGCTGTAGAACATTTAGTTTAATCAGCTTTGCAAAGACCTGTAATTAGTGAATAAAGGCTCATTTAAATGGTGCTGAAGAGGGCTGTAGCATGTGCTTCGTTGCACTATACTGAAGATGGGGTGGTTGGCAGAGGAGAAGGTTCACCTAAGTAGCATTAAAACTTGGCTTTGTGCTTTTTGGATGAGCAGGAGAATTGGGGGGGAAGTTGTATTGAGAAAAGAACAACTTCCAAGTAGTTTTCAGCAATGTTCTGTATTAGAGAGGTGTTTGATGCATTATGTGTTTTCTTTCTATTCATTTTATATAAAAAATTTAATTGGACACTTTGATTATTTTTTTTACATGCTTCAGGATATAGAAGCAAAGGTAAGTAGTAAAGCAAAGAAAAACCAAAAATCCAAGGTTTTGATTTTATTGCTCTGCTGTTTACCAAAAACCCCTTCAAAACCAAGACCCACCTCCTAATCTTGACAAAGAGAATCAACTCTTGTATCTCTGGAAGCACAGCACAGTATGTTGTGTAATTTTTCTGATGTGCTTGTACGACCTCGATCTGTAGTAGTGAAAGTACAACAGTTTAGCATTTTACATGCTAGAATCAGAGAATGGTTTTGGTTGGAAAGGACCTTAAGATCATCCAGTTCCAACCCCCTGCCATGGGCAGGGACAACTCACACTAGACCATGTCATCTAAGACTCTGTCCAACCTGGCCTTGAACACTGCCAGGGATGGAGCATTCACAACTTCCCTGGGCACCCTGTGCCAGTGCCTCAGCACCCTCACAGGGAAGAGCTTCTTCCTCATATCCAACCTGAACTTCCCCTGTTTCAGCTTGAACCCATCACCCCTTGTCCTGTCGCTACAGTCCCTGATGAAGAGTCCCTCTCCAGCATCCTTGTAGCCCCCTTCAGACACTGGAAGCTGCTCTGAGGTCTCCATGCAGCTTCCCTTCTCCAGGCTCAACAGCCCCAGTGTTCTCAGCCTGTCTTTGTATGGGAGCTGCTCCAGCCCCTGATCATCCTCATGGCCTCCTCTGGACTTGCTCCAACAGTTCCATGTCCTTCTGATGTTGAGGACACCAGAACTGCATGCAGTGCTACAAGTGAGATCTCATGAGAGTAGAAGGGCAGGATCACCTCCTTCGATGCTGCTAAAATAGGAAGTTGGCTTTGTAGTCTCAGTATCTGTGTGAAAATAATATGTTAGAGGTAAATGACTACTATTGAATAGGCAATTGTGGTAATGACCACTGATAGTTAATTATTAGTCACTAAGGTAGTTTATTATTTAAACGTTACAAGCCTGCAATGAATTTGTGCTGATGATTTAAACATTAAATCCTCCATAACTTGTTAAAAACCACTTGTCTAGTATTTTCTCTGAATGACTCAGAGCTTTGTATGTGTTCTGTGGGCATGTATGCTCTTTGAATGTGTTTTGTCATACCTAATGAGTCCCCTTAATAGTAGATATTGGTACATACTACAGATGAAAAGCCAAAAAACTGTCAACTTGCTCAGTACTGCTACAGGTAATGTCTCTTAAATGAATACTCATACTAGTATTCAAAAGTTAGATGTTCAGAATTATTCTGTGTTAGTTTAAGTTACTGGATATAGAATCATAAAATGGTTTGGGTTGGAAAGGACCTTAAGATCATCCAGTTCCAACCTCCAGCCATGGGCAGGGATATCTCACACTGGACCATGTCACCCAAGGCTCTGTCCAACCTGGCCTTGAACACTGCCAGGGATGGGGCAGCCACAGCTTCTCTGGGCACCCTGGGCCAGCGCCTCAGCACCCTCACAGGGAAGAGCTTCTGCCTTAGATCTAACCTGAAGTTCCCCTGTTCCAGTTTGAACCCATCACCCCTTGTCCTATCGCTACCATCCCTGATTAAAAGTCCCTCTCCAGCATCCTTGTAGGGCCACATAGGGATGATCCTACAGTGAAGGGTTTGAACTTGCTTAGTCAGACACTTCAACTGATCTAGGAGCGACCAGAGGAAGGATTGCTGTTTCAAGAGGACATCAGAGTTTCAGATGTATGTTTGAGATCTGTTTTTGCCAATATGTAGGCATTTGGTTCTTCCCAAAGATTTATGTGCTTAGAATTAAGCACATGCTGAATGCATTCCAGAGTTGGGGGTTTAAAGGAAAACCAGCTACAACAAAGAAGTTCTTTATAACCACTGCTTAGAAATAGGTGGGTGCTAGTTCAGCTTTTCTCATGTCAAAAATATCCATTTGTAACTTTACCAAATCGAGTTAAATATTCAAGCTCTGCATATATTTGTTTTCAGTAGCTTGAGGAAGTTTCCCAAAGTTCAGGAGTGATCTGCAAAGTTAATTCCAATCAAAACCCAAATACTCATCTCAGCATGAATGTGCTTGGTTCCGTCTTCGTGACATTTCCAAATGCGTTTGGACCAACTGTGGCACAGCTGTCGAGGGGAAGGAGAAAGCCCAGTACAATAGACAATCTCTCTGCATTTTCAATGCAGCAATCATCATCTTATTAATGTACGGCTTGGCAAAAGCTAATAGACTGCAGTTCTCAATCGTTCTTACATTCGTTACTGGTACAATTTATAGTGGATGTTTTGCTTTGCAAGTGAGGCTCTTTCTTGATCCAGCTTTATGGTTCTTTTTCTTTTTTTAGGCCAGGCAGCTGGAAGAGAAGGACAGAGAACTGAAGAAGCACGATGCCTACTACAAAGAGCAGCTGGCTCGACTGGAGGAAAGGGTGAGCCTCTTCTTTCTTTTAATGAAGAGTTTTCTGTTCCTTTTTGCTGCTGACTTTCTGGTTGTGTTTTACTGTTAAACAAGATGACTTCTCTAAGGAGATCAAGCTTAAAACTGTGCCAGAGGGGTTTGTTTCTGTATGAACTGCTACTGCTTTTGGCTTAATATTGACAAGATTTAAAGATGGGAATATTGTTTTCTTTACTAAGTTCTCACATTTGCAATTGATTTTATCTGCCATAGTAATTGCATACAGAGACATGATCCGAACAAGGTAACTTTTGTAGCAGCACTGATGAAACGCTAGTGTAAGTGATTTAGTATCACCAAGTAGTCTTAAAATTGCCTCTGAGGTGTGGAGATACACACATATTTGTCATTGAATCCAGTTCTCATTGGTTGGAGTGGTTCCTCCAAAAGCCACCAGTTCATGTAGAGCTTAAATGAGTTAAAATGTTTAAAGTTGTTTATGCCACGTTTAAAAAGCACTTCTATGCTTTTTAAAAAGGCTTTAAAAAGCCTTTTTTTCCCCCATAGACTCAAAACTAAACTGAACAGAACAGCTTGATAAGCTGTGTGCCATGCTCACAATATCTTAACATATTGCTCTTAGCATTCTTATTCTTTATAGGGTATTATTTTATAGGTTGTTAATGTCAAATAATTACTGCTGCCATCACCTTCTAGGTCTCAGGTTGGTTGTAATCTTCAGCCTCAATCCAGTTGCCTCCTGTACCCCTCTGCATTCATCCTGAGCCTACCTATTGTTGATTAATATGAATTTCCTTTCTAGTTAGTTTTGAAAACAGTATTAACAAGATCTATATTCATTTATGCAATTTAGCAGGATAGAAGAAAAGCCCTTGTTTTTATGGATTAGGAAGAAGAGCATGTTGCATGAATTATCAGTGTGTATAATTAGTCTTAATGAATATTTTAAACAGAGGGCATATCAGATACTGTCTCTGTGTTTTGTCCTACCTTTTTGAAGACGACATTAATGAAGTCCATGTTCTTGGCAATGAAAAATAGTTTGAAAGGATGAGATTAAATTAGTTTAATGATTCTAAGATGGTGCATTATTTAAGCGGTTAAAATGAAGATCCTTCACAAAAACCCCTGTAAAGAATGCTTTCCTTATTCCCAAATAACTTGCTGGTGTTGGAGGAAAAAGCATCTGCAGTATCTCATCCAGAGTGGCTTCTTATGGGGTGGTTGTACCTCTGATATCAGTTATCAGCCCTCCATTTTATAGTTACAGTGGAGTAATTCATAGAATCCCAGCTGGTTTGTGTTGGAAGGGAGCTTAAAGCTCATCCAGTTCCAAGACCTTGCCACAGGCAGGGACACCTTCCACTAGAGCAGCTTGCTCCAAGCCCCTGTGTCCAACCTGGCCTTGAACACTGCCAGAGATGGGGCAGCCACAGCTTCTCTGGGCAATCATTCATAGTGCGGGATGTGTGATAAGCTGTGATTCTTTGTTTGAAAGCTTCTCTTTTACCTTTTTAAGGTGCTATGCACCAAACAAGATTTTATTCATAGCTATTTTTAATGTTAAAGTAGGTCACTGATATAGTGTCTTTGGTTGCCCTTAGTAAGGGAAGACTTCCAATGTGGAATCATGTTTTTACGTGCATGTGAATATATCGTTGTTGTGTGCGAGTGAGATAATGGGCTTTAAATAACTGTATTAACTACTACTGAAGCATCGTCCCCCCAAGTAGCGTGGAATAGAGGAACTCTGCCATCTCTTGTTTTCTCTTCTTGGACTTGGAAGCCTCCAGCATTGCAGCAGGCAGATTGGAATTGAGTATCTTCTGCCATGGATGATGTTTGGTCTGTTTTCAGACTGGAGCTTTCATGATACTAACATTTGTCTTCTCATTCTGACTTTATTTGTAAGCTAAGAAACCTTTGCTTTGCCAAGTTGTCATCCCGTTTGTTTTCGGAGTACATGTGCATATCTCTTCTACAGTAAGAAAGAGTTGTTTGAGCTTTAAAAGGAGGTGAACTCTGTGCTCCAAATCTAACTTTGAACTTTTCAGAGATGTGGAGGTTATAGAATGAAAACTTGCAAAAGCAGAGAGGTCGTGTCTCCTGCAATCCCAGCTTCACTGCTGCTGGGCCTGCAACCGTTAGTAAGGTCATTTGTAAGATGCTGTGTTGCTGCTTTTTGAGCATTGGGATAGAAATAGAGCTTTAGGAAGAAAAACTCTGGAAAGGTTTAACATGCTGGAAATTACAGAGCACAATAACAATAAGTTCCTGAATTTCTCCTGATTTCAGTGGGAGTCAGGGTATGGGCTGTTGAGCAGAGAAAACATGGGAATGGGAGGCAGGATGGGAGCGCGTAGTAGGTGGAGAGTAGAGAAGTAACATCAGGGTGAAGAAATGTGCAGTATGAGTCTGTCACCTGTGACAGAGAATGCTAATGACATTCTCAGATGATTCTTGCATCAAATAAGCACACTTTAAAGGTACTCGAGTTCTGTATGTGGTATTTCTGTCTGTTGCATCGTTGAGTGTCAGAGCTCATCTGGATGATTAATTGGCTTTTTGATTACTTACCTTTTTCAATTAGACGCTTCCTATTTGTGTTCTTCAGTGCTGCTGGAAAAAAAACAATGCAGACGTTGATAATAAAGGGAGATGACAACAGAACAGATTAGTGTCAGCACAATGTGCTCCTTATGGAGAGAATTATTCTCCATATTCAGCGCCAGATGACGGCTGTCAATTATAAACTATTTCAGTGAAGATGCTCAGCCTTTTCAGGGGATTAATACAGGACCAAGTAACTGTGCACCACTGACAGCTGGGATGCTAAAACATAAACGGTTCTATTCTCCAGGGCAGTATCTGTTCATAAATTTGGTTTATGTGCTAAAAACCTTTTGATGCTTCCCCAAAAACCCAGTGATTCCCCTAACAGCTGCCAGTGTTTCTAGGTCAAAGATGACACATAAGCTACGAGTTATTACGTGCTTCACAGCAGCAAAGCAAAATGAGATAGCTTAACAAAGGAGTTAAAGAATAACCTTCTCATAGTGTATATCTGATTGGGATGGAAGGCTGTTATTTAAGGGTTTGCACATTAAGCTTGGAGAAGAATTTGTCAGTGTTTTTCATTGTCTGCTTACAGGCTGATAATCTTGATTACAGCAAAAAAAAACCCCAGAGGTAGCAGTGTTCAAATCATGGGCATGTCTTAATTAATGACTCTAATAAGGTGGCATTAGTGGTATTTTAAACCATTTGATTGTTCTTTTAAAATAAAGCAGGAAAAAGGAAAGCTAACATCTGGGGCAGATGGAGCAGCTTGCTACCTGCAATGACAATCCTACAGCCTCTTTCTCTGATGTTGTCTCATGTATGTCCACACACACGTTCACACGCTTCTGTCCCGCTACATTTATTGTTGTTCTGTTCAGTTTCTCCATGTCCATTGTCTTTCTTTTATGATGCTGCTTTCAATGTCACTTCCAAGCCCCAGTGGCTGTGGACTTCAGAACCATCTCTGCATGTCTAACATTGTAAGTTCCAGGCACAGAATCATGGAATCAGCCAGGTTGGAAAAGCCCTTTAAGCTCATCCAGTCCAACCGTTCCCCAGCACTGCCAAGGCCACCACTAACCCATGGCACTGAGGCCTCGTCTCCACCTTGTGTGAACCCTTGCAGGGACGGTGACTGCAGCCCTGCCCTGGGCAGCCTGTGCCAATGCCTGAGCACCCTTTGGGGCAGGAATTGTTCCTCAGCTCCATCTAAACCTGCCCTGGTGCAGCTTGAGGCCGGTTCCTCTTGTCCCATCCCTTGTCCCGTGGGACAATTCAACAGTCAACATCAGGAGTTGCATTAATTTTGCCTGCAGAGCAGCTCACACCATGTCATTCCTTCATCCAGTTTCTCTTCCTTTTGGGTATATCTGCGATGAAGGAAGCATGACTAGATCCTCTCCTGCTTCTGATTCTACTTCTGGCATCACACACGCACTACACACAATGAGGTGTGATTGTGCACTCTTCTACTGCTTTGAGAATGATGCAGCTCTCCCTAATTCAAATTTTCTTCATCAAATCCAACTGTTTTCATGTTCTGGTGCTTCATAATACATAATATGCATCATTGCGAGAATCATGCCCCTAGTCATAGGAGCAGAAGGAAATTAATTTTAATACACTGCTGTAGGACAAAACTACTTAGTTTATCAGTGTGAATGAACAAGATATGTACCCCATGTTAATCAGGGTGTTTCTTGCTCAAGCTAAGTTTCTATGCTTGTGGGTTTCCTAGAAATACTTCTGGTAGTAGTACTGAGTAGCATCCATGTGAATACGTGTGTGGTGTAAGGTGATAGAGTTATTCTAGAGCACAGGTGTGATGAGGAACGCCTGAGGGACCTGGTGGGGGTTTAATCTGGAGAAAAGACTCAGGGGGGACCTTCCCTTTCTCTACAACTGCCTGACAGGAGGATGGAGCCAGGAAGGGGCTGGGCTCTGCTCCCAAGGAGCAAGGGGGATAGGGCAAGAGAAAGTGGCTTGAAATTGCATTAGGGGAGATTTAGACTGGATATCATCACAGAATCATAGAATGGTTTGGGTTGGAAGGGACCTTCAAGCTTCTCCAGTCCCAAACCCCTGCCATGAGCAGGGACACCTTCCACTAGAGCAGGTTGCTTCAAGCCCATGTGTCCAACCTGGCCTTGAACACTGCCAGGGATGGGGCAGCCACAGCTTCTCTGGGCACCCTGTGCCAGCGCCTCAGCACCCTCGCAGGGAAGAGCTTCTGCCTTATCTCCAACCTGAACTTCCCCTTTTTCAGCTTGAACTCGTTACCCCTTGACCTTTCACCAGTCCCTGATGAAGAGCCCCTCTCCAGCATCCTTGTAGCCCCCTCAGATACTGGAAGCTGCTGTGAGATCTCTGGGCAGCTTCTCTTCTCCAGGCTGAGCAGCCCCAATTTGTCTTGGGAGGAAAATACTAGGCAACCCAAAAGGGTTGTCAAGCACCGGAGCAGGCTGCCCGGGGAAGTCATGGAGTCACCATCCATGGAGGATTTAATAGGCATGTAGATGTGATGCTTAGGGCCTTATTTTAGTGGTGGACTTGGCAGTGCTGTGTTAATTGTTGGATTCATGATATTAAGGGTCTTTTCCAACCTAAGTTCTATGATTGTTTGATTGTTTTAGCATTTGGAGGTTTCAACATTATTAGATATGCTACAGATTTAATAGTCAATGAGTTATTGCCCTGATAGTTCTTCCTTTCCCATTCTATCATGTCTGTACACGTCCTTGCTGACTTTGGTGGCCCTTGTGCAGGGACATCCCTGCCCCATACAAGGCTTAGTGCCAGATCAGAGCCTGGGGATGTAGACATAAGTTCTGGAAATGTGATGCTCTTATCTGCATCCATTTTTTTTCATGCCTTAAATTCCAAGGAAGGATTTGCAAATCGTAGGTTCAGCACTTAATTTGGGGATTCTACTTACCATGTAGGCTGTCAAGGAGCATTAACCTTAAGGTAAGATGAGCACCCAGCGCACAAAGCTGTGAGCTGATGGCACATACTATAGCAGGTGTTAAATAGTATTATCCATCCTGCTTGCCACAGTAAATAGGATTTTGCTATTGTGATGTGTCAGGATTTTCAGAGAAATCAAATTTGCTAGACGCTAAACTGCCGTCCTCGTGCTGAGCAGCTTTATTCTGGGATCCTGCGTTCATACTAATCCTGTTGGTAGGAAATGCTTATACCAATTGTGCAGGGAAATGATAATTTAATGATCTCTTCCTATTTTTCTGTTCAAGGCTTAGAATGGACCAACATTGCAGCACTAGCCCCGCTGCTCAGAAAAGGAGGTGATGCACGATTCAGCTTCACAGCCAAGTACTGGCTTTTTGTAGGTGTTCATAATGAACATAAGTGCTGAGATGGAAACAATGCGAGCTCCACATTTGTTCTGAGGCTTCAGAGTCTTGTTTACCTTTTCAGATCTCAACAGCTAAATAACCAGAATCTGTTTGCTATGGCTTTTGTCAACTGTAGTTTGCAAGATGTAGATAACAGAGGGGGACTATTCTGAGGCACTGTAACAACCACAACCATTTTTATGCCCTGCAACATATTTTAGCAGTTGAAAGATTTTTGTTTCTATTTGTTTTATCAGTCTGTTTCCTTCCTTTGATCTTGCCTGACTGTATCAGCAAGAATTCCATAAGCAGAGGATGGTTCTGCTCTCACCTCTTGTGTTTAGGAGTTTGTATTTGCTAGAGCAAACATGTTTACTCTCCACACATCCGTACTGCATTCTTTCATGTCTCGCAAAATCAAATAGCAGCGATGTAGGTTCCGTGTTTTGAGACTTGAGGCTGAATCCAGCAGATTAGGCAATGGTTTTGGCTGATGGTAGAATCTACTGAGCGCTTAGGAGAGACACAGGGAAAGCTCAGGAAACCTTTTGTCATTGTTCCCGCAAAGAAATGGAATTAGCTCTGGTGCAGAGCAGACGGAGTTGCCAACTTGTTTTTGAAGTGCAATGTGTTGGACACATGTAATACCGGCAGGGTTTTCCAATTTGCCCATTGCAATAGGAAATACTGCTCAAAGAGATTTCTGTTCTAGACAGAATGTGTAGCAACCGGAATAATCACTGTTCCACATTTGCTTTATACTTTGCGTCTTTCTTACCATGGATGAGTAAAGCAGCTGTTAACGTACAGTGCCAGCAACTTTGATAACGTGGTCTGTAAAGGAATCATAGAATGGTTTGGGTTGAAAGGTGCCTTAAAGCTCATCCAGTTCCAACCCCCTGCCACGGGCAGGGACACCTTCCACTGGAGCAGGTTGCTCCAAGCCCCTGTGTCCAACCTGGTCTTGAACACTGCCAGAGCTACTCTGGGCACGCTGTGCCAGTGTCTTACCATCCTCACAGTAAAGAATTTCTTTCTTATATCCAACTTAAATCTTCACTGTTTCAGTTTGAACCCCTTCCTCCTTGTCCTGTCCCTACAGGCCCTTGTCCAAAGCCCCTCTCCAGGTTTCCTGCAGCCCCTTTAGGCACTGGAGCTGCTCTCAGGTCTCCCCTTCAGGATCCTTCTCTTCTCCAGGCTGACCCAGCCCAGCTCTCTCAGCCTGGCTCCATAGGAGAGAATCTCTTGTAACTTCCTCAACATTCAGAGTTTCTCCAGTCTCCCTCTACTGAGATGCTTCATAGCCCTTTCTCTGGACAGCTGAATTTGGCAAATGTGGTACAGCTAAAAATGCTTGGTCTTTTTCTTCTGCTTTTTAAACTGATGCTTCCAGTAATATCTGTGTTTTCTTTGACCTAACCAAACTCCTGTGCTTCAGAAAAGACTTGCTTGAATGGCAATTTATAGACTTTCCTTCTCTTTTAATTCCAAGTGAGCATGCCTGTGTTATCTTGCTCAACAATAACACTGAATTTTAACCGGTCATTGTAGCAGCAGTCTCTAAATATCCATGATTTGAACGAAAACAGTTCCATCATTCCTACCCCCTTCTGGTTTTATGAGATGTTCTCTGTGGTTTTTTTCTTGTTTCTATCTGGCTGCCTATCTATTTATCTCTCCCCCCCCATCAAGTAGCTGTTTATATATATATACACACACAGGTATTGATATGCAGGGCCTGTATATCAGTACATTAACTCCATTTCCACTTTTCAGATGGAAGCAATAGCACATATTATGGCTTCCATTTGGCGAATTCCACCCTGTATCATGTCATTATTAATGAATTGCATTATTTCTGTCAAGTTATTGGTATCTTTTTCCTTTTTAAATGGATATTCAGCTGCCACAGCAGGTTCCTGCTGTTCTCCCCAAATTGGAGACGTGGGTATAAAATCAAGACATCTTAATATCTCATTCTGTACTTGGGCCAAGAGACTTTCCTGTGTCTGAGCTCATAAGCTGCACCAAGGAGATAAAAGTAGGAGTTCATCAGAGTTTCCCAGTGCTTTGTATTGCCACACTGCTCCTGAAAACCACCCTTTTTAGTACTGACCAGCGCGTAATGTTTTTGTCAGTTTAGCATAATAAAGCTGTCAATCCAAGCTGTGATCTTGCTTCGTGTTGCCAATATTAGAGAAATTCCTCTCTTCAAATGTCATTATATTTTGGGGCTGGAGCTTTTGTTGAATGCTTCTTGCCTGGCAGGTTGAGATTAGGAAACTTGCTACCAATTACAATATCTGAAACCTCAACGTGATTGACAAAGGCAGACTGAGCCGTAGCCTTCTGACTGAAGTGCTGCATTAATGCACTACCACCGTATCTTGCTGAGCCACAGCCAGTGCTTGGAACACTTGGTTTTAAGCCTTGGGTTTATTTTTCTCCTGCTCATTCTCTCTTATTTACTATATATGAATAAGTAGATAAGATATTTGTTATTAAACACATACCTCACCCATCTATTTCTCTTCCCTAAGCCCACCAAATACACAGTGTTTTCTTCTGAGACATTTTTCCCATTAAACATACCTTTTTCACTCTCACCTTTCACTGTCACATATCCAATCAATAGCAACGCTGGAATGCTGCTTAATAACAAAATAAGGAATTGCTCCACATTGAATAGTAGTATTGATGTTTCTCTAAATGTTTGCTTATAGATTAGTTTCCCATTCTGTATGGCTGACTTTAGATAAATAGAGACCCGAAGTAGTGCGATAACTAATATGCCGTTATTTTTGCCCATGTGCAGTAGGACACCTGATAACTTCTAACAAATAACTAGTTTCACATAGGTCGTTTGCAACCCTCTTTGCATGCAAACCCGTGGTTTGGGATGGTTTTTGCTTTGTTTGTAGTTATAGTTTGGGGCAAATGCTGAATAATTCCATGGTTTTGTTTTGCAGAAGACCAAAGGATAATGGTGCACTGGATGCAAACTAATAACTTAGTCCTGCATCAGGGATGTCTCTATGTGATCTTTAAAGACTTTTCTAATACTCTGTACTTTTCATAATACAGTTATAGGTTTTGTTCCTTTCTTTTATCTCCATCAGTATCTCTCTGTAACCCGTCATCATTCTTGCAACCTTCTTTTCCCAAGTTTCTTCTGGTTTACTACGTTTTTCTTGCATATCTGGCCAGAACTGACTCTGATACATGATCATAGAATGGTTAGGATTGGAAAGGAGCATAATATCATCTAGTTCCAACCCCCTCCACTCTTCCTGCTATATTTCATTCTGCTTTTTGGCCTAAATTGCACTTCTAAATTCATCCTGAAGTCTCTTTTTTTTTGCCTATAGGATGCCCCAGTGTAATTTCCTACAGAATTTTGGCACTGATATTGCCTCTGATATGGGGAAAGATGCTTTTTGAAGTGGTTGTACTGTCTGTATTACGCAGAGATACACTCAGAGAGGTGGGATACACGTTGACTGGAAATAAGGATGCTCAAAACCTTTACAATTGAAACTCTTGGGGATTTTGGTAGTTAATAGGGGATTTACTCACCCAAGAAACAGGGAAATCATATTTTTCAGGAATTGGCTATTTATATCGTTTTTTGTGTTTATCCAGCTATCATCTAGCTTTGTGAAGATTAGTTCTTTCAAAAGCCCGTTTCTGTTCCTGCAGCTCTTAAGTCCTCACTGCTTGAATTATGGGTCCTTTATCCTTAACTTTTCCTCAAGTATACAATTATCACTGCTCCAGATCTCGGCATTTACTGACCTCCTGCTATACTTAAAAACCAGGAATTTATTTATGGTCCCATGAGAACTAGTCATCACTAATCATTATTTTTCCCTGAGGGAGTTTCAGTTTGTGTTAAAGTCACTTTGGTGCTTGTGAAGTCTGAACACATAAACGTGTGCCTTCCATAAATGAAAAGTACAGATGAGGGTGCTGAGGCGCTGGCCCAGGGTGCCCAGAGAAGCTGTGGCTGCCCCATCCCTGGCAGTGTTCAAGGCCAGGTTGGACACAGGGGCTTGGAGCAAGCTGCTCTAGTGGAAGGTGTCCCTGCCCGTGGCAGGGGTTGGAGCTGGATGAGCTTTAAGGTCCTTGCCAACTGAAATGATTCTGATTCTAACGTATGAGGCAATATCAAAAACCAAAGCTGTTGGAAAGCAGCATGTCGGGCAGCTCCTTCACTCTCCCTCTTTATTCCTGTGTCCGAAATCATGCTGTCAGGAGGGCTGCATAACACCTTTCCTCTGCGACTGCTTGCCTTGTCTGATGGAAGGACTGGAAATCACAGCAAGCGGGGCCTGACTGTGTGGTGTGGGATCAAGCACATCTCTCCTGTGGGATTGCTGTTCCACAGAAGCAAGTACTGGATCCAAACAAGGCTGGGCAGGCTGTTCATCCAGCACTGCTCACTTTTATGAATACAAACTAGTGGATTCTTACAGTTAAAGATGTCACCATTGCCTAAGACTCCTTTAGCACTTGTGTCCACATCTGTTTGCAGTTATCTTTTCAGCTTTGCTTTTCCCTTTTCTCCTTCTTAAGAAGCAAAGAAAACTATCAGGAGAGAGAAATTTTAATAGGCAAAATGGAACAAACCAAAGCAATTTGTCATTTGAATGTTAAAAGAGAGAGCTGAGCGTATTCATGGGATGTGGCAAAATGTTTTAACATATGGGGAGTTAATGAATAAGCAGCTTTCATTTCACCCAGGTCTGTTCCCTCCTCCCACCCGCTTTCCTTGACAGAAGTTGAAGTTTGGGAACAAATACTGTACCGAATGAACACTGTATTAAAACAACACTCAGTGAGATGGTTTGCTTGGATTTCTTTCTCAAGGTAGTACATTAAGACAGTACTGCCCCTCTAAATTGAACCACTTGAGCAGTAAAACTGAATTTTTAGGATTCCTTCTAGAGGTTTTGGTTATATGTATATAGATATAACTAAATCTAGAGAATTTACTGCTTCCATGAGACTTGGAATAACTCCCCAGAGATAATCCTTTAGGCTCTTTCAGCTTCATGGGAATCTGATAGAAATATTTTCCTTTGAACATATTTATCTTTTTAATATATTTAAACTTTAATTGCCAGTAATTTTTCTTTGGGCAAGCTGAGCTTTGGATGTAAAACAGTGGAATTCAGACCAGTCTCTGTTTTCACATACTTTCTATTCTCTGTCCTTCATGCAAGTACCTAATTTAAGTGTACTTTCCATTTAAAGATGTATTAATGACATTCTGTGCATTAAAGCATTCTCTGAGCACCTTTTCTCTTTAAAATGATGACACCAAGTTGGGTGTAAGTGTTGAGCTGCTGGAGGGTAGGAAGGCTCTGCAGAGGGATCTGGACAGGCTGGATCCATGAGCCAGGGTTGGTTGTATGAGGTTCATCAAGGTTCAGTGCCGTATCCTGCACTTGGGTCACAACAACCCCATGCAATGCTACAGGTTTGGGCAACAGTGGCTGGAAAGCTGCTGAAGGAGAAGGACCTGCAGTCCTGGGGGTGCTGATGGAGCTGAACATGAGCAGCTTGTGCCCAGGCAGCCAAGAGGCTACCAGCATCCTGGCCTGTACCAGCACCAGTGCGGCAGCAGGGCCAGGGCAGTGGTTGTGCCCCTTCACTGGGCACTGGTGAGGCTGCACCTCCAATCCTGTGTTCAGCTCTGGGCCCCTCACTACAAGAGAGACATTGAGGTGCTGGAGCGGGGCCAGAGAAGGGCAACGGAGCTGGTGCAGGGCCTGGAGCACAGTGTGATGGGGAAGGGCTGAGGGACCTGGGGGGTTCAGTCTGGAGAAGAGAAGGCTCAGGGGGGACCTGATGGCTCCCTACAACTGCCTGAGAGGAGGATGGAGCCAGGAGGGGCTGGGCTCTGCTCCCAAGGAACAAGGGATGGGACAAGAGGAACCGGCCTCAAGCTGCACCAGGGCAGGTTTAGATGGAGCTGAGGAACAATTCCTTCCCCAAAGGGTGCTCAGGCATTGGCACAGGCTGCCCAGGGCAGGGCTGCAGTCACCGTCCCTGTGGCGATACTTAAAAGACTGTAGACTCGGTGCTTGGTGCCGTGGGTTAGTGGTGGCCTTGGCAGTGCTGGGGAATGGTTGGAATCGATGGTCTTAAAGGTCTTTTCCAACCTGAACAATGTTATGTTTCTGTGATTTGATGATTCTGTGATTTTATGAGTCCTTTTCCTGCCTAAGCAGTAGCTAGAGATTTTTCCCATTGTAAAGCAATAATGTTGATGTGAAATGTTCCATACGTTGTTGTAAATAGCCTTGTAAAGCTAAAGGCTGCAATAACCTTCCTGAGCACACACCAGCTTCATTTTCACTGCTGTCACTCTGAGTGATATTTTAATTTTTCCTGCCCCTAAAAATACTTCAGCCCTGTAACCGATAGATAAATGAGAGAATCCCTAGGAAATGCTGCGGAATGTTTCTGTTTGCCAGCACAATAAACGCAGAAGCTAATAAATGTCCTCTTATATCAGGAGGAGGCGTATAATGAGTAAATGATGGGAAAAGGAATTTGGGAAATAAATGATCAAGCCAATCTGAGTTGACAAACCATTTCTGAATAACTTGGCTGTCGGTGGGAGAGGGCTCTGTGAGGAGCTGCTGGAACATGGGGCTAGGGACAGGCCATTGACATCTGGAGCTGATGGATATTGTGAGGCTGGTTTAGGTTCACTGAACAATAAGCTGTGATTCAGGCACAGCCTTTTCCGTGAGAGGTTTGGATGGTTCACCATGTGTGTGTATGTGTGCAGATAGGGCAAAGGGACCGCGGATTTCATCCTTGTTTCTGTAGGGTAGAATCATAGACTGGTTTGCATTGGAAGGGACTTTCAAAGCTCATCTAATCCAACCCCCCTGCCATGAGCAGGGACATCTTCAATAGATCTGGTTGCCCAGAACCACATCCAGTCTGGCCTTGAATGTCTTCAGGGATGGGGCATCCCTCACCTCTCTGGGCAACCTGTGCCAGTGTTTCACCACCCTCAATGTAAAGAATTTCTTCCTCACATCCAGCCTGAATTTCCCCTCTGTCAGTTTGAAACCATCACCTCTCATCCTATCACAGCCGGCCCTGCTAAAAAGCCTCTCTCTATCTTTATTATAGGCCCCTTTAAGAACTGAAGGGCCACAGTAAAGTCTCCCTGGAGCCTTCTCTTCTCCAGGGAAATCTCTCTCAGCCTTCTGTCACAGGAGAGGTGCTCCATCCCTCTGATCATTTCCGTGGCCCTGCTCTGGACCCCCTCCAACAGGTCCATGTCTTTCCTGTACTGAGGGTAAGCACAGAGAATGCTGCTGCCTGGGATGGCTTTGTGAGAGGGACACAGATAACACCATGCTTGAGGAAATCACTGCTCCTTACTGTGTTAGTGTCCTGATGCAAGTGCGTTGTCTTTCTCATCGTCATTTGATTGTGTTCGTCATGTGCAAGGGGTTCTTAATGTCAGGGAGAACGTGACCACAGTAAGAGCTATAGCATCACAGAATCCCAGGTTGGAAGGGACCTCAAGGATCACCTGGTCCAAGCTTTCTAGGCAAGCCATGACCTGGACTAGATGTCCCAGTTGAACTGAAGTCTTAGGGTGCCGATCGCATTTTAAGCCTCCTGCAGAGAGGGGAAGACAGATGTACCAGGTTGTGTTACAACAGTGTTGGTGGCACGGATCTCAGCCTTGGCCAGGCTTTGCCACAGGAGTGAAAGATAAAGTCTTTTCCTGTATTGAGAATTCAGTATAGAAATGCGGATTTCCATATTTTTCTGTATTCCGTGGAACTCTCCAGAAATTAAAAGTATTGGGCTTTAAAGGTGGGAGAAGGAACTCAGAATCAAGATAACCAGAAGGGTTTATAGGAAGAAGACTAGGGAAAATACGAGAGAAGAAAGACAATCAGAATAATGGACTTGGTGACAGCTTCTTTGCAGCCAAGTTTTTGCTTTAAAGAGAACAAAACCAATTAGTCTCGGGCATTACCCAGATTCCTTTAAAATCCCTGACTCCCCATTCCTTCAGAAGGGATGAGATAGATGGCATTGAGTTTCTGTGTTTGTGAGATCCTTCCTGGAAAAATAA
Organism: Psittacula echo; assembly: GCF_963264785.1. Taxonomy (NCBI): domain Eukaryota; kingdom Metazoa; phylum Chordata; class Aves; order Psittaciformes; family Psittacidae; genus Psittacula; species Psittacula echo. The sequence continues at coordinate 162,075,812 of NC_137735.1, forward strand.
TGTGTCATTTTTACACTAATACTTCCAAGGTGAAGGTTTCTTCTCCCCCATATTCTATTTTAACTGGTTTTCAGGCTGTTTATGGGTCTGTGTCTGATAACATGCTCTGTATGAAATAGATCCAGCTCAGCTGCAGAAGGGATCGCTGTTGCTCTTGTTTTTAATTGGGATATCAACACGGCTTAGGAAAAGAGGTGGGAAGCCATCAGCAGTTGGGAGAAGGGACAGAAATGATAATACCAGGCTGGTGGCATGTTCAGCTCTTTAAACATGTCAGAGAGAATTGAAAGTTCCCCCATCTTCTGCCTTTCGAACTGAAAAGCATTATACCTGAATGCTGCGACTTTTCAATATGTTTCTATTCACATGCATATTTCTCTGCCTCAGAAGGCCTTTCCTTTTGAAATATGGGGAGATAATCATGTGTTTGAAACGAGCAGACACTCTCCTGCCACTTTTGAAATCTTTATGGTTTTTTCCCCCCATGTCAGAGCTTAACCCTTTACATTACGTGGGCTGTCATCCCATAGGAATATGGATTTATGCACACTACAGCACACAAACAGAGCTGCAGTAATTAGGAAGCAGTTCAAATAAACCATAGCAGAGGAGTTCAAACATATGTCTTAATCCTGAGAAAAGAATTAGATGTTATTTAAATGTCTTACCTTAATAACATTTTGATGTTTTCCATATCTGGTACCACTATAACCCGGTTAAAGATGTCTTTTCCTGCAACAAAATCTATTGTGTGTTTGTCTATACATTTATCAAAGCTCAAAGAAGATATTCCTCATTCCTAATAGACTGTAACAAGAATACAGAATATGGTTTGGGGTGTTTGAGACCATATGTATTTTTAAAAGCATTGCAGATAATTGTTGCTCTGTGCCAGCTCAGATGTTTGTTGGTGCCAAGTTTGCTACTGTTTTAAGTAGTTAATCCTCCTCACCCTCCAGTTCTCCAAAGTAGAAACATCGTAGTGCCTGGCACCAGTAATATGCTGTAAACTGTAATTACTGCTTTCCACAGGTATAAATACTTGCATTTTGACCTGTGTTATAGAAGGTGCCTCTGTTTAGTTTAATAAACGGCTATTCAGCCTTTGAGTGATGAGTAAATGTTTGAACAGAAAATCTGAATGTTCTGCTTCTGTCTCATGCCTTGAAAATTCACCATTTTTTCATGGCCTCAGTTTCTCTGAGCAAGGAAAGAACAGATCAATCACCAAATATGTTGAGAGTGAATTCTCTGTTAAGTTCTATAGGAGATACTGCACAATTAATTGCCTGGAGAAATGAGTTAAAATCTGCAGTCTTATTTATGAACCATTTGATCCTACAAAATGTTTAGAATTATGAAGGTATGATTTTGAGTTCCTCTTGTCTTGCTTAACCTGTTGAACAGGCCAGTTTCTGTTGGAAGGGACCTTGAAGCTCATCCAGTTCCAACCCCTTCCATGGGCAGGGACACCTTCCACTAGAGCAGGTTGCTCCAAGCCCCTGTGTCCAACCTGGCCTTGAACACTGCCAGGGATGGGGCAGCCACAGCTTCTCTGGGCACCCTGTGCCAGTGCCTCAGCACCCTCACAGGGAAGAGCTTCTGCCTAAGAGCTCATCTCAGTCTCCCCTCTGGCAGCTTAAAGCCATTCCCCTTGGCCTGTCCCTACAGGCCCTTGTCCCAAGCCCCTCTCCAGCTTTCCTGCAGCCCCTTTAGGCACTGGAGCTGCTCTAAGGTCTCCCCTTCAGGATCCTTCTCTTCTCCAGGCTGACCCAGCCCAGCTCTCTCAGCCTGGCTCCAGAGCAGAGCTCCAGCCCTCACAGCATCTCCATAATCCTTTTTTAGAAGCTGTGTATTGTTCAGTCAAGCATAAGAAGAAAAGAAAAGCTTTAGATGCTTTATATACTTTGGAATAAGAGAAGAGCCATGGTATTAAATCAGGAGACCAGGAGCCCTTTTTCAGGAAGTACCATTCCTACCCTGTGTGTCAGGCACTCAGCAGCTCTGTCTCTCCTTATTTAAGACCTCATACAGTTTCCTGTAGATGAAGCCATTCAGTTTAGTGTGTCTATAGGAAACACTGTTGGTATCTTGGCTGTCTTCTTTAATACCAGTGAATAAATACATTCTTCTTTTTTTGACATAACCCTACCAAATAACACATTGCCAGTGCAGCACACCCCTTGAAATGAATCCACAGCATACTGTATTCATTGCACTTTTCAAACAGCTTTCATTATCTTCCTTCCTTCTTAAGAATTTACTGCCACTACTGTCACTTAATTTCTTGGAGCTTTCCTTTATTATATGTTTAAAAGAAGGTGCAGGATGCTGTAGGCTTGAGAATCTCTTGCAGCTGAGCAGGCTTTCACTGAGCAAAACAACATATTGCTGTGTGTAGGTAAGGTGAATTATTGGTAACAGTGGAGGTTGGGCTTCCTTTTGTTAGAAAATGTGATGGGTTTTTCTTTTAATGCTTTCTCAAAAGCAGAAAATGACCCTTTTAAATGTGGAAAACTGCAGTGGGTTTTTGTCTTTGAATTGTTGCCATGAACTGACAAGAGATGATTTCAGGTACCTGTAAAACTGGAAGAACTTCATAAAAACTTGAAAGAGCCTTACGAGACCTGTGCTTTCTTATTGGGAAATGAAGCCTAAGGTGCTATGTGTGTTTGTACCATACGGTGTGTGGAATGTGTTTGGAGTGGGAGTTTTACCAGTGGTTAACAGACCAAGGATTTATTGCCCATGCCAGTGGGGCTGGAACTGGATGATCTTAAGATCCTTTCTAACCCAGTCCATTCTGTGTTTCTATTCTATGACCATATTTGAAGGGCCATGCAGTGTCCTTTTATTTGACTACTTGATGCAATTAAAACAAGTTTTGAGATACATGAACTTATTTTCATGTGGTTCTGAGTTTACTGGCAGGATTTTACTTCTCTTCTTGTCCAGGCTTTCAGAAATAGTATGGAGGTGGAGATGGAGTAAATGGAAAGCTTCAGTGTGCAGGTACCATAAATACAATTCCTGGTGGCATAATCCACAGGAGACAGGTTTACTATAAATGAGGAATCATTCTTGGAGGTGTTCAAGACTCATGTGGGCAAGGTCCTGAGCAACTTGGTCTCGTTGGACGTGATTTGAGCTAGGAGGGTGGAATGAGCGGCCTCTGAAGGTGCCTCCTATATTCTGAGTGAACAATATAAAGCTACAGATTCACTTGTTACAAGGAGAAAATTAATGCATAATTACAGCCGTGCACACAGCATTGCAAAGAGCTGCTCTGTAGTATTCAGTAAGCTTACAATGGTATAGATCCTACAAGCTCTTTTTAGATCTTGTAATAGGAAAATGGATGTTTCTCCCATAACGGGTTTAAGGTAGCTGACCAAATCAAAGATATGGAAGCTTTTGTTGTGTAGCTTTGGTACTGTGGAGGGAAAAAAAGAAGAGAAGAAATATTGACTATATCAAGTGCATTCTGAATGCTCCCATACGTGATTATACCCATAACTTGTTATGTAGAATGAAATGCAAGAATCAAAACTGGCAGGTACTTCCGTATATTTATCAGGCAACTGTGTTAATCGATACAGAGGTATGATTTATCTAGCTAGACCTGTTGCTGTAAGGAATAAAGGAGAACTATAAATGATTGCTGTTGGGTTTCTGCTGTTTTGAAAAGAACTTCTATGTGTAGCTCTTCTCTCAGTTGTTATGTGTTATTTTGCTGTTACATTGGCGTAGCGCAAGTGTGTAACAGAGTAATTGCCGCAGAGAAGTTGGTCTAAATTACAATTTCTTTGTATATTCTCCTTGGTGAGAGTCTGTGGCACTGATGCATTTTCAGTCACTTAGCTTACAGTGGAAACATCTAGTCTGCATTAAGCAGCTGGTTTCACTCAGTAGCTGCTGGTGATAGATACTACTGAAGTCTGGTCAAACCATCTCATCAGTTTAGAGAGGGAATATTTTGCTGTCCATTAACGTAGTTAACAAACTAGGAAGGAAGGAACTAAGGAACAATAGTTTTAAATATTTACCTATAAGTAGCTGAGGTTAGGCATGGTCAATCATAGAATTGGTTAGGTTGGAAAAGACCTTTAAGATCATTGAGTCCAACTGTTAACCTAACATTGCAAGGCTGCCAGTAACCATGGCCCTAAGCACCATGTCTACATGTCTTTTAAATCCCTCCAGGGACTGTGGTTGAGTTACCCATCCTAAAGAGACAAAGGCCAACATGGATAGAAGGATTAGCAGACCTGCTTCATAACAGCTTCACAACATTTGCCAGAGTAAGTGGATGCTGGGGGGAAGACACTACATCTGTAACAGAGTGTGTTCTCACAAGGCAACTAAAAAGCTGTTCAGCGGTGAAAGGCGGTGGATGTCTGGAGAAATACAGGTGTATAGCACAAGTGATCACTTAAAATGGAAAGTAGAAATGAAGAACAGTGGGAGAATACACATATGTAGGCCAGAACATACACTAAATACCTGTGTGGGATGGCTGAAAGGCACAGGAACGGCTCTGCCTCGGAAGATGCACTGAGCGCTGCAGGAGGGAGAATAGAAATGGAGAGTAGGAATAAACAGCACCTGCCAAGAATGCAGGAAAAAGAAGCCCAGTAAATAGAGGGAATCATCTCTCGAGGTCACAAAACATAGTTATAAGTTATGACTGTTTTCAGAGGTCTGCATTTGAATTATTTAGCCTAACGTATCATCCAGCTGTAGGAGTTCTGTGACATGTTGCCTTATTACTTGAGAGCAGTAGACCCATGTTTTTAACTTCCAGAGCAATGTATTCGGTGCTGATGATTACACTATGGCATGCTGAGACACTTAATAGGTTTCTTTTCCTAGTTCCTGTATTTTTTAGCAGGTTTTTGAGTGAGGAGGCCACCTGCCTTGGTTTTGGCTGCTTTTCTTTCAGAAGGCTGTTTCTGAGCAGAATGGGTCTGCTGGGACACACTGTTGTAAGAACATAGAGAATTTACCACATCAGTTTGATTTAAACACGTTCAGAGCTTGTTTAGTTTCTTGCTTCACTAAATGTGAGCATAGTTCTCTATCTAGAGTGAGTGTAAAATGTAGTTTTCTTGGATTCAGGTGCTTATCCCTCATCCAAACAAATACATACAAAGTTTTTCACCAAGCAGTCTTTTATACCCTTAGCTTTCTTGTTGTACTAGTCCTGGTGTCTCCTCACTGCTCACACGTGGTGTTCAAAGCAGCTGCAAAAGACCATCCTTGAAGCACTTTAGAATCACCAAAACCTGTTATTGATAAGTAGTTTTGCTTAGATCTTGTATGGCATCAGCTGTCAGTCAGTTGATAGGTTGTGATTGAAAGACTTCGCTTTGACACCTTGTAGGTGGTTTGGCACGGATTGTGAACTTTGCACACTGAAAAGATGATCTCTTCATATTCACCTCCTCTTTACTGACCTGCAGGTCCTGACATCATCAGAAGCCTTTCACCTGACAGTGATGTAGACAGCTAGATAACAATATTTAGAGTATTTGTGCCAGCAATATCTGAAGAAGGCTGTTGGTCTGACCAAATACAAATATTTGAATCGTAGAATAGTTAGGGTTGGAAAGGACCTTAAGATTATCCAGTTCCAACCCCCCTGCCATGGGCAGGGACACCGCACACTAAACCATGTCACCCAAGACTTCATCCAGCCTGGCCTTGAACACTGCCAGGGATGGAGCATTCACTTCCTTGGGCAACCCATTCCAGCACCTCACCACCCTCTCAGTAAAGAATTTCTTCCTTATATCCAATCTAAACTTCCCCTGTTTAAGTTTGAACCCATTATCCCTTGTGCTATCACTACAGTCCCTGATGAAGAGTCCCTCCCCAGCATCCTTGTAGCCCCCTTCAGACACTGGAAGCTGCTCCGAGGTCTCCACACAGCTTCTCTTCTCCAGGTGGAAAAGCTCCAATGTTCTCAGCCTGTCTCCCTATGGGAGCTGCTTCAGCCCCTGATCATCCTCGTGGCCCTCCTCTGGACTTGTTCCAACAGTTCCATGTCCTTTTTATGTTGAGGACACCAGAACTGCACACAATGCTCCAAGTGAGGTCTCACGAGAGCAGAGTAGAGGGGCAGGATCACCTCCTTCGACCTGCTGGTCACGCTCCTCTCGATGCAGCCCAGGATACGGTTGGCTTTCTGGGCTGCGAGCGCACACTGAAGCTGGCTCATGTTATATTAAAGTGATCCTGAATAATAAGCTTATCTTACTTGGATACTGCAGCTCATAATTCCACCATACGAGGAGTTCGGTAGCATCAAACTTGTTCATGAGTTTCAGTATTGGCATTCCCTGTGCTGAGATGGTTACCTGAGAAAAGTCACCACAACCTGATATCAGTTCAGACAAAACACCTTGAAGCTGTGATAGGGAGACAGGACCAAGCCTGCATGGTGACAGTTTCGCCAGGGCTATTGCGTTAAAAGAGATGGAATATTTTAGCATTTCTTTCCAGAACTTTATTCTTGATCTCTTGAGGATTGGTGCATTAAAGTGTTCTTTGTGACAGCATTGTGCTTTTCAGAAAATGGTAATCTTCCACTCATTATGCCCTCAGGCAACCAATCTGACTGAGCAGTGATAGTGGTAGATCTAATAAACAAAGCTAAACCCAGCTATTTTCCATTTATTTGAAAGAAGATAGAGCTAATCTGTGATTCTTTATGTTGGGCTTCTGCCACAAGATGAATCTCACGTACAGCTGCGGAGCAGATTGCACATCTACGAGCCAAAGGAGATTTTCATTCTGATGTCGGATATACATCACCGACTGCAAGTATATATACCCATAGGATTATTCAGACTGGAAGGGGCCTTGGAAGGTCCAGCCTCTTTCTCAAAGCAGGATCAACACTGAGGCAGGTGAGGTTGTTGAGGGCTCTGTCCACTTGCATCTTTGATGACCTGCAAGGCTAGAGATAGCACAACCTCTGCAGATCCCTGTCCCTCTGTTTATTAATCCTTGGAGGGAAGTATTTTTCCTTATATCTATTTTGAACCTCTACTGTTTTGATTTACAACCACTGTCTCTTGTTCTCCCACTGCACATCAGTAAAGAGCCTGTCTCCATCTTGTTGATAAACTTCTCTAAGGGCTTTTAAAGCTACTGTTAAGTTCCCCCAGGTCTTACTCTTCTCTGGGCTAAAAAGGTCATGTTTCCTTGGCTTCTTGTAGGGCATGTGCCCCAATTTGGTGTCTCTTGAAAACTTGGTAAGCATGCATTCCATCTTCAGGTCATGGATAAAGATGTTAAAACAGGGACGGGTGCAGTATAGACCCCTGAGGAACTCTGCGTGTAGCTGGCCTCCAAGTAGAGCCTGATGATCCAGCCACATTTTCACCCATAATTCACAGAAAAGCAATTTTCTCTTACTCTTTTGACCACTTAACTGGGATATCAGTCTGCCTTTGAAAGCTGTGCAAAATGACTTTGAAACAGGTAGTATTTCAAGTGATTTTCCCAGATAATTCTCTATGTGCAGAGGATGAGGAGCATGAACTTAAAAATACAGCTGCTGTAGTAGAGCTACATTGAACACAGCGCTATCTCTGCCACAGGTTTGCAAAACCATCTTCCTGGGTCACCTCAGATTGTCTTCTCTTATGAATGTATTATTCCTAGTGCTGCAGTCTGTACCTGGTACCACTGACAGAAAGGATTTGTCAACTTAGATTTCTTGGCAGTCACCTCTGGAAGCAACAATACCCATTCCAATGTGCCTTGGTGGTTGGCAACTTCCCACGTTCCTGTGCCATTTTGGGGATGGAGGTTTGCTTTAGGACGTGGAGAAATAATACCCATTGGTACCTTAGGGAGAATGTAATTGATACTGTGTAACAGTGAAAAGGGGAGAGACTGAGAAGGGAAGTTGTAAATAGGAATCATTTAGATGTGGCATCTTGTCATCAGCAGGAGATGTAAATACAGTTGTGCGTTTACACTTGCATCTCCAAGGTTGAGAACATTTGTATTAAAGGCCGTACCACAATTACATGCAGATTAGATGCCTGGCTGAATACCTGTGAGAACTTTGAATAGATTTGTCCTTTTCACAAAGGTTTTCATTTTCTTTGGCAGCTCTGAGTGTTAACAAAGTAGAGATCAATGTTCTACCAGGGCAGAACAGTGAAGTGAAGCATATCTTGGGAGAAACTTCAGAGACATTAATAGCTGCAGTTAAAGGTATTAGTTACTGGTGCCTGAAAAACAGAAATGGAAATGTAAAAGAAAAGGTCAAAGAATATGCTATTTCCCCCATTTTCTGCTGATAACTGAGTTAAGTGCTTTGCCCCACTTGCTGCGCACTGAGTGTTTGCCTTCCACAAACACACACATCATGGAATCAAATGATTGCTGGGAAGTGAATTGTTTTCTCGACGAGTATTTGTCAAGATGCAGCTTGTGTTTCTCCTTGGCTTCCTGTGTTTGAGTGGGTCTCTGGCATCTTCAGCACTGTTTTGGATACCTGTTTGCTGTTTTCTCTCTCTTTAGATGGCTGTCTGGTGGCATGGGTGTCCAGAGTCCTTCCTTCAATCCCTAATAGGTCAGACATCTATCAGAGGAGGACTCTCATCTAGAGCCAATTTCCTCCAGGACAGAAGAGGCAGATGAGGTTTTATAAAGGGCTAAAAGGGCAGAAGAGAGGGTGAATTTGAGCCTATACAGGAAATAAGTAGCTTCAGACAAACTCCACCAAAATCCTGAAAGTCAGCCTTAGCCTTAACTTTCTTACTGCCCAGATATCCTTTGTAGGCTTAGTCCAGGAAACCAGATCACTACCCTGAAGGGAATTTTAATCATGGGGCTTCTCTTCCAGTTTGTCTTCTTTCTCACTGCCTTACAGCTGCTGTTCCCACTTCTTGCACATAAAAAGTTCTCCTCTGCTATGAAAGCACATCCCCTGATCTGTCCATGCATCTTTAGTCTATTCCTGTGTTGTCCTGAACATCCTCATTACATGGTCGAAGTCTCTCATTGAGGGATCTTTTGGGTGCTTCTCTGAAGGTTACTTTTATGCTGCAGTTCAGAATTCAAATCCTGGTTTCCTTTGGGCAGCAACCATTCCTTTATGGAAAGATGCTCCATTTGAATAGATTTTCCTACAATCCTTATTATTTTCAACCTTAGGACAGGGACAGAGAACTTTCTTGTCCACCCAGTGGGTTCTCATGACAGTTCCAATGAAGGCAACCAGACCCCTCGAAAGGAGCTCATAATAGCACCTGGAAACCTAAACAAGAGCAGAAGTCATAAGCGTTACATCGGTTCCCTGAATGAGGAGCTGAACTTCCTTCGTTTGATCTTTGGAGTCAAAACCCACAAGAACTACATGAATAGTGCAGCTGGACCAAATGAGGGAAGTCATAACTCGTATGAAAAATAACTTACACATTCAAGCAAAGGCCCAATCTGATGACATTTCAGAAGAAATTGCTTCACTCATATATCATTTTAATAGCATTTGAGGTAGAATAAAGATACATTATTACTTAGGAAGCTGTATGACGTTATATGCCTGGTTTTCAACAGCTAATTAAAATCAATTCAGACACAAATAGAGCTTTTTAATTCAAATAAAGATGCTGTAAAAAATGGTCATATATTTATAAAGCTATAACTTAATATAATTTGGAACTGTGATATATGCACACTATAGTAGGTAATGTTCATAGAATGTTAGAATCGTAGAACGATAGAACAGTCGTCTTCTGCTTTTGATATTTCCTCTTCCATAATTCCACCTCTTCTTTCAGTAGCAGCTTCACTGATTAAAGATGACTAGATGTTTTTAATGATACTTCATATAATAACAGACTGGTTTGTGTTGGAAGGGACCTCAAAGCTCATCCAGTTCCAACCCCTGCCACGGGCAGGGACACCTTCCACTAGAGCAGGTTGCTCCAAGCCCCTGTGTCCAACCTGGCCTTGAACACTGCCAGGGATGGGGCAGCCACAGCTTCTCTGGGCACCCTGTGCCAGCGCCTCAGCACCCTCACAGGGAAGAGCTTCTGCCTAAGAGCTCATCTCAGTCTCCCCTCTGGCAGCTTAAAGCCATTCCCCTTGGCCTGTCCCTACAGGCCCTTGTCCCAAGCCCCTCTCCAGGTTTCCTGCAGCCCCTTTAGGCACTGGAGCTGCTCTAAGGTCTCCCCTTCAGGATCCTTCTCTTCTCCAGGCTGACCCAGCCCAGCTCTCTCAGCCTGGCTCCAGAGCAGAGCTGCTCCAGCCCTCGCAGCATCTCCATGGCCTCCTCTGCACTCGCTCCAACAGCTCCGTAGAATCATAGAACATTTAGGATTGGAAAGGACCTTAAGATCATCCAGTTCCAACCCCCCTGCCATGGGCAGGGACACCCCACACTAAACCATGCCACCCAAGGCCTCATCCAACCTGGCCTTGAACACTGCCAAGGATGGAGCATTCACAGCCTCCCTGGGCAACCCATTCCAGTGCCTCACCACCCTCTCAGTAAAGAATTTCTTCCTTAGATCCAATCTAAACTTCCCCTGTTTCAGTTTGAACCCGTTACCCCTTGTCCTGTCGCTACAGTCCCTGATGAAGAGTCCCTCCCCAGCATCCTTGCAGGCCCCCTTCAGACACTGGAAGCTGCTCTGAGGTCTCCACGCAGCCTTCTCTTCTCCAGGCTCAACAGCCTCAATGTTCTCAGCCTGTCTCCATACGGGAGGTGCTTGCACTCTGGGGGTGCAGCCCAGCACACAGGGGGGTTCTGGGCTCGAGTGCCCACTGAAACCAGGTCATGGGGAGCTTCTCATTGACCAGCACCCCCATTTCCTTCTCCTCAGGGCTGCTCTCAATCCGTTCTCCACCCATTGTGTACTTCTAACAGTTACTCTTGCCTTTTCCTTTGTTATCCAATATGGTCTATTTATACTTTGTATAAGTGGGACATGATCTAGTGATCATACACCTTTCACAGTGTGTGTCCTCTGTCCCCAAGCATGCTCCTGCATGAGTTTGATGTGCACAACTGCTGGAATAGGTCTTTTTGGACAGCAGTGGCTGTGCTGGACATCATCTGTGTCAGCCTTGATGCTGGATTTAAATCTGTGAAGCAACTTTATAGGCTTAAAGAGCTATTCCTTCCTTCTGGTGTTGGAAATCTTGGTTTAAGGAGTACAGATCTCAGGCTGTGCGTCAACAGAATGAATAAAACAAAATGCTTCATATTATCCCCAAATGGGTTTGTAAAAGATACTGAGATGAAATGGCCTGAAGTTCAATTAAGGGATAAAAGAAAGCTTAACTGCAGCAGAAATGGCTTTAAAAAGGAAGCAAAGAAAACTTTGCAATTCGCCAGTCAGGGAACATGATAATCTTTGCCTGCCGATGCTTTGAGGGGAGGATAACAAGGGAAAGAAGCCTTTAAATTAAAACTTCTCCCCTGATTCTCAAAGGTGCCAAACAGCCCAAGCTCTTGGTTCCTTTGGTGGGTGGAGCAGGTGCTGAGCTGAGCTGAAGTCAAGCTGTGCTCAGTTTTTGTCTTTCCCAGCACTAATTTGAAGCGAAGGCCAGATTTGTCTCTTTTGTGTGGAAGTCGCGCGTCTTCGTCAAATAAACTGTTAACTACGTAACTATTAAATTAAAGTAAAAATTTAATAGATTGCATGATTGTTACTGCCTTATATTGAATCTGTTCATGGCTTTAAGATCCACAGTGCTTGAAAGAAAGATTTCAGTGCCAAAATAAGTCACGGTGCGTCTGCGGTAAAAACAGTCTCAGAACATGTGGAATAAAATAGTGCATCCAGGTGATGTGTCTTTAGTGAAATTAAATGAGGATTCTCAAGTTCCCCGGGTTCTTTTGATAACCTTTTATCAGCTTGGATGGCACAAGAGCTTTCAGAACTTTCCCTGGCTGCAAATCTGAAGATTTTCAGCACCGAGTCGAAAATGCTCTCGTGCTTTGAGGTCCCACATGCAGGCAAAACAGATGACCCGAGGTTCTGCAGGAATGTGGTTTCTTACCCACACCTTTGAAAGCAGAGCTGGCTAGCAAAATAATTCTGCTCCTATTTCTCTACAGTGTGCTCTTTAAGAAGCTTCTGCTCTTACTTTTGTTCAGAGAAGATTAATTTGGGGGCAAACGTGATGAAGATACTTGTGCCCGTGGTCAGGTCTCCTTTTGCTCTACCTGAATTATAGCATTATTTATACTTGTTCTAGCTCTGTTTTTCAAGGGAAATTGGGTAGATTTAGAATTCAAGTCCTCTTTTCTTTAACTTCTCTCCCACAATGCCAGCCTAAGATTCTCTCCTTCCCCTTTTTTCAAGGGAGCTCTGAAAAGGCACTTTCTCCTCCAGAACAACTCATCTCCATCTTTCTTTTAGAAGAAGGGTACTCTTCATCAGGGACTGTAGCGATAGGACAAGAGGTGGTGGGTTCAAACTGAAACAGGGGAAGTTCAGGTTAGACATAAGAAGTTCTTTACTGTAAGGGTGGTGAGACACTGGAATGGGTTGCCCGAGGATGCTGTGAATGCTCCATCCCTGGCAGCATTCAAGGCCAGGTTGGGCAGAGCCTTGAGTGATATGGTTTAGTGTGAGGTGTCCCTGCCCATGGCAAGGGGTTGGAACTGGATGATCTTAAGGTCCTTTCCAACCCAAACCCTTCTATGATTCTGTGAATTGAAAAGTATAGAAAATACTACTTGTCAGTCAATTTGGTTGCAACCTATGTGTGATTTTCAGGCCATAAACACTTAAGCAACTAATTTAACTCATGGAGGTCCTATTCAGGTCAATTAGATGAATGTTACACATGGAATTAGTCACTTGACTAAACACTGTGAAATTTTGCAGGTTCTTCAAAAAACCTGTATGGTAACTAACACAATGTTACATCATTTAAAAAGATGGTTAATAGGTAACTTTGTAACTTTGCCTTTGCAGAATTTTCTTTAGGGAAGCTAGAATTAAGCAGAGTTTGGATACTTTGTAGGTTCTGGTTTTTACTAGTCCTTGGAAAGTCTACTCAGCTTCTCCAGTGGAACAATTGATACTCCTATAACATGTGAATTCACATGTGTATTAATGCAATGGTTTCCCCCCTCTGACTCAGATTTTGCTTATCTTACAAAATCCTTGTGCCATACAGATCCAGGTGGGTAAGTAGAGAAGAATAGTGTTTCCCACAGTGTATTTATCTGCTTGATGTTGCTGCCCAAACACTGGTGAAGGTTCAGAATTCCTTGAGAACTGTCACTCTTGGACTATCAAAATACGTGTTGACCAGTCCAAGGCCGAGATGGCAAGAACAGCCCAAGTACAATGTGCTGTGTCAATGCTGTCAGACTGAGAGGCATAGGAGACTGATGCTGAGCAGTTAACTGGAACTCCAGGTGGTATCGCACAAGGGTGGAGGAGAGGGGGAGAGTTGACTCCTTCAACCTGCTGGTCATGCTGCTTTGATGCAGCCCAGGATACAATTGATGTTGCCAGGTTATGCTGAGCTTCTTATTAGCCAGCACCCCCAAGTCCTTCTCTGCCCACCCTGTATTTGTGCTTGGGTTTGCACTGATCCATGTGCAGGACCTTGCGCTTTGCCTTGTTGAACTTCAGGAGTCATTTCTGTTCCCTTCCCTCTGTCCTCCCCACCTGTGCACACTCTAGGGACAAAACAGCTGCATTTGGGATATCTACTGGAACTGTGAAGATCTACAAGCCTGATACAGCTACTCTCTGATAGTTTGCCACTGATGCTAACCTGAGAATTGGACCCTGTAGCTTTTTATCTCCACTCTTGAGTTAAACAGTACATGAATATGCAGACTATATATACCACAGGATACATACATGTATTTATCTGGAGACTGATATGATGTTAACAGTGCTGTATTATAGTTTTCTGTTTAGACGAATGACCACTGAACTCTTACTGAGGATTAGAGAGGACTTATAAAATGAAATTTCATCTCTGGATTATAGAATATATTTCTAAAAGAACCTGAATGAATTTCAAAGGAAGATCTGATTCAAGAAACACGGCACACTTTGAGATAATAAAGGATTTCTTGATAGTTCAACTCTACTGTGGGACTGAAACCTCGTGGCATACATAGCAGCTCAGGTGATCACTTGAGCTGCAATTAAAAAGTAGAACAAGTACCCTCAGAATATTGTTTTTGTGTCAGAAATGCTCCTTCATGCTTGAAAATGATAAAAAATGGCAATCGATCCTTACAACTGTTGTGTTCATCTTTATTGATCAGGGAAAAGAAAGATAAATCGCAGCCCAAATAAGATTATAGTAAATGTTAGCATGGTAGGGGACTGGAGGATGATAGAGAGCTATTCATCATCTCAAACGGTGACCTGTCCACACTCCCACCATAGTCAGTCTGCTGTCTAATCGCATACCTATTGATTCCATCTACATGCAGGGAACCTGGATGTGACTGTCATTGGGCAGCCGAGATTGGTAAATGCGAGGGGGTCACTGGTGTGAGGAGGATTTCATTTTCATTTTCTTACTGGCCAACGATGATTTATGAAAAAATAAATGACCCCAAGTTACGTGTGTGGAAACCTCCATTCCAGTGCAAATGAATGATGAGGTCTGAACCTCCGAAACAAAGGTGCGGTGAGGCCACCGTGTTCTTTGTGATCTGTGCGTGACCTTTGCCTGCAGTGGATGTTACACAATTTGTTATAATTTGTGGTAAAATATTAGACTTGCAATGCAATTTTGTGTCTGGGGTTGGGATTCTTTGTTCAGTGAGTTCTGTGCATACCGAAATTGGAATTCATGAAGAAGAACCTCAGGAGATGCGATCCTCAAATGGAACGGAAAACTGAGTTTTGCTTTTGGTTTTGTACATAAAGCTGCCTCTTTTGGAGTTCCCCTCATTGTGTTTCTGCTGTAGTGGGCTTTCTTAATTGCATTTCTCATAACGTATTCTGGCACTGATAAATGTTGCTCAGGACAGGTTTACTAACCCAATGATAAGAAGACCACGTCATCTTTGACTATTACAAGACTGATCTTGCCAGTTACAGGGGGGGTTTAACATTTTATTCCCTAACAGTGTTTTAGGCATGTTACTATTTCATACATCAATGTCTGCTTATTTTACCCAAAATAAAATTGACATTATGCTTTCCACGGACTGCATTGTGCCATGCCTCTATGTGAAATGTTTTAAAGGTCAATGTTGTGGCATAAATAACCTTAAACCATGGTATAAACAGGTAGGTTGTTAAGGATTCAGAATGGTCTTTACGTAATGTGTGTGATTTGAAGAGTTTTGTTGCCATGTTAACATGGAATGCCGGATGACTCAAGAGTAACAAAGCTATGGGTGAGTTCTTGCAAGTGCCAATGAAAGCTTTATACATCTCCACAACCTGTTTGCCCCACCACTGAAAAATGGGTTTGGAGAAGTTTTGAACTGCTTTTATTCCTCCAACTGTGAAGCCAGTTGCCTTAGTTATTACATCTTAAGTCCAACTGTGCTAAGGCCATAAAAACCTCATGAAAAATACCAAGTATATATTACCTAGACATGAGGCATCACAGCATTACGTATTTGTCTTTGAATACCGAACCATAGAATCATTTAGGTTGGAGAAGACATTGAAGATCATCAAGTCCAACCGTTAACCTCACACTGCCAAGTCCACCACTAAACCACATCCGCTGGCTCATCTTTCAGCACACAGGGATGATCTGCTCCTGTTTCTTGAAGACTTCCTCCTTGAAGACTTCCTCCTTGAAGAATGTCCAGCCTTCCTGGACTCCTTTACCTTTCAGGACTGCATCCCAAGGCACCCAGTATCCTATATCCCTGAGAAACGTTGCCATTTTTAAGTATTGAAAAGTTCTGTTGCTTGATGCTTCAATCTTGTCTTGCCTTGGTGGTACCGAGTGAAGGGCATTCCTGGCTTTAGGTGAGATGAAAATGCATTCTGAAACTGCCTGATTTTAAAAATTTACATTAGAAGCTGACTGAAATGACCTGGAAGTTTGGAATATTAAAATAACTCACTGTGGGAGTCATTATCAAGGCAGAGAGCAAAAGAGAAAGTAAAGCTGTAGTTAATTTATTGCACAACTTTGAAGATTGACTCGACTGTCAAATGCAAGCTAGATAGAGATATATGTGTAAGTAACACAGACAGGAACATGCAGAGAAGTAAGGATTTACTATTTTGATTGGGTTTTTTCTAATGGAGAGGCTTGAAAGGCTCCAACAGCACCTAGTGCTAAATATGTGATTCTTATTATCTCTTTATAGTTTCCTCCCTAAGAGCCATTTCTTTTGCATAACCTTCCAGACCCAAGAGGAAACACTTGTGTCAACAAATACCGAAATAAAGGTCATTGAGTCATCATCCATGGAGATACCTAAAAGACATGTAGATATGGTGCTTAGGAACACGGTTTAGTGGTGGACTCGTCAGTGTTGGGTTAATGGTTGGACTCAGTGATCTTACAGGTCTTTTCCAACCTAAAAGATTCTATGATTGTGTGATTCTGTCTGTGAAACTTTATAGAGTACTTGATTTGAGGGTTAGGTTTGGGGGGTTTTATGAGCAATTTAAGTGGATAAACTATTCATCAGGGACTGTAGTGACAGGACAAGGGGTAACGGGTTCAAACTGAAACAGGGGAAGTTTAGATTGGATCTAAGGAAGAAATTCTTTACTGTGAGGGTGGTGAGGCACTGGAATGGGTTGCCCAGGGAGGTTGTGAATGCTCCATCCTTGGTGGTGTTCAAGGCCAGGTTGGATGAGGCCTTGGGTGCCATGGTTTAGTGTGAGGTGTCCCTGCCCATGGCAGGGGGGTTGGAACTGGATGATCTTAAGGTCCTTTCCAACCCTAACTACTCTATGATTCTAAATTAGCTTTATTTACTAGATACTAGCATGTATATAAATAATACTGTATGAAATCTGTATTTATTTTCTTCTTCCAACTTTTCAGAGTGCCCAGTTCTACAAAGTTACCACGGAGCAATACCAAAAAGCTGCTGATGAAGTGTCATCTCGGTACAAGTAAGTCTTTTCTCCAGTTATTTTTGAACCTGGCACCTAATTGAGTTCTTATCCACATTAAATTGCAACATAGTTCCCCTTCCTCTTATTACAGATCTCATCAATCTGTGCTGGTTGTTGAAATGAAAGAGTTTTGTACATTTTGGAAGCCAGGGCATAGTAACCATAAGCTGCATAGAAATTAGATGTGCAGTTATTAGTATACTAATTAATTAATATTTGATAAGACATATGAACAGAACATCCATTCCTTAACTTTATTCCTCTAATGGAGGACCAAAAATGTAGCTCCAGCTTTGCATTACAGTAGTATTCACCCTGTGTTTGTATGATGTGAAAGATTTAAATGAGCAACTTCCCTTTGCCCTGAACAGTGGTCAGAAGGTCAAATTAAATAAGTTTTATTAGTGCTGAGGATAGTTAAATGAAGATACAGTAATTGATGGATCAAAGTGACTCTGACCCTTAGCCTTGGGCTCTTCCCTTTGTGCTGGTTCATCTGGTAGACAGAAGGTTCCATTTATCATTTTAGTAAGGATACAGAGAGAAGTTTTTACAAGCTTTTAGTCTTGCAGTAACCAAAAGCTGCTGTATAAAATGCATTATTCTGTGGAGATTTTTAGATTTATGGAGGGATTTTCCTCTGGTTTGTGTTTTGTTTTGGGTTTTGATGAGCAACAAAGGAAAAGGCCTTTTTGAGCTGCTGATAATGATATAAATGAAGTTCTTAACTGTAAGATAATGATTTTGTCTTTTAGTATCATGAATTGTTTAATAGTTTCTAGTGTATATATAAAGTCTTTGTACTGGTTAGTGGTGCAGAATATATTGAGGACTGAATTTGTCTGTCCCTTGAACAAGACGGGCAGGGTGATCATTGACTCAAGGTCTGATTTAAGCATAATTTGAAGGGTTTCCCATTCTGTATAGGAAGCCCAGTACGTTGTTACTTGTTGTCATTCATGTGATAAGATTCCCATCAAGAGGACATCTCCCCTTCCTCTCTTGCAGTGGGGTATTTTCAGGCTTTGAAATGTAGTTATTGCCTAATCTTGTTTTCATTATTCCAAAACAAGCTTTTCTTGTGATTTTAAGTACATGTGGATAGCTCTAAGTGGTTACTATGCCAGATGTAAGAAATGGCTTTGGGTTTGTTTTTTTCCCCCTAATGTGTAAATGATTTCCTCAGTAAATGAAATACTTCGGGGTTCATATTTGCACAAATGGAGTTGGTTGATGAAGCAGGGACCAGTCCTTAGCCTCAGGCAATGTCTAAAAACTTTAAGAAAACCATTTTGAAGGATGTTTCAGTCTTATCTGCATGAACCAAAGACTATTTACGGGTGAGGGATTTAGACAGGGAATTGGAGATTCCTAACACTAGATGAGATTGGTCTTTTCTTAATTTTCTAGAGATTAAAGGTATCAATAGAAATCACCTCTTTGACTAGTCTTTGCTATAATGCCATTACTGAAATTGCTGTGCTGCTTTTGCACTTGATGCTGAATTTCCTGACAAATTATTGGGAGCTTTTTGATTAGCTTTGGTCCATTGCCTTAAAAAAAACAAGAGGAAAACGTAATGAAAAGAAAAAGGTACTTGAAGTGTGCGCATAAATCGTGGGAGATTTGATAAATGCATGAAATATCGATATTACTTTATCATTTCAAAGTTTGCCTGATAGAAAACCCTTTGAAATGCCATGTCTTTTTATTGAAGGTTGCAGTTCAGCAGATGTTATTTTATCTCTGCCTTTTGTACGTAACTTGATGGGTAAATGATGAATGATTTAGTGAGACCTGAAGATGATGCTCTTTTGGTGTCACCAGGCACTTCTCATGTTCAGTTTAATTGCATGTGGGGATTGAGGACAGAGTTTCAAGCACGGCTTGTTTAAAGAGCTGGTTTAATTGGCTGTAAAAGAGGAATTAAATAAGGTTGAACTGCGGAATTTTGTTAATGCATAAACCCGTGTGCTGCGTGTCAGTGTGATTTCAGGTTCTAAGTGCGAGATTAATCGATCTAATTGTGGTATCACTGAGAAACGGTCTCGCTTTAGTTCAAACATGGCTAGAATTAGTTGCGAAGTTTTATTGAGATCACTTGCATTTCTTCGACTGTTGAAGCCACATCTCTTTTCAAGAGCAAAGAGAAGTGGATAATTACTTAAATATTTCCTGGATTTTCCTCCCTCCATTTAGTCCCTGAAATTACATCAGCCGGGGCTTTATCAGTCTTTAGGGATAATTTGCTCCATTAAAATGGAAGAGAACAAATATCCCACATCAAGTTGTATCGCAGAGCTTGGCAGGTCTTCTGTACTTTGTCTGCAGTCCTTATTGATGCGTGGTTATTACCTTTTCCAGCGCTGCCTGGATCAGACTGATATTCCAAAATATCCATGATAAATGATTTATCTCTGCGAGGGCCTGATTCACATTGATCAAATTCTGAATTATCAAATGGTTCATCTCTTTAAGACACTAATTCACATTGATCAAATCCTAAATGACCAGGTTCAGTCAGTTCCTGCAGTACACAAATTACATTAAACCAGCATTACTAGAGCATGCTGCCTTTTCTAATGTAGGAGTTATGTTACCCGCAGTTACATTACAACCAGAATGATCATATTATGAAGATGTCTCTGTTCTAATGAGAAGTTTACACAAGAAGAAAAGAATGCGATATTACAGGAAGAGCTGGGCTTTGGGCAAAGAGCTGAACTTTTACTAATCAAATTGTGTGTTTCTATTGTGGGTTTTTGTCTTTAATTTGAAGGGCTGGGAGCGGGAAATTTGGCAGCTGCAGTGGCGATGTTTTATTCCCTCGTGGCGTCTAGAGCCAAGGAACATCTTCATTATTCATTTAGGAATAAAGATAGGGCAAATTCAGCCTAAAATCAATGTTTTTACTTTCTCTTCTGTGAGTTTTGATTCTTATGGTAGGGAATAGACTTCATAGCTGTGCACTACTGCTTTTTCCAAAGTATTTTGTCATTCCTCTGCTCCTTCACTGCTCTCCCATAGACAGTGTGGAGCTGCTTCTTGCTGCTGGTTTCTTGGTAAGAACATCGTTCTGATAGACAATTCAAGTCAGTTTCTTCCTTTAATTGGTGACTTCTGTATCACAAAGCTTGGTTTATTAATGCTTACTGGAAATAAAATTTAAAGCACGGTTATGTTTGATGCGTCAGTGTCAACATATAGAAATTAAAGGAGTTTAAGTTGTGTTTTACCTAAGATTCTTTTGGACTGAGACGCGAAGCTGAGGAAGTTTGTAATGAGGCCACATTAAATGAGTAACAGTGACACTTGGGCCTTCAAATGTAAGAATCTCACAAAGCAGAGATGCCGCTTTTCTGGACACCAAAAAACCCAAGAGGCTAAAGAGAAAATAAGCCTTTTATTGACAACATTGGATTGAGACCAGGGAAATGTGGGTTTAATTCACTGTTCTTGTTACGCTGCTGATGTTGGGCACATACGGTGACTTTTAAGGGACCTCTCTGCACTATCTGTGTATCAGGAATGCTGATAGTTTCTTAATGCGAATTATCTTCAGTAACTATCTTGTTGTACTCACATGCTGCTATAACACAGAAATCCATGTTGGAGATATCCAGGCAAATAGTTTCTGCTTTGTTTCTGCTTGTGCAGACCCACTGGTGAGAAACTCCCATTTCTAGCAGTTGCTTTTGCTACCTCAATTAGCATTAGTTGCTTTTAAAAACTAAAGTTAAAGGTACAGATTATAAGTTATTAATTAAATACTATGTAGTATTCCTCTAGTAACAGAAAATAGAAAGCTATTTAGAAATCCTTGGACAGAGCCTGCAGGCTTGCTCCCTTCTTGTTGAGCTCCCTTTGCTCAGCCAAAGACAATGGGCTTTAAATAGAAACATCCGGATTTAATCTTTTCTCTTACAAATATAGCACATATATGTAGTGCTTTATCATTAAACAATTGTCTTAGTATAGTTTGACCTAATGGTACTATTGCTGGTCATATTACGGAATCATAGAATAGTTTGGGTTGGAAGGGACCTTAATATCATCCAGTTCCAACCCCCTGTGTCATGGGCAGGGACACCTTCCACTAGAGCAGCTTGCTCCAAGCCCCTGTGTCCAACCTGGCCTTGAACACTGCCAGGGATGGGGCAGCCACAGCTTCTCTGGGCACCCTGTGCCAGCGCCTCAGCACCCTCACAAGGAAGAACTTGTGCCTTATCTCCAACCTGAACTTCCCCTGTTTCAGTTTGAACCCATCACCCCTTGTCCTATCGCTACAGTCCCCGATGAAGAGCCCCTCTCCAGCATCCTTGTAGCCCCCTTCAGACACTGGAAGCTGCTCTGAGGTCTCCATGCAGCTTCTCTTCTGCAGGCTGAACAGCCTCAATGTTCTCAGCCTGTCTCCCTGTTTCCTTAGCCTGAATTCTTTTTTCACATGGTACAGCTGGAGACGATGATCCCACGCTATCCACAGTATCCCACAGATGAGTGTAAGACTGGTGTGTCTGTAAGCCATGCTAGAAGGAATGCATAGAGTTAAATACCATCCATCCAGCTTAAACCGTGGAGCTTTTCTTAACAGCAGAAGTTCTTGAAGAGCCTTATTTCTCTTTCTTTCTACTCTTCCATCCCATCCCCTTTTTGTTTCCCCAAGTGTAGCTGCACAGTTGTGCTGATACCGTGCAGAGGGTGGCATGACAGTGAGAGTTTCTCACATTAGCGTCAGCAGTGCTGTTGTCTGCTATCTAATGGCATTGCACTTCACAAGCCAAGTGTAAGTGGTGTTTTGCAGAGTGGGTGTCATTGTCACCCCTCTTTAGGTTTAAACCAGTCTGGATTCAGAACACGTAGACCTGCTTCAGGTAGGAAGAGAAACTGATGAAGAGACCACAGATCTCTTGATGAACAGACTACAGATCTCTTCAGTCTCTCTTATTTCTCTCATACATCCAAAATCCTGTTCCTTTTGAATACTAAAGGAATAAAACAGGATCTGTTCTCTTTGCTCACTCCTTTCAGCCAGTTTTGTCCCAATAGACTTACCTGAGGGCTGCCGTGGTGGAGCTCACTTTCTACGTGTTTGACTTTCTACTACTACTTTGTATGAGTGATTTTGCTTTGACAGCACATTCCCTCGACTGGTGAAACCTTTTGCACCATGCATGCCTTATGCATGCCTTTGAATCGGAGTGAGGAAGCAAGAATTACCTATTTCTGCCTTTTGGATAGAGCTGCCCATTGCTGCAGCAGCTTGGCTTCATGAAGGGACTTTGGCTTCAGTTGTTACCCCTGTTTCAGTTGCTCTGCAACCCATAAACCCCCTGTAAGAGGATATCCTTTGAACAGCTTCCCAATATCTAAATTCCATAAACTCTTTATTCAGTATATTCATCTATGAAACGATGATCATTTCATAAATGACAACTTCAGTTTTCCCTACAGCAACATAGATATTTAACTTTCTTCCTTTGATCAATACGGTCCATTAGGAATGAGAGTACTCAACAGGATGAAATATTAATTGTGCACTTTTTAGCTAGATGCACATTCATTCTGAATCAAGTGGGAGCAGGGGGATTCTGGCATAATAACTGTGTGTTTTTCTGGTAAGCCCCAAATCATGAGTCTGGTTGCATGGGGATGTGTGTTTCCATGGAAGTATTTGAGCTGTCACGTGAAGTTTAAATGTGCTTATTTGGGTAGGAAATAGGTTTGAAGCATTGAATTGTTTTGTGAGTTATATTAACTTTAAAAACCCATTATTCAAAATTTAGCACATTAATGAAGGGGGTAAAGCCAATTCTTTCCATGTTTGTTATAATCCCTTTTGTTTCCTTTCCAGAAGTCGTGGGTCCATTCATTAAAGCTCCCTTCAGGCTATCACCAGTTTCTCACACAGTTAGCTACTCTATGGTCTGGAATGGAGAAAGCAATCTTGAAATTAATATTAGTAAAGCACAAAGTCATGACTAGGAATTTTTTATTTGATATGAATTAGTAATTAAAATCATAAAAGCTATTCCGGGAGGTAGTGTAGGGTAGGTTAGAAAGGGCCTTGAACAACCTGGTCTAGTGGAAGGTGTCCCTGCCCATGGCTGGGGGTTGGAACTGGATGCTTTTAATGTCCTTTCCAATCCAAACCATTCTGGAACTAGATGATCTTAAGGCCCTTTCCAACCCTAACTGTTCTATGGTTCTATGATTCTATGATTCTATAGTTATTATCGGATAATGTTGTAATAGGATAACCATGAGGGCAAACATGCCTCTTTATCTGAACATCCTTCTCCTCTTCCGGTGAGTCTGGTTGATGGGTTCAAAGGCAACATGCTATTGTTTCAGCCCACCGTAGATTTTCTGTATTTATTTACATAGAAACGTTAAGTAATTTTATGGTCTTCCTTATGAAAGGAAATGAGGGAAACTCTTCCTTCACGCATCAGTGGCCAGCAGTTACATTGGCACATTCCGTGGTTTTGTGTGCTGGAAATCCACCAAGTCCCCTGAAAATTGATGGATGCTCTCATTAAGGACAGTTCTTGCTACTGACTGCAGCTCTGTGAGCCACTCACAACCAAAGAGGACTGACTCTTCACTGCAGCGGTACATCTGGCTTCATACTCCCTCTCAGGGACTAAAGCCTCTTGTTTTAATACCTTAAGCATCCTTTGTTGGGATTTTGTATAAACACGAGTAGATGATTTCCCAATTACAGTATTAAGCCCAGGAAGGTTAAACTCAGTCTCTATTATTAATTTGTTCTGTATTTTGTAATCTTCTGTAGCTGAGATTTACAAATACCTTTCCTAAGGATGTTTATTATGAGTCCAGGTCATCTGTGACATCAAAGCCTACAGATCTCACAGCCCCCCCTTGGGAGCACACAGAAGCAAACCTCCCTTTCTGGAAGGGACCATGTTTTGCAGAGTTAATGGTATGATTTTTCCAAGCAGCACGCACCTCTGTCTGGTTACAGGGTGAAGAATGAATTGCCAATTACCTCTACACGTTAGAACATGACACTTCACATGGCAGGAGGTTGCGCTGTCTGTTTAGTTAAGGCCCCCAACTATGTAACCATCTGAAATCATGGGGTGGAAAGACAGCAGTCCTTGATCAGTCGCTAATACCAGTGCGTGTGCAAGCTGTGGGAAGGGAGGTCGGTGCCACTGACCTTTGTTTTCCCATCAGAGCTCTTGAACAAGATGAAGCGATCAAAGCAGGATGCCAGTACATCAGCATGATCTCATTACTTTGGAAGCTGCATGCACAGATGCTGCTCTTGCTGGATCGGGCGTCACTGATTTACATTCATAACACCTCCATTACAGCTCATTTGCTACTACTTGTAATTAACCAGGCTTCCCTCTCTTTTTTTCTCTCTCCCTTCCTGTAGTGTTGGGCTAAATCAGGGTCAAAAATAAACCGCAGTCATTCTGCTTAGACTCCATCTAAGTGAAATCACAGTTGTAAAGCCAAAGTGTACATTAAACAAATATCAAATCATATGCTTTGTTGCAAAGTGCTGTCATACTCAGAAAATCAGGTTTGTACAAACAGTGTTAAGATGTTGTATAAAGTAGTGAAGCTGCCTGGTTGCCTCCTAGCTCGTGTGATATTAGTTCAAGAGTAAAACGTTAATTCCTGTAGTAAAAAGTATTACTGGGCTTGAAACTCCTGGCTTGTGGCACATATGTTGCACCAGCCTTACTCTGTAGCTAAAAGGTAAAATGATATAAAAAGACTCCATGGTATAAAAAATACGTTACTTTTTTCTACTTTGGGAAATAGGTAAGACATGAGGCATGCAGAGAGCCATTATGCTCTAATGGCTTCTTCTCTGAGCAGAGCTGCACTTTTAATTACAGTTTGTCTTCTGATATTGCTTTTTATATGCCTGTTTGCTTAGGGCAGCCTAAATAAAGATGAATCTCAGTCAGATCTGAGCCTTGTTTAGGAGGCAGGGTTTCAGCCCAATGTGTCCATGAAGCCTGTGGTGTTTGAGAAATGTTTCTATATCTTCCAACCGTCACCCAGCAACCTGTTGCTGTTTCATTGACATTTTTAATAGGAATCACAGAATCCCACACTGTTTTGGGTTGGAGGGGACCTTAAAGCTCATCCAGCTCCAACCCCTGCCACAGGCAGGGACACCTTCCACTAGAGCAGCTTGCTCCAAGCCCCTGTGTCCAACCTGGCCTTGAACACTGCCAGGGATGGGGCAGCCACAGCTTCTCTGGGCACCCTGGGCCAGTGCCTCAGCACCCTCACAGGGAAGAGCTTCGTCCTAAGGTCTCATCCCAGTCTCCCTTCTGGCAGGTTAAAGCCATCACCCCTTGTCCTGTCACCACATGCAAAACGCTAAATTCTTTTCTGAACATGCTTTTCAATTCTCTCAGTTATTAAATTACTGCATTTTTAAAGCATGAGCCCTGACATCTATAGAAAATACATGTATTGGTTATGAAATGCCCTAACCAATGTTTTAAAGGTGTTTACAGTATCTGATAAATGCATTGTCAGGTTTTCTTCAACATGAGCTTCATTCTTTAGCAAATCAAACCTCTTTTCCCTCTGTTTTTGAAGGGAGGATTTCCTAAATATTTTGGATTTACTTTGGCATTTTAAAACAGTTTGGATGTATAGATGTGACCCGACACTTGGGTGGCAGGCTGCACGCGTAGAAGCATGAAAAACACACCACCTTCTAACCCTAAAAGAATATGAGAAGACACAAAGCTATTTGGTAGTAGAACTATTTTCCCATTACTGTTAATGGGGCAGTGAAGTGTTAGTGAGTTTTGTCAGTTCAAGTGCTGTGTGTTTCTATAGAGGATCTATAACTGAAATTGGGAAACTTATCAGTGTTTAAAGAAAAAATGTCATAAAGCTGCTTTCGCACTGTCCTGCCTTTCCCTTCATCTGTCTGAAGTCGAAAATCAAAGTATAATCCTGAAACATTTAAAGCACACATTAAAGCCTGGGGGAAGGAACTGAATGAAGCAGATAAGACTATTATGTGTATCTTTAAGGAGACCACTTGAGTGCCATGTCTGTGGCTATAAACTCTATAAAGATGGACTCCCCTGTCTAGGGTATGTTAAGATGGATAATATTCCATAGCAGATGCTGCACTGTGCTGTACACATTACTGGAAGCAAAAGAAGATCAGAATTGAAAGGTTTTGCGAGACAGGCTTTATAGATCCGTGTGTAATAGACTCCCTCTGTCTACACTGCTTTCCTGTGAGTGAAATCTTGCTCTTGCATGGGCTGATGAGATGCACTCCCTTCTCTTCCATCACATCTAGCATTTTCCCTTTGCCTTGACTAGACACAGTAGTTTGGCCAAAAAAGGGTTGTAACCCTCTCAATAAAAAGATGCAGTCACAGCATCAGTGTAGATTTTAAACCAAGTTCTTTATAAAGAAATTCAGTGTCGAAGCCACTTCACCAGCTCTTCTATTAAATATTTTGGCTCCTTTAGGTAGAGAATTGCAGATACTCTTCTGGACAGTCTGCAAAGAGGTTTTGATAGTGTGATTGATTAAGGATGAAGCTCGACACGCTTGTGAGGTGGGTTGATGCCAACCTTATGAAGTTTGACCATGCCAAGTGCAAGGTCCTACACCTGGGTCGGAGCAATCCCAGGCACAGCTACAGGTTGGGCAGAGAAGAAATTCAGAGCAGCCCTGCAGAGAAGGACTTGGGGGTGTTGGTCGATGAGAAAATGAACATGAGCCAGCTTCAGTGTGCGCTCGCAGCCCAGAAAGCAACCGTATCCTGGGCTGCATCAAGAGGAGCATGACCAGCAGGTCGAAGGAGGTGATCCTGCCCCTCTACTCTGCTCTTGTGAGACCTCACTTGGAGCATTGTGTGCAGTTCTGGTGTCCTCAACATAAAAAGGACATGGAACTGTTGGAACAGGTCCAGAGGAGGCCACGAGGATGATCAGGGGCTGGAGCAGCTCCCGTATGGAGACAGGCTGAGAAAGCTGGGGCTGTTGAGCCTGGAGAAGAGAAGCTGCGTGGAGACCTCATAGCAGCCTTCCAGTATCTGAAGGGGGCCTACAAGGATGCTGGGGAGGGACTCTTCATCAGGGACTGTAGTGACAGGACAAGGGGTGATGGGTTCAAACTGAAACAGGGGAAGTTTAGATTGGATCTAAGGAAGAAATTCTTTACTGAGAGGGTGGTGAGGCACTGGAATGGGTTGCCCAGGGAGGTTGTGAATGCTCCATCCTTGGCGGTGTTCAAGGCCAGGTTGGATGAGGCCTTGGGTGATATGGTTTAGTGTGAGGTGTCCCTGCCCATGGCAGGGGGGTTGGAACTGGATGATCTTAAGGTCCTTTCCAACCCTAACTATTCTATGATTCTATGATTATCTATGTAATGGCTCTACCTCAGCTTCTCTTTATTTTAAACCTGGGGACTTGTTTCTCCTCTCTGGTTGCACAGCTTGACTCTGTGGGGCAGAAGTCGTCTTCAAGTTCCTCAGTACCTGGTAAACCTCATATTTAGGCAGCTGAAGTGTTTGGATCCTTGCAGTACAGATGTAGGAAGGTCAAGCTCAGCACCCTCTTGTCCTGGATAAGCATTGTAAACTAATTGCTTTCAGATAATACCCAAATTAATACAGATCATCCTCCTTAAGAGGATGTGTGTGCCACTCAAATAAGTTTGTTCCATCAGATTTTCAATTCAGTGCTTGAATATCAAAATCCTTGGTCCCATAGATCTCTGCTAAAAGGAACTGATAACACTGATAATTCGCACTTCTCACTATAGTTCCTTGAATACTATGTGTATTTTCCAGGGATCTCTATTTTGTCTGTGTATGTTCCTATCACAGTACAAGACACATTTCTCAAGCCAGACCAAATCTAATCTATAATCATTTTATCATATAGTGAAATAAATGAGAAAAGCAGTTATTCTTCAAAACTTTCCTTGTCGCTTAACATGGGTCCCAGTTTCAAGCCATTTAGGAGATCCATTAAGCCACCGGGTTGCTCCTGTGCATGCATTAGTAACAGACTCGGTATAATATGGAACAGGCTTGCGATATCATGGACACGTTTATGAAGATTGATAACAGCCAGGGTTCAGTATTAACTTTTATTGTCAAACAGGCTGCAGGAGAAACTGCCGAGTATTGCTTTGCCTTTGATTTATGAAAAGGTTGCTGCATGAAAAAGACATCACGGAAAATAGCTCTGCTGGCAGGAGCATTATAAAATCGGGCTGTAAGTAGACCAAACAATAACTAGCTATAATTATGTTCATTATTGTCTCTCTCAGCTCTCTGCACCTTTGGTAGGGTGCTTGCACTCGCTGCCATGTTAGCTTTACAGTGGACTCACCTTTCCCACAAAGTGGGATGAGCATGGTAAGATCCTGCCAGTCTGTATAAGCAGCAGCCCCAAAGGAGACCATTTTTGTTTGTGCCGTGGTAGGAAAGAGGTCATTTAAATTTTACCTGCTTGGAGAAGTGATGCTAAGAGGAGAAGGAGGAAAGATCTGTAGAAAAAACATGTTGTTTCTGTTATAATTTGCATCACTGAGGTATTTTTGCCCTACATTATTACTCTTTTCACATCTTACTCTTCTCCTGTAAGGGTTATTTCAGACTGTCTTCTATTTAGACCCCTTAAAAAGAAACCCAAAATTCCCAGCAGGATGGCAAGGGTCCCCAGTTTCCACCTGCAAATGGCAAGAAGAATTATTGTCTTTCTCTTAGCCTGATACCATCCTTTGTAACAAGATGTGCCGCAGCAGGAGCAAGTTAGCAGCATTTAGCAGTAAACCTTCAGTGAGAACCAGTTGAAATCAAGGGGCATGACCTAACTGTGAAGGATTTTAGTGGCTGATCTAAAGTTTGTCAAACTTGAGATACTATCACTTAAAAGCGCTCTGCGACCAAACTACTGGAAGACCTTAGCAAAAAGAAATAGCAACTTAAAAATCATAGGGGATAAGGTTATAAAACACAAAGCATCAGAATGACTTTCTTAGATCAGACTGAAGTTCCATTAAATAACCCAGTGTCTAATTAATGCTGCCAGCACACAGCAGATGTGCAAGGAGAGACCTTCGTAAGACCTTTGGGAGTTAGGAATGATGTTTCCCTACAATATGTTTCCAACAAGGAAGCAATGGTGTTTCCCTGCATTCAGGTCTGGGGCCCCCAATACAACAGGGACGTGGAGCTGTTGGAACGAGTCCAGAGGAGGCCATGGAGATGCTGCGAGGGCTGGAGCAGCTCTGCTCTGGAGCCAGGCTGAGAGAGCTGGGCTGGGTCAGCCTGGAGAAGAGAAGGCTCCTGAAGGGGAGACCTTAGAGCAGCTCCAGTGCCTAAAGGGGCTGCAGGAAAGCTGGAGAGGGGCTTTGGACAAGGGCCTGTAGGGACAGGCCAAGGGGAATGGCTTTAAGCTGCCAGAGGGGAGACTGAGATGAGCTCTTAGGCAGAAGTTCTTCCCTGTGAGGGTGCTGAGGCGCTGGCCCAGGGTGCCCAGAGAAGCTGTGGCTGCCCCATCCCTGACAGTGTTCAAGGCCAGGTTGGACACAGGGGCTTGGAGCAAGCTGCTCTAGTGGAAGGTGTCCCTGCCTGTGGCAGGGGTTGGAACTGGAGGACCTTTAAGGTCCCTTCCAACCCAGACTACTTCAGTATTCTGTGAATTCCCTCTACCTTCTGTTGTTAAACTGCTTTCCAGGTACCATCGTGTCTAGTAGTAGTCTCAGGGAAACATCCATTAGCAGGCAATGAAAAATTATGAAGTGAAAAATTATGTAAAAATAATGAAAAGTAATGAAAATAATGAAAAAAGCATCAGGATTGTGCTTTAGAACTCATCACCAAGTTCGGTTCATTATTTGTTCATGGTGAACGGTCCATTTTCACTAGTAGGATGCTAAGAGGACATTATGTTTTAATAGTTCCGTAGCACGTTGTACAAGCATATTAAAACTAAGATACCAAGATATATTATAGCAAGGTCCAGTACCAGCTTATTATCAGCATGTTTGCAGGGTGATTATTACTTTCTGTGTGTGTTTGCTAACACATTATTGTTGTTGCAGCCCAGCTGATTATATTGTATGGAAAGGGTGGCTTGCCGTAGCAAGACCTGGGGAAGTGCACGTAGCCTTTGTAGCTTGGCAGGGTGAATCCAAGCCTTGTTTGTTAAATAACTTTGTGCCCAAATGAAAAATAGGCATTTATTCTCCTATCTCTTAAGATTGCAACCTTCAGTTCCCTCAAGTAATCATCACCCACAGGAGCAATGGTGCTTGAAGTGTTTAACTGTTGATTGCTTTTTCTGTACGCTACTTCAACTCATAATATCTCTTAGTTTTGTGGTCAGTTAACAGGCTTTTGGGCCTCTTATGGCTGAAGAAAACAGTTAAGCTTATATTGCTCTAGAGAGTAATATTTGGATAATAATGTGCCACGAGATAGCGTCTTGTGGTGCTTCACGTTGAGTGCAGTAGTTGACCTTTGCTGTAGATGAGAGATCAGTCTTCTTATTAGAACACATTATATAGAACCTGTATAAGGGAAAGCTGGGGGTTTAGTGCAGTAGGGTAAGGTGCTGGGAAGATTTTATTAGCACAGTTTTGGGATGACCATGTTGCTCACATGGTTTCAAAGCCTGAAGTGAGTTGTATAGCTCTTGGGAAATAAGTGGCAGTAATAAATCTACGACGTGGTGTGCTCTCGTGTATTTGGTTTATGCTGCACGTTTGGGCTTTTGGCCTTTATTTAGATCTGTCCTTTTTGTGTGTGTGTCTGTGCTTTACACGCACAGGGAGGTAACAGTACATAGAAAATTAACATAGGGGCAGGAATGAGAGCTTGCGGGTGTTGGTTGATGAGAAGCTCCCCATGACCTGGCTTCAGTGTGCACTTGAGCCCAGAACACCCCCCCCGTGTGCTGGGCTGCACCCCCAGAGTGTGAGCAGCAGCTCAGGGAAGGGATCCTGCCCCTCTGCTGCGTTTTGGGAAGACCCCCCCTGCAGCCCTGATCCAGCTCTGGGGCAGCAGCACAAGAGGGACGTGGAGCTGTTGGAGTGAGTGCAGAGGAGGCCATGGAGATGCTGCGAGGGCTGGAGCAGCTCTGCTCTGGAGCCAGGCTGAGAGAGCTGGGCTGGGTCAGCCTGGAGAAGAGAAGGCTCCTGAAGGGGAGACCTGAGAGCAGCTCCAGTGCCTAAAGGGGCTGCAGGAAAGCTGGAGAGGGGCTTTGGACAAGGGCCTGTAGGGACAGGCCAAGGGGAATGGCTTTAACCTGCCAGAGGGGAGACTGAGATGAGTTATTACTAAGTTCTTTTTCATTTAAAACTCAGAAATGCTGCATTGTATTTTAATGCTCGTTAGTATAGCCAAGTGATCCTGGAACAGCAATGGTTGCAAACCACTGCATCAGCCACTTCTATGACGAATGTCAGCAAAAGCATTCACTGTAGTTCCCAGACACTCAATCTACCTCATCATGAGCTCTAGCTACATGTGAAGAGAAGGGTTGATTCCCTTGCTGCTCACTGCAGCCTATATCTCCGTAGTGCCAAAAAGCCCCCCAAAGTCCTAATGGTAAGAAATGGCACCACCTGGTGTTGTTTGCCTCCATGATCTTTGGTCTACTCACAAACAGCTGAGCCAGTGGAACCTTGCCAGTCTTCATTAAATAATTTTGGGGGCGGAGTAATGAGGCAGAGCTCAAGTGATGCCACATGCAAACTCTAAAAATAATCTGTGATTTACATTAGGAGGCTCGGAATGCAAGTGTTGATATGCTGATCACGTAGGCATGGAAGTGGAGGGCTTTGCTCAGCTCAGATGGAGCAGATTTGTCTCCTGTGGTGGGTTGGGGTTGGGTATTGTTCTGCTGCGTTGGACAGACTTATGTGTATCTGAGATGACTGATCTTTGTCTCTCAGCTTGCCAGACTTGAGAACTGTTTTTGATCAGTGCAAGACCAAGAAATTCTTTCTGTCTATATATAGAATCAGAATAGTTAGAGTTGGAAAGGACCTTAAGGTCCTTTTAGTTCCAAGCCCCCTGCCCCTTATCCTGGCAAGGACACCACACACTAGACCATGGCACCCAAGACTCCGTCCAGCATGGCCTTGAACACTGCCAGGGATGGAGCATTCACCACTTCTTTGGGCAACCCATTCCAGAGCCTCACCACCCTCACACTAAAGAATTTCTTCATTGTATCCAACCTAAATCTCCCCTATTTCAGTTTGAACCCATCACCCCTTGTCCTATCAGTACAGTCCCTGGTGAAGAGCCTCCTTCAGACACTGGAAGCTGCTCTGAGGTCTCCATGCAGCTTCTCTTCTCCAGGCTGAACAGCCCCAATGTTCTCAGCCTGTCTCCATACAGGAGGTGCTCCAGTCCCCTGACCATCCTCATGGCCTCCTCTAGGCTTGTTCCAACAGTTCCATGTCCTTCTTAGGGGGGGGACACCAGCATAAGAACTGCGCACAGTGCTGCAAGTGGAGTCTCATGAGAGCAGAGCAGAGGGGCAGGACCACCTCCTTTGACCTGCTGGTCACACTCCTTTCGATGCAGCCCAGGATACAGTTGGCATAGAGATACATTACATGGCTACAATAGATTCTATGTAGGGTAAACGGCTCCTTCCAGAGTTTGTTCGGATTAAAGATTGTAATTGCCATGTTATTGTCCTCCACTGTAGAGACATGCACGTCCCTCTTAGAAGTCTAAATTTCGTATCATTATCTGTGATTATTTATTTTAGTATCCTGGCATTCAGTAAAAACTGTTCCTTAAGCTAAGTACAAAAAATGTGCATCCTAAATTTGGGTAATTCCAACACGTTTTTCCCTTTGCAGCTGCAAGGACCAGCTGTGTGTAAGGTACATTTGTATAATAATATGTTGATGTACTTTGTATTTTAAGGGTTTCTTTGTTGTTTTTTTTCAGAGAGAGGAATTTTGTATACAAATAGTGCTTTGGGATAATAAAAGTCAATTCAGACCAATTTAAATCAAAGTATTCAATCTAATTTTGTCTATAGGGGTTGATGGGAGTCTTGTATTCATTTGATGACTTGCTCATCAAGCTATTTGGAGTATAAGCAGTCACAGCATGTCAGCTCAGAGGTCCCCTTAGCTTATTGGGCAATGGCTAGGAGTGGGTATTTAGGAAACATTGTAAAAATAGGGGAATTATGCAGTGATACCATTTTGCCTTCCAACAAGTGGTGGAGTGGGGCTTTCCTGAGCCAAACATTGTATTTTTGTTTAGAATCACTTGATGGACTTGTGTTACTATACAGTGACTCTTGTGTTACTATATAGTTATCTTTTGAACCCACATGTGCTTATGATAACCCCAGTATCCTCTAGCAGTGAGTACCAGCTTTTCATAGGATTATAGAATGGTTTGAGGTGGAAGGGATATTAAAGCTCATCCACTTCCAACTCCCTGCCATGGACAGGGACACCTTCCACTAGAGCAGCTTGCTCCAAGCCCCTGTGTCCAACCTGGCCTTGAACACTGCCAGGGATGGGGCAGCCACAGCTTCTCTGGGCACCCTGTGCCAGCGCCTCACCATGATTTTTTCATGATGTGTTGTTTGGAAAGGATTGAATTATTCTGTCATTGTAAATACTTCTAGAAAACCTCACTGGCTTCATCTCCTGCCATTGATGATTTCACAGATCCATCTCACGTTCACTTGCAGTTGTCTTTCAAGCCTGATGAGATCTAGTCCTAATGTTATATCCTAAACATCTGAACATTTACCTTGGCAACTCGTTCATCAGTCTGATTAGGATTCACAACCAGAAAATCTTTTTTCTGATTCTCATCCTAATGTCTTCCTGTTGTAAGTCCCAACCCAACGAGGGATTTAAGAATGTGCATAACTTTACACATGCAAATGTGGAATTACTCACTCCTTGAAGTTCTGCTCGTATTTATGCTCTCTGCCAGATTTGAGGTTGTAAATTCTCTCTGTTAATCTTAGAGATGCTCTTTCCTCCCTGAATGCAATAAATAAGTTGTTGCAATACAGGGAATGATTTCCACTTTGCTTACGCTACAAGCTGATATCCTGCCAACGTACCAGGTGGGAAATACTCACTACATAAACAAAAAGCATCTATAAAGGTCAGTCGTACTATCTGCTGCGCTTTGTTGTTAAACCAGGTTTTTGTCCACCTATTGAACTTGACTTAGTACTCTTCAGACATAATTGAATGTCTGTCTTCAAGCAGAGTGTATGAATATGCTGGAATCTGTCTTTCCTCCTCATCTCCATCCTTAAATTTCAAAGGTCAGAATGTTTGAAATAGATTTTTATTTGAGGAAGGCTGCGGGAGAGATGAAATAAATGAGAGGACGACAAACATTTGCCAATGATTTTGTCAGTGCTGGGATTTTAGGCAAAAGAAGTTAAAAATAACAGGGGCAATATTGACACTGGACTTGATCTCTAGCAGCACAAAAGATACGTATACCAGCAGGCGGAATAAGTTGTATTCCAACTTGTGCAGAAGTCATTTATTTAGTATTACTACACGTGTTTAGCATTCTCAACTGCAGAGCAGAAACAACTGTGGTTCTCTATCACCATTTCATCATAGATTCATTAGGCAAATTCTTTCCTTTACACCTTTTGCAGAAGTCACACTATGTACTCATGTGTAAATAAAAGCAAGAATCAACTCCACTGTACTTGATCTTTTGCTGGCAGCACTTCCCACACGGTAATTCTGAGGGCTCTGTGTGGGCACAGCTTGATTATGGACTGCTTCATAGCATCGCTTGTGGATATTCAGAACTCAGATCTGCAGTATTAACTTCCAAATGATTTTTGAGAAGAACAGAAGCATTTGGTTTGCGCCTTACATGTTTCATAATGCTCTTTCAAGTCATCACCTACTTCATGTGCGAAGACAATGTTTAAAAATAATTTAATATAAGGAATAAATTGATTTCAAACCTAAAAATACTGGTTGCAGCAGTAAGGACCTTCATTATCATATGCCCTTTTGTCCCGCTATCTGTTGTGCAGCTCTTCTCTGTTCTATGAACAAGTCCTGCGTATTCACTCTGCAGTGATGCTGTTGGAAGTGGCTCTGTTTGGATGAGATACCCTTAAAAAAGGAATAACCCCCTCACCACCTTTTGTGTCAGGATGGAAAATTCCACTGTCTTGCTGCTGCTCCAGACTTGTTGCTTACACTTCATCGTTGAGCTGACCTTCTCTTGAGGTCTTCTCAGCTAGGCTTATGTTTCGCTCTTGCTGACTCTATGTAAAGTATCTCAGACACGGCCTTTCTTGTCCATCTGCTTAGCTAAATCCATTGCTACTCAGGCTACCAGTTACTGCAACATTCATGTTCACTTTGAAATCTTGCCCTGATGATGCCTGTTGAAAGCAGTGCTGTTTCCTACCCTGGATTCACATCACCTCCTTTCATCCTGCCACTGGCTTCCCCATCATTGTGATCCCGTGCAAGTCGCACGTCTTCACTTTTGAAGCCACATATGTCCCATTTGTGCTTCCATGCTGCTTCCAATTCCCTGTTTATTTTCTCTCTGACCTGTGTGTGATGCCACCTTCTATCCCTCACTCATCCACTATTCAAACAAGCAGCACGTTTCAGTGTTTCTCAAAAGGAATTTCTGCTAGACATAGACAACATTCATTGATTCGCTGCCCACAAAAGCCTCTAAAAATCCTCTTGGTTGCTCACAAAGCACTTGAAAACAACTAGGCTGTTGTTATACTTGGTGGGCTGCCTATCATAGAATTGTTTAGGTTGGAAAAGATCTTTATATCATCAAGTGCAACCGTTAATCCAGCAGCGCCAAGTCCACCACTAAACCATGTCCCTAATGGCCTCGTCTGCACATCTTTTAAGTCCCTCCGGGGATGGTGACTCCACCACTTCCCTGGACAGCCTTTTCCAATGCTTGACAACCCTTTTGGTGAATAAATTTTTTCCCAATTTCCAATCTAAACTTCCCCTGGCACAACTTGAGGCCTTTTCCTCTTGTCTGTTTTGTGATGGTACAGATTGCCTCAGTTTCCTTTCGTTTCACCATCTGTTTGCCTCAATGTGTTGTTTCTTATCTTTGTGTGCGTTATAAGCCCGTTGAGAACAGAATCATCCTCTTTTCTTTGTTTTGCTTTGCATGCTCCCTAGTGCAGTTGGGATCTGATCACAGCGTGGCTCATCTCCTACATCCATAGGAGTAAATAAAACAGGTCAGGACATCACCTCCAGCACCCTCCTGTGCTAGTGCATTGGGTCTCATTGATATCACATTCATTTATAGGGGTTTGTTTTGGAGCTAAGGCTTTCCAGCACATGCTGGGGACTATCCCCAGTTTGCTGTTTGGATTTGGATGTGCTGAGCTGCTTGTTTGGAAGGGAAAGCAAGATTTCATGCTTAAGGGATGCAGGTTATGCTGGACCCAGAGGATTATCTCTGCTGTGTTTTATTTAGTAGCATGAAGTAGCCTCAGACGCCAAAGGTCGCACAAATAAAACCAGATGCTCTTGATAGGTGTCAGCATTTTAATGAGGAATAAAATTAAGCCCTGGATACTTCTGGCCATCTAATGGCACTCTTTTTTTTTTTGCCTTGCATGTTATTTTATCTCCCCCCATATTAAATGACAATTGCCTCAAGTCCTGATCCGGTGGGATTATGCCAGATACCTGCACAGTTGGAAACTCATCAGCCATTCAGATTCCTTCAGTCAGGATGTCAGTTTTATCACAGAACTTGTAAAGCTTACCGTGGTGATTTCCCGTTTCCTCTTTAGTAGACATTTTGTTTGAATGCCATGAAGGGGCTTCTTTCTCGGAGCCCCCAGGAGTACAATAAGCTATGCTCTTTGAGAGAGGCTACATGAGTACAAAGTTCCCTTCATTAAATTTTCCCTTCGTGCTTTAGCATAGAATATTTCTCTTTAAAACACTCTCCGTTTTCTTTTGTGTCTTCATCCTCTTACCTTGATGAGATTGTGGTGCATCAGCTTGATGGAAGTGGGGGTGCTGCTCCTCGGAGGTTTTCTTCTGGCACACACAAATACTCTGCTGGCATGCGAGGTGCTTGAGGAGCAGCTGGAAAAGGGAAAGCAGATCAAGTAAGCTTAATAAAACCCCATTGTTACCAGCATGCCGTGTGGTGCAAGGTGCAGATCAGACCACTGTTCATATTGACTTCAGACAAGAAAAGCATTTGAGATTTCACGTGTGTTGATTCTGTCAGGTAGTTATTGAGTTGCGCTGGAGATGAAGGCTTGTCAGGGTTCCCTGGTTCACTCCAAGGGTGTGCATTTTAGCTTCAGTTTAGTTGTGAAATTCCTAAGCAGATGAATAAATGGAATTGTGGGACCATTTCCCTGCCATATATCCCAAAACCACAGCTCTCTCTCATAAGACGGGATAGTTCAGGGAGGCGATGTCCTGCTTGAGGGTCAGCTCTGGGAGCAGACCAGGTTGCTTTATCCATTCAGGTATTTAAAACTTCATGTTTTCGCTATAGATTCTATACAATGAATCTAGGATTCTATGATAATTACTGGGTTTGCACTGTTGACTTACAAGGTTTTTCTTTAAATAATGCTGTAAAATGACCCTTATTCATAGGAGCTTCAGAGAAGTTCTCTATTAGGTAGGTATTTCATTTCCCTTTTGAGGAGTTTCCTTGCTGTTGGCAGTTTCTGACCATCCATCTGAGAGTCCTGTCATCCGTCACCAAACAGAAATCAATCACAAACCCTTTGGTGGGGTTACCATAATGCACGATGCAGCCTTCTTTCCTGAATGGGAGATCCTGCAGCACGTGGTTTATGGCCATCTAATGTTAGACACTAATCTCATTTAGTGTTTTCCCAAAAGTGCAAATAGTGCATTAGGGTAACGTAACAAGCACAGCAGATCGATACAGAAACGGTGCTCTCCTTCAACAGATTACTCCAAGAAAATGGACTTTGTTGACTTGAAGGAAGTGGCCCTGTTTGCATTGACCTGCATTGGGTCTGCAGTGCCTGGAAGGACAGGCAATGGTCTGAGAGCATGTCTTGAAAAATCGCATCTAAAATGTCATAGTATGAGAACAAGTAACTGGGGGGCAGGAGATGATGTGGCTTATAGGGATCCGGTATGGTTGGCAGCATAAAGAGTCCATTGAAGCATTCAAATAAAGGATAATACGTGGACTTGGAACTGCCACTAATGGCATGGTTCAGGGAATAAAGCAATCAAAACAGCTCCTTAATGTGGGTTTGAGTACCCCTCTTGAAATGGCTTTAAATACATTTACCGAGTTTATACAGCAGTGTCCAGCAGCCCATTTCCTTCCCCCTTCACATTTATAGAAGAAGTCGCTTTAAAATGGCTTGTGAATAAAGGCACAGCTAGATGTTCTGAGTGTATAGTTTGTTAACTCATGGTCTATTCTATTGGTTTGTCAATCCAGACCAGGCTTTCAGGCATTTAAAATGAGCTCTGGTTTAGTTGGACCTGAATCATCACCGCTTTGAGTCTTAACATCTACAGAGGGCGTACATGGTGCTTCCTCTCGTGCTCCATCCCGATCCAGACCCTGCCATAATCAGTGTGCAGCAGTTTATGGTCATACATTTTGATGCCTGGCACTCTTTTGAAGTGCTTGCTGATATCAGCAGAGGGGGGATTAAGGGAAAATCCTCATACCTAAGGCTCTACAGAATTTTGATCATAAAGTGCGTAAGCACCTGGGACTGCATTTGAATTCTGGTTGTCACAGACATAGGGTAATGAATGAGAAGAGTAAGAGGGATGTTTTATATAGGTACATACTGTAAAATCAAGGTGACTTAACATTCCTTTTCCTTAGTACTACATCTTGAGTGATTGCCAAGAAGTCAGCTCCCCTAAGGAACATCATTGTGCTTTTGCCTTTCACTGTCGTACTGTAGCAGAGATCTGCCTTGGCCAATCAGCAAAATGGGAAGGAACAGAATATTCATCCAAGGATGCTTTTTACAACCTTATTGAACTAAAAATATGTGAGCTGGATGTTAAAGCAGCCACTGTCAGGCTTTCCTCATAGGCTAAATGGGAAGATGTAGTTCACACACATAAAGCAAATGGTTGTGTTCAAGGCATAGGAACTGTAAATGGTTCTTCAAATTTTCATGGAGTTTTTTCCTACTGTTGAAATATTTTATCTTTGACGTGAGACGGGTTTAACTGTGATTTGAGTGTCTCTTATAGAAATCAGAACCTTAAAAAGTATTTATAAAATAAATGTCCTGTTAGCTTAAAATTTCAATAGACTTCTTGTCTCTGAAACACTTCACGACCCCACTTTCTTCTGAAACAGGGAAGTATTGATTCCCAGTTTAATTCTGTGGCCCTACCAGTGTGCATCACACTTTATGAATTAGTGGAAATCACAAGATCTTTGTCCAAAAGAGATCGGATTTTACAGGGCAGATTAGAGAAAATTCCCTTCCTTTGGCTTATATTGCAGGCAGAAAGTGTACTGCGCCCACCAAAAAGATGGTAAAAGTAATGAATCCATACAGTAAAGAAAATAGACAAAATTCCTGAATAACTTGCGCATCGGGTGTCAGGATCAGAACTGAGGTGATGGTGAAGAGGATGCACCAGAAATAGTGGCTGTTATCAGGTCAGCAAAAGTAGATGGTGAAATGAGTTGAAGGTAGCAAGGGTTTTGTAGTCTCGAGGTCAGCCCAATGGGTGATTTCACTTCTGTACAGGGGCAATATTTAATAAGTAGCAACATGATGTGGCCATAGGGCTGTAGAGGAATGAAGCGTTCCTGTGCTTCTGTGACTTTCTCAAAGGAAAGCGAGATCAGATGTGCTTTGTCGTTGCTTCAGTGTGTACTCATATGAAGTTGGATGTTAATTTTCTCTGCCAGCTGGAACTCGACTACTGCATCAGGAGAACACTTGTGGTCCTAATAGCCGGACTTCTGCAGTTCATGTTGATGTTTGCATCAGATCTCACTCACTTAAACCCAACTAGCTCTGGAAACAGCCTTTCTTTAGTACTCTAAATTGTTTTCCTTCACTACTATTTAGTTCCCTTCTTTAAAAAAGAAAAACAAATAAAAGAGTTGCATCTTTCCTGAAATCCTTTCGAGAAGGAAACCAAAAGGTTGTTTTCTCTTTCCTCAGGAGATACCAGACTCATCCGATCTGTGCTGATCTGCAGGATAAGATTCTTCAGTGTTATCGACAGCACGCTCAGGAGACCCTGAGCTGCTCTGCCCTGGCTAGCCAGTACCTGCACTGTGTCAATCACGCCAAACAGGTGAGTTTAACATATTGCCACTGAAATAATGATGGGATGAAGAAGAGAGGAAGACTATGGGAATGTCCAATTAGCCCTTCTTACATGTTCCCAGTGTGTGTGTACTCAGACGCTCTGTGGAGTCCAGGTTCAATTTATTTAAATGCTGGGTTTCCATCTCTTCCCTTGGGAAGCTATTGTGTGGTGTAGTAGCTGTCACTGTTGGCATAATTTTCCTGGTATCTGCAGTTTTAGCAGTAAAAAAACTGGGGTTAAACTACATGGTGCTACTTGTCACAAGTATGACAAATGAATGTCTCAAACTAGATTGCTCACCACTTGGAAGTCTTGATTTCTTTTATGTTGATGAACTAGTGATAGGACAAGGGGGAATGGGTTCAAACTGAAACAGGGGAAGTTCAGGTTAGATATAAGGCAGAAGTTCTTCCCTGTGAGGGTGCTGAGGCGCTGGCCCAGGGTGCCCAGAGAAGCTGTGGCTGCCCCATCCCTGGCAGTGTTCAAGGCCAGGTTGGACACAGGGACTTGGAGCAAGCTGCTCTAGTGGAAGGTGTCCCTGCCCATTGCAGGGGTTGGAACTGGATGAGCTTTAAGGTCCCTTCCAACCCAGACCACTCTCATTCTGTGATTCTGTGTCGAAGACAATGGTTGCATGGCAGTGCTAAAGCTGTTCCTCAGCCCACAGTGGTTAATACATTTCTGCAGTGCTAATACTGTTAGTTCTTTGTTTATACAGTCAGTGTGCTCCTTTTTGCGCAGGCAGCCTGGCTGCATTGGCAGTCTGGAAGACAAATTCAGCTACCAGCTGTAGCGTGGTTGTTCTCTGAACACTGCAGGATGAGGACAATTTGTCTGGCTGTCTGGGCAGCTCTGAAATCACTTTATGATATAAAATTTTGCTGTCATTAGTGAGAAACTTAAAGACGATTCATGTGATGACAAATAAAAGTCGGTGAGATCACCCTGTCCTTTCAAAGTCATTTTCTTCAATATATCCTTTGTCAGTACATCCTCCTGCCCACTTGTTTATGCTCCTGAGCTCCTTCATTTATAGAATCAGAGAATCAGAGAATGGTTTTGGTTGGAAAGGACCTTAAGATCATCCAGATCCAACCCCCCTGCCACGGGCAGGGACGCCTCACCCTAGACCATGTCACCCAAGGCTCTGTCCAACCTGGCCTTGAACACTGCCAGGGATGGGGCAGCCACAGCTTCTCTGGGCACCCTGTGCCAGCACCTCACAGGGAAGAACTTCTGCCTTACATCTAACCTGAGCTTCCCCTGTTTCAGTTTGAACCCATCACCCCTTGTCCTGTCACTCCAGTCCCTGATGAAGAGTCCCTCTCCAGCATCCTTGTAGCCCCCTTCAGACACTGGAAGCTGCTCTGAGGTCTCCACGCAGCTTCTCTTCTCCAGGCTGAACAGCCCCAACTTTCTCAGCCTGTCCTCAAAAACTCTCCTGCCTCCCACATCTCCCTGCTCATGGAAATCTTTCCTGATGTCCTAGCCTGAGGCTGTCTTTCAGAAACCTACAGACCCTTTATATTAAGTTTAGAACGATGGTTGAGCCATGCTTAGATGCCCAAGCATGAGAAGTCCAACCAGCTTTGTCAAGGTGGCTTCCTTGGGCACAGGAGCTGTGGCTCCAGCTGGAAAGTCTTGTTCATCCCCTTCTTCCCTATACTGTGCAGTTCCTCATGACCTTTTGAAGTGGATTCTTTTCCTTTAAATTGAATCTATTCCATTAATTCCTATTACAAGCAATTACTGGTGTCTAATTTATTTCTAAGTTTTCCTTTTGTGTGATTTTTGTATTCCAGAATCCAGTTTCAAGATACTTGCCCATGGGTGGGTTTGAGACATCATAGGTAGATGACCTGTGAATAATACTAGGTTCTTACGAAGTCGACTAGATTTACACCATGGCTTCCATCATCTGGAACACTAATTTGTTGTATTTATAATTTGTATTATTCTTTCAATTAACTGTAAAAAAACAGCTTAATTGCGTTACGTGTTTAAGCTATAATTGTAATTTGTATCTGATAGAAATTCCTTCAGAAGACTGTGATGAGGATGAATTAATTCATGCTCAGAAGGTGCAGGAAAAGGAAATTGCATAAATATGAGTGTTGGGTTTTCGAAGCCTTTTAAACACCTTTTTTTTGTTAAAGATCTTCAACCAAACCTGTCAGATAGTTAAAAGTGTTCCCTAAATATTTATTCTTCTCTTTCACACATGCTTCAGGATTAGAATTCAGAGAGGTTTCTCTCTTAGGATAGCAGAGAAAGAGAAGCCTTTTATGGTGGATACGTTTGCAAGCAGGAGCAATTGTTTTTCATCATGAGCATCAGTCTTTTCTAGCTCATCCTCCATGTGTCGCAGCTGTAATTGTGGTTATTGTTACTCACTGATTGCCCAGAAGTCCAGACCAAATAATTGCTAGATGCTGTTATAAACTGCCTCCAAATTACCTTCTGCGTGTGCTTGGTTGGAAGTGGGAGAAATAGCAAAGCCAGAAATGAAAAAGTTAACTGACACTGCCTACAAGAAACAAAGAGAGAAGAAAATTTGCTAGAGGGAATAGACCAAGATATTGAAAAGCAAATAAGTTAACTAATCCGATTTCCTGGCGCTGAGTCTGGGCACTTGTGCTCAGGCTGAGCACATTCTGTGCCTTTCATAAATTGAATTTATTGACTCCCCTTTCTTTCCTATCTTGCTTATAATTATCTCACCCTCTCTTCTGTATGCTCCTTATTTCTCATCCTGTCGGTAATCTCATGTCTCTATCTGTCCTTTTCTCCCCTTGTTAGAAAAGCCCAGAGAGTTGTTAATTCAGAGGAGTTTGACACATTGTTGTATCTTCACTTGAGATCTTTTCCCAAAGTCATGAGAAGCCAGTGAGATAAATTAAACTCCATTATTAATGTTTGAGTTTTATTCTAATAGTAATGGAGAGAAAAACTTACTTAATGGAGCCATTAAGGGGAAGATATTAGAGTTGTCTGCGGCATAGATTTGTGCTCCCACTGCTGAAGTAACTCCAGATTCAGTCACTGCACTAATACAGACCATCCAGTGGCATTTTAATCACTTATCCTGGTCTGCTGCCCACTGATATGGACAAGGTGGCTGTTAAAATATCGTCTTTCTTTCCTCCTTTTATTTTTCCCTGGGCTACAGGGAGTCCAAAATCATATATGGAAACACAACTAGTCTATACCTTAATGAAGTCTGAGCAATATTTTCCTATTAGACCTCTGAATTCCAGAGGGATGCAAGTCTCTGCAGGCAAGTGAGATTTGAAAGCACTTCAAAGAATGATACCAACAGCTTCTGGTGTTTGACAGCTACAAAATGTTATTCCTCAGCCTCTTCAGCATTGTTTCAACCATCATTGTAATTTGTAGGATGGAGTGGTCCTTAATCATGCATCCTAGTCAGAATAAAACCATTATTTTAACCTTATCCTCCAGTATGTTTACTAGACGCCATCTTCTACTCTAACAGAAAAATATGTGAAATCAGAGCAGCTGAAAATACTGAACTCAATGCAATGAAAAAGCCTCGTCTTTAATGGCCAGCATTTCATACAATCCTAGATTGTGAATGGCACCCTGTGCCAGCGCCTCACCACCCTCACGGTAAAGAACTTCTTCCTTACATCCAACCTGAACTTAGAATCATAGAATCTTTTAGGTTGGAAAAGGCCTTTAAGATCACCGACTCCAACCATTAACCCAGCATTGCCAAGTCCACCACTAAACCATGTCCCCGAGTGCCACACAGACTCGTGGGATCAGAGAATGATAGAATGGGTTGGCTTGGAAGGGACCTTAAAGCTGGTGCTGGGCTCAGTTTCCTCTTCACCAAATACAAATGGCAGGTCAGTTCCAGCAGCAGCCTTCTTTCCATGATCTCCTCTCGCTGGGTTTAGGTGTGCAGACAGTGACCATTGCTGATATGGCGGGACAGACTTTCCCAAGAAGCTGTGAAGTTCAGCAGGGAAGAGGCTCTGTGCTTCTGAGGCCTTAAAGACCACTTGTCCCACTGCCTTCTCTTCCACACAGCTTTCACAAACCAGCATCTTCCAGGCTCCCAGCTGTACATCCTATCTTGGCATTACCCAAAACACAACATGACAGTGGCTGGAGCTGTTCCAAGGAAAAGCCTTCGTCATGAAACATCCTGCCCTCATCATCAATCTGCTTGGGTGCCACTAAGTCAGGGACAGTTGAGTGCATGTCCCTGAAGGGTCTGTAAGCCGCCACAGCGCCAACAGGGAAGATGAGCTAGTGAACTGCAGCAGGATGCTCTGCCTGGGGTGGAAGCATTCCTGAAGAGCACAGACATTATCCCTGCACAGACAATGAGCGAGAATCCTAGCAGCTGCTTGCAATGCACTGGCTGGAGCAATGCGCAGACAAGAATGCAACTGCCAAAGCCACAGCACAGGTATACTTTTTGTGCTATGGGCTGGTTTATTTAAAGTTTCCTGGGACAAAAGCAAAGGCAGCACTGCTCCAGCACACTACCTCCTGTGTGACAGAGAGCACAAGAAGCAGCTGTGACCTCTCCTCCCCTCACAGGC
Source organism: Psittacula echo (assembly GCF_963264785.1). Lineage (NCBI taxonomy): Eukaryota > Metazoa > Chordata > Aves > Psittaciformes > Psittacidae > Psittacula > Psittacula echo. The sequence continues at coordinate 162,120,793 of NC_137735.1, forward strand.
TGCAGTCATGCTGCTGTATTCCAGATGCTTCACTCTGCTCCAGGAAGAAAGCACTTCTGATACAAGAGGAGCAGAAACCTCTTCTCTGGAGTCAGACTCAGTACATGCAACATCTTCCCCTGTTTCAGTTTGAACCCATCACCCCTTCTCCTATCACTACAGTCCCTGATGACGAGTCCCTCTCTGGCATCCTTTGTAGCCCCCTTCAGATACTGGAAGCTGCTCTGAGGTCTCCACACAGCACTACCTTTATTGAAGGAAGTTTATTACGGAAGAGTCAGACCAGGTTCCCTTCATTGGTGTTGTGAAAAAAACACAAGGAAAATGTTTAAAATACATTAAGTTCTCATGTGATCAGGAGTCAGCAAAGAACACTAAAAAAACCCAAATCATGTAGAGAAAACCAAAGCCCTGGAAGACTCCCATTTGTCTGAAGATCAGATTTTGTGGGGAGAACTATGTGTGTGATGAACAAACCCCTGTGATTTCTTTCCTTAGGATACTAAATAAAAGTAACACAATTTTACTCAGATCTTTGGGGAATTTCCTACCTTAACTTCTGCAGTGTTAAATTTATGTAAAGTTAATATTCAACCCAGTGATGGCTTCAAGCAAGTTCTGTAATAGCACTGCAAAAAGAGTAAAGGTAAAGTAGCCTTCATCAGTTTTACAGCAATCTCCATGGGGATGCTGTCAAACTGAGCTTGGCAATTTTGTTAACTAATACAAGTTCCCCTTATTTTTCTCTATAATGGCACCTAGGGAGCATAAAACCAACTCCTTCCATTCTGTCAGCGTGTACTTCTCCTCCGTGGATTCTGGGGAATGTTGTGATCACAAGGACATTCACCATCTTTTCATGTGCACGCTTTCCTGCTCCTTGGCGCACCTCTTAATCCTTGTAGAAACACTCCTTGATCTACTTGAATGGTTCACTGGGTTATTTTCAGTAGTACTGCGAGGATTTGGTTGAAGACATACATGAGAACAGGCTTTTTAATCCCTTTATTTCTCATTTTCCTAAATCCTAACTTCCGTGACACTGACAGTTCGGCCCAGGCTGGCAAGACTGTGCCCTGTCTGGCCAGATACTGCTGCTCAAATACCCAGATCAGCCTTTTCAGGTCTCCTGTAAGACTTCAAGGTTTACATTTGTGTTTGCTCCTGACATTAGCAAATCCCTTCCTACCATTTCTTGTAAGGAGACTCTTATGTCTTCCCCACTTTATGGATTTTGTAGGAAGAACAATAGATTGCTGAAGCAGCTCTGCTCTGGAGCCAGGCTGAGAGAGCTGGGCTGGGTCAGCCTGGAGAAGAGAAGGCTCCTGAAGGGGAGACCTTAGAGCAGCTCCAGTGCCTAAAGGGGCTGCAGGAAAGCTGGAGAGGGGCTTTGGACAAGGGCCTGCAGGGACAGGCCAAGGGGAATGGCTTGAACCTGCCAGAGGGGAGACTGAGCTGAGCTCTTAGGCAGAAGCTGTTCCCTGTGAGGGTGCTGAGGCGCTGGCCCAGGGTGCCCAGAGAAGCTGTGGCTGCCCCATCCCTGGCAGTGTTCAAGGCCAGGTTGGACACAGGGGCTTGGAGCAAGCTGCTCTAGTGGAAGGTGTCCCTGCCCATTGCAGGGGTTGGAACTGGATGAGCTTTAAGGTCCCTTCAGATCTAGACAAGCAGTATCCATACCTGTGCCCCATTCTGCAGACCCTTTGTTTCTAGATCGTGGCAGTAGGAAGCTCTTAGTAGAGCCTTACATATTGTCCATGCAAGCCTGCATGTTCATAGTAGAGGCTAGGGCCTCCCTGAAGTCAAGACCTTAATGGCAGAGCTGTCTGGTGTGGCAGGAAGAATTACTCTTGGACCACTTGTCAGATCTTTACTTTAGCTCTTGGTGGCTGATTGTGCATGGGAGGGAGGTGATGAATGAAGCACAAGGTCAGTGCAACATGTTCAGACTATTGAGCTTTTGGGTATGACTCAGAGCACAGGAAGGAGGTAGGTAGGGGAGATACTTAGTGTTCTATGACTTCAGGGTATATTTCCTTGAGTATGTAATTGCTGGGAATGGGATTTATCTTTTTGTAAGGTCAGGGGCTTTAATTTCCTTGATAGCCAATAGCGCTAGAGCCATGATAGCATTAGGATGGATGAAGAGGAATCATTACTGCAACTCTGCAAGTCTCCAAATGGCTGGCTTGTGGATTCCTCAGATAGATTCATTCTGCTCCTGTGACTTGTCTCTGTGATGATGTGTGTGTTGACAGTGTTTCTTTTTCTGTATTTTCATTTAAGCAATTGCAAATCCTAAGTAGGAATTGTAGCCAAACTTCAGGGAGTCTCTGAAATAAGTTTGAGTTACTGAAATATGTGTTTCTCCCTCTCTCTTCCCCCCTTCCCTGACCATTTTCTTAGCAGAGCATGCTTGGGAGAGGAGGATAAAGACATTGTCCAAATCAAGCACAAGACCATCAACTAATTTCAGCAGAAGAGCATTTTTTACCCCAAGAATGATATGACAGCCCATTTACAGGGCAGGCCAATAAAGAGAAGAACTGGAAGAGCCATTTCAAGAGCAGCAGCCATCACGGCTCAATCAGTGTGACCATTTGAAAAGCCAAGACCTGTATCTTATTACATCAGAAATCACAGAGCCGAAGATACTGTTCAGTCTTAGTAAAATCCACTTAGTGGTGATTGAAGGAAGGAAAAGAAAAGAACCTTTCACCGACCTGAGAAAGGGGAAATATCCTTCAAATGCTGCTATTTCATTGTAGAATCTCCTCTAAAACTCCCTGTCAAAGGCACGGGTATGTAACACTTGGTGTGCCGGGATGTGGTGGCACTCTGTGAGCAGGTCAGCCCCTGCTTCTCACTGTACAGCCTGTTTTCCTTACCGTGTATCATTTAAATTGTGCTTTAACTTATTTCACAAATCATGTCACTCAATGAAGTCTCTCTCCAGGCCTTCTGCTGGAATGATGTTAATGATCCAACACTTAAGATGTATCATGGCCTTTATTTACATGAAATGATTCTGTTGTGCTCCTCAGTCCTATCAAGTACTGACGAATATGCCTCACTCTGTACCAACAATAAATGTATTTTATGCACAAGATTGATGGTTCAGTCTGTCTCTCTTTCCATTCCTTAGGGGCGGATGGTGTTCCCTCTGCTGTGTCAATCATGTTTCACCAGCAGATGTTATTGACAAAGCTTTAGAGCTTAGAACTTCTCTGCATAACCAACCTCGGTTTCAGGAACAGGACTGACATAGAACTGTTTTCCATCACAGCAACCTAAAAGAATCCCACGTGATGGTGTGCTGTGATTCATGCACCACAAGTTTCCTTCCTTGAGAAGTGAATGAAAGGGCATGGAGTGCCTAAACCTGCAAAGCATCTTCATGCAGGTACCCAGTGTGATTTAACTGGGTTTGTTCAGACGCCAACTGCTGCGTTCATCTTACCCAGCAACCTTAGGAAAGATTTGATCTGCAATAGTAACAGCATCAGTGTCAAATAAGCAATGTGCCTTCTGCTAGTTATTTACCTCTTCTCTATCTTTAATTGGCCATGTTGAACTGCATCCCACTGTACAACTGTGAGTGCACCTGTGGATCTCATTTAGGCTGTATTCACAATATTGCCACTGACTCTTCTATTCTCATTATCAAGATGCTTTGTGAACACTGTTTAATTAAGGGTTACTTTTTATTCCTACAAAAAGAAGCTGGGCTTTTGTACATGTGATGCAACTGTAATATCAGGAGGAGAGGAAGATCCTGGAGTTCAGCATCAGGTGCCAGGTAAACTGCTTGAGAGAAATAATAGGGACATAAGCAGCGTGTTTACATGGTGGCTTGCTGTAATGTTTACAGATCAGCTAACTCACAAATTCTCCTTCATAATGTTCTCTTTTGTAACAGAGAGCCAAGAAGTTGGCAGATCCATCCTTGCCAGCCTCAGAATTGGCAGCACAATGCGGCACAGAGGAAAAGCAGATGTTTTTAAGGCCAGATGACTCTGTAAAATCAAGGAAGAGCTATGTCGGGAGGGAAGGTCTGTGTTACTGCCAAATGCTTATTGGTTTCCCATCCTGACAGCCTTGAGCAATGGGAGTCAGTCTTGCTTGCTTTGTTCCAGCTATGTTTTGGGGCTTCATTTGAGATGTTGTTTTCTTTAAACATCTTCTGTATCATAAATGATAGCATCTCTGGCATGTGCTGCTTGAGCTTGGGGGTGCTGATTGTAACAAACAGGGTATAGACTTTAAAACCGTCCCTGTTGTGGACAACTTTTGCCTTTAAAGTAGAGCAGCAGTTCAGAATAGACTGGAAATGAGGAATTCCTTCCCCAAAGGGTGCTCAGGCATTGGCACAGGCTGCCCAAGGCAGGGCTGGAGTCACCGTCCCTGCAAGTGTTCACACACCGTGGAGACGAGGCCTCAGTGCCATGGGTAGTCTTGGTAGTGGTGGGGAATGGGTGCACTTGATGATCTTAAAGGTCTTTTCCAACCTGGTTGATTCTATGATTCTGTGAATGTTTCTGGGGTGAGGTTCTGCTTGCCACCTCTTCAACCTTTCCCATCCCCTCCTTCTGAGTACCTGCGGCCTTGTCCCTTCATCAGCCTTCGACTTCTTTCTTCTTGTTGGTATGGACTTCAAACAGGACACTGTTCTTTGAACACAGAGTTGAGAGGTGATGTTGGACGCTTCTGCTCAAGGGAGCACTAGGTCTGCCTAAAAGAGACATTTGGACAAGGGCCTGTAGGGACAGGCCAAGGGGAATGGCTTTAACCTGCCAGAGGGGAGACTGAGATGAGCTCTTAGGCAGAAGCTCTTCCCTGTGAGGGTGCTGAGGTGCTGGCACAGGGTGCCCAGAGAAGCTGTGGCTGCCCCATCCCTGGCAGTGTTCAAGGCCAGGTTGGACACAGGGGCTTGGAGCAACCTGCTCTAGTGGAAGGGGTCCCTGCCCATGGCAGGAGTTGGAGCTGGAGGAGCTTTAAGCTCCCTTGAAACCTAAACCATTCTATGATTCTATGATTTGCCACCTTGTGTTTTGCAACTGGGCTAATGGTATTTTAAACCAACTGTAAAATAAGCAAGTTTCATAGAACCTGAAGAAGCACAGGCAGGAGGAGAGCCTGCGGATGGTTTATGGTACTGGGGGAGAAGGAGAGAAAATGCTGGTTCTAGCCTGTTCTGGACAATGTTCTTCCTCCTTCAGCCAAGACTTAACCTTGTAGCTGCATTTCAAGCCTGAAAATCTTTGAAGTTTCCCATTTTCCTCTTTCTCTTTAGAATGGAAAACCTATGGGGGGGTCTCCCTCCTCCTCAGAAACAACCAGATCTAAGGTTGCTGTCTGCCACACTGAGAATTTGAACTCATCTTAATGGATCCTGCTCTCAGAAGGGATGATAGGGGAGGTGTTCTCTAGGGACAATAGATGAAGGCATGACACTAGTAGAGAATCATTTCAGATGTTGTGGTTGGTCATTGACAAGCTCTGATCAGCTGTAACCAAAGGGAGATTTCACGTAGGGTTTTAAAAGCAAAAGCAGAACCGGGACAGCTAAATCAAAGCTTTTCATTGTTCTTCACTCCGTGTCTGTGGAAGAAATCACAGGTCTTTCACTGGTGTCAAAATAATCTCTGCCATCCTACTCGCCTGTAATTTCGACTCTTTCAAATGTGAGACTTCCTTTTCTCTGGCGTTGTGTGTGTCTAGGACAGGTCAGCTTGCAGAGCTCTCACCTATTGGGATACCCCAACATTACAGTTTTAAGCAGATATTTGGAATTAGCTTTACTATGAAGATGACGATGGTTTGGGATATATTTACAGCTCAGATGGTCACTGCTTTGTTCTCTTCTAGATCCTGTGCCCCTTTTGAGAGATTCTGAAGAGGTGAATGGGGTTTCAGGTGGACTCTGATGGAGTTACGTGACATCTCTCAAGCTAAAGAAAGACATGATATAAGGAAGAAATTCTTTACTGTGAGGGTGGTGAGGCACTGGAATGGGTTGCCCAGGGAGGTTGTGAATGCTCCATCCCTGGCAGTGTTCAAGGCCAGGTTGGATGAGGCCTTGGATGGCATGGTTTAGTGTGAGGTGTCCCTGCCCATGGCAGGGGGGTTGGAACTGGATGATCTCAAGGTCCTTTCCAACCCTAACTATTCTATGATTCTATGATTCTATGTTAGGAACAGGAGCCTTGCCCTTTCCTATCCTTTCTGTTTTCATTTCCTAAGTAACAGAAATTCTAGATGATATTCTTGTCTACAAACTACTGCAGGGTCTTCCCCTCACCTGCAATGCTGGTTGGGTTTGGGCAAACTGAGTATTTCTAGTGTTTTCTTTATATGCATCTTTCTACTCTGAGCACCTGGAGATCCCTGACCCAAAACACAGTTCATCACAGTAGGTATGGCCAGGACAGAGGAAGGCAGCCTTGCTTCCCAAATAGCAGGGAGAGAGAAAGCAGAGGGATGCTGAGAGAGCCCAGTGTGCTGAGAGAGCAAGGGAGGGCATGTGCAAGGTGGGCTTCCATCCTGCAGTCATGAGTCCCTTCTGTGTTCTGGCTCTCACATCTCCAAATGTTCTCCACAGGTCATGATCAGCATTAATGAAACCGTTTTGTGTTCATGCTTTAAAAACAAGGATTTTTCCTTAAAGAGCTGGGGGCTGTTCGGCTCTGGGGCAGCAGCACAAGAGGGACGTGGAGCTGTTGGAGTGAGTGCAGAGGAGGCCATGGAGATGCTGCGAGGGCTGGAGCAGCTCTGCTCTGGAGCCAGGCTGAGAGAGCTGGGCTGGGTCAGCCTGGAGAAGAGAAGGCTCCTGAAGGGGAGACCTTAGAGCAGCTCCAGTGCCTAAAGGGGCTGCAGGAAACCTGGAGAGGGGCTTTGGACAAGGGCCTGTAGGGACAGGCCAAGGGGAATGGCTTTAACCTGCCAGAGGGGAGACTGAGATGAGCTCTTAGGCAGAAGCTCTTCCCTGTGAGGGTGCTGAGGCGCTGGCCCAGGGTGCCCAGAGGAGCTGTGGCTGCCCCATCCCTGGCAGTGTTCAAGGCCAGGTTGGACACAGGGGCTTGGAGCAAGCTGCTCTAGTGGAAGGTGTCCCTGCCTGTGGCAGGGGTTGGAACTGGATGAGCTTTAAGGTCCCATCCAACCCAAAACAGTGTGGGATTTTCAGGGCTAAGCACCCACTGTCACATGGAGGTTTAGGAGAGTGGTGAGTGTCTGTCTGACCCTGGCTTGTGAGAGCCCAAGGGAAATTCCAAGTAAAGGTTCTGGAAAATGAAAAGGAGTCAGCCTGGGGAGGTGGGGTCAGTTGACAGTGATGGGTTTTGCTGGATGAACACCCTGCTGGTTTCAGCTCTGTGTTGGAGAGGAACATCTGTCATCTCAAGTCACCTTCCAGTTTCCTCTCAGCTGCTGTTCTCATCAGAGAGAAAGGAATCGAATAGTGCCTGGAGTCAAGTACATCTCTAGTTTTGTCATCAGTGTGGCTGTAATCCCACAGCATCGTGCTCAGGACATTCTTACCAGGGAAACCCATGTGCAGCAAAGGTAATGTGCCCTCCCATAGTCTGGTGTGCCCTTCCGTAGTCTGCCTGGCAGCAAAACCATCACTGCAATGCAAACTTGCATTCACCAGCCAAAGGAACTAGATCAGCTTCTGAGGAAGAGAGAGACATCCTGAACAGTGTGTGAGGAGGACCAAGGTGTGAAGAGGACCTGGGTCTTCCAGTCATTGCAGAAGAGGCAGGCAGGCAGGTTCCCACAGTGCATGGGGTACTGAGCCAGGACTCCTCTGCAAGGATATCAGGTCAGGGTAAACAAAGACACTTGGTAATTAGAGAGGTAATTAGTTTGGTAATTACTAAGGTGATTAGTTTGATTGTCTCTCAAGCCAGTAACTGCTGGGAAGAGAACACAGCCTTGTACTGGAGGGAGCACCTTGAATTGCAGTGCTGCAGCAACCCCACACCAGGTTAACCCTTGTTCTTCTGTGTGAAGCATCATCTGACGTTGAGAAGGGATGGCTTGAAAGTATCCCTAAAAGGTCTGTTTGCTATTGGTCTTGTGCCCCAAATATTTTGAACTGCTTTCCAATGACATCTAAAAGAGCTTGTGCCATAGGCAGGGGAGGACCTAAGTCAGCGGATAGCCCAGTGGTGGGGGGGTTTATTACATGTTGTTAAGGCTGCTGAGGGCACCTTTTGGGCAACCACTTCAAAGTGTCCACATGGCATTGCTGCTCTTGGGAGGTGAGGGTTGTTCCAATGCTCCTTGTACTAGATCCTGTACATCCCTTCACCTGTGGGCTACCCTCATAGGATCCCAGCCTGGTTTGTGTTGGAAGGGACCTTAAAGCTCATCCAGTTCCAGCCCCTGCCACAGGCAGGGACCCCTTCCACTAGAGCAGCTTGCTCCAAGCCCCTGTGTCCAACCTGGCCTTGAACACTGCCAGGGATGGGGCAGCCACAGCTTCTCTGGGCACCCTGTGCCAGTGCCTCAGCACCCTCACAGGGAAGAGCTTCTGCCTAAGAGCTCATCTCAGTCTCCCCTCTGGCAGGTTAAAGCCATTCCCCTTGGCCTGTCCCTACAGGCCCTTGTCCCAAGCCCCTCTCCAGGTTTCCTGCAGCCCCTTTTGGGGCACTGGAGCTGCTCTGAGGTCTCCCCTTCAGGAGCCTTCTCTTCTCCAGGCTGAACCAGAGGTGAGTTTTCCCTGTTCAGCCATCATAGGAAACCACAGTTATTTTCTGAACCCCCTACACAGGATCCCATCCCTGCTTCCTTTGCAAGTCCCGCAGGTGGACGGGGGTGGAGCAGCTGTTCCCACTATCCCAAAGGGAAAGCTGACTGCACAGATCAAACTGCAGGTCCTCATCTGGGAACGCTGGCGTTGGAGCTGCAAGAAGTGCATCGAATTCCCAAGTAAACTGCAAGCTGAGCAGGTTCTGCTTCATGTTCACCTGTTGCTGGTATAGAAATAGCGGGGCTGGAAGGGACTTGGCAAAGGTTGGAGCCCTACTCTGTTCCTTAAAACCTGATATCAAGAGATCTGCACATTCCTTAAACCAGGACATCATCTCCTTGCAAAGTAGCCCACAGGTTTATCATATTGTGATATAAGGGTTTAATTCTACAAAGGGTTTAGTGGATGAAGTAAGCAGGGCAAGGACATGAAGACCTTAATGGACAGAAACCTTTTTCGCTAGGGTGCCCATGAGAATTCCCTGCTGTCTCCCCTGTTTCTTATGCCAGGTAAGGAGGGGGGGTTCCCTCTCAGTTTAAATATAATTAACACTTGGGCTGTTTTGAAAAGGTCAAAGTCAGCTCGAACATCTCCTCATCTGACTCCTCTTAAAAAGCAAGCAAACAAGAAATCTATATTCCACTGGAGCTGCCTTTAAATAGCAGAGCCTGATGCTTTCCAAAGGAGGTATTTGCAGAGGTGGGTGAGGTCTGACCGGCAGCAGCTGAGTGCTTATGGGTAGGGAAAGGCTTCATAATCTCTGTTTTCACTTAAAGTTCCCTGGAATCAGGTGGACAAAGGAAAATCTCTGCTTTTGCCTGAAGAACTCGGCATTGCAGAGAGAGGTCTGTGAGCAGGATCCAGATACAGCTCCAGGCATGCGGAAGGAGCACATGTATTTAGCACCTTGAAGTTGATCCTGTTGCTGTCATATTAGACATTGGGAAGAAGCTCTTCCCTGTGAGGGTGCTGAGGCGCTGGCCCAGGGTGCCCAGAGAAGCTGTGGCTGCCCCATCCCTGGCAGTGTTCAAGGCCAGGTTGGACACAGGGGCTTGGAGCAAGCTGCTCTAGTGGAAGGTGTCCCTGCGTGTGGCAGGGGTTGGAGCTGGAGGAGCTTTCAGGTCCCTTCCAACCCAAACCAGTCTGGGATGGGGTCTAATAGGAAGTGCTGGAGAAATGCTGAGCATGGAACATAGGAGCTGAGGCCAGAGCAGATACATGGTAACACACTGACTTAGCAGGCAAAATCCGTCTTGCTTTAGCACCAAGTGGGAAGGAAATCTCCCAGCTCTTGTTCTTTGCTCCCCATTTGCCATCTGGGAGAAGCGAAGGGAACGCTGCACCAGATCGGTGCCTGTGGTATTTGTTCTTGCAGAGGAAGCTGCAGAAGAGCAGAGACTGCACGTCAGCAGCAAGAGAATGCGAAACAGCCTCCAGTGAAACAAGAGGGTTGTGAATCCGCTTCAGGCTGCCAAGGAGGGGTAATGTGGGGCTGCTGCTGTTACGGTAACCGGTGTGTGTGTGTTCTGGGATCTATCGACCCGAGCGCACTGCCTTTGTGGCACCATCCAGCAAAATCATTCACTCCACACCCTGTGTGTTTGCCTTGAATGGAGAGAGCAGCCATTAGGGAGCCTCTAAAACAGGCTCATTATGAATCACCATCAAGTCTCGCCTTCTTGTTTGTGGGGGTTTTTATCCCTCTTTAAATGGAAGCTTTTTAATCTGACATCGTGGCACTTCGGGGGGTTTAGAATGAAGCTGATTGCTGCTGCTGCTGTTACCAAGAAACCAAATAGCATCTTACACCCGTGGGTACCAAACCTTGGTGACTCAGGGTTCCTTGGGGAGGCAATACTTCCTTTATTGCTCCTCCTGCTACCTGGGGTCAGCCTTTTGGACCTCGTGGTCTTTCATGTCCTCTTCTTTATGCTAGGTTTGAGGTTCCTACAGGTCCGAGGGGACCCTGTGCATAAGCTGAGGTGATGGGTCCCGAGGCAAGGGATCCAGAAGCCGGTCTCACCTTGCTTCCCATGACGTGAACCGACCATAGCACTACTTTTGGCCCATGCAAGCGATGCCAAATGTTCTTGGGGATCACTGAGGCATCAGGGCATGCGATTCCTATTTTGAGTATTTCTGGGTGTGTCATCCAGTGTTTTCAGTCCTTTTTTTACCAGCCTGGAGGAAGTAACTATGTTAAGCTGGAAAATGCTCTGTAGGTGTTGGAGGAGAGAACCTGTGGGTGTGCAATGTTTAATCTACCCACCCAGAATGGGCTCCGTAGCTGTGTTACTCCTTCTTTTGAGTTTTGCTTTGTACAAGCTGAACCAAGGAGTTGTGTTTGGTCTGTTCTGGAGGCACAAAATGTGTGGTCAAGGTGAGCGTGAGCAGCAGCTCAGGGAGGGGATCCTGCCCCTTTGCTGTGCTCTGGGGAGACCCCCCCTGCAGCCCTGATCCAGCTCTGGGGCAGCAGCACAAGAGGGACGTGGAGCTGTTGGAGTGAGTGCAGAGGAGGCCATGGAGATGCTGCGAGGGCTGGAGCAGCTCTGCTCTGGAGCCAGGCTGAGAGAGCTGGGCTGGGTCAGCCTGGAGAAGAGAAGGCTCCTGAAGGGGAGACCTTAGAGCAGCTCCAGTGCCTAAAGGGGCTGCAGGAAAGCTGGAGAGGGGCTTGGGACAAGGGCCTGTAGGGACAGGCCAAGGGGAAAATGGCTTTAACCTGCCAGAGGGGAGACTGAGATGAGCTCTTAGGCAGAAGCTGTTCCCTGTGAGGGTGCTGAGGCGCTGGCCCAGGGTGCCCAGAGAAGCTGTGGCTGCCCCATCCCTGCCAGTGTTCAAGGCCAGGTTGGACACAGGGGCTTGGAGCAAGCTGCTCTAGTGGAAGGGGTCCCTGCCCGTGGCAGGGGGTTGGAACTGGATGAGCTTTAAGGCCCTTCCAACACAGACCATTCTATGATGATGACAGAAACACTTTCTCCTCCCTGGGACACCCATAGTTCATTGGAAAGCTGAAGTGTCTCAGCAGCTCTGCCCTTGGCTCAGCAGTGCCCCAATAACCACTTTCCCCAGCTTGATTTAAGAATAACAAAATATCAGTTGTCATTGCTCCCGATGCCCTGTGAGACCATGTGCTACTTGCTTTCTTTCATTGGATCTCAGCCTGTGACAGTGCAGGGCACCTACTCAGGCTACGAGCTGCTGAGGCCAGGCAATGGCATCCCCAGGAAGACCCAAAAGTTGCCTGTGGGAAGTTAATGTCCATCAGTCAGGACCAGTTGTTTATTAAATGTGGTTAATGTGGTTGGTTTGGGGCTTTTTTGCCTTTTAGGATCATCGAATGGTTTAGGTTGAAGGGACCTTCAAAGCTCATCCAGTCCAACCCCCTGCAATGAGCAAGGACATCTTCAACTAGATCCAGTTGCCCAGAACCACATCCAGCCTGGCCTTGAATGTCTCCAGGGATGGGGCATCCATCACCTCTCTGGGCAACCTGTGCCAGTGTTTTACCACCCTCACTGTAAAGAGTTTATTGTTATTTTCACTTTGAGGCTGATGCACAGCGTGCCAGCTTCAACATCCAAGTTGAAACCAAGCAGCAGAAACACCAAACTGATGCCGTGCTCCTGGAGGTATCTTCAGCCCCTCCATTGAATTTCAGCCCTTGACTCTGCCCCCGGTTCTGAAGCAATGCATTCCCCCAGGCACGAGTTACTCACCCCTTGATTTATGGCATTACAGAGACATTCATTTTGCTGAGGTCCATCTTGTCTGCTTCTGGGGAGGCTCATTTCCTCCCTGCTGCAGGAGAACAGGGGGAAGGAGAAGGCTCAGGACTCCCAGGCAGGCTCTAAGTGGGCTCCTTCATCTTTACATCAGGTTTCTGCTCTGAAGTTAATCAGTTCAGCTCTGATCCTCTTTAAAAGGGGTGATTAATCCCCTGCACACACAGTCGGTGCACGTACAGAAAGCATGGGCATTTTTCCCCCCTGTAATGGGAGACATTCATAACCCAGCATCCTCTAAAGATCCCCGTTACTGTGCAGAAGACAGCGTTGTGCATGAAAACAATTCAAAGGTGGTTTCGTCCCCCCAGTTTCTGGCAGGGAAAAAAGCCTTCAGAGAAAAGTAATTGTTGGCTTAAAACTTCAGCCTGCATTCAGCAGCAATCCATCACCTCCGAGTCTGTTTTGAAGCCTGGGTTACTCAATATTCAGGCTAGGAATACTCAGTGGGGAAGAACAGACTAGGGGCAGCATGAAATACCGCTAGCGAAAGGCCCTCAAACCTGCTTTCATTTTGTTCCCTCCTCTTTCCTGAGGGAATCAGGGGAGGGAAAAGGAACCAAATCAGAATTCCTTCTTATGTTCCCATCCTGGGAAAAGCAGTAGGGATGTGATGATGTGGGGACCTCACCCCACAGTGTGGTAATGAAGGTGTCCCAGCTCACCGATGTCACTTTGGGATGCTCAAGTGAACCCCATCCCTGCAGAGTGTTTGTGAGTCTGCAAGAAGGACAAAAATGGTCCTACAGAAGCATCAGAGCGGCAGTTATTGATGGGAAATAGTTCTTTATTCCCAGCCTTGTGGGAAACCACCCTTTTTGTGCTCTGCCTTTGGGGCTATTGCTAAGGGATGGCTTGGACACACTCAGGATCAAGGCTGCTTAGCCAGGTACATAATAACAAGCTCTGCTGGTCTCAGCTGCCCTGTCCCTGGGCTCTTCCAGCTCTTTGTGCTGGTTTACCAGGACCTTTCATTTATACAAAGGCTTCTGGCACTCTTGAAGGCGTTTGCATGGTCTGACCCCTCATCAAAGATAGGGTCTCATCTTGGGTATCAAAGCATTCTGCATCTGTGAGCTTCTGGGCTAAGGGACTTCATCTTTGTTCGCTTGATGAACAAGGGTGTTTTATCCCAAGGTTGCTTCAGCTCATCCATTGGATTTATATGAACTCCTTTTCATGTGCTCTTCTTCCCATAGATCTTGGAGGGAGCCTGGATGATCTTTCATGCAGGGACTTGAGGTTTAGTGAATCCCACCCAATGGCAAAAGCTGTTTCAGAAGCCATAACACAGTCCTAGGAAGGCCAGAAAGGGTCTCAGCAGTCTTCCAAGTACTTGTCCTGCGCTGGGCCATTCCTGAAAAAGTGGGGTCATCATCCTGTTCAAGAACCACTCTCAGTGCAGTACTCCCTGTCCCAGCATCGTAGAATCATAGAACAGTTAGGGCTGGAAAGGACCTTAAGGACATCCAGTTCCAACCCCTCTGCCATGGGCAGGGACACCTCACACTAAACCATGTCACCCAAGGCTCTGTCCAACCCGGCCTTGAGCACTGCCAGGGATGGAGCATTCACAACTTCCTTGGGCAACCCATTCCAGTGCCTCAGCACCCTCTCAGTAAAGAATTTCTTCCTTAGATCCAATCTAAACTTCCCCTGTTTCAGTTTGAACCCGTTACCCCTTGTCCTGTCACTACAGTCCCTGATGAAGAGTCCCTCCCCAGCATCCTTGTAGCCCCCTTCAGATACTGGAAGCTGCTCTGAGGTCTCCACGCAGCCTTCTCTTCTCCAGGCTGAACAGCCCCAACTTTCTCAGCCTGTCTCCATACAGGAGATGCTCCAGCCCCTGATCATCCTCCTGGCCCTAAAGGTAATTATAGCATTACCCAGAAGGTAATGTCGTAGTATTAATAACTTGGGGGGTTTAACCATTCCTTATCAACCTCTTTTCTCTGGGCTGTTTCTGCTGCACGTCATCAAAGTGCAGATCATTTTCCATCCTGGAGCTAAGCCTCCCAGACCCTAAACCCACACATGGCACAGTCATCCCCTTACTTACAGGAGCAGAGGTCCTGACACAGTTGGTGCAGATCCTCAGAAATGCTTTGGGTATCCCTGTGCTGCTGAAATCTGTGTGCACTGAATGCCTCATTACCCCTGTGGATGGGGATCAGAGCACTTCCTAGTGCAGTTAATGAATGTCTTGCTATTTGTGCTTCCACAGCAGCAGCACAAGAAGCAAGAGCACAAGCCAGGCACCCCAATCCATAGCCCTCTGGACATGCATGGAGAGCATGATGTTCTTCCTTCTGGTAATGAAGTTAAAACAAAGCAAGCTGAGAGAGCTGGGCTGGGTCAGCCTGGAGAAGGGAAGGCTCCTGAAGGGGAGACCTGAGAGCAGCTCCAGTGCCTAAAGGGGCTGCAGGAAACCTGGAGAGGGGCTTGGGACAAGGGCCTGTAGGGACAGGACAAGGGAATGGCTTTAACCTGCCAGAGGGGAGACTGAGATGAGCTCTTAGGCAGAAGCTCTTCCCTGTGAGGGTGCTGAGGCGCTGGCCCAGGGTGCCCAGAGAAGCTGTGGCTGCCCCATCCCTGGCAGTGTTCAAGGCCAGGTTGGACACAGGGGCTTGGAGCAAGCTGCTCTAGTGGAAGGTGTCCCTGCCCGTGGCAGGGGGGTTGGAACTGGGGGAGCTTTAAGGCCCCTTCCAACCCAAACCAGTCTGGGGTTCTATGATAAGTCAGAACAGAGAGATTTCCAGCCCAAACCCTGAGCACACTCACCTCTGTTAACCAGACCTACTCTGTATCTTCAGGTGCCCATCAGCATCCTCAGCAAGCATAAATAGAAACATGACTGACAGCAGCTTCGTCCCCACGTCTGGGAAACCTCCTGTTAAAATAGACTCGGACAGAAGCCAACTGAAAGCAAAACCCTAAAGTAGGAAGCACCAAAGATTGCTGGTACTTAATATAAAATCAAGTGATAAAAGCCATTTTAGGCTCCAGCATCTCAGAGACGTGCCTTCACTTGGGACCGACTTGGGTTTCATGTTCATTTGCTGTAGTTACAGCTCCTAAGTGGATGTGCAATGCCAAGCCTTTCATTTTAGGATGATAATTTTTAAGAGCTGTTATTGATCCATTCGGTTTGAAAGCTTGCTGCAGGTTGAGGGAGCTGGGGAGGTGTCTGCCCCGCAGCACAGACAGGGTATCAGTGGGGTTTAGAACAGTGTTGGCCTTTCCTAGGTAAGTGTTAGAATAACACGAGCAAATCTCGGGCCGTTTTGGGTCTCATTTTGGGTCGGAAACTTCATGTTATCTAGAAGGTAAGGATGGTTTGTTGCTGGAGTTATGGCTGCTAAAGGAATGCACATGCACAAGCACACGCATCTCTCATTAAAATCTACCTCTTCCTTGTTTGCCATTTTCCATCCCATGGGGGGAAACCAAACCAGGTCCTCACTAAAGGAAAAGGTGTATTCCTTTATTTTTATGCAGAGAAAGTCTGAAATCTGCTTCTGTGCACCTTTAGCCTGGGTTTTCTGAGCACAGGGTCTGACTAGACATGGAGATAGATGGCTCCTTTGCTGGATGAGGTGTATTCAAACTCTTTCTAAGTGTGTGCTTGATGGGATGGAGAGGGAGTTGGAGAAGAAGCAACGTTGATTCAAGGGCAGGTTTATAGTAACTATTAGAAAGATAAACACCAAATAAGAGTGTTTCTCCCGGACAAAGAGGTCCTCTGAGTCTTCTGCCATATTAGGGTTCAGGTTCAATGTGTTTCAAAGCAGGAAAGCTTCCGGTGGAGTAGGAATGGTCGGCGGCTGGACAAGGGCCTCTCTCACCTTCATCTCAGTCACACTTTCTGGTGGGAAAAGAGGCAGGAGGATGGGAGACTTTGGTGGGCTTGTTGTATTTTGTAGTGACAGCTTCGTATTGCCATCTCCAAAGAAGGTCCAGGAGAGGACTGGGGAGGGCTGTAACCAGCTCACTGGCCTGTCAAGGTGAAGGGACCCTCTGTAGATCCCAAGATCAGAAGATGCCCAATTGAAGGATCTTTCCAGACCCTGCTATGTTTAGTGCTACCTGTGTTTAGTCAGCCAGGGTTTGCTACAATCAAATCCCACCTCTCCACCCCATGCAACAGTCAGACTTCAAAACCCCTCATGTTCAGTGTGACAAGGGAAGGAAGGGCAGGTGAAAGGCATGGAAGCAGGAGGGTTGTATTGACACAAGGGCTGGCCTGGGGCTCCTCACCAGCAGGAGGTGTGAGGTCCCTGAGCGATCCCCTGAGTATATCCCTTCTCCTGTAGCTCTTGGAGCATCCCAGGGGCCAAATCCACAGCTTTCCTATGAGACCCACCTCTGGTCCATAGCTGCTGGGGCAGGCAGACTCCTTGGCGCAATGACCTACCATAGAATCATAGAATCATAGAATAGTCAGGGTTGGAAAGGACCTTAAGAACATCCAGTTCCAACCCCCCTGCCATGGGCAGGGACACCTCACACTAAACCATGGCAGCCAAGGCTCTGTCCAACCTGGCCTTGAACACTGCCAGGGATGGAGCATTCACAACTTCCCTGGGCAACCCATTCCAGTGCCTCACCACCCCCACAGTAAAGAATTTCTTCCTTATATCCAATCTAAACTTCCCCTGTTTAAGTTTGAACCCCTTACCCCTTGTCCTGTCACTACAGTCCCTGATGAAGAGCCCCTCTCCAGCATCCTTGTAGCCCCCTTCAGGCACTGGAAGCTGCTCGGAGGTCTCCACGCAGCCTTCTCTTCTCCAGGCTCAACAGCCCCAACTTTCTCAGCCTGTCTCCATACGGGAGGTGCTCCATTCCCCTGATCATCCTCATGGCCCTCCTCTGGACTTGTTCAACAGTTCCAGCCAGAGCCATTCTCCTCTTTTTGATTCAAATGAAAAGAAAGGACAAATCTGACCCATTTAATAAGCCCTCAATCACTGTTTTGCCCCCAGTGTCCCAGCACCACCTTGCTCTGCTTTGCTCCTTCCTCTCCAGACAGCTAAGCACTTCATTCTCTCTTCTTGTAGATGCTGACAGTGATGGGATCTCGTCACTGCGGCCCGTGGGAATTCATACCCCCATGTAGGGGTCTGCATACAGCCATGCAGTCCTGGAAGAGGCTGCTGGCTCCTCTTTTCTTGCCATCAGGCAGGGATTGGCATCAGTGACTGCTGCACCCCAGATAATTGGTCAATAATGTGGCATAAAGCTGGGCTGTAAATGTGAGTTATAGGGTGGATCAGAGCTCTGAGTGATGGAGGGGGCTGTCGCTCAGGGCATTATAACAGTTTATGTCTGGTAATATCTCGTAGAATCAAAATGAAGTCTGACATATCACTCTGAATTAGCATCTGATAGGGAACAGGATACTTGGCTGGGTGCAGTGTATGTGCAGTGATATCCACATCATTACTATTGGCCATAATTACTTCTCTTGTTGGCAGGCTCAGCGAAGAGGCTGAGCATTGAATTTGCTTTTGAATACTTGAGTCCTCTTTTGCCTTAAGCAACAGGATCAAACCATGCAGATGAGGCTGAGAATCACCTTTTGATGCTGTTCATTCCAAACCTCTCACCAGGATTAAATAGCAACAACAAAAGTTTCACTCAGCTCTTTGTAATGGAAAGGACAGAACAAAGCAGCACTTCTTACACCCCCACACATTGGTTATTGGATTAGATTGATGCTTCTAGGAAGAACCTGTTTGCATATGAACTAAACTCTAGTCTTGCTAAACATCTTCATTAATTGACTCCGTCTGGCTTGCCTGCTTTTCAATGGCGAAGATGTATTGCTTTGATCATTTGCTGTTTATGTATCTCTTGCAGTTGGGTAAAACACAGCAGCAAACACACAATAAATACTGTGCAGAACAAAACAAACACCAAACCTGAAACGTCTTGAAATGACGGCTCAAAATGTGAGTCCTGATCAAGTGTGAGCTGAGGTTCCCTTTGAGCGTCAATCTAAAGCCATGCGTATGGATCAAGGTGGGTTTTACCACCTCCAACCATTTCTTCAGCACCTCCAAGGGACAATGGAGTTGCCCCAAGACTCCTTTCCTTGCTGGTATGGGCTTGCAAAGACTTATATGAACTGGTTGAGGTGGTGGAGGAGAGGGAGATTGTGAACATGGGTCTGGATGCTGGGACCATCCTTCCTTCACCACCACCCTGGCAGACAGGAGAAGGGGATTTATACTCTCCCTTTGAACACCTTTGGGTTGGGTTTGTTTCTGTTCCTACCTCAGTGTTGGTTTAAGTGTGGGGTGGGCAGAAGAGATCAGGTGTCCTCAGAAAGGTACCGTGATGGGCAGATGCATGAGGACAGCTGATGTGGATATGTATGATGCTAAGCAGGATATTTTGTCTGGATATTTTAAATGTGCTTCTTGCCCTGCATTCACCCTGCTCTGGCTGACCTGAGCCAGCACGTCTGGTTGTGTGTCTCCATACTCCATGATGGATAACTCCAGAGTAAATGACCAAAGGGACCTTTCATCAGTTGGCAGCATCCCTGTCTTACACCTATCCATCTCCTGTCTTCCAGAACGCCCTTGCAGGCTCTTCAGTGTTTTCCCAGTCTTCCTGCTTAATGCCAGGTCTAACACAGGGAATACCGCTGCAGTTCCCCACAGTGGAGGTGTGCAGAGCCTGACCCTATCCTGCTTGGGTACCTCTGAGTGCCAGGGCCACCCCTTCTCTCCTGCTCCTGTCCCATGCTGTTCCCAAGGGCTGGTCCTCTCCAGGGGCTTTGTGGCCACCCCATAAGGTGAGCATCCCTGGGATGCTGGGGAAGGGGTTTCCATGGCAACAGGCAGCACACTGAAAATCTCTCAGTGTGTTCTTTTCCCCACTCTGGCCAGCTTGGATGGTGGGAGCGGATACAAGAGCCAGGCTATGCCCCAGCTCCTCACACATATGTCCTGCCATCACATCTGCCCCATCCAGCCGACTGCCAGGGAGCCGTCCTCCCCAGAGATGCCATAGAATGGTTTGGGTTGGAAGGGACCTTAAAGCTCCTCCAGTTCCAAACCCCTGCCATGGGCAGAGGCACCTTCCACTACAGCAGGTTGCATCCAACCTGGCCTTTTTCTTCCTTCCTCCTCTCCCCATTGCTGCTTCTCTTGCCTTTGTGTTCCGTGCATGTCCTGCAGGCAAACACCGCTCATGGGGGTTTCTGGGTTCAGCAGCTGACAAAGATGCAATGAGGAGACCATCAGAGGCAGGCAGAGGCTGTGTCTTGTATCACTCAGTCCCTTCGGCCCAGCAGGGTGTTCGGTGGCATGGTGGATGGTGGCCAACCACAGATGTGGTATCACGCTAAGCTCTGACCACTCCTACAAGGGGCCATGCTCTTGTCAACTGTTAGAGCTTGTAGTGCATAGCATGGATGTCTGCTTTCCATACAGAAAGCAATGTTATTCCTTCAACTCTCTCTGCTCCCTTCTCTGTTATAAATGCAGTAGGATGACTTCCACCCTTGGTGATGCTTTGGCATTAGGCAAACTCTACAGTGAGGTGGCATTTTCAAAGGAGAAGTTGCTGATAAGCCCAGAGCTTAAAATAAGCCTGAGACAGAGCTTGAAATAAGCCTGTCATTATCACAAGTAACACGGGACAGCATGCCATAGTTTTATCCCCATGCTTATGTTTTCTTGTTCTCCAAAACAGGGTGAACAAACCCAGTCTATGTCTTGGGAAGACTCCTTTGGTCCATGAAGACCTCCAAGGTCTGGCCAGTGTCTGCGAGGCTGCTCACTGTGGTCCGAGACTGTGACAGATAGCCCACCAGCAGTTTAAAGGTATGGGTAATTGTGTGCTGGAGTTTGATCCTGCACCCTGACCTTGTCTAGTTTGCTGTAATAGACGTAGCTTTGTACTTCTGCTCATGTCAGGGCAGCGGTAGTGAATGACAATAGGGTTGCATTGACCTTAGGGCACATCTGTTCACAGCTGCTGGGCTCTCCCCAGTGGTGAATCCTCATGTGTGCTCTTATTAAAAAAGCAGACATTTATTCCAGGCATTTTCTGGGCATTCCTGATGGGTGAAATGGATTTAAGAAAAAAACGGGACATTGGGGTGTCCTATAATAAGGCTGTGGAGCAAAGGAAGGCTGGGTCATTGGACATTAAGACTCAGATTCTGAGGTGGGGTGGGCAGCATGGGGTGCTCAGGGAGAGGTAGCAGAGCCTGGTAGCCTGTGTGCACTGGCTTTCATCTCTTCCTGACCAGCTTTATGTTGGTAGAAAGGGAATACAAACAGATGAGCACAAGCGTGGTGAGGAGAGATGCTGCTTTGGGTGCAGGTTTGTGTGAGGATGACGAGGAATCAGAGCATCATTCTGCATATTCCAATGCCTCTTTCCGTCTCAAACGGTAAAATAACAAAAGGGCATTTTCTTTGCAGTCAGAGCTGCTGGGCATTAATTTGTAGTGCTTGGGGCTTGGGGGCATGTTGTGCAGAGGAAGAAGCACTGTCAGAGCAGGCTGGACATGGAAACCCCTTGTCTGGGAGGGTGGTGAGGGAAAGGTTTCAGGAGCTGTTGCAGAGAAAAGGCTTTGGATGTTTTGGATGAGTCGGAGAATCACCGAATGGTTTAGATTGGAAGACCCTGTGTGCTTCCAGAAGGCGCAGAAGGGATGCCGCATCCTTTCCCACCCTAACACAGGATGAAACCCACCTCACCCCTTCCTGACAGATGTTTGGCCACTGCACAAACTCTAACTTTGCCCATGAAAGAGGAATCATTTGTGGTCATTGAAGCATCTCTGGTCATGCTTTTGTGGATAGCACCACACGGGCTGGCACAAAACATGCTCCCTGTATCCAGGAGTTTAAGATCCTACCAGTGTCTTTGATGAGTCCATCTTCTGGTTTCTCATCAGGTCTTGCCACAAGTCAGACACAAAGGGGAAGTGCTCGATTTGGTCTTGGCATATATGGATGTCTTCCCATCAGGACATGGGTCTTCTTGGAGAAGAAGACCAGAAGAAGAGCTGCAGCCCCTGATGGAGACTGTTTCTGTCCTTTCCCATTTCCAGGAAAAAAAGGATGGTTTATCCCTTCTGCTTGCAGAGTAAGGAAAATGAATGCAAGAGCTCTGCGGTCACGAATAGCAAGAGAGGAGTCACAGCTTGTTGCCTTGATCCCAAACCAGCCTGTTCTTCCTCTTCACCAGTAACCCCAGGCTCCGTTACCAACCTGTATGATGGAGATGACAACTCTTCCTTTCCTCACAGCACGGCAAGGGGGTTAGCGAGTTAATGTTTGCACAGCGCTTGGAACCTGTAACCTGTTGTGGAAGTGCCAAGTGTTAATCCATGGGTCTCAGAGCATTCTAGATGGAGAGGCAGGTAAGTGAATGAGGGACAGCCCATCTGCCTGTTTCTATTTGCAGATGCTCTCCTGACACTCGCCATCCTGCTAAAAGGAATGACTGAAAGTGTCTTTGATGCCACTTGATTGCTACTGGTCTAGCACCTTGGAGCTGCTCAGAGTTGAAGGTGAATCAGTGATGGGTTCCCCACCCAGCAGCAGAGGAAAAGGAGGGAGAGGGCTTGAAATAACCTGGCCTCAGCTGTGATTCGTGCTGTTCTCTGCAGGGTAATGCCTTGAAATGGCTCTGACGTGTACAAGCTGCAGTCAGTGGCAGCAGGGAGCCAGTGCTCCCCATAACATGTGTCCTGGTCCTTATAGTGAACCCTGGGGTGCCCATAGGGCTAACTTCAAGTCTTTTCCTTTTGCTGGTTCTTACAGGCATTTGGGAGGCTCCAGCTCCAGCCCTTGTGTGCCTCATGAGCCTGGGGAGTGACCTGAAAGTGATTCAGGGTTAAAAATTAGCTTGTGGTTTTAAATCTGAGTTCAATTCTGAGCTGCTGCTGGTCTCCTTGTGTGGCCCTGGTCAGCCTCAGGGGTGCTCAGGAGCTTGTTTCTTACTGATCTCAACACACCTCTGCATTAGTGTTCCTGGACAAGGTTCAGACCAGCTGAACTGGGAGCTGGAGGCTGGATCAGCATCGCCCA
Source organism: Psittacula echo (assembly GCF_963264785.1). Taxonomy (NCBI): domain Eukaryota; kingdom Metazoa; phylum Chordata; class Aves; order Psittaciformes; family Psittacidae; genus Psittacula; species Psittacula echo. Next base: position 162,143,382 of record NC_137735.1, read on the forward strand.
ATCCAGATGTGCACTTCTGCATTATTCTGGGCAAAGGCAGGTTGAAACCATGATGAGGTACGAGCAATTTAAAAGTACCCACTGGGGTCTGCAGATGGCCTGAAACTGGTCTCCTTGGTCTTCAAGAGATCAAATGCAATGTGGAAGAGTCTCGCTTGAGGCCTCACACATCAGTGCATCGGGAGATGTTCTGCAGGGCTAAGTTCCTCCTCCTGAAATCTGTTTTCTACATTTATTCGTTGTACTTGGGCTCTTCCAAGTCCTTAGAGCTGTCTCATAGCCATGGTCTTAATAAGCTTGATAAAGTGGTGCCACAGTTGTTTCTTAGGATGGATTATTTATGAGTTTGCAGTAAGCAGAGGATGACTAAGCCTGGATGAAGCAGCAGGCTGTAAAACACCCGCATGTTTCAGATAGCTGGGCCGAGGAGAAGACAACTGCCTCCTTCAGCGTTGCAGAAGTGCCCAGCATCAGGTAAAACCTAATAACCAAAGCCAGCTAATGCTTAATTTGTGTACCCAAAAACCCCCTAATGATGCAAATCACTGAGCAGAACCCTTCAAAAAAGAATAAATATTAAACAGAGCTTAATAAACCCCAGACTGCCACCTTCATAGTCATGCATGCTCTTCAGTGCAGCCACCTCCTTAATAAAGCGCTGACACAAGGAGATGGACAGAAAGCCCCTGAGAGTCTCTTCTGTACTCCATCAGAGCTAGAAAGTGAGGATATATGATTATCTGCAGGCTCATTACCCACTCTCCATGCCCATCTGCAAGGGGATACTTGGAAGCTGGGGGTACCTGACTGATCATGGCCCCATTTCCTTCTCCAGTGTGACCAGCTTTGCCAGAACTGGATCCCAAGGAACATGCTGGGACAAGAGCTGTGAGCGGAGCTTGTGTCAGGCAGATTTTGGTGTCAGCTTTTGCTGTTTTACCTTTTCTGTAGTGCTAATTCCATTCTTTAATCCAGTCTCAGCTGTCTGCTTCAGCTAACCCCATCTTAGTCTTCCTTCTAAAGCTCAGCCATGGGGTAGCACTGACCTCCTCACTGTCCCTTCCTTAAAGTGGGGCTAAATCCTTTCTTTCAAGGACTGGGAGAATCCTTGCATCTCAGTGATGATGCTGAAGGTGACTGGGAAGTGTTTGCCTCCAAGGGAAGGGAGTGGGACCTCGTGTCCTGCCTCATGTACATCCCAGTTTGTATTAATCCAGCTGCTGCCATAGACGAAAAGCACTGTCAGGGTTCGGACTCAAATGGACGTGTGTCTGAGTGTGATGGATGGGTTGATTTCTTCTTTCTCTCTGCAGTTCAAACACTTTGCATTGATTTGTGTCTTCGTTTGTATATTGTATGAATGGCTCAGGCTGGAGGCAGCTCTGCCTCTCGTCCATCAAACCCTCCAAGTGCTTTGTCTTCATTTCGACTTGGCTGCTCCTTTGTGGGCTTGTGGCCGGGCTTCTGCCAGACTGTGGTGGGCCTAAATCTGCTGCTGGGAACACAGCAGGGACAAAAACGTGACATTAAAACAAATCTCTGCTTACTGTGCTGGCTGATCACCATCCGGGGGTCTGGGAATGCTCATCTCCCATGGAGGGTGGTGGTGAGCTCACTTGGGTGTGTGGATGGAACAATGCATCTGTGTTCAAATAAGTCCTTTGCATCCTGAACGTGGAGACATTTATCTTTTCCCTCTGAAGTTCTCTGTGCTGCTGCAGCTTGTGATCCCTTTTTGTTTCCATCTCTATTAGCTGTGGAACAAAAGCAGCTGAGCATCAGTGTTTGTGCTAAAGGTACATCTGATAACATCCTGGAAGTACCAGCTACAGGGGTAGCTCCAGAAACTGAAGATGCGAGCTCTTTCTTTGGTAGAAGGTGAATGATGTCCATCACGTGGCCCCTCTGCACACCCTTTGATTAGCTTAGGACATCCGTACCCAGCGCTGCCCATATGTGAGCAAGGGACACTGTTGCTTTCTGCATCCTTTGCACATAAAACAGGCTTTGCATTCATCCCTGGCACATTTCTCAACAGCTGCTGTATAAGTAATACAAGAAGAGGTGCCTGGTACAGTTCTGCCATAGGACAAGGTCCCCTGGGTAGTCCCAGAGAAGCCTGTGAGGAGCAGAAGACTCAAACCCACCCCAGGCCAATGACGCTGTAAAGGCAAATTGGATTGAGAACCGAAGCTTGATGCAGCCACATCGGACTGTGTATGTGCCAGCCCTCACCTAACACAGTAAGCGCTATTCAAATGCCATCTCTCACCCATGTACAAAAGCCTGCAGACCTCTTGCCGGTGCTGTTCACCCTGGATCCAGCCTCCAGTGGTTTGTACAGAGGCACTAGTTGCTCCCAGTGTTGGTGGTTATGGCAGAAGAGCCGGGAGCCTGGTTATCCAGGGAAGCTGATTCTCCTTCCCCCCCAGAGACACACTGAGGCTCTCTGTGATCTGTACTAGTGTAGCAGTGTTGCTCTGGAGACAGAAAACACTTGCTGTAAAGCCCTGTAACATGGAAAGGAGCTCCAATGAGAAATATCCCTAAAATCCCTTGTTCGGAGGTACCACGATAAACCTTCCACAGTCAGGCTAATATATCTCTTTCTTGGCCACTAGCCAGTCCAAGCCCTGGTCTTGAAAGCCCCTATGAAGAGATGGTGTGGCTTTATGTAATATTAACTCCACCAGTTTGTGGGAAAACAATAATGTGTTGGTGACGGGTGATAGAGAATCTTCTCAGGCTGTGGCTGACAATATCATGGCTGTCTGCTGTGGTTCGTGCTCTGCTAATGCCTTCAAGGTGTCTGCACGATGGGTGATGTGGCCTGGAGAGGGGCTCTTCATCAGGGACTGTAGCAACAGGACAAGGGGTGATGAGTTCAAACTGAAACAGGGGAAGTTCAGGTTGGAGATAAGGCAGAAGCTCTTCCCTGTGAGGGTGCTGAGGCGCTGGCCCAGGGTGCCCAGAGAAGCTGTGGCTGCCCCATCCCTGGCAGTGTTCAAGGCCAGGTTGGACACAGGGGCTTGGAGCAACCTGCTCTAGTGGAAGGTGTCCCTGCCTGTGGCAGGGGATTGGAACTGGATGAGGTTTAAGGTCCTTTCCAACCCTGACTATTGATTCCATGATTGTATGTCCACGCTGGCAAGGCCATAACCTGCCCCATCTAAGCAAGAGGTCAGGTTTGTGAGCTGAAGTCAGAGCCGAGTTACGGGAGGGAGAATCAATCCTCCCATTATAATGATCATTTTGAGCTGTCTCTTTCCCTCCTACGACCTAGGAAGCTTTATTATGAGTATTGATTAGGGTTTATTCATTAAGTAGCAGTGGTGGGCAAGGAAGAAGACAAGAAAAAGCCCCCACTGCAAGAAACTTGCAGGCAAAGCACCCAAGGGTCTGCCCTGATGCTGGTGGGATCTGAACCATGACCTTTAGGGGGATACCAGTGAGGGTGGGAGGTGGAGCTTCCGAGCTCGGCTGTACTGCCTCTGTTTGGGATGTGGGTTCTATTGGCTTTGCTTGAAGTTATGTTGTTTGTTAGAGCCTTTTGGCTGTGGGGTTTTGTGTTGGCTTTAAGGTGAAATACTTTGATGGTTGAGGGGTTTTCCAGATTTAAATCTCTCTTTTTTTAATCTCAATGAATGTGTTTGAAGCTTTAGAGGGGATGGGAGTTACATAAAGGCATTTGGGTTTATTTTTACAGCAAAGGGCTAAGCTCTTTAAAGCCCTCGTCATCTTAAAACACACATCTTCAAGCATCCTTGCCTGCTGCCCATCCCCAGGGTAGCACTGGCTTTTCAGCCCCAGCAGCATGATGCAGCAGCAGCATTTGCAACCTGGACTGTGCTGCGGGCATCATGTTCTTGGACTTGCAGACAAGACCCTTTCCTCACCCCAGGATTTAGAACCGAGCTTGCACAGCCCTGCATTTACCATTGCACTGATCAGCTCTGTGTAGCTTAGCAACAGTCAAATCCTTGTTTTCCAATGTTTAGACTCAACGGAGGAGACAGGGATGTCTCAGCATCCCACTGACTCCAGTGAAGCTCCAGCGTGGGTGCTGAGCTGCCCTGGCCTTGGATACTCCCTTGGAAATGCTGGGGTTTGCTGGATGGATTGCAGCCGGCAGAGCAAATTCCAGTCTCTCCATCCCAAGTAGATGGACAGGGCTTGGAGCAAGCTGCTCTAGTGGAAGGTGTCCCTGCCCACGGCAGGGGATTGGAGCTGGATGAGCTTTGAGGTCCCTTCCATCCCAAACCATTCCATGATTCTGTAAGTGATACACTTCTGGGAACAAAGAGCCTGGGTAAGCTGATAGTCACAGGTAAGTGTGTAGATGAGTGCTCCTTGTGCACTATGTACAGGGAAATCCCTGTTTCAGCTTGCTGGGATAACAGGGAGGGTAATTCCAGAACAAGGAGAAAAAATACATCCCAGGATGCTGAAGGGAAACAAGATCTGACCTATTTTTATCTCTTGAGCCGACTACAGATGAATACTTGATTCCCCAGAGAAAAGCAAATTCTCCAGGCCAAATGTGACATGTCACGTGAGGAAGGATGTGGTTTTCCACCCTCAAGCATGAAACTTGCACATCCCTCTCTGCGTGCACGCAGCTGACTTGGTGGTTGCAAAGATATAAAGATCTTTCTTTAGCTTTGGAATTCAGACCCAGAGACAAACTGAGAGGACTCAGACTGGCTTAGCCGGGCTTTAAATTGTGCTGCACTGCCTGATGTGATGAGTATCTTGGTGGGGAACTCAGCACATGGTGCCTGGATGCAGCAGCAGGCAGTGAGCTAATGGCCATACATGAATATGAAACGAGATCAAATAGTTTCATAATAGAACACAGGGAAAGAAAGTAGAAAGCAACTGCTAAAAGCATGTAGTTCATCAGGAATAACATCAGGGTAATCAATGCATGCAGCAGGATCTCATCTAATCACAGTGGTCAGGAGGAAAGTGTCCTTTCAGGCCATGCACTGCAGCCCTGCTTGATTTCTTTCTTAGCCTTTCAAAGCACCATCAGACCCAGCAGCGGATGCTGCACATGGAAGGGTTGGTGCTCAGCTCCCTAACTTGCCCTGGTGTTGAGGCATGTCCATTGAGCCCTTGGTGAGGATCTGATCAGGTCGATCCTTATCAGTTTGTCGAGGATCCTTATAGGGAACCGTAGGACCAGAGCAGATCTCCTGTTCTAGGAGCAAACTCATCCTCTCACCAGCTGGAAGGAGCTCCTGTTATGATAAGCCTTGAAGATGCAGCTTTCCAGCCCCACTTTAGCCAACATTCCTCCTCCTGGCGCTGAGGACAATTCAGGTGATGGCATGTGTCTCTGTTCCCCTGTGTGGGCTCACTGATGGGTGAGCTGCACAACTGATGTGGTATTTCCCATTTCACATCAATACACTGCATTATAAATCTCATTCACCACTCCGTGAGGGTGACTGTGATCATCTCACATGCCTCTGCCGCCTACACTCAGACCAGGGAGTTTCCTTTACCCAGGTAGGATGAGTAAAGGAAACCTTCTCTCTCATGGGCCTATAGGGCCACCGTGATGTCTGCTGCATCCCCACATTTACACCACTTAAGTGCTGCTGAGCATTTTCAGCCCATTGTTCAGCCTGGAGAAGGGAAAGCTCGAAGGAGACTTTATTGAAGCCTTTTAATAGCTTAAGGGGGAGCTATGAAAAACTCTGGAGAGGGACTTTTTACACAAACATGTAGGGACAGGCCAAGGGGAATGGCTTTAACCTGCCAGAGGGGAGACTGAGATGAGCTCTTAGGCAGAAGCTCTTCCCTGTGAGGGTGCTGAGGCGCTGGCACAGGGTGCCCAGAGAAGCTGTGGCTGCCCCATCCCTGGCAGTGCTCAAGGCCAGGTTGGACACAGGGGCTTGGAGCAACCTGCTCTAGTGTGAGGCGTCCCTGCCCATTGGAACTGAATGAGCTTTAAGGTCCTTTCCAACCTAAACCACTCCGTGATTCTACGATTCTATTTTCATTAATTCATTTAGAAAACTTGATCTGATCATCTGGGGGCATGTAGCAAACATCTGCAAGGTTTTGTTTTCATTAGACCGAAACCAAAACCTTTAATCACCTTCTGTCTCTCCTTTCTTTTTATAAATGGAACATCAGACTGTGACCATGAGTGAGATGAAAAGCAGATCACAGAAAGATGGGACCGGAAATAACTAATTGCCCTCCAGTTAAAGTATTCAGCAGGAATGTGCCCAGCAATGAATAATTGCCTATTCTTGAGAGAACATATCTTTTGGATGCTGAACACAAAGATATGAATGTTCCTGCTTGAAAGTTTCATCAAAACCTTCCCGTGGAAACGGTTTGTTTTGAAATATTGGTGTTTTGCAATGAGTAACAATGTCACCGGAAAAAATCCGATTGGAATATTTGCAATGAAGTCCCCTGAGCCTGGGTATTAATCCAGGTAACGTGTACATTTTTATTTGGTTTATGCTTCCCTGGAGGCTGAGCCAAAGAGCTTCCAATTTACCCAGGTCATTAGTGATTTATATGATAATTGGATCTAAGTTGATTTTAACTATTTGCTTTTAAATCTCCAGGGATTTGTATTCTTAGACATTTTAATGCCATTGGAAGTTTCACTGATTAAGCAAAGCCAAGTGTATGTACTTCATTAGTGCTGAAAGCAATTAAGGTCAAATTAATCTTGTATCTGGACTTTTAAATGAGTTCTTAGAATTTGGGCATTGACCTTTGTGGTGTTGAGAGTAGAATCAGACCATTACCTACATGCAGCCTGGGGGATAGCGCATCCACCCCAGCTGGGAATATGCTCAGCTTTGTCCTCCCTTGTTCTTTCTGCCACTGAATGGTCTGAAATAGAGTTGTGGGTGATATGAGCCTGATGATGAAGCAACTGGCAACCCCATGTCTTAAAAGCAGTTCATTATCCTTCCTGCCCTAATGGTATGGGGGTAGGACCAGCAAATCTCTTTAGGTAATGGGCTTGGAGCTGGTATCTGGGTGATATTATTTGTGTGTTGCTTGAGGATCTGCACAGACCTCTTGGGTGGAGGTTTCACACCAGTGTATTGCCTGATGCTCACTGTCACAAATCCAGCCCACAACGGCATCATTTCTTTGTGATTCATGAACTGGAGAGTTCAGCATTGGCATGGCTGTAGGGAGTAGAAATCTTCCTATTGAGCCTTGCTCCAGTACGAGTCAACTCTATGAGTTTCCCATCACACAGTTGTGCCAGCATTTTCCTCTATAGTTCTCGAATCCTTCCCATTCCCCCCATTTTAATGGATTATTTAACTTGTCCGTCTTCCAGGGGACACAATTAGTCATACTGGAAACATTGACTGTAATGGTAAAGCTGTACCTTGACTTTCTGTAAGAGAGGGCTCCTGCGGAGACTGGGATAAGGGGAGAAATCCAAGTCTGTGGGACAACCAAGACGTGGAGAGGGCAGGAGGTGGAGAATAATTGGGACTTGGTATCTCTTTAGAAATGGACTAAATTTGCTTCTTAATCCTCAGAGGAGAGGAAAGGAAAGGGAACAGGGAAAGAATGAGACCAGCCAGAGGGTGAGAAGTGGTAGAGATGTGCAGAGATGATGGCAGGATTCAGATGCACAGGAAGAATAGGTGAAGGGGTGGCAGTTAGACCAGTGTCCTCAGTGATGAGGAGGGAGGTGTAGATGTAGGGTCTGGATTTAACCTGCAAGGGAGAGGAGGAGGCTGTGCTGTGGAGAACTATGGTGTGATGATGATGAAGCTATGGCAGTAAAACTGCACAGTTCCCTCCCAGTCCCATCTGAGGTTCTGGAACCATAGAATAGTTAGGGTTGGAAAGGACCTTAAGATCATCTAGTTCCAACCCCCCTGCCAAATTAAAAGTCATTTTTAGGCTCAAGTGCAGCAATACAGGCTCCAGCCAAATTACATCCAACACCCTTTGATCCTCTCACTGCTACAATCGCTTCCAGTGGGTACCCACCACAGAAGAGGATGACCCTGCGCAACCCAGGAATAGACAGAATAAGTCATTGCTGAGGGTCAGGGAGGAAGTCTGGGATGGAGCCAGGGATAGAGCCCTGCTCCGTTCAGCTCCCAGTCATGTGCCACCTCCCCTCTCCTATTCTTCCTCCCAGTGAGCAGCAAGACAAATAGCCAGACACATCAAATCTGCTAGGGTCAGGAGCTGAGTCAAAGGTCAGTGCTTGGGCACAAAGATGCTTCTATTTACAAGGCACTAATCTGGGCTGCTGCTGAGCATGAAAGTTGGGTTTGCCATACAGATGAGGTCCGGGGTGGGAGGTCGTGGCAGCGTGATGATTAGCTCCTTTGGGGAGAAGAAACTTAGAGAGATAGGAGTGTGCAAGGATGAATGGGTGGAGATTGGGGAAGTTACAGCTCTATCAATGGGGCAGTTTATCCCACTTCCATGCTTGCCAGAAGAAGCGATGGGCAGGCTCAAGTCTGCCTTGTAACCCTGATGTAACCTCGCAACACACGAGCAGTGGGTGCATCCCACTGGCCGTGCATCTCCCTAGCATGAGCTTTCATCCCTTTCATCCCCTGCACCATGAGTCCTATCATTTTCAGGAAAGAGCTTGCAGGGGTTTGCCATATTGCAGCCTGATGGAGGCAGCCTGTGATCTAATTGTCCTTGATGGTCCAGCACTACCATCCTTCCTTATCCTTCTTTGGTAACTCAGGGGTCTTTGAGTATCTGCCAGGATTGTCCATGGACGTTTCAGAGGGTTCCCTGCAACTAGCTATAATCATTTTTGGAAGATGAAGGGGACAGCAGCCTGGTGTAGGTACACCAGAGGGAAAGATAGATAGGGCAGACAGGGGAAGGAAGCAGAACCAGTTCTGTTGGCTTTGAGGTTTAACTCACGTTCTCTCTGTGTAGCATCTCTTTAGTTAGCCCATGCAGTGGTGAAGTGCTGCTTGCTGGTCTTCACACTGGTTTTTTACCATCTTGACATGCTACCTGCATAAAGGACTTTGTGAGGGTCTTGAAGGCCATATTTCCAAGCCTGTGTCCAGGGCCTGCCTGTAGCATGTTAAGTCCCTTGGCACCATTGACTTATCATCCAGTGAACAACCTGGAGCTCCAAATCATGCCCTCAGATTTTAGCATTTGTTTCCTGCATAGGCTTAACTGCATTTTAACCACCAAAGGGCCTTAAAACACATATGTATTATTGAATGGCCCCTCTTACTCCTCCCCTGATAATTATTCCCACCATGCAGGACAGGAGAACAGGGTGCCTGTTACCCTGTCACCCATGAGATGCAGCCTCATCTCCTTCCTCGACCTAATCCCACACCCTTCTGAATTTGTCATTGTTTTATGCTGCATGTGAAATCTTAAGTTAGAGAACGGAATTTGGCAGGTCTTGTCTGGTCAGGGGTTTCTATAGCTAAACAGTGACACTTCCCCTTTACAACAAGCCTTTCGAGTGTTGGTACCAGCACAGAAACAGCTCAGCTTGTTCACAGATGTGGTGATGGAGGAGCATAGGCCAGTTGGCCAAAGAGGTACCTGCACTGTCTGCAACAGCTACAGGTGGAAGCACGTGTTAGATGCACACTTGCAGACTGTTCCTGACGTTGGTCAGCGTGCAAGGAGCCAAATAATGAAACACAGCCTGTGAATACCCTACCTAACACACAGCCTCTTGTCTTCCATCCAGCTGGAGAGGAGCCATCTGTAGAGAGCTTGGGTTTAATTCACTCCCAAGTCTGGATGTACTGTCTGCTCCCACATGCCGGTTGCATTAGAAGCCCTCTTCTAGGAGGTCTGAGAGCTGTTGTTTTTTATACACATGAAACTAAAGGATGAAATCTATAGCTGGAGCTTCAGTGTAGGATAATTCACAAGGGCTTGCCTGGTGGAGCAGGAGCTAATGCTGTTAAAATGTGACTCTTCCTGCAGAAAGCAACCCTTTAATGACTCTCAAATGCAGCTTATACAACAGCCACACCACTTACATCCTCTCCAAAGATCCAGACTCTGCTAAATGGATTAACTGCTTAGTGAACTCTCTCAATGTGGTGGCCGGGCTCCGACCTTATAATGGACCAATTAAAAGGTTATTGTTACTTATGGTTGCAGCTTCCTTCCAGGAGAGCTTCCACTCTCCCATCTGGCACTGCGGGCCACTGAAGGCAGATATTGACATTTTAATGTGTTAATAATGGAGCAATAAATTAATGTTTTGGATCTTTGCTTTCTGAAAAGCATTGAAGAGTTAATATAAGAAATGCTTGAAAAGCTGGGAAACACAGGGAGCGATAAAACATTGCCAAGGCTTTATCAGTAGTGAAACTCTATCCATGAGGAGAGATGCCCTGTCTGACACTCAGCAGACCGAGGCTGGATTCATAACAGGCAGCTTCTGCACCCACCAAGCTGGTGCCATCCTTTGGCTCGTCACCTAGAGAAGATGTTTCATATGGTCCCTGAGCAGCACAAAGCCAACAAGGCACCATCAAACATTACCCGTGGAGATTATTACACCCTGGTCCTGACCCATATGTCAACAGAAAGGTTCCCAAGCCCTTGAATGTGTGGTATTCCTCAATCCCTGGTTAGATCTTAACGTGTGTTTGGAGCATAACCCAAGGCATTCTGCTGTGTTAATGCTCTTTACACCGAGCCACTCATGTGGCTGATTCCAGGGATGCTGGTTTCCCTCCAGGCTGCTGAGGATAAGAGAGGAAACCTTTCCCATCTTTGGAGGACTCTCCCATCCTCGTTTCTATTTCTTTGCTGAGCAGCAGGAGGGAAGGAGATCATTCCTAGCAGAAACATTGCAATCCTTCTGCTGTCACCCGCCTGTCTGGTCGCTCACCTTGACTGATGCACCGTGGCATCCCAAGGGACTTCCTCTGATTGATTGATCCCTATCTACGTTGGCGGATGAGGGAGGGTATTTACTAGGCAGCGGAGAGCCCTTCAGAAAGATGCTTTATTAAGGCTGCTCACAAAACAGGAAATGCAATAAAGCATCAAGAGTCAAACCAAGAGAGGTAAATACACCATCCTGCCAGGCGGGCCAGCTGAACAGCTATAATATACCAGCCTGCACGCTCACATAGGTCACTCTCTGGCCATCACCTAAAGAAAGGAATAGCTTCTGTTTTCCAGCTGATGTATTGACCCAATAAAAGGGATTATTACATTGCCTATCACTGCTGACTACTGGCGAGCATTTGGAAGAGACTGATTGCTCCCTTTGGAGAGTCATGGAGAGTCATCCGTGTATGGATGTGAGCATCTCAGCGAGAGAGATTCCTCTGTCTGGAGGGAGTAGGGGGTCTCTAAAGCTGTTTGGCTGGGTTGTTCTCACTGCAGTGTAACAGGAACAGCTTCTCTTTTCCAGGTGGATTTTGAAGAATAGAGAATGAAGTTTTTTGCCTTTTTGAGGTGCAGTCTGTTAACAACAGAGCAAGTTTAGATCCCTAGGATGGATGTTCACCACTCCTGAGTGTTTGTTTCAACAAGGCAGCTCTGAGTCTGCTTTTAACAGCAAATTTACCCCTGTAGATGATGTGACGTAGGACACTGAATCAGAAATGTGCTCTTTGCCAACCACAAACGCTCACACTCCTGCTCACCTTTCCACACACAGTCTACGCTTCTTCCCTAGCAATGAGGAAATAGGGGGTTGAAGAGCTTCTGAGATTGCTCATGGGTTTTGCTGTTTGTTTAATCCAGTGGCTCTGTATGTGAAATGCATGAGCAGCCCAGACCCCTGTAAAGCTCCTCTTCTTCCTGTTGGGTACTTCAAGGACAAGGATACAGCCTCAGCAGCCCTGTCTTTCCTTCCCCACCGGTTCTGCAACTCTCAGTGTAGCTGCCTGGCACCATTTATGGCCTGGAAAGTGATTTCACCTCTGAGCCAGCATACAAAGTGATAGCTAAGACCTTTTCTCAAGTGATGGAGGACATAGCAATCTCATGGATAAGATGTACCTCCCAGGTTGCCCCATCTGCAGGGCACAGGGCTCTGGAGCTCACAGCAGTGGATGCTTTCCCACACGGATTCTGCATTGCTGGTCAATAGGGCCATGTTTGTACCATCACTATAGGGCCCGAGTGTGACAAATGGCTCACTGCTGCACAGCATCCCTCCTGGAGTTCATTACCTGGAATTATGCATAATGAAGTCCTGGTTGATGTAAGAGCACAGACACAGGTCTGCTCTTGACAGCTTCCTCTCTTCCTGCTTCCTCTCCTGCCATAGGGCCCATACAACACACTTCAAGGCATGACCCAAGGGGATTAGCTGGACGTGGTTTTGTTCCCTTCCTTGGAAGGTGTATGGATTACACACTGGGACATGTGGCCGATTAGTCGGAGCTGATTATCTCATTCACAAAAATGTTCCTTTTGAAACTTCAAATGGTGCTTCAGAGCTTTGTGATGCAAGGAAGAGTGCAGGGAGACAGAAAGGGATGCTAAGCAATTCAATTCAGAGCTTTTGTGCCCAAATGCTATGGTAATTATAAAGCTTGCTGCACATTTCCAGTGCTTTGTGCCTGCAAGGCTTGCAAATACCCTTCCCTCTCCCCTCTTTATTATGTTTTATTTTTTATAAGGGTTTATATTATATATATATATTATACACATGCAGGCACATGAACGCTGAAAGGAGCTAATAGCGGTTTTAAATTCCAAATGGATTTTCCTTTCCCATAAATCATGGAGTAGATTTGCTATAACAACCTCCCCCTCCTCAGCCCATCACGTTGCTGGCTGGAGGGAGAAGCAGGCCAGGGTGTACTGGCTCACACTGATCAACCAGGACACTCTGCCCCCAGAATCTCTGCAGCAGAGGTCAGAGCTTGTTCAGCAGCAGCCGGAGGTAATTCCAGTTGAGATGCTGGCTGTGACCTAGAGGTAGAATAACGAAGAAAAGGAGAGGAGCTGGCAGGGAGGGAGGGTTAGTAGAAGAGTTTCCACTCACTGTTTGAGCTCTGGATGAAGGCTCCCAGTGGTCTTTATTTGCCTCTAACAAGTCCTTCTGTTGCTAGATATAAAAGCAAGTGCCAAGTGCATGTCACAAATGCTTGGGTCCCGGTGCCCTCCCAACATTGTGTGATCATGCTGAGAGCTCTATTTCCCTCCTCCCCATCTTATTTTTCACTCTGATCCAGTGATCTGAGTGATTTTTCACCCTGATCCTCGTGCTGTGTCTTCAGCTCTGTCCCTCCTTTTATTACGGGAGCTGGGAAGAGGCAGAGCAGCACCCACTCACTCTGTGCTGACCCAGGGCACAGTGGTACCAGGGCTGGGGCACAAGACAAACCATCCTCTGCCAGCCTCCTTGTGTAAAAGTCCTGCTGTGAAACCAGCCTTTCACTTCTCACATCTCCAGCCTGCAGGAGCTAAGCTCTGCTTCACCAGTATCTATCCAGGCTTCTCTGTGCCTGGGGGTTCTCCAGCATTTCCCTTTTAGGATGCATCTCACAATGAACTCTTAGAGACTTTTGGGTGTTTGGTGCACTGGGACTCTGCCTCTCCTCTCCATACATCAAATGTGGAAGGATGGAAAGCAGCTGGAACATCAGGATATTCATCATGCTCTTTTCTGACCACATAAGGGTGGGTTATATATCTTAAGGATGTGGACACATGATGGGTACTGGTATATCACTGTGAAGGATGCACAGAGAAGCTGTGGCTGCCCTGTCCCTGGCAGTGCTCAAGGCCAGGTTGGATGGGGCTTGGAGCAACCTGCTCTAGTACCAGCGGGTTGGAACCAGATGGTCTTTAAGGTCCTTTCTAGCCCAAACCATTCCATGATTCTATGATTCCATGAACTAAGCTAACTCCCTGGGGTCCTCGGGGGCACAGATTCATGCTTGTTTGCCAGATGGGCTGAGAACTGCTGAGCAATGGATGCATCACTGTCTTAGCACTGTGGACCATCAGAAGGCAGTCTCATTTCATTCAAGCAGTAGTTGGCTTTCCACATGAGCAAAAAGATCTGAGGTCTGTTTCCATGCCCACAGCCTCATGAGTATTCACGAGGGCAGCTGGACTTTCTGCATAGCTATGGATTATCAACTAGAAATGAAGGATTAATATCTTAATGCCCAGACCCCTGGAACAGCTTGGCCTTGAAGGTTTTCTCTCTGTTTTGCTCTTTTCCTCTTCTCTTTGCTTCTGAGCTCTGACTGGTCTCACTTTCTGATCCATGCACAACTTCCTCTGACCTGGGCCAGCTGGCCCTGAGCCTACAGCATCAGCAGCAAGCGGTCACAGTGGCTGGATGCCAAGAAGAAAGCTGCTGCTGTGTCACTTGGAGCCAGAGCAGTTTGCAAGTGTCAGGGAAATGTGGACAGGAGCACCAAGAAGAGCCTTGGAGTCATCTCATCCTCTGCCACCTCTCTTCCCTGCAACATCCTCCCTTGCCCCAATTCCTCTGCAGACAGAGAGGGCAAAGATGATGTGAAAGGCAGAGATGTGAAACAGTAGAACCATGAGAACAGGCTGAAAGCAATTTGGCAGCTCAAGGGGTACAACCGAGAAGCTATGAGGACACCTCAGAAATTGCTGCCAATGACCCCATGGTTGTTCTGCAGAAAGAACAAATATATTCATAGAACCATAGAACAGTTTGGGTTAGAAGGGGCCTTCAAGCTCACCCAGTTCCAACCCCTGCCATGGACAGGGACACCTTCCACTAGAGCAGGTTAATCAAAACCCCATCCATCTATGGCCTTACTCATCCACTCTGGGCTGGCACCAGGAGTGTGTGTAGGAAAGACTAAACTAGGGATCTTTTCCACTGAGGAAACACTGGGTAAGAGCTGGGAGTATGCACTTGGGTGGAAACGAGTCACAAGTCAGTTATGCTTGGGAGGGAAGGTTTGTCAAATACCCCATCAAACACCTCAGAAAAGAGGAGTGTGTTGGGTATCAGGAACACAGAGGTATTTCTGTCCACCTCTACTCATGTAGCCAGAAATGAAAACCATGCACTTGTGTAGACATTGTTCTGATAGACTATTAGGCTGGCAATAACATGAAGGACTTGGGAAACTGCAGGTCAACTTCTGATTTAACCAGTTTTTCTAAGTCACTTCATGCAGGAAATGTAGAGATGGGGACTAGAATTAGCATAGAACACTCTTAAATACTATTTTGGTGGCTACCTGGAGTAGGAATTGGTAGAAACCCAAATGAAATGCACCATTGAGCTGCAGAGTGAGGGAGCTCCTTCATGTACAAAGGGGACCAGCATGCCTCTAATTCCAGCCTGTCTGCCAGCACTGGGTTTACTGGTGAGCCACCTGCAATACCTTCTGACATGATGTATAATGAGTGGTGCTGACCACAGATGTAGGGATTGGTGCTATGGAAACTCCCCAAGCTTTGCTGTCCAAGCCATGCAGTGATGGCTGCGTTAGCAGCCCTCTGCTCTTGGAGCCAACACACCACCATAATGCTGGAGCAGGCATCTTTCTGACAGTGAAAAGTCCCAAATGGCCTTTTCCAACCTAGCTGATTCTATGAACACCACATGGTCATTAAGGATCCCATGCTACTTTCAAAATGTACCTTAAAGCTTTAATCTTGGCTCACTTTCCAGGCAGCGTTCAAGGCCAGGTTGGAAGAGCCTTGGGCGACATGGTCTGGTGTGAGGCATCCTTGCCTATGGCAGGGGGCTGGAACTGGATGATCTTAAGGTCCTTTCCAACCCAAACCATTCTGTGATTCTATGGTTATTTTTTTCTTAGAGAAACTACCCCCCCACCCCCATCTCCTCTAAAGTATCACTTGGATCTGTCATTTGCTCTTAAACTTCTGCCACAGTACCTCCAAGAAAGCCATTTCAATAATGACATATCAGTGGCCATAAGTACTCTGAAGTGGTTTAAAACCAGCCCTAAGTGGTTCATCTACCTTAAGGCACCCCATGCATGCCCCCAACAGATGCAAGATTCTTGTCTTTCCTTTCAAGTTCCCCAAAAATTCAAATTGCCCTGTATTTTCTGCCCATAATGCCCAGCAGGATTAAAAAGCCCTTCTTTTTGAGTAGTGGCTTGATGATTTATAGACGATGAGATTTTATCAGTAGAGCATCACATTAAGAAAATGCTTGCTAATTATCTGCTGGCTAATATGATAATTTAGCAAAAAACAACACCTATTAAGAGCTTCTCAATAGGTGAAATGCTTCTCTTTTTGCACACACAAAGTGTCCAAGTTAATGAGGTTCACCTTCGATTTGTAGCTCGCTCAGAGATTAAAAGCTCCCTCCATTTCTAACTCTTCACATCGCTCCATTTGTAAAAGCCGACACAAGCCAAGCTTGAACACTTGACTGCTGCACTGTCTCTTCAAAGACAAGATGACAAAACCCCATCTCCCTTCATGAAAGCCTTACAGCCCAACGCACCTCTCCATCAGAACCCTGCTGCTCTGCTGCTTCTGGTTTTGTGGAGCTGGTGCTACTGAGGTGGAAGTTAAACAGAACCAGAAGCAAACCAGATGCCCGCAGTGACAGTGACTATGTGAGGACTATTCTGCCAGCTCTGTGTCACCAAGACCAACCTCTCATCTCACTGACATCAGTGCAAACCTGGCTAAGTCCACTAAACTGGTGGAGTTAGTTTGTCACTTGTAGAAAAATCAAACAATATGGATTGGAATTCCTCCCTTTCATCCTCTATTTGAGGAAAAATGATTTTGAGGGTAAAAAACAGTTTGGGGCAGTTTTACCTTAGGGACTGTGATGGGGAGGGAGTTATTTAGAAGGATAAGTCTTGCATTGTGGAAAACTGGCTCCTTCATGAGATGCCTCCCATGACTGTTGTACATGCAAACCTCAAGCCCATGTTCAGATGCAGCTTCATCCTTCTCTCCCCTTTCTGGGCACCTTCTTCTGAATAAGGCCATGTGGCTGTGCTGATACTTTACTTCCTGCAGGGCCACATAGTTTTCGTGGAAACCTTTATGGGTTGAGGTAAAAGGCACCTATTACTCTTCAGGACTCATTTTGCAGTTCAGAGGTGCATCTTATCCACTTTGTCCAGCTGGAGAATGCTCTAAACCCAAGGAAATACTTTTAAATTCCATCTCTGTTTCTTCCTTTCTCATTCTGGAGCAGAGAGCAAATTCCACCTGCATACTAAAAGCAAGCACCATCCAACATTTGCATGTGAACAAACATTAGATTTAAAGAATATATGTGTGACCAAACTCATCTTCCCCAAATGAAGATCTCCTGTTGCTGTATTTCTTCCGCCCATCACTATTTCTTCCAGACTTTGCCACCCACAATGAATATTCAGGCTGACTTGGTATAAATCAAGCAATGAAAAGAAATTCCTTCATCTTCCCCTCTTACACCCTTCCTTTTCATCCTTCAGCTATTCAACCCTTGCCTCTATCCAAACAGATCAGCCAGTTTAATTTCATAGTGGCCCTTGGATTAAAGATGGTATCAAGCCTGTGAAACGACTGTGATAATCAGATTGCGAGGGCCCACGTTTATCTCACTTGGCAAGTAGCAGCTCAGATAAGCTCAAAGGGAAGGGCTCTCTTTGTTGGTTTGTTGGGGTTTTTTTCTTCTATCAGTCTTGCAAAACTCATCCTGAAATCCAAGAGGCAAGTTGGGTCCTCTCTGTCTTACGAGACGTCACTAGTAATAAAGGCTCAGCAGCCCAAATGAAGAACTTCTTGACAGCTCTGTAAAATACACTGTCTTCAAATTATGCCTTTGGGGACCCGTCTCCCACCTCACTGCTGTCAAGAGGCTGGTGAACGTGTAGCTACCTGGAAATGAGTCAACAATTTGAGCGGGCAACTGGAAGGAGTAAAACCCAGTGAACGTTGCATTTGACGAATGCCAAAGCGATGAGAAGGGAAAGAAAGAAGAACTTCCTTTTGTCACTGCAGTTAACAAATCTGTCTGTGAATACAGACAGCAGCTGTAGCGTGCAGGAAGAGGGCACTTTGTGCATTGCCCTTTTTTAGGACAGATCACTTTAAACACTTTAGTCACGCTGCTTTAGTCATCTTCTGCAAAGCCTGAGTAATCACAGTCTTCTCACGCAAGCCTTGGAAGCGAGCCCCTCTAGGCTGCTTGGTCATGTAAATAAATAATTACATCAAAAAGTCTACATTAAAAGGACACTAAGGCTACAAAGACAAGCTCTCAAAAGTTGGGAAAGGGCAGGATATTGGTCGGCAGTGCCCACGTGGATATGCACATTAGGATAAAGGCTCTAATTGCACAACGGTGGGGAACAGGAGGTTATCATCTAGGCTGCCTCTCATGAGATGCTTCCATGGCCTGGCAGATCGCCTTTCTCATACATCTGGCTAGTTACATGCTCGGTACTCGTTTCTTTGGCGTTTCGCTGCATTAAACATACTAATGAATGCAATCAAATGGTTGTGTTTTAGACAGAGTCTGTGAAGTTCTTCAGAGGGAGGAGGAAGTGTGGTTTGCAGCTATCCCACCTGCAAAGTAAAGCATGTTTGGTAACAGTTCATAAAGCTCTGATATTTTGGGGATAGGGCAAAGGATGGAGACATGCACATCTTGCAGATGAGATGTGAACAAGACAATTTATTGCTCTGTTGCAACAGAGCAAACGTATTCAGAAACCTTCTGAAAAGAGGCAGAAGAGCCCCTTGAGATTAGTGTTTACCCATAACTGATAAGCCTTTCCAAGGGAGATCCCTGGATGGTTTTGGCTGGGGTAGGGTTAATTTTCTTCACGGTAGCTGATGTGGGGAGCAGTTTGGATTCGTGCTGGAAACAGTGTTGATAACACAGGGATGTTTTCTTACTGCTGAGCAGCGCTTACACAGAGGCAAGGCCTTTTCTGCTCCTTACCCCACCAGCAAGGAGGCTGAGGGTGAAGAAGGAGTTGGGAGGGAACATAGCTGAGACATCTATATTTCAGCTATATTCCAAATGATATCCCATACCATATGGTGTCATGCTCAGCATATAAAGCTGGGGGAGAAGGAAGAAGGGGGAGGATATTTGGGGTGATGGTATTTGTCTTCCCAAGTCCCCATTACATGTGATGGAGCCCTGATGACCTGGAGATGGATAAACAACTGCCTGTGATGGGAGATGGTGAATGAATTCCTCGGTGTGCTTTGCATGTGCACAGCTTTTGCTTTCCCTATTAAACTGTCTCTATCTCAACCCACTATTTAGCTTCCAATTCTCTCCCCTGTCCCACTGTGGGAGAATAAATAACTGCCTGCACAGGGCTGAGATGCTCTCTGGGGTTAAACCATGACACTGGACTTCTTCTTTGCTAAAGCCACAGTTCAAGGGGATGACCTTGAGCAACCTCATCTAAATTCAAAGCTAGATCTAAGTTTGGAGCTGGCCTTGCTTTGCATGGGGAGCTGGACCAGAGAGCTCCAGAGGTCCCTTCCTGTCTTAGTTATTCTGTTTCCTGTTGACTGTGTTGCATTTTCACTTTAAACTTTAGGATTTACCCAATCTCCAGTTTCCTTGACTTATTAAGGGATGGAAAACTTCCCTAAAGACTGCATTTTCTTAAATGGGTTTTGGGGCAGAGACGTAAAGGGTGGGCTTGCAGCAGGGTTCCACTGCACAGTGGTGGTAGAAGTGATGAAGTGGATGGAATACCAAAGGAGAGCAAAGCCAATGCCAAGATTCAGGCAGAGAAACGTAGAGCTGGTTTGAAATTTTGTCCCCATATGTTTTCTTGGTGGAAAAACTTCTTGGTGGATAGCCAGGAAGGCTTGTGATGATTAGGATAAGGTTTTAAGTGACAGGTAACTGAATCTGGACACTCATTTATAGAGGTAAATCCCAGATGCTCAGAGGTGTGTGACTGTCCCATTAGTCTGCCTCTTACATTGTGACTTGTTCAGTTATTTACCTCTTGCTAAAACTTTGAATGATTTCAGGAGAGCTTGATTCTGCTTGATTCAAGGACTAAAGCTTGGCCTTAGCTCATTGCAGAAATACAACCTACCCACGACTCTCATTCTTTCTGTCCCCCTCATCCATTGCAGAAGATGTCACATTCATTAAAATAGATTTAGCATAAAATCTTGACTATTCATTTCTCCTCATTCAAAAGAGGATTTTTGTTTTGTGGCCAGCCCTATTTCAGCCCTGACTCTACCACAAAAGTCCTTTCATCACGCATAATTTAGACTAAAATCTTCTTTGATGACCATTCACTGAAACCAAGCAATCGACTTTGTAAGGATGTTGAATAGCTAAAATTGCAACTAAAACGAATGGTACCTTAGGGATCTAACAAAGAAAGCTCTAAAAAAGGCTAACCTTTTGGAAAAAAATGGGTCACAGCAAGCTCAAATCAAACAGCCATAATGGGTATATGTTTTTTATCTCTGTATCTCAGCTCCTAGCATTTACTCTGAGGATCATACTACGGCTTCGTCTCAGGAGAGTGTTTTGAAAGTAAATTCATTCATACCAGTGAAACGTCTGGCATGGGGGATCAGCAGAGAAAAGGATTTGAAATGTATAATGCTGCCTTTTGAGCAAGGCTCATGTGCAGGAAAATAAGGGATGGGGTCACTGAATGACAGGGAGAAACCTGGTGCCTGACTCAATAAGCACATTGTATCCTGTAAGTCAAGTGCTGGAGATAAAACCCATGCAACCACGTAATTAAGATTATAATATAATGGGTATATATGAAAGGGGTTGGGTTAAAGTAGGTACCCTGGTAATTTTGGCATTTCCTAGCTTTGGTTTTAAAATTCCACTGTTCTTTTGTCTCAGGTTCATAAATAATTTCTTTTCTCTTTTTTTTAAGGAAAAAGGCTGTATTTCCATGAATTCCTCCTTCTTGCTTGTTCTGTTGGTTGTCACTGGGATTTGTCACTCAGACTCATCCTGCAGACAACTTTGCGTGTGCTAACCCTGATGGGATGACACGGAGCTCTGTGTTGATCAGCATGGGAGGAGTACATGAGTCTGTGACAGCAGAGAAGAGATGGGAGCACCAGCCTATATCTGCATTGAGAAAGTAATACGAGTCAAGGCTTGGGCTGGCAGCAGCAACATGCGATCATCCAGGCTCTGAGCATGATTCCTGGTGATGTTTTGGTCCAAACCCACTAGTATAGTCCCAAAATGATGCCTTGTTATGGTTTGGGTTGCAGCAAATGTCTGTCCCATCACTCCAGATACTCTCAGCCAACATCTGTTTATGGCAATGTCTTCTTCTACCTCATTGCTTTTATGTTCTTTGGTGAAAGGGCTGGAAGGAATGTCCTGTGAGGAGCAGCTGAGGACTTTGGGTTTGTCTAGTTCGGAGAGAATGAGGCTCACGGCTCTCTACAGCTTCCTAAGAAGGGAAATAAGAAGGAGGTGCTGAGCTCTTCTACCTGGGATCCAGGGACAGGATGCTTGGGAATGGTTCAAAGCTGCGTCAGAGGAGGTTTAGACTGGGCATGAGTAAGCTTTTCTTTATCAAAATGCTAGTCAAACACTGGAACAGGTTTCCTAGAGAGGTGGTTGATGCCTCAAACCTGTCAGTATTTAAAAGGCATTTGGTCAATGCCCTTAATAACTTACTTTAAGCCTTGGTCAGCCCTGGAGTGGTCAGGCAGCTGGACTTAATGATAATTGTAGGTCCCTTCCAACTGAAGTATCCTATCCTATCCTATCCTATCCTATCCTATCCTATCGTCATTGCCTGGGAAGCAAAAAAGGACTCTAATGAATTTCTGGCCAAAAGTTGCCTTGTTCCAAGTTTTTGTCCTAAATAAGAGGGGACTGTTGCAAGGGAAGTCCCACGTTGCTCTCACTGTGGTGGGTTAGCCAATCTTAAAGCGTCCCTGTTTTCTGGATGAGGGTAAGGAGCATGGTCAGTGCAGACAAATGGCTCAGGGGACGTAGTCACCCTGTACTCCCAAGCCTTTCTTGAATAATGGAAAAGCTGAAGTTTGGGAGGTTTTTAACTTAGCAAATACACAGCCCTCAGGGATCAGGAAATGCCATTCCCCAGGCATCCAAATGACTCTATCTCTCCTTTCTCATGTCAAATCCCTATTCAAAAGGAGGGAAGAGGCAACATTGCTTCCCCTAGAAAGCCAATAGAATCTTTTTTAATGGCTTGCTCAATGCATTTTGCCTTGGGATGAGTTGCACTCATTTCATATTGAAACCCAAGTCTCCTTCCCTCCTCCCTGCTTCCACCTCCTCTGTCAAATAAGAACACAAATAACTAACCAGCCTGCAGCAGACACCCAGCTTGGGAAGCATCAGCTGGTCCAATTAAACT
This sequence comes from Psittacula echo, assembly GCF_963264785.1. Lineage (NCBI taxonomy): Eukaryota > Metazoa > Chordata > Aves > Psittaciformes > Psittacidae > Psittacula > Psittacula echo. The sequence goes on from NC_137735.1 coordinate 162,165,674, forward strand.
TTGGCAAAGCAATAAAGATCAGAAAACAGGGTGTGAGCAGCCCAAGTTGCCTGACAGCTTTAAGTAGCAGCTGAGAATGACGCTTGGATCAGGAGAAAGTCGTTAGCTGGGCCCACCGTTGCCCTCACCTGCTTCTCGTGTTGACCTCCTGAGGAGGCCTGACCCTGAGACATTCTATCACATCACTGTACAATGACAGTAAATGTTGGTTCTGCTGATTAAGTCTAGTTCTGACTTCTTCATGTTGCTAATTCAGCATCATTAAAAATGCACTTAGCTCAGAGATTGCTCTTACCCCATGCACCACTTCACACTTAGCCACATTAAATTTCATATTCTACTTCTGTGCCTTTTCACCTTCTCTGTTAAGATCAGCCTGTCCTTCTGAGTCCTAACCACTGCCCTTACTTCATTATCTCCAGCAAATTCAATGATCTCCCATATCTGAATCATTAATAGAAAACGTTACAGGGTACCAGCTACCAGCCCAGATGAAGATCCTTGTGAGATTTGATTCTTCTCCAGCTCTGCAGAACATGATTCCAAATGACTTTTGTACAAGACCAAATACAAAAACCTAAAAAGGAGAAAAAACAGCGTCGTGTCTGCTTTAGTTTCTTTCTATACAGATGGACAACTCTGCACAAAAGCCTTTTCGCTTGCTGGCCAAAGGAATGGTCTTCTCATCAAAGGATGTTGCAGCCATGGAGGGTTATTTTAACCATGAGCTTTGATTCAGCAATGACATACCGGTTTGGATGTGGTGTCGGTCTGGTATCAGGTGTTATGGATCCCAAATGAGGTCAGAGGTATTGTTTTAACCCCTATAAATCCAGACTGAGTGATCATCTGCATCCTAAAGAGGGACGCTGCTGATCTCACCTTATTTGATGAGGAGAAGTTGTCAGGTCAGTGCTTTGCTTTAAATTGACCCAATTTTGCCAAGGCTTGAGTTAAATGTGTGACATGCTGGTGCCATCTTGTCATGTATCTGCATTGTGGGTCAGTAACTGGGAAAGTAATGGCACATATTCTGGATGGAAAGCACTATTCAGTGCAAGTCTACAGATAAGAGTCATTTGCTCCTGTGCATGTACCTCCAAAGGACTGCAGTGCCAGTACTGGTGATCTGGCACAGTATTGACCTGTGTGACTTTGACAAACCAAAAGGATTTAGGAAAGGGCAGATGTGTAGTTTTGCTAGGCAGTGACAGAATTCATCCTAAGAGACTAAAAGAACTCTGAAGTGTGTAAAAAACAGGGAGAGAAATCTATGTTATGCAGTAAACTAGGTGATGATGAGGAGAGAGTAGTACTTGAGGCTCAATATCAGAGATATCAGTTCCTGGTGATCAGGGTGCAGAACAGGCTCCAAGAAAAATGACAGACATTTCAGCACTTGGAGTATTTAAATGTATGGGACAGTCCCACTGTGCTGCAGTGATCCTGCCTCTGGCTGGAGACCATGGTGGTATTCTGAGCCCTGAAACCCATTTGCAATATGATTTTGGAAGTCAGCTCACCTCCATGTGTCCCTTGGTCCCTTTACACATTGTCTTGACTATGTGAATTTTAAGCTCTGCAGAGCAGAGATGATCTACTTAAGTCATGTTGTGTCTAGCATAAGGCGGCCTTGATTTTTGGCACTACTGAAATAAAACCTGTATTTTTAAAGATGCTCTGAGGAACAGACCTGCCACAGGGAGACAGACTGCCTGAGAGGAGAGCTGATTTTATGAATGCGATAGAAAGTTTGCCCTTGGGATCCTTCTGTTGTTGCTAATGATCAGTGATTTTCCTGTTCATCCCATATCGAAAGCAACAGGGAAAAGCGGTGAATGGCCCAGCTGCATTATGAATGAGGTGGACATGCAGCTGGGATTGAGATGGGTTGCCCTGTGTCACGTAGATGTCACCCTTTCTGCTCACCCACCCTGGGAAGTCAGATCGGTCACTGCTCCCATGGCAGCCATCCCTTCTTACTAATTGGCTCTGTAGATGTTGTAGCTGTTTGCTGGCTTGAATAGTGCATGTGCAGACCCTGGGTCCTCCTCTGATGGCAGACCCTCCGGGAGGGGTGGTGAAGCAAGGCTGGAAGAAAGGCTGCCCATCATCAGAAGGAGCAAAGGCAGCCTCAAGGCTTGGTTTGACTGCAGGGAAAGGCGTGTTTGTGGAGGTTTGAAGCTTTATTATTGATCAGTACCTAAAAGGATGTAAGAAACAAAGGCTTCCTCCTCTTTAAAGTTCAGAAAATGGTATCACTTGTTCCTTGGGAGTCTGCTTCCTAGGGAAAGGTTCATGTGCTGCATGCTCCCACTTAGCACAGGCCACACAAAGGTGGAAACAACACTTTGTAGTGTGGAGGGGGAAGCACTTGAAAAGGAGAAAGATTTCCCTCTTCAGACCCTTTCACCACCCAAATAGAGAGGGAGGGCCAAGGCTAGTCTGAGAGTAAGAGATTATTTCTGTCTCATCAACTCTACTGAGTATCTGCCACAGAAATCCTCCATGGAGGTGAAGTCACTTGGCATTTCGTTTTAAACCATCATTCTTTTGCCAGGTTGCTATCAAATTCTGCATTCAAGAAGTAAGGCTGCAAATGCAAATACTGGAACGAAAGGAGGACACCTCAAGCTTCTCTATGTTACAATGTGGGTTATTGGAATCCAAAGTAGCTCTCCTCCAAACAGGAGATAGTGTCTGAGGTCCCCAAATAGTAAGTGTTGCTACTCAAAGGGCAAGCAGGCGTATGGTTAGAGTTGGATGGAAGGAACAAAACTGTGGACATGCATGCACCAAAATTAAGGAGTGGAGAAGGGACAGGAGGTGGCATCAGGTACCAGGTCAGAGAAAAGGTCTAAGAAAGCAGCAGGCACAGCTGAATCCCTGGTCAGGGATGGAGGAACAGAACTAAGGAACAGAAGAGGCTGCATCAGTAAGCAAGGGATAGGAGAAAAGGCTGTATCAGTGAGCAAGGGATATGGACTGGGGTGGATTCAAGGATCTGGTGGGATTTGTTTTGGGTTTAGCAGGCAATCAGCAGCTGCAAGAAGGACTTGTCCCCATACTGCAGTTCTCATTATGTTACTTAAGCATCAACCAAGTAGTCAGTGTGATAAGAGACAGGTCCTGCCCTTCGAAGCTTTCACTGCAGTTGTTTCTCTGCTCACAGCTTGGCAGAGATGCAATTTCCAACCTTTCTACCCCAAAAGCTCCTCAGTTTGAGCTATGGGAAGGCTTGTTTGCTGATCACTATAGGGACTGTGATAAGGTCGTATCCTTACGCAGTCTGGATTCCATCTCCTAATGGGGTTTTAGAGCTGGTTTGTTATAGTGCCGTGGTCATTTCATTTATAGAAACTGTTGATAATTTCTCACCATTCGTTGTGCCTCTGCTGAGCCTCTCTCTTCACATTTCTGTGTGGTTTAAGAGAGGATTTTTCTCCATAACAACCTCTTGTCCCCTTCTACCACTGATCCTGGGGTTTTCCTCAATGGATTTCATAAAAACACTCTTCAGGCTTTTTATCAGCTGATAGAAAGGAGCTGGCCCACCCCGCTGCGGCTCCGCAAACCTTCCAGCTGATTTCGTGCCACTGCAGCCGATTCCAATGCCCTGTGATGCTGGAAGCGCAGCTTTGAATTCGCTGCATGCTGAGACCAAACGGGGGATGCAGAGGAAGTTCCCATGTAGATCCTCATAATTGCACGGGGGATGGACAAATGAAATGCAAGTGTGGTGTTGTGAAAGGGTGGCTGGAGCAGATGGAATCCCCCCGGCTGCTGCTGGACTGAGCTGGAACTGCTCCAATGTGCAATGCATGCCCTATGCCGATGACTTCTGATGGGTTTTTAGCTTTAGCCCACGTAGTAAGTCCGTAATTCTGTGTCTGAGCTCCAGCTCAAGGGAACAGCAAAGGGTGAGCTGTGAATTTGCTGGGTTTCTTTTCCATAAATGGATCATAGAATCATAGAATAGTTAGGGTTGGAAAGGAGTTTAAGATCATCCAGTTCCAACACCTCTGCCATGGGCAGGGACACTTCACACTAGACCATGTCGCCCAAGACTCTCCAATCTGGCCTTGAACACTGCCAGGGGTGGAGCATTTACCACTTCTTTAGGCAACCTGTGCCAGTGCTGCTCAGCACCCTCACAGGGAAGAGCTTCTGCCTTATCTCCAACCCGAACTTCCCCTGTTTCAGTTTGAACCCATCACCCCTTGTCCTGTCACTACAGTCCCTGATGAAGAGTCCCTCTCCAGCATCCTTGTAGCCCCCTTCAGACACTGGAAGCTGCTCTGAGGTCTCCACGCAGCTTCTCTTCTCCAGGCTCAACAGCCCCAATGTTCTCAGCCTGTCATGTACCACAAGTTGCCTTTGGAGTGCACAGGTTTCCTGATATTTGTATTTTCCGGTTTGGCAGATTTTAGAAGGGGGTTTGATGATAAGGCTCCATTAGCTTAAGCCCAGCTGACAGTTTGGTCCCAGAATGAATACTGGAGAAGCAAGTTCCCTCATGGACCTTGTCCATTATCCTTAGGAGGTGCCCTTTGGTACCTCCTAGACAGAAGTGCTCAGATGCATCATGCATGCCATGGGGAGGTGGCTGCATGGAGAGGGGATGGTTACTGTGTCCACCTTACCTCCACCTAGACCCTTACGAGATTCAGTTTTCCATCATAGAATCATAAGATAAACTGGGTTGGCAAAGACCTTTAAGATCATCAAGTCTAACATTTACCCCAGCACTAACAAGCCCACCACTAAACCATGTCACTGAGGGCCTCATCTGTGTATTTTTTGAACGCTTCCAGGGACAGTGATTGCACACTGCCCTGGGAAGCCCATCAGTGTCCCATAACTTGACTAAATTGGTTTGAATCCTGTATGTCATCTCTGCCATAATGTGATGATACATGGGGTCTCTCTGCCCTGTTTGCCACTAGGCCTCTGCAGGATCTCAGGTAAGTAAGTCAGCAATACTAACAAACCTGGTGGTCCTTGCTTTGGAATCAGCATGAGGGAAAGAACTAAGGATTGATCCAGGGAACTTTCAGCCCTTGAGACATAACTATAGCTGCAGCAGCCTTGTGTACTCATAAGGCTGGTTGCCAGGGGGGGAACACGAAACACCCACTACACCTACTGAACAGAGGTTAGACTGACACCAGGAAAGGGAGCACTGGTGGAGCAAGGACTTCAAGACTTGGTCAAGAACCAAACCCATTTCCTCTTTACCGGGTCTCCAGTCCCGTGCAGCATTGCCTGTGACAGTGACACGTAGTCATGACCACTGAATCCTCTCTGCTAATGACAGCCACTCAGTGTTGCGTTTCATCCTGGGCTGAACTGAGCTAGCAATCTGTTCCCAGTGAGCCAAGATGTGCCTGCTTATTTACCAGACTTCAAGCCTCTGGCAAGCTGCCTGCTCAACATGTAGATGGGAGCTGTATTAACTCCATCATTGCCATCAATGGGGTGAACAAGTAGTACTAGAAAATGCCTTTGGTCCTCCTCTATGGCTCTTTCTAAGCGCCTGAGGTTGAGAAGTGTTTTATGGCTGTGGAATGCAGACAGTGAATTCTGTTTGTCCAGAATTTCCTCAAACAAGGCCATATCCACATTATGATTTCCAGGAATGATGTAGGTACCAGCTGCAGTACACAGCTTGCTTCCAATAGTGATGGGCAGCTCAGGTTGTGCATTACATAGGACCACCACATTTAGGTTCTCCATAGTTGAAGGAGGGAGGTAGGCTTCATATCCAAAGTATGTGCACTAAAGTTGTTTGGACAGGCTGCCTAGCCTCTCTGCGTTGACAGTAGGAGATGATGGTCTGACAGCCTTGGACAGCAGAAAGTCATAATCACTCTTGACATAAACCACCATAGTACAGCCCTAAATTAAACCGACAGACAAGGGTAGGTAGCTTAAAGTCTAGCATGTCCATCACCTGGTTGCCCATCCTTGTGGCTCCACAACCAAATGGTTGTCTCCAGGCCTACCAAGACAATGAATGGCAGGACCTCTGCCCCTCCTGGTTTAGAAGAACAAAGTTATTTCATACTTCCGTTGTTCCGCCTTCCAAGGGGGCTATATCCCTATCTCTCCTCATTTGTAATTTCCACTGTCTAAAGTAGTTCTTCTACAATGCAAAGAAAATTGAATACATTTGATTTTCAGGCTGTATCTCTTTGATTCTCCTTGAATTTAAATCTTCTGCATGTACTGTGTTGCCATTTATTCAGGCTTTCCTTCTCTTCCACTCTCTGTGTCCCACCTATGACTGAAGGATTTAGCCTAAGGGCTTCCCCTAAAGATAATGGTGAAAGAGCCATATTTTTGTTGATGCTAAAAAGGGACTTCTACAGCGGCCTGCCTTAAACTACACCCAGCTGTTAAGCAAATCACTGTGGGCAATATTGGCAGGGCAGCACTGGCCCTAAATTCCATAGAAATCCCACCCAGTCAGGAATAAGTTATCTAACAGGACCATGCAACAGATATATCTCAGTAATTCAGTCTAAGGTCTTTTGAGACCAGGTGGCCCAGCACGGATCACATCCACATACCTAAACTGTGTTAGCTCTATTCAACTAAGCCCTTAGCATGAACTTTCCTTCAAAGATACGCCTTGGTGTTGTTCTCACACAAAAGACATCTTTTGTTCTATTGAAACTTGAGTCTAGTATCTAAGCTTGAGCTTTCTGAAAATACTGGACCAGCTCTGAAGGGCAGAGTCTTGGACTTTTCATCCTATGCTGTTAAGATGGGAAGATCAGCCAGGATTTGAATTGCCTGCTCGTGCTTTGCTCCTGGGAACGTCACTCAGGCAAATGCTCCCTGCTCTCCCTTTGCCACAGCAGCAGTGAGCTGGAGTGCTTGCGAACAGCGCTTTTCCTGCCCCTCCGAGATGGGAACTTGGGAGCAGTGGCAGCGGGGTGTTAAACCACTTGCAAATAGCAATTCCTCCCCGAAAGCCCAAGCCTGGGCCAAGCACCGAGTGAAACTGTAATTAATGTGGCTCCACATTGCTTGACTCCATGCTCTGCGGCAGCATGTTGCAAACACTGATTCTTCTCCACAGTAGGGAGTTCTCTGAAATTCTTCATGTGTATTGTGTATATACATACATATGTATTACATATATATATAATACATATTTTTAATATATATATTTGATCTCTTCTGCTTTTTAAGGTTACGAACCAATGTATGAGTATCTGTCTTGTGGTTTGGGGCCATATGAAGGTTTCAGTAGAAGCTTGTAAGGTTTTATCTTTCCCTTTTAAGACTATGCAAACAATGTCTTTTGTATATATTTTAGCACTTCCCTGGTCAAAAGTGAATATAGCAATCCTAATGTAAAAGTAAAGCCAAAAGTGGATCTTCTTTGATGGCTCATCCCTGACAAATCAAAAGGAATTGTACCTGGCCCTCCCATTCTGTACATATCTTTCCTCATTTTTTGTGCCTGTTTCTAAGAAATAAGTGTATTATTATGTAAAACCCTCTTGAGACTAAAAGCAGACCCTCCCATGGTCTGGCTGATTACTTTCCAGGGGGGAGCCGTGTTTTGTATGTGTATAGCTAAATGAAGCTGGTTGCAGCCCTCCTTCATTACAGGATCAAACCTGCTCTTCTCTGGCATGAGCTTCTTAGTTCTCTGAGTGTGCTGAATTTGTCTTTCATCTCATCTGTGCTTTCAAGAGCTAAGAGTGATGCTGTTCTTAGGCTTATGAAGCTCTGTCCATACAGCAAAGCATTAGTGAAAAGAGCATGGATTTGCTGTATGACATTCAGGTGATACCTATACATATGCCTAGGACAATGACCGTCTGAGATGCACCACTGAATTGTATTCATTCACAGAGGCAGATCTCAGAGTAAGAGAGGAAGGAATGTTCCATTAAAACTGCAATAGGAATTTGGGCAGTAGAATATATAGTGATTGCTTGGATAAGAGTCTTGTACTCCTACTTTTGTCATCCCCTTTAGTGATCATAGAATCATTTAGGTTGTAAAAGACTTCTAAGATCGAGTCCAACTGTTAACTCAGTACTGCCAAGGCCACCACTAACCCATGGCACTGAGGCCTCATCTCCACGGTGTGTGAACACTTGCAGGGACGATGACTGCAGCCCTGCCCTGGGCAGCCTGTTCCAATGCCTGAGCACCCTCTGGGGCAGGAATTGTTCCTCAGCTCCATCTAAACCTGCCCTGGTGCAGCTTGAGGCCGGTTCCTCTTGTCCCATCCCTTGTTCCTTGGGAGCAGAGCCCAGCCCCTCCTGGCTCCATCCTCCTCTCAGGCACTTGTAGGGAGCCATCAGGTCCCCCCTGAGCCTTCTCTTCTCCAGACTGAACCCCCCAGGTCCCTCAGCCCTTCCCCATCACACTGTGCTCCAGGCCCTGCACCAGCTCCGTTGCCCTTCTCTGGCCCCGCTCCAGCACCTCAATGTCTCTCTTGTAGTGAGAGGCACAAAACTGGACTTTGTGCTGTTCAGCTATAAAATGACCTTGCAGCAAATGGATGGGGCAACCCCTAAAATCACCTGGATTCTGGTCCTAGATTGACAGACCTACAGAGTTGAGTGTCAGCAGGACTGAGCACCTCTGGCTTCACCCTGTGCTAGATGGATATGGTCCAGCTCCCACAAGCTGATGGCCATCGGGGCATTGCTGTGCCTATTGAGCTGATATGATCTACCTTCCTCATTCATCTCTTTTGATAGTGGAGCCAGAAAGGGTTTGTGTCTGGACCTTTGAGGAGACAGATACTGGATCTCAGGTCTGTCTGGCTCCATCTGTGCCCTTGGAGGCTGATCAGTACCTGTGGACAGACAATGAAAAGAAGAAAGAGGGGGATGTTTCCTATAATGGGAGCTCTTCTCCCCTCCCCCTGGAAGAGCAACTATTTCCAGTAAGTGAGCAGGAAGACTGGCCCCGGCCACCAGAGAGTATTTAGAAGTAATTGAATCACTGGATTAGCTAATGCAGCATCCATTAGGAGTCCATGCCATTCCCAGAGGACTCCACAGCCATAAAGAAGCGCGAGGAAGCCCTGAGTATTTCATGAATGTATATAAACCTCCTGCTTAAAGGCTATAACTTGCTTCCTGGGTGAAATCATGAAGGTGCTGTTGGCCCTCCTCCATTTCCCCTAGCACGAGGTCTGAGGTTGTGCAGATGGCCCTGAAAGGTAAAGAGAAGCCAAAGCAGTTGCTCACTCCTGCTACAGCTGATGTGGGGGTAGGGGAAATGACAGCAGAGCTCCCAACTTGGCTTCTTTATGGGTTGAGAAGAGCAGTTGGAGTGTGCAGAAGCACTTGGGCTAGGGAGGCTTGTGCAGGGAGAAGCAGCCGGCACCAGACTTGGCCCAGGGCATGGCGCGGCTGGCAGATGGCAGGAAGGAGTGGGTGCAATGTGATGAAGGATTTAAACACAGAAGGCCAAGTCCTCAGCCAGGGGAACTGTGGCTTTGCCGAGGATCCACTGACAGCCATTTCCATTTGGTGGCCGAAGCTTGTGCTAGCCACAGTGTTCATTCAGCTGATTCCTGGCACTCAATCTGTGATGGGGGTTTTCTGTGTTTTGAGCTCCTTAAGGAGTAGAACCACCCTGCAGATGCTGCAAAATTAGTCTGTGCTGTCAGTTGTGGTGGAGGAAAAAGGAGCTGGCTTCAGTGATAGGGCAGAGATTTGAGCACTGTAGGTGGGTCTGAGGCTTCACCTTCTTCCAGATAGGTCTGTTGGGTTCAGAGTGGGTAAAGTTGGTGTAAATAGTACAGATGTCATGCTAAGACCATGCTTTCCAGGAAAAGAAGTGCAAGTCCAGCTACGTGAGAGGCTTAAATCTCAGCAAAATACACGGGACTACTAATCCTAATTCACTTACACAAGCTGCTCTATCCTTTTTAAGCATCCTTATTTAACAAGCAAAATAGCTCAAAGTTTGCATGACTGGCTCTTTTCCAAACTGAAGGCTAGTGAGCCATTTCTTTGTCTCTCTCTCCCATGGTGACCAGTTCACACATGCAGTGCTGGGTTGCCTTGTGCTGCTGTGGGAAGGGGAGGCCCTATGGCAATCTAAATATAGATGCACATAAGGGAACAAATGCTACCCTTGTAAATTTTGCCATCAGCAGCTGTATTGGGACACGCTATTGCTTAGCAAGAGATTAGATTTGTAGGCTCGGTGTGTCTAAAGGGAGAATCATCTATTGTTTGCCATTGAAGATTTATTGCGCATCCGTTTAGACTGAATAATTTATCCTGAATGAGCCCTGAAACCCTTTGCCAGTTAAAGGGAGAAAACAGTCCCTAGAAAAAAAGGCTTCACCCTAATAGGAACAAAACAGCAGGCAACAGAGAGAGGGGAAGGGGTAGGTGATGGGTGGCGGCTGGTTGCACTGCTGGAGCCCTCGATGGCTATGTATCTTTTGTCATTGCTTTATAATGATGAACTCTGTCGTTAGGAGCCATTCATTACAACTTAGCCGGTGTGATCTGATGCTGATTTGATAGGATCCAATTTAGCATTTCACTCTGGGCTCCATTCCATAGCCATTTGGGTTTGGATGTAAAAGGCAGTTTGATGCCGCCTTGATAGTGTTTTAAACTGCCGTAAAAAACGCTGGCGCGGCAGTTCAATACTCATCTAACTACGGGCGGCATCGTGGGCTTGCACTTGGAGGCAGCTGCTTCTTTTTTTGTCCTTAAACTCAAGCTCAGAGTGGGTAGGGGGTAGCTTGTTCCTGTTTCTGGATCATTTACATAGTGAAGTACTTGGGCAGGCAGTGAAAGGAAGAGGGTGACCCTGCACCGGCCCCTGGGGTTCACCCATATGGAGGAAACTTCAGCGGCGAAACTACAGGAGACTGTTCTGCACCACTGAGATATGTGTGTGGGAACAGTTTCTTGTTTCATCCCAGTCTGAGACAAGTCAGGTATGAAATTGCCTGGTTTTTGGGAAATAAAATTGCAATGCTCCACCCCTGGCAGTGCTCAAGGCCAGGTTGGATGGGGCCTTGAGCAACCTGGTCTGGTGGAAGGTGTCTCTGGGAGTTGGAACTGGATGATCTTTAAGGTCCTTTCCAACCCAAACCAGTCTATGTTTCTAGGTTCAAGACCTATCTCAATTGCTTTCTATTTCTTGGTGAGTTTTGAAATCAATTTGTTCCCACTGTCAAATCACTGGGCTGGGTGTATGGATTCTGAATAGAGCAAGACTTGCCCTAAACCTCATTAACAAACTGGTTTTGGGGGGGGTTAATCTTTTTTCCTTCTTTGATACTTGACTTTCATGCTGCTTTCGTACTTTCTGGTTCCTGAGTCAAATGCAGCAAATTACTCCTTTTTGCATCCAAGGGGAAATGAGGATAGGAAAAAATCTCCTATGAAATACGAGCCAGACACATGGACTCAGACATTCGAGGGCAGCTTTTCTCTAGATCGCCTCCTTTGGGTTACCTTAATCCAAAAGCAGTTTCTATCGATAACTGAGCTTTCTAGATAATGGGTCCTGTCCAAGATGCTCACTCAATTTGAATCGTTTTCACTTCTTCCAAGGCCGCTTAATTTCTTTCAGCAAATGCCATCAGTCTCCAGATTTTCTAGGCTGATGTAAATCAGAGTGAGAATAACATATTTGAACATATGCCTGCCTTGAAGCTACCTACCCACCAAATGTGTCGTCCCATTGAAGAAGTCCAGCCATGGTGGAAAGATGAATGGGGTCTTGAGTGGATAAGTTGGGGAATGGATCATTCTATAATGGCCCAGTTCTGTACAGTTTCTTTCTAGGTATCTGCTCATTGTCGGAAGCAGGCTTGTGTGCTGGAGGGAGGATCTTTGGACATATCTACTGGATCTAGGTTTATTTTATGTTATTCTGAGGGTTAATATGAGGATCTGTGTATGAGGAAGACTATTTTGGGGCTTTTCATTTTCCTCTCAGTTGTCATAAGCTGATCCCGTGGTCTTGTATGGGACCAGGCTGGAATCAGACATGCTCTGCATAGAAGTATGGGTCTGAGTATGTTTTCCCATCTCCTGCCAAATGCAGCATGCGAAACCTAGGAAAGCTATGATTGATCTACCAGCATCATGTCCAGTAGACTGCAAATGAAGCTACTAATTTGCTCTCTTCTTTCTTGGTAACCATAGTAAGGATCTGCTATATAATGAAGGCATGACCAAGTGGTAAGAATGAAAACTAATGGGAGCATCATCGTTCTGCAGACTAGAGGTGAGTCCACCTCAGACCAGGAAGCAAGGCAATTACACTGAAGGGAACAGATGACCCAAGGGACTAAAAGCTAGAAATGAGAGTCAGAAAGATCTGATAGATCATTTCATGGCCAGTACAAGATTGGTTCTGTACTTACTGAAGGCAACAGAGTTTCAAACAGTTCTAGTGACCAGGGTATTTACACATCCTTTGGGGAGAGTGCTCCATGGTGCCTGCCAAGAAATATGCCAGTTAAAAGCTCTTATCTTCCTTTACTTAGTTCTATCTATGCACATTATCTTCAGAGCTATACTCAATAGACTTAGTGGCTCCTTGATGTTCAGGACTAAAAATACTTGTGAATATGCTTTGCTATCCACTACCATTTTTCCTGTAACCATGTCCTTGAGTTTCTTTGGCTTGACCACGATTAGTAAAGGAATAGGAAGGGCTTTCACCTTCAGGTCACCGGCTCATAAGTCAACCCAGACTAGATCAACAGCCAACTAAAGGATATTGCCATTCAGTGGGTTACATGTCAGGGACTGCTGGCCAGGTCTGGTGGTCACTTGTCCAAGGCATATTGGATGTCTTTTCAACTGCTTGAGCAGAGATGAGCAAATATAACAGAGCAAAAAGAGGAGAAATTGCATCACTGAAACCATCCAGCATCTTTTTTGTAATTCAAAGACAAGATCTCAATTTCCCTTTGTAAGAACTAACTTTAACTAAAATATGAGAAACAAGTACACTGTGGATGAGCTCATGGTGAAGAGCTGTCAGCCTCCAGCCATTCCCTACCTTCAAAATGGCACATTATTTTTGTTCCCAAACAATATCTGCTTTCTTTAACTTATAAATGTTTGGGGCATGTACAGCACCATGCGCTACAAAGTCTGCGTCAAAGCTGAAAGCAGTAGAGTCACCTGCAATACAAATCAAAACCAGTGTGAAAGCACAGGCTCCAGTTGGGGGTAACCAAGCCTTGTGCTGGAGATGAAAAGGGTGGTTGTGGTCTCTTGGAGGCCAAATCATAGCTGTTTTGGTGTCAGAATGGCAGCTTGTTGGAGTGCTTTGGAATTGTCACATCACTGCTCTATCTTGGGAAACTGAACATTCTGAAGGGCTCTGTAAGATGCTTATTTGGGGACTGCAGTGGCTGTCACCAGTGAAGGCTGCTTTGCAAGCAAAGGTGTTAGAGACTGAAATCACACCCTGCAGGGTTGATGGAAGTGAAGGTTCTTTGGAATTTTAACGAGTGTTGGTTTATCCATTTGAGAAAAGCCTTTTCCTTCATCATCCAAACTATCTCCCAGATTCTGCAGCCTCCTGGTTCCTGGAAACATCAATACAGGTGTGAGCCAAAGAGGTACGTCCGCTGCTGGAATTTGACAAGGAGAGATTTCTCCAGCAGAGCAGTCCTGTTCCAGCCCAGGCAATAGAACCAGATGGGCAAAAATGGGGAAGAAAAGATTCTTTTCTGTTTGTTGGGCAGGGGATTTCTGTTTAATCAGCAGTTGTTTTCAAAACCAGACACTGGCTGCCATGAGCCAAGGTCCAGGAACACAAATATCTGGGCCCTTTTCCAAGGCTATGGCTGAGCTCCAAATGGTTTGTGAGGAGGGAGGAGGTGGGAAAGTGGTTCCCGATACTCTGGAGTTGGCAGGACTGGTGCTTGCAGCAGTACAGTGACAGTATTCATCTTCTCTGTCCTATGGTAGGATTGGAACAGGCTGCCCAGGGAAGTGGTGGTGTCACCATCCCTAAGGGTATTCAAAAGATGTGTAGATGTGGTGCTTGTGGACATGGTCTAGTGGTGGACTTGGAAGTGCTGGATTAGCAGTTGGAATTGATGATCTTAAAGGTCTTTACCAACCTAAATGATTGATTCTATGATTGGAGTTGCTTTGTAAAGAACTTCAGTTATTCGTGTGTGATGGAACCCAAAAGCAGACCACAGCATCTTACATTTTGCATCTTATGTCTTACAAGAGTAAAGAATCCAGAGAATTTTCACTGATCTCCTACATAAAACCAGGAATAGTTTTTGATGGCTGTAGTTTTCCTGATAAAAATGGGGGCTCCTGCAGTCTGGGCATCTGTGGGAAATCTCCTCACTTGCGTGTTTAGTCAGGAGCCTTGGAGCTTTTTGCATAGGAGGTTCTTGGATTTGTTTGCTTGAGTTCTGTTGCTGTTACTGTTTCAGGGAAGGAAGGAAGGAAGAAAAGAAAAAAGAAGAAAGGAGGAAGGAAAAAGAAGAGTGAAAAAAAGAAAAAAGAAGACAGAGAAAATGAAAATAAAGACGAGAAGGAGAAGCAAAGAAAAAGGAGAAGGAAAAGGGAAAGAAAAAGGAGAATGAAAAGGGAAAGGAAAAGGGAAAGGAAAGAAAAAGGAGAATGAAAAGGAAAGGAAAAGGAAGAGGGAAAGGGAAGGAAAGGGAAAGAGAAGGAAAAAAAGAAGGGGGGAGTCTCTGAAAGTTGTTTTCAACAAAAAGAGAGCATGAGTTTTCCTAAAAAAACTAATAAATATGCTGTTTACAAGTGCCTTTTTTTAACAAAACCTCAATATGTTTTACAGGAGCAACAGACTAGCTCAGGAGCTGGGTTCCTTGGGGAGTCTAGCCGTAACAAGTGGTCAGGTTAAAAGCCACTGGAGCGGAGTCCTGAATGCCATCTGTACTTTGTGAGCTGCCGATGAGTTTTGTAATGCAAAGACTCTTTCTCCACTCACAGTTTTTCAGCTTCTGTCATGCTGTACATGCTCTTGTAACAGCAGCAATGAAGTATCTCCATTGAAGTATTATAAAGTCTCTGTATCTGGATATCTTCAGGGACTTACTTCATTCCACAGCAAATCCTTATATCTTTTATAGAATCATAGAATGGTTTGGGTTGGAAAGGCGAAGGACTTTAAGATCACTGAGTTCCAACCCCCTGCCACGGGCAGGGACACCTCACACTAAACCATATCACCCAAGGCTCTGTCCAACATGTCCTTGAACACTGCCAGGGATGGGACATTCACAACTTCCTTGGGCAGCCTGTGGCAGCACCTCACCACCCTCACAGGGAAGAGCTTGTCCACACTTTGGAGCTGCATTTGTTCAGCCAGGCTGAGATTGCAAATAGATAAGGAAGAAGGCAAGAAACCACCATAAATAGTGCCAACAAGGGGGCCAGGTGGGCAAACAGCTGTGTTGAAAACTATTTGTTGGGCAAATGAAGGGAGAAAAGAATAAGGAAGTTGTAGTTGTGTGCTCTCTGTTTCCCCAGCATCATTTCTTTGCATCTCAACTAGAAGGAGAGGATGGAAACCAGAGAAATTTACTTTGCATTTAGATTAAAGTAAGAATCTGTTCTGTTTTGGTTTTCCCTCCTGATGCATATTAAAAGGTGCCATAACTGACAATCCAGCCCACTACAGCTTCATCTCCTATTTGGAGCTAAAATGGAACAAATTTAAGTCACTTTCTTACTGTGGGCATAAAAGGGACTGTTGGCCTCTAATTATCGCCTGTGGGTTTGACTCAGCCATCCATAAACTGCAATATCTACTCATTTCTTCCTTTTCATTCAATTGCCTCCAAATTGCTTCAAACAAGCTCTATGGCTTCTGGGAAAGGAGAAACTGCCTGCTTGTCATTAGAGTGGACAGGAGTGAGGAGGAAAGAAGCAGGTCTGTCTTGTCTGCACCCCTTCCTTCCTTCCTTCCTTTCTGCTTTCCTCCCTTCCTCCCTGCCTTCTTCCTTACTTCCGAAATTGAGGACACTTCCACCAGTGTGCAAAGCTGGTGATAACCAACCATTTGCTGCTCTGGACCTTGCTCAACTCATTAAACACGTTACTGAGCACGTCTGAGTGTTGTGTGAGGTTTAAAACTGCTTTCTGTACCTTTGAACGAGTAGTAGAGCAGGAGCAGGGTACTGCTACTCTGAGACAAAGCTCTATAGGTTTGGCTGGAAGGTGTGAGTTGTTGCAGTGCAAGGGATGGAGGCAAGTTCCTACATAAGGGCAGGAAGCCACAGACAGTTTATGCATTTTCTAATTGCTGTGCACACAGTAGGGCTGGATTTCTGCCAGAAGTGGTTGCAACAGCAATCCATGTGTTACCCAAGCATTTCTGGGTTTCAGCCTTTACCAATGAGATGTATCTATGTTCTCAGCTTAGCTCCTTGGGTAGCTCCTGCTCTCCGGTCCGCACACTACATGTCTATTAGCCCACTTAGCACTTCATAGCTGTTGCATGCAAATCCCCTTGTACTTTGAGACAAAGCCTGAACAGTTTTTGGAGGGATGTTTTAGAGATTAAAATCCACCAAAATGTGATTTTATGTTTCAGGACCATGGACAAGCCATGGGTCTGGTGCTCTGTTGGGTGGACGTGGCTAACCCTCCACAAAGGAGGTAGCCATGAGGTGGTGCACATGGGGCTTTCCCTGTCACTGACCATGATAAGAACCTGAATTTACCCAGCTATTTTTCCTGCATCAAACAGATGTCAAATATAGATGTGACAAACTACACACTACTGGTGTACAATCTAATCCCTCCCCACATCAGCTGACGCAAGGAGAAACATCTTGAGATGCTTTCTGAGTTGCAGGCTCCTGCTCTGCACACAAGCTCCCCAGAAACTGGGTTTCCCCACTGGACATCATTTCTGGTCCTCCTTTCCCAGTCTTTACTTTGCTAAAATCATGAGCAGAACCAGGGCATAAAAGGTCTTCATGCTCCTGCTCCATTACTGGGCTAAGCACGGACTCACTGAAGACGAGAATGGTACATACATGCAGGGAGGCTTTGCAAAGCAACCCCCTCATTTCTCCAGCACTCACAGGGCTCCAGTGAGCAAAGCAGCTAGAGCAGAAAATACTGCATTGCACCAAAGGCACAGAGACAGGGAGAGGAATGCCACAGTCTGACAGGCAAAGGCTGTGAGTGTCCCACTCCTGACAGGCTGCTGTGCAGTGCAGTGGAGGAAGCAGGGAGCATGCACGGTGCTCAGAGAAGCACAGCACCAGCACTACGAGGGTTTAATGTGGTGCATTTCATGATGAGCCATCCTGAAAGCTTCTGTCTCTTTTTTGTCCCTTTGGCATCTGCAGACAGGGAAGGAAACGTTTCCAGCTTGCTGCCTGGAAATGAAAACCACAGTATCAGCTCAGCAGAGGGAAAGGGTCAGTGGAGCCAGTGACAGCCCATTTTCTACCAGCAGTTTCTCTGCTGAGCTTTCCCATTTCAGCTCGTTTGGCTTCTACTGTGGCCACAAGACCCTTTTTGCTCTCCTTTTTTGCTGCAATGAGCTGGGTGAGATGTGCCACCTCCCTAGAATCATAGGCTGATTTGAGCTGGAAAGGACCTTACGATTATTCAGCTCCAACCCCTGCTATGGAATACCTCACACTAGACCATGTCACCCAAGGCTCTGTCCAACCTGGCCTAGGACACTGCCAGGGATGGAGCATTTACTACATTTTGGGCACCTTGTGCCAGTGCCTCCCCACCCTCACAGTAAAGAACTTCTTCTTTATATCTAACCATCCACCACTGCAGAAAGTCTCTTTAGGTAGGAACAACAGCAGCTAACCCAAAGTAGGGGCACTGAGGTAGTGGCAAACACTAGGAGCTGAGGCTGTTTGCATCAGCCTTATTCAGCATCCTCAGACTGGGTCTGGTGCTATGTTCACATCATCTCTATGTAAATTGGGGTGAGCTTCTGCTGGCACAGTGACAGTGAATGCTGGAGGAGGAGCAGAGCAGGCTGCTGCCCATCCTAATGGTCTTGGCCATGAATCCAGTCTAAAACTGACCCTAGGAAACCTGTAAAACCAGACAAGGAGTACAGGAGCATAATGCTGTCACATTATCAGTGATCAAGATGATAACAGAGCTATAGCTCAACTGTTGTTTCAAAATGAGCCATGCAGCCAATGATTTGATGCCTCAGCCTCGTCTCCTGGCACTGTGTCCCTTATGCTGGTGCACACCCTTCTCACACAAGTAAGGTCTTAATGGTACCTAAAAAGCTCTACCTTTCCCCAGGGAAAACTGCTGTGATCTTGCTCTTTCACAGTTGGCATAGTGGGGTGAGAAATCCTACTTCTATTTTACCCATGTGGAAAAATAGCGAAGGCACATGGGTGCCCATGGACATGAAGGTCATGTATGAAGTCACTGTCAGATCTTCTGTCTAGAGTCCAGGGTAGCTGGTCACTCCCTCTCTGCTAGAAGACCATTCTGGTCTTATAATAAACAACTACCATTGTCACTGGGAGACAGATCAGGTCTCATATTCAGACTGGTGATGCAAATTGCAGGTGGTTAAATTTGGGATTGCATCTTTTTCTCTTCTTGACCTTATGGGTTACAATGGGGGTGAGTCACTGAATAGCCCTTTGCTGGCGATGCTCCATCACTGTAGTACCAAAACAAGACACCTAGAGTAGACTATCTGAATGTGACCTCTTGTCTTGCACACATGCTTAACATCCTTGACGCGAAGGATAAGCAATAAGGTTTGTCTCAAAAGTAGTTTGAATATCCAAGTGCTCTCAAGTAGGAAACGAAGGCAGGAAGGAAGGCTGGAGATAGCAAAAGACAAACAGAAAAAAGAGATTATGAACTTAAGCCGTGAGAGGCAATAATATCTCCTGCAGAGACAGTAAACAGAGACGAGCTGTTTCCAATGAGTACACAGTAACAGATCCTTGAATCAGTGAAAGCTCAGAGTAAGGAGGAGGAGGGAGGCATGAGTACAACGTGTATCTTATTAACAGAGAGAATTATATGAGTCTCTCCTTATCTTTTTCATTGTCATCGTTCACCCGAAAATTAAAATCACATAACATGGTGTGTATCAGGAAAGACAAATCACAGCGCTAGTGATGGGGTGGGGAGAGCATTCAGAACCTCCTCGGGGATGGATTCTGAAGGGTTCAACCCTGCACACATATGGGATGGCACCAGATCCATCGTACTCTGGATGGGTGCTGGGTATGTGTACAACTGGCTGCCCTTGCCCGAAGTGCTCAGCACCCCAAAAGGGATAGGAGTAGAGACAGTAGAGTGTAATAAGGAGTGGTTGCAAAGTACGAGGAAATCATCATCTGATGGTTGCCTGTTGACTTTGCAGTAATGCTGGAGGAGCCCAGACAAAGGGCAGGAGAGCTGCCCAGTTCAACCTGTAAGGCCATGATGCAGGAGACCATTCTTGCTCTGTGCAAACTCTTCTGAGACACTCTCAGTCATTCTCTGCACTTTCCCCCTTCTTTGCCTTTGAAACCCAAGGAAATCATTCTACCCCACTTTGTGTAGGGACCAGATACATTTGTTCCTAATCTGTTGTAAAACCTCAAGTTGAAACACAGTGGACATACCTTGAAAAGGGGCAGGCCTTATAGCTGATGATACATATGCAATAAGCAAGGATAGACTGGAGTACAGGGACTGGAAATCAAGTTCTGAGTGAATTTAGAGGACTTAATATTTAGGTGGCCTGTAGGAAACAGTTCAGAGGGATTTGGCATACAGAGGGTTAGGCTTGTGCTTCCTGAAGCTCCATCCCTTTTAATGTACAATGAAACTGACCCTGTGAAAAAGAAACACCCAAACAACTTCAGTTACTTGAAGCCAGAAGATGAGATGCATTATATTGTCCTGCCTCACTACTCCTCCTCCACCTGAGTGAGAAACTTCACATTGCAATTGGTAGTGGGCTTCTCTTTCAGCACGGTTGAGTCCTATCTGCCTTATTGATCTTCATCAGCTCCCTACCTCTATTCTTCTTTATTTCTAGAGTTGGATTTTCTGAGATGTTGTGACCTAGGGCTCCCTTTTCATGAGATATGTCTCCAGCATCACTCTTCAGGGTCTTGTGGTGAGAAGATACAGATATTATATCAGAGCTAATCAGCCTTTTCCTCCTTTCTTGTCAATGGAGAAGGACAAGTTTTTCCAGAGTTCGCATCGACTGCTCTGTTTATCAACCATATTTTAATGTGAGTTGCACTTACTTGTGGTTATTTGTTTTGAGGGAACAAGATGAATCACCTCTGAACCAGGTGATCAGTTTGGATATGACTGGTCGGATAGAAACCCACCCTTAACATCTATGGATTGAAGCACAGCAACAAACAAGCGGCTGTGCCAGTGGTGACTTTAAACTTGCTCTGTAACTGAGGAGGTTGATGCCGTGTGGGGAAACAGTTGCTCTTAGGCTTGTCTAAGGGCAGACAATAATGGGTTAATATGGAGATGCTCTTGTGTGTGCATGTTGCTAATTGTGAATAGCTGGCTGGAGACTCAAGGTTTGAACTTTGCTGTTAGCTGAAAGGATGGGTCAGCAGTACAGTGATGTCTTTGCTCTCTCATGCAGACTCTGGAGATTTGTGCCTCCAACGTTGGAAGCACCAGGTTCAAATCCCTTCATCAACCAGACAAGAGGCAATTATATTTGAAAGGCAAGTGTCAGGTACCAGCAGCTTCCTCAGGCTTTCTTCTGCCTTCCCTTGTAGCCTGTTAATGTCTGTGCTGTGCTATCCATCTTCCACAAACTTCCTCAGGCTGGGATCTTGCTTGTCTGTGTCAGTGCCCCCTGGATAAATCAGCCAGAGGTGTTCAACCTTTCCAACCCAGGGGCTGAGCACACTTTTCACAGAGGCCACAGGGTCATCACTGATGCTGTAACTAAGCCAAGGCTCTGCCAGCTGAGCTCTAGCGCTGATGTCTGTGAGCCCTGCTGGGAGAGGTGACAGCCAAAGCTGCCCCCTCCTCATCATGTCACAGTGGGCTACAAGCAAAGGGCTCAGGGATCCTTCCAGGACATATGAGGGCAGTCTCTCCCTCTGTCCCAGAGCGGGATGTGAAGGTTCAAGCTTAGGCTCTGACAGTGCCCACAAGTCAGATCAATACCATTAACAGCGTGAGTGGAGATGCTCTGCTCTCAGCTCCTCCAAGGCCACCTCTCCTTCCTCAGTTGTTCAGAGCAGCTGAGCTGGGGGAGAGGGCAGGTGAAGCTTGGAGTCAGATGTGAGAAGAGAAACCTCTGCCAGCATCAGCAGCGCTGTTTGCTGAAACTGAGCATCCATCGGCATCCGAGCAGGACATCTGACGCACTGTGCACCATGCGGGTGGACCATGCATGGCATATTCAGATTGGTCTGTGCAGTCCCAGAGGTTGGTGGTGGGAGGTTTCTGGATGCTAAGAAGTTTCCTCTGAATCTTCTGAACTGCTCTGGACTTGGCCACTGTGCCCCCACAAGCGTGGTGATGCGGTGCTCACTGCTGTACACAACCGCTCTGTGTGAGTTCGCCTTGTTTTCCTGCAGGAATCAGTTGCCTTGGTAGTGAGTAAAGGGAACTCAAAACATTCCCAAGAAAGATGAATGTGAATGTGTGATGCAGTTACCATAAGCCAGCCTTTAGCTGACTCCCACTCAAATACATTCATTGAACAGGCACTGTTCTCAGCTCCTTTTTTTGCACTTTTCTCTCTACTCTTATTCCCCACCACCCCTTCAATCCCACGCCTGCAGTTTTCCATGCATCCAGAGGACAGATATGTTTATTTGAATGGTGCCAGGCTGTGATTCCTGACTCTTCTGCTGACTTTCTGAAGCACTGGGCAAGTTATTTGCCCGACACCCTGTATGTCAAGCCCTGCTCCTGTAAAACAAGCAAGGGATGATGCTGGGAAAATAAATATGGCAGTGGCTGTCTGTCCATAAAAATAGCAGTGATGGGGAAATTTAAGCACCAAGCTGTGTGCTTGTTTTGTTGAGGACTTGCAATGAATTGTCCTGATTTCATTCAGATTCTGTGAAGCTTTGTGGGAAATCACCGTGAGGATTTTGTCATCCATCTTGGCCTTTAGAAAGGCATCAAGTTATGCTGGTTTATACCAGCTGAGCAAATCTTCCCCTGTTAAAACAGTTACTCTCTTTCACAGGCTACACAGAGGTAGGTTATTCCCATCCTGTGGACAGAGACTGCTAATATCTAGATATATACTATCTAGAGTCTTTGCACATTACTAGTTTGAGAGCTGTAACTGCAGTTACTGGTCCCCTCTGCTCTGCAGAGGAAACACAGCTTTCATCCCACACAGTGGAAAAGGTAGGGAAAAGAGGTGGAGGGTGCAGGAAGGTT
Organism: Psittacula echo; assembly: GCF_963264785.1. NCBI lineage: Eukaryota > Metazoa > Chordata > Aves > Psittaciformes > Psittacidae > Psittacula > Psittacula echo. The sequence continues at coordinate 162,188,047 of NC_137735.1, forward strand.
TGGCTTTAGGTCCTGAAATAGCCTTGAAAACTTGACATTAAGAAAAATCTAAGCTAGGCCTACAGGGGAAGGAGGGAGATGGCCAGTGCTGCCTTCTGTCACCCTTAGCATTATTTGGGAGGTAAAGCCTCAGATGCATATGAACGGTCTTGCCTATATTCGTGCTCCCGTTGGTCTTGCTTCTGACCACCACTATAAACAAGATTTTCTCCCCATTTCTCCCTCCCATTCATCTGAAAAGAGCAGTATGAGCCAGACCTAAATCAAGGCTCTCTCTGGGTGCTTCGGGGGACATGGGTGCTTTCTCAGCAGGATGGGGATGGAAGGGATGTTCTCCTGGGGGCTCTTCCTGGCCTCATCAGCAACACCACAGGCATTGCCCATAGGTTTTGGAGGGGGTATTGCATAGTCAGGGCAGATCCTTTTTTCTTGCTGTCATCATTAATTTTTATAACCTCTATGGACTGCAGGGGCTAATCAGGGAGTGAAAGAATAAGGGAGAGCAGCTGCCTTCATCTTAGGAAGAAGGGGCAGATATTGCTCCATCACTTGGTTTTTTGAGTAGGGGTGATTTGGTAAAATCTGCTAAATAACCTTCATTGAAAATAACCCTTAAACACTCATCTCCACCTCCAAAAAAGAACCCGCAGCCTTCAGAAGGTTCTCTTTTACCCAGATGTTTCAGTGACATGGTCCGACAAGCATGTCTCCTGGCCCACTTTGTGGATGTGGGAAGATGGAGGTGGACAGTGAGGCAGAGGTTTCCAAAGCTGACTTTGCAGCAGGAAAAGAGATTTCGTGAAAGCAAGATGCTCAAACTGAAAGCTGCCATAGGGGTAGGAAAGAAGACTGATGGATGTGGGATGCTGATCTTGAATACAGGAGATCCCTGGAAAGCTGTAATCTTGAATCCTTTCAATGCAAGGGTACATTTTGCATGACATCTCATTGCCTTGTTCTTCAAAAGCATCCTCAAGATTTGTGCGTGCCCAATACCTCTTCAAGAGGGTAAATCAAAATGAGCCTCATCCCAAAGCATTGTGCTCCTCTAAGGTGTCCACAGGCACATCTGCTGGGTACTAAATAGTGAGAAAGAGCTGGCTGGTGCTGCCAAAAAGCTTCACTCATGGGACAGTTCCCTTTGGGGAACTAGGCCCATCTGTGGAGCAGCCATCATTTGGGATGGTGCCATTAGAGATCATAAATAAAAGGGGACATGTGGACCTCTAGGGAAATAAGCCCTGGTTCTGAGCACAATACAGAAAGACAGGCACTTCCTTTTATTTATAACAATGCTGCATGCCCATCTGACCCCTGCTTACACATGCATACACACGCTGATGCATGTACACAGTTTCAGGGCAGATTTTCACGTCAAGCACAGGAAATAGACAGCAAGTTCAAAGCAGCAAGAACCAAATGGATGGTTTGGGGTTTTTTTCTTGTGAAATCACTGACCTCAAGCCATTCCAACCTTATCATATATATGGACAGGTGTGGAATCATCCTTTTGACCCCAGCCTGGAGGTATAGGTACTATATTCAGGTATCTTTTGTAAGGAGGAGAATAACCCTCCTGACGTGGGTATTTCCGATAAGCAATTCCTTCAGAGAACCCAGGAAATCTGTTTTGCAGTCTACCAAAATCTGTGGGCATCACGAGAGCAAATTAATCTCCTTTTGTGTTTTCTCACACTGAAACACAGACTTTCATTCCCAGCAGTGCCAAGAGTCACTGCAGCAACATCACTGTCTGTCTGTCTGTCTTAATCATTGCACTCCCATTATCCCACATTCTCTCTCTGCTCTGCTTTTTTTTAATGTGCTTTAAACATTTCAGTATTGATACTTGCTTTCCACTTTTAGGGGGGATGATACCATGACTGATAATTGCCACCTTAACCAAGCTTGCGGTCAATAGCAATAGATCCAGCAGACTCCAGCTGTCAATCTCTCTACTGTCTGCCCTATTTCATTTTCCATATTTTTCATCTCCCAAGGAAGATTTCCTTCCTTCCCTCCCTTCCTCCCAAGCAGAATGGGCAGCATTTCTCTTTGCACTTCACTAAAGCAGTTACTAGATCACCAGCAAAAAGCTGGTACAAACCATTCTCCAGTGTCAATGCTCCATCATTGCAAGAGATGAGGTCCAAAGTGATATTCATCTGAATTTGTCCCCTTGTGCTTCTTCCATGTACCACTTTGAGTCTTTCAGACAAGAGTCATCTCATTATAAAGGAGACATTCATGCCTGGGCAGATGAACTTCATGCTGTGAGTGCCTACTTCTGTCTCTTGGCAGTGAAGGTAGTCAGGGAGGATATAGTCAGCTAGAAATCCCTCCATGGCATTTGTAGGCAAGGGTGTGTAGTGACCAGGGTTTTGGGGGTTACATAGACAGGCAGAGTGGCTGAGTTTGAAGTCTGTCTGAAACCACATACAGAATAACTTCAAAAAGAGACTTGGAATGATTTGTTTGGTCAAAGCACCCACTTCAGAAGGCAAAGAAATACTTTGAGATATAACAGTGTTGCAACTCAAGTTATAAAGAGCATAAATTTTGCCTCTATTGCTAGATAGATAGATAGATAGATAGATACAGAAGCAGGCAGGCAGGTAGGTAGGTAGATAGATAGATACATACATATATAATTCCTTCTCTTTGGACTGGAGCTGTTTGTGGGAAAGCAGAAGAGAAATAGAGCACAGACATGTAACACGTCTCATCAAATGTAGGCCATCTAAAGGTTGGGTGTCCGAGCTGAGCAAACCTTAGGTGTCCATCCAGTAGAGTATCATTCAAGCCTAAGAGATGAAATATGCCCTCAAGATTTCACTTTTATTCCATGCTCTAGCTGAGAAATCAAGTTTTTATTCGAACAAACTCGAGTTTAAAATCCTTTCACTCTTTTTCTGGGAGCTCCCTGTGAAGGCTGTTTCAGATCTGTGTCTGATCCAGAGTCCTGTGATAACCTCTGGTGTCAGGCAATATAAACTAGCTTAGACATCAGACTAACCCCTGCAGACCTGCCCAGAACCCAAGGAGAGTTCCCGCAGCCCACATGCCTCAGGCTGTTAAGACACCAGAAGCAGTTAGATTAAAACTCAGTATTTCTTTCAATGCCTTTATGCTGGTGGGAAAAAGCATCACACAGGCTGAAGAAGCAGCATGCAGAAAAGCTTGATGAAAGAAAGTCTCAGGGCTTCTGTCTGTGAACGGGTTTGTGCTCAGAGCAAGGGAGCCCTCTCCGGTAGTTTGATTAGTTTTGTAATCAGCAAAATAGGTTGAAGGAATTGTATTTCTTCAGCCAAGAAAAGAGAAGCCAAGTGGAGATAGAACAATAGCCTTCCAGGAGACTGAAGATATTTGGGAAAGTGATAAGAGCGATTCTTCTAGTCCAATAGGAGAAAAATAAGAAGAAATGAGCTTAATTTTCAGCAAAGAAGATTTAGTTTGGATTTTAGGGGAGACTAGAAGCCGTGTTAGTAACAAAATGCTGAAATAGAATCATAGAATCACAGAGTAGTTTGGGTTCGAAAGGACCATAAGATCATCCAGTTTCAACCCCCTGCCACGGGCAGGGACCCCTTCCACTAGAGCAGCTTGCTCCAAGCCCCTGTGTCCAACCTGGCCTTGAGCACTGCCAGGGATGGGGCAGCCACAGCTTCTCTGGGCACCCTGGGCCAGCGCCTCAGCACCCTCACAGGGAAGAGCTTCTGCCTTATCTCCAACCTGAACTTCCCCTGTTTAAGTTAATATTAAGCATGAGCTTGATGTGCCTGGTTCAGCTTTAGTCCAAGGGACTCAACTGTGATTCTGTGACACAGTGGCTTGATACATCCCTTGCAGAGAAAGATGATTACCTTAAAAAAAAACACTGATTCCACAGCCGATTTCTCTTCTTAGTAGGAGCTTTAGGGGGGGTTGGCTAGCTGCTTGCAAGGGGTGACAGTAAAATGCTTAATTCTCCCTTAGTGTAATGTATCATCTCTCCACATCCAGACTGCAGGATGCTAGGGCTGACTTTAGGCAGTGTCGAGTTATGCTCCTGTCTATATATCTCTCTCTGTTACCTCCTATGGACAAACTGAGGGTTATTCTCTGCACTTCTCTTTACCAGAGCACTCTGAGTTGCTCCCCAAAGGCAGTACCATGTCCCTGCTGGGAAAGACTGTCAGATTTAGAAACAATTCAGTCCACTTTTAATATGCCCTTAAGTGCAAATAGTTTCCAAAGAGTAAAACTAGACTAGTTCTGCATGGGCTGACTTGATGGCAAAAGGTTCTGGAGTCTGCTACCAATCTTGTGGCTCCTCTTCCATAATCATGCGTCTTTTTAATGACTTGGGTAGAGATGCTGCCTGTAAAGCAGTCTTGGGAATTCAAAAGGCTACGTTGGGAAGATAAAGATATTCAATGATCAGTATATGCTAATGCTAAGCTATCATGTTACTGACAATTGTCAGGTTACTTCCCTTTAGACTGGTTGTATCTGGTGTTTCTGTACAGTGTATTATAGGCTAATTAACGTTGTTAATGATAATGGTTCTCCTGCAAGAAGCCTGGAGTATTATCTCTATCTATCTTCTTGTCACCTTCCTTTTATCAAACCATTAAAGGAAAGCAGGCTATCTAATGGGGCTATCAGCCCTCATCACACTAATTCACTTACACCCATATGGAAATGGAAAGCACTCTACAAATGCAGGATGGATGCTTACACTAATTGTGGAGATTACGCACTGGCCTTCTAGCTTTCATTGTATGCCCTTCCCTTGCACTTTGAGCCATGATCCAGCTCTTCTCAAAGTTGGGGAGCAATTTATCATCTGCAGTGCCCATCTTTGGTGGTTCAGATTTCAATCTGTCATCTTTAATATCAGTTGGAGACACGTATATTGTACATTCTTCTAAACCACAAATCAGCAAAGCTGCTCCTTCTGTTTTTCAATCTACCATGAAGCAATTACAGAGGTTGGAGACCATTCGTATTACTGGCACTGCAAAGGAAACGGTAAGAGATATTTCATCTGGGGAAACTAATACTCAATTGAGATATTCTTTCCAAGTCAGTCACTACCCCCAAGTGAGAGAGCAGATTTGTGACATTGGCTTCTTGACAAAAAGGGGTCTTTTGTGTGTCAGTGGTGGTGGAAAGAGCCACAGCCACCTTTCCCAGGGGAGAAATGATCACAGCAACAGAAATCCATTGGACAGACAAAAGCAAACTATCCTTATGCTCAAAAGCAGCATAAATAGAAGCTGGGGAGGTCTGAGGCACATGCTGCAGAAAGAGCCCCTTTCTGATATGTGTCTCTTCTCTGACACAACAGCTTAATATTTCTCTCAAACGCAGGGTTGAAAGCTGCCTTTGTAAGGGAAATGTTTAAAGAGCAAGAGTTTGAAGAAGATGTAGGGATAATCTTCAGGGATCAGACATCGTAGCAAGAAACTGTGGAGAATACAGCTACAATCCAGATACTAGTCTCACCATTGCCAGTCCTAAATGCAAAAAGAGAACAATTCAGGGTGTGAAAAGCATTGACATCCGGAGCTCTTCTACAATCCTTTGGTTTCACACCCTTGAAGGCTCATGTGTCATTGCTTTGCTTCTTAGAGACAACCTCGTAGTGTTTGCTGTTTAACGTGCAATCCTTTCGCTGCTTCAAGACACCACAAGACATTGCGAGGTGGGCAGTAAAATCACAAATGAATCATAGAATAGTTAGGGTTGGAAAGGACCTTGAGATCATCCAGTTCCAACCCTCCTGCCATGGGACACCTCACTCTAAACCATGTCACCCAAGGCTCTGCCTTGCTGGCGGAGTGTCTCCTACCAGTTCCCCACAAGCTGTAAACATATTTTGGGGGCAGCTGTCACACTTTTACACCTGAGGAGCTGTGATTCCTGCATTTTTCCTTCTGGCTCCTGCATAGGTGAGTGTCAGGTCTCATCTGTATGCGATGTGGAGGACTCGCTTCATGCAGCAACAGTGACAGACATGCGCAACCCCGGTTCTCATCATCTGAGGACAGGCAGGCAGGAACAGCGAAGTGCTGTGAGATGTGAATCAGCAGTAGAAAATAAAAGTAAAACTATCTAATTCAAGTTAGTAATTGGGAATCACAGGATAGTTAGGGTTGGAAAGGACCTTAAGATCATCCAGTTCCAACCCCCTTGCCATGGGCAGGGACGCCTCACAACAGACCGTATCCTCAGAGCAGACCATATATGATATGATGAAGCTATGCAGTGCACTGATGCATCTTCTTTCAATGTGGTTTCCCCAGTTATATCCTGAGGATAGCTCCAGCCTGTCCTGTTATGTGGCTATAACATCCCAAAGCTTTCCCATGGCATTATGTGGTGATTGCAAAGTTACACCACATTAAGAAGATGCTTCTCCTTTAGCAGCATGACTCCGCATCTTGCCTTTTTCCTCTACCACCAGATTCAGCGGCAAGCAGAACAGTTTACATTTTTGCTGTGAAACACCAAATCCGTAAGAAATTCATGATCTTTTATTCCCCTCATCCATCTATCAGCTTGTGCACCATGATAAAAAGGAAATTTCCCAAAGAATTGTTTAGGCCTGATAAGGCAAATAACATCAAAACACATCCAAAGATGAAGAGACCAGTGAAAGGGTGCAAAGAGTGTGTTCCTGCTGCCTCTAAAATGCCCAGCTCACATGGTGACCCAATCTGAGTGCCCCTAAGTACTGATTAGTTTTGAAAAGTTCTGAGTGGGGTGTAACTGTGGTGATGTCCATCAGATCCCAAACTGAGGCTCCTTTTCAAGTAACAAAGCCCTGTTGAAATGTTGTGTTTTACCTGTTGTAACTTGGAGACCAAGGTAAAATATGGTAAAACCTGCAGATAGCCTAAAAAACTGGAACTAAGAGCTCAAGTTTTCCAAAGCTTGGCTATGCTTGGGTATGATTCAAGTCTAGTGCAAACAGGCTGGATGACGAAAAGGAGGACGCAGCTGGTAGGTGACTCTGCAGACTTGAAGCTGGGGGTCTGATTCAGACTCTGGTTGCTCCATCAGCTACTCTGGATGTGCCCAGATGTAAATGTACTCATATCTAGCCCCATGGTTGAAGGATGCATGTAGGATGCGAGGCTGGCATCCTACATACACTGAGGGTGTGAGAAACTGTTCTCATTAGTGAGCAGTTGTAAGAATATAGATATAAAAAATATAAATCTGCACAAAACTTCCTACCCCTGAGGCTCTGAAAGTGCCAGAAAAATGGTTCAGCTTCCTTCTGGATCTAGTTTTGGGTGGCTGTAAATAGTCTTGAGTAACGCTTAATCTTCATTTCAGTCAAAACACCCCTCATCTGGCCACAGGTTTTGCTGCATTCTGATTGAAGTGTGCCCATGAAATTATATGAAACATAAACACTAGGGATGGCAAAAATCATCTGAACATGTCTACTCATCTATTTACATCTGAAAACATCCCTGGAGATAATGTCTGATTTTGTTCCACAAATGAGGAATAATGAGAAAGGGAACATTGGCCGATGGCTGCCACTTTAGCAAACACCATCCGCGGTCTCAACATTTGTCCCCATTTATGAGTTTCGTTCAGACCTCACACAGCAGATCACTCTATTAACTCTCGATCTGCTTTTTTTCTTCCTGGTATTCTTGTCATAGCTCTGAAATGCACCAGGTTTTTGCTGTGGCTGAAATGCCCTGGTCCAAAAGCCATGGAAAACAGCAGAGCCTCTAATTTAAGATGCCCAGAAGACTCTGAGGTCATGCTGGTAGGAAACGGGCTGATGTCAGTACTCAACATTTAATTAATATTCATAATAATAACAATGACAATGACAATGACAATGACAATAACAGGAATACCAACAGTCATAGTGTCTGGTTATGATTACAGCTCCTTGCAATCTTCTCTCAGTGCCTGCTACACACTTGTCACCCTATTCTCTCCTCCTGCTATCTGCTAATTTGTTTTCCCTGCAGAGTATGTCACACATTTTGGGATATACTTGCATTGCAAGCAAAAGACATAATTGCAACATATGTGGGAATACCAGGATTGGCCTTCTACTAGATTTCTTGGTGTAGCATCACTGTCCTGAGCCTGGATGCAAGGAACAGAAAGGAGCCCTGTGTCCTGTGAACCAGCAGTGATTGTCACTCTTTTTTTCCATCTTTATAACCATTTTATCCATTAAACCCCATGCAATCTTATGTCTCTGCTTTTAATAGCTGTGATGTTATATACTGGTAACAGTTTACTCCTGGACAAGTTAAGCGGTGTCATGATGTCCAAGCAAGTACACAAAGAAACCTTGATGAGTGACCTATGGCATATCCCTTGCTCACAATACCATCCAACAGATGAACAAAGTACCCTATGGCTCTGTCTGATAAGGGGGATACGTAGCATATGGATGAGCAATATCTAGCACAAAGGTATTGTAAACTTGATGGTGTATTTACCCACAACCCTGCATGGAAGGTGTTAAAATTAATAATAATAATTGTATATTTGTCAAGTGTTCTGCAAATCCATAGAAATATGTTTTCTCTATCAAAAAAGCTTTAAATAAGAAGCTTGAGGCTTCTCAGGGGAATCTCTATAATCTTTAGGGACTGGAGAAATGAGGCAAATGCATGGAGCAGAGGGCAAGGAACAAGGAATGAAGGATTTCAGAAGTGAGCTCAGAAGGACAGAAAGGTGGAAGAATCCTCCACTAAACCCACAAAGTTGTGTTCTTTAAGTATTTGAAACGTACTTACACATGAAATAAAGTGAAGATTGTCTCTTTGATGGGCTTATTGCTTTGTCTTTATTAACATATGGATCTGATTCTTATTTGTCCAAAGGTCTCATGGCGTCATTCACCCTGGTTTCATCGTGTGTTCACCTTCCCTTAAAGTACCTCCAAAAAGGCTTTTGTGGAAGAATAGGGTCAATCTCTCTGGTTTTCCCACATTTTCTAATTAATTCCCCTTTTCCTCTCGAAAACCTCTCCAAGTTCCTCCATTGGGGGAAAAAAAAAATAAGAAGCAGAACTATTTTAATGGAAAAAATAAGAAAAAGAGCTACTTTAATGGAACATTAAGTTATTATTTAAACCCACAAGAGCCAGAAAATGCAGAGTTAAAGCTCCCAAAGCCCAGTGTTATATTCTCAAGTAATGAAAGGCCCTATGTCCTAGCATAATGATTTGGAGAAGGGGTCAAAATTACAATGGTCCAGGGAGCTTTAACTCTTCAGCTTTGAATCACAACCTGATCCTTCTGCTAATGCACTTCTCCCTTGTTTTCCAACACATTTTAAGCACTGGAAAGAGAAAACAATCCCAATCTCTAATATTCTAAATATATTTTATGGGCTAAATCCTGCTCTATTTAATAACACACTTTGCTGATATCATACATTAGATTTAATGGTCTAAATTGTGACAAAATTCCCCAGAAAACACTTTCAGTGGGCCTCCTCCATTCGTCTGAAACTGATTCAAAGCGGTGTATGAAGAAAGAGAGCAGGAGACAGGCTTTGACAGAGGGAGTGGAAGGTCATTCTTGAGCCATGCCTGGCTGCTTTCAGGTTAGAGAAATTAGATGTTAAAAGGAAAATGAGATGGGGGGAAGAGACTGATCATGATGTGGGAGCAGTAAGAGCAGATCACATGCCTGTAGGTGTTTCAGTCTGTAAGATGATTTAGGTGTCTTGTAGGGGGATATGAGGTCCTTGCTCCTATTATGTGATGAACATCTTTTTCCCTTCTTCTTCTAAGATAAGCCTCCATGAGATCAAACCTTCTTTAGGTTTTTCCTTCTGCCATTTCCCATCACACTTTGGAAAGCTCCAGTGATTCCCCATGCTGCGAATTGGTGCAGGAATGAGGGCATTAGGTGAGATGCAGGAACCAGCAGAACCAGTTGGCCATCAGGGCTGTACAGTATTTATATGAAGGATGTTCATATAAGTCATAGAAGGATTGAGCTGTTAGATGAAATCCTTACTCTGGAGAAGACAATGGAAGTTCTGCCAGTTGCTTTAGTGGGACCTACCCACCCTTGTGAGCACATGCACACTCAAAAGGGTGGTACAGGCACCATCCTTTTCTTAGATCTATTCTCAAGTCAGCAACTGATCCCATGTAGCCTGAGACATGTTACGTCTCTGCTGTCCTCATCTTTTTCTCCATGCATGAAACAGATCAAACTCTATTTCTCCACCCTCTGTGATGTGCTTTGAGATCCATCCCAACAGCAAACTAATGGTCCTGCTTTGCAGAGAGATTTTACCTGCTGGGAGATCTGGAAGATACAGATGATGGATCCCATTAAGCTGACATCCTGAGGTGCCCCAAAATCATGAAGATTCACTTTTGCACTAGTAACACCTCTAACCATGTCCCTGTTCATGTGCATTTCATTGCAAAGACAAATTATAAAGGTAAGTGATGGTTTGCCACTGAGGCACAAAGGGAATAAGCACTGTAAAAGTGCAAAGAGCAGAAGGAGATGGGCAGGATGACAGTGTAAGCAGACTGTTGCCTCCCAGATAAAACCTTTTCCTCTCCATCTTGACCCACAAAGCAGGTGGGATTTATCGATTCTGATACCTAAAAGGGGGCTGACAAGAAACCCAGAGAGAGGCTTTGGACAAGGGCCTGTAGGGACAGGCCAAGGGGAATGGCTTTAACCTGCCAGAACAGGGGAGACTGAGATGAGCTCTTAGGCAGAAGCTTTTCCCTGTGAGGGTGCTGAGGTGCTGGCACAGGGTGCCCAGAAAAGCTGTGGCTGCCCCATCCCTGGCAGTGTTCAAGGCCAGGTTGGACACAGGGGCTTGGAGCAAGCTGCTCTAGTGGAAGGTGTCCCTGCCCGTGGCAGGGGTTGGAACTGGATGAGCTTTAAGGTCCCTTCCAACACAAACCAGTCTGGGATTCTATGATTTAGGCCAATCTACATCTACCCAGCAAAGGAATCCCAGAATGGACTATATATGCATGCAGTCTTTGGAGTTCCTGTAAGCCTTTGACCTATCCATGTTCGTGAAATCAGAATTAAGCTATCTGTACTGCTCATTTAACACCTTTGCCCAATCCCATGCAGCACTCTAATAGTCGCATTGACCTTTGGCCAAGCACAATCTTCCATGCTGCTTCTACATCCCACTGTGACACTTGTTGACTGGCTCCATGATGTGAAAATATCCGTGTGCCTGCCTCTTTCCCCTGTAAGAAAAGAGCTTGAATTACAGGACTGAGCAGGCAATGATCTTCATGAATTAATCCACCAACACATCACACAAATTTAGCCATGTCCATAAAATTGGATTTCCTGATAGCTGGGGGGGATTTGCACTGCGCTCAGCACTGACTCAGGTATTACAGGCATTCAGCTGTGCAAACAGCAGAGATGATGGCACGCAGCAGGGAAAACTCGTGGAAGCCTTGAGTGCTGTGTAGGTTTGGCACTGGTTTGTGACACTGGCCAAGCTTGCAGCACTGGAAAGGGCTACAGGCCAAAAGCAGAGCAAAAAATGTGTTGCAGAGAAGTTTGCACCTTGCTGACTTGCCTTGATTCGCAAAAGAGCAGTAATAGGACGAGTGCCTCTTTCTGTTTCTTTACAATATTAACAAATAATCTCAGGAGGTCTTTTTCAGCTGTTTTGTTTCCTTTTTGTTTTCCTCCCTGCTTTTTACCTTAGAAATAGTAAAATCAAGAAGAAGCAGCAATGCGAAGACAGAGGGGGTGCGTCAGTTATGCACTCTTGCTCAGTTTATCTCTTGTCCTTCATCAGAGACATTAGTAAGTCAGTAACAAAACTCCTTCCTCCTACCTTATTCTGGAGCATTCAAGCCGAGGTGGAATATAACAAATGCCAACTGGAAGATGAATTATCATTCTTGTCTCCTTCTCAGTTATGCCCCGTCCATCTCTTTTGACATCCTGTCCCTTCTAACCACAGATTTGGCAGGTGGCATTCTATTAAAATAGTAGGAGTACTTCCCAAGAGCACTGTTTCTATAGTGCTATCCATCTTACCAGCACTTTGCAGCTATTAACTAATTGAGCTTCTAAATAATGCCATGAAGTGGGGAAGCTGCCTCTGTTTGCAGACAGGCAAAGGGAGGTGTGTGGGGAGGAGGCTAAATTAGCATCCCTAACCCTATGGGTGCGATTCAGCCAGCTATGATATAGGTATAAGACATACAAGGGACTTCAGACACAAGAGCTGGTGGCTGAAGTCCCTTGACAGTCTACGAAGGGATTTCTCTTCCCCTAAAGCAGGTACCTAGGTTTGGCTTGTTCAATTACCCAAATTTCGACAGAGTTAAAAGGGGTGAATCAAAGTAGTTTACACAGGGGTACAAAGCAAGGTGCTGTTGGGGGAAGGGTGGGCTGCAGCAAACCAGAAGCATGGACATTGCAAGGATGGTTTCTCTTACTTCCTTGCAGATCTTGCTCAGTTTATGGCTTAGAGTCACAAGTAAGATCCTGATAACACATCACTACTTTAAAGAAGAGATGGCTGAGAGTGGATGCAGTAGATGTCTGTAAAACCGTAAGTGCTACTGAGGAATGAAGAAACAAGGCTCTTTCACCATCTCTGCTGACACAATAACAAGGAGGCATCAACTCTGGTAGGCAGAGAGCACTGTGCAGAAAGCAAGCTGAAAATAACACGAGGACACCCTTCAGATGGTGAGTTATTCTGCCACTGCCTTCTCATGGCGGACATTTACGCAGGTTCAAAGAGCTATTGGACAAGTTCCTGAAAGAAGAAGTAAATGAAAGCCTTCTAAATATAGAGGTCATTGCTGGATAGAACCTTGTCATGGTAATTCTGGGGTTTAGCAATGGCAAATGCTGGCAACATCTCCATCCATCATCCATCCATGCATCCATGCATCCATCCATGCATCTGTCCATCCATCCATCCATCCATCCATCCATCCATCCATCCATTCATGCATCCATCCATCCATCCATCCATTCATGCATCCATCCATCCATCCATCCATCCATCCATCCATCCACATATATCCATCTATTCATCCATTCATCATACATCTATGTATCCATCCATCCATCCATCATCCATCATCTATCTATGCATCCATGCATCCACGCATCCATCCATCCATCCATCATCCATCCACATATATCTATCTATTCATCCATCCATCCATTCGTCCATCATCCATCCATCATACATCTATGTATCCATCCATCTATCTATCCATCCATCCATCCATCCATCCATCCATCCATTGATGCATGCATCCATCCATCATCCATCCATCCACCCATCCACCCATCCAAGACTTCTGGTGCTTTTAGATCCCATGCAAGGCTGGTGGCCAGTTCTCAAACCCACTATGAGACACTGCAATGGGATCAGGGACACCTTTGAGCTGCACAAATACTCCCTGCAGTAGATGCTCTGCTAGCTAGTAGAGATGAGAAGGACTGGTCCTCACTCCTAATCCTTCTAGGGGTAGACTAACCTCACAGGCAAGCTGTGGCATGCACATGTGAGGGAGGACTGCAAAAAACGCTTCCCAAAATCCACCTGCTCTGCAGCTAAATAAAGCTGCAATGGCCTGCCAGCTTTTGCAGCCACTAAACTTGCTTATTATTTAGGTTTAATAGCAGAGGCAGAGCTGGGTATCACAGAGAATGGATTTGGGCTCAGTCCCATCCATGAACCATTGAGTGTGACAATCTGCTGGTGAACCAAGCCCTTAGACTTAAATGTGCTAGCTGGAGAGACCTGTTGTGAAAGGAGACGAGAGAGAGCAGTGTAGGAACCACCTCTGCCATCCAGTTACAGCCTAAGCACCCCTTAAAATGCCTCACTGATGCAGAGGCAGGAATACACCAGGATTTCTCTCCTTTGCTATTGCAGACTGTACATTAGCCAACACAAATCACACCCTGCCAAACTTCAACCAAACACTGTATCTGTATTTCTCTAATGCACAGTTTTATGCAGTGTCAGGCACTGATCTGCCAAATGGATTAAGGCTGCTTCAGCATCTCCCCTGCATTAACAGCGTCTTCTGTGTCCCTTGTTCACACTTCACCATCATGATGCTGGCAGCTCTTCAGCTCCAGTTGCTGCATTTTGCTCTCACATCCCTGCAGCTCCTGCAAAGCTGCAGAGAGAAGCAGCAGTGCAACATAGCCCTTGGGCATGTGTGTTTGCTCTGCTGTCTCTCCTGGCTTCTTGTTTTTGCAGCTTCTTGCAAGAGGGCACCCTGCATCCTATGAATGAGATGGGAATAGAGAGGAGAAGGATGAAGCCCTGCAGTGCTCCTGGTTTGGTTTTCGGGGTTTGTTTTGCTTGTTTGTCTGTTTTTAATTGGAAATACTTCTAAAGACCCTAGATAGATAGATAGATAGATAGATAGATAGATATAAAAAGACCCTTGGGTAATTACTCTGCACCCTGTTAATTCCTACTACAGATTCCCTTTGTTCCTTCCTGGGTACCTGGACATCAGAGAGGATTAAAGGACTCCAACAACTGTAAAGAGATGAAATTGTGCCTCTTATGCTCTATTTCCATGGGACCAAAACCCCAGATAGTTTAGGTTTGGGTTTTGGGATTTTTTTTCCACATCAGGTGATGCCTTTTGTAGGTCTGAGATGATTCATCAGGCCAACACTCTTCCTTCTGCCATCACTGTACACATCTTGGGACAGGAGGAGAGGGAAGGAGTGGTGGGCTGTGATTGCAGTTCGTTATGACACCAGGCTTCCCTTTGAAATGGTATTTGGGGGGAAACTGCAAGTTTTGCAAAGCTGAGACTTCCCTGGATAATTTTTACTTTAAATCTTGCCCCAATTTCGCTTCACACCAGCACATTGAGCATTGCCAGGATGCCATTGTGCCCTGGGGCAATACCTCCTGGGGCTGCTGGGAGGGAAGGGATTCTTCACACCTCCCTTCTCTGAGCTGGGCCCTCAGCTCCATGGCATGTCTGGTGGCACGGGGACATCCCATCTGCCCAAGCTGCTGGGGACATAGCAGGAACTGTCTGACTACAAAGTGCCATCCCTGCACAGAGCTGAAAGCGGGGCTGCAGAATATGCTCTGAGCGATGCATGCCTCCAGCTATTTCAGTCTCCAAAGGAAAAGACCAAGGCTCTGACCTGACTAGAAAGCTAAAGCATTACATGGAATAAATAATAATAATAGCAGAGTTATTCTTGCGTGACACATGCCCTTTTGTGTCTGATTAATGCTTACCCAGGACACGCAGCCCGGGGAAGCAGCGGGTGAGGTTGCACACCTCTCCCTGCACTCCTGGAGCAGATAATCCACTCCAGCTTTGCTCTCATGGTTACCATGATACTGTTATTGTTGTCTGCTTCTTCCCTCTCTGTCCCCATTGACTTTAGGCAGATTAGAGCTGGGAGACGATGGATGGCTGGATTAGATGCTGCACTCCTCCTTCAGGTTTATAAAGCAATATTTTTCTGTCCTATTTGGATGCATCTCTCCCATTTTGAGCACAAAACAGAGAAGAACAGGGAACTGCTGTCGCAGGGCAGCAACTCTGGTTTATGTGTAAGTGCAGCATGAATCCATTCATGGCATTTAAAGAAGAAAGAGCTGACAAATAAAATCAATTATAGCAAGCCAGCTGCAAGGTGAAATGGAATAACTGTTGTAACCATTCAAGGTCCAGCGAAGGTCCTGGGCAGGGAAAAAGGAGAGATTGCTGTTGGCCTTCAAGGAGAGTTACCTCTTCTGTGCTCAAAGGCTGAGTCCCACATAATCCCATTTCACATCCTGCTTTGAAAATGTTATTGGATCTTCCTGGAATTGGCAAACGTTGAAAATCCCAGAAGGGAAGCAGCATGCACTAGCCAGAAGCTCAGGTCTCCAATCTGTATTTACAGGGCTGGAGTAACACAGGTGAGGCCTTGAGCAAAGCTTGCAACTAAGACTGTCCTCTCCAGGGCTGGATTTGCTATTGAGGGGCTATATGGTGCTGCTGAGTTTCAAACAAAGCTCTTGGTTTCAGCATGAAGATCTTCAGGGATCATTTACTGGCTGTGTGTCTCCCAATGGCTGGAAGAGCCCGTATGGACAGCATGCAGGATGACTCTTCTACCTGTATGCTGTCCTTGTGGTTTGCACACCAGTAGCTTTTATAGGCAAGACTGATGGTGACCCGCATACCTATGGGAGTGTGATCAGTGTTATAGCAGTGTTTGGGTTTGAGAAGTTGGGGGGGGGGTAACTGGGGTACTGTCACTGCAACTGGAACACCAGCACTGGCTGAAAGCAGCCAAGCAAGCCCTGCGGTCTGGTTTGGATGGCCAGGAATCCACAGAATCACAGATCATTGAATCAGAGAATAGTTCGGGTGGGAAGGGACCTTAAAGCTCATCCTAGTTCCAATCCCCAGCCACGGGCAGGGACACCTTCCACTAGAGCAGGTTGCTCCAAGACCTATCCAGCTTGGCCTGAGATGTAGCATCCATCCTCCTTCTGCCTAGCACAGTTACTCCACTGACCTTCTCTTTTGCCTTCCTCCCACTTCTCCAGTCACCTCTGGAGAAATGATGTCCTTGAGGCAAAACCAGTGTATATGCTTAAAGACACAAGATGGTGAAGCCCTGGTGCAATGCTGATGATGGGCTCCTAGATTGGATGGTTCACTCAAGTATCTAAGGGGTGCTGAGGTGACTCTGGGCCTCCCTTTCCTCCACAGGACTTAATTAGGCTCAGGTGGAAATGTTGCGACCTAATGCTGGTAACAGCAACCATCAGCTGCATTTAAGGATCCTCCTCCCACACCACTAACACCTTCAGGAGGTCTCACGTTGCCTTTGGTAGCAATGCTACTTCCAGGGCATGACCTGGGTGGTATGTAGAAAGCTAGATCATATATACAGTGTGAATAATTAAGGACTATGTTTAACTACAGAGCAGTGATTTCTACCACCTGTGATGAGGATAACATTGCCAGAAAAAGAGGACAGTTGGGGGACACACCAGAGTCAATTCTTGTCACTATCTTCCTGCTCAATGTGGGAGCTGAGCTGGTGATCACAGTCCACTTTGAAGCTGGGTGGGATGTCATAGAAACATGGAATCCCAGTCTGGTTTGGGTTTGAAAGGAACTTAAGATCATCCAGTTCCAACCCCTGCCACAGGCAGGGACACCTTCCACTAGAGAAGCTTGCTCCAAGCCCCTGTGTCCAACCTGGCCTTGAACCCTGCCAGGGATGGGGCAGCCACAGCTTCTCTGGGCACCCTGGGCCAGTGCCTCAGCACCCTCACAGAGAACTTCTTCCTTATCTCCAACTTAAATCTCCCCTGTTTCACTTTGAACCCATCACCCCTTGTCCTGTCACTACAGTCCCTGATCAAGAGCCCCTCTCCAGCATCCTTGTAGCCCCCTTCAGACACTGGAAGCTGCTCCGAGGTCTCCACGCAGCTTCTCTTCTCCAGGCTCAACAGCCCCAGTGTTCTCAGCCTGTCTTCATAGGCTCTGTGGGACATAAAGCCCAGGGGGAAAACATGAAATAGAAAGAAGTCATCAATCGGCATATATGGTTCTATGTTTTGGGGCACCGATTTTGCATAGGAGGCATCAGCTGTGCTCGAGCTTTACAAACCTCTTGGTTGGGGCTGAAGCTACAGGCAGGGTGCTGTCCTTGCAGCTCGCTGTGCTGCAACGTGCCCACCCTTTGGTCCAGCATTCAGTTACAGCACCTGTAAACTGCTTATTTTATTGCTGAGGCTAATGAGCTCTGGGCCTTCTAGGTAGAGCCTTGTAATTACACGTCTTCTTGGGATGCTGATTCAAGGGTTGCATGAAGTCTCTCCTCTCACCTTAGTGCTGTCGCTGATGAAGGGTGACCAAGCCATCCAGGTGGGCTGTTGTACCATTGGATCATAAGATTGGCTCCCCTCCACCCAAAAATGAAATATCAAAGTGACCAGAAAGACCCATCTGAACCATTAGGGACATGCAAGGAGCCTGTTGGAGTGGCTGGTCCTTCCAGCACTGTTGTCACATGAAAGTGAGGAGAGGGGATGAATGTTTCAGGACAGTGCCTTAAGCAACCTGTAGTGGAAGGTGTCCCTGCCTATGGCAGGGGGTTGGAAGTAGACAAGCTTTAAGGTCATTTCCAACCCTAACCATTTTGTGATTCTGTCATCCTGACTTCCCAGCAGGATTTTAGTGGGGAAGCATTTATTTGGAAATCCTACAGCGACTTTCTTTACGAATCTAAGCCCAGGATTTCCAGGGAAGGAACCGTATTAGGAAAGATCTGGCACACCCTAAATAATAATCATTATTATTAGCTTAATTATATTAATTACTGTAATTATAAAGGAGGGCAAGACACTACAGGAATCACAGATGAGGAGGGTGCTATACAGATGCTCAGTGTTATTGGGTTTTCCCTTCCTCTCCGCAGCCTGAAGGCAGCTGCATTGCTTACAAAGCAGGAGGAAACAGCTCCAGAAACGCACACACAGGCTCCTCGGGTACGTCTGTGTCAAGATCAGAGCGTCAGGTAGAAAATGCTGCCAGAGCCTGGTAGGCAAAAATTGACAAGGGAATCCAGTGTTATCTGGAACTGCTCTCTCCAGAGGGGCTGAACATCTTTGATAGGTTCACTCCAGGGGGAAATAACTTCGGAGGATAAGAGGCATTGATGTGCACCGAGCAAAAGGCAACCCCTGTGCACACCGGCACGGCAGCGGGTTGGAGCTGACAGGCATTCTCTGCTTTCAATCTCCCTTTTTTCCCTCTGCTCCCTTTTCCCTGGTTTTTTTTACTATTATTATTATTTTTTTTCAAAGCAGCCCCGGGTCTCCCAGTGATGGTGAATGTTATAAGGAACCGAGCCGTGCCTCCATGGAGTGGGGGAAGTGAAGAGCAGGAGATGGAGGGAAGGAAGGAGGGGGAATGTCAATAGGCAAATCTGCAGAGCAAACCTGGGGAGTGACTGTGTATGTAGTGTACGTGCTGCTGGAGCCTCCAATGGAGCGCAGGAAATGTTTTCAGGAATTTTCCCATGTTTGGGAAGGAGAAAAAGGTGGAGCCTCTTTTGTCAGGGAAATCTGCAGCAAAATGCTACTCCTTTTGTAATTCAGTGGTCTGCCCTTGCATTGCTGGGAGTTGGGTGCTGTTCCTGACATGCATAGCCCACAAAGGGGGTTTGCAGCCTCTTTTATGCTGTCCAGCTTCTCTGCTGCTATAAAACCACAACCTGAGCAAGCACAACTGCTCAAGCATATCAAATTCTATTCTCAAGACTTTGGGAGCCCCAAATTCTGCTCCCAGATTCTGGCCCAGTGCATTAAAGCCAGGGTTTCGAGCAGGTCAGATACCTTCACTGCGGTCAGTGGCTTGTGCTGGTTTGAGGTCGGAGGGAAACATGTTGCATAGACACAGTTCTCCCCTGGATGCTTTTATTCTGTTACACCATAAGAGCTGTTTAGGGAAGCTGGCAGGTTTTTTGTGGGTTATTTTGAGTGGGGCTTTTCTCAGCTAACTGCAGCTTGCTGAGGGGTAGGCGGTTATGTCTGAGCTGCTTTATCGCTGAGACTTTGCTTTACGGTAGGGAAAGAGAGATGGTTCCTTCTAGAGTACAATGCATTTCTCCCAGCTGGGCTGAGCTGCACCTGGGAAGTTCTTCTTTCTCTCCATCTACTATATAAAAGGCATCCGGACAACTCGCTCAGATTTATACATCCTAACTGATGACACATAAGTTTAGATGGATGAAACCTGGCCAGGCATCATTCTCTCCCTTTCACAGTGTCAGGGGTTTTTTCATCCTCCTCCAGGTATTTTTGATCCTCTTGGGAAAAAAAAAGCCTGGAGAAAACAGTGCCACGGGGATGCAAACAACATAGGGAAATTGCAAACCCTTTGGATGGTGAGGTGCTTAGGTACAGCATGGTCTCTGCTGCTATAGACATTCAAAGAGGCTCTGAAATGTCTGCAAACCTTTCCTTTTTGTATGACCCCGAACCCAAAAGTGGACAAACAAATAAAACAGAGGAAAAACAAAGCAACACTGGAATGTTACCTTTGTTTTCACATGCTTTTGTAACACCATGACAAGCAGCTACAGGTTATTCATACCTTTTCATTGTCCTTGATTAAAAAGAGGTCGAGAAGCATCTCTGTAGGGCTCTGTGGTAGCTTATCGTGGGGCAGCTGCAGGTGAAGAGATGCAATTGCTGTGTTCATCTCCAGATGAGAGCTATTCTAAAATGTTTTGCACTGCTCTTTGTGGACTTTTAGGCAATAACTGATTGACCGATGAGGACATATCCCACTGCTGCCAGTAGACCAAGGCTGGCACAGGCAGAGGCTGCACCATAGAATCATGGAATCACAGAATAGTGTGGATTGGAAGGAAACTTGAAGCTCATCCAGTTCCAATCCCCTGCCACAGTCAGAGACACCTTCCACTAGACCAGGTGAGCAGCATCAAGCCCCTTTAAGGGTGTTGATCCCTCCCTATTCTAGTGGAGCAATTGCTGATTGAGGATCCTTCCCCAGGATGCAGCAGGGTGGTTGCAGCCATGATCGTGTTTTTTCAAGCTAGCCAGGGTCATGTTTGCTCTGTGGACAGGTAGGAGATGCCAGAAGCTGTTCGGATAACTTCTTCAGACAATAACTCTCCTTTCTCCACATCATTTCTGAACCACTGACCCTAATAGAGTGTGCTGAGAGTTGCGATGGGAGCAGAGCCCTTTGTGGGAGTGCTATGAACTCAAAGCAATGTGTGTTCATTTCGGCCTCTCCTCACACTGACCAGCACCTTAATCTGTCTCAGCTGCAGGCATTGTAGTCCTCACTGCCTTATCTTCTCTCTCTCAGCAGACCTGCCCTGAAAGATGAGACAGCCTTGTTTAAATCACTGCTTTGAATCTGATTAGATAGTCTATGGATGCCCATATGGGATATTTTACAAACATCAAGGTGAGCAACCTTACCTAGCTGGGTATATGTGAGTCCAAGGAGAGAGAATGGCCTTTTTTTAGTCAACCTTTCAATTTCTTAATGATATGCAGAGGTGAAAGGCAGGAGTTTGCTGTGATCAGCATGTGCCTACCTGGTTTCAGTGATTTCCAGTTCTTGGTGGATCTGAGAAGAATGAGTTTTGGTGAAACCCACCCCAAACAACATTTCTTTGCATTTTGTTTCATTTATTTCAACCATGGAGCTTAAAAAAAGTAATTGTTCCCCTGGGATCAGTCCTGACGGTGTATCTACAAATCCATTTGGGGAGTTCTCAAAGCAGGTGGGAATTACTCCTGTTGAAGAGGGCTCTACATCCTCTTCATCACCATTGTGGATAGCATGGCCAGTCCCAGAAGACCCATCCCCAAGGCACAAAGAGCAGAAACCTATGGCCTGTCTGAAATAATGAATAAGTCATGATTGTCAAAACCAGCTATAGTGAGAGTGGACATAATAGGAGATGGCATCCAGTAACCTGTACCAAGGCAAAACCTCCTACTTGGAAAGCCTGGCAAGAGCATGATCCAAAACAAGGTGGCCTGGGGTTTGGAGGTTTGTTTTTGTTTTGTTTTTTAATTGAACGTGCTTGCATAGTGTCATTAACATATTATCTGACAGTCATGAATATGCATCAGTGAGTTATTAGCTTCACTACATCACTAGTTTGGCACAGGCAAGCAGCACATGTAGGGAATGGGAAAAAGCATGAGATAGAAGGAGGTACAGACTTCCCTTGAGTGCAGATCCCCTTAAATGAGAGATAACAGGGGGATCCACCCTGGACATCTTTACTTTCCAGGGGCAGCTGAGAGAGATTCATCTAGAGAGAACACCTGATTGTCATGGGGCTCTGGTGTAGTATAAGGCAGGTATTTCAGTTCCCAACGGGCTAAAATAAAGGAAAAGCCCATTTCTAGGTCTAAGGGGCTCTGCTTTCTTAGTTCCCTGTTTTCTTGCAGGCACCAATTCCCAGTAGACTAAAGGGTCTGTAACTTCATTTCTATCATGAGTTCCCAAGTCGATGTAGCATCCTCAGCTACAGCCTGACTAAATCAGGCTCCTGTGCTGTGTGTAAAGTTCCAGTTATGTCCAAGATTTCCAACTCCTGAAGGCTGAAGAAAGCAAATTGTTGCTATTATTCTTTATATTGCAGTAAATTTCACATGTGCCAAGCTGAACTGCCATTCCATCCTTTTGGAAGGTGTGCAAACATGACCACGCTTCCTGCTTCCCAGCAGTTCATAGTCAAGATGTCCAAACCCCCTGTAAGAGACTGCAATGGAAGATGTGGCAGGAATTCCCCTTCCAGTTGACATAAACCAGTATTTTAACCACATCTTTTATGTCCCAGTCTCCAATGATCTAGCATGGTTACTATCAGTGTGGCTGATATATCCCCATGAAGCTCTCATAAGGATAATGACCGCTGTACTTAAGGCCAACTGAATGACCACAGAGAACCTCTGCTAAGTGCCCCATCAACATTTTGTCCGCCCTGGGTAAGTTCAGTAAGCATATTTACTTGGATTTTAAAGGGAACTATGAATTTTATCAACTGGGATGAGTATCCAAACTAGCTGTCTGTTATTTGAAATTACCATGGATTTCAATTCTAGTGTAGCTTTGACTTTACTGGAGTAACATCTCCTGTTCACAGTATCACAGTATGCTAGAGATTGGAAGGGACCTCAAAAGATCATCTAGTCCAATCCCCCTGCCAGAGCAGGAACACCTAGATAAGGTCACACAGGAATGTGTCCAGGCGGGTTTTGAATGTCTCCAGAGAAGGAGACTCCACAACCCCCCTGGGCAGCCTGTTCCAGTGTTCTGTCACCAAAAAAAAACTTTTAAAGTACCAAATGCACTTTAATGAGTTCCAGATTTTGTTCCCAGAAGGAATTTATACCGTGTCAGTACATTAGGTGGGTACACAACTTCTCCTGAACTACAGGCATGAGTGTAACCGACTACAGTATACTAGGTATTTAAAATTATTCATTATTCTCAGAAACCATTTTTCCACAGTATTAGAAATAAGGCATGTTTCAGGTGTGAAAGTTGCTGCTATATCCAGTCCTCAGATGCCATATTTGCCCTTTAGCTCTTCCACTTTTGCTATGTAAGCTCTCATTGCATCTTCTTTGGACATTCCTTTCAATGCATTCCAGGCATCCCACTTTGCTTTGCCTTTGAAGTCCAGCATGCCAGGGCGGTCCATGTTCACGTCGCCCACCGTAGCCTGTTTATAGAGGCTGTAGACATCGAGCATCTCCTGGTCCGTGGGCTGGGACTTGAGCTTCTTCACCTCCTCGGCAGCCTTCTGAAACACAGCCTCAGACATAGCGACAAGCCCAGCACGCTCCCGACCCCCCAGAGTCTAGGCGTTCCACCCCCCCTCTGTTCCTCCACTGTTCCTCTAAGTCATGCTGTTACTGTTCATGAGATTTCCACAGGACAGAAGCCTTATCATAAAAACATGTTAATTTGGCCTGTCTGTCAGCATCATCTCTCCAGGGATGCTGCTCTTCTCATGTCAGAACAGTGGAGCTCTTCATCAAGAGACATGGGGCATTTGATGTGTGGGCAAGTGGTGGTACCAGCCCTGCAGTGTGTGCAGATACATCCTAATTTCCTCAGCAAGGTTAAATTGATGGGTTGTGAATGGTTCTCTAGGGCATGAGGAGCTCAGGCAAACCTGTGGGTTGCAGGTAACAGGTCTTATGGAAAAGTGCCTGGAGCTTCAGGATTTGCAGGGAAGTCGTATGAAAGTGCATGAAGTATAACTGGTTCAAGAGCCTCCTTGGAAGTCATGTTCCTGTCCCAGGAGACATCTTCCAGATTTAGAAAGAAAAATATCCTGCCTTGCCTTTGGAAAACTATCAAAACCTCAAATATCTTCCTGGATTGACTTCTTAAAACAGTGTGGGTTGAGTTATGTGAAACATTTCTTTCCAGCTATCACAGAAGGAGGCAGGCTGGAGCTGGAAAAGCCTTTCCCAATATCACCCAGCAAACTCTTAGCTTCTGACTTCTTCCAGTACCAAGAATATTGGACGTCCTGGATTCTAGTTTCATGTTTGGGAGGCCGTGTTTCTTCTCTGGATGAAGACAAGCAGGCTACATGCAGGCAAGCTTTTAGACTTGTATCAGTTTCCACCTGGAAGATGTAGGATGTGCTTCAGAAGGATAGTCAGGCAACAGTCATTTAGAAGCAAATGACTCCCAGTGAGAGATTGCACTGATTTTATAAGCTGGGTGAGTGAACCTGTGGGCTCCTTCCCTCCCTGGGTAGAATTAGCTCCATGCAATTCTTTGCAGTCCATTTCTTGTAGCCTGGATTTATACTTATTTTAGTACATAAAAATATACATTTCATGTCCCCTTCCCAATTGTTTTCTGCCCGTACTTAGAACTCCGCATCATCCTAAGGTTGCAGATGGGTGAAAAAGAATTGAAACCATTAAGACCAGGTTTTCTTTCAAAAGAAAAAGGAAAACAGCAAACCCTAAAAGCAATTCCTGGAATGTGTCTTTTTCGAATTACACAGTCCCTGGGATGCCTCTGCCACTGGTGTGTTTTAATGCTGTAACGAAATTACAACCCAGGGAGGTTTTCCAATGAGTTGTAACGGTACTGTTCTGACCACGTAGGGCCAAAGAGACCTGGCAACACCTGCCTTGCTGCTTCAGCTCCAAGCAGGGGCTTACATCCACAAGCTGCTTTCAGACAATTATGCTCCTATGTTTCCATTAGAATTGCAATTGTATCGGGGATTCTGTCTCTCAGGTTCTCATCTTACTCATGTGTAGAGATTATAACCCTTTGCTGCTTCTGATTTCATACGTAAAAGGTAGCTTCCGGTTGGCTCTGGGTAAAGTGGGGGCTGTGTATTGATACTGAATAAATTTTGGCTGAGTGAGCTGGTTTCTTTTACCCTTTTTAACATTTTAGTGGATCTCCCGCCTGATCTCAAGCAAGTCTGCATGAGATCTAATATGTTTGTGGGGATATTTTCTACAGGTGGAACTAGTGTGATTGAAGATGGGATTTATAATAATTAATAGAATCACAGATTTGTTTGGGTTGAAGGGACTTTAATCTAGTTCCAGCCCCCTGCCACAGGCAGGGGCACCTTCCACTAGACCAGGTTGCTCCAAGCCCTGGTCTAGTGGTCCAATCTGCCCAATAGTCCAGGTTGACCTCAGATGCTGGAGAGGGACTCTTCATCATGGACTGTAGCAGTAGAACAAGGGATAATGGATTCAGGCTAAAACAGGGGAAGTTCAGGTTAGATATAAGGCAGAAGTTATTCCCTGTGAGAGTGGTGAGGCATTGGCACAGGGTGCCTAAAGAAGTGGAGAATACTCCATCCCTGGCAGTTGGACAGAGCCTTTGGTGGCATGGTCTAGTAGAAGGTGTCCTTGCCCATGGCAGGAGTTGGAACTGGGTGATCCTAAGGTCCTTTCCAACCCAAACCATTCTATGATTTCATATGCACATTCCTAAATATCATATTCTAATTACTAACTATATTCTGCTCAGTGTGTGTGTGTGTGTGTGTGAATTCACCTGTACTGACATGGAATACATTTATACAGGGGTAAATGTCACATTTTTTAGGGAGAGTTAATGTGTGCAAACATGGCTTTTCTCTCCTTCCTCAATTCCCCCTCAAAAACAGTGGTAAAATAGGATTTCAAAACTAAAGATGCTGAGCTCGGCCCTGGCTAGCAGTCTTGTTAAGTCCACACACAAGACACTACAGAAATCTGAGCTGGGGCACCTCTAGCAGCAATGAGACCTCTCCTCCAGCCCCATCCTTTGAGCATCACTTTGGAAAGGATCACATGTCCCCACTGATGTGTGTTTCTAGGATCTACCAGCTCTTTGTCCACAGTGAGAGAAACCTGATGGTCATTTCCCTCTGAAGCCCTGGTCTCCACACTCAGCCACGTAAGTGAACTCACCAGGAGAGCTCACTCCTGGTGCTGCAGTTGGGTTTAATTACAGATGCTTCTGCTCCTTGTGAACACAGATCCTAATTGTATGTAAGTGGCAAAGAAAGAGCAGGAGATGATGCGAGCTGCTGCTTGAGAAATATAGCCTGGAATAAAAGAAATTGGGGTCATCACCTGACTACGCTTCTGTAATGCTGGTTGTTTATTAGCTTGTGTTTACATGAGTGGCTACAGCTCCTGCTTCCATGGGGGTTTTGCAGCAGCAAGTGCCAGGCAGTGGGCATCTCCTGATGGATTTATCAGTTCACAGGTTTTGAGTGTCTGGAGGAGCTTCAGAACTCGTGGTAGCAGTAGAAAGATTAATGATTATAACATGCTCCCATATTACTACAACCCAATAGGGGAAACTGAGGCATAACGAGGGTGAAATAGTAATAAAAGCAAAGCCTAAAGCAAGCAAACCTGTGCTTTGGGTGCTGTGCATTGTCCATGGAATGGCAGAGAGATGGTTTTGATGCTCAGCTCAACTGAATTCCTTCATACATCAGGGTATGACAGCCTGAGAAAGTTGGGGCTGTTCAGGCTGGAGAAGAGAAGGCTGCGTGGAGACCTCAGAGCAGCCTTCCAGTATCTGAAGGTGGCCTACAAGGATGCTGGGGATGGACTCTTCATCAGGGACTGTAGTGACAGGACAAGGGGTAACGGGTTCAAACTGAAACAGGGGAAGTTTAGATTGGATCTAAGGAAGAAATTCTTTACTGAGAGGGTGGTGAGGCACTGGAATGGGTTGCCCAGGGAGGTTGTGAATGCTCCATCCCTGGCGGTGTTCAAGGCCAGGTTGGATGAGGCCTTGGGTGACATGGTTTAGTGTGAGGTGTCCCTGCCTATGGCAGGGGGGTTGGAACTGGATGATCTTAAGGTCCTTTCCAACCCTAACTATTCTATGATTCTATGTAATGCAGGAATGTCTTTAACCTCCTGCAGTCACGTAACTTGTGGGACATTTCAGAACTCTGTCCTGCCACATTTTTGCAGAATCTGCTCGCAAACTTGCTTCCCCCTTGGATATTGCTGCACTATAATATGACACAAAGCTATGCCTAGGCTCCTTTGACAGGTTGATTTAGAATAGCGTATGAGTACAATCATCTTTGGTGACCAAGAGAGGACGTCTTCATCCTCTTCACTTTCATGAACCGTAAGCAAAGAGAAGCTCCTTTTCCCTGAGTGCATAATCTGAGGTATGGCATTGCAGGGTGTGCTTCGATGACGTGTTTTGGTTCCCTCCAGCAAAGCAGAAATCAACTGTGCTGTTACACTGCTTGAAAGCAAGGCTGGGGAAATCCTTACTAAGAACAGCGGAAATGCAAGATGTTTGTGATGGCTCAGGGACAAGATAGAACATTACAGGCTGGATGAGCAGGCAACTGGATGGGTAAGTGTCTGACAGAGTGCCTAGGCTCAGAGGACAAGGGTTATGGGGTTGCACTTTGCCTGGAAGATGGTAACGACATCTTTATGAGCTGGAAGAGACGGAGCACATCACGCTATGGAAATACAGGAGCTGTGCCTACACCACAGTGATCCCTAGTGCAGAAAGATCTCAGCTGGTTCTCTCTGAACTTGCATGTCTTCCAGGAGGTTGAGAGAAACTTAGGTTGGAAAGGATCTCTGGAGGTTTCTTGTCCAATCCCTTTTAAAAGCAGGAACAACTCAGAACTTAGGTCAGGCTGTTCAAGACTTCACTCAGTCACATTCAGTCCTGTTGTCCAGGCTACTGATGGTCACAGCATTCACCCCTGAGGAATGCTGTATGTAACTAACCACCAATCTTAATTATTGAGCCCAAAGGCTCAGTTAGATTTTCAGCCACTTTCAGGTAGTTCACCCATCCCTTTCACATCTCCCTTGCTTCTCTATGGAGAGGTTATAGGAAAGCCCATGAAAGACCTTGCTAATGCAAGGAAAACAATGTGCCTTGCTCTCCCCTTGTCTGCAGAACCAGTCAAAGCGTCATAGAAAGCAATCGGGTTATAGTCAGACATGGCTTGCCCTTGGTAAAGCTGTGCTAAATATTCCCGACCACCTCTTTGTCCTATTCCTGGAGAAACGGCTTCCTACTATGGTCAGCCTGGAGCTACTTAAGGTCTGGAATTAACCATTGGCAGTGCATCATCACCAGATGTCCTGGGTTCAGCAGTAGCAGTCATTTTTCTCCTTCTTAGTAACTGGTGCTGCTCTGTGTTTTTGACTTCTGGCCTGGGAGCAGTGCTGATAAAACTGATGTTTTTAGTTACTGCTCAAATGTTTAGTCTGGCCAAGGACTTTGTGAGTCTCATGCTTCGCCAGGGAGGAGGGGAAGCTGGGAGGAAGCAGAGACAGGACACCTGATCCGAACTAGCCAAAGAGGTATTCCGTACCACAGCACGTCATGCCCAGGATGTAACTGAGAGTTACCTGAAAGGGCTCGTTCACTGCTGGGTGGGGGCGAGGTATCGGTCGGCAGGTGGTGAGTGGTTGTATTCTCTTCCCTTGTTATTTTCTTCATCATTATTATTATTGGTGGCAGCAGCAGTGGTTTGTGTTATACCTTAGTTACTAAACTGCTCTTATCTCAACCTGTGGGAGTTACATTCTTTTGATTCTCCTTCCCATCTCTCCGGGAGTGGGGGGAGGAAAGCGGGGGGGGGAGTGAGTGTGGGTGCTGCATGGCTGGGTTTAAACCACGACACCAGAAGACTTGTTGTTGAAGAAAGAGGCAATGCAGCTGTAATGGAGGTAAGGCACTGAACACTTCTCTGTGGTGCAGGTGTGACTCAAGAGATGCCTGTGGTAGAGCTGGGGACTGACCCCACTTCTCCAAGCCTTGATTCAACAGGCATCATGGGGGAATGATCTCCACTGAGCATTACTCTGACTGAAGTCAACAAGCCTCCAGGGAAATGAGAATCTACCTCAGACCAGCTTGCAAGAGGAAGGCATTGATGAGAAACAGAGAATGACTCAATCTAACAAAGAATTGTTACTAGCACAAAAAATACCCTAAACAAACTAAACCTGCTCATTCCTGTAGCTGAGGTTCACGTACTGCCACAAGCTCAAGATCAGAATCATTGTTGCATCCAGACATGGCCATTGTGTGGGTTTCTGTCTCTGCAATAGTCATAAGTTTAAAAAATATATTGATTTTATAATTAAGGCGCTCTGCAATCATAAAGTTAAAAGCCATGCAAACAGATACACAGAGACCACATCAAGATAAACAAACATTTAGATTTAACACAGCATAAGTGCAATAATCACCCATAAATGTAGTAATCACCAACTGTTTAATATAAATCAGGAGCAAACAAAAGAAGAGATGGAATGGAAATTATTATTTGTACTAGAGAAGCTGCAGAGACCACAACCAAGATCACAGCTCTCTTATGCCAGGCAGCACCCACATACATAATGAAAGGCAGCCCTTGATGCAAACAGCTCCAGAATGAAGTTCGAACTTGAACAGAGAAGTAGTGGAAGTAGAGGTACGCTCCCATCTCTCAAGGTCTATCAGGGCAAAGCTGAGCCCTCCTGATGCCCAGATCCATCTCCACCACGCAGCGTACGAATGAGATTAAACTGGCAGTTGATTTTATTTCATAGAATCATAGAACCGTAGAATCATAGAACCATAGAGTGGTTTGGGTTGGAAAGGGCCTTATGATCGTCCAGTTCCAGCCCTCCTGCCATGGGACACCTCCCACTAGAGCAGGTTGTTCAAAGCCCTGTCCAACCTGGCCTATTTCATGCATACAATCAAATTGTCAGGAAAAATAATGCAATTTCTTCCTGGGCTGTTTTTGGCAATGGTAGAAGTACCTTTTCAGCCTGTGACTGTGGGAGACCTGAGCTCGCTGACAACCCAGCAGCAGAGACACCAGTGTGTGGGGAGAGCCTCTCCAACTCTCCTTCAGTGCTTTCCTGCTCTTTAGAAACCACAAAATGTTCACTGAGCAGGAACGGTGAACAAGGTGGCCCAGCAAGAAGCTCACGGGGTCGTTTTTCTTCTACTACATCAATCACAAAGTAGGATTCATCTCATTTAGCTGGAGATGTTTATATTTAAGTTACTCACCTCAAAGGCTCCTTTGATGCTGAAAAAAGCCTTTTTTAGCCTTTTGGAGAACATTCAGACATTTTATCCAAGGCATGGCAGCCCCTGAGTATTGGCTGAGGGATATCTGCAGCAGGGATGTCTTGTAGGTATTCCAAACCCAAACCCTCTGTCCTCCCAACCGCAGCATGGATTTGGAAAGCCCTATTCTACCTGCCAGGGAACCATCAATAGGGGCTGCAGGAGGGATAGGGAGTGGAACAGGCTTGGATTCAATCACCACCTTCATCTGACCCTTCTTTCTGCTGCATGGTACATTTTCTCCGCAAGATGCTGCCTGTTGCATCTTTAGCATGATCCTCTGATGAGTTTTTCATGTTGTTTCAACCTGAAAATAGTGGAGGTTAATTTATCACCTTCAATTACTGCAGCATCTCAAAACCAAAAGAAAACAAAGTATTTTATTTCTCCTGTTGGCCACCCTTTCTACTTCTCCTCCAGAGGGGGCTGTGATCCCAGGATGTGCAGAATATGTCAAGTGTCATGTTGTCTAATTCCCCCAGCCACAGACAGATAAAGAAAGAAAGACAACTCCTATAAGCATTTTAATTAAATGTTAAAAGCCCTTGATTAAAGAGCCATAAATCGCTGAGAGATCTTTACATTTCTAGAATGTCTTATGTCCTGGCATGTACCATTCTCTATCACCTACTCATTTGGCTGAAGTGGCAAGAGATGGGTACCTCCAAATGCTGGCCATCAGCCGCTGATCTCCTATTAGATAAAAGGATAATAAGGAGTGGAAACAACCCTTAAATCAGGGTAATATAAATGTGCTGGCAGGAAAACCCTGAGGATTAGGGCTTGTGTCCCCTGGGAAGTGATATTTGTTTTGCTGTCCTGGTACACCAAGTGTAGCGTGGGGGAAGCTCATAGACTCATAGAATTGGATAGGTTGGGAAAGACCTTTAAGTTCATCAAGTCCAGCTGTAGCACTGCCAAGTTCACTACTAACCATGCCCATAAGTGCCACATCTATTTTCAGCTGTGTGGCTTTATCCTGGTGCAGCCTATGACTTGTGTGGTAGATGAAGGCAGGGCTGTGGTATCTGCAGGGCTGGTGATGCTGGCTGCAGTCCTGTGTGATCCAGACCTGCTGCCCTAGAGAAGATGTCAGTGAATTCACTCTGCTGCAATGCAGGAGTGAGCTCCTGTACCAAAGTGCTTCCACTCTCAGCACACACAGATAACCCTGGGCTGGAGCAGAGCATGGATACAGAGCACCCTGGATAGGTCCACATTCAATGAAGAACACACCTGAGGTTCCCCATGGCTTTGCTTTTTTCACCTAAGGCTCTTTAACCTCTCCTGCTGATTTAGCCTGCCATGAGTCTGATGTTCAGGGACGCAGGTGGGAGATGGCCAAAACTGCAAAGCATCCTCTCTGTGCAGGTGGACTTCTATATCCAGGAATCTGGTCCTGCTATGTGCGCGCACCATATCAAACCTGTGCATGAACACTGGCTCAGAGACATGCCAGGAAAACACTTGCAAAATGGAAACCTGTTTTGAAACCCCTCAGAAACCTCATGTCTTGTCTATCAGAGCATGCAACACTGCTCACCAGTCACAAGGATGAATCAGGGCTCACCTCTTTCAGTGATCCTCTGCTGTAGGTGAATTTAATCCAATGTCTCAAAGTGTGACAAGGAATGTAATTATTTGGAAGTTCTATGAAGGAAGAGAGGGTCAAACCTGCTGGATAATTTATTCATTACTAATATTTCCAGAAGCTGTAATTGAGGTGCTCTTTTAATTGTCCAAGCCACACCAAAAAGCAGCTTTTCTCATAATGGCTTCGAAAGTAACTGTCATTCAGCTGTATAAACCTCGATCAAAGGTGGCTTTTGACAGGCTGATGGTATCACCCACTGCCTTGCTTTTATATTAGCTTATTAAAATTGATCCTAAATAAACCTGATACGCCCCAAATTATTTTCCTTAAATTAATTTGAATGCAATTTGTCCTGGGCTTGATTCACTGCCATGTTGAATCTCACAATGCAAACACAAGTTTGTTGGGTCACTTTAATTAATTTGATTCTATATCTCAGCCCTCCTCCCCATCACCTGCAGTAAATGGAATTATTGAGGAATAACAGAGATAATGCTGGCAAAATAATACACTGTGACAAGACCAAGCTTTGCTTCTTTAGGAGGGGAAAGAAGAAACATACAGAACACGTTGAGGTGGTTTATTTGTGATTAAATGCTTCTGCTTTGCCTCAGCATTTATCTTTCGGGGACAGCTCCAGATCAGACCAAATGCATCACTCTATTAGCATTATCTCTCTGTACATTTGAGTGGGGCTCCCTAGATAATAAAGGGTTACAACATGTGTATCCAGCTTTTATTTCTTTGGTGGGGATTTGCACGAAAGGCGTTAGGAGGAGGAGAAAGATGGGGGAGGGATGCTGCTCCCAAGTTGTTTGGGTGAGAAGTCAAATGGCTTCAAAGAGATGGAGTGAAGTGATTTAATTCAAAGCCCCTAACTGAGACATTGGTGCCGGCAGCTGTACAAAATGACCTGGGTTTAAAGAGATAATGTTGGGTCATTTTCTTCAAAGGCCTCGTCTTGAAGTGCTGAGGAGCTTCACAACATAGCCCCTGCATCCCGAGAGCTTTGTCTGAGTGGAAAAAGAAATGGGGAAAAGGAGGTGGTCCAGATGATCCAAAACATAGCAGGAATTTGGGGTGAAGGGACTCCCAAAAGGAGCATGTAGTGGTTTGAGAGAGTGATGGAAAGAAACTGAAATAATCAGGGGTGCAAGAAAATCAGATGCTTTTTGCCGTACCTGGATGAAGGAGATTTTCCCATAGGAAAGTTGGGAAATGGAAGAAACAGAGAGGTGGAGATCTTAGCATGATTCAGAAAATAAATCCTGGTAATGGAAACATCCATACGAATAGCACGTAAAGTATGAGCATGTTCCTCTATAGAAGGGAAACCTCTTGTCCCATACTTTGCTTATGTGAGTATGGGTGGCTCCAAGCACCCTCAGTGGCAGTGGTCAAAGGCTGAATTTCAGTCTTCACAGACCACTGTCCTGATCTGCTTGGCAGTTTGTATACACTCGGAGGTGGGAGGAGGTAAAATACTGTGTTTAGAAGAGAGAAAGTTAGAATTTGCACTCTTGAGATGTTGCACCATCAGTTTATAGCACTGCAAAGGGTTCACAGCTCTTCAAAGCTGCCCTCCAGTGCATCCTTTTCTCACCACAGATGAATCCATCCAGCACAGAATAGGAAGAAAGGAAATCAACACTGTTTTCTATAGGTCCTACCAATAAACAAAGTGGAGAAGGCAGGTACTGTGTTTCTGTACATGCATACATATATGTTTTGTGGGGTTTTTGGAAGGGCTGGTTGAATAAGCCCCATTTCAACATTAGATAAGACATGCGTGCTATTGTGAATATATGAGCATTTTGAGGGGTGCCTTATAAAGGTCTGAGCAGCATCATTGTGTCTGTAAATCCAGGGGACCAGAGTGACCGTGTACCGGCTATCTAACAAGTGATACTCTTCATCAGGGAAAAGGCTTTTCCTTTCCCTTCCTGTTTCTCTTTCTTCAGTCACCCTACTCCACTCCCCCCCTTTCTTGTCGTTTCTCCTTCTGCTCTTCCTTTCTGATACCATGGTGATGAAGCTGACATATAAGAATAGCTATTCTTCACTGGGGTTCCCGCAACATCCCAAGATGAGCTTCTGCTTCTCCCCCTCTTTGTCTCCCACGTTTTCTAAGTGGGGTAACTCCATGTGCTGCCAACCCCACACGCTAAGAAATATGGGCTAGCCTTCCCCCTTCTCCCTCTTTCCTATTTCCATGTGATTGGCTTAAAAATCATGAGTTGCAACAGAAATACTCATAAATATTTGGCTTGGTTTCCTTCTTTTTCTGTTTGTTCTTTTAGCTTGATGTTCTAACAAAGCAAACCTTTTGCCATGGCTACCTACCCGTGCCTAACACTGATTTGGGGCAGTTTCAGCCACATTTGACAAGCAGTGGGATGATCTTGTTTCTGAAAGTTTTGTGGAAGTAGGTGGCTGGGTAGATGTGGTGAGGAAAATACTGAAGATGCACAGGAAAGAGGCTTTATAAAAACCTGCTCTTCACAAGTAGCTGTGATTCACATCCACAATTAGCTGGGAGATTTGGTAGGCTGTAAAGTATATTTTGCATTTCCATTTCCTGCTGTCCGAGGGTGGCAAATTTCCCAAAACGCCTTCCCAGATTTATTACCAATTGCAAGGTCTGGGTCTTCTTGGGAAAATCCCTACAGGTCCAGCCTGGCTCCTGTCTTCTCTCCTGCACTTTTGGTACCCACTGGAGCATCACCCAGGAGCTGCATCACAGCAGCAAGCCTGACCCAGGCTCTCAAATCCCAAAGTAAAGCCTTAATCTCTGGATTAAGCCCTTTCCCTCTTTAGGCTGTCCTATTTTCCTTTGGATTTCTTGTGATTTGAGCATTGCTTCTCCTTAGCTGAATCCAGCCAACCCTTTCAATACTGTGTGCCTCCAGTGTCAGCATCCAGCTCCCTCCTTCCAGACAGTCTCCAGCTCCTCCTGCATGTCTCTGGTCTGCTTTTCTCTGTCTCTCTACCAATTTCTCCATCTCATCCTTCAACCTCCAAAACCTCCACACTCCTTGTCTCCTATTGGTGCTCTCCAGCCATCCCAAGCAGGGTTTGATTGCTCTTCCCATTTGCATTGTCCTCCAGAACGAAAAAACAATGGGTTTGTCCCGCTTTCTCTGGTTGTATCTTATCACTCCACCTGCCTGCTTCCAATATTATTCCCTTTCCCTCGTCTCCTGCAGTTTGAAGTAGCCCCTCTCAGGCGTCCCCTCATTTAATTCGACAGCCCCAACCTGAGTTTTATATTCTCCTTATCATTATGGCCTGACTGCTCCCCTGGCTCTCATTTCACCCTGCCTCTGTCCATCTGCCTCTCTTCTGTGGCCGTCCCCCTTCTGTTTTGTTTGGACAAGTGACAGCCTGAGTGTGAGCAGTGGTGATAATGGTTGGCAAATATTTGCAAGAAGAAGGAGAAAAATTGCTCATTGGGGAGTTTCAAGGGAGAGGGCAGGGGGTGAATAGAGGGGAGGGGAGAAGGCCGGGACATGGTAGATGGGTTAGGAAGATGTGCGGATGATGCTGTCGGACTGAGTATATCATAAATCCCCTCTGCGTGGACAGGGGATATGTAATGAGCATCTCTCTCATCCCTGGGTCTGCTTGGAAGGGCAGGATCTACCTGGCAGTGGCACCTTGCTTCAAAGTGGAGATGGGGAGGGATGAATTGGAGCAGGAGGATAGAGAAGAAGGAATGGGAAGGGAGACAAGGGGTTGAAATCACAATAAAAAGGGGAACTTTGAGCTGAATAATTCTGGAAAGCTTCCTGCAACTCAACTGGAGCTGGTGATTTAGAGTATGAATAATGTTAGCATGATCTGGAGCTTATACTGATGGGAAAAAGCCCTGGTGACAAAGCCAAGGAAGGGACAGTCAGACCCTGCAGGTCTGTGGCTCCTGCTGTTTGCTGAGTTTATTCCCTGGTGCAATGTAAAGAACATCCAAACAAGTGTTAAAGAAATGAACTCAAGCCGTACCTCTGGCTGATACTGCATCATCACTGCTAAAGGGCTAGGAGAAGGGGGAGACATTAGATAACTGATGTAAGTATTATTCAATGTCCTACTAATAAATGTGCCCCCAACAGTACACTGTGTGGACTGGCACGGGAGTGAAGGGAGCTGCCAGAAGCTGCACAGCAAATTAGTGGCAGAGGAGATAGTGTCCCTTGCACAGTTCTGCTCCATGCCAGGACACCTCTGATTTCTTGAATACACTAATGTGCAACCCCTGAGACTCTGAAGACAAAGCACAAGTGAAGGATGTCTTAGATGGATCCTCTCAAGGGCTTTTTCTCAGACCCGTCGTTAGAAACTGGTTTCAAAGAGATTCTGACCATAGGGGAAGGCAGTGGCTGGTGACCAAATGACACAATCCCACTCTTCCCTGCAAATATCTTCTTCCTTTGCAGGTTTTTATAGCACTTTTATCTCATTTTCTATCAACATGACCCTTCCTGAGGCTGCTAAAACTGCCAGAAAAGCTGATAATGCGACAACCCCATCAGCCAACACCCAGACCAAAACCTGCCCTTTGGGGCAAAGCTCATCCCACCCCTCCCCAAGGTGTCAGGAGTAACAACACAGAGCTGTGGACATGCTTACAACAGCTTGCAGTGGATTCCTCCCCCCCCAAGCATGATGAAGACATCCTTTGTCAGCAGCAGGGATGGTGACAGCTACCCAGGAGAGGATGATTTCCTTTCGGGTGTCAGCAAAGCAGGGCAAGTTGGTAACCCTTCAACACCTAAACGACTAAAAGGCAGAAAGGGGTGAAGAAGAGACCCTGAGGAACAAGCTCATAAGCAAACAGCCCTCTCCCCAGGGCTTTTTTGTAGGATTTCACCCAGTTTTAGGCATTTCCAGAGCTGCCACCAAGCGCGGTCGCTGCAGGTGGCGCTGCAATGTAGGTTTTTAGCTACTGGAGCTGTGTAAGCAGCAGCTCTGGCTTTTAGCAACTTAAATCCCATGTTGGTTTAACAAACTTGTAAAATGGCGGGGGGGGGGGGGGGGGGAAATAATGATTAAAACCACCCCAAACTACCAAAACTTCTTCAATTCCTCCTTCTCTTTCTCTTTTCTTTATGTTTTTGACTTTCAATCGGCTCCTTGCTTTGTTATTGAAGTTAAAGTGCACAGAGGCACATCCTCTGAAAAAAAGGTGTTTTCTGCTCTTTGGGTGTTGTTGGAAGTGATCCCTGTGTGTGGCTCGGGTAGTAAGGCATGAAATGACAGGATATGTGTGCTGTTTGCTGCTGTCCCGCTTGTCACAGTGGTGCCATCAGCATCCAGGACTTTACAAGCAATGGGGAACAAACAGGTGTTTTGGGACAGCATAGGGGGAAATCAGGGATGGGAGGTCTTTTGAATGGAGACAGCATGGCTCTGTCTCTTCCCAGATGATGCTGATAGCAACTTCAGTGCTGTTTGGGGCTGAGACCTGGTGAGTTGTTTCCCTGGAGCAGGGCAGTTGGGGTACCCAGCACCTCTCCAGAGGGACCCATGATCTCTGCTGTCACTGTGGCTGGGGACAAAATATCTTCTTGATGACAACAGGGTGAGCCTGAACCCTCCTTGTCCTTGGGCTCTTTTACTGCTGCTATTCACAGGTCAGGGGAGGTCATTTGGTTTTTCCAGCCCTAACCCTTTCACGCTCGCGCTGCCTAGTTCATGAAAAGGCCTATAAATAAAGTCTCATTTGTCACTCACCCCTTTATGAACCCAAACAGCACATGGATATATTGATTCATGCCATTGTCTGAAGAAGCAGAAGGAATCTGTATTAATTAGAAGGAATCTGTATTAATTTCTTCCTCCTCACCAGATAGTGAGAAGTAATCTTGGCGTATCCAGATTATCCCTTTTCAGCAGAACAGCCTGGTTTTAAATGTAAGACCAAATTTCCCAGAGATTTTGATATGTTTTATTAAATGGAGCTGCAAGCCAGGCTGGACATTAAATAATACTGTCCTGCTCACAACAGCAGTGATCTTTAGAGGTTACTAACCTGCCATTGTATCTCTCAGATTTCCGCCTCGCTCTTCCGTTGTCATTTTGGTGTGTTATTACTCTTCAGGCTTCACATAGTATTCATTTCTCTGAATGAAAACAAATGACTCCTTGCAAGAGGCAGGAGATAAAGAAGAATAAATACATTTTATGCACCACCTTAAGAAAAGAGGGGGGATCTGAATCCCCATCCATCCATCAGGAAATGTAAAGCAGAGCTCAGGCAAAATGCACGCGCGTGCACAGGCACGTGTCGGGGAGATAAAACTTAGTTTAAGGGAAAACGCATGATATTGTTAAATGTGATATTGTTAAAAATAAATATCTTGGAGGATGCAAATAGGCCCCCGTGTTTGGTGGCATAAATTGAGGATGATTAAAAATACAAAGCTTGGATTAAGCCTGATTTCCTATGAATGGGAGAGGCTGGGGTTGGGAGGGAGGAAGGGGAGTCCTGCTGTGCTTGGTGCTGTACAGTGTACTTCCTGAGAGGCAATCCCTGCTTCTCACTATGGCTATCACTCTCCATTAGTGGTGGGACACCTTTACCATCCCTGCTGGATGCATTCCTCTTGTGTACGGGGTAAAGGTAAGCTGCAGGGTCACCCTGAGGGTTTTCCCCTCCCTGCCTTGATGTGAGCATGGCCAACATCTCTGGAAGCAAAGGTGGTTTCTCCTTTGCTTCCCTTTCACTTCCATAGACCTTTGCAAGATGCCCATCAGGGCTCCCCAGTCTTCTACAACGAGGAAGCCCTGTTGCTACGTGCTGCTATCAACACCCCGAGAGCATCTCTTTCCTCCCAACCATCTGCTGCCTGCTCTACTTTGGGCTCCAGGAGAGCCCTGGTATTACCTGCAGAGAGGATGTCAGGGCTCTCCATGGGGGGAACTCTGCAGACCACAGCCTGCTGGACATGGAACTCAGGCAGTGAGCACTAATAGCTTTTACAAAACACTATTATTCCTACGGCTGCCAGGAATTAAATGAAGACCCGGAGAGCAGAGCAGCTTGCAGCCGCTCTGTAGGATTACTGCTCACCCAAGCTGAGAGATTGATCTTCCCCCGAGCCTCCCTGCGCTGGCTCTGATGGGCTCCCCTCCTCATTTGGTCCTCGCTGGAGGAGAGCAGCGGGGCACACGCTGGAGAGGGAAGACGGAGGCAGATGTCAACCAGAGCTGTGATGCAGGAGGGCTTTTTGGAGGTAGCAGCAAGATTGGATTCAGTGATTATATATTTTTTCCCTTTTTTTTCCTCCTTTTCTTGAGGGGCAAAGACATTTCCCAATTAGCCCAATCACATCCTAGGTGTCAGTAGTGAGTAGGAGCGAAGGAAGACACCCGGAGGAGAAATCAAGGCAGCGGGAGTTGCAGCCGTGGGAGAGCGGCGGCCCCGCTCCCGTCCCCATCCTCATCCCTATTCCCATCCCCATCCCCTACAAACTTTAGGGCGGCCAAAAGCTGCTCGGGTGTCCCCCTCCAAAGACAAACTGCGCCCCTCTTCCTTCTCCCCTCTCCCAGGGGTGGGTGGGCTGGCAAAAGGAGGAGCAACTGGCCACTCTCCGCGAAAAAAAAAAGGGGAAAATAAAGGAAAGGCAGAGAAAAAGGACGGAAAGGGATTTTTATATTATTATTGATATTATTATTATTGTTGATATTCTTCTTCTTATTATTATTGTTATTGCTATCCCCCCTGCCGTGCTGGACTCGCATTCCCACCGCACTTCCACACCTCCCCGGCTTTTTCCATCGCTTCCTATTCGGAAGAGGGGTGTGTGCCTCTTCTCGTGTCTTGTGTTTGCAAAAGGAGCCTGAGTGTCCAAGCCCGCTCCCGCAGCCACCATTGGCGAGGAGGGCTGAGGAGGAAGGGCTGGCGAGACAGCCGCAGTGCGAGCCCTCCGCGGCGGGCGGGCGGGCGGGCAGCGGCGCGGAGCCGGGCATAGCCGCGTAGCGCATCCCCTGCTTGCACCCCGCCTGCTCGCTCGGCTGCCGGCCTCCCCCCTCCCTCCTTGCTGATTTAGAACCAGGGAGGGGGGGAAGGGCTGGGGGAGGGAGGGAGGGAGGGAAGGGGTGATTTGGGGGGGGAGTGAAAACTGGAGCTGCGTTTCTTTCCCCCCACCCTTAACCCCCCCCCTTTCCTCCTCCCCGGGCTTTGGGCGAGCCAGACACGGTTTGCCCAGTGCAGAGAGAGGGGCTCCGTGTTCCGCCTCCGTGGAGTATTTGGGATTGGAGAGAGACATACACACATACACACACACACACGCACAGAGACCATCTGCAGTGTCAATGCGGCGCCTGCTCTGAAGACTGAAGTGGGGGGAAAGGAGAGGAGAGGAAAAAAAATTATATATATATTTATATAGACCGAAACCCACCCAAAGCAAGCGAGGAGCGTTCTCAGGTAAGGACCCCTGTCCCGCACGGGCAGCGGGGCTGGCGGGAGGGTGCTCCGGAGGATGCCTCGGAGGATGCTGCGGAGGATGCCCCCGGAGGGCCGGCGGGGCTGCAGCTGTACCTGCCCTCCTCACCTGGCGGGAGTGGATGGGGGGGCCCTGGGACACCCCCAAACGCTGCTTCCTCCCCTTCCAGGGGTGTGTGGAAGGGGGGTCGTGGCTGGCAGCGGGGACACCCGCGGGCAGCGGGCACGGCCCCTCTAGTGCCGGCTTTGAAGGATGCTGGTGGGGTTCGCAGCAGGGACTCCCCTTCCTCCACATCCCCAGGGCGGAGGGGACGCGGTGCCCCCCCCCCACCTCCCCGGGGTCCCCGATGGCTTTTTCCCTGTGCACAAGGCTCAACTTTTCTTCCCAGAGGTAGCGGCTCGGGCGGCGCAGCCTGAACCTCATCACCTCACCCCCGGCTGCGGATTTTCCTCCCTTCGGGAGGGATTTTTACCCTTCTCGGTGCTCCAGAGCCTTCTTTGGATGAGGGGCTGGAGGCATTTGGAAACTTTTCCTTGCTCCCGGTGAGGCTGCGGCTGGTCGGGGATGGAATCAGAGCCCTTTTCCCGGCGAGGATCAACACCTCCCGGGTGACCGATGGATAGGTATAGGGGCTACCCCGCGCGGGGAACACCTAGAAGGGAAGGGGGACCCCCGTCGTTTCCCTTCCTGCAAGGCGCTGGAGAGTTTAACTGCCCAAATCCCGGCTGCGAACTAAGAAACCTCCCTCCTTCCGTGCTTATGTGCTGCAACCGAAACCTGCGTTATTGATACTCTTCGTTTATCAGACATATGCCCTTAAATTATGTAGACAGGGAGAAGTGATCTAAACACCGAGCCGGCACATGGTTTTGGTGGAAATATAATACTCCGGCAGCAGATGAGTTCCTCCCAGATAAACAAACCCACTTGCTCAGCCCCAGAAGGGCTAAGTGCTGTTTGAGTTTGTAGCGGCTGCATGTGGCTGCTACATACCCAGCCCAGACGAAACCCTCCTCTTGGGGCCCCATCTGCTCCTAGTGCTGGGGAAGGGTTGCAGCGTTTGCAGGGCTGGATTTGGGTGTAGGACCTGCAGGAACTCGCCTTCATGGAAGGGACCAGGTGGAAAGCTTGTGGCTGCGTTCCTCTCCTATAAAACTTCCACTCAGCGTCTGCTCCGCTTTGCTTTCCAGCCGGGCAACCGTGCCAAAAAGCTCGCTGGAAAACGCACCTGATTTTCCATGGCTTCCCTCCGCCACCGGGATGCGATGCCTTGCGTGCAAGGTTTGCGGAAAGCAAAGGGGATGAGCGGTGCAGAGCGGGAAGGTTTGGACCGGGACCCTTGGGGCTGTCGGGGGATGCTGTTATTCTAGGGAACAATGAATCAAGGGATTTTGACAGCCGGTGCAACCACTCGCAGCCTTCTAGGGACTTAAATTGAGTCCTGAACAAGCATTTTGGGAGGCATAAAGCGTGCTAACTT
Source organism: Psittacula echo (assembly GCF_963264785.1). NCBI lineage: Eukaryota > Metazoa > Chordata > Aves > Psittaciformes > Psittacidae > Psittacula > Psittacula echo. The sequence goes on from NC_137735.1 coordinate 162,229,713, forward strand.
ACTCTCTTTTATCTGTCCTCTGTTTCACCCAGAGCTTGTTTATAGAAGCCGGTTAAATCCGTGAGCGGGCAGGACCACTGGAGCATAGGGTTGCTTTGCTTTGGCGTCTCTGTGATTTTAATTACAGCGTGTGCCTCCCAGGGTGCGATTAGGTGCTTCCTCCGCTTGGCTCTGCCGCTGCCCTAAGGTTTAGGGGATGGGAGCAGCGTTTTGTTTGTGGTTTAATTGCCTCGGGAAGTGTGTGTTTGTTTGTTTGTGCAGGGGAGCCTTCACTAGAGCCGGGCTTCAAGCCGTGCAACAGATGTGTGTCTGCTTTCCGTGTGCAGCCAGGTTTAAACATGCAAGCCCAGCCCCGGCGTGAAAGCCTGGGATTTTCTTCCCTCTTCTGCCCAGACCCGTCCTCCATGGGGGTATCTCCTTTCGAAAGGACGAGTCCAAGGCTTTTGCTTTCTGTCCCATCTTAAGTGCGCGGTGCTCGGCATGAGTATCAAGATGTATCAAGATGTATCAAGATGTAGGTACAAGTATCATCGTATCAAGATGCGGAATAAATGACAGCCGCATCATCTAAGTGTTGTTTATGTCCGAGACGGGTGTTTTAAAGTACAAGCTTGATGATCAATCACAGTGCTGTTGAGAAGCTTTGCTTGATGATTGTAACTGCCTTGTAGGCGCTGAAGACTGGTGTTAAATTTGTTCAGCGTGCAAGCCGGCACCTGGCTAGGGGAGGGATGAGTGCTATTGCAAATCCTAAGAGAAATGCTGAAGTTCTCCATGGGGAAAGGAAATACTCGAGCCTTTTCTCATGCATTCACCTGCCAGCATCCCTCCCTGCACCCTCAGCCAGCCTAATGCTACACAGCCTGTAGATGTGGCGAAGCAAAGGGCTCAGTACAGGCATGATCTTCCACTGGGAAGACAGAAACCATCTTCAGCAGCCAGATCCCGGGGGGCAGTGGGTTGCTAGAGCCGATTTCATGTAGACTCCTCTATTTTTACAGGGTTAGGAGGATGCTCAGCCTCTTTTGTGTTGCATCTTTTTCTTTTCCCTGAATTGCTTTGTCTCTGCCTCCCAGTTTCCTCGATGTTGAGCTGTTGCAATAAAACCCGCCTCCTTCCCGCGGTGCTGGGGTTTGATTTGCGCGCTCACACGCCCCAGGGTGAAAAGCTTTGCGAGGTCTTACGATGCTCCAGCGTACTGAGGGTTATGCGGTGTAGGCATTTATCTCTTCTTTGGAAGAGGGCACTGAAAAGCTTCCTTAAAATCTGATAATGATGTTTGCATGGTAGGTTTGTGCGCTGCGTTGCGATCCTATGCCAGGAGGTTGATAGAGGTAGGGCTTGCTTTTGGAGTTAGTGATGCCAAAGTTTGCAGCTTGCCATTGCCTACAGGTGTTTTTGAGCAAATTGGCATGCTGTCCTGGGGGGCACTTGGATCTTCGTGATTTATTATTCACTGTACCGCTTCAAAGTGAGGTCTCGTATAGCTGAGACTGAAGCGCAACAGATGCTCTGCTGATACTCAAAACTCTCATGTTCTGCTCATGAATCCCCCTCCCCAGTTAGGGATACATTTTAGATTATGGCTGTTTCCCATTATAAAGCCCTCAAACTGCTTATCGCTCAAATAAAAAGCCATTTCTGGTCCCCACCAGTGTGACAAAAGGCTTCAGAGAGCTCTTTCTTACTCCTTCCTTCTTGCTTGCAAGACTCAGTTAATGGACACCAACCGCTCCAGGTGCTCAAGACAATGAGACTTCCCATCTGCACAGAGACTGTGGGCAGCCCACTGACTTACTGCAGGGTATCAGTGATGAATGTGCTTCCCTGCATGACTGTCTTCATAGAATCATAGAATAGTTAGGGTTGGAAAGGACTTTAAGATCATCCAGTTCCATTGCATCCTTTAGGCTTGAGCTCTCGAGGAGCACGAAACAAAAAAAATACATAAAGAAATGCATAGGGCTCCCCAGATGTTTTTCATTCAGAATCTGAAGTGATTTAAACAAAGTATTCTCATTCCCCTGGTGCTGATTGGGAAACTGAGGCACGGAGAGGCAAAAGGTTCAGTCTGCACTCAATGATGGGAATCCTCACTCCCTGCCATGAAATACGAACTGAACCCCAAGTGATACTTAGAGATGAGAGCAGTGAGTGGTCCCCTGCCCTTGAGTCTGATATTCAACAGCCAAGAGCAGTGCTAGGACACTTTCAAGATAGTTTTTCCCCAGTTAAAATGACAGATGGGTGATTTAAAATTGGAAAACCTCATCTTGGCTTCATGCATTGCCTGAACAGCAGCTGTGCTCTCCTGAACCTTGGTCCCTGTGTCTTTAAAATTGGGTACTAATGCTTTTAATCACCTTTGGGAATGGAGAAATCGTTGCAAATCTGAGATGTGCTGTGACACCAGCAGTCTGCCTGGTGATTTTCTGGAACCGGCATTCCTCTTTGGTTTCATTTTGACTCATCCCACTGGAACTATGTGCTTATTCTTCATTGGTGCATGTGCTCTGCTTGAGCTCTTAGAGATGATCTGAATGCTTTGACCAGACACCTTTTTGTTTGGAAGCTCAATGGTTATTTCATTTTAGACACCTCTAGACCATGCAGTTTTGGGACACACACTCTTCAAGGGTGATACCTGGAGCCATGGGAGAAGCCAACTGTTCGCTGAAGTTTCCAGATGTTTCCATTTCAAACACTAATGTTTGTAGAAGACACCAAGTTCTCAGGGCTGGAGGAGAGCTTAAAGAGCTGAATGGGAGCAGTGGCTGCGTTGAAAACTCCATTCCCTGATGGAGAAAACCTGATCTAGTTGAAGATGTCTCAGCTCATTGCAGGGGGGTTGGACTAGATGACCTTAGAAGGTCCCTTCCAACCCAAACCATTCTATGATTGCCCTCTATGCTGCCTATCAGCAGGTGGCTTTGACCTTACTTAGGAGGGATTTCAGTAGAAAGAGAGAGGTCATTTGCAGAGTCTGTGACTTATTTTCACTTCAGGCTTGGCTGCTGACAAGGATTTTCAGTGTTTTTTAAACACTGCATGCTGAAAAGCAGAAATCCAGGCCCAAAAGTCAAGAGGCTGTGATCTGCATAGGAATAATCAAAACCTGCTGCTGAGCATGGCTGGATTTGCACTGGTGACCTAGAAGGGAGATCTTAAGTCGCTGTCTCCCTCGGCTTCCACGCCTGATCTCTGAGTGTCCTTCCAGCTGTATTATCCATACATGAGTGATGCCAGGGCTTTCCCACCAAACCATTGGCAATAAATCTATGGAAGCTGACTGGCACTTGAATTTGCCTTGTCCTTCTGACAGGACGAATGTGTGGATCTAATGCAGATAATATGAGATAGGTTTCCATTACAGGCGTTTGCATGATATATACTCACACTCTTCCCCCTCCTCTGAGCTCATGCAGGGGCCAGAGGAATAAATCTTGATGCTTGGTGAACCCTCGCAGCCAACTCTGCACCGAAGGCATGTAAATGTTTGCAAACTGAGCCACCCCTACTCACTTGTTAGTTCTCCTTGAGCATAAAACACTGCACGGGGGAGGAAAGGTGATGGTGGTGGAGAGGGTTTTAATCCCAGTATTGTTTTCCTTTGAAATAGTGAAGTGATGCTGGACTTGACTGTGCATAGATGGTTACTATTGATGTAGTTGTTCTGAAGCAAGGAACTTGCACTTGCCACTTGCCCTGATGCTCATTCATGAAGAGCCTCACTGGTGAGTGTTAAACTGTTCGATGACTGGAGTTTTAGAGTTCTAGGAATGGGAGCGATGAATTAGCAGTAAATCAAAGCCTGGATGGCTTCGTCCTCAACTGCAGCACGATTTAAATTAACAGTATCTCACCGAGATGAAGTGCTCATAAGTCAAGCACTGGCGTTGTGTCAGTCGGGGCTTCAGCAGCCAGAGCTCAGCCCCTTTGAAACAGAAACCATCAGGAGCCCACATATTGATCCCCAGCTGAACTGGGAAATTGCTACTTCATTTCTTCTATTAAATGTTCTCTCTTTTCATTCCTTTTATTCCTTTTCTCCCTCCAAAGGGAAGATGTTCCTGCTGGGATGTTGGGAAAAGGTCTGCAGATTCCCTACGACGTGCATGTGGCCCTGTTTAACTTGGTTAGAGCATATTTGATTGTAAAAAGGGATTTATTTGTTTTTTTGTGACAGGGGATTTGTCTATAATGTAGTGCTGGAAAGAAAACTCATTTAGAGCCTAAGGAAGTGTATCCTGTTACAATTGCCTATTGATGCAAGTGCTTGGTGTGCAACACAGCTTTATTTTACTTTAGGCAACCTTCTTTTGGGATGCCAAAGGGACAATTGGATTTGCCCCACGGCCAGGAGCAAGCCCCTTGGCTTCTTGTTTCCCTATTTATCAAGTGGGGGTGGTCATGTAGAAGTGACTGTTGCTTTAGCCATCATCTAATAGTCCTTTTGCTCTAACGACCTTTACAAATGACCCAAGTAAGATCATAAAACCAGAGGGGTTCTCTTTGGGAGCTCACTCACCAGCCTGAGGAATAGCATCAGGGACCTGCTGGAGAGAGTCCAGTGCAGGGCAACTAAGATGATTAAGGGAGTGGAGCATCTCCCTTATGAGGAAAGGCTGATGGAGCTGGGTTTCTATAGTTTGGAGGAGACTGAGGGGTAACCTTATTAGTGTATATAAATATATAAAGGGGGAGTGTCACGAGGATGGAGCCAGGCTCTTCTCAGTGGCAAACAATGATAGGACAAGGGGTAATGGGTACAAACTGGAACACAAGAGGTTCCACTTAAACGTGAGAAGAAACTTCTTCTCAGTGAGGGTGACAGAACACTGGAACAGGCTGCCCAGGGGGGTTGTGGAGTCTCCTTCTCTGGAGACATTCAAAACTCGCCTGGACACATTCCTGTGTAACCTTATCTAGGTGTTCCTGCTCTGGCAGGGGGATTGGACTAGATGATCTTTTGAGGTCCCTTCCAATCTCTAACATACTGTGATACTGTGATACATGGCTCATAGTCACTAACAGCCACTGTCCTATCCCTGGGCAGTGTCACCTCCTTCTGCTGGCTGGGAAGAGGCTTTCAGAGGTGGTGAGGGGCAGGAGGTTTCTACACTGAAGCAAAAGGCTCTGTCACCACAGCCCTGCAGGGGGGAGGACAGGGGCTGGGAATAGAACCACAGCAGTTGCGGAGCTAGTCAAAGGCTTTTGCTTGGATCTTTCCTTAATGGGCCATTTAGAGGGAAAACAAAACCCCACACCCAAATGAGGATGGGCATGTCTGCTTGAGTCCCGGCTTAAAAAGAGCGAGTTTTTGGGTTGTTTTGGGAAGCTCCTGTTATCTGTTTAAGGTTTTGGTGCAAATTTAAGGTTCTGGCTAAAAGCAGAGCAACATGTGGAGTTTTATAAGCTTCTCCCCTAAGGTTTGTATGTGGAGGTGGTGGGGTATTTGCATGGCTAATTTGGGGTGTTTCCTTGTTTTGGTTGTGTCTCACCCTTCGAATTCTCCCCTTTGTGGTGCCCTAATGGCTGGATGGAAGGGAGGGTCTGGGTGTGTTTCAGCCACCCTGATTTAGAGGATTGCAATGACCTGGGTGCCTATTGCTTTTGAGGCTGCACACCCCCATCACCCCTTGGACACCAGACTCCACCTCTCTAGAGCATCCAGCCCCATCCCAGACAGCTCCTCTATGGAGGGCAGTGCTCAGGGGCAGCTTGGAGGACGGCTTGGTTTAAATCCCTGCTCTGCCACCACCTAAGCCACCTCCAGGAGGGCAATTGCCTCCTCACCCTGAAGACGGCAGGATGAGCTCTGAGTTTTCCTCCTGTGCTTAGCTGCTATGGTGATGAGTTGCTATAGAAACACATAGTTAGCATTATTATTTATTATTGAAAGGTGCTTCTTTTCATCTCTTAAACCTAGGGTCTTGCCAAAAAGAACCCGGTGCTGGGGGTAGGATACTGCCCACCCTGTCCACACAAGTCAGTGGGTTATGATTCCCGTCAATCCAGGCTTTAGCCGTGCTGGAGGCAAGCAACCGTGCTGTGCTGGCCCAGCGGGCTGATCTGGTTAAACAAATCCCCCCAGTATGTTCCTGTCACAGGTTCCTTCCTTCGTCAGGTCCATCCTTTGGAGGGGGATTTGAGTGAAGCGTTTCATTATAATGAGCTTAGTTATTTCCCAACTAGTAATCGCATGTCACCATTTGGTGCAAAAGGGTTTGCATTAAGTTCTGGAATAATATGTCTGTTCATCCATCACAAATACTATATTCGCAGGACCTCGTAGTGATTGCCTGGTAAATGCCTTCTCTTATCTCTTTGCATGCTCTGCTCCTTGTTGTTTGCTGAAGTTTCCCCCCTCCTCTCTGCAAACCCATCCCTCCACGCTGGGAGGCAGGGATGCTCCTCCCGTGCTCCCGTCCTGGAGCCCCCCTGCAGCCAGGCACCCAGCCAGGCTGTGCAGGGAGGCTCCTCCACCCCTGGCTACAGACTGAGCGATGCCAAGCAGAGCAAGCAGTGCTAAGGGCATCCCTCTGCCTGTCCTACCTCGTGATTTCAAGCTGCTGTTGGTGACAAGCCTGATCTGGGGGGCTTTTGCTGCCTGAGAATGGGTGCAAGGGGTAGGAAAGGGCATCTTCTATAGGCTGGGCTGAGAGCAGCATAAGGTCCTGTGAGGAGCTCATTTATACAGCATCTGGATGCATCCATTGTTTTGGGGGATGCACAGCTGGGCAGCGCAAGTGGGATGCAAAGCCAGATGTTTGGGTGTTCTGCCTGCAGCCACCCAGTTTACAGTTTCCCCTCGAAGCTGGCAGCACTGCAGAGGTGGCTCTGCAAGGAAACCTCCCTCCATCCTGTTGTCCTTCACACCCTGTCAGCCCTGAGGATGCTGCAGCCGCTGCAGAGGGATGGATCAGTGGGACCAGGAGCTGGGAGGACGGAGGCATCAGGAGGAACAGGGCTGCTTTTCCTTTCTGGCTGGGACAGGGGAGGGTTTGCCTTTGCTTGCAGCACAGATTAGCTGTGCAGTTCTTTCTTCCCATCCTAGCTCTAAAAGACTCCCTGGAAAATGCCTGGTGGGGAGGAAACAGAAAAAGAAAAGAAGAAAAATGAAAGGCAAGGGAAAAAAAAAAAAAAAAGAAAAACAATTCAGCTTTTCTTGATGCAGAATTAACAACTCAGAGGTGAAATTTCAGGGTGCAGCTGCAGGGGGATGGCTCAGGCCCTCTTCACACACTCTGAGTGGTTGCTGCAGGTCCAGGGCTGGGTTCTGCATGCCGCTACAGCAGATGCTCCCCTGGGGGACAAGACCCTGCGAGGTGGGGAGGGATGCAGGAATGGCTGGACCAGCGCAAGATGTTGTATATGGAGGGACGTGGGCGTGGGGAAACCTCTGCTGTTGCTTGCATCGTGTAGCCCTTGGAAGTTCCCTGTATTCCTTATGATCTCCACCAGTCTGGCCTGTTGGGACTGGGAACACCCTTTCCAGCCTTTGAGAAAACAAAAGGAGGTTCTTTAAAGCATCCCCTCGAGCAGGAAAGCATTTTACGCTTTCCTTTGCAAAGCCTCTTTCAGCGCTTAAAGTCAATCCCTTTGGGCTTTGTATTTTCCTTCTTGGAAGCTGTGCTCCCTGTGGAGAAGAGTTAAAAACACCTGGGGTGCAAAAGCAGGGCTGGGGAGGGGGCCTTCCTGGGAAGTGCAGGTTGGAGGCAGAGGGGTGGATGGGGGGGTCCACTGTGGGGGTCTGTAGGGATGAATGGCACCCCTCACTGTGCCAGGAACCCAGGAACCCACACTGCAAGTGCAGTGTTAGCACAGGGTCACATCCAGGCTGTCTCCGTGGTGTTAATGGCTGGGAGCATCCTGATGGGGTAGAGATGCTCCTGCATGTCCCAGACACTCCTGGTACAATGAAGAATAGCACTGAGTGGGACATAAAGAAGAGAAGCTATCTCTGGCAAATGAAAGCTTGCTATGTTTTGGTCGGGTCACTTATGTTCATGTGGGCCTGGAGGGGTCATTTTTTGCTTCTATCACCCCTTTTTCTGCACCATGAGCTGCAGAGAGCTGCTTGGGTATAGGATGGTGACACTGATGCTTGTAGAGATATCACCCAAGCAAAGGCATGGATTTGGAACTGATGTAAGGTGTCCCTCTGGATCCTACCAGCCATGAGACCTTCATGTCTCAGGTTGCTCTCCTAAAGCCTGCTGAGGGCAGGGTCATTTTGGCTTCTGGACTTAGAGCATCTTTGCAGCCTCTGCCTTTGCCTGTCACAGTGGTTCTGAGAGAACGGGAGCTGCTCATCTTGGCCAAGCAAGGGCAGGGGGCATAGAGCATCCCTGGAGCTGCATCCCTGTGCTTGGATGAGTGATGGAGAAGGGAGGCGAGAGAGGTGAGCCATGTGCAGCAGGAGCTGGATGCTAAAACCAATGCCTGTCAAGAGCCATTCAGGAGGGGTTTTATCTTCTTTATAATGGAATTGCTGCCCTTGTGTGCCTTAGCAAAGCAGGCATCTCGAAGGGATGCCTCTGAATGAAAGCAACAACTTCTAGGACAATTTTCTTTCTGCATAATGCCTCAAAGAAAGCAGGAAAAGGAAATGGCAAGCGGGCATAATTAGGTAAGCATTACCCATTAGGAAGGGGATGGAGATATCAAGTCGATTTCTATTTCCTTCTTACTTTACGTGCCTGATTTTTCCGCCTCTCCAGGAGGTGGTGTGTGAAGTAGGTCTCTCCTTAGCTTGGAGAAGTAAATAATCAGAACATGATGCGCTCCGCAGCGCTTCCCAAAGCTTCCCAAATCTGGGCTAAGCTCAGGATTTTGTAACATCTTCACAGGTCTGAGCTTTCCAGCAACCACAAGACCTCATGGGGACTTAATCCCCACCTTCACACTGGGGAAGCAAGGGCAGGGGGACAGCAGGGCTTGTGTATTCTCAGCGTGACTGCCTGTACATATTTCTCTCTGTTTCACCTGTTTCTGCATGGAAATAAGAGAACTTCTTGTCTGCTGGTTGCTTCCCGGTGTAAGCTGGGTGTTTGCAGTGTGAACCTTGTGCTGCACCGGGAAACGCAGTAGGGATGAGTCCTTCCAAACCGTCACCTGATCCACACCTACCTGAATCACTGTCCCTGGAAGTGTTAACAAACTCATGTAGATCAGGCCCTCAGTGACATGGTTTAGTGGTGGCCTTGGCAGTGCTGGGGTAAAGGTTGGGCTTGATGATCTTCAAGGTCTTTTCCAACCCAGCTGATTCAGTGATGGATTCTATGACCCCAGCATGTCTCCATGTCATCCTGGCCATGAGACGGCTCTTTGACCCCACGTACCCAAGGTTGGTCTCCTGTTCATGCCCTCTATTACCTCTTAGAGTAACATCACAGCATGGGCTGCAATTATGGACCCATCAGTGGGTGCTTAGAACAGCTTTTGGCAAGGATACAGGATGCTCTGTGCACCAGCCTGCAAGAGAAGCATTTTCCCCCCTTTTGTGTCCCTCTGCTCCAGAGTCTGCAAGTGATGTTATTAAAGGCTGTTGGGAACTGCTGTCATTGGCATAGTCAACGGCTGACACAAGGCAGCCCTCAGACTTTGACTCATCTGCAGCTCACACACACACTCTCTCTGTTATGCATGAGCCGGAGAAAAGGCAGTTTCTCACATGCATCACCCTTTTCCCAGCTGTTTGGGTCCTTTTTGCATTCATTTCAGAGAAGAGATCGTGATTGTCCTACAGTGTAAGAGATTTGCGTTGTATCGCACTGCCTGCACGTGCCCAGCTCCCTCATTATTTTGTAGCTGAAGTTGCAGTCCCTTTTCCTTACAAACAAGTACATGCATTCTATATATGTATATGTATGTGTATGTTTTATACATATACATGAAAATACGGCTTTATATGCACATTTCTACACATGAATGCAAAATGCATGTGGTTGGAAAATGCCAATCTGTTCACCCTTCACTTGTCACATCTTGTTGCCAATCTTGTTCATAGTTCAGGACAGGTCTTGCAGGTCCAGGATGAGATTTCTGGAGAAGGAAGAGCAGCCTTGCTGCACAGCCAGAGTTAGGAGGGATTTAGGACAAGCCCAGCTCTCCTTTGTCCTCCAGCATCCCTTGATCAGACGCTGGTGGGAAAGGGATTTGTTCCAGCTTGTAGGGAGGAGAAGGAAGGGAAGGAAAAACCTGAGGTTTTGCACTGGGAATAAATCTTGGGCAAACTTTCGTGTCTGGGGATGTGGCTCCCTATGAGCTCAGTTGCTTTAATGCTTTTCAGGAGGTGCTGGTCCAAGCTCCGCTGATCACAAAGGGGTCTCTGTCAGGGGCAGAGGATGGAGGTTGTGTCCCACTTCTCATTCCTCCATGGCTGGAAGTTGGCCATGAGCACTCAAGTAGGGCATCACAAGGTGCCACGAGCCTGGATGAGATCCCAAGCAGATTGCAACTTGGTGGCAATCTGTTTTCTGAGTGCTTGGTTGTACACGGACTCCTGGCTTGTGCAGGCATCTCCATCGCTCCAGCTGGGTGGTGCACAGCATTATGTGGCCATACAGGCTGCTTTCCTGCTCTGCTTCCCCTCTTTTGGGTATGGATGTGTGTGGAGGATAATTTTGAGGCTTCTTCATATCTGCACAAGGATATGGAAAAGTTACAGGGTGCTACAAAGATGCTGGAGACGGACTTTTCATCAGGGACTGTAGCAATAGGACAAGGGGTGATGGGTTAAAACTGAAACAGGGGAAGTTCAGGTTAGATAGAAGGAAGAAATTCCTTACTAAGAGGGTGGTGAGGCACTGGAACAGGCTGCCCAAAGAAGTGGGAAATGCTCCATCCCTGGCAGTGTTCAAGGGCAGGTTGGACAGGGCCTGGAGGAACCTGGATTAGTGTGAGGTGTCCCTGCCCATGACAGGGGGTTGGAACTGGATGATCTTAAAGTCCTTTCCAGCCCAAACCATTCTGTGATTCTAGGCTGATGCTTGAAGGCTGTGCTCCTCAGTCTTGCAATAGTGAGTTGGAAGTGATTTCACTTGGTGGTTTTCTTCTTTCCTGTCTTGTTTCTTCTTCCCTGGTAACACAGGCACAGCTTTATCTTATAATAAGTAAAATAGTTCTCCAGGTGCAGGTTTTTGCTCGCCTGTCTCTTCTATGCCAGTGGGTGACTTACTTTGCCACCCATAATTGGCCTCTTCCAAGGTCCTGCTGCAGGGCTGAGCCAGAAGGTTTTACAGCAACAGCCTATTCTCAAACACAGGCAAAAATAATCCCTTCTTCAGCTCAGTGTTAAGGGGGAGCAGCTTTCAAATGGGTTCATGCTGCTGCTGAAGCAGGGTGGTCAGCAGAAGGGACATAAACCAGCCCATGGCGATGGTGTTAGCTGGTGGGGAAGGTGGACGCGTGTGTCAGCCTTACCACGCAAGAGGAAGGAATCAAATATCTGCCCTGTATCAAATACCATGCTCAGTTCCTGCGGGACCAAGTTATTGGTGAGGAGGAAGCTGACCTTCTGCTGCATTTATGAACTGAGTCTCTAGTTTGCTTTGTTTTCCCCTTTTCTTCCCCTCCCTTTGCAGAGTACAATACTTCATTTCACAGGAAATAACATTTTCTTTGTTTTCTCCTTTGCTGTGATTTCTTTAAGTGCTGCTCAAGATGAACAGGCTTTCTTGTTCCCTTTAGCTTTCCTTGCTTTATAGTTGGTTTGGCACGCTGGAATTGGAATTGCCCATGTCTGTGTAGGACCATTAGCTGTGCTGGAGCCTAGGGATATTCCTCTGTTATGGCTGCTGAGGGTGAACAAATTCTCCTGGAGCTGGACAAACACATTACTATTTGAGCAGTCACAGCCCAGCAAGTTTGAGAATTAAAAGTAGTCAGCATTTCCCTCACTGCCACATAGATCTATCCTTCTCCCTCCTGGCTGCCTTATCCCCAGCCTTCCCCAATACAGCTTGCTCTGCAAATCCTTCTCTGCAAAAGCTGGTCTTGAGCATCTTCAGAGCAGCAAGTCCTTTGGAGCTCCTTGTTTCCTTTTCCTTCCTCTTCTGCCCATGGAGAGAAGAGTTTTGGAAGCTCAAGAGCTTTGTGCGCAGGTCCCTTGGAGATATCTGAAGCTACTTTGCTGAAGTTCACAGGCGACTTTTGAAAGCCTCGACCATTGCATTTGTAGATACATACATATATATATATATATAATCTGTTCTGTCTTCCCTCCTGTTTTCTTTCTCTGTCAGGAATCCAGCTGTGCAACATGTGGCACTTGTAGGACTTGGAAGGCAGGAAGATCAAGCAAACACAGAGCTTTCAGCAAGAAGAGATAAATCTCCAGAATAAATTCAAGCCACGTAGACCCAGTCTGTTTTAGTTCGAAAGCCCCGCTGGTAGCGATGTGTGGGAGCTGCAGATAGAAAGCCAGGCAGAGAAGAGTTTATTTGTGTTATTTCTAGCACCTTAGTGGAAAAAGCTCTGTTCTGAGTTCATGGTGCTTGGTACAATGTTAGTCTGTGTGGATTGTACCAGAGGAACCGCCTGTTGAGCGCTACCTTCGTGCATGGTTTGAAGGCAAAGGGAAAAAGGGAATTATCTGCCCTGAATGAGATACGGTTGTAGCTGGAAAAGGGAAGTGTGGGATTTGTGGGAGTGTGTGGGATGTAGATGGCCACAGAGAAATATCTTGTTATTAATAGTCATTAATGACCCATTGAATTGCAATAATATTTTTACACCTGCGATAGCATTTTAACACTGCTCCAGTTTTTATCTAGGCACTTCTGCATCTGGTAGGACCAGAGCTGAGAGCTGTGGGCTCCCTCCTGCAGGCAGTGGATGGGTATTTCCTATTCACTGCAGAGACAGAGGACAGGTCGGTGTTTGATGTGCCCATGGCATGACCATGGACTTGCTGCCTTGGGGTTTGGTCCACACAGCAACTCCTATGTTTCCTAAGTGTGTTTACTGACACTGACCTAGCCAGGGTCAGTCTGGCCAAGGGAGTTGCTAGATGAGCTTGTAGTAGAAATCCACATTTCTACTTATTGCTATGCTTTTGTTTTCTTAAGTATAAACAATAAATAAGCCCAGAAGTGGCACCTGGATGCACTCCCTAGGATAAGCTCAATAACACCTAGTGCAAACTAATGTGTTCAAAGCCACCACTAACAACCCAAACTTCATTTCACTTCCTCTCCCGCCCTGCCTTTTTCCTCTAGTCAAAGCAAAAGATTTCCAAGCTCCACCTTCTAAAGCGAGGGCAAATCTCAGCCCAGCCGCGTCTGAGTGGATGCCTGGTCATTAAAACCCATCCACAGCCACCCGAGCCTCCCTGGCCAGCTCCAAGCTGCCTGTCCCAGCCACACAGGAGCCAGGACAAGGCATTGTATTGTGTGCTGCAGGCCCTACCAGAGGCCCCCAGGGGCTGGAGCACAGATGATGCTTTCCAGGAGCAGGGAGGATGCTCCTACCTCCTAAACAGTTGTGACTGCATCCCCAAAGGGCACACAGTGTGTGGGCACAAGCTTATATGCTTTTAACTGTATTAGACACTTAGGGAGCACTCAAAGTGCAGCTATGATATCCTGTGAGGTGAGGGGAAAATAGCAACACGTCCTGCTTTGGAGAGAGGGATGACTGGGGAGATGGATACAGTGGGAGAATGAGGGCAGGCTTGCTCTCTGCAGCACAGCCTGGGGGGCTGGAGTGCACATAGAAAACAGTCCTCTGTGGTTCTTACCCTTTCAACACCTGTGCATGTGTTTTATAGCGTTTCTTCAGGTCTTGCAGCCTGTGTTATCAAGGCCTCCATCTCTAACGAGCAGGATTTTATGACCAGAAACGACCTCCCCGTGCCCCCACATTAAAACTGCCCCTCGTCTCAGTCTCAGGTGCCTTCAGCCTATGTGAGCAGAGATGAACACAGCAGATGGTGTTTGGATCTGGATGAAATTAGAGTGTGGGGTGACAGTTCGCTTGCAGCTGCCTCTAAGCAAACAAGTAACTTTCTTCTGGGTAGCACCACCCAGCTCTGAAACCAGTGGTTATTGCAAACCCATAAACTATCTTTTGCAGACTAAACGGGCGTATGTGTCTGTTTCTGGTGCTGGGTTTTCTCTCCAACACCTATCCTAACACAGCTAATGCTTTGTGATGATGGATCTGCAATTACGAGGCTATGCAAACAGCTCAGACAATTGCATCACCCTCCTTGTGGTGGCTCCGGGGTGATTTGTTGAGCTGTTGGTAGCTCTAGGTGTGTGTTGGTGCAAAGGAAGGGTCTGATCCTGCAAAGCGCAGCTTCCATCCATGTGTGAGCATCTGGCACAGGGAAGATACTTATAGAAGGAGGAAGATTTTGCCTTTGCAGGTGTGCTTTGCGGCAGCAGCAAGCTGTCTAGCAAGTGCCATTGCTGACTGCAGCCTGACAGTGTCTCCTCTTGAGGTTTGTCAGTGTGGGGAAGCACAGGTACATATTGTAGAAAGCTTCAGCAGCAAAGCAGCTTGAGCAGATACCTCCTCCCTTCCAGGCTGTGCGCCAGCAGCGGGACTCTGCTCTGTATCATTTCAGGATGCCCTGGATGCACCCATGCAGACTCACAGCTGAACATGGTGACCACTGAACTATTTAAAGTAGTTTTAACAATGACACTCGAGTGTATAATGCACCTATTCTGCTGACACTGGCAAAGTGCTGGGGGAGCAAATGAGTTGAAGACTGATGGGAATTTACTGCTCTGGAGCTATTCGGGGGTGTACGTGCTCTTAAAACATGCACCAAAGGAGATGATAATAGAGAAAATCAGCTATAAATGAGGTTCCCCAATATGCTGCATGTGTGGCTTTGCAGAATAGTTGTTGCTGTGGCACTAAGGTGGTGTTTGAACACATGGGCTCTCTGCCTCAGCTATGCCGTCTCTGTGTGACCTTGGCCAAGTCTTCACCTTCCTGGACCTCTGTCTCCCTGAGGTGCTTCTAGACTGAAACTTGTGGAGGTGGGGATGCGCTTTTAGTAGGAACATCTTGATTAGAGGTGCTGGTTGCCCTTGCAAGCAGCAATGTGCTGTTTTAGTGGGGGGAGCTGGAGAGGCCCTTCAGGACAAGGTGTGATGTACTGGTGTGAACTATGGTGGGACAGCAAAGTAACAGCAGCCTCCTGTCACCAGGCTCTGTGCCACCACGTCCTCCTGTGTCATTCATGTGGTTTAGCTTATGTAGAAATAGTCTGTAAATAAGGGCTGCTGCTCCTGATTCTATCAAGTCTTGTAAGTAACTCACTCCAGGCCTGACATTAAACATTGGTGTTGGTAGGCAATAGTGCTGTCCTTTATTCAGGAAGACCTGTGACCTCTCCTCAATGCACATAGAAGGGTTAAGGAAGATGCTGGATAAGTCTGCAGTCGTTTAGCAACTACCTGCTCTTTCCCCCCCTTCTTTTCCTTTATACAGTGGCATTATTTTTTGCTTTGAAATGCATTTTCTAAGCTTTTGAAAGCCAAAAACGGAAATATCCTCCCAGAACTTTAACCTCATGCAACTGATTTGACCTCTTGATTAGTCAGCAGCTGGAGGAAACCGATTCTAGGGGAACTGGGGGATGCAGGAGCTGCGGGATCAATACCCCATTCATAAGGAGGGGATGTTCCAGTGGTTACAGAACTTGCAAATCCACAATCTGCCCACACTTCCCTTCTCCTACATTGTCCTCCTCTCCTACCACTTTTCTCCCCCTCCTCCCTTTCCCAGCCTTCTCTGTCAGAGCATCCTCCTCTTTTGCTTTCCGATTGGGTTAATTAAGCTGAGCTGCAGGGTAAGTAAGCCCATCAGGGACCACAGAAGAGTTTTCTTCTTAGCAGCACAACAGACTCCAGCTGACACAAAGAATAAGCATGGGGAAAACTTCCTTAGTCCTTTCATTGCTGATGTTGAGTGTGTTTTACTCCTTCTTTAGACTTCAGAGCAGCTTCCAGCATCTGACGGGAACCTACAAGCATGCTGGAAAAGGACTTTTCATCAGGGACTGTAGTGATAGGACAATGGGTGATGGGTTCAAACTGAAACAGGGGAAGTACAGGTTAGATATAAGGAAGAAATTCTTTACTGTGAGGGTGGTGAGGCACTGGAATGGGCTGCCTAGAGAAGTGGTGAATGCTCCATCCTTGGCGGTGTTCAAGGCCAGGTTGGACAAAGCCTTGGGTGATGTGATCTAATGCGAGGCATCCCTGCCTGTGGCAGGGGGTTGGAACTAGATGATCTTAACTGGGTCCTTTCCAACCCAAACCAGTCTATGATTCTGTATGTGTTATTAGATGTTGTAACTTGGTCAAATTTAGACCGAATTTGAGGCATGGCCAGAAGATCCCTATGCAACAGTTGAGAACCTCCCTGATTTTACTGCCTGCTCCAAAGCATGAAGCTTTTAGTAAGACAGCGTAAAAAATCTAGCTAAGGTCAAACACACAAAAATTAATTCAAAAATTAAAATCAATAACTTGCAAAAAACCTTCTCCTCATTGAGTTCTCAGAATTGCCCAAGCCATTGTGAATGCAGCTCTGTTAGCCTGAGGCAGACACTGAGCTGAGGAAGTTGTCCCCTGAGTAGTTCAGGTCTGTCAAAGTAATGAGGTTCTTAAACCTGAATCTTAGCACAGAACATGTCAGTCTACCTGAGCTAGAGGTGTTGCCGCTAATGCTGGGTGTAATTATGCATGCACACACTACCCTGCACCAGGAGCACAGGAATTGCATAATTCTGTGCAAAACTAAATGTGTCTGTATGCTGTACAGGATAGATTTGTGTATCTCCTCGCAAATACAGCCTCGGTGTGTGTATACAACATCAGCTCTCTTCTAATCTTCTTGTTAACAAACATAGCATGTGATTATCTTTTCACCCATATTAGCACAATGCTGTCTCTTGTCTGTATCTGATCCTGGCCATTAAGTATCCTGTCTAGCTCAGCAGTATCTTGAGACTCTCAAGCAGGGATTGGAGCTAGTTATCCTGCAGCATCAGCCAGGCAGGGCTCTAAGAATAACTTCTCGTTGGCCTTTGTATGTGTTGGCAGTGGACAAAGTTACTGGAAGAGAAAATTAATAGCAAGTTAAGAATACTTCAATAATTATTTCCTTTTTCAAGAGGGGATTGAGTTTTGCTGCTAATTCTCTGCTGAAAGTACTTGTGGTCTTCCTGTGTCATCTGTAAAATGGAACATCACGGGACTGTGGTGGGAGAACATCACGGTATTGTGCTGGGATAGGTGCCAGACTGCTTCCACCTCCACAAAATACTTGTAAAGCTGCTGCTTATCAGGGCTGTGGCCGCACTGCCTCATTACAGCTATCTGCACAATGAGTCGAGTACCTCTTGCTGCTGCTGGGCTTGAATTTGTGTCTCAGCTGTGTGTCTCCACTAGTGCAAGCATGGGTGTCCTGTCCCTTCAGTTGCCTTTTGGATCAGGTGGCATAGAATCATAGCATGGTTTGAGTTGGAAAGGACCTTAAAGCTCCTCCAGTTCCAACCCCTGCCACGGGCAGGGACACCTTCCACTAGAGCAGCTTGCTCCAAGCCCCTGTGTCCAACCTGGCCTTGAACCCTGCCAGGGATGGGGCAGCCACAGCTTCTCTGGGCACCCTGTGCCAGTGCCCCACCACCAACCTTCTGACACCTCTAAAAGATCTCTTTTCAATCTCCAGAAATAGGTTACTTCGGCTAACACATGCAAGTTATAAACTAGCTAGATTAGGACCTATCTGCACTAGGTGCTACAGAAACATGTCCCTCATCTGATCTGCTCGAGGGCTGAAACACAGAGACCAGCTGGTGGAAGAGCCGTCATGTAAAAGGCAGAGTGAACACATAAGTCTCTGGCCAGGAGGTTCATCGGCATATAAAAAGCATTTAGGAACTTGATCAAAAGTAATAAATAAAGAGAAAGTGAAACAGGGAAGTGTGAAATTTGGGTGGGGTTTTTTACCATTATCTCCAGTACAGATGTCACTACAGAAATATTGTTACTGGTTGTAGTAAACTGAAGCTTTCCTTTAGGTTTGGTAGAGCAAATGCCAGTCAGCTCTACTTTCCACTAGTCATAATGTATGTTGGACTCAAGATCTGGCTAAGATCTGAGATGCTCCAGCCACTCCTGTTTTATGGGCCTGTATGTGCTCATCTGCTCTCTTTAGCCACTCATGTGGGAAACTGAAGATGAAGGATTTGCTGTGTCAGCTCTTTTCACTGGCCCCATCCATAGCTAGTGGTTGCTGCTCCAAAGTGGTTGGATACTTGCCATTAATGAAAGGAGATTTTATGCTGAATAAAGCATAAAGGGAGACTCTGTTCTCGCCTCTGCTGCAAACCCTGTATCACTGAAGAGAAATCATCACACCTCTACCTGACTCTTTCCTCCTAGTAATATAGTATAACAGCATTATCTTTATGTTCCTGCTCCTGCTGTGTGTTCAGCCTGTTTCCAGCTGTAAGGTTTGGTGTAGTTGCAGGATTAATGGTCCTTGCTCTCTAGGATCCTGGATCTCTGTGAGTACATGGCTGTGCTCTGCTTTTATTGCATTGGGCTGACCAGTTGTACACTTCATTTGGGATAGCTTCCCATACTCTCTGAACCATCAAGTACTGGTCACTGGTAATTGTGATGAGAAGCTCTCCATGACCCAGCTTCAGTGCTTGCTTGAGCCCAGAACCCCTCCATGTGCTGGGCTGCACCCAGCAGCTCAGGGAGGGGATCCTGCCCCTCTGCTGTGCTCTGGGGAGACCCCCCCTGCAGTCCTGATCCAGCTCTGGGGCAGCAGCACAAGAGGGATGTGGAGCTGTTGGAGCGAGTGCAGAGGAGGCCATGGAGATGCTGCGAGGGCTGGAGCAGCTCTGCTCTGGAGCCAGGCTGAGAGAGCTGGGCTGGGTCAGCCTGGAGAAGAGAAGGCTCCTGAAGGGGAGACCTCAGAGCAGCTCCAGTGCCTAAAGGGGCTGCAGGAAAGCTGGAGAGGGGCTTTGGACAAGGGCCTGTAGGGACAGGCCAAGGGGAATGGCTTTAACCTGCCAGAGGGGAGACTGAGATGAGCTCTTAGGCAGAAGCTCTTCCCTGTGAGGGTGCTGAGGCGCTGGCCCAGGGTGCCCAGAGAAGCTGTGGCTGCCCCATCCCTGGCAGTGTTCAAGGCCAGGTTGGACACAGGGGCTTGGAGCAAGCTGCTCTAGTGGAAGGTGTCCCTGCCCGTGGCAGGGGTTGGAGCTGGATGAACTTTAAGGTCCTTTCCAACCCAAACCATTCTGGGATTCTATGATTTCCAAACCTTATTCCCCATCCTGGTATCACCTCTTGTTTTCCCACTCCTGTTGCTTTTACCCTGTGTTGCTCAGTCTGCTCTGCTTAGCTGCCTTTTGAATATGTAGCGAAATCTCAGACTTTGAAGACTGAGGATTCTCTCCTGGCTTCTTTGCAAGTGGTTTCCCCACCTCCAAATATAGATCTTAGCGCTCCAAAACCAAGTAGATCAAGGTCTAAGGTTTTGAGTGTTTTTAATTCCTATAAGTCCATGTTTTATCCTTGGTGGCATATATGTAGATCTTGGGAGTGAAATAACCAGTGATCACAAAGTCACTGTGAATACAGAGTTATTCTCCCTGCCATGCTTTCAGGAGACAGCTGAAGTATAGTCTGTGTCTTATGAGATTTGGCTCTTTGTGGATTTATACAGTGCTAATTGCAAGACTTCAGTCAGAGAGAGAGGACTCGCATCTCGCAGATCTTCCCAAGACTGCAGAGCAGGGGGAAACATCCACCCACTGGCATCCAATGCAACATAAACTGTGCTGTACAGCCTCAGCCAACAAGAAAATAGCTGCCTGCTGACTCACAGAGAAAGCTGGGGTCAGAGCCCCTTTCTTGCTGTTTGGGAATCAAAAAGGTGTTTTAGGGCTCCTGTCTGAACCAGGTCAAGAAGATGTAAAGAGCTCATGTGGGAATGAGGAAATTTGCAAGCATAAGCTTGACTTCTAAGGGAGGAAACACCATTTTTCCTCAAGGCTGTCCTAAAATGCTATAAATGATACACAAGCTGGGGAGACCTGCTGGGATGAAACCTAGTTCATTTTCTTTTCAATATTCATCATTCCTTTAGGGGCAGAGGATGCGTTTGTTCCTCTTTGTGTCTAGAGCTGATCAGAGTCTCCTTGCCTGTGAAATGCTGTCCTGATTAAGGCTGGGATAGAGTTAATTTTCTTCCTAGTAGCTGATGCAGTGCTGTGGTTTGGATTTAGTGTGAGAATAATGGTGATAACACACTGATGTATTTAGTTGTTGCTAAGTAGTATTGGTACTCAGTCAAGGACTTTTCACCTCTTCATGCCCTGCCTGAGTGTAGGTTGGAGGGACACAAGAACTTTGGAGGGGACAGAGCCAGGACCTGAACTGTCCAAGGGGATATTCCATACCATTTTATTGGCACTGCCAACCCCATGAGAGCTGCCCATCAGTGAAATACAGTAGAGAAACACTTTGTAGTGGGAAGAGCAGAGTCCCAGGAGCATACAATGGCTTTGCTGGGGACAAGAATGAAACTGAAATAGAAGTCAACCTGACAGTCTGGCTTTGGTGATTCTTCACTTTTCTCAGTGCTTTAGGCTAAGGAAGTTGGGGCTGTTCAGCCTGGAGAAGAGAAGGCTGCGTGGAGACCTCAGAGCAGCTTCCAGTGTCTGAAGAGGGCCTACAAGGATGCTGGAGAGGGGCTCTTCATCAGGGACTGCAGTGATAGGACAAGGGGTCATGGGTTCAAACTGAAATTGGGGAAGTTCTGGTTGGAGATAAGGCAGAAGTTCTTTACTGGGAGGGTGGTGAGGCAATGGCACAGGTTGCCAACAGAAGTGGTAAATGCTCCATCCCTGGCAGTGTTCAAGGCCAAGTTGGACTGAGCCTTGTGTGCCATGGTTTAGTGTGAGGCATCCCTGCTAACTTTAGGGAGTTGGAACTTGATGATCTTAAGGTCCTTTCCAGCCCTAACTGTTCTATGATTCTATGATCTCATATACATGCTGGGGATGGACTATTTATCAGGGACTGTAGTGACAGGACAAGGGGTAACGGGTTCAAACTTAAACAGGGGAAGTTTAGATTGGATCTAAGGAAGAAATTCTTTACTGAGAGGGTGGTGAGGCACTGGAATGGGCTGCCCAGGGAGGTTGTGAATGCTACATCCTTGGCGGTGTTCAAGGCCAGGTTGGATGAGGCCTTGGGTGACACGGTTTAGTGTGAGGTGTCCCTGCCCATGGCAGGGGGTTGGAACTGGATGATCTTAAGGTCCTTTCCAACCCTAACTATTCTATGATTCTATGATCTAGGTAGGATCAGCCAATTCAGGCACTGCTGTGGCATGGTTTGCTTAAAATCAACAACCCTGTGTGCTCTTGCTACAATGGTCTGTTTGTCTGGGGGTTTATATTTCCCCAGTTACTGCGATAAGGAATAATTTTAACAGAGATATTCTCAGGATACTTTCAGAAGACTGGGAAATACTGCAACCTGTGTTGTGGAGGGTGGCACTCAGCCATGGAGACTCCTGGCCAAGTTTGCTCCAGAAAAGAGAATTTAACCCCGTATTCACGATTTGTAGGTTATTTCCATGACCTCAAAACTCTGTTCTTGACACTAATATTTGTATTCTTTCATTGGAGTCTCCACATAGCAAATACCTGGAGGAACTGAGAAATCATTGCAAACCTCTCTGCTTTCCCTTCCAAGAACAAAGGAGCACGGCTCTGACCTGCTTCTGCTGATAGGAAACCAAGTCTGAAATGCAGGCAGAAACCCCATCCACATGCAGTTTTATCACATGGGGGAATAAGGAAAAAAAGGCAGAAAATCTCATTCATGGTAAGCGTTAATCCCATCATTTAATACGCTTCTAGCAGATGCACAGGTAACAGGGTGATGGGCACCATCTGACTGCCTGAGTAGAATGATCTGTGTGATGAAGGAAGGCCATGCCTTAGCTTAAGTGCCTTGCAAACAAACCACTCCTGAAGTTAATCTCTCTATTTCTGGGACAAGCTGCAGCTTGCACTGAGATCTGTTTATCGCAGTGAGCTCTGAAGAAAAGATGCTCTGGCCTGGGATGCCCTCAAAGAGAGACTTGCCTTCAGTTTCCATTGGCATTGGCCAGGTTATAAGTTCAGGGAGAAAGGATTTAGCTGAAGTTAGGAGCTGAGCTTTGTTGGAGGAGCTGTCGACAATGTCTCTGCATGAGATTTCTTCCAATGTTGGCTCCCAAAGAAAAGCTTCTATCCATGGTAATCAGGGTTTATTAAAGGAAGCTGGGAAAAAAAGCCCTCTTTAGCTGAGATTAAAGGGATTGTGTAGCTGCACTTGGTGCTGAATTGCTCTGTGCTGGCTCCGTCGCTGGGCGTCTGCCTTGTCAGCATCCCTGCGCGGCCTCCCGCATCCTGGGAAATGAATAGCTGAGCCTGAGTGGAGCAGAAGTAAACAGAGGAGCGTGCTGTCTGATTAATGCTGGGCTTCATTACCCACCCAGCCCGTGCTATTGGCATTGCACAGGAGTCCTGGGTGCTGTTGGCTTCCTCCTAGCCATGTATTACCTGGTGGAGAAGTCACCAAACCCATCCCACCAGCCACTGGGTGGTCAGACCCACTGTGCAGGAGGACGTGGTGGGTTTTCTCCCTCCCCAGTGCTGTTTTTCAGCATGTTTTGGTCATGTTCTAGATGCTTTTTAGTGTACTTTTGCTCTGAGCCCTTGGCTGAAGCTGTACCCAGAGCTGGTTTGCTTCAATGGCTTTTTGCAGCCACATTCTCATGCGTGATTCCTCTTGCCATTGGCCTTGCAGTGGTTGTGGCAGGGGACATGGTGATGTGATTCTGTCTGCCACCTTTGATGGCAGGAGGGTTGTATGTGTGTAAGCCAAATGGGGAGATGCTGTCATCTCCTATGTTCACCCAGCGACACGTTCCTTTCAGGAGCTGTCATTGTAGAGGGGTGGCTTTGTGCCAGGAGCATGACCATGGCTTTTATGAGGTTGTCAATCAAAACCGAATGCCCCAGCTCCCTCTTTCCCAGTTCCCTGTACACTTCCTCCTAAGTCCTTCCCTCCCTCTCAATTGACAGACTAGTCCTTTGTGTCCTTTTTATGCCTGATCTATTGCTACTTCCTCAGCCATAGGGCATCCTTCTTGACTTCGTCCCCTTGGAACCTGCTGTATTGTGAGGGTGTATTCAGCATTCCCTAGCTCTCCCATCTAATAACAGCCACCAATGAGTTAAAAGGAGTTAGGAAAGTTTCTTCCTCTGAGACTTTCTTACATCCAAACTTTTCTTGTCCAGGGCTGCATCTATTTATCATAGTGTTGCTTGTTGTAGAGTCTTGGGATCATGTCCTAGAGAACCCTGAGCAGAACCAAATTGCATCCTTTAACTCAGCGTTCTCTAACCCTTGGTGGAAGTTGTCAATAACTGCAAAAAAGTAACCATGCCATAACTTGCTGCCCTTTAGGTGGAAACCGGTCCCTAAACCAAACTGTGAATATAAAGGTGAATGTGTTTTTTGATAACTTTGTATTGTTATGACCTGCGGCATCCCCTCTGTACCACCACTGCATGTGAAGGGTGAAATGAGGACAAGGTGTTCACGACAGAGGGAGAAAAAACAGGGCTGCTTTCTACCAAAAGCTCTTTCCCTACAGATCTCTGCGACTATAGAGGCTGTGTGACCTTCTTAGGGACCTTAAATGTGCTGGGGTAGAGGCTGTTGTGGCAAGAGCCATGTAGAGGGACAGTTCGGTCTCATACAAGAGCCCTACATGGTGGATCGTGGCATTAGTGCTGGCCATGTTCCTGGAAGGGGAAAGGAGAGTGAGCCTGGCTATTGTGGGAAGGCAGTTTGAGCTTATTTTGGCAATACCCAGCTTAGAGCTGAAGCCGAGACCTCACTGTGGCCTTTGTTATTTGCTTTTTTCTTCATATAATACAATCACTCTCTCTTAGACCAAGCAGCCTTAAAGACAGGGTATATCTATGGCCCTGCATTATTTGTCTTCCCAGCTGCTGTGACTTCTGCTATCCAGACATGGGTCATAAAAAGACATGCATAGCCCCCTTCTCTTTGGTGCATCCTCTAAGAGGTAGTACAAACTGTGCTCTGTTCTGCAAGCTAAACGACCAGTCCTCCTTGCCTTTGCCCTCTGCTGTTATTTATTAATAAATAATAGCAGCCACATTATAAATTATAGCCCTTAAAGGCTCAAGAACTGGTTGGGACTCCAGGACAAGTGCGGGCTGCACTCCAGAGGGTGCAGGGCAAACAACATGAGCAGATGGGAGAGAAGGAGTGAGTGCCAGCAGTTCACAGAGAGAAAATCCTGCTCCTAGGGTCACTCAGATGGCTGGTGGAAAATGGCAAAATAGCCGCAGGCTTCTGCTCTCCCTGCTTTGTTCCACAAGGATGCTCCTGCACTTGCTCAGTACCTATTGGTGCTGTCAGACTGTTGATGCTCTTTTCTCTGCAGGTGAGCATCTTCCCCCATGAGGTTCATTATCTTTGAAGCCCCCTTGTCTGCTGCAAAAGGGGCTCCTCATGCAGCCTTTCTGGAGCTTTTGTGTCTGGAGCATACCTTCCCTTTATGTTGTGTTGGCCACTTATTTTAATAGGGGTGTTTCCTCCTGTTGTTGCAACTCGACTCTTGAGTGTTGCAATGATCTTTGGGCCGAGGGCTCCTACTGCAGAAGAAGGGTTGTTCATTACTTCTTCAATCTCTGGGTCACAGCAGTTCCTATTTCCCTGTCCTGCTGCTGTGCTGACTCTGCAGGACTAAGAAGAGCGAAATACAGTAGAATATAGGGGCAAAATAGAGATCTTTTTAGTACCTGAAGAGAATAATTCCTTCCTAGATCTGTCTAGTGCCCGATCAAACCCGTGTCTGTTAGAAATATGGATCATAACTCAGAAGTGACAAGAGCCGGTGTTCAGGGTCGCCACGTGATGTTTCTGAACACAAGACTCAAACAGGGACAGCTTCCCCTCTTCTGCTGCTCTCTCAAGGATGGCCTCTTTTGAAAGAGGAATGGTTGTGTGGGGAGAGCTCATCCCATCGCTGCTCTATCTATCATCATAAAGGTTATTAAAAGCCTACGTGACCAGCCTGCACATCCCTGCAGAGCGAATCCTCTCCTGTTCATGAGACCGTCTTGCAAACCCTGCAGTCTAAGCTCGATTTTATTAAATATTTGCTTGACCAGGAAGGCAAAGCAGAGCAGGGTAAACACACCTAAAGTAAATGTGGAATGACCTTTGTCCATCATCTATCCATTGCCTGCGACTGCTGCTGTAGGGAGGGCGAGTGGGAGGTGGAGGTGGTCATACAACAGCTTTGAAATGACAGCTACTGGGAGAAACTGGAAAGATTTTGGGTGGCAGGAAAGCGGAGGATGCTCTACAATCCCAGATTTACCCTTTCCACTGTCAGATCTAATCAGACTACAGGCCAAAAGAAGATGGGGTTTATTCTCTTTATTATTTTGTTGTCGTTAACAGAGTTACACAGGTTGGAAAAGGCTGAAATCCGGACCTGTGTCACTGCCACTGCTTCCTTCCCTGCTGGGATCTGCGAACAGTGATTTTTTCCTTGCCTTCTATATGTGTGGGGCTGGCTGTCATCACTTTTACTCAGCTGTTCACATGCCTGATTTCAGAAAAGTCCCTCTGTGAGTGGTGGGACACTGGCCTGCAGGCGCAGAGCTGAGGGTTGGTTTGTGTCCTTTTTTGAAAGCAAGAACAGTCTTGTGAGATTCTGATCTGGATGTTAAAGAGGGATGAAGAGGGGAAAGATCTGCGTGCCTCAGGCTGGCCATGTAGCAAGGGTTATGCAGTCATCAAAGAACTTGGCTTGTGAGAGCTGAGCTGGCAGGACTCCATCTCTCACATACTTGGTGGGGCCATAAAGGGCTAAAGTTGTTCTTGGTACAGAAGCAGACATGAAAAAGTGAAGGAAAGGGGACCAGACGGATGTTTTGAGTAGGAAGATGCATTGCCATGGCGCAAGGATGGTGCTTGGTGATTATGGAAGATGTTTGTACCCCATACTGCTCCCACCACCTTCTCTTTGGAAAGTCACCACGCTGGTCCCTGGGTCATTGATTTTTCCAGTTCATGGTCGTTTAGACTTTATTACTTCTAATGGTTAGGTAGCCCCTTTCTCCTCATTCATTTGTAGTGCTCAGGGAAACTGTTTCTCTCTTTTAGACACTGTTTCCTTGGCTGTGCTGCGGATGGAGAGCAGTCTGGTGATGAGAACCCATGGGAGGGTGGGGACCTGGTGCTCCCATGCTTGGCTGCATGCCCTTTGTAGACATTGCTGTAAAGGCTGGCACACTACAACCCCTCTGTCTGTACTCCAGGCTGGACTAGCATGAGGCAGCTTTGATCTGGAAGCCACAGAGAGCCTGATCAAACAGGCCCATTCTGGACTGAGGTCTCCTGAATAGAAAGGATGATAATACCAGACCAGAGCTGGCTTCTTCCTGGTTGACTTCAAGGGTGGCAAAAGAGCTCAGCATCCAACTGGACCTGTCCCTTTAGGCAGGTCCCTGACCTTCTGTAGCCTTCAGTCCCTCCTCCAATAGAGCAGAATAATAATCCTTGTCCAGCCCTGTCTTCTTAGATAGCAAATACACAGTTGGCAGTACAAACAGCAATAGTACTTGATGCCTTTTGCACTGCTCTGGCTTCCAGTGACTTTTTGGGCTGCACCATAGAGCACCTGTGTGTGTGTGTAAGGGAGAGTAAAAAGGTGCTGATTTATTACTCTGCTGTGTGATTTCAACTCTTTCCACCAGCATCTTTTCTTTCAGGAGGGCTCCCTTTGTGCTGGTTGTAAGTAGAGAGCTCAGAGAGAGAAAGGGAGGATTAGCAATTAAATAGGCTCTGATGATGGCATGGTTGTGAAGGGGGGAGGAGGAAGGAATACTCCATAGTAATGTACTTTTGTTTTCTTTTGTCTTTGCTTGTAGGACAAAATCTGCCAGGGAATTGGTGTTTTGAAGACTTGTACAGCTTTTAATCCTCCTTCCCTTGGGAATACAAACATTTGTAATCATGTCACCGGCCATGTGGAAATGGACTTGCCTGGTTTCTCACCTCCTGCTATCCACCACAGTGTCGCCTCTTGGTAGGCAGCAACCACTCCATCCAAAGAGGCCCTTCATCACCTTTACTGGAGACCAAGCAGAGGGAAACTTCAACCATTTGGTGGTTGATGAAAGAACTGGGCACATTTACTTGGGAGCTGTCAACAGGATCTACAAGCTCTCCAGTGACCTGAAGGTCTTGGTGACCCACCAGACTGGTCCCGATGATGATAATCCCAAGTGTTATCCCCCCAGGATAGTCCAAACTTGCAACGAACCCTTGACACCCACTAACAACATCAACAAAATGCTCCTCATAGACTACAAGGAGAATCGATTGATAGCCTGTGGGAGTCTTTACCAGGGCATCTGCAAGCTTTTGAGGCTGGATGACCTCTTCAAGCTGGGAGAGCCCTTCCACAAGAAGGAGCATTACCTCTCTGGGGTGAATGAGAGTGGCTCTGTTTTTGGAGTCATTGTTTCTTACAGCAACATGGATGACAAGTTGTTCATCGCCACTGCCGTGGATGGCAAACCTGAGTATTTCCCCACTATTTCCAGCAGGAAGCTCACCAAGAACTCCGAGGCAGATGGGATGTTTGCATATGTCTTTCATGATGAGTTTGTGGCCTCTATGATCAAAATCCCCTCAGACACGTTCACCATCATCCCTGACTTTGATATCTACTACATCTATGGCTTTAGCAGCGGTAACTTTGTCTATTTCCTGACTCTACAGCCTGAGATGATCTCACCACCGGGCTCCACCACAAAGGAGCAGGTTTATACCTCCAAGCTGGTTCGGCTTTGTAAGGAGGACACAGCTTTTAACTCCTATGTTGAGGTGCCCATTGGCTGTGAGAAGAACGGGGTGGAGTACCGGTTGCTCCAAGCAGCCTACTTGTCTAAGGCTGGAGCTATCTTAGCAAGGTCTTTGGATGTTGGTCCTGAGGATGATATCCTCTTCACAGTCTTCTCCAAGGGGCAGAAAAGGAAGATGAAGTCCTTGGATGAGTCTGCTCTTTGCATCTTTGTCCTGAAGAAGATCAATGACCGCATCAAGGACAGACTGCAGTCCTGCTACAGGGGAGAGGGGACGTTAGATCTGGCCTGGCTCAAAGTCAAGGACATTCCCTGTAGCAGTGCGGTAAGTGAAGCCCCAAAGCACCCAACCTTAGCCTCCTCCTGTGCTCACAGAGCATGGCTTAACAATTAGAGCAGGAACTAGGAGCTCAAACTGCCTCATCCCAGTCCTGGCTCTGCCTCACATCACCACATCACCTATTTTAATCAGTTCATGCCCCAGTTTGCTCATGGATGAGGTGAGGATAGTATCACTGTATCACTTTCTGACCTGCCCAGGCATGCTATGATTGCTGATGAGCTAAGCGAAGGGGTCTTGAAATCTTTTGTTGGAATTTGCATATTGTGGTTACTTTGCTGTGCAATTCTTTGGTGGTGAAATTACGTTTCCTTGTGCAGCCTTGACTCAAACCTAAACCAAAACAGGACCTCGATAATGTCAATGGTTTGCAATGGTTTCTGTGTCTATGGGTGTAAGTTTCCTTCCCTGGGCTGAAGTTGGAGCAGAATCGTTCAGGGAGCTTTGTGAAGCCAGGGCCTTATTCTAGTGCTAAGAAGCACTGGTCATTAACCATCAAAGTCCCTCATCTTCCCATTCCCAGCGAGCTCTGTGTTGCCTCTGCACTGAAAAATTAAGGCCTGGCTGCAGATCAAGGATTAAATGCTGCCAGATTTAAGGGCAGGACAGGGAAAGAGGCTGGTCTACCTGACCTACAAATGGTCTGAAATAATTGCCTTAGTTTATTCCATCGGTTCACTAAAGTGTCAGTGCAGAAATCTGCGCCCGCTTTGATACCATGCACAGAAATCAGCATTACAGCCAGCACTGCACCCTGGCTGCTGTAATAGCCCCTTCTCTGGGCTTTGATTTCCTCCCTTAATTAGCTCTTTCAAGTGAGAGGCAAGTTCAAGCCTG
Source organism: Psittacula echo (assembly GCF_963264785.1). NCBI lineage: Eukaryota > Metazoa > Chordata > Aves > Psittaciformes > Psittacidae > Psittacula > Psittacula echo. The sequence goes on from NC_137735.1 coordinate 162,258,857, forward strand.
AGCAAAGGGAATATGGAGGAACACCAGAGCGCTTTCCTGCCCCATAATCTCAAGGCAGTCAAGGATATGGGATTGCTCTGGCTTTTTCTTTGTACTTGAGCCTCCTTTGCTGGGGGATCCCTGCTATTGTTCCTTTGCAGGACAAGGACAAACCAAGAGGAACACATGGGAATTTAACTGCAGGGAGGCTGATCCTGCCTTACTCTGCCCTAGTTCCCCTTTACACCAGTGCTCTCAGCATCACTGCTTGACCTTGCACTGCTCCCATACTCCCACACCAAACATGCAGAGGGACAAGTCCTTCATTTTAGATGGGATCTTTTCTGCTTAGACCTGCAAAGCTCCCTATGGAGTATTGCACAGGGAGAAAGGCTGTGCCCAAATCTGCCTTTAGGTGTTTTGTTTAGCTTTAAGGCCTCTGCACATTCAAAAAGCTGCCTTTAGATTTAAGCTGGGAGCTTCCCATTGGAGTTGCTTTCCTGGGCTGTTAAGCATCTGCATGCATTGTGCGTATCCATTCTGCTTGTGCTCCATACTAATGTTTGCATTACTGGACCTCCCAAATCAGAAGGTTTGAAACCTCTTAGTAACCTGGCTTCTGGGGCTTTAGATAGGAGCAAAAGGGCCAACAGCTTTCTTGTGTCATTTGATGTGAGTCCCACCCAAGAAGACTGATATATCAGACTGAATTTGAAGGAACAGAGGCTGGGGAGAAGATAAGGAACTAGGGCCTGGCTGACACAGTGAGAAAAACATTTAGAGTATATTTGTGACTGCATTTCTTCATTCTGAATCAGAGATGCTAATGCTTCCCAGCTGGAAAAAGAGTCTGGAGATCCTTGAAGAGAAAAAACCCAGGAGTCTGAACAGTGTAACTAAGTGGACTGCCTTCTCTTTAAATGAGTCTGCTTAGAGCTGCTGGCAAGGCCTGTCTGAGATCAGCTGTGCTGCCCGAGGGAAGAGGTATTAGTGACTTGGCTGCGGTAAGGGTTGCACAGTCCAGCTGCTAAGCTTGGAAAATATTTGATGGTTGGTGAAGTATTTTGGAGCCTGGATATATGGCTGAGGGCCTCGTCTCCTTTTGCTGATGTCCTGCTTTGCCAGCTATCCGCCAGCACTGCCGCTCTGCCTCTTAGCACATGGATTCGAGGCAGCTCTAAAACCAATTACAAACCTATCAGTGAGACTTTGCCTGGTTTTGTGTGGATGTCAAATATTTCTCTGCTGGTGCAAATAGAGGCTTAACCTGCCCGTGACTGAGGCTGGACCTGAACTTCAGCTCTGCTGCCCTGCCTACAGCAGCTGAAATCCTGCATGTGAACAGATAGAGATGATGTGCCTGGTATTGAGCAGATGGGTAGAGATGAGATACGGGAAACCATCACTGAGCATTGCAGAAACACTGTTAGAAGACATATTCGAGCCTTTCTTTATGGTATTAATTGTAGGACAATGGATTATGGAGCTGGGCTCACTGCGTTGTCCTTGCATCTTGGTGCGTGGTCAGGTCTGGCTTTGGGTAACAAATAGTTTTCTAATAGGGTGATAGATGACTCAAAGGGGATCCCTATGTTAGGATGCTTTTGTTCCTGCATTGATGTAATGCTTGTTCAAGGCTGCTTTAGGGCAAGAGAAGTCTCTTGAGGACCATTCCCGGCACAGATCTCTTCACTTGCAATATGCACACAAATAATTACAGGGATGTGGGGGAATGTTGGAGTAGTACAGCGCAGTCTGCAGTTTCTCTGATCAGGCAGCTGGAGCTGGGGAAGTTGAGGACAGGTAGGAATTGGCAACAAGGTGGGCTGGACGCACAGTGTCTCGTGGTCAACATGCAGCAGGAGGCATTGGGTCTGCAGATGTCCTGCAGGGTTGAATGTCCTGGAGACTGGTTTGCAAACCCAATGTGAAGGTAAAGGATGGAGACACAGCTGTAATGAGCCTGTGCTTCTCTTGTGCCAACCACACGTGCATGTTGCAGGGGGCTGGAACTAGATTATCTTAATGTCCTTTCCAACCCAAACTAGTCTATGATTCTATGTTAGCAGTGTGATAGGAAAATTTCCAGAATGGGAAATATGAAAGTCCAGAGATGAATAGATTGGATATAAGGCAGAAATTCTTTACTGAGAGGGTGGTGAGGCACTGGAATGGGTTGCCCAGGGAGGTTGTGAATGCTCCATCCTTGGCGGTGTTCAAGGCCAGGTTGGATGAGGCCTTGAGTGACATGGTTTAGTGTGGGGTGTCCCTGCCCATGGCAGGGGGGTTGGAACTGGATGATCTTAAGGTCCTTTCCAACCCTAACTATTCTATGATTCTATGAATAGAGGATCCTCAATGTTCATTTCTCCTCTGTTCCTGTGTTGCAGCTTTCCTCCTATTAATCTTCAGCATAAATCAGGAAAAAAATGATGGATTTTTATGTCTAGGCAGTTGATTTGCAAATTGGGACTGTTCACTCAGGTGATGAACAACAGTTCCAGGTAATATCTCTCTGGTTTTCCTTGCTGAAAATACAGGATAATAGCTTATATTTAAACAGCACCCTTGACCCCAAATGCTTAGAAATTCATATAATCAGAAAAAAAAAAGAGGCTGGATTGAAAAAAGGGAGTCTTATGGGGTCATCTGATTTGCTCTTTTGCCCTACTTGTAACATTGCTGACAGATGTTTGTCTCACCTCTTCTTAACCTCTAAGCAATGGAGCAATGTCAGGAGGTTTGTCTCTCTCCCTATATGTTCTGTCTTGGCTGCTTAGGAAGCTTTCCTGCATGTCTAATCTAAATCTCCTCTCCTGATACTGAAGCCATTCCTACTTACAGAGAGCACCTTCATCCCCTCTGGCTATCTAGCAAGAGCTTCATGTGTCACCAAAGTGTGACCACTTTCGTGGTGCATTGCGGAGCATCAGTGTATGGAAGAGAGGGACCGAGGCTGTGTGGACGGACATACAGGGTCTTGGTAGGAGGAAGGGCTATCCTGGAGGGAAAAGTAGGCACATTGGAACAGGTTGCCCAGAGAAGCTGTGGCTGCCCCATCCCTGGCGGTGTTCAAGGCCGGGTTTGATGGGGCTTGGAGCAAGCTGCTCTAGTGGAAAGTGTCCCTGCCTATAGCAGGGGGTTGCAACTGCATGAGCTTTAAGGTCCCTTCCAACCCATATTCTATGATTCATGTTGAATAAAGAAGGCCATGGTTTAAATATATTTCATAAACTTTGTAATTAACTGTTGGTACCGTTGAGACATGCTAGATTTCTTAAAGAGGTACTTCGAGAGGAGGATGGAGATGTAAATGGCCCATTTTGTATAGGACTGGATCATTGGAGGAACCTGTTGATTTGCATTATTATGGAATAGGATTAATAATAGGTGCATTTTGAAGCCCAGTGATAACTGCATTACTGGGATGCTCAGTAACGGAGGCAGGAGCAAGCAGGTGAACTGCTGTGTAGAACATACAAGCATGGATGAAAAAGAGGAGGGTATTGGAACTGACCCTAAAGCAGCATAAGGGTGCTATGGCCTGCTGGGGAGATGCAAGAGGAATGGGGATCCTTGCTGGAGCTTTGTCTTGCAATGAAGCCCCAAACATGTTGTGTCATAGAATCACAGAATAGTTAGGGTTGGAAAGGAACTTAAGATCATCCAGTTCCAACCCTCTGCCATGGGCAGGGACACCTCACACTAAACCATGTCACCCAAGGCTCTGTCCAACCTGGCCTTTAACACTGCCAGGGATGGAGCATTCACAACTTCATGTCGATGGCACGCAATGCTGGCTGTCATCTTAGGAGCTGGTTGCATCCTAGAGCTGCTGTTCTGGGAGATCCTGGTGTCCTCATCAGCCTGATGTGCCTCGCAGCATCACCTGCTGCTCTGCAGCCTAAGAGATGCCAGTCCCTGAACTGAAAAGGTGTCACCTCCATCACTATAGCTTTTCCTGGATACATAGCTTGAATATCTGTCCAAGATAATCAAAGCGTCTGTCCTCAGCTATCACCTGGCTTCTGCCTTTTGCTGGTGTTTTCTTTTCCTTTTGGCAGGAAATGGAGTTTGACTGTTTAAATTACTGTATTCAATCTCTTCCTGTTTTTCATGGCAGTGCTGTCACTTGGGGGTGAAAAGCAGTGGTTTTGAAGCTGACCAGCCAGCAAAAGGCCTTGTGTAAAGAGCTGGGCAATATTTTTCCAACACTTTGCTAACAGGGGGCAGGCAAGGTGGGTGTTCGGGACCTGAGTCATTGTCTGACAGAGAATTGGCTATAAAGGCTTCCTGTGCTTCTGATGCTTCAAGGCAAACCTAAGTCAGTAGCTCCTTAAAGCATCTTTGCAAATACTGGCGCCTAGAGAGTTCTGCATCTCCTCCTTGAGGAACAAGCATCCACTTGTTCCTCAAGTGGAGTCTGCTGTCCTGCTCCCACCTGCTTTCCTGTATCCTCCCTGCCCATCTGTTGTGGTTGAACCCCAGCTGGCAACCAAGCCTCATGTAGCCACTTGCTAGGTCTCTTGCTGGTGGGATGAGGGAGAGAATTGGAAGGTAAAAGTGAGCAAACTCGTGGGTTGAGGCACAGACAGTTTAATAGGGAAAGCAAAAGCTGTGCACAAGCAAAGCAAACCAAGGAATTGATTCACCACTTCCCATGAGGGAGGTGTTCAGTCATCTCCAGGGAAGCAGGGCTTCATCACACGTAATGAGGACTTGGGAACACAAAAACCACCACTCCAAATGCCCCCCTTTCCTCCTTCTTCCCCCAGCTTAATATGCTGAGCACGACACCATTGCTGTGGGATATCCTTTGGGTCAATTTGGGTCAGCTGTCCTGGCTGTGTCCCCTCCCAATTCCTTGTGCACCCCCAGCCTCCTCGCTGGTGAGGTGAAGAGCAGAGAAGGCTTTGTTCTTGTGTACAAGCAGTGCTCAGCAGTAAGAAAACATCCCTGCATTACCTACACTACAGCACAAACCCAAAACACAGCCCAAACCAGCTACTGTGGAGAAAATTAACTCTACTGCAGCCAAAACTAGCACAATCTCCACCCCTTATTCCATACCATTTACATCATGCTCAGATCCCACACTAGCCAATACACCCTCATTAACTCCCACCACCCTTCCTGTCCTTTGATATAATGCCCAGATACCGTTCCCTGAGTTTATGGACAACCCCTATAAAATGTCTTTAAAACATCCATAAATGTCCAGAGTTTATTTAATCCGTGGCTTTGGGCTCCATCTGTTATGGTGGTCACTCAGGACAGGAGGAGTGGTGTGTTCCATGGAGTTATGGGGCACCAAAGCCATGAGTTAGCTGAATGTGGATGATATATTGCTCATTAGTTCTTTCATGAATGGCTGTCAGGCATGGGAACACAGACATTCTGCTTTGGCAGCATGAGCACCCCATCCCATGCTTGGTCATTGGGGCTGATCCATGGGCTCCTGCCACTCAGTTAGGAAGGGCCATATCTAACTCTGGTGGTAAAAGGGCTTTGTGTATGCTATGAGACAGTCAGTTTGACTCCTGGCAAGGCCACAGTTGGTGGTGGGGTAGCCAAGATTTTCCTATAAACAGCCTATTTTGTGACTTTCCTCTTCTTCCCAGGGCTTGTATTTGATATCACTGGTGTTAATAAGACACAAATCTGACAGAGCACCTCTGAGATACGGGGAGCAGCATTACCCTGTTTTACAGGAGGACTGGCTAAGGCACAGTAGAACAGAACTTGCAGTGCAATTGCAGCTCAGAGTCCTGGATCTTAGTAGTGTGCCCAGTGTTCCCAACTGTTGCAGAAAGAGCTGGAGAGGACAATTTTTGTAAGAGAAACTAGTGATAGGAAACAGGGAATGGCTTTAAACTGGAAGAAGGAAGATTTAGATTCAATGTAAGGAAGAAGCTCTTCCCTGTGAGGGTGCTGAGGCGCTGGCACAGGGTGCCCAGAGAAGCTGTGGCTGCCCCATCCCTGGCAGTGTTCAAGGCCAGGTTGGACACAGGGGCTTGGAGCAAGCTGCTCTAGTGGAAGGTGTCCCTGCCCGTGGCAGGGGTTGGACTGGATGAGCTTCTAATACAAACCATTCTATGATTCTATGATTCTATGAATATCATCCTTGCTATTGTATTCCTCTCTAGCATAGCGGATGGAAAACCGAGGTCAGTTAGAAAGAGGGGCATGTGCTGGAGGTGATGGAAAGAAAGGGCATTTAAAGAAAAAAACTCACCCCACTTTACAAACTAAAAAAGCAGGAATTGTCATCTCTATCTGTTATTTCCCTCATTATCTTCCCTTAAAAGGGAAAGGTTGGGGTAGAAAGAGAGTGTTAACTTTTGCTTAGCCCTTGGGAAAAGGAACGCATGAAAGTAGGTCAATGTGATACTGCTTTGACATTTTGCACACACAGCCCCTGCCCATTTCTCCTGGCTGGTATGTGAGCCTGCTACTTTCCCATGGGAATGACTCAGTCCCAGGAATGAGCTATCAGTTTCGTTAGACCTCGTAGTGTCACTGCTTGCCATGAGGGCCATCCTAAGCAAATCTCTGTTGGTGTCAATGTCAGTTGTGCTTGCACAATTTGTGGCAATCTGTTAATCTCTACTGTAAAGAACATGTATAAGCCTTTTGATACATGTGGGCTTTTTTGATACAGGGGCTGTTCAGCCTGGAGAAGAGAAGCTGTGTGGAGACCTCAGAGCAGCTTCCAGTGTCTAAAGGGGGCTACAAGGATGCTGGAGAGGGACTCTTCATCAGGGGCTGTAGCGATAGGACAAGGGGTGATGGGTTCAAACTGAAACAGGGGAAGTTCAGGTTAGATATAAGGCAGAAGCTCTTCCCTGTGAGGGTGCTGAGGCACTGGCACAGGGTGCCCAGAGAAGCTGTGGCTGCCCCATCCCTGGCAGTGTTCAAGGCCAGGTTGGACACAGGGGCTTGGAGCAAGCTGCTCTAGTGGAAGGTGTCCCTGCCCGTGGCAGGGGTTGGAACTGGATGATCTTAAGGTCCTTTCCAATCCAAACCATTCTGTGATCCTATGATTCTATGTCTTTAAATTATGCAGAGGGATATTTCTGACCCAAAGGCCTCAGGGTGAGTTGAGGTCAGTCCTTGGTCACCTTTTAGCAGTGCTTTCTTCTGCTTCCTCTGAAGATGCAAACAAGAGCAGGAACCAAAACAACAAAAAAAGATGCAGTGCAGTCTGTCAAAGGCAGTAGCTTCAGAAGTGCAGTAATGCCTCTCTGGGAATGCCCATTGGAGACTCAGAGACGGAGCAAACAGGCTTGTTACTGCCAGATCTCTATTTGTATAATTGGTCACATCAGTTTGTGTTGGATGGGAATGTATGTGCATGTGTGCAGAGCGTGTTGTCAGACAGACTTGCTGAGCCCAGCAACTTTGATAAGAAGTGACAGCATCCTCTTGCTGACACTGGAAGCTGGGGTGGGTGGAGGGCTTAACTGGAGAGGCAATATGGACAAGGGCTCTGGATTAGGGGTTCTGCAGCTGAGCTCTGTGATTCGCAAATCTCCCCCGTGCACCTTCCCACACCTCATACAGGGATGCTCGAGAGGGACTTTTCATCAGGGACTGTAGTGATAGGACAAGGGGTGATGGGTTCAAACTGAAACAGGGGAAGTTCAGGTTAGATATAAGGAAGAAGTTCTTTACTGTGAGGGTGCTGAGGCACTGGCACAGGGTGCCCAGAGAAGCTGTGGCTGCCCCATCCCTTGCAGTGTTCAAGGCCAGGTTGGACAGAGCCTTGGGTGACGTGGACAAGTGTGAGGTGTCCCTGCCCATAGCAGGGGGTTGGAACTGGATGATCTTCAGGTCCTTTACTTTTTAGCACTAATATATGCCTAGTGGTCATGCTAGGGACATGGCAGTTGGGTGTAATGAAGTTGCAGGAAGGAGACCCTCTGCTTTTCCACTGATGTACATTCCTATGGCTGAACAGGACTGGATGAGCACAACAGGACTTCTCCAGCATCCATATGTGCATCCAGCATCTGTAGTTCAGCCTGGGTATAGCTTCTGGCAGCATCCCAGTCCTCTGGACATCCCCAAAAGCCCACTGCTATTCATGTGGGTATGCAGATGCTTCACCTGGTGAGACCTCATTTGCAGGCACCCCATGGGTTCCTCTTCACTTGTCCCTCGGTGGTGGTCCTTTCTCCCATGTGCCACCTCTCTGCTTTCACCCAGCAGGGATGAAGAGACTTTCCTGCCTCTGTAAAGTGCTCTGCAATTCAGGCAGGGAAAAAAGTGGCTTTGGAGGCTCAGCGGGAGAGAAAACCATAAACTTTAAAGCACCTACAACAACCTAAGCTGCACTTCAGGGCTCTAAACCAGGGTCTAATTGCATGGAGAGGATGATTGCATTTGAGGTGTTAAGTACGCTCCTCAGTATTAAATGCCTGTCCTTGAAAAGATACTTCCAGATCAGTGTGCATGAAGAAATAGTGCTGGTGGTAATTCATTACCTTCTTATCACACCCCCACACTGCTAGTTCTCCTTCCAAAATCCCTATTGTTTGTTCTGGAGGGAGGGGGGAAGAAAAAAGCATTCTTTGGAAACAACCTCCTTCTTAAACCCGTTTATTTTCCTTCTTTATTTATTTATTTTCCGTTTATTATAAAGCAAGAGGAAACCCTATTCCTTTAAGTGGCCTGGTGCCAAACCTACTCACAGTGCTGTTCTCTGCTGGCTCCTCATGTCTGGTTGACCCTGCTCAAACAAAATGTTCATTGAGGACAGAGCAGGGCTCAAGGCTGCTGAGTTGCTGTTGTGTCTGAGATATTTCGGGCACAGCTCCCTCCCCCACCATCAGTCCCATCTCTGGACCACGTTGGCTCTGCATGAGCTGCTCAGCATCTCTTAGCATCAGCCCCAGGTCCTAGTGGTCCCCCACTTGCTGCTGATGTAGGTGAGCAAGGTGCCAGCTTCTTCGTTACTGCTTGTACTTCATGCCACACGGACATTAGTTTTGTTTCTGGGAACTGGTCTTTGCTGCTTTCCCTGCCAACAATCCAGGCTGTTTTCTTCTGTGGTTAAGCCCTGTGGTTGCACATGGCTCCAGCCTTGCATTTTTTGGAGGGCTCCATATGATCTCCTCGCATTCTTTTCCATGCCAGGAGATCAGCTACTTTGCAAACCTGACCTCGTAGTGCCTGGCCATGAGGTTGTCTGTGTGACAATGGGAATGCTTGTGCAACAGTTGGGGTTTTTAAAGGCAGCAAGCAAAATCCAGCCATTCTGGAAGAGCCAGAAGCAAAGTGACTCCAGCTCCGTTCATGAGCCTGATGCTATTTAAAGCACCTCCGGACTGGAGGCAGGAGTTTGTACAATAACCATTCTGTTGAGGAGGGGGTTTATTCAGCATTGGATTCAGCGCTGCTTTCTGGCTCAAATCCTGCACAGACCTTTCTCACTTGCTTGATGCAAGTTGGGGTGAAAAACAGCACAGGGTCTGTCTTAGTACTTGGGGAATCAGCAAAGATTTTTAGCCTCTGGGAATGGTCTGAGGTGCATCTCTATTTTATATTACAACACACACACAACATGAGGTTTATTCTCCCCCCCCCCAAGCATGTTCCTCTATTTATCCAATTTGCATGGAAACATGGGTCCCCATTATACCAGGTAGGATAATACAGATGTTGGAAGCACCAATCTCGAAGACTGGCTGGTGTGAAGATGGAGGTGAGAAAGGCTGTTGTACCTCGAGAGACATGTTCATATCTCATCTGACTATGTTTCTGCCCCAAACACTCCCAGCCTGGCATCTGCATGACTGTGCTAGTCTGGGATATGATTTTGCTATAACTTTGCTTGAGAGGCATTTTGTTAGCAGTGGCGCAGTCTTTGGGTAGCATAACAGCTTTGGGACCAAACGCGGTGTTAGCAGAGGCAGCATGGACCTGGCTAGATGGATATGTCCGAATTCAGGATGGAGCTGGTGATCTGGGCATCCTGCACACAGTTACCTTCAAACCGGCCTTCTCTTCAGCCCTACTTTGTTGCACAGATAGATGTAAGTGCGTGGATGAATGTGGCTTGCCAAAATGCAGACCTTCATTGCATCTTTCTCCTGCAGATTACACAATACATAGGACTTAATATCTTCCATGTGCCACCAGCACCCAGTTGCTTCAATTTGGAGCTAGTAAACATTGCCCCCAATGTTTTCTACTTTAGGGTATGGATTCTAATATTTATAATTTTTAAAGAAGTACTTGAAACTCAGGAGAGGGATGTCACTAAATGATAGCACCGCAAGAAGACCAAGAGACCTCTGTTTCCTTCTTGCAGCATTGGAGCTGGCATTGCTGATAGAGCATGTGGGTGACATTAGATCAGTAGGAACAACATTGTATTTTCTCTGTTTCAATGTCATTACCCCATCATTGTCAGTGATCCAGAATATAACAGGATTTGTTCAGCTGATTTATCCTGTAAACAAGTGATATTAGCCAGGCTTGTATTTAGACAAACAGAGAGAGTGGGAGAGGCAGAGTGAGGGAGCGTGCAGAAGGGAGTAATAAACACGTACTCCTGCTAATGAGGGAATGACCCAGCACTTATCAGTGGGTTGGGGCTATTGGTTGAGATCCTGAGCCAAGAAACACAGGGCTGTAATTATGGTGTTCCTGCTTCTGAGGGCTGGCTGCAGCCTTCCACTTGCACAGTCCCACTTTCAGATGCGGGAGAGTCCTGAGCTTAATGGCCTGAGTGAATTTATACTAGCCTGACACAAGTGTTCTGAATTCCTTAAGTACCAAGATCTGCACAAATAGAGGCAGCAAGTGGGGGATTTTATTATTCAGGGCTCAACTGCTTTAGTTTGTTGTTTAAATTGATAACCAGGGCTTCTTTAAATTCATTTTCTATGAGATGATAGGACCAGACACAATTCAGTCCTCCCTGATACAGATGTAAGGCACAATACCCTGTTATTTAATGACCAGGCCAGGGATTCTCATACCCAGCCAAGCTCTCTCAATTTCCCCATGCTGAAGAGCAACAGCACATCCATGTCATTCATTATAACACTTAACTTACCTTCACAGGACCACGGTGAAGCTTAATTAATGCTTTTAGGAGGCCCTGGGATGTCCAAGTGAAGGTGTTGCTTGCATGCAAAGCAGCGTTGTTGTTTCATTTATATAGTGCTGTTGGCGTGTGTGGCACTTTGCAGCCCAAATGGTAATTTTGCCTGTGTAACAAAATAATAATTATAGTAATTGTGATTCAATGGAGAATCTCTGGTGGTGCCAGCACAGGGGAAGCAGCTGGACTCTATGCGGCAAGGTGCTGATGTGCGTCACTGCAATAGGAATAAGGGGGTGTCTGGCAGCTGCCAGAAATGCTCCAAAAATGCTGCTTTAACCGTTCTGCTGCCAGCAAGTGTTGGGAAATAACGGGCCAGGCATGTTATCTGTGAAAGGGAGGGCAGGTCAGCAAAAGAAGGCTCCTGCATCCTTCAGTGTTGCATGCAGCAGTGGCAATGATATTGTTGTGGAGACCTCAGGAGAGCCCTGCAGTGTGGCTGTTGTGTCATAGAATGATTTGGATTGGAAAGGACCATAAGATCACCCAGTTCCAACCTCTGCCACGGGTGGGGACACCTTCCACTAGAGCAGCTTGCTCCAAGCCCCTGTGTCCAACCTGGCCTTGAACACTGCCAGGGATGGGGCAGCCACAGCTTCTCTGGGTACCCTGTGCCAGCGCCTCAGCACCCTCACAGGGAAGAGCTTCTGCCTTATATCTAACCTGAACTTTCCCTCACCCACTTTCTGCTGAGCAAAAGGCCTGAAGACTAAAGAAACCTGTTGATCCCTGTAAGAAAGGCAGCCTCCTCTTTGGGAAATTGCCCATTTTACAACATGGAAGTACATGGTATAGACTGTTGGGAAGCCTTATACTCACAGTATAGCAGGAACATAAATGCAGGCATAAAAACTTTGTACTACATTAAGATTCTGGAAACTTGACACTAATACTTGAACTGATGCTTAAACTGCAGACCTAAACCCCAAACACCTGTACCAGTTCTACTCAATTTGGATAACTTTACCCTCTGGTCTTGCATTCCTGGATTACGTTTGTATTAAAACCTCTTAGCATAGTGAGTGCAATTTCCCTGTAATTGGTAAAGTTACTGTAACTGCACTGTCATTTGTATATGGTGACATGTAATTGCATGGTAACCAGTGCTGTGGTTGCACAAGTGAAAAGCGGTGTGCAATTATAATGTATTTCCAAATGCCGGCTCTTTATCCAGCTCCCATTATATCACAGAGCACCCTAGGGAAATAGTGCTGGGTATTTTTGTATGTAATTAGACTGCAGGCTAACCCCTGAAGAGTGGGTGGTTGGTGGTCTGAGCTATCTTTGGTTGGTGGCCCAGGGTTCCCATCTTTTTGTCCATGAAATTTCTCTGTGGCTTTGGTTTGCAGATGACAAAGGTCTACAGCCACTGATGCTCATTGGGAAGCCAGCAGCCTTTTCCTGACCCATTGTCAGGAATGTGTGTGATCCGGAGGGCAGTAAGAGACATCACATGATGGGAATGACGTGGCATGAGTTGAAATTTGGAGAGGCTGTCTCCGTCATGCACTAGGACTTCATGGATAGACACAACCAACAGGCTGAAATGGGACGGTTCTGATGAAGCTCACAGCACAAACCATGGGTAGAACGTCAGATGAACCAAGTCTCTTCTGGCTCAGAAGCAGCATGGCCAGAACCAGAGATACTGCAGGAAGTCAGAGGCAGAGTCAGTCCAACATGAGGAAGGCAATGTACTAATGCCAGGGGTAGGGCAAACCAGCATTGAAACCGAAGTTCACCAAGCATTGAAGCCAATGCTGATACCATAAAGAGGACATGCACAGGCAAAGAGAAGCACAAGCCTTGGGTACCATACTGCTGCTGCTGGAGGTTAGAGACCTGTGGTTTGCAGGGAGATGGTTTCCATCATTTGCAGCCCCAGTGGGTAGAGATTTATGGTTCACCCTGCAGCAGGTTTTCCAGACCCTAAATTTCCTTGTACCTCTTCAGGTACTGTGAAGTTCCTGGTGATAGGCTATTCTAAGGCTTTCATGTCTCTAGATTTCTAAATACCCTATTTAGTAGGATACGTGTTCACTCTCACCCTCAGTCCTTGCATTCAAGAAGGAAAGATCTTAAAGTCAGGTGATGGAAAAGACCTTGGATATCTCCTTGCAAAGGCTCAGATGCATATTACTGTTGATTTCTATTGCTGGCAGCACAGACAGCTATAATGTATATGTTCCCTCCATTGCCTGCCGTAGCCAAGCCTGAGATAACCAGAGTGTGAAGCCAAGTACCTGCCATCGTATGAAGACAGGGCTGTTAGGTATTAGCAGTAAATCAAAGGCAGGACTTGGCTGTTGGGACAGCCTTTATCCCCAGTGAGACTGTGGAATTGCTTTGGAGCCTGCTGAGATATGTGGAAAAAGGCCCCTGTGCTTTGATTGAGGAGGAAGATTTCACTGGAGTGAAAGCAAGGAGGGACGAGGGATGGACAATCCTTCATTGAAACTTTTCCAGAAATATGGATTAGGATGTATTTGATTATGAGGGGCTGTTTCAGAGGCAAATAGCAAAAGCAGATGTTTAAGTGACAATTGCAGTTTATTATGAGCAATGTTTGCACTGACCCCCTAATATCTGGTGCTTCAGGCATTTGCGCAACACTGAAGTGCTCGCTTTGGCTGGGGAATAGAATGAGGACAGGTTAGGAGGTGCTGTAATCAGAGCTCTAACCCTTCTGCTGAGTTTGGGGGCTTCTGGGGGCTCAGCACATCCCATGGGGACTGAGCCAACACCAGCCTTGTAAAACCATCCTCTCCAGGAGGGCTCGGCTGTGTTAATTATCTATTTGATAGGCTTCATCCTGGAGAAGGCAAATACCTGCTAGAATCCTCCTGTAAATTAGGCCCATTCTTCTGCACATCCTTCCTATCTCAGTGGTGAATGTGACGCTCGGCTACGGTGTCACAGCTGTGATGAACCCTCTGGTTGCTGATGCTGGGATTGGTGGCAGGAGCAGACCAGAGCCTCTCACCAGCTGGTTTTCCCCCCTGCACATCAGTCCAAGATGGGGAGGCAGCTGGCAGGACTCATGAGGGCATTTATGCCCAGACAGCTGCCAACCATCTCACATGAAGGTATTTTGGTTATGTAGAGCACCTTATAAACTTATGTTTAGCAGCATTCCCGGGGCAGAAGAGTGGTGAAGAATATCCCCTCTCTTGCAGGTGGGATGTTGAACTGATTGATGCCAATCCAGCATCTCATCCGAAAGACCTCCCCTTCCCTTCTGCGTTACCTACAGACTGCGCCGTGAATTTCTGGGTTAGATTTTGACTGCTCAGGGTGTTAGAATTGCTGATCCTATTCCTGCCTCCTTAGATCTTCCCTTTGCCCCCCCCGCTGATATCCCAGCTGCTGCAAGCACAGTGAATTCACATCCTCACCTCCACTTTCATTCTGGAAAGTCGCTAACATAAAATTGCCAAGCAGAGAAGCTCCAGAGAGTTTAGCGTGGCTGCTTTATATTGCTGCTAGGAATGTCTGGAATTGAAAATAAACCTGTGCTTGCAACTCCTGACCCTTTCATCATAAATCCAAACTTCCTTATGTGTTTCTCTTCACTGAAGAAGATGACTGTGTTTCTGCCCTTCCAAAGTCGCGTCTGCAGCTGAGAGCCGCGAGCTGCACAGAAGCCGGGTGATGTTTATTCGTAGGGTTTTGCTTGCTGGCGTCTCTTTGCAGATGATCCCCAGAGGAAATGTTATATGTTAAGTGAAAATAGTTTTCATGTGGTGTGTGGCTTGCTGGCCCTGCTCCTGTTCTTGGCGGATGGTTGTGTACGTTGCAAACCACAACCCGGCAACTGCTTCTCCAGCACTCACGTAGCAGCATGTGAGTGAACATCATGGCCTTATCTGCCCTCATGCACCACTTGGTGAGCCTCAGAGGTTAGGGTGTGCTATGATGGTCCTAGATCTCATGTAAACTGTGTCCTGTAAGAGAAAGTGGTGCTTGGATCACGTTTGGAAGGAACCTTAAAGCTCATCCAGTTCCAGCCCCCTGCCACGGGCAGGGACGCCTTCCACTAGAGCAGGTTGCTCCAAGCCCCTGTGTCCAACCTGGCCTTGAACACTGCCAGGGATGGGGCAGCCACAGCTTCTCTGGGCACCCTGGGCCAGCGCCTCAGCACCCTCACAGGGAAGAATTTCTTCCTTTTATCTAATCTCTATCTCCCCTCTTTCAGTTTAAAGTCATTCCCCCTTATCCTATCAGTACAGGCCCTACTAAAAAGCATGTCCCCATCTTTCTCGTAAGCCCTTCTTATAAAGATGTTAATTGCAAATAATCTCAGGGAAATAAGATGAAATAAATGGGCTTAAATTTACTTTTAAATTTCGTTTATGGGGGAAAACCCATAATAATTTAAACCTGCCTGCTAATGGTAGGCCTGGGTTCAGCTGGAGCTGAGCCCAACCTAATAGAGGAGTAACTAACCTGTGGCAATTGGATTAATTAAGTCTTGATAGGTTGAAGGTGTGCTGCAGATCAGGCACAGGTTATTGTGCTTGGTGCTGGGATCTCTGGGTCTATATCTTCTCAGGGCTTTGCGAGTTTTGATACACATTAACAGCGATCATATCGTTTGGATAACGTCTTGGCTGTTGATAAAGTGGGTTACAGAGAGCTCAGAGCTGTATTGTGCAGCTCTTCAGGCTCAAACCTGCTTAAGGAGCAAACAGGAGTTTGTATCTTCCTGTGCACAACAGCACAGGCAACTCCTGCTTGAGATTTGAGGTCCTGGGTCATGCAGGAAGGCAGACCAGATTATTGCCTCAGTCCTTTCCGGTCTCCAACTACTTCAGCTGGAGTTTTGGCTGTGCTACACTAAGGAGGATACCTTGGAACTTGCCAGCTCTGCTTGATGGCTATTGTTTCAAGGCTTGTCAATGTAATTTCCTGTTTGAGATGAAGCTTCATACACTGCACCCTAGGTAAGGTGTCTGCTGCAGCTGTTGAGGTCTTCATTTTCTTGGTGGTGAAAAAAGCTGTTTTCCATTTCTTTTTTCCTTTAAAACCATGACAAAGTAGAACTTTTTTCTTTTCTTCCCTTGTCCTTCTTTCTGTCGTTTGTATAAGGTTTAGGGATTTCTTGCTTTCAGTTTAAAATGATAATTTTCTCAGCCTGACAGGCCATTAGTTCAAGTGAGACACATACAGTTTTATTATAGTTTTGAAATGCAAATCATGTTAATTTGAGAGCTTGAGAGTTTCTGGTCAAGCTAGGCCTGACTTCAAGACCTGGATTCTTCTCAGATCCTACATCCATAGGATAATTCAGGTTGGAAGGGGCCCCAAAAGGCCATATAATCGAGCTTTCTGTTCAAAGCACGATGTATCTTGATGTTAGATGCTTAACCTGGGTAAATCTGGAGTCCTTCTGCAATCAAATTGGCTTTATCAGAGAGTGATCCAGTGCATTATGTGTTTGGTTGGATGCCTTGTTCTCTGACATACCTTCTTTCCTCTGTTGATTATGGAGGTAGTTTAGGTGACCACTCTACACTACTTACTAAGCTTTCACCTGGCTAAAGCTAGATGAGATAGATCCCACCCCAGGTGATGTGTTGCTTCAAACACATTTGTATCTCCTGAGCAATCAAGCTGCGGTTATTCCGTCTTGACCTATGTAATGGAATCTGGTCATGTTCTCATTATCAGAAACACTCAGCATTTGCAAGCCATGCTGTCAGCAGGGGTGTCTTGCCTCTCTGAAGTGGGGCCATCACCTTGGGGGTACTAGACCTCATGTGAATTTGGCCTTTGAGTCTGGGATGCAGATTTATCTTAGGCTTTGTGCTGGCATTGTAAGGATGAGCAACACCCTGTCTGATGCTCATGGAGGTTGTTGATCCAATATGTAATTGCTCTTTGAGCTGGTGTTTTAGCTCTAAAAGGGCAGTTCACAAACACTAATGACTTGCAGGCCAGAGCTCAGGCTAGCTGTTCCTTACTAATGGCTGTTTGAATTCCTCATTGGTTTTATGTGTTTATAAATACCTTTAGGACATATTATTCTTCCATTCAGTAAAGCCGTTTGTAATTATTCTTTGTAATTGCTGGGTGAGGATAAAATGAATCAGCTATCAGGCTTTTACTGCTCGTGAACTCAAGTAAGGAGCAGTACATTTTCTAGCCATGCTTTCAGGAAGATGGGAGCTCAGACAAAAGAAAACTGTCATGGTCCTTTATCCCTGATATGTGAAAATTAGGCAACCTTCCTGTACAACTAATTATTGCCTTTCTAGGTCTTAGTCCAGCAAAGCATTATAAGTGGATGCTTAACTTCAAATCTGTGAGTGGCCCTAGTGAAGTTAATAAAGACTGACTTCTTTGGCAGTCATGTACTATGATATTTGGAGCTTTATTTGACTTACTCTATGGAGATCTTCACATTCATATAACCTGAGTTAGCCTCACCTACTGTCCAGATAGTGCCTTAAGGCAAAAGAATTGTCTGCATTCTTGTGCTGCTGCACTTCTGTAACTCTCTGAAGCCCAAAGAAGCACCCTCAGAGATAACTAGGCGCTATGTGCATTCATATACAAGGATCCCAGTGGAGCATCTGTCTGGTGACAAGCTTGTTGAGTTCAAATGCAATAGGTGTTGAAACTTAGGCAACAGTGTTAATGAACAGGGAGGGACATCTCTCTGGTTGTGAGGAGCTTGTGGGTATTCCAACAAAGGCTCAAAAACTCCCATAATAGCTGTGAAACCTTCCCTCCTCTCCAAAGAACTTCAGTGAATTACAGTACCACAGTAAGATGGATAAAAGTGGATAATCTCTATTTCATGGAGGAAAAATATAGACACCCAGGAGGATGAAGTGCTCAGGCCAAGCAGTGAAAGAAGGACCCAGGACTATATGATAAAACTAACCCCAGGAAATAGGGAGTGTGTGCAGTCACCATGTATACTGTTTAATCCTTAGCATGGTCTCTATTGCAGATTTGGCCTGGGCTGACCAGCTCTGCTCCAGACAAAGCCTGGACATGCCTTGGGAGACTGTAATGTCCGAAGTGTAGCACTGAGTGATGCTACAGAGTTTGGAGGTGGGAGAGGAGTAGTTATTTAGATTTCGTGGATATGAGTCTTACTGTTGGGCCTCAGGGCTAGCGGGCAGGGCAGGGTCTATTATTTGCCAGTGCAGACTTAACTCTGTGGTTTTTACTGTGGGTCCCATGGGAATGATGTGCATACTTCTTTTGACAGAACTAGTGACGTTTAAGATGTTTTTCAGCAGACTTTGTCTTTGACTGCTAAGTCTTGACTGGTAAAACTGACCGGTAAAGCAGTAGGAAAAAGGCTTAACATAATGTACCCTGCTAGGCTGTCATTCAAGAGAAGCAAGTTTCCTGTTCTCCCCCTGTCTGTAACTCATCATGCAAGTTTGGACAAGTTTTTTCCACCTCTCTATTTCTCCAGTCCTGCCTTTGTCATTGATTTGTCAGCCTGCCTAAATTATAGGCATATCATGCAATGATGTCCCTGCTTGGATGGATGCTTCCCAAATGGCTAAAGAGTAGTTGGCTTCATTTTATTACATTCTCTTTCTTTCTTTTCTTTTATAGCTGTTAACAATTGATGACAATTTCTGTGGCCTGGATATGAATGCCCCCTTGGGAGTGTCATCCATGGTGCGAGGGCTCCCTATTTTCACTGAGGATGGAGACAGAATGACATCAGTGATTGCCTACGTCTACAAGAACCACTCCCTGGCTTTTGTGGGCACCAAGAGTGGGAAGCTCAAGAAGGTAAGACCTATTGTGGCTCTTTAATTCAGATTTTCATGTTCTTATGGAAATTTGGAGTCTTGCATTGGGTGTGAACACAGTCTTACTGTGCATCACCTGTTTTGAGGGTAGAAAATGTTTCTGTTGGCAAAAATCTGCGTTTTGCCCTTGAGGGATAGAGTTGATGTGAGAAAGGAGAAAATCCTCCTTCCAAGTTGTTGTTCATCAGCAGTTGAATGTTTCTGAAGTCAAACCACAGCCCCAGCCCCAGCCAGACTTGATGCAGTTTACAGCCAACAGATTCTTTTTTGTGGTCAGACCATGTCTAACGAAGTAGTTGATCACAGGGTGTCTGTGCATGCTGAAGGAAAGCTGTGGGTGAAGATTGCTCAGCAACAGGATTCATACTCTGGAGATCTTTCTTCAGAGCAGTGTGACTGGGTTGTGATTCTGCCATGAGGCCAGCATGGGATTAGTGGTTGCTCTGTTTAGGTCAGGCTGGGTGCTTGTGCTGAAGGAAGAGTGTTTTCATCAAAAGAAAGCTGTGTCTTGAATGATAATGAGCTTTATGTTTATGGTTGATGCCACATAAACCCAAATGCATTAACGAGTGTATTTATGTTCCTCACTGTGTGTTCTCACTAAAAATATGCCTGTTGCATGGTTGTGGTTCTGTAGTTTGCCATGTAAGGCAATAGCGGAGAGGCTTGAGAGTTAGAAGCTGGGAATTATCTACCTGTGGCTTTCTCATGGCAAGGAGATATATTAAAAGTGACCTCCTTATGGTCATGATGGGCACTACCTTCATTTCAACCCATGTGTGCCAGTCTGACAGTGTTTGTTTGAATGCTCAGCCCAAGGGTGTTATATGTGCATGGAGATTGTAGCTTTGCCATAATAGAGATGGGTGAGAAGCTGTGATTGGAGGTTGGACAGAGCCTTTGGGGTTGGATATTGATTCCACTTTGAATTCCTTTGCAAATCAAAACTTCAAGGCTGGAAAGGGGAAGGTGCTATGAAAAGGTGAATGGTTTGTGTATAGGACGGACAAAGCAGACATGAGTGAGTTATTTGTTCATGGATGCTTAAGGAAGGTTCGAAGTATCTGATTTTGTTATGCTATCTGCTGCTTCATCTACAAGGAAAATCACAGTTGTATATTCAGATGCCCCTGTGCAAGGGGAACAGGATCCTGCCCATTGGCAATTGTCTCTGACTTTGTTCAACGAAGGAAAGAATGCTGATGCTTTTGAAAAGAGAATATTATCATTATTTTTCTCAACAGTCTATTCAGGCACGTGGAAAAGGAGCCAAATTGATTTTTTTTTTTTTTTTTAACAGTTGTAATAAAAATAATCTCCTCCCCTGACTAATTAGGTTTTGTTCCCCTGTCATCTCTGATATCATAATAAACTGTTTAGTTCTCCAGTCAGTCTCTTGAGGGGGAAGAATGGGGTAGCTGAGATTTGAATGGTAAATATCCAGAAGACCTAAACAGTTAAGAATGGCTGCTGCTTCCCTGCACTGCCAAGCTTTTGGGTTTTCTTTTGGCTTCAGGAGAAGCAAACTCAGACACAGCTCTGCCTTTGCAGGTCACGTTGCAGAATCCAAGATCTGATTCGTTTTAATAGGGGGAAAATAGAAAGTAAAGCTTTTAGTGCTTAACGGAGTGTGGGAGAGAGCGGGGACAGCCTTATAGGGTAAAGATTGGGAAGAGGGGAACTGAACAGGCTGATGTAATTTGAGAAAGCCTCATTTTATTCCCATTTTTCCTAATGTGCTAATATTCTGCCTGTGGTAGTTACTGCATCGGGTCTGTGTGTTGGAGCGGAGCTGGAGTCTTGGGCTGGGATTTTCCTCAGATGAATAAGTCTTCATCAGAGAGGCAGAATGCACAAGGAAATGGTGCTCCCCTGAAAACCAAGGTTGTTTTGGACCAGCTGATCCAGGCTCTGTGAAACTAAGTTCCTGCAAGTTCAGCCCCATCCTTGCTGTGACTTCTGCAATTACTGATTCTCCTCCACGTGCTTCCCTCTCCCAGGGCTCCTGAGGGTATCTGAGTTCAGGACACCAGCCTGTTTTCCCCTCTGGGTGCCAAAGGAGGCCAGTTTGTCCCTGAGGATTTTCAGTTGACACTCCTTGATCCCTGCCAAGACTTTATGGGTTTTTTTGAAGCTTTGTTTTCCATCTTGGCTCATCAATCAGGTGCTTTTGAGTAGGAAGCAATGGAAATACTACATTGTTATTGCAACTCTAGCATCATCCATTATGTTAGCACGAAGTTTGATTTATGTTTTTTAAAGCAAATGCCTGTGGGGAAATTGGAATAAGCTTTATAGGATGAAATGAGAGACTGTGTACCAATGGACAAAGCCCAGGAGATACCTTTTATTCTGCTTGCTGGGTCCTACCATGCATGGTACACACTGCTGGTGCAGCACAGCTACTCGGTCAAGCTACAGTGAAGTATTTCAGATAGCATGAAGAGAGGAGTTATGCGATTATCTCCAAGATAGCAGGAACTACTGAGTTGTTGGAAGACTCACTGCAAGTAATTACAAGGTGCTTTTGGAGGAACTTCCCTTCTTTTCCCTGCAGTTTGAGTCTTTTTCTGTGTGTGTATTTTTATATGGAAGTGGCAGACTGTATATCAGATTTTGATGTGTGCAATGCGTGAACACTCTGCAGAATACACACAGTCATAAAGCAATATCTGTTAGTTGATATACAAATGTCACATATGTCAAAGGAATTTATCCAGTGGCACACACAAGTGAAGTGAAATATTGTGCTTTATGGGACATACAATTAAAATGAAAACTAGCAGCGTATTGGGAATCTGCCCATGTAACCAAGACAACAAAGACAGAAAGAAAAGAGAAAACCAAGATAGAGATAGGGTAGGAAAAGAGTGAGTGAAACAGAACGACAAGGTTGGCCTCAGCTATTTCACTGCCCCAGGCAAAATACATTTTGCAACCCTCGCTTATTCACACAGCTACATGTGCAGACCAACAGGAAGGCACTGAATAATGTGCTGGATAAATATGCCCTCCAATTCTGCTTCCCTGTCCACAGCACAGCCAGAATGAAGACATAAATAGGATGAAAAAGCTGAGCTAGGGAAAATAAATAGTCCCCTTGTCCGTATGTTACGTATAGAAGGCAGTGCCCTTGAATTAAAGGTCTGATGAGGGCTGGTGGCATCTTGGGGATGGAGGAGGGTGGCCCAGGGATGAGTGGGTTCAGTTCTTTGTTCTGCCATAAACTTATGCTGTACCTTATTTTCTCTCCTGCAAAGGATGGGAAGGAAATATTTTGTTTGCTTAAAGCAGCACTGAAGCTTGTGAGGTGCGTGATCTAAACTAGACAAATGGGACGGAAAACCAGCTCCTGACCACTTTTGGGCATTAAAGATCCCACAGTGCTTTTTAGGGAGAAATATTTCATCTTGCAGCGCTTTTGATCACATCCCAATATCTGTAATTACCTCCTGTGTTGGTTGGCCTGTGGTGTTCCCTGCACTTCCATACCACATTGGTAAGCGTTGCCACAGCTTTAGTGTACTCCAGGATGCCTGGTGGGCTTCATTGGTAAAATCTGCTCCTGTGTATGATGGGAAATATACCTTGCCTTGGGGGAAAAAAACAAACAACAATGGCTGAAAATGATTTGACGTTCCAGTGAATCGTTAGTGATTGTTTTCAGGAGATATGGAAGCATCGCTTAAGTTTAACCAATATCTGTTTTGTTACTCTACAAACAGCACAGTAAACCATCAGGAAAGGGAGTTATTCCTGGGTATGTGCTTCCTGCAAACCACTTAGCTGTAAACCAGCCAGGTGCTGAATTCCACTGGCTCATTCCCTCTCATTATGTGCTTAGCTCTTCATTCTGGTGGCAAGAGAAAGCTGGAGATGAACCCACAGAGGTGCTTTGCACAAGGTTTTGTATGGTTGGTCTGGATTCCTCTTCTTGTATCTGGTCAAATTATGTGCCACTAATACCTGTCATCACTAAGGCAGCAAAGCAGTATTCAGTATTCCTTGTATTCCTTCTCATGGTGTTTAATTTATGGGTCATTGCTTTTACGCAGATGGTTTGCAGTCAAAGCAATACAACTTACCTGAGCTTATTCTGTGGGTAGCTGCAATTGGAGTTTACAAATGTCAGCCTAGGAATTGCATTTCTAACAAAGCAAAGCCCTTTGTCTATTTTGAAATGTTTATCTGCAAATGGAGTCATAGTAATTTACATCTATTTGAAACTTCCGCATAAGAAAGAATTTCTTCTTCTGCCAAAGTATTTCACTCAAAGCCTTCTCTATGCTAAATTCCTCACAGAGAAAGAAATTTGGCTTAAAACCCAATTCTTTCACTCTGTGGCCTGTATTTCAGCTTTCATAAAGTCCCATCAGTTTGAGGTCTTTGAAGGGCTTTGTAGATCTGCACTGCCATTTGTGGGGAAGGTTTTTCATTCAGATCAGAGAGCTGTGAAATCTGGCCAGCACTTCCCACCACTTACCACCTCTACTTAGTAGAACATTCTCAATACCAACCAGTTTCATGAACCAGCCTCTGGATTACCCTGAACCCTCAGGACCCTGCTTTCTTTGAATCCAGAGACAAAGCACCATAGGGAGACTTTTAGATGTAAGAGCTTGGATTTGCAATCCGCATTTGGCCCATCTTGTCATGTGTAGGGAAAGGCTGGCATTCTTGGATAGGTATTTGGATTGGAAAGTACATTCAGGTCTGAGCTCCTGCTGGTTTCTGGCCACATTGCTGTGACTACCCTGTCCCATCAGCCAGCTAACAGCTCTCCTGCTTGGGTGTTACAGTGCTATAGTGCTAGTTACAGCCCATCTGCCTTGAAGAAAGAATGAGAAGCTCTGACAGCTATTGAAGTAGTCAGCCTGTGCCTTGGAGAATCATATCATAGGATACTAGAATGGTTTGGGTTGGGAAGGGACCTTAAAGCTCATCCAGTTCCAACCCCCCGCTACAGGCAGGGACACCTTCCACTAGAGCAGGTTGCTCCAAGCCCCTGTGTCCAACCTGGCCTTGAACACTGCCAGGGATGGGGCAGCCACAGCTTCTCTGGGCACCCTGGGCCAGCGCCTCAGCACCCTCACAGGGAAGAGCTTCTGCCTAAGAGCTCATCTCAGTCTCCCCTCTGGCAGGTTAAAGCCATTCCCCTTGGCCTGTCCCTACAGGCTCTTGTAAAGGGTCCCTCTCCAGATTTCTTGTAGGTCCCCTTACAGTGTTGGAAGGCTGCTACGAGAGGCACCTTGCTCTACAGTAGTGTCAGGACTGCTTCAGCCTTGAAGTAACCTTGAAGAACATCCAAACCTGCAGCTCTATTATCGCTGTTGATTGCTATGATGAATCCTCTTGCTGCAGTCATTGCCACTTTACATATGGCATGAAATCCCTTTCCAGAGCAGGGTTCATCCTGTTTATCAGGAGAGAACAGCTGAATCCTGGTGGCATTGGCAGTATGTCGGGTCCTTCCACAAAACTAGTGTCTCTCAAGTGCCATGATTGGACAACAGAGGAATGAAATGGAGTTTTTCCATGCAGAAAAGTAGGGTAAATGGGTGCAAGAGATGGGCAGAGACCCACAGGTGATAGAGCTCTAGGCAGGTTGGTGGTACTATGATGTACCCACATGGAGAGAGGAATATCTTCCTTTTCTCCTCTGATACCTCACCTCCTATCCAAAGAGTTGGAGCTAATGAGGAAGCCCTGGATTCTCCACACACAAGATTGAAGTCTCATGGTAACTGCAGGCAAAGACAGATCCTCACTGTTTCTCCAGGCTAGTGGGGGGGTTCTGAATGCACACAAGATGAAAAACCCTGCTTGGTTTTGATATTCCCTGGAGGATATTCTGCTGCTGACAGCTCTGTGTGAATGCCAGCAGGGAACCTCGGCTTCCTTCTCCTTCCCTCTGCTGCTTTGAAAGTCAAGGGGTTTTTTGAATGTTATTTTTTTTCCCCCAACTGTTTGGCAAGTGGACTTGACTGCTCTGAAAACATGCTGTAGAAGCTCTGCCTCCTGCTGGGAAGCTGGTTGCTGCCTTGGCCTCTCCTCACAGCTTCCTAAACCAGCGGGAGTCCAAGTGTTTCACTCGCTTGTGATGGAGTGATACCACTTCCCGTCTGTATTTGACGGCTGTGAAGGCTGCAGTTGTCTGTGTCCTACATGGATATACAGTCCCTCTTTGAGAGGTTATTGCCAGCTCAGATGTCTGAAGAATAGCTCCATTTTCTGGCTGTAAAGTTGTGCTTTTGGTAGCTGTGGTGTACTTGGCACTTGATGCTCATGTTGGGTATACCAGCAAGCAGGTCTGAAAGGGGTGGTGATGGGAATCCATATGGACATTGTGCAGTGACACCCATTTGTAATGGGTCATGTAGAACTCATTGGCTGGTGAGTCCACCATGACCTAAAAGTGTTGAGTGATCAGATACTCTCTCCAAGGGGGAAATCAAAGATGAAGGACTTGTTGTAGGCTGCTGTGCTGTCTTTCTTCCCTGCTGCTCTGAAGCCTTGCAAGAGTTTGAAGGAGATGGGAAGCAGGTTTCCCTGTGCATCTCTTTATCCCAGAGGTGCGGTCAGTTGGGAGGATCTGACTGAACAACAGGGCTGCCATCCAGAGGGATGTAGGCAGGATGGTGCAATGAGGCTGACAGGGACTCATTTAAGAAGTGTGAAGTCCTGCAGCTGGAAAAGAGCAGCCTCTTGTTATGACTCAGGATCAGGACTCCCTGGCTGGGGAACAGCTCTTCAGAAAAGGACATGGGGATCTTGGCGAACAGCAGGTTTTACATTAGCCACCAGTGTGCCTACACAGTAAGAGTCCAACCATGGCCTCAGCTATACAACTAGGAACATTGCCAGTAGATTGAGGGGAAGGTGATCATCGGGAACTCAGTGGTTAGACCATATCTAAATACTGTGCCCAGTTTTAGGCCCCTGAGTACAAAAAGGACATGGATCAACCAGAGCAAGTTCAGGAGAGGGTGAAGAGATTGGCCAGGAGCTGGAGACCATGCCCTGAGAGGAGAGGGTGGAAGAAATGAACTTGTTCAGGCTGGGGAAGAGAAAACTTGGAGGGATGTAATGGCAATATTCCTATGCCTACAAGGATGTTATTGAGAAGATGGAGACAGGCTCTTCCCATTTGTGATGTCTCGCATCCTTCTGTGAGACAGCAAACATAAGTTGACCTAAGAGCACTTCCAACTGGATATAAGGAACAGCTTTCCCCCATGAGGACAGGCAAACACTGAAGAAGGGTGCCCATGCAGGTTGTGCAATTTCCATCCATAGAGATTTCCAAGGCCTAAATGGACGAAACAACCTGGTCTGATCTCACAGATGACCCTGCTTTGAACAGGAGGTTGGACTAGAGACCTCGTGAGGACTTTCCAGCCTGGGTCACCCTGTCATCATCCTCTGCTGCAAAACCCCAAGCCCTAAAGCACATCAGAGGGCCGTACCCAGACTCTGCTGCTGAACTGATGCAGCTGATACTTGTTTTAAATACCCACGAATTCCTCCATCGCTTTAGGTGGATGCTTTGCCTCTCATCCCTCATTTCTATCGCTTTGGGACTTCCAGCTCCAATTCGTCAGTGTAGCACACTGCAGTTAGCTCCTTGCTCATTGCAGTAAGAAAACTCCCTTTTCTTTCCTGCTAGGAAGGTTGCTGTTCCCAGCAAGAGTTAGAGCCTGCTTTTTGGCAGAGAGCAATTAATTTTCCATGTCTCTCCCTCAAGTACCCCTCTCTGCTTTCTGACTACTCAGCAGTCTCCCTGCTGGCATGCAGGGCTTGGCTGTGCTGTGCTTTTGCCGGGTGCCTTGCAGGCATGTGTTAAGTGCTGCTTTTTTTCTTAGAGGTTCTGGTTTAACATTGCTCAGAGTCTTGTCGGAGATGGGGTCTTGTGGTTGAGCAACAAGACTTGCAAATGACTGTCTGATCCCTCCGGGTTCAGCATCGGTGGTGCTGCACCATGGGGCTTTATTCGTGACTCCAGGAAGAATGGCTGGCTCCAGCGGACCCTTTGCAGCAGGGAAGGCAGCAGGTTGTACCGTCATCTCTTCAAACTCTTCCTTTTAAAAGCTGCAGCTTGGATTTGGCAGGTTTCCATCTGCAAAACAGGCAAGCTGGGTTTCCTCACAGTGGACTGAGGATGTGTGCTGTGCAGGCAGAGGGATGTGAGTGACAAAAGCAGACACAAAGGGACAGCTAACAATGTCCTGCTGCAGGTTACCTTGCTGAAACTCATGGATCCTGCAGGCTCCCAGGGGACAGTTTGCAGTGATGCTGTGCCTTGTCACAGCAGGTGACTTTATGCATGGTGTCAGTAGCTCTGTGCACGATGTGGAGTATTTAGGCTGCAATACCTGGTGTGGAAGTGCTGTTGATGGAAACCATGCAGGGGTGGAATACAACAAAAAGCAGATATATCCCTGTGTCCCCATGGTCTATCTACTTCTCTTAATCCCCCTGTTCTCTGAGAAGTGCTCTAGATGGGGCATTAGGTGATCAGCTTTGGTCTTCACCTTCTACTTCTGCTCTCCAGGGTAACAAAGAAAGGCTGGTGAACCCCCTCTACACTCTACCTAATGCCTGGCTCTTGTCATTCCTTCCTCCTCTCTATCCCCTTCCTTTTTGACTAGGATAATGACTTTTCAGGGAGCCCTTGAAGTGCCTCTTGCATCTGCCTTTGATTTGAATGCCTCTTGCCTGCTGACCCTTCATAGGGGAAGTCGGCTTAAGTGTGGTTCCTAATTAGTTTTGCTTTAATTTCATCTTTTGAAATCATTTTATCAAAAAGAGGAAACCTTTTAGCCGCTCCCTTGTTTTATCGGCTTGTTTTCATGCATGGTCTCTGGGTTGATTTCTCCCTTTCCCTTGTCTCTAGATAGGACATCATTTGCATATTTGATTAAGCTCCATATGTTATCAGGGAGCCAGTTGAAAGAACAGCAAGTCCCTGATAAGGCGCTGTGCATCCGTCTTTTCCTTTCACCATCCTCCACTCTATCCCCCTCACCATCCTGCACCCATATCTGTGCCCAAAATCACCTCTGCAGTCTGCCTCGCCGCCTCCTCCTCCTTCCTTTGGCCAGATGACTGAGCTCTGGTTCAGACGTAGATAGGCATTGATGTAGGCATCACAATTTGACAGCTCCCATCTTTAGGAAGGAAGCAGAAAGGGTGCAGAGGATGACTTCAGCACTGGTGAAGATGTAAACCATGACAATGAGATCCACATTCAGTTCCTTGCTCCCTATGAAGCCCTTCACAGGATCCCGTTGTGCCTATGGGGTGTGTGTTGCATGAAAGCTGTTTGTTCCCACTCTTCACTCATTGTGTTATCCAAGGTTTTATTGGGAATCTCAGCTGGACTATTTGCTGCGGTCTGGACCAACACCTTTAGCTCACCTCCTAGGTGCTAAAAATGACTGCTCTGCAGAGACAACAGAATAGGGTTGGAGAGGTTGGGAGCATACATATGTATGTGTGCACACACAACAAATATTGCTTCAAAGCTTAAACTCAGGCCTTTCAGGCTTTGTTCTCTGTGTATTCCTCTGTGAGAACAACTTGCCTTAAGTAGCTCCCCAGCCCATCTCTAGGAACCCTTTAATTTGAAATAAATCATGGATACCCCAAGGAAGCATAGGGAAATGCTTACTTTAATGGCAATTTTCTCCTCTCCAACTCTCATGTTTAAGCTGGGGGAGGCTTTGCTGAGTTTGGGACCCAGAGCTGGGTGTTTTTAGGGGTGATCAGAGGCCCAGTTCCTGGCCTAGCAAAGGCAGAGTGGGTTTGTAACAGCGAACATATTAGTGTAATTAGCCATGCTACTGGAGTTAGAGAAAGGAGCCTTGGTTAGTCAAAAGGAGCCTTTCCCTCAACTGACATCCAAAGCGTAGGAGCAAGAGGTTTGATTTATGAGCTAGCTCTTAATTAAAAGGCAAAAAGTAATGTGTTTCCCTTTGTTACGATGGGTGACTTTGAGCCTGAGCTAATTTGAAGAGCTTCTCTCCATCTCTTCCCTGCACACACACAGACTTGCAGCAGCCTCTTGGCATCAGCATGGTGTCTGCAACTCTGTGTTAGAGGGCTTTAGCATTAAGTTATCTGCATATCCACCCCTTGTGAGTGCAGCTATGGTGGTTGTGAAGCCAAGAGATGGAAAGTGGTAATAAACCCCCCCTGTTCCTCTCCAACTTGATCACTTCCCCTTGTGCTTCTTTCATTTTGGTTTAATGACTTTGTCTTGCTCTGCTTCATCATCTCACTCTCATTTCATCTTGGTGGCAGCCTGGCTTAAGCAATCAAGCTTTGATGAATTGCTGGTTGTTCGACTCGTGTGAAGCTTGAGGGGAAGCATGAGGGAGTTGTGCTGGGTTTTGTAGACCCCAACCCATATGGTGTCTATGGGAGTGAAGATGTGTCACTATGCAGGATTTGGGGGCCTGTTCCTGCTTGGTGTTACACTTGTCTTTTCCTTGTCTTTTTTTTCTCTTCCAAACCATGTCCATAACCTTTCACCTCTCCAAAATGAAACCATACAGAAGAGCTGCAGGTTCCTGGCCCTTTCTGAAATGAGAAAAGCTATCATTGCTGTGTGAGGGGTACAAATGCACAATGAAGGCTAGACTGAGACAGTTAATCAAAGCTGTGGCTCCAGCAAAGTCCCCTTGGGGATGCTGTGCCCAGGGTGACGAGAAAGCATCTTGCTAGCTGTGACAGCAGCAGCTAACCGTATAGATTTAACTGTAACATGAAGGTATCAAATCTAGGTTAATGTCAGTAATGCCTTTTTCAGGAACTTGACACTCTTGTTGCTTGGGTTTCTTCATACTGGTCATTGTTGCACCAGCTATAACCCTAAGAATGATCTTTCATCTCCTAAATTAAAAGGGATTGGGTTGGAGTGATGTTTCAGTGCAAGACACCAAAAGGAGATAGATGTGCTTGCTGGGTTGGTGTCTGTACTTGACTAGAGACAGCAGGACTGTGTTAATGGAGATATTCCTTCCATGGGATATGTCCCATGGAAGATCACTCCTGATAAGAGTTCTGATGTTTCAGCAGCATTGAATGAAGTATGTGCCAGTGCCTGCAGTGAGATCCCCTTGGTGCAGGGAGCCTGGAAGTGTGTGTTGGAAACAAGCTGAGCACTCCCAGGCTCTTGTGGGAAACGGATTGGTACCATGGGGGTGCCAAGAGAAGCAAAGCTTAGAGAGGAAAGTTGGGAGCCTGTCATCTGTGGGTTTCAGCTCTGGTTACACTCTGTCGTGCTGAACATGTTCTGCTGCTGATTCACAGGGCTGGGTCACTTTGGATAACAAAAATGCAGTTCCTGAGGGACTTTGGAGGGGTTTGGAAGCTTTGCTGACGGTTATTTTTCTAGCTGATGTGGTACATTGGCAGAGGACCCCAGCACACTGTTGTACCTAAAGCATCCTGGAAATGCACACCACTGTTTCTACTGCCAGCCACGCTGGCATTTCACCCTGCTGGGATGCTCATGGCTGTGGTCTGGAGTCATCTTTCCTTTTGACTTCTTGGAGCTTTATATAAACTGGGGCTGGCAATAAATCCCAGTGATTTCAGGGGAAAAAGAGGGTTATCACCGAGACTGGCAGAGACCTCTCATATGAATTTTTCAGGACCATTCTGATGAAATCTAATTAAACAGAGCAACCAGGCACCGTGCAAAGCTCCCTCTGTTTGCCTCATTTATCATATGGTTGATTAAGGCTGGGTTATGGGGGGGGGGGGGGGGGCGGTGTGTGTTTATGACTTGGGCTATCTGTTGGGGTGGATGTGGTTTCAAGTACTTTGATCGTTTCCCCACTGCTTATAAGTTTCTGTGGGTTTCTCTTGGATTTCCTGCTCAATTGATTCAGCTCCTTGGGGTCTAAGGGAACATATTGATGATGGAGCTAACCTGAGCGATAGGGACATGTAGCGCATGCTGATGCGTTTCTCCTGCCCTTCAGACTTAGCATCTTGATGTTGGTAAGTGATAGGACCTTGGCATTCTGTTAGGATTCGTCTGTTTCTTCCAATGAGAATAACTCATCTTATTGGTTTATTATAGAATAGAGAAAATCTTACAAAAAGGAGAAAGAAAGAAACCCCGAAGAGGCCTGTGCCAAATCAAAATGATTTTCTCCCTCCTCTTTTTCAGCAAAACAAACCAGCCTCCAAGGATCTGCAAGTTTCATGATCTATGGAATAACCACTTTGAGTTATTTGACCTCCCCACCTCCATTTTTCTCCCTTTCCTTTGTTTAATTAGTTCTCTTACAGGTACTTCTAATGCACGATGCACGAGTCAAAATCTTTTGACGCTTTCAAGCCCCTTCTTCCCTTTGTGCTGATGTAAATGAAGTCCCCAAATCCCACCTAAATCCTGAATTTTTAGCTAATTTACTGTTCATGGAGAAGAAGAAAACGCTTCCAAATCTGTATCTTTCTGTTTTCCTTGCACGTCTGTCTTTGCATGTGATATATGAAGAGGTGCAAGATCTTCTGAGGCTGCTGCATTTTAGGCTTCTTGTTAAAGTTCTTCTGTCGGGTTGACATTTTTGTCTGTGTGGAAGCAGGAGAACTGAACTCACTTGGGAGCCCCAGCAGTGAAATATATTATCATAATATAGTGAGAAAAGAAAGGTTTTTAGGTTGGTGAGTGGTGTGGGGCTACCCTGGTGTATTACATCTATGCATTTAGAGATGCAATGTGGCTTTAGCTGTGGGCTGCATGGCTGGGATTCTTATTTCGAGGGAAGGGGGCTGCTTGGGCTGGGGGGATGCAGGTGAAGGTAACACCAAAGTCCTGACTGCATTCTAATATTAATCTATTAATATCTATAATAGAATAACTATAATAGCAAGCTACAGCTGAGCAATGGTTATTAATTCATGTTTTTAAAGCCAGTGTCTCATTTTTAGAGGAATCTGACTTTTTTTAAGGGACTGGCAGAGCTGCAAAGCAGTGCTGGAAAGCAAGAGATTTAAGAAGTTGTTGCAATTAATATTCCAATGCTCTGCTTCTAACTTTGTTGGTATAACGCCTGTATGTGCAGATGCAGGATGGTTACCAAGGTGTTATGTACCCTACTGTGCTAACAAGGATTCATCTTTAGCCAGGGCAACCTTCTAGGGGGGACCCTAGCTCTACCCTCTCTGCAGTCCCAGGTTATGTTGTGGCAACAGTCAACAGGGCCCAACCAACCATAAAACTCATTACACTAACATCTGCCAGTGCTTCATATACCAGCATGGATTCTGTTTGGTTGTCTTCTTATTTTCCCCCTGGGTTTTTCATCTTGATCCTGCTCTGCAGCCTCTGCCTCTCTCTCTGTGATGCAGCCCAGGCTACTGCTGTGCTGTTTTCTTCCCTGTTAAGGAAATCTCAGGCACTTCTGTCTTAAAGCTCGCCCTGACATTGTCATGGAAGTGGTGTCCTTCTCCTCACTGCAGAAGGCAAGCCCTGCTAGGAAAGATGATATCACTGGCACTAAATATACCCCAGCCATCAGGCCCCTTGTCCATGCCAGGGATGCTTTGGCAGACTCTGAGGTGACTTATGTTCTATGTTTTGTCAATTCTGTCTGTCCAGGTGACTTATTAACTGCTATTTAATTGCTTGCAGAGAGCCTAGCTCTTGTTGGTTTTCACTCTCCTGATAGAAACACATGCTGGTGGCCTCCTTGCAGTTCCCTCCTCCAAGATGCACAGATCAGCCTTGTCACCTGGTTTCCAACCCTATTTCTATTTTATTTTATTAGGGTTCTTTAATAGAGCTGCAGAATTTGGAATTGGGGTCTGATTCCCACAAAGTTCACTTCCCAGGGTTTCAGCCTAAGGTGCTGTTGTGGGATCTGCTCTTAGTTATGTTCGTTGTGGGATCTGCTCTTAGTTACGTTCCTTGTGTGATCTCTGGGTGATCTTGGACTCATCTGTTCACTCTCCCTATTTCTCTTGCAGCTATTAAAATGAAAAAGAGGGAAGAGGGTGTTTGGGAGAGGACGGAGTTCCTCCCTGAACACTGTCTGGACTGGAGTTGGCATCTTAGCAAGGTTATCTCCACGCTATAGTCAATATATGTTGCTCATGGGTCTTCCTCACATCTGCTGGATCTTATGGGCAATGTATGGCCCCATTTCCTTTGCTGTCTTGTCATTTGACCCCTTTCTTCCAACACCCACCTTGCCTGGCTGTCCTTTAAACTTGCTTTTTAGGATATTTTGGTTTTCCCTCCTCCATCCCATTTATTCCTTACCCATAAGTATCTTCCTTCAAGCCTCCTTAATTTTGTTACCGCTTGGATGGCTCTTTGGCCTTGTTCATCTCTGAATGTTCATCTACAGTTTGATCTGAGCATCAGACTAGAGCATAGGAAACCTGAGTTCAGTTCCTGCTCTGCTACTGATTTTTATGGACCCATCTTTATGGCGATTCATCTCATTAAACGTAGGTATCTCCATCCACAGCAAGTATTGACAACTCCCTTTCCAATCCAGCGAGACAAATCATACCTTTTGGGACACAACCCATCTCATCCTGCAGGAGACTGAAATTTCCCCCAAATAGGGAGATGAATTGTGTCCTAAAAGTGTCTTTTTCCTTCCGTTAACAATGAAAGGAGCTGAAAGCAACTTGTTCAGATGTAAAACCCCCTTATATCTCTATTCCCTGCCTGTAAATGACAGCAATGGTGTTTCTCTTGTTGTCTCATGAACAATTACTGATTGTGAGGTGCTCCAACAGTATAATATTAGGAAAGCTCAGCGCAGAGTTGTCTTAGGCATGATTTTCCTGCTTGAATTTGATTAACTTGCTCAGATGGAGACGCTTCTTTTGGACCTAGGTGACCTAGGTGACCTCCTCTGTGAAGCTGGGATGCTCTTACCTAGCCAGGCAGTGGGCCATACCACCCTAAAGGTTGAAAAGAATAAGGCGGCTTGAGAGTGAGGACTATGTGCTGAGACATGAACTCCTATGGTTTAGGAGACAAGAAGGGCTGCCAACAGACCCAGCACGTGTGCACCCCTAAGTGATTGATTCTTTTGGATTTCATTACAAATGCTCCTTAAACTGCTAAAAGCTCAGGAAAAAAACCCTTTTAGGTTTATTTAAAAGGGAAAAGGAGCCTGCAGAATTTATGGCATCTGCAGTGACCAGGGGCACTGCCAGCAAATTCAGGGAGTTACAAGTGGATGAGCAGGCTGGGCTTTTGTTGGGATCACACATCTGACAGTTACAGTGATGTTAGCCAGACGAATATTGCTGCTGCACACGGACAGAACATCACATCACCATGCACCAGCACCACGCAATGCTCTGGATGATGGGGCATACTTCAACAACATATTTTGGGATATCCAACATACTTGTGTGTGATTTGGAGACTCAAGTTAGAAGGATGAGATAGATTAAAGGATCATGGAATCATATCATAGAATCATAGAACGGTTTGGGTTTAAGGGACTTTAAAGCTCATCCAGTCCCAACCCCCTTCCACTAGAGCAGGTTGCTCCAAGCCCCTGTGTCCAACCTGGCCTTGAACAATGCCAGGGATGGGGCAGCCACAGCTTCTCTGGGCACCCTGTGCCAGCGCCTCAGCACCCTCACAGGGAAGAGCTTCTGCCTAAGAGCTCATCTCAGTCTCCCCTCTGGCAGGTTAAAGCCATTCCCCTTGTTCTGTCCCTACAGGCCCTTGTCCAAAGCCCCTCTCCAGGTTTCCTGTAATCCCTTTAGGCACTGGAAGCTGCTCAAAGGTCTCTCATGAAGAAGAAAGGGAGAATTTAGGCATGCAAAGGTGCAGTCAAGATACTTCATAAGTACTTTGGTGTGTGATTCCAGTTGCAGGAGGTCCTTATACTCAGGAGCTTGCAATCAGAAGGGTGCAAATAACTAGAGCAGAAAGACACCCAAAGGGGAAAGTGTGGAAAGGATCAAGTTCCTTTAGGATCTTAATGAAGTGGAGCAGGTGGTTGGTGAGAGGCCAGCTCAGACTGGGGGGGAT
Organism: Psittacula echo; assembly: GCF_963264785.1. NCBI lineage: Eukaryota > Metazoa > Chordata > Aves > Psittaciformes > Psittacidae > Psittacula > Psittacula echo. The sequence continues at coordinate 162,293,757 of NC_137735.1, forward strand.
ATGGAGACCATGAGGGCACGAAGAGAAGTCAGAAAAAACTGGGTATGACACAATGGTAGAGCAGCAACCCTTGATCTATTCCTGGCTCTGTTGCTGATTGCAGCATGACCTCAGGCAAAACGCTTTCCTCTCTATGTGCCTCCTACAGTCTTCTCTACGTAGTTCTCCAGGGAATGGACTGTCACCTGCAATGAGCACGTCCTGCTTGGAGCACAGTGGCACTTTGATTTCATCCCAAGGTTTCACAGGCAGCTGAACCATTAGTTCAAAGCTGGATAATGCTTGGGTTCAGCTGCTTTTAGATGCCAAATATCCACTTGTGAGACTTTGCTGCTGGTGTGTGCTGGCTCATGACACCTGAGTGTGTATTTGTGCAAGGGCTGTTTCAATGCACGACTTTTCCTACACCCCTGTGCATCTCTGGTTTCCCTGCCATGCTGTGCACAGGAATTCCATGCTTTGGCCTCCCTGCCCCTTCCCAACAGGTTGATCATAAATTAGGTTCTGATGTGGATATTGGATTTCACTCCAGCTGCTGGAGCTGTGGCACATCTGTAAGCCTCCTGTGGTTAATGGCTTCACAAAAATGAAGCAATAAAGGTTATGATGGCTGGGTTTTAACCTCGTGCCCCTCGTTCTGTTTGATGGCAGTGTTTCTTGGGAACAGTTTAAGACCCACTGGCTGCATTTTAAATATCTCCCAGTGATGTGCCATCTTCTATGAAGTGGTTTTAGTTTTTAAGTATAACAAAGCTGCAGCATCTCCCCCTCCTTTTGTTTTTTCTTCAAGAAAGATGATTTGACTCTCTTTTAGATAAACCCATCTCTACATTATGCTGTGATTTAACATTTACATAAGACACAAGTCAATGCAAAGCAAGAAAGGGAAAGAGAAAAATCCCACTTAGCTTGAAATCTTCCAGTGTAAGTCTGTAATGCTTTAAGTGATGCAGGCATGCACACAGTGGGGATGATTTGTTTGTAAAGAACAGTTCACAGTTCTGGCCACCAAAAAATCCTTCAAGGGAGAGTGCGTCTGCTTTCTCACAAACCTCTTATCTATTGTGAAAAGCCATGGTCACGAAAACAGGGATGTGACTTTGGACACAGCTTTTACTGCATCAGGAATGTGGTTGTTTTAGCATGTGTCCATCCTTAGAAAGCCCTTTTCAGGTGTCTTCTAGTGCTGATGCTCCTTAAATCTCAGCTGTTTATAAAGGGAAGTCTTGGAGTTCCAACTAAGACTGCGGTTGTCTTTGCTGGGTGTTGTGGATGCTACTTAATCTGCCGCTCAGAGACTTTCCAGCCATAGCATTTGGCTGGCCAGCAGATCAAATCAATAATGTATTTATCCTCCCAGCTCTGCTGACAGGTATGGAAGTGGTACTGTCCCCGAGTTGCAGAGAGAGCAAAACTATTCAGGCTATGTACTGAGATGCCTAAAGTGGATTTACCTGGAAAGAGGTAGATATTTAATTTGAAGTGCTCCAGATCACCTCCCAGCCAGGATGTCCTTGTGCATGTCGTCAGTGGAGTTCAAATCACTCCCTACAGATAGCTACATATCTCTTTTCAATACAAATAACTCAAATGCTTACGGGGAGAGTCATGAAGTGCCCTGCCAGTGCAGATATGCTGTGACTCCATGTGACACATTGCAGCAGAGTCTGAGCTTGCACAAGCTACATGAGTTGTGGCACAGGACAGGGGTGAACCTCAATGTCTTTAGGACATGACTATTCCATGAGTTACCCTGCTGCAGCTGGGGAAGAAGGGTTTTTCTTTGACTCCCTTTCCACCCTGAATTCTGTTTTAGCCCTGTACAGTTATACAGAGATCCCACTGTCCTCAGAATCTGCTGATAGTGCTTGACATACCAAATCCCCGCAGAAAGGCATGCAAGGCACTCACTTGGAGAAGATAAACAATCTCTCATCTATTTATTTAACTCACTTGCCATTAATTGCGAAGGATGACCCTTCACTCATCTGCTATGAAGCGTATTGACTTCCTCTCTCCATATCTTCTGAGAGACTTGCTGCTTAAGCGTGCTCAGCATAAATCCTGAGGGGGGCCCTGGGACAGGTTTTGAGGAACATGGGGTCTGATGTTAGAGCTAATGAGCTTGTTATGAGACATGCAGTGGTATCTCTAGCAGCTCGATCCTTTGGCACTGTATGCAGCCTGTCTGCAATTAGGAACAAGGTCTGTGACATTGTGCTTGAGACTAAATCTGCAACGAGACAAAAATGTCTCATTTTCCCTGAACATAGCAGAAACTCCTGATCCGCAGAGTAAGAACAAATTTGTCTTCTTTATGACTTGAATTCTTTAGAAGTCCCCAGGGACTGACTTTAAAATCGGATTTTTTCCTATTTTTTTTTTTTTAATACTAACAGCTACTGCCCATTTTTCTAGAGATTTAGAAATCAGAACGGTGTTAGCCCACGTAGTTGAAGCTATAACCCTGGACAAAGTGCTTACAAGGGTGTGTTAAGTGATTGCTATTGATATATTGACAGGGTAGAAGGCAAAAGAAGAGTATCTGGATGGCACTAATAGGAGACACAAAGATGTGGGTCATGTTGCCTACTTGTCCAAGATAACTCTTGCACTATATCTGTGAGAGATCAGTAGTGACGCAGAGTGTAAATCCATGATGCAAGGACACCTCTGCAAATGATTTTCTCTTCTTTGCTCATGATCATTAAATTAGGTATGGAAGTGACCTCAAGAAGTCTTCTGATCCCCTCTATCCCGAAGAAAAACTGCTGTAGCTAAACCATTCACCTGGGATGTTCAGGTTTACTTGGCCATCGTAGTGTCTCAAGGCAGACCCCTGGAGTGCAGTAGTCTCTGCCTGACTTGGATCACTTCTGGCTGTTGTCTTTGCACATTTTGCCCTTATTTAATGAATGTCACAAGCCTGCAACCTCTATCCTATACCTCTGGACATGCTCTTCTTGGGGGTTGTCCAGCCATTGCCAGACAATTCATCTGAATTACCCCCTTCATTTCCGTCCTATTCAGTCCCTGCAATCCATTATCTTCACCTTTTCTTCCCTACCCTGAATATCACCCAAGCTGTCCTTTCTTTTTGCACTGGGAACTTTAAATGGATAGATATGTTAATTGGTATCATTACAACAAATGGTCCCAGTCACACTGCAATTCAGGGTGAACATTTCATGTTGCCATTTAAATGATGAGGGGTTTTTCTTCTTAATGCCACTGACAGCTACTTGTGTTTAATTCATTTTGATTTTGTTAGGAGGGGGAAGTTATCAGGATTGTATCATTAAAAATGCATGCTTGGGTTATTCATGCATGTTTCATATATCCCTGTGTATGATCCATCATAATCCAGAATTAGCCAATGGGGATACCAAGTGGAAAAGGTCTGCTGAGCATACATATAATTCAATTACACCCATGACGTCACATTGATTGGATTCTTAATGACACCTCCAAGCTGTGCTGTGAACAGGGCTGGGAAAAGGAAGGTCTCCATTGGGACTGCCTGTGCCTGGGAACATGAGGTTTGTGTTATCACTCTGGACTTGAGGAAGTTTGGATCTGATAGGAACTGCTGCTTTGGAGCTGAAGCTGAAGGCCAGATGTGAGCCAGCTCCACGGCACAAACCTTGACAGCAGTAAGAGCTGTGCTGCTTGGGCTGTAAGAAATAAGGTGTTCTCCCTGATGTTCACTGATGCTAAAGTGCGTTTACCAGCTCCCGTGGCAGAGGGGCAATGCGTCATGCAGTAAGTACTAATGTGGGGTAACTCTGCTCACATTGGAGCACTGATTTGGTTAAAAATCCCTTCTTGCTAATGGGTGGTTGTGGAGCAGCGCATGGTGGCATTCCCTGCAGCTGAAAAAGGAGGGAGCTGGGAGATGCAACTGGTGATTCGGAGAAAACTCTAGGAACAAACTCGCCAACAGAGTTTCAAGTTGACAAGCAGGTATTCTTTATTGCGGTGCCGGGAGACACGAGGGATAGCTAACGAGTATCACCTTATCGCTATACAGGCCATCCTTATATAGTCCCTGGGCATACATACATATTCATGAGTCTACATATGGATTACATCGTTTTCCAGAAAGTTTTCTGCATGCATACGAAAATGTGGTGGTGGTCTTTGAGGGTCGTTTACTTCTTCCAACAATCTTCATCACTTCTGGCAGCCTTTGAAGCACCAACTTAATTAACATTACAGACATAGCAATAAACCTGTCCTTCCACCTATCAGTTAGTTTAACTGCTCCCATCCTGGACATCTGCTAGTCTCAGATACTCCCTATCCCCAGGTCCTGGTTTTCTATTCTCTTTTTCTTACACTTTTTGTACTAAGGTCCTAAGGACCTAAAACTATGTCAACTACCTTCAAGCACCTCAGCTGTTTTCCATTACAAAGCCATCAGACCTGCTTAGAACTGATTACACTTTGTGCTTTTGTGCCTCCTTGTCCCACTGGTGGCACCTTTATCCTTTCCTCTTGCCACAGACCTCCACTTAAGATAAATCAGTAATTCCACCTTCCTCCCCCATCACCTTCACTACAGTGTCTTTCACTTCATCAGTGAAGTTAATCTCTCCTTTCCAGAGCCTGCCCACAATATCCATAAAGTGCCATTCCTGGAGGCCCAGGTAGCACATGGCAGAAGCCGGGTAATCTGTAAGGTCTGTTATGTAGGCAGCAGAGGTGGGCTCCCTCCCTGTGAATGTTCCTGATGCTCTGAGCATAGTGGAATATGCCTCTGAGCCTTGAAAGCTGCTCCTCCTTCTCTGGTCCTTCAAGGTCATGCAGGAAGAAGCGAGCAGAAAAAGGGCAGAAGGAGCAAGAGAAGAGGTTGAAATTTGTTTGTTGCTGGGTGAGAAGACCCGTGTTCATCAGTGGAGCTGGAGAGATTGGGATACATGTTGGAGAGGGGAGTGTGCACAGCCTTGCTGTTGTCAGCAGCATTGATTGTCTTAAAGGTCTTTTCCGATCTAGTTGATTCTATGGCCTCCTGAAAGCCAGCCTTATCCCCATGGGAATGTCAAAGTCTTTCCTGATTGCTTTGACTGTGTTTTGCACAGCACCTTTTACACTTGGGTGCTGATCTCAGTTTTGGTGTCCTGGCACTGCTGCTGCCTCGTATTATTCAAATGGAGCAAAGAATGCTGGTGCAGAGTTTTCCCTGATGCTCCTTTAAATATATACATATAAAAAAGGAAGACTCCCCATCCCTCACTGCCTCACTTCGATGCATTAATAACTTGCTCTCTGTGAGTGCATCCTGTGCACCCATCTGCCTCAGCACTTTCTAAGCTCTAGTGAATTACAACCCAGCAGTGGATTATCTGCATTTTATTGGTGCTGGATCACAAGCCCAGAGAACTACCGAAAAAATCTCTGTTTCAGATCAGGGCCAGGGGAAGAAATCACTGCTTCTGACTCCTAGTCCTCTGCTTTAAACACATGAGCATTCTAACTACCAATCCTATTGATTTTCAATTAGGGCTCAAATGGAAGTGGTTGTAGCTTTCTGTTAACCCTCGGGAGACTTTGCTCTATCATCTGGAGTGAGGAATGGGGGGAGAAATCCTGCGTTGCCTGTGCTGACGTGGATCTGTAGTCGTGTGGTTGGAACTTGCTCCTGGACAGAAAGGGGTTTTAATGCAGTTTGTTAAAATGAGAAAGTCCTTTCTTATGGGAATGGGCACTCTTGGATCTGCTTCTGGGGGCAATATGCAATGTGTGGCATGAAGAAATTATAGCTGTAAATCCAGAGGTATTGTGGGATGGTAGAAAGTTATTGTTGGCATGAGTGTGGGGTATATTTAAATTATGTGAGGAAACTTAGATTAAATGGTAGCAGTGCTGAACCTTGCTGGAATGTTAGGGTTAGTCTTGGCAATGCTTTTTAAGAGGCAGAAGGCAAATAAGTTTGAAGCTGCAAAATTCACACCCGTCATTGCCTGATTTTTAGGTTGGTCAGTGTTTGGCAAGCACTATTTTGGGCAGGTGGCTGTGAGTGTGCACTTACAGAACCACAGATTAGAAGCACAGAACAGTTTGGGTTGGAAGGGACTTTAAGATCATCCAGTTCCAATCCCCATCTCACAGGGAAGAACTTGTGTCTTATCTCCAACCTGAACTTCCCCTGTTTCAGTTTGAACCCATCACCCCTTGTCCTGTCACTACAGTCCCTGATGAAGAGCCCCTCTCCAGCATCCTTGTAGTCCCCTTCAGATACTGGAAGCTGCTCTGAGGTCTCCACGCAGATTCTCTTCTCCAGGCTCAACAGCCCCAACTTTCTTAGCCTGTCTTCATATTGTATTCACACACATGTTCTGTCTTTTGAGGATGCTCCCCTCCTTGGATCTTCCAGCTCTTTACCGAAACCAGGAATTGACGTGTCCATTCTGTTGGCTGGGGATGCAAAGGAGCTAAATAATTTGTCAAGCCAGGTCAAGACTGTGGCATATTCCTTGAAAAAAAACAGAGATTCAAGGTTTATAATGGACAGGGACATTCTTCAAGGGCATGAGGGGATAGGACAAGGGGCAATGGCTTTAACCTGCGAGAGGGAAGGTTTAGATTAGATCTTAGGTAGAAGTCCTTCCCTGTGAGGGTGCTGAGGCGCTGGCACAGGGTGCCCAGAGAAGCTGTGGCTGCACCATCCCTGGCAGTGTTCAAGGCCAGGTTGGACAATCCCTTCAACCCAAACAAGGCTGTGACTCTATGATAATTTACAGCAGTTAATTTGGCCAAGAGCTTAAAGGAGTTTCATGAGATTTGGATTCATCTTTGTCTTGATCTGCCCTGAACCACGTCTCTGTGCATCCGTTCCCTGCTTCCAGTCCAGTGTATCTGTTTGTTCTATCAACTTTACGTGAGAGCCCCAATGATGTGATTTATAACAGCCTGCGGCCAGGCAGCTGGAGCCAGTATTGGGTTACCATCACCTTCTACCTTCCCTGTCCCCCTTTGCTGCATCAGAGGGTGCAGCAAGGCTGGATTTCAGGCTGGGCTGGGGCGCTGACCCTGAACTGTGGCTGCTCCTGGCATTAGGCACTGTCCTCATCCTCGCTTTCCCCTCAGGGCAGAGCCTGCAGTGAATCACATGCAGCAAAGCCCTGAACTATATCCTACAGGATGTTTTCTGTAAGGCCTAAAGGCAATATTCTCTAAGACAATTTTGTATCTTTACTCCTTCTCTGTGTACTTCAAGCCAAAATAATCTATCATGAATAATATCAAAAATATACATCATGTCTGGGCGCGAGCAGGTCTTATTTGGTGTGGGTGCTGTGTTGCCCTCTTGAAGATCCAGCAGATCTTTTTGGGGTGCTGTAAATAAGTGCTAAGGATCCCCAAATAGTAGGAGGAGAGGATCTCAGCTAAATGGGAACAGGATTTTCATGGTGAAGGTAACAGGCTGATCTGAGCTGGCATTTTTATCTCACTCATTCTCCCTGGGGGAGAGCAAGCAGTCCTACCTGCTGCTTTTCCACCCCTTATCGTCAGCATCTGGCATTATCACATTTGTTGTATTTCCTCTTTACAGTGCTGACATGAAAGGACATCCCCCAGGGTTGTCGACATGATAGAAGTTAGCAAAGCCCCCATGTGTGAGTCTCTGACTCTTTTCCTTTGCAGTCTGAGCATCAGCTCCACTGTGTCCTGGAGCAGTAAGAATGGTGAAGGTGACCACGCTCCTCCCTATTGCGTGAACATCTTCTCGTCTGGAGGATGCAACTCCAACCATGTGCATTAGCACTGCTGGCAATAATCAGAGGCCAGTGGCCAGATTAGTATGGAAAAAGTAGATGAACTTCCTTTGCAAGGGATGCTGTTGGGAGCACGTTTGTTCCTTTTCAGCCTTGCTAAGAGGGGATATGTAGGGGTAATGGATATAGAAGGGCTTGATTACATGATCCTTTTTTGTGTTTATTGAGTATCAATTGGAAACAGCTCACCGCAGTGGCTCTGCTTCAACCCCTTCTGCTTGTAGCTGACTCTGCATCCCAGTGGGAGGCCCAGACTTCCCAGAAGAGGTGGTTACAAGCTGGCCTGAGTTCATAACCTTCCCTCCCTGCCCCTTGCAGCTCCTGGAGCAGTATTGAGCAATGTTACTGCAGTGAACTCTCTCCTCCCTCCACCACGCTGGTGAAATGCCCTTTGTAATGCTCCAATCTTTTTTTTTTTGCACGATCTGAGCTGGGGTGAACTTGGCGAGACTGCCAGAGCATCATGAATAAGTTAGGAGAAAAGCTGTACTCAGTGCTCAGAGAAGAGAAAGCAGGCTTGGTGCTCAAACAGCCATTTGAGTGCTCCTGTCAGTGGCTTTTTAAACCCTCTTTACATGCCATGTTGGCTGAGAATTGGACCTTTCACCTCTTCGTGAGTCTTCCCAGGTCCTGTGTTTCTGTAGTCATGGCTGGCTTCAGGCAAGTGGTTGTCAAATCTCTGGCTTATCTTGTGATCATATTGGTGGCCTATCCTGACAGTCTAAGAGATCTCTTGACTCAAACAAAACATCCTCAAGCTGGAGAGCTTGTGACAGTTTTGTGTCTCCTCCTCAACAGTTCTGCTATCACAGCATCCCACTGCCCAAGGCTCCTCTTGGAGTCTCCAGTTCTCCCAGTTCAAGACATCTTTAAGGCCAGAGTGGACAATGCGGTCAATTCACTGCATGAACCACTCAATATACATGGCCCTGTGACTATTTCTGTTTCTGAAGAGTAGTGATTTTCCCAGGAGGTACAAAATCTGCAAGGCTGAGATGAAATTTCCCTCTTTGCTCTTCCTAAAACCGTCTTTGTAGAGGAATCACTCAAACAAAAAGCCACCTTTCTCTGTCTGGGAACACCTCTGCTCTCCTACTAAAATGCTTGTGCTTTCTGATTCCTGAGGACCAAGCCTTCTCAATCTTGGGGATACCCCTGTGATGGTGGACAGCCACTCTTTGTTCTCAGCTTCTGGGATCTTTTCCATCCTTTATTGCAGTTGATCACTTCTCATGACTCCCCCTATCCCATTCTTCCTGCACAGCTTTCAAAGTCCCTTGTCACCACGATTTCATTCATGCTGTCTCCAGAGGGTCATTGCCAGTCACCTCTCTAAGTTATTTCTGCACAGCTGGGGCTTTGTAATGAAAACCAATACTATCTGCTTCATTTCCAGCTTTGTCTCTGGATTAGCTCCTGATTTCTTCCTTGGATTCACTTCAGATTGCAGCAGGTCAGGGGAGAAGGTGCATCAGTGTCCTTTCTAAAGTGTGACTTTTCTGATCCCACGCTGCTACATCAGGACTTGTTGAAGGGCCAAAGAGCAGAGTTCTGCCATGATGCAAGGAGGTGTAGGATTGGAAGGGGTGTCTTGGGTCAAACCTAGGCCCCTGCCAATGCATCTCATTGTGTAATTCTGCTTGCAGACCTTATAAGTTCCATCCTAACCTTCATTTGCCAGTCAGCTCAAGGGTTTCTCATTGCTGGTGGGTTGTCCAGGCTGGTGGTCCCGTAGGCCTATAGCTGGTACATGGGAGGGACTGGGGCTGAGCTGGATGCTCAGCAACACACCATCTGAGCTAAGGACCAGCCTGAGCTGGACCCGGAAACATGCCTCCTCCAAACCTTCCTGGAGCGTGGAGGTGACCTAGAAGCTGGACCAAAGGGACTTTTCTACTCTGTGCGGGGAGAACAGGTCACCCCAAGAGAGCAAGCAGACCATGTTACATCTGCCTGCACGGAACTGGTGACCTGGATCACCAAAGCTGCTTTTCACAAGGTGTTTGAGGGATGCTGCTGCCTGTTTAACAATTACAATCTCAGAGTGGGCTCTAAATAACAGCCCCAAAGTTTGCTGCAGTGGGAAGTGACTCCAGCCTTGGAAGGACATGTGATGATCAGTGCTTATGAAGCAGCACACAGCTAATGGCACTTAAAAATTGTCACTTCATAAAGAGCAGCAAAACCAGGGCATTGAGCACTTCTCTGCTGCAAATGCCTTCACCACAAATACTTGATAGAGACATACACTCACCTCACACACACCAGACAAAACTGATGAAGACATTTGTTAGAGACTGCGATCCGTGCTGCTGCTGCTGCCTCCTCTGATTTCCTTGTGAAGGCGAGGGTTAGTTATTTGGTTTGTGTTTTGCTTTGGGTTTTTAAGTGCTTTTCTGATGGCTGCTTTACATTTTGTCCTGTGCTCGAGACGAGCTGACTCAGCAGTTCAGCACTCAGCTGCTGCCCAGAGAAATTTGCACTGATTTGGCTTATTACTTTGAGCACAGCCAGCTCTGCTTTGCTATTAATTGACAAGCAGGAAATGCTGCTTGTATTCTTTATCTGAGTTCATTGCTGGGACCTTGCTGTCTAGGAGGGACCACTCATACGAAACTTGTGTTTGAGTGATTAGCAAAAAGAATATGATTTGAATGCAAATATATTCTCTTCGTCAGGGACTGTAATGATAGGATAAAGGGTGCTGAGTTTAAACTGAAACAGGGGAAATTTAGGTTAGATATAAGGCAGAAGTTCTTTACTGTGGGGGTGGTGAGGCCCTGGCACAGGTTACCCAAGGAAGCGTTAAATGCCCCATCCCTGGCAGTGTTCAAGGCAAGTTTGGACAGAGCCTCAGGTGACATGGTGTAGTGTGAGGCATCCTTGCCCATGACAGGGGTTGGAACTGGATGAGCTTAAGGTCCTTTCCAACCCGAACCATTCTATGATTCTATAGCTCTTGATACATGAGGTGTCAGATACTGAGTAATCATCATGTTTTAAATATAGTTTATAACTTTCTCCTTATGCATATACCGCCTACTGTATATGCATTGTGGAATATGCATGCAGTGTGGCTGTGTGTAAATGATATAGCTGTATAATTACACCTACAGAGCAAGAGATCTGTTTTTACTTTTAATTATTGAATATATCTGTGTATAAAGATGTATTGCTCAGATGGAATGTCTTTTAGGTCACATTTCAATAATAATTACAGTTTAATTATGCTGGGGAGATTTTATTTTATCTTATTTATTTTAGCTACTTCTACAACTGCTACTTTTCCAACCAGAAAGGTCATGGCCCAGATGTGAATAAACACATCGTAAACTGGATGTAGTAAATAAACCCACTGTCTAGTAGCAGTGGTATTAAGCAGAGTAAGGGGAAAACAGTTGTGTCACTAAAGTTCTGATTATATGAATTAATGGCAGTTGTGTAATGAAAGATTAGTGGAGTTATATAGAAGTGTTTTTGATGTGGGTTTGAATTCATAGTAAATGCAGTGTAACTGCAGGACCCTGTTTATAAGGCAGGAGTCCCTGTTTTTCACTGATACCACCTCAGCCAGCTCTGCCGGTACCTTTAGCTTTGATTTGTAAGGGCTGTATCATCTATTCCCATCCTTGTTACTGTTGTGTTTGGGTGTTATGTGTCTGCTGAGATTTTCCTGAACTTATTGCTTGGACCTGGGATGCACTGGAGGAAAAATCAATCTGTGCTTATCCTGCTCTTTGTGCCATAAAAACCTGGCTCTGATTGCCTTTGAAGCAGGAGACAAGCCTTGGATGGACTTAATATCATCAAATTCTTATCCTAAAACTTGCGACTGAGATGACTGCTTCAGTTTTATTTGTTTAGACTCTTGTTTGATGGAAATTGGATGGGTCACAGAGAACTGGAGCTGATGGGCTGCTCCGTGTAAGGAAATTCAGGAGCCTTTGATATATACTGCCAGGCACAGAGCTTGTGCATGGGGAGGGGGATGAGCCTGTGAAGGAGATGATGCCTGTGCTGAGGATTAGCTGGAGAGAGAAGGTAACACCAAACCGACAGGTAGGATAGCCTGAGTTTGCAAGGATGGAGAGAGGGATTTATCTGCTGAGGTGCCAATACCTTCACAACAGAGTAGTTTATTTTGGATGTGATATTTGGATGCTTGTAGCAGTTGTGTTTGTTTTAACTGAACAGAGAAAATCCCAGTCCCATTGAAATTGCTGTTGGGGTGAACAACACTGGGGATGTCTTCCCATGCTGAGAGAGGTCGTTTGCAGGCTGTGGGCCAGGAGTAAAGCGTCTTGTTTTGTGTGTTTGTGGGAGGAAGGGTATGGCTCTTTCTTCCTCAACTGCTTCCATCGCGCTTTCTGCGCCACTGCTCACATCTCTGCTCTCTCTACTACAGTGTTGGGGTTTGATTCTTCCCTTCAAACTCCTCCCCACCAACTGTGCTGGCTCCTGAGGCAATAAAGCGTGGCCTGACACATTCCTGTCTGCAGCTCTCCTGCATGGCTGGGCTTCTTGCACCTACCTGCTGGGAAGAGCAGACTTGGGAACAGCTTTGGTTGCTGCTTGGCTTTCTGTGCCCGCTCTGAGCCCTCTGGGGTGGCACGTTGATGTGAGACAGGAAAGATTCTTTGCATTGAGATAGGGTGATAAGACAGGAGAAGCCTTGACTTAGTGTTTCAGGGGCTGCTGAATGAACTGGCTGCCTTAACATCGCTTTCAGCTTCCTGGTGTGTCAAGGGTGTTTCTGCAGGTCAGGTATAGGATGGAGCTGGGGAAGCTTTGAGCTTGTGCTGCCCCACATCTCTGTGATTAAACTCCTGGCCATAGAATCATGGAATAGCTAGGGCTGGAAAGGACTTTAAGATCAAGTTCCAACCCCCTGCCGTGGACAGGGATGCTTCACACTAGACCATGTCACTTCAGGTTGTGTCCAAGCTGGCTTTGAACACTGCCAGGGATGGGGCAGCCGCAGCTTCTCTGGGCACCCTGTGCCAGTGCCTCAGCACCCTCACAGTAAAGAACTTCTTCCTTATCTCCAACCTGAACTTCCCATGTTTCAGTTTGAACCCATCACCCCTCATCCTATCGCTACAGTCTCTGATGGATAGTCCCTCTCCAGCATCCTTGTAGCCCCCTTCAGATACTGGAAGGCTGCTATGCCATGTTTGGTCCTTCTAACTCATCTCCAGGTTGGAGTGATGGACGAGTTGTCGTGGTTGGATGTCACTCTGGATGACAGCAGCGTCTTTCTGACTCTCATACAGCCAGTCTTATTTCAACCTCTTTTTGCATCCAGAGAACCTCCCAGACCAGTCCTGGATGGTGCTGGGGGCTTCAAGAGGCAGCGTTGCAGGAGCTCCTGAGGATCCCATCACAGAAGCTTTTGTATCCTAGTCCTTCCCTCCCTCCTTTCACATATCATTGTTTGGAAACACTTGTGAGCTGCTGTGGCTGCAGCGCTGTGCAAACACCCTGTGCTTGTGCTGCTGTTTCACATTGATCATTCATCCTGAGATCAGCATTTAGAATTAATTCATTTAAAGGGACCTCATCATTCATTTATGAGGAAGGGAAACTTATAAAGAGCTCTACCCAGGGAACGTCTCTTTGTGTGCTGTGCTAAGGAGGGAGTTAGTTTCTACCTGGGTACTGTGCTTGTGGTGCCTCTTGACCTATGGTCGGGACCTGGGTATCTCCTGGGATGGGGAAAGCATTAGTTTAGGATACTTCTTTAGTGGCAATGTCAGCAGAGGAGCCTGACCAAACACTGAATCGTGCTTTTAGCATGAGATGTGATGTTTCTGGATCAAATCTAAACCACATTGCTAAGGCAGTGCAGTGCAGGGGTCCTTCATGGGGGTGTGCAGGGGTCCTTCCTGGGGGTGTGCAGACTCTGGAATGACTGGTTCACCCCTCTCCTCACTTCAATATGCACTTGGATAATAGCCCCAAATTTCGTTTGTCTTTCCAGCTAGCAATGTGATGAAATACGTTTTATTGACTTTCTCACAGGACTATATTTTGCCTCGCATGGATTTTAGCTTTCTTTTCCTTTCCTTACTTGCTTCCTTCCCTTCAGAAGCCAGTCCTCATAGGGAAGCCCCTTGGTGGGGTTATTTGCATTGAGTTATTCAGCACTACTGTACTGGCTGCAGCTTTGGGAAGGGGTTCCCCTCTTGCTGAGTGAAGATATCCCCTTATTACTCAGTTTATTTAGCTGGAATGGATATGCTTGGGGGGCACCAAGTGCAGGATGAGATTTGGTCATAATCTCCAGCCAAAGCTAGAGATGATCACCAAAGAGGGTCTTCTCTCTCATCTTCTTCCACAACCACATTGAGTTTGTAGCAGTCCTATCTGTTCCCATCATTTGGAAGAGCCTTTTCCACCTGAGGATTTGGGTTCATGCCATTCAACCAGCTGGAACATTGGTCTTTAGCTTCCAGCCATATAATGAGGATTCTGGATCACAGCCTTTGTCTTGGGGTGAGCTGTGTTGGGAGGGAACTGTTTTGGTTTTGTATTTGAGTGAGGTTGAGTTTTCTGGACCTTGGGAAACTTGCCTGTGCAAGGGTGATTCTTTACCTCTGGTGCCCTTGGGAGCTGTACTTCATATGTCAAAGTTCATCCGATGTCAACAGGTAAATCATTAAATCATGGGAAAAGCCACCTATGAAAATGATTTCTGCATGATTTTGCCTTTCTTCTTTCTCTGTCTGATTGAGGTTCTCTATTAACCAGAGCTTCATGCCATCTCCAGGATAAAGAGTATGAAGCACCTTGCTGAGCCTAGTTCAGGGTGGCACCTGGCATTCCACATTTCCTAGAACTGAGTCGACAGGGAGATGTTCCTGGACTCTGTCCTTTTCCTTCCTTATATATGAGCAGAAACATTTTGACAAGCCAGTGATGCAGAAAATAACTTGCTGCTCTCCAACTGTTGCATCCCTTGACCCCAATTAGAATGTGGTGCATGTAGAAGTGTCAGCTTCTTGCTTTTTCTCTGCTCCCCATCTCCCTGACCAAAATTCCCATTATAAAGTTGACACCTGAGAGCTTCACAGGGTAAAAATCACTGCTGACCAAACAGAGAATCAGAGTGGAGCTAAAGTCCAGCTCATGTGGTGTTTTTCTGGCCTTTGTTTCAGAAGAAGATGCAGGAAAGCTGTCAGAAAGGAGCTGTGAGAACATTTCCGCTTGCCCTGTCTGTATAGGGTTGCAACTGTCCATGTAGGTTTGGCTTATACCTTGAAAAGTCAATCTGTATGTCCCTTGCAGACCTCCTGCTTGGTGTTAGAATATTTCTTCTCAACAGTTACTGTCCTCATAGCTGAACCTATGGAGAATGAATGAATGGACTGGGAGTGAGGTGATCCATGGGATGCTTCTATGGGATTCAAGACCTAAAACTGCACATGTTCTTCTACTACCCCATGATTCTATCCTTCATGTAGAGGACCCATTGGTAGCTCCTGTCCCTAGATATGGCTAGATTGCAGTGTCCTGTTATCTTACAGGCATGGCATGAATGCTCTCAGAACAAGGGAGCAGAAAGCAGGGCTGGACTTGTGCCTGAGGTGTATCTGAAAGTTCCTTTCACTGTTTTGAATGTCGGGTTGTTGGTATTGGACGTCGGGTATGTTTCCAATCACAGCTGCCTTTTGCTCTCTGATGCACAACCTCTCATCAGGTTCTCTGTGTGTGATTCAATGGGATGGGAGGAAGACAGAACTCCAGTCTGTGACTCATTCAGTCTTTTCCCACTGTTGCTGTAATTCAAGTGGAAATCTCAAAAGATGGTAAAACCTTCAGGCATGTTAAAGATGACAGGATTTAAGTGCATGTGAATGAATCCAGAGCTCATTTTGAACTTGGAAAAGCAGGGTAGGCTTGCTGTGAGCTTATTGCCTCTGCCTGTTGCAGAGTATTTGTCTCCTTCAGAAAAGTGGCTGCACAAGTGGTGGTGGTGTCCACATGCACTTCTAAATCCCTACTATTGAGGGGGCTTATGCATAGAGGCAATGACAAAAGCATTAAGCCCTCTACTAAAGGTAGCCTTAGATTAAGCAATCAATTAGATCAAGCAAGAATGCTTCTATCTTCATTTGTTGCCCTGGAACTCTGTCACCTGAGTTATCGTGGTTAAACTCAGGACCATCACAGAGGAAGAGAGCTGAGCATACAGAGCATAACAGTTCATAATGCACCTGCCCTTGATGTGGGGTTTCCATCCCCACTGGATGCTGGGGGACCTTGTGGATGACCCTGACTGTGACTTTCCCTCCTTATCAGGCCATTAGGATTCATCAGGATGCCCTGCACTCTCTGGACATGAATGCTGGATTCCTTCATGCTCCCTCTGACATCCCCTCTGGTCTTATTAGGCAGATGTTGGGTTGAAGGTGGAATATTTTCTTGCCATCTGGTGATGGAGCTAACTGCAAGGGTCATTGCATCCAGCACTGCAGTGGCTTTCCTTACTCCTGCTGAAGTTGAGTTTCTAACAAGGGTGGTCACCTTGACCTTCTCTGCAGTGTAGAGCACAGGGATGGCCCATCATCCAAACCTGGGTGTTTGCTATCCTACATAGGTTATTGCTTGCTTGTTTCAGAAACTCTCTAATGCTGCATGAGATGAGTTCCTGCTGGAAACTCAGTGAAGGGAATGATAGAATGATAGAATCATAGGATGGCTTGGATTGGAAAGGACCTTAAGATCATTCAGTTCCAACCCCCTGCCACGGGCAGGGATGCCTCACATAGAATGGCTTCGGCTTGAAGGGACCTTTAAAGATCATCTAAATCCACGCTGCGATCAGAAAGATATTACATCAGTATTTTGATTTTAAATAACTGGAAGTATAACTCATGCAGAAAAACTCACCCTTTTTTGTCCTGTAAGAGTGACATATCTTTTGTCCACTGAACACCAGCAACCACCACCACTGTCATATGCAGCTTCCAAAGCCACCAAATTAAACACAGCCTTTTATTTCTTCTGTTATTTCTGTGTGAGAAGCATATGATGCCGGGGTGTTGTACAGTCTCAGAGCTGAGTAGGTCTTTAAGATGAACGAATTGGGTATTACATGAGTGACAGGCGGTGGCGTGACACTGATTGAGCTGTGGTGGCTTTGTGCAGAAGAGACTTTTGTCTCTGCAGTTAGAATGAGTGGCAGCCTAAGAGCTGCTTAATAATTTGTGCCATGAGAGAGGGGAGAAAATAGTGTGGTGAGACAGAGTGGAGCTCTCTGAACACATCAGTCTCTTTCTTTGCTTTCTTCTGCACTCTATATCAGGATGCTAAAGATGCGTGGAGGGACCATGTGTGGCCAGCTGAGGAAGGATGCTGGCGTGAACGAGTTCAGAAGCTCTTCCTGTTTCTTACCATTTTCCCCAGAGATCACAACCTGCAATAGAGAGAGGAAAGCTGTGTTTGTGAATAGCGCTGTCAAGAAAAACCTGCCTTTGCTGTCTGGCTGGAAGGCTTGGAACAGGGTGAAAAATCAGAGCTATGTTTATTTTGCAGAAGATAAGCTTGAAGCTGAATGTATTAGAGGTTGGTTTTGGCTGAGTGTAATCAGGGTGGGGTTTTTTTGTCCTTAAATAAGAAAATAACTCCCCAATTTCCAGATTTATTTTAACCTGAAAAATGTTTGTTGCTTGACAATTGCTTGAAAATAGGATTTCTGGGTGAGAAACCTTAATGAATGGCTCAAAAGTTGATGAAGAAGAAGGGGAGATGCAAAATCTAAGTTTTCTAGCTGGAAATGGTGATTTATTATCAAGCTATCTTTGCAAATGACAAAATAACTGATTAGATACAATTCATCACCACAACTAGAAGCTGCCACTGGAATAAGCTAGGAGATTTTGGGAACAACTCATAGTTTCACATTCTGATCTCAATGTAGCATAGTGTGTATTGAGAGTTAGTCCAACACATTGAGATGCTGGGAAAGGCTTTAATAAGGTCCTGAAATTCTGCCCCCCTGTAGAATTTCTTTTTTCCTAATGAAGGATTTGGAAAGGGCATTTTGGAATGATGGTTTATGTGGGAGCAGTCTTTTTCCCATAAAACGTCAGCTATAATAATTATTTTTATGCAGATCCTGAGGCACAGAGAGATTAAATGACTTTCCCAAGGTCGGACAGTGAGTTGGAGGCAGAACCAGTGAATGAATGTGAATCTTGATTCAGAAGCTATGGTGTACACAAGTAGCTGTCACTTTTTTTGGCCTCCAAAGCTAGATGCAGTCAACCTTTCTGGGTTTGATGTCCCAGCATCTCCAAACCCAGTTGTTTCTGTGGGAGCGTTGAAACCATAGAAGCGGGAAATGTGCTCCCAGCCATCTATCTTGGAATCAGCATGACCCCTGCATGAGGCTATCAATGAGTATATCATCCTTGATGAGTCAACTCCCAGGGGATAGCTATGGTAGTGAACATCTACTTGGCTGTGTTGTCACTCAATATCCTAGGTAAAGGTTGTGGGAAGGGGTTGGGCAGAGGCTTTCTACTGGTTTAAATACCCACTGGATAAGTCACTGCCTTCCTGGGATCACCTAGAGATTAGAAGCAGTGCATCCTTATGTGCTGTAACTTTTCCACCCATAAGAAATTGTGTAGTGGTAAATCTTGCACTGCTGCTGCTTCTGGCCAGTAATGGGTAAGGATTTCCATTCCGGCCCTTTTGCATATGTTTCTGATCAGCCTAGTTGACCGGCACCAGGTCCCAGGGGACGTATAAACTGTAGCAGTTATACACTCCCTTGGTGAAGCCGGGTAGGTCAACTGCATTCCTCTTTGGACATTGTTTGAGTTTCCTGATATCTCCTCATGAATTATTAGCTATGGAAAAGACTTGCTGCTAAGATACCGTAGCTAGTCTGGTCTCCTGGTCACTGCAGGTTTGCTTCCAAATACGTTTTCCTGGTTAAGCAGCTCGAATGCTGGTCCTCCCTACATTTCCCCTGGGCCTCTCTCCTGCAGTCTGATAGATCTTGCTGTCAGGAAGTTATTCCTCATACTCTAGCTACTTCTTATCAGTCTGTCACTTTTTCAACTCATTGGGCTGATAGTTTTCCCATTACAAGGGCTGTGTCTCTGTGTCCTTTCGCCCCAGTGTCCCCAAGGGAACCGCTTCCTTCTTGCACTAAAAGAGGGTCAGACTGGATGACTTTACAGGTCTTTTTCTCCCCTCCTGCTCTAACTTCTTGGAGGCTGAGAGATTCTGGGATCTGACCTATGATGAATTCTGACAGAGCATATAAAAGAATAGATTTGATAAGGCAGAATCATACAATTATAGAATAATTTAGGTTGGAAAAAACCCTCGAGATAGAGTTCAATTGTTAACTCAGCACTGCCAAGTCCACCACTGTCCTTAAGTGCCACATCTACATGTCTCTTAAATACCTCTAGGGATGGTGATTCCACCACTGCCCTGAGCAGCCTGTCCTAATGCTTGACAACCCTTTTGGGGAAGGAATTATTCCTAAATCCAATCTCAACCTCCCCTGGTGCAGCTTGAAGCCATTTTCTTAAGTAAGCAATGAAGACATTCATATACCCCACAGGTTTAGACATTCTCTTGAATATGAGAATAGGGAGCGAAGCAGGGTATTTTCTGCCAAGGATATACCTGACTTTTTGGGGGCATTGGAAAGGCTGAATTATTTTGGGGCTGAGAAAGAGTTCCTTGGATTTGTAGCAAGGTTTTCTAAGGATAAGAAGAGACAGGAAGAGAAAGCATGGAAAACAAACCAAGAGAAATTACTTCTGATGCTCCTCTGAGGAACCAATGATGTTGAGCACTCTTTCTCCATACAGATTCACTTCAAGGCTCTGGGACACCACTGAAATCTTCCAGATGCCTCATCTGTTTAAGGCTCATAAAAGCAGCATTTAGGCTCCAGATGTGCACAGATGTTGTGTGCAGTTGTGCCTCACTATGCACCAGCATTTGGCACAATCAGCGCTGTCCTGCATTCCCAGTCTTTGCTCTGGGGGATGTCTCACCAGCCAAACAGCTGGACTGGAGAGGTCAGTAGTGCTCAGGGCTGATTAAGCAATAATGAAATGAATAGCCTCTTAATGTTCTTCCATTAACAACAACGTCAGCGTGTCAGTGGGTATTTACAGCGTAAGTTACACGAATGGCATCTTGGTACACTGAGCACTTCAGATTTGCAGGTCTCTGCTACAGCAATAAAATCAATCAGCTAGTCAGAAAAGAAATGCACCCGGAGATATCATTATGAATGGCACTGGGCCAGGCTTGTGACCATCCATGTGTGAGGCAGATGAGCAGAGAGGGGCTCATATTCCTGCACTGAGGTAATGGGTTCAAACTGAAACAGAGGAAGTTTGGGTTAGATACAAGGAGGAAGTTCTTTACTGTGAGGATGGTGAGGCACTGGAATGGGCTGCCCAAGGAAGATGTGAATGCTCCATCCCTGGCAGTGTTCAAGGCCAGGTTGGATGGAGTCTTGGGTGCCACGGTTTAGCGTGAGGTGTCCCTGCCCATGGCAGGGGGGTTGGAACTGGATGATCTTAAGGTCCTTTCCAACCCTAACTATTCTATGATTCTATGAATCAGAGAGACTCTGCTATGCAACAATGTGGGCAAATTATTCACTGCTGGTATCCCTCTGTTTTCCTCTTCAAGATCTTAAATGTTGCTATGGAAGACAAATCAGGATCTATCACTATTTGTCAAGGTGTGTAAGGCCCATTAATACGGTTCTCTACTCGAGGAAATAATATGACAACATTTGAAAGCATCATGTTTTGGTTTCAGGTATAACAGCAGCTGTGGCAAATTCACATTTGTCTATTAAAAAGACACAAACACACAGGGAAAATGAAAGAATCCCAGCACTCGAAGGATTAAATAGTACATTGGCTTCCTAGAGCATCAGGGGCCCCTTGAAGGTCTGGATGTGATAAAAATGCACATGTCCATCTGACACACAGCAAACACTGAAGTCTAAACCTACACCAGGGATTGATTTGAATGTGGTCCCTTGCTCCCCACTTTCTGCTGTCACGTTATGATTTCAAAGCAAAGGATTATAAATCATACATAGAATAGGGAAATGTGGGGCCTATGTAAAATAATACAGGTACCTGGTGTCCTGCAAGCTCTTGAGTCCTAACGGAAGAGCTTGATGAGCAGGAGTGGTTTCAGGAAGAAAACTTGCAGGGTTCAAATCCATCAGAAGTGTCACTCAAGTAGCCCAGCAATACTGGGGAATCAATGCTGAATTCTCTAAGAAAAGTGTGCAGGGAAAATGATACCATTTGTTTGCAATTCTAATACAATGAGTCAACAGATCGCTTGCAAAATGCTCCTAATGAAAATGTGCATAATAGATGTGCAGAGCCAAGAGGGAGAGAGACAAGGGATCTGCGTTAGTGCAGAGAGGGGGCATCTGTGCCTAGGTTTTGCTGCTGAAACTTGTGTTTTCTGTTATAGCCCGGATGGATCTGTCATCCATAAAGTCCTGGGAGAGCCTGGCAGTGAAAGATGTAAGTTTTTGCCAGGGGAGAAGAGGTTTTGATGAAGAAGTAGTTGTTAGGGAGAGGTCAAGTGGCTTGTAAAAGTAACTAGCATGATAAAAAGCCTGAATGAATTAAAGATGATCTGAAAATGATACTTTTCACTCAATGCAACCTTTAGTTGCCCCAGTTTTTACAAGAGAGGTGGCTGTGGTCTCTTGGCATCCTTAGGTACATGGAGATGGCTGCTGTCTCCTGGGAAGATGAAGAGGGAACTGCCCTCTACTTTTCCCCCTGCTTCCTTGTATCATTCCTTTCTGGGACCACAAAGGAGGCCTGGTAGCCCAGAGAGGAGGAAATCAGGGTGTCTTGAATAGGGCTGTCTGGAGGGAAAACGGGAATTTGCTGATGGCAATGGATTGTTTACATCGCTTATGGTTTGCAGAGTACCAGCAAAGTAGATGGGCTGAAGCTGGATTCATTGCTGACTCTTTTCAAGATAAAAAAAGCCCTTGACTATTTCATGGGTTTATATGAAGGGCAAATGCTACAGTAGAGCTGTTTGACAGCAGGACATGGGTGTTGTTATCACCTCTTGTCCTCCTTCTACTTCAAATCTCCATTTTTATTCAAAGCTATTTTCTCTGCTCCCAGTGGATGAAAAACCTGGCGTTATCTCCAAGGTTATCACTGCTTGTCTCTTTCCAAGGTCTGTAACAAAGGTAATTGAGGGAAAGTCAAGCAGCGGGGAGAATGTGAAGGAAGCTCAGAGCTTCAGTCTGAAACAGTGGGAGGAGAGTTACGAGGCCTCCACTAACCATGAGACGGAGCTTTGTCTTTAGAGTGCTCCATGCAGGATTAAAATAAACAAGGCTCCTTCTCAAGACAAATCTCTTTCTCTTTCAAAGCAGAAACATATCAGGCGTAGGAGGAAGGGACAGGCAGTAGTTAATACTCGAGCTGTGAGGTGGGCATGAAGAGAATACGTTCTTTCCTTTCACTTGGTGAAAATTCATTACTGTTGTCTCTGCTTGAGTCTAGACTTGGAGGGGTAAAGGCTGTCCTATCACAAACGCCCCTTTCGAGCCGTCAGCTCCCTCCTGTCTAGGTTACATGGCAGGTGAATAGTCTCTTTCAAACAGTTGCTTTTATTCATGGGGATTGAAGCTTCCTTTTGAAACATCAAATCTCGGAATGGAATTATGGATGGTGTGCGAGGCTGAAATCGTCCTTTCTGTCACTGCTCAGAAGGGAGAAAAACACCGAGCTCCCAGGAGCAGTTCAAGTTTTGTGGAGGTTTGATAAAACCATCCCTGCTTCTTGTTGGTTTTCATTTTCTTTCAGTGCTCTTTTAGCTGCATCTGTAATAAAGGGAAAGGATTTCCATGGGCTTTTGCTAGCTCGAGTTCTGCTGGGGATGGTTTTGCGCTCTGCATGCCATTTCCCCTTTCCTCTCCTATGCCATGTGGCTTTTGTCTTCAAACTCTCGGATGTTTTTCTTCTCTAGTTAAGGAAAGGACTTTTCTCTACTACAGAGATAAACATGATGACTTTTTCATGAGCATGGAAAAGCCAGTGACTCAGAAGTACTTCTAAGGCCCAGCTCTTATTTGATAGTTCTTTGCACAAACAAGGGATGGTTCGTAACCATTCATGTGGGAAGCTATTTGATTCATTCCATGCAATAACATTGCAGGGAGTTGTGATGGGCTTGGTTTTGTTTAACGCCAAAGTACATAAGGAACAATTAGTTATTTCATTCTCCCAGAAGTGTTATCGTATTCATAGAATCACAGAATGGTTTGGGTTGGAAAGGACCTTGAGATCATCCACTTCCAGCCCCCTGCCATGGGCAGGAATGTCTCACACTAAACCATGTCACCCAAGGCTCTGTCCAACCTGGTCTTGAGCACTGCCAGGGATGGGGCAGCCACAGCTTCTCTGGGCACCCTGTGCCAGCGCCTCAGCACCCTCACAGTAAAGAACTTCTAACTTATCTCCAACCTGAACTTCCCCTGTTTCAGTTTGAACCCATCACCCCTTGTCCTGTCGCTGCAGTCCCTGATGAAGAGTCCCTTTCCAGCATCGTTGTAGACCCCTTCAGACACTGGAAGCTGCTCTGAGGTCTCCACGCAGCTTCTCTTCTCCAGGCTGAACAGCCCCAACTTTCTCAGCCTGTCTCCATACAGGAGGTGCTCCAGCCCCTGATCATCCTTGTGGCCTCCTCTGGACTTGTTCCAACAGTTCCATGTCCTTTTTATGTTGAGGACACCAGAACTGTGCACAGTGCTACAAGTGGGGTCTCACAAGAGCAGAGGGGCAGGGTCAGCTCCTTTGCCCTGCTGGTCACACTTTTTGTGATTCAGAAATATTGAACTTGCCTTCCATAGATGCAACTGTTTTCTGATTCAGTTGATGATCTCTCCTATAAGTGAAATTATTACCCTCCTCCACTCCATAAATTGTATGTCAGACCCTTTTTAGGCACTTTCAGGCTGGTTAGTTCTGAGACAGCACTGCAAAAGGTGGCCAATTGGGTTTTATTGGAGGACAACATTCTTTCCCAAGAATTGTTATGTATCCTAATGTAATTTCCTATACAGAGGCAAGCTTATGTGGTTTGACAGGCCTAGGGAAATGTAATATCCCACCAGGATCCCAGGCAGCTTTTTTGTGGTGGTATTCACTTTTATTTACTTATTTATTCTATTTTGAAATGAAGGTGGCTCTTACTTAATAAAAACCCATACTGAGATCCCAGCGCTGTGTGATAGTGGAGGATTTATTCCTATTGGGTGTAGAAAGGCACACCAGTCAATAACAACATGCCAGTCATTCATGAGCTTCAATATGCATTTTCAGAACCCTTCTCCTTTTCACTCTTTCCAGTTATTTTTCCTTTGTGTGGGATTGGAAATAAGCCTGGATGGAGGGTTTGCTCTGTGTGTGTTCCCATCTTGCACATGAAGATAAAAGCTGTTTGCTCCAGGGGGTAGATGATATGACGTGGGGATCATGCGAGATCTCAGACCTCCACTTGGGTAACAGAGAGCTAAGACCAAGAGCTAGGTCTTGGCCATCATGGGGTAGGAAGGGCAGGGGATGGTGAGAGGGATATGAGGTAGCAGAGCTGCACTTGTCTATCCCTTACCAGTAGATTCAAGGCTGAGAGAGCAGAAAGAAGCTGGTGTTTGTCATGAATCAATCATACAGTAATAGCAGTTGGGAATGGAACAGCTTTTGCATGGGCTGGTCTGCAAGAAGGGTATCTTACAAAGGTAAATTGAAGGAAGAAATTCAGAGCATGCCCCCGTGAGCTTTTGGGCTAGTTATGGGTGGATTTTGTGGTCTCTGCTTCTCTCCAGGGCTTTGGAGAAAGGCTGTGAGCTCTCTCTAGGGTGGATTCATGGATTCAGGGGGAGAGCATTCCTCTGCTCATTTCACTACATAGTTTCATTGAAAGGGAAAGCAGGACCAATCCTAATACTAATCTGCTACAAGCTCGGGTATCCAGGTCTTTTTCCACCCAATCTGGATCTAGCTAAGAGGGTATCTGTTTGGTAATCTGGTTCTGTCTTACACTTACATCTCTGTGCTGACAACACAGGTGTCCATGAAGACTTGAAAAGTCCATCAATTCTGCAATAGTGCTGAAAAGTGGACATGGGCAGATATCTCGCTTCAGATTTCAGCCTCTGGTCACAAACCTGAACAAAACCTGCAAATCAAATACATTGGGGTGATGAGGAACTTACAGCTCACAGGAAACTGCATCTTTTAAGTCATAATTTATACCTGTGAATCCCCTCCTGCATTCTTCATCCTTTTAGTTGCTGTTTCTTTGCTCTAAGCAGCAGTTTCTTACTGGGGGTGGAATGATACCTGGATTCAAAGATGAGCAGATCGCTGGAGACAGCATATTACCCAGCCCTGATATGCAATTGAATGGATTTGGAAATTCATTATATGGTTGTAGGTCATATAATATTTCTTGTACTTAACTAAGCATCTGAATCTCTATTTCTAACCAGCTGACAAAAGTCAAGCAGGAGCTGTAGTCTCCATGGTGGAGGCCAGTAGACTTCCAGTAAGGTCTATAGTATAGGGAGCTGAGGGATGTTGCATCTTCCAGAGCTGGGTGTGGGATATAGATGCGAACACACTGGACAAGCTGTTATGGCTTCAGGGTTTTATTTGTGTCCTTGCCACCAAATTGCTCTGAAACCTTGCTCAAATCACTTGACCTGATTTAGGTTCATCTTTCTAGTAAATAAGGCAGTTTGTTCTGTTAGCATGCATGTCACAAAGAGGAAAGTTGAGATTTGCATGGAATAGAAAGCCTATACTGAAGGCATGGCTTCCTAACATCGACTAACAAAATCTGGGGCTTTTTTGTTTGTGCTTTTGCTTTGATTCTTTGTTTTTCACGAATGTAATACTGTAACCTTGCTGATGCAAATCTAACCCACTGACCTTGTGCCCAAGCATGTATCTAGTGCAATGATAGAGTGAATATGCATGAAACCTAATCCCCAGCTGGTGGGCAACATGGTCTAGCATGTTTGGTGTCAGGCTGTTGTGGGGCAGAGTTATTCTTTTCTACTGCTTATCTTGTGCATGATACAGTATTAAAAACCCACAGCACATAGATTATTGTACATTCCACCCCCCTTTCCCAGAAATAACTACTTAGATGAAGGTTTTCTCAGTCAGGGACCACATCCAACAGTGTACAGTGCCTGGCACAATGGGCCCCTGCTCTTGATTATGACCTCTAAATGTTGCCATAATAATAATAATAGTACGTGGCTTTTGGCACATCACCTATTAATCACAGCAGCTGTCAGGCAAAGCATTAAATGGGAATAGCTCCCTGCAAGAAAAAACAAATACAACAACACCCTGTGGCTTATGGAGCATGAATCTACACTCTGGAGGGTGCCAGAGAAGGAAGGAAGGGCTAAGCCGTGACATTTCACTCAGATTTGTTAACCTTGGCTGCTGTTCAGATGCAGTGTTCAGCCAAGGCAGTGTTGAGGAGGGGGTCTCCAGAGAGAAAAAGCTTTGTTAAATATTTACAGTGAGCAGAAGCTGAAGTGAAGGTGCACAGAGGCACTGGGGACAGAGTTTGCCAGTGGTGAAGAAGCGTTCATGAAAGTGGCTGGGATGGTTTCTATGCTGTTACTGTATTTAATACCAACGGTGGATTTTTCTTCCCCAAATCTACCTGCGTGCTGTGTTTGAAGCCTCACAGACCTTGAGCATCCAGGATGGCCTGAGGCAGGGAGCTTCATGTTTTGCCAGCATGTTGTGCAATGAAACAGAATCCTAGAATGGTTTGGGCTGAAAAAGACCTTAAAGCCCATTCAGTTCCACTCCCTGCCACAGGCAGGGACACTTTTCACTAGAGCAGGTTGCTCCAAGCCCCATCCAACCTGGCCTTGAACAGTGCCAGGCATGGGGCAGCCACAGCTCTTCATGGATAGCCCACATCGTGTTAAGCCCGACACCCATCAGTTCCATTGGCTGATCCCTGTTGGAAGAAGCAGCGAGCTCTGTCAAGCACTTCACTGTATGCCAGTGAAATGCCAGTGGGTTGCACTGGTCCTACGTGACAGACAAGTTGTTGATGCAGCGTGTTGTAGATGCTTCCTAGGAGCAGGATGGGTGAATGCATTCAAAAGTCACTCCCCAGAGACAGTTGCTGAAAGATATTTCCATGTTTATCCTTGAAAAATTCCCTGGCGCTCAACTGGTCCATCTGCAGAAAGCAAACTGGTCCATTTGAACATCTGAAGAAAGCAAATTCCCAACAAAGTGAGATCACTGTCAATTTGTGTTTATTTGAAATCCTGGTGAAGCGCTAGTCATGGATCAGGGCTAAACATGTACAAATAATTGATTTTAGGTTCAGTGGCTTAAAGCAAAAACACATTGAAAAACCTTTTTGTTGATTTAAAACATATTCTTCTAGTTTCCTGTCAAAATAAAGGCATTAAAAGAACGCAACAAAAGAATGTGCTGCTCTAATACAGGGCCCAGTGAAATATTTGAAGCTTAAGGAAGTATTTTTTGTCCTTGCTTTGATGTTTTCTCATTTTTAATTCTTAAAATCAATTAAAAATTCCTTCAAAAATAAAATCTCAACATTAAAAATATTGATATTTTACAAAGAAACTTTTCAAACTTCTCAAAACTGTTGAGAAGTTGTGTTTCACTATGGATTATACTTATCCTGTGTTGATTGATGACCACTGTACATGACTTACAATCGCCATCCAGTTTTAATCCAGACCCCAATGTGACAGATGCTGTATGAATAGTGAGCGTAAAGCTGTTTAACAAAGATCTGGGATACTTCCTGCTCAAGGAATTCTTTTGCAGAGCTGCTTCAGCTCTCAGGCCAAGGGCTTTAGGGAGATATGATTTTGTGGATTACGCTATTTAAATTTACACTGCGAAATTCATAGGGAGTTGAGCTGAACTTGAACTAGAAGTTGATTTAAGCACTCGAAACCAGACCTGCTGTTCTGGAATTGAACTAGAACTGAATTTAAGCATTTTCTTCTTGTGCTCCTTAGAAATAACATTACAAACAACGTGAAAGCTGCCATGAGGTATCATCTTGCAATTTGGCACCTTGTGGGGTCCAGGTAGGAAAGAACAAAGTGCACTTGAATTAGACCAGTGGAAATAACCATTTCTTAAAACCAAGATCCCCTGTGTCCACTGTTGAGGATAAAGCTATTCATTGAGCTATTCACCTCCTCCAACTGTCACCTCCATTGACACACCGTATAGTACTGACCATGGCAGCTGCCTTTGGACCTTTGCCACCGCTCCTGCCTCCACAGTGGTTTGATGTGGCAGTTCGTGGGTTTTGGGGACAGCTTTGCAATCAGAATCATAGAATGGTTTGGGTTGAAAAGGACCTTATGATCATCCAGTTCCAACCACCTGCCATGGCAGGGATGCCTCACACTAGACCATGTCACTCAAGACTTCATCCAACCTGGTCTTGAACACTGCCAGGGATGGGGCAGCCACAGCTTCTCTGGGCACCCTGTGTCTCACCACCCTCACAGGGAAGAACTTCTGCCTTATATCCAGCTTAAACCTCCACTGGTTAAGTTTAAACCCATCACCCCTTGTTCTATCATTGTAGCCCCTGATGAAGAGTCCCTCTCCAGCATCCTCGTTGCCCCATTCAGCCACTGGAAGGTCTGAGGTCTCCACGCAGCTTCTCTTCTCCAGGCTGAACAGCTCTAATTTCCAAGGGCTAAGCTTGCAGACAGCAGGATGAAGAGGCTGTGAAGCTGCTTGGAATGAGATTTTCTAGAAAAGGAATCAATGTAAGGATGTTTGCAGCTGTGTGTGTGCCCAGAGCCCTGCCCTGCTCCCTCTCGGTGGCAGGGGGTAAGTATCACAGCAGCTTGGCTCCAGCTACCGAAGCCCCATGAAATAATCATCACCGTCATTTCCCAAAGGTGCCTCCTGCCTCTGGGGATGCGCGGCCTCATCCACCCCAGTGCAGATACACAGGGAAGGAAGTGTGGACCCCAGCAGACTTTATTGGCAAATGCTGCCACTGATTAAACCAGGCTTGAGCTGCTCTAGGAAGGAGAGGTTGCCATGGAAACAGTCTCTTGATGCGTCCAGGTTTTGAAACCATTTTTTTCCTCCTCTCCCCCTTAAAGCTTCTTTTATTTTGCTGTTGTTTTGTTGGAGATTTGATCTCCTGGGGTGATGAAGTGCAGATGGGCCCTTGGGACCCCAGAAGGCACCCAAAGGAACTGCTCAGCTCAGGGAGGGCTGTTCAAGTGGGAATTCTCTCTGTGATGGTCCAGCAATAGGGCAGAGCTTGTTGAGATCCTGGCAGAGTGGGGTCTGGATGGACCCTGGAGAGTCACAGTGTTGGCAGGGTGCTGGTCACCAGAGAGCATCCCAGAGTGGAGAATATCCCAGGGAAATCCTTCCTTCTCCCAAAGGCACCCAACTGGAATGCTCTTAGCATCTGAAGGGCTCTGCACCAGGGGGGGTCCCTCCTTGGGGCATTCATCTAATCTAATGACTCTGTTCCCATCACCTCTCTATGCTTGTGAACAGTAGCAATGATGGAAAGCCATCGTTTGAACAATGGGAAATCAAGTGAGTGACATAAGGAGTGCTTCTGAGAGACACAAATGAACCCCCTCCTCCTTCCTCCTCCCCTTTCCCTGGGCTCCCGACTTTGGGAAAGGGGCTTTCATTTAGCTCAAGTGCATGCAAAAAACCCTTGTCCCTGTGATAGCTGTTACTATGCAGCTGTGTTGAAGAGCTGTTGAGGACTGGTGCAAAGCTTTGAGGAGCAGTTTTCTTACGGATCATTCAGCCCACGTTTCATACATTGTGGGGGGTTTATTTTTACCATCCTCCTGTTTTTTGTGTGTTCTTTTCAGTCACAGAGGCATATTCATAGACACAGGCTCCTCCCTGTGTTTTTCATCCAATTCTGCTTTTGTTCCCTCCCTGGGAAGTCCCCTGGCTCTTTCCCAGACCCAACCCAAGTGCTTCAAATTCTGCTTGTGAAACCCATCCCTGCAAGAGCTTGAGAATGTTACTGCATCTGGAATGGGCCTGGGGAACCCTAAACACTGGGTGTCCATTCAGTCCTGGGAAACTCTATCCATGGGGTGTCTATTCAGTCCTGTTCTAAAGATCTTCCTATCAGCATCTCCAAACTTGCTTGACTACTCAAGCTTTGTTTCTGGATGGGAACGTAGCAAAACAGGCTGGTTAATGTCATTGTTTCAGTGCAGAGTGTCCAGACTGAGTTGTTTATATCCAACCTCACCTTCCATGGACTATCTAAAACACATGGAGATGCTGATAATTTTACTCACTGAGTAATGGATCTTGTGTCCCAATCCAGACTTCCTGAGCAAGGGTGATCCCCTTCTGGTTAAGTATGCTGCAATCCCTGTATATTGATCATAGAATCATAGAATAGTTAGGGTTGGAAAGGACCTTGAGATCATTCAGTTCCAACCCCCCTGCCGTGGGCAGGGACACCCCACACTAAACCATGTCACCCAAGGCCTCATCCAACCTGGCCTTGAACACTGCCAAGGATGGAGCATTCACAACCTCCCTGGGCAACCCATTCCAGTGCCTCACCACCCTCACAGTAAAGAATTTCTTCCTTATATCCAATCTAAGCTTCCTCTGTTTCAGTTTGAACCCATCACCCCTTGTCCTGTCACTACATTCCCTGATGAAGGATCTCTCCCCAGCATCCTTGTAGCCCCCTTCAGACACTGGAAGCTGCTCTGAGGTCTCCACGCAGCTTCTCTTCTCCAGGCTGAACAGCCCCAACTTTCTCAGCCTGTCTCCATACGGGAGGTGCTCCAATCCCCTGATCATCCTCATGGCCCTCCTCTGGACTCTCATTGCAAAGGTTGAGAAACCATATCCTCAAGAAACATCATCCCACCTACTTTAGATAGCAAAGTGAGCTGCCTGACCATCCTTGGGCTTTCACTAGCAATGCAGAGCCATTAGTAGGTCCAGAAGTGGTCTGTCTCTGTCTTAGATCTGAATTGCTTTCCAAACATTCCTCCTTCATCTCATTACCTTGATGCAGCAGCATCAGGTGATCAGGCTTCCTAAGTTACCTTACTATGCTATACGAATCCAGGTCTGAATACTCACTGTAATGATGAATCTCTGATGCGTTAATATGGAAATGTCTGTGTCATTTATCTGTGTGATTCCCCAAGCTTGGGTTGTAGTGTTTTAGGTGAAATGGCTATTTTGATCGCTTAACGTATCACCAACCCAGCAAGACCTGATGAGTGGGGAGCACAAGAGGCCATGAGCCAAACTGGAGTAGGAACCTCCAAGAAGCTGCTCCAGCCCTTTCCCTCCTATTCCAAGAGCATGTGAACTGTACATCCAGATGTTGTGTGTTATTTCCCGTGCCTGACTTTTGAATTTCAAGCCCTCCTGCAAAGCTTGGCCAGTTTCTCACTTTCATTGCTTCTTAAAAGCAAAGGGAGAAGCCCTAGAGTCCTTCTGCAGGAACGTCTCCATCAGAGGTGTCATGAAAGGGGTTTAATTTCAAAAGCTCTGAATTACACCTAGATCAAGCAGGACCTGGTAATAGTGGATTTGCTGAGCTCAAGAGGTTAAAGAATGAAGGGGAATTCACAGTTAACATCTGTGACACACTGAGTCAGGATGAGAGAGCATTTGTAGTCAGAGCAAATATCAAAGGCAGTTCCCAGATCTCGTGCTTTTGGGAGAGTTTTAATTACTCTGATGTTTGTTAAGAGTCGCTTATGGCCATATAAGTGGATCCTTAAATTTGAAGATGCTTTTCTGCTCCCAGAAATAATGGCTGAGCAGCAAATCAAGCCCAGAATGTACAACAGGGAAGATGCAGTGAGCTTAGAGCTTCTCTGAAGCTGGATCAAATATCAGTTCACGTAGTGGCCCCTGCCTCCATCCACGCAAGGATGATGATAGAACTGCTTTGAAATCCTTGGAAGAAAAGCATTCAACACAGTGTTCTCCTGGGCAAATGTTTTCTTTCCTGGCATTATATTCTCTGGTAGTTCTAACAGAAGAGGTGGCAGGTGGTGAACCTATTGTACAGGGAGGGATGAGGGAATCAGATAGGTGAATTAGGCAGGTGTCTTGCAATGTGAACCACAGCCATTCAGTGTTGGGATTCCTGGCTTCACCTCTGATATCCTGGAGAAACATGAACTCTGGTGTCGTGGCAAGCTGGAAAAACACTGAAATAATGGGTGGCCTGGGTCACGCAAGTGGAATATTGGGAAGAAATTCTTTACTATGAGAGTGCTGAGGCGCTGGCACAGGGTGCCCAGAGAAGCTGTGGCTGCCCCATCCCTGGCAGTGTTCAAGGCCAGGTTGGACACAGGGGCTTGGAGCAAGCTGCTCTAGTGGAAGGTGTCCCTGCCTGTGGCAGGGGTTGGAACTGGAGGAGCTTTAAGGTCCCTTCTAGCACAAACCGTTCTATGAAATATTAAGCAGGGCTTTGTCAGGAGGGGTAGAGGAATGCTCAGGTGTAGACAGTGTGTTAGCTACAGATGAGTGCACACAACCAGAACTATGGCTTTTATGTGGTTGGAGGGATAGAGGTTTGGTAGGGCAATGCATGTGCTATGGGCACAGATTTGTTCCAGTGTGCAGAGCTGCTTGATCTCTTCACTTGCAGTTTCATGCTATCTTTCTGCTGGCACATCGGATCCTTGCTTAGCTGGGGACTATTGCATAAGCCTCGCTGGGGACCTCGAAAGCAGATTAATTCCTTGAGCATCTTTCTTCTTGCCGCTGGTGAACACTGCTCAGATGTGATCCAGGGAGACAGCTGGGCAGAACTGAGTCTGAAACAGAGAAGACATGGGAGAAATAAAGCTATTCCTCTCTCTCAAACCCAGGACAACTATCTTTTGGGGTGAAGCTGCTTCCTTTGGGAGCTTGCAGAGTCCTGCTGAAGACGGGGCTAGGTGTCTCATGACAGTCAAGTTAAGGCAAAGACAGAGTGTGATTAAGCCTCTCTCCCTCCCTCAGGCAAAGCTCAGTCTGGGAAAAGGCTTTGGATGCGGTGGCCTGTAATTATGTAATTCTTCCTCGTTATCTTTTCTAATTGTTCTCAGCACTGTTTCCTAAACTGATTGGAAACAATGGCAGATGGGGATGAAGCGGGAGGCAGACGAGCGTGGCAAGCTGCCAGCATAGTACAACAGCTTCCAGAAGAGGAGGCAGAGAGAAGGGAAAGGGAAGGGAAGAGAAGGGAAAAGAAAATCCATGGTGGAGACTTGGATGCCAGGACCTGAATCGAGGGGACACCCGAACCACTGCCAGGCTGGGAGGCGTTGGCAGGGGATGTCTCATTCACACTCATGCATATGTGATGGGTATTACAGTCAACTGCAAGCCTTCCTCCATCCCTGGCACACCTCTTCCTGAGAACTTTGCTGTTCTCCTCCTTCCTACTACTCCAGTATTGCAGGTTGAACCCTCATGAGGAGGGTTTGTCCATCACCTGGAAACACTGTGGTCTTCTCCCCCTGGCACTGAGTTATTTGAAAGAAAAAGAGGGGGTATTTGTCTTGTTGCATTGTGGGTGACTGCACAGGGCAGGAGGATGGAGCTGGGGTTGGGATATTGCAATGAGATTTCTTCATATTTGGCAGCTGGTTTCATGGGAACTGTGGGATGCAGCTCCCCAGAAGCCAGTTTTTGTAACACTGACTCTCATGTGCGAATGCCTGCTGCTCTTCACCCACTGCACCCTCCCCACGTGGCTGAGGGTTTCTTGCAATGATGTGCATCACAGAAGCATTTGGGGATCCGGCAGAGACCTGGGCTAATAACCCTCTGCTCTTACAGCTCTCTTTTGCCAGCACAGTGGGAAGAAGGAATCGTAGCACTGCTGCTATTATTTGTGTCTAGAGAAGGCCAAAATAAACCCTGATCTTCCAGGCGTGAAGCCTGAGTATTGGTTTCTCATGGCAAAAGGGAGACAACAGATGTCTCTGCGGTGATGTGGCATCCCTCTGAGTGGGACCACAAACAGCAGCATCATCATGACCCCTGTGATGAGTAGGGGTAGGGTATGGGACATGAGAAACCCCTACAGAAAGCAGACCCCATTCATTCATATGGGATCAGTGCCAGGCACTGGAGGAGGCTTTGGGTCACCCCTGGATGCTGGCACTGATTTACCCTCCTCATCCCAGTCTTCGGGTGCTTTATCTCCATTTGGGGCCCTGTGTCCTGACAGTGCTGTCAGCTCAGGGAGTCACTGGCTGAGTAGGGACATTTGAGGGAGGAGGAGGAATTTATCAGAGCTGTCCTCTCCTATTCCAAACCCAGGCTTGTTCTGCTGTTTTTCCATCACCACTGGCTTCTCTGCATGCCTGAGGGCTGCTGCTGCCAGCACCATCCTGCCTGGCCCCAGTTTCTCTGGCTTCTGTTTGAGGCTGTCCTGGATGGAGAGGAGAAATGTTGCCTGAGGCTTGCCCTCAGTATCAGATTGGAGGTTTCTTTACTACTGTGGGCCAAGTGAGGAGGGGAAGATGGGGCTGTAAGGACCAGGAGCTGGAGGCTGCAGGCAGGGTGGTTCATCTCTGGCTTGTATAGGGATTTAGGGGGTTTTGAGCTGTGATGATCTCCAGCCACTTCTGGGCAGGAGTGAATAAGAAATAGGCAGAAGGAGCAGCTGGAAAGCAGTGGAAGTTTAGAGATGAAAGTCAGGAGGGTGACCACCTACATCTGTTCTTTATTCCCCCTGATTCCTATGAGAAATCATCCAGTCCTTGCCTGCAGGTAAATAGGGGCTGAAGGCTAGGGAGGGTAGGCAAAGTGTGAACCCCTTGTGGTGACATGTTACAGGGGGGACAGGTCACTGCAATGATCTGTTTCCAAATGGCAAAAGCAACGCCTGGATAGAGCTAGAAGGAACCTTCCAATACATAAAGGGAGGCTACGAGAAATGTGGAGAGGAATTTTTTACAAGGGCCTGTAGGGACAGGACAAGGACATGGACAAGGACAGGGAATGTCTTTGACCTGCCAGAGGGGAGATTGAGATGAGATCTGAGTCATGAGGAAGAAGTTTTCCCTGTGAGGGGAATTAAAACAAAAAACATCATGCATTAGCCAAAGGATAGGCATTAATGGTAGCTGACTCTTTGGTGCACATTCATCTCCATCCAAGGTTGCAGACCTTACCCTTTTGCAGCCCTGTACAACTTATTACATGCTTTCTGGCATGGAATGCCAGCAGTCACTGTTCCTCCTGGCTCACAGAGGGAGATGGGCTCTTCTGTGATGGAAACACATCAACAGGCAGGAGAAGACTCAGGAAATACGGCATCTTGTACAGACTGTGTCTGGTCCTTTCTGAGTGCTATACCATGGGTTAGGGAATGGTTTGATGGCTGAATTGCAGGTTGGATGTGGCCCCTGGCACAGTCCTCTCTATCTCCTATAATCTCTGCAGCTCTGGTGGCACCAGGGTGAGGGAATGGGGAACAGATAAATCACAGCTCCTAGCAAATGCCACCCTGTGTGCCACTCTACCAGGTGTGTACCACCATGGGCTGCTGCTGTGGATCTGGGAAAAGGATTCTCTTGTGCATGAACCTGAAGAGTGTAACTCAGTTTTGGCAAAGGCTGAAGGAGCACCTTTGCTATCCCCTGAATGGATCGGGTTTGCTCAGTGCTGACAGGCACACAAATAGATAGCTGACCAGGTATGTTCATATAAGGTGCCTTATTGACTATTCCCCTATTGTAGTTATAGTAATTGTAGTTATTGTAGGCTGCATGAATACACTACCTTCTTCCTTTGGCTTAGTAGGCTCTTTGCCCCAAAAGTTCCCATGATGTTACAGCACAGAGGAAAAACAGTTCCTTTTATCAGCTTCCCATTTTTAAATCCATTTTTCTTGTGAATTTCTCTTTTTCTTGTGTTATGAGGCAGAAAGAACAAAAGATCCCTCTATCATTTTCTAATATACCTTTATCATCCCCTCACATTCATCTCCTCTCTGAAACATACAGTCTCGGAGCCCTTGCAAATCCTTCTTCATGAGCAGATTTTTGCCATGACCTTGATCAGTTTTGTCACTGTTCTCTGGACTATCTGTAGGCAGGTCATTGCCTTCTGGGGTATGTGGCAGTTCTGTACACAGTGGCATGTCTGTGCTACTTAAGACACTGCCAAGAAGGTCTCATCTCAGATAAACAGGGAAGACCACCTAACACTAATGCAGAAGACCGTCCTCAAAGAAGCCATTAGTGGATGGTCATTAGTGGATGTTCCACTAGGAAATGTAATGTTAAGGTGGATGTTTTCCCTTGCACCAACCACTAAGCCAGGACCTCAACAGCACATAGCAATGGGATGCAGAGGCTGGTGTCAATGTGAGGATACTAGAAGAATCCTCACCTACCACAGGAGTGGAGGGAGCTGGTGTGAATGGGGAAGAAATCTCAGTTCTTTCCCAGTTACAAATAACTGTCTTCAGGCACATGTAGCTCATGAAGAGACAAATTATTTTCCCTCCATTTCCAGGAATGACTTCATCTATTATTTTTGGAGGAGGGGATAAGGTGCATATTTGCTTTGCTTTCATTACATATTTGCATTAGGTTCTTCTCTCTTCCGCAGAACACGATCCAAGGACTCGCTGCCGGGAAATACAATCAAAGCGACACATGTTATTTCAGTGTGTTTCACACAGTTGTTTTTCTTCTCTTATTAGTCTTTTTTTCCCCTCCCCTTTCTTCTCTTTTCTTTCTCAGACTAGAACAAATAGAGTGAGACTGGCAGAAAATTGTCAGCCTTCAGTGATCCAAAGGCAGTGATTTTTCTTCTAAGTAGCTTAATGGGGTCTATATTTTTCTATTGTTTTCTCAGCCTGCAGGTTGAGTGAGTATTTAAAAGAAAAGAGTGGAAGAAGTCAACAAGCCCTTTCCCTTCCTCTTCTTACCAACCCATTTAGAAAGTCCATAGACCTAAAGAGCTCTTCTGGATCAGCCACACTTCAGAAGTGGTGACAGACCTTAATGAAGGAGGTTGAATTACACTCCAGGCTCAGCCTAGAATAAAAGGATTTAAGCAGAGAGCAGTTCACCTGCACCAGCATCCATGTTGAGGCACCTTTGCACTGCTGGTCTGCTGTCCCTCCATCCCTCTACTTTCTTTTTGGCTGGGATCTTCTATGTCTTTCATAGTTAAAGCTCCTCCGGGTCCATTGTCCCCCTGAGCTCCCTGCACACTTTGTTTCATTCTGCAGAAAGCAGCAACACTGAAGTGGATTTCTCCTCCTGGTCTTTTCTGAGGACCATTGCATGTTGACTGCAAGCAAACAGAAGGACCATTTGAAGCTCAGGGCTGGAACACTCTAAATGATATCCCCAAATTCCTATTCAGAGACGATGGCAGGGCCGTTGGTCAGGGTACTTGGGGATGAACTGGAGCCCCTACTGCAGCTCTTTGGGTTCTGCTGAGCATCTTGAAGGAGAGGAGCCAAGGTGAGCAGCCATGGTCTCACAGAGCATTGACCTGCTCTCTTTTCTATTCCAGCTGATCCATGCAATGGCTGCTTAAAGCTTCTTTTTTGTGCTTTGCCTTGTAAGTCCTTACTGGAATTCTCTCTGGGTTTGCTTTTCTGCTCCCAGGGGTACCCTCACTCTATGTTTTGTCTCAATTTGTTCTCTGTGAGGGTGTACCATTATTCCTCTGCTCAGGTGATGAAGCAGTCTGTGGCCTGCAGCCATATACCCCCTCATGTCATGATCTCCTCAGGTTTCCTGAGCTGAGCAATCAAATAGAGCTCATGGGTGCTGCAGAAAGAAGGTATTCATGAGCTGATGCTTCTTTCTTCTCTGCTTCAGTGCAGCAAACAGGCTATGGAGGAAAGGGACCCTTCATTAGGGACTGTAGTGACAGGACAAGGGGGAATGGGTTTAAACTCAAACAGGGGAAGTTCAGGTTAGATATAAGGCAGAAGTTCTTCCCTGTGAGGGTGCTGAGGCACTGGCACAGGGTGCCCAGAGAAGCTGTGACTGCCCCATCCCTGGCAGTGTTCAAGGCCAGGTTGGACAGAGCCTTGGGTGACATGGTCTAGTGTGAGGCATCTCTGCCTGTGGCAGGGGGTTGGAACTGGATGACCTTAAGGTCTTTTCCAATCCAAACCATTCTACGACATGGGGAGAATCAGTTCTCAGTTGTGAGAAAGATCAATGTCTTGATTTCTGCTCATAAGAAATTACAAAGCAATTTTCTTCAGAGCTGGGAAACCAGCTCCTCTCTTCCAACCAGGTTCCTAAGTAGGACCTTCCTTTTGTTCTTTTTACCTGAATTCCCAAGTTGTCTGGGTATCTGCAACTCGTTTTACACACTACATATCCTAAGTATTTTTAGTTCAGGGGCAATGTTTTAATTTGCTTGCTTGTTTTAATGCCTTTCTCTCTGGGTCTAAGTCGAAATGTGCTATTTTTTTGTGATGAATAAGCTTTGCTACCTCGGTTTGTCCTTGTGAAAGATTCTAATAATCTGCCACATAGTCTGTGCTTTGCTTCCATGTCCCCAAACTGATTGCTAGTGGTCCTGCAACCCTCGTAAATTGCTCTCAAGTCCATCCTGTAAATCCATACAGTCGTTCCCTGGCCAATAGTGACTTCCTTCTTCTTTGTCTCTCCTTACCATGTCATTGAAACTGCTGGCAAAGGAGTTGCAACCTTTAAAATGGGCATTCAGAGCTGTCTGTAGGTGTAAGCTAATGAGGTAATGCATGCACCAGGGTTTGTCATCCAGCCCTGCTCCTCACTGGGGCTCAGTTGATTTTTGCATGTGCTGATAAAGAGACTTGAACAACCCTCTGTTAACTCAATGATACCATCTTCTGTGTCTAAAGGGCGTTGAGGAGGGCTCTCAGCTCTGGGGTGCACAGATGGGGATGCTCCTTTTCTCCATCCTAAGGGATTTCAGCTGATGTAATATCCTTGGGGTTCACAGCCTTTTGGCTCCTTATGATCCAAAATCCAGGCAATGAATGAGGCTCATCTGCAAATGTTGGCACAAACTTCCTGATGCTCAGCTGATGTCTCACAGAAGTGCCTTAAGCATAAAGGTACTGGCTTCTACAAACACTGAGCTCAAAAGGGAAATCCTTCATGTGATGAAGGTATATTGAATGACTGATGTAAAATAATGGCTCAAAATCATCTCCAAGAAGCTCTGCATCAATATTTCTAAGGAGTCTGAATGGCTATAACTGGCCTGCACAGGTCAAGACTACCGTGAGCAGCACATGAGAGGAGCTGAGCTGTATCCGTTCTGTCAGATGCTAAGTACTAACACAAAATTGTTATAGATAGATTGTATATATATATATACACACACACATATATATAATTGTAGATTTTTTATTTGTGTGTGTATATATATATATATATATATAATTCCAGATAATTTTCAAGCTGTCTGTGGCTAAGCGCTGCTTAAAAGAGCACTTGCTAAGAGCTGATGCAACATCAAGTATCTACTGTAGGTATGGTGGTGGGTATTCATCTTCTTGGATGTTACTGGATTAATATTGACCCTGGAATGAGACCACTCAGTTGAGTATCTCTTGTATCACAGAAACACAGCTTGAATGGGCTGGGCTGATCTCAGCAGCTGGTGCTAGTGCAAGTGCTGTCAAAGTCCATCACCATGCCAGTTCTTTCACCTGCTCTTCCAGACCCATGTTAAACCCTGTCACAAAGACCAATAACCCTTATGACCTTTATCACTTCGCCATTTAAAAGCATCTCTTTTTGCTGTAGCTCATCAGGAAACCCACTAACCTCTGACCTCCCAAGAAGCATTTACAAAGCAGGAACGATGCAGTGAAAATCCCAATGTGAGGTTAATTCCTAGGGTTGATTTTCAAAGTTTGGAAGTGACAACTTGTTGGCCTTGAAGATTTAGCACCAGCCCCGGAATAATCCAAAGGGAGAGATTTTCTTCTTCTTACTCAGACCATTGGATAATTAGCAGATTTTAATGACTGCTTGAGAAAGCTATCTAATTAGCTGTTAAAAACACCCCTCCCTCCCTCTTACTCAGTCCCTAAATAAAAGCCACAAAATAGCCAGTAATCTCTGACTGGATGCATCCTAGAGATACTTTTTCTTTTCAAGCTAATTGCAACTGGTCGGCTTTTCCTGACGAAAACTCCATTTGGGAATGCATTAGGATGAAAAGTGGTCTGTTCTGCTCCTGCGTGTTAAGCACAGCCACAGCCCGTTGCATGAAGCACAGAATCATTTAGGGTGCAAAACCCCTTAAGGACATAGATCTTTTGAAGCAAGTCCAGAGAGGCCATGAGGGTGATCAGGGGCTGGAGCAGCTCCCATATGGAGACAGGCTGAGAACATTGGGGCTGTTGAGCCTGGAGAAGAGAAGCTGCGTGGAGACCTCAGAGCAGCTTCCAGTGTCTGAAGGGGCTACAAGGGTGCTGGGGAGGGACTCTTCATCAGGGACTGTAGCGATACAAAAAGGGGTGATGGGTTCAAACTGAACCAAGGGAAGTTCAGGTTAGATCTAAGGAAGAACCTTA
Organism: Psittacula echo; assembly: GCF_963264785.1. Classification (NCBI taxonomy): domain Eukaryota; kingdom Metazoa; phylum Chordata; class Aves; order Psittaciformes; family Psittacidae; genus Psittacula; species Psittacula echo. Next base: position 162,334,172 of record NC_137735.1, read on the forward strand.
CTGTAAGGGTGGTGAGGCACTGGAATGGGTTGCCCAGGGAAGTTGTGAATGCTCCATCCCTGGCAGTGTTCAAGGCCAGATTGGGCAGAGCCTTGGGTGACACTGTTTAGTGTGAGGTGTCCCTGCCTATAGCAGGGGGTTGGAACTGGGTAATCTTAAGATCCTTGCCAACCTTAACTGTTCCGTGATTCTGTAAGATTAGTGACTCCAATCATTAATCTAATGCTACTGCTAACTTGCTCAAGAGCAATCCATGCTTCTCTGCTGGCCAGTGTCTTGGGGAGCAACCTTGGTTGAAGTCCCAAGGTGTCCTCTGCGCCCAGCCCCTGCTACATGGATGCTGGTATCATGTGGTTGCACTTTAGAGCCAGGAGCATTTGCTGCTGTGACCATTGGTTTTTAGAGCCATATCCACGCTCGGTTTAGTGGCAGTTTGTCAGCCAAGCTGCTCTGCCTGACCTATCCTCAGGTTGTCCTCTTTCTGTCCATGTTCAGTATCGAGGTGAAGGGCGGACATAGCCAACGTGGTCTGCGCTTCCTACAGGTGTCTGTCCTGCATGACTACGGACAAGTCAGGACATAGCCCCCAGCACCTCCTGTCTCTGTTCATGGAGCAGTGACAACTGCTTCTGCTCACTCCATGGGAGATGGACAGCTTTTAAGAACAAAATAACTCCCCTCTCTCCGGCTATGAACTATGATGCTTTTTAGTTCAGTTCCTGGCATGTTCTCCTCTGTTCATCAGTGTTCCTTGCCTCTCCTAGGGGCTGGTGATTGTTTTTGCCAGTTTGTCTTCTCCCTTTTCCATCAGTGGCAATGTGAAGTGGTTTGAAAGCCTTGAATAGAAAGGGACAAAATGATAGTGGGAGAGAACTGAGGCCACTTTCTCTTTGAAAGGTGACTTCCTCTCCTGTCATTTACCATTCCCTTAGAGAGCATTGATGATCTGCAGCCCATTGAGCTGGGGCGGATGCTCCTGCTCAGGGGCTGTGTGCTGTTCCTGCCAGCTCCCATCTCAAATCCTGCCTTGTCACTCCAGAGAAAGAGACTCTTTGCTACTTTCTGACCTGCTCCACCTTTTATGTAAGGACAATGGGCTTCAGTGTGACACAAATCAAAGTGTGTGCTTAACATTTGGTGCATGCAGAAAGGGCTTGATAAGCAGGTGCCTTTGTACATGGCAGAGTCCATCTCCTCATTGAGCCCTGTGATCAGCTGCTCATTGTCCCACTCCTGAGGTATCTGTGAGCATGAGCATGGCTCCAGTGACATTTCATGGGGTAGTTTAGGTGTTGCTTTTCCTGAGAAGTCCCATCCATCACACAAGAAACATGGAGAGGTTAAAGCCAGTCTACCTGGCTGATTTCCTTTTCCAACCCATCTTGTGCAGCTCTCTGATCTCACAGTCTGTTGTTATGGAAATAATACAATTACAGTGGTTGTGAATAAAGAGGAAATGCAAGCTGCCAGAGGGAACAAAAACAGACCAGTTTTCTGAGGTTTTCCGAAGTATTTGGTGAGAGGAAATGGGTAGGATGGAGACAGACATCTCAGTGAGACAGAGCATGTCTCAGTGCCACAGGGTGGAACTAAGTTTCCAGCCATATCCCCTTTTTCCTAAGCATTCATATCAGTTTTTGTTCTTCTGTAGACAACGGTCAAACCTTGGTCAGTATGTTCACTGGTGCTCTCCACTTGGCTAATTAATAGTCCTTAAGAGAGTGGAAGTGGACAGCCTTTCAAAACAAAATAGGTCCCCAACTTACAGCTGTGGGTTCTGATGCTTTTTTACTTTGGCTCTTGACATATTTCTTCTCTTCATTAGTGCTCCCTTGAACTTTAGGGAGTTTCTGATATCTCCTGCGTATCCTTCCCTTCCACACCACTGCTTCCATGAGTTGTTCTCATCGACACCAGTTCCTAAGATTATGTCATGTAGTTTCCAACTATCCACTTTTGCAAGCATCAGGAGTTTCTTCTCGTTCAGACCAGGAGAACAAGCATGGTCCTGTGATGAGTCTATACCCGAACTCCTGTGGTGGAGGAGAATCAATGTACACAGCCCAAATGCTGCTTTGTCTTAGGAGAGTAGCATGACTTGTTCACGCTGGGGTCCCCATGTACTGGTAGAGCATGCCTGCAGCACAACACAGATAGCCAGAGGTGACAGAGATATGCATGTTGTTACTGGTCACTGTGTTGAATGTAAGATTTGAATCCTTGCTTTTTAGTGAGTTTCTTGCCTTTCTCCTTTAAAGACAAGTATAAAGAACGTGTGAGACATGAGATTTGGAGCCATTGACCTTGCCAGTGCCAACACATCAAGTGTGCAGTGTGATGGTGCCTTTATAAAGGCAGCGTAAAAAGAGACATGTGGAACAATGAGGACGAGGCAGAGATTAGGAGATGGGGTTTCTGTTCAAGTGTTAGTTACAAAGTCTGCGGGATTTAGGGGGAAATCCTTGTGTTTTCTGTGCCTTGGTTCAAGCACTCTTTAAGCAGGCAGGATGAAACTTTCACTTACGGACAGGGAGCATTGCTGTCTCTGCAAGCATCTGACTTGGAGTTATCACTGATTTCTCTAAAGAAGAAAATGTCCTTTCCTTTAAGCTATTTGTTGTCAAGCAAAGACTTGAATGCCTCTGGTCACTCTGGACAGTAACCTATTCCTGAGGCCAGTTTGCAAATAACTGTGTGCTGTTTGATCTGACAGCATTTGCTGCTTTCTCCTCCTTCTACCCAGAAGATGCTTCAGGGAGAGAAAAAGATGGAGAAGCAGAGTGTTCTGAAAGGGTTGTCTCAGTTCCCAGCAGTCACATTGTGCTCATCGAAGGCAGCCAAGTGGAACTGGTGGCACTCACAAGAAGAGCCTGCTTGAAAGAAAGCAAAACTGCAGAGACTTTGTAAACAAGCACTGGCTGCTCCAAACCACAGAAGGGAGAGGTGACAAGTCTGATTTAAACCGTGGAAGAAACCAGCATGGAGCACAGCCTTCTAAAGTGGGCATTGCTAAGACCTGCTTTAATGGAGGCACAACATCGATCTATTAGTGCATCAGCCTGACTTGTAAGAGCAGAGGACCAGGAACCTCAGTGTGGATTCGTTGAACAAGAAGCTGACAAGATGTATAGGTACAAAACAAGTAGAGGAAGAGATGAGTTTTGTTTAGGGAATTATTCTTGGTGTTCAGTGTCCTAAGTCAAGCCATTCTTGATTCTTGACCTCTGCGCTGAGGTCACTTTACCCTGTTCAGGATAAAAGGACAGAGATTGACTGGAGTGGATGTTTATCATATTTACTCGATTTCTATATCTATTTTAGAGTACTGGGCAGAGTAAGAAGGCTTTAATGTGAATTGGAGTCACTGGTTTGCCTGTCTAGTCTCATAGTTTATCAAGTCCCCAGCTATCAATACAGGCTGGGGGATGAGGGGATTGAGAGTACCTCTGAGGAGAAGGACTTGGGGGTACTGGTGGATGAAAGATTGGACATGACCTGGCAATGTGCACTTGTTAATTGTGTCTTGGGCTGCATCCAAAGGAGTGTGACCAGGTCAAGAGAAGCTCCTCACCCCTGTACACAGCTCTGGTGAGACCCCACCTGCAGTCCTGCATCCAACTATGGAGTCCTCAGTACAGGAAAGACATGGACCTGTTGGAGAGTGTCCAGAGGAGGGCCACATAAGTGATTAGAGGGGTGGAGCACCTCTCCTGTGAGGAGAGGTTGAGGTTGTTCAACATGAAGAAGTCTCCAGGGAGATCTTATTGCGGTCTTTCTGTTCTTAAAAGGGGCCTGTAAGAAAAATGGGGAGAGTCTTTTTAGTAGGACCTGTTGCAATAAGGTGAGGAGTGACTGTTTTGAACTAAAAGAGGTGAGATTCAGGAGGATGTAAGGAAGAAATTCTCTACAGTGAGGGTGGTGAAACACTGGCACAGGTTGCCCAGAGAGGTGGTGGATGCCCCATCCCTGGAGACATTCAAGGCCAGACTGGATGTGGTTCTGGGCAACCTGGTCTAGCTGAAGATGTCCCTGCTCATTGTAGGGGGTTTGGAACCAGCTGAGCTTCGAAGGTCCCTTCCAACCCAAACCATTCTGTCAGTCTATGTGAAGTCTGTTTGGTGTCTGTCCACCTTCCTAAAATCACCCCTCTAGAAGCAGAAAGAGATGAAATTTGTGAGGCAGGTTCAATTGCCCTGTGGGCAAGGGTACTCTGTATCTACTTGTGATGATTTCTCTTTGACTCTCATGCATTTGATACCGTGGAGCTACCTGGTTACTTGATCTATAGGCAGTGAAAGCAGTGAAGGGATAAGCCTGTGTGTCCTAGCTAAAATGCAGTCTCTTTCTGCTTGTCCTGTTTCCCCTCTTTCCAGCTAGAAACTGATCTGTCTCATGTGCAAAGTTTATCATGCATTCGTGGCATCCCATCCTGGAGAAAGCCACATGCCACTTGTGACTTAGGGATCTTCTAAGATAAAAGAGCCCTGTAAGAAAATGCTTTTACAGTGTAGCATTTCATTATAATTAAAATCCTTTTGAATTGGGTCCTACCCCAAGAATTTAATATAATTTTGATTATCCAGAGGATTTAAACCTCTTCAGCTCCTGTTTCAACTCGCATAAACAATACTGTTATCTCTCTTCACTCATGTTCCCCAGCAAACCCTTCTGGCAGACAACACCTTCTTCATTGTACCCCATTTCTAGGGCTATTGGCAGGAGGATGTTATGCAGAGTGTAACAGGCTAAACAGAAGTATGCCCAACTAAGTGCCATTCTTAATCCCTACAGGTTGCTTAAAGGAGGACCCTAAACAACATCTACTCATCCCTGAATGGTCTCTTGCCAAGTTCAGTATAGTCATAAGTACATAGATGTGGGATGAGAGAAGAGAGTCAGGAAGAACCTCAGCCGTTTGCTGGCTTCCTTATTAACAATTAATGTTTGAGGCAGCATCAAAGAGGGATGTGGTTGTCTCTGTGAGCCAGAAAGTAGCTTCTAGTTTCTGATGGATCCTGCCAGACTTTGCTAAGGACAGGGCTATTGTGGCTTACCTAGGAAACCTCCTGAAGCCAGCATATACCAAAACTGCATAAATCATAGAGTCAAAGAATGGTTTGGCTTGGAAAGGACCTTAAGATCATCCAGTTCCAACCCCCCTGCCATGGGCAGGGACACCTCACACTAGACCATGTCACCCAAGGCTCTGTCCAACCTGGCCTTGAACACTGCCAGGGATGGAGCATTTACCACTTCCTTGGGCAACCCAGTCCAGTGCCTCACCACCCTTACAGTAAAGAACTTCTTCCTTAGATCTAACCTGAACTTCCCCTGTTTCAGTTTGAACCTATTACCCCTTGTACTATCACTACAGTCCCTGACAAAGAGCTCCTCTCCAGCATCCTTGTAGCCCGCTTCAGGTACTGGTTTGCTGTTTTGAGTTGGTTTGCTCAAGTATGTGACTGTGTTGATGTTCAGGGTTTGACTGTTTCACCAGGAACCCTTCTGCCACAAGTGTGTGTGTGTGTGTGTGTGTGTGTGTGTGTGTGTTCAGTTTATTGGAAAAGAACCTTAATTCACTGATGCTGCTGACACTTTGGTGTCCAACAGTGAAAAATACTGAGTGCAATAAATAACAGTTGTGTCTAATTTATGATTTAGTTGTGTCCACTTCCATTTTGTATAAAGTAACCCAAAGACAGAAGGTATGGTTATAATAACATATATATGCTCTTCTAAACGGGTAATGTGGATTTAGCCATAGTGATTCTGTGTTCAGACTAATGGAAGGATGAGTATGTTGGGTCTGCAAGAGGAGGTAAAATATTTTTCTATCGAATCGAAGAGAAACAGGCACCCAGTTTTGCATAGAAATCTCTTCAGGAGATCCCAAAAGGAACAGGAAAACCCCAGTTAAATACTAGTTAGACACAATTATTGTTCTTCATTTAATCTAATTAAGCCTTCAATTTAGTGAGAAAAGCAATTAGCATCTGAAAACGCGAGGGGGGCGGAGGGGGGAGAAATAACGAGGAGGCAGGTCCACAGTGGGAGAGAGGGAAGAAGTGTTTTTAGTACCAGTGCAGAAGGGAGATGCCATCTGCATAGCTATAGATGGCCATAAACTCAATGACTCTGTGTTGTCCCTGGTCTTTAATTTCACTGGAAGTGGGTATTTTAGTTTCCCAAATGGGTTTTGAAGATACTTCATCAATTTACAGTAAGGGTCAGGAATGAAAAATCAGAGAAGGATTATTTTCTGTGAAGAACATTCCTCCCATCAGTTCAGTTTGTGATCTGTTTTAGTTCATTTTGTGGTAGAGTTGTGGTTTTGTGCTAGCTGTGTAGTTTCCATGAGGACATTTGGTTCTTTGGATGAAAATGCGCTGTGTTTTGGAATGATCATGCATAGGATCCAGGGGTTTGTATGGATAGCTTGTACAGCAGATTTTGAGCTTCATCCCAGAGAAACAAAGCAAAATGGAAAGTGCCAAGGTCTGGTTTCATTTGTCGTTTTTTGGTGTGCAAAAAACTCGATGGAAGAAGTGATCGCCTTGGCTAGACTACTGGGCTGCTTGGAAGCTTGAGGCACAGACTGTGGGAACAGTGCTCTCAAGGCAAGATCTTCATCCAGCACAGCTTTTCATTGTTTAATATTCTCTGCATAAATTCCATCATGGGATAACATTTAGTAGCAAGAAGTGTAGAGATTCTAGGAGATTCCTTTTAGTATTGTAGTGTGGTTGTTCAAAGAAATTACAATTGCAGAGAGAAACCAGCAAGAAGAATAAGTAATAAAGGCTGGGAAAGAAGTAATATTGGAGGGGTTAAGAGGCAGAAGAACCACACGTGGGAGTGTTATTGCAAGGGTCCTAATTCAAGGACATGAATACGGTGATTCCAAAGGTGTTTAGAGAACATGTCACTGCACAGGGATGCTTTTGGCATATCTGATCTAAATCTGTATTAGCTGCATCAGCAAAAGATCTGGAGTCATTCAAGCAATAAGCATCTCTATGGGATGGCACTAGGGGATGTGTTGGCCAAGCAGCAAAGAGTACAAACTGCACAAATGAGAGCCCAGCTCAGCAATAAGAGGATACCAGCCTGGGAAGTGCTGGGATGGGATTATATTGAATACATTCCACACATAAATGTATTTCAAGAAGTGTCACAGAAGTAATCGAAAAACATCAATAACCATTGATAAAAACACATAACTGGACATGCCTGGCAGAACCTCTGTCCCTAGGAAGCAATGAATGGAGATCCATGAAGAATTGAAACGAATTGTTAATCCCTTGCTACTTCAGTGAGATTCGTAAGAAAGTTGCTGATTTTTGCATGAAAATATGACCTTGTCCTGGAACCAGGTAAATCCCTAAAGTCTTTTTGTCCATTGGAATTGCTTTATTGGAGTTGTGCAAGGGATTTATTCAGTCCTCAGTCAAGCAGTTTTGCTAGAAACAGTGTACTTAGCTGAAGTTTGGAATCCCAAGGCATTAATTTTGCTGTAACCTTTAAGCTAAGAGTGTTTGGACTAGGTTGGTATTTGGACAGGAGCCTTAAAACCCCAAAGTGGACAAGTTGGAGCAGTGCAAGAACTGTGGGGATGGCATTTGCCTCTCAGAGTGAGGGAGTCTGGATGGCACCAGTGTTTTGGCATGATGCTAAGCTCTAGTTGTTAATATATTGGTCCTGACCTTCTCATGGTTGCTTTAAATCAATAGTGCCCCACAGCCCAAGCCAGCAAACTGAGGTTATGAACCTCAGCATCCTGGCTAAATCCAGCTTAGGCTTTCAAAACAACTTGAGTGGTATTAACTGTTCTGTGAGCACTTTCAAAGTTCTTGGATTTATGGACCCAAGCCATCCATTAGGAATGTCATACACAGAATTTTCCCTGTAGTATCTATGTATGAATTTACTTTTCCACTTTTTGTGTGCTTATAGAAGTTGCCAGAGACTAAAAACTCTGAGTCATAATATTCTCAGTTATTGTATATGGAAGAGCATTAAATGGAGAATATAGAAATGATGTGAAGGGGTTTAAGAGCCGAGGAAACTTCTTTGGGAGAATTTGTGTTTGTCTTCATGTGAACTAGGGCAGAGATTTAGAATACCTTTAGAAGTTTCAATCTAAGATCTTCATTAAATGACCCTTTTTCTCTGTTTCTGCGCTTGAAAATCCGTGCATGACATGGGAAATGTTAGGACAAAGCTGCAGGGAGAGAAAGGACAGATGGAAAGAGTGGGGACAAGAGCAACATGTGCAGAGCTAAATATAGTCCTGATGTTCAGTGTTTCCTGATCATGTTAAACCTACTCTCTTACTTCATGGAGACTTGCATGAACTTCCAACAGGGTCTAGATCCTTGTAGTGTGGAAGCTTGTGGTAGTAGTCACACACAGTGATGCATGAACCTTGACACATGTGGAGAGCAGTTGGCAGGTGGATTACCGGCAGTTTTAGAGCAGCCCTTTGCAATGGGTGCACACAAAAAGCAAAGATCTGTGTGTAAGACTTACTATGACATGATAGATGCTTTCAGAATCAGTTGGCTGTATTGGGGTAGGATTTTATAGGTGGCTTTTGGGCTTTCATTTCTTGAGGATCTAGCCCAGTGGTTGTCATTTGGCATCACAATTGTGATTGACATGTTAATGCCAGCGGCTCAAGACTGCTTCTTAATAATCTAAGAGAAGACACAGAACTATCTCTGTTTCCATGTGGCACTGAAGGTTGCATTGGCAGGATGAAGGTTGGGAAGGCAGTAAGGGTAAAGGAATGCTGGATGACCAGTGCAGCTTCAGAGAGAAAAAAGCTTTGTATTATCATCAGGAAAGTAGATGCAGGGGTGTTATGGGATGTGTAATGAGGATATGGTTGTTACACGCTGGCATATGAAGCAAGGAATCATCATAGCAGTGGTTTGTTGTGGGGACAGAGGGATGGAAATGGGGTGTTAAACTTGTGACAAAGCAAACAAGAGGAGAGTGACTTAGTTCCCAATGTGGGGAATGTTGGGCTGCAGAAGGCTGCATTCTTGGGTCAGGAGCTCTGATATAACCAGGCTCCGTTGTCTTCCCATATGCAGTAAAACACTTCAGCTTTCTGATACTGTACTGCTGATTTCTGCCTGTCTGAAATCCCTTTCTGATCGCTGAGCAGCAATTTAAACTCATGTTCCTTCCCTCAAGCTTCTCCTCAAAGGTTTTGGGTTGATTCATTCAGCCTCTGTCCTGCCATGTCCAAACAGCTTTGGTGCCTGCGTTCTCTGGTGGTGGCTGCAGGTGCCACCCAGGTCTCTGATCTTGCCCATTCCAATCCCAGGAATGGGTCAGTTGGGAGAGTGGAGAAACAATGGCATGTGATGGGTATTCCAGGTCAGATCTATGCTCCTCAGCATCTTGTGAGCAGTCCGACGGTGCATGGCAACCAGTCTAAGGCCAACTAAAACTGAATCACAACCTGTCTCTGATTTCCCTGCCTTAGGTCAAATCCCTAGTGAAGGACTTCTTGCAGGAGTCAGTCCGTCTGTGCCTGTGTGACAGGAAATGTGTTTGCACTCAGATGTCCTGTGAATCGGTCAGTGGGACAATTGAGCCTTGTTGCACGTGGTGTTTCCTAAGACAGCTATTTTAATGCTTCTGCTTAGTTCACACTAATCTCCTCAAAGGTTTATGCTTTCTCTTGGATTTATTTTATTAGAGGCTGTTATGCAGCTGCTAGGAAAGATTCCCCTCTCAAAACGCCTCTGTTCTCAAAAGGATTTAACACCGAAGATCCTCCCATCATGACGTAGTCCTAGTGGCCCTAGGAGGGACCCTGATTTTGCTGAGCAGTCTGTTCTTCCTTTCACCTTGCAATGCCACTGCTGCACCTGGGAAGCCCAAGACATCAGTCTCATTTAGGACAAGGTCTGCAGCAATGTTGTGTCCTTTGCCATGCAGCCAAGAAGCTGCTCAACAGTGTCTCTTGGTGCACCTTTGGGAAGAGAGTGCAAAACCAGCTGGAGAAACAGCAGCTCTTTAAAAGGATGTCCAGTGCCTGGATTACTATAAATCAGTTATTCCCTGGGTGCTAGCAGTGAGGATCTAAGCCCCATTGTCCTAGGGGCTTTGGAGTGCCTTCCTCTGACCTTCACATGCTTCTCCTTCTGGAGACTGAGTTGCAGAATAGCTGAAGTCTGGTGTCTTCTGCCAGCAGGCAGATGACTGCAGTCCCTACACTTTCCTGAGCACCAGTTTCATGGGTGAAATTTCCAAATCCAGCAGAAAAACCCAGACTGTGTGAGCAAGGATAGCTAGACATGGTCCTGAAAGAGAAAGCCAGGTCTCTATTTATCCCACTTCAGGGAAATCTGGATGTGGATGAGGATGCAACTGCACATTCCTCACTTAGTTCACTCAAATAGCTCAGTTTGGGTTGTGGTGATGGTCCTGCAGTGTCTAAGTACTCAGAAAATGAAAATTGCAAGTGGAATGGCATCTGGATCTCTGTGGTTTGCAGAATCTTTGGGATGAAAAGGCAGAACAGATGTGTAAATCATCAGTAATTACTCATGTGGGTATTGTCAAAGACAACCTGTCCATCCCTGACCACTGTACTGTGAGCTAGGCTCAGCAAGGTATAATGAGATGAGATGTTCCCATGAACCTTATGCTTGAGACAAACCCAGTTCATTTCAAGTCTGCCAAAGCTGTTGCATCTCCGCTTCAGCTCCCTGATGGCAGATTCCTGCTGGTGCCATACGGAGGAGTCTTGCAGTATTAAACAGGAAACTCTTCATTTTAACCATCTTCTGGCCTGAGGAGTTTCATACCTACAGTAGAGGTCTCAGGAGATGTTCACAAATCACTAAATATAGCAACTGTGTGCAGAGGGGTTCATCCTCAGCTATGTCATCTCAGTGACACTTGGATGCATGCTTATAACCATCTGCTTTTGTCTCAGCTAAAGTCCATAGGATGTTTCTGTATTAAGCATCCCCCATCACTGCTTCAGAATCTGCTTTTTCGTCCTCTGACGTTCCAGTTTGTCAAGTTGGCTTTTTCTTCATTTCTTCTCTATACTGTGAAGAAATTGCAGTGAGCTAGAGGGATAAAGGGGACTAAAGCTGGTGGCTTGGGACTTGATAAATATTTTCGCTCTGGAAGATGTAGTGCTTGCAGAAGGTGTGTGATTGATTTCACTGGTCACTTAATTGAAGGAAAATGAAAAGCGAATTCCCAATAAGCTAAACCATTATTCATCGGAGATCACAAATCTGTACCCAGGGAGCCCTCAGCAAATCTCTCCCCATGTGCACTGCCAGACCAAGGGATGAGAGGGTTTCATTTGTATGCACTGGAGGTGGCCGTGAGTGCTGGTGGTGCATCACAGCACCGAAGTGCCATTAAGGATTTTCATTCAGCTTTGGCATGAATGGTGGTGTGCTGTAAGCACTTGGATATTGTAGTGACAGAAGATCAAATAAATATCAAGGTAGATGGATGGTTGAAGGAGAAGTGGAAGTTGGAGTCTACTCACTCTTCCCTTTTGACATCTTAAGGGGAAGGTTTACTTGAACCTGGTCGCAGTTTCACTATGAGCTTCACCAGAGCTCAGTGAAATGAGATGAAATAAAGATAAGCATTCCACATTATTGCAGCTCCTCCTGGGACCAAATATGCCAACCTTTAAACAGTGACATGAAGCCATACAGCTCAGTGCTCTGTGCAGATGCAGCTGTGATGGGTGTTACATGCAGGCAGAAGCTGGATTCCCTTTTATTCCCATTAGCAGTGAGGCTGGAACTGGGGATGGCAGCAGGCAGCACAGCCTGCATCTCTGCCAGGCATTGAGTGTGCCAAGTCTACCTGGCCAGCACCCAGCACTGCTCCTCCTGAATTATATCATCAGAGAGGAGCTGATGATGGGAAAAGGGTGACAAGGGCTTGCCAGAAATGTGGCAGGAGGTTTATGCAGCCAGGTAAAATGTCACCGAAGGGTTAGTGTTAATAGAGAGGTGCTCCCTCTGTGGGGAAATGTTGGATGGCAAAGGATGGGCTGTCTGTGTTGTTGCGCTGCTGTGGTTTTCTGTCAAAGCCCACTGTATTCCTTTCATAAGTCCTGCTGTATTGAATGAGTGCAGGGTGGTAACTTGTTAGGAAAATGATAGGAGTTTGGGGACTGAAGTTTAATGTATTAACTCCCATAAAACATAACCAATGTTGTCTCCACATGTGCTAGCCAAACACCACATCTGGTTTGAATTAGTGCTGGGGGTGGTTGTAATGATCATCTTGGAGGAGCAGAGCACCTTCAGTATTGAAGTCACATCTCCTGAGCTGAAGATGTGACCCCAGCAGCCTTAAAAACTGGGATATTCTTCTTGATGCAGAGCCAAGAACAAGGAAGAGATGAAATCCTAAGTCCTGATGCACAGATTGCTTGTGCAGAAGGGAAGTCTTTGCAGTGAATTGGGATCCCACAATTGAAAAATCAACCTGGTTGCAGTGTATTTAATTGCTGCAAATAGATTGTATAGAGAAATCAAAGCAAATGTAAAGCTTGAGTAACTTGCTCACAGAATTAAGGTTAGTCTTCAACATGGAACACATTGAACGGAGGATTTCCGAGGCTGGCTTTTGTCATGCTTCTTTTGGCAACAATCCATGTTCCCCTTCCACTCTTTCCCTGTAGCATATCAACACAGACTGCCAGGACATCCCACCCCAGGCGAGCAGACTGCTTTGCCCAGACCTACAACTTGCCAAGACCTTCTAACCAGAAGTTAGAGGAGCTCAAGACGCCAAAGAGACATAGCTTGGGGATGGGCTCTCTGCATCTACGAGTTGGTTGTAATAGGGGCTACATAGCAGCAGCACTCAATTATTCTGGCTAATTCCACTAACTTCAGCCTTTGGTCATGTAAAAACACACAATGGCAGGATAACTTTGTCTGACGGAAAAAGAGTATGTGTGTGGGTTAATTAAAATAAGTAGGTTCTGCAGCTGAAAGCATTTCTGCTCTGAGCTAGTTCTACTTAGAATCATATAATCATAGAATAGTTAGGGTTGGAAAGGACCTTAAGGTCATCCAGTTCCAACCCCCTGCCATGGGCAGGGACACCCCACACTAAACCATGCCACCCAAGGCTCTGTCCAACCTGGCCTTGAACACTGCCAAGGATGGAGCATTCACAACCGCCCTGGGCAACCCATTCCAGTGCCTCACCACCCCCACAGTAAAGAATTTCTTCTGTAAGTTCATCCTGGCACTTGGAAGACAAGTGACCTGCTCAAACACTTTGCCATCCATGACACTGGGGGTTCTGTTTAGGGAACAGCACAGGTTTCTTACCTTGCTTCAAAGAGATGCTCTTCTTTATGGGGTTAGAAACTCAAATATGGAGCATGCACCTCATGTGAGCATATGTGCAGGTCCACGGACAGGCAGAGCATCTCTGGCTGGTGCAGTCAAAAGGTACAGGCTGCACTACAGAATCATAGAATCACAGACTGGTTGGGTTGGAAAAAGATCATCCAGTTCCAACCCCTCTGCCATGGGCAGGGATGCCTCACACTAAACCATGTCACCCAAGGCTCTGTCTGGCCTGGCCTTGAACACTGCCAGGGATGGAGCATTTACCACTTCTCTGGGTAATCTGTTCCAGTGCCTCACCACCCTCACAGTAAAGAACTTCCCGTTTGAGTTTAAAACGCTGGTGTGTGCATGTATGTGCATATATGGACTTGATGATCTTAAAGGTCTTTTCCAACCTAGTTGATTCTATGTTTTATGGCACCTGTAATATTTGTGTGGTGACTTCCAGGTGGTTTAGCAACAAGCTGGGGTTGGAGGGGATACATCCACTCTGATGTGTGTAGTGGCTTGAAGTATCGGTGCCTTTGGCAGCCTATGCACTTGGTGGGTACACCCTAGGCTGAATAGGAGCCCAAACTCAGGCTATCCCAGCAGCAGTATCTCAGAGCCTGTCCACTTGCATGGCTCAGCTTTCTCCATTAGTCCCAAAGCCTCAGCTTTTCAGCAGCAAACCCCAGCCTGCTGGAGAAGAAGAGGAGTGAGTGATGGGAAAGTTAGTTATGTTTCTCAGTGGCTTTCCCTCGGCGCCTCTACCATCAACCTTGGCTGAACCTGCTGCTCTCACAGAAATGAGAATCATTTCTCATTGCAAGCTGCGGCCCCAGGACCTGTCGTTTTTTTCCAAAAGGAATACTTAAGCGTCTACCAGCCCTCATGTACCAAGAGAGCAGGTCCAGTGAGACTCCGCTGAGCTCCTGAGAACTTCCCGATGAAGCAGGAAAGGAGCTGCCACCCTCAGCAATGCCAAACACCTTGTCCTTGCCTCCAAAATTTGCTTTGTTAACCTGCTGGGTTCTTCTGCCTTGCCCCAGCTAGCTCTAGGTTATAGATAAGGAGATGAAACGCATGTATGTAAGGTCTCCAAAGAGACCTTATAGCAGCATTCCAGTGCCTAAAGAGGGCCTACAAGAAACCTGTAGAGGGGCTTCAGACAAGGGCCTGTAGGGACAGAACAAGGGGAATGGCTTTAACCTGCCAGAGGGGAGACTGAGATGAGCTCTTAGGCAGAAGCTCTTCCCTGTGAGGGTGCTGAGGCGCTGGCCCAGGGTGCCCAGAGAAGCTGTGGCTGCCCCATCCCTGGCAGTGTTCAAGGCCAGGTTGGACACAGGGGCTTGGAGCAAGCTGCTCTAGTGGAAGGTGTCCCTGCCCATGGCAGGGGTTGGAACTGGATGAGCTTTAAGGTCCCTTCCAAGCCAAACCAGTCTGGGATTCGATCATTCTATGTATGGTTTTTAACCAGAGCTGAGACATGAGCTCTCTGTGCAAGCAATGACCCAGGGATTAGAGAGTGCCAGCTTCGTGCTACACCATGTAATGATGCTGCTGTTCAGCTGCTGTGGTAGGGAGAGAGCAGCAGTGGTTCCTAAAGCACTGTCAGCTGCAAACCCATCAGCTTTCCTTCTTCCAGCCACATTGGACCTGACTACATGTTCCACATCCTTCAAAAGGCATCCAAACAAATGGGGATACCCACTATCAATTTAGCCTCATTTTGCTCCTGACGTGGCTTGCCTCATGATTGCGTAGAGAGGTTATGAAACCAGGGAGTGTTAGAGCAGCCTCTGGTTGTTGTGTTAGAGCAGGCTGGTATAAGGAAAGCATAAAATCATAGCCAAGCCAGCTTTGCCTCTCCCCCATGACCCTCATCGCAGCATCTCAGAGGGGCAGCAACCTCCGCACTCCACTTAGTTCCCTGGTGTCCCATCACAGTGAGGCAAGGCTTGTAGGGAATGGTAATGTAAGTCAATGCCAGGTAATTTCTTCACTGCAAGGTTACTTTGTCCAATCTGACTCTTCCTGCTGAGGTTAATGGAGTTTCCCCTCTTCCCCCCACCTTGGAGAGTGTTTTGGAGTTATAGATGCTATTCTCAGTATATTTTCTGTAGGTACCACTCAAGTTTCTTCCAGACATCCCACACAATAATCAGTCAGTATCCTCCTTTAGAGCAATTTCAGTCTCCTGTTTTTCCACCTTTGCTGCTTATCTGAACTGAGCTCAGTAGCTGAGCCCTATTGAACTCCACACGCTCTCTTTCCAGTCTGCAGAAAGCTGGATTAGCTTTTCAGTAGCCTGGGTCATCCTGAGAGAAAACAGATATGTTAGAGGCCAACCAATTTACTTGCTTAATATTCCGAGAGCAGCAGCCTTTTT
Organism: Psittacula echo; assembly: GCF_963264785.1. Lineage (NCBI taxonomy): Eukaryota > Metazoa > Chordata > Aves > Psittaciformes > Psittacidae > Psittacula > Psittacula echo. The sequence goes on from NC_137735.1 coordinate 162,349,916, forward strand.
GTTCCCCAGTTGCATGTGCCTATGTATAATAACTCTTCTGGGAAACAGAAGTGGATAGATTGGGAGGTATCTTTAAAACAACGATGCACTCTTGGTGGTGGATAGAGTCATTTGATTTGTACAGGTTGCAACAGCATGCATGGAATATTGCTCTTGTGGATCAAGAGGTCTGAGTTGTTTGGCAGCAGCTGTGGAGCACAGAAAGTTGCCCTGCTCCCAGTGCTGCAGGTGGGTGGAAGCCTTCAAGGACATCGCATCTCACAATGTTTAGGTGGTATCATACTAGAACCTGTTTGCTGCACAGTTTGGTATTGCATCTAGGGTCTCTCGTGACTCAGGCTGGCACTTGGATACCTGGAGCATCCTTCATCTTCAGTTAACAGGCTGAGTTTGGCCTCTTCCTATGATTGGCACAACAGCGCATGATCCACTGCGTTCTGTAGGCACCTTTTCCTTCAAAGCCAATGGAGGCTTGTTTTAATCCCAGTAGTTGCCACTCTCTGTAAAGTATACCACAAGCTTTTTAGCTTAATACCCAAAAGGATGCAGCCACACACCCCTCCAGTGGCACTAATAACATAATGTAAAATAAAATTAATCCATCTGCTAAACCTCAACCTGTCATCAGATAATGATCAGCAACATACCAATCTCCTCCAAGGAAGATCTTATTCTATTAAAGAGAAATTGGCCTACACTTCAGCTGCAAGAGTGACAATGTGCTGTTTAGATGAGATTTCAGATCTTGGAGTGAATGCATTCAGTGATTTTTGATAAGCAGCTTTTTGGCTAGAAAACTCTGCTTATTTTTAAATAATAGGGTTATAATTACTTTCAATAATGATTTTTGCAAACTTGCATCTAGGATTTAGATGCTGTTTAGTCTTGTTCTGTTAAGAGTCCTTTGAAGGTCAGGCCTTTCTACTCAGTACAGCTATCAGAGCTTATGGACTAACCACAGGGTGAGTGTCTGGACTAAGTCTGCAATACCCCTACAAGAGTTAATCTGTGAATGGCACCTCATTGAGTAGCTAAGGGATCCATGCCATGATCTCATGGTGTATGAATCTAAAGACTTCAGTGGCTTGGTAGAAGGGATAGGGGCTGTTCAGCCTGGAGAAGAGAAGCCGTGTGATGACCTCATAGCAGTCTTCCAATATCTGAAGGGGCTAAAAGAATGCCAGAGAGGGACTCTTCATCAGGGACTGTAATGATAGGACAAGGGGTGATGGGTTCAAACTGAAACAGAGGAAGTTTGGGTTAGATATAAGGAAGAAGTTCTTTATTGTGAGGCTGGTGAGATGCTGGCACAGGGTGCCGAAAGATGTGGTGAATGCGTCATCCCTGGCAGTGTTCAAGGCCAGGTTGGACAAAGCCTTGGGCTACATGGTCTAGTGTGAGGCAGCCCTCCCCATGGTAGGGGAGTTGGACCTCGATGATCTTAAGGTCCTTTCCAACTCACCCTCTATGCCAGCAAAGTTTGCAGCAATTGCAGCTCATGGACCAGTGGCTGCTCTTTGCACAGAGAAGCCCTAGGAAATCATCTCTATTTCAACCAGGTCTGACAGGAGGGAAGGGACTCCGAATTTTGAGTTTTATGGAAGCAGGTGGCTGAGTGCAGGAGAGCTAAAGCAGTGCTGCCACTTAGGGCAAAGCTCAGCATGAGCACAACCGCATTACAAGACACCAGAGAGACTGCACAACATGGGACTGGCAGGAAAACGTGTGCTGGGTGAGCAGCACAAGGAAGGAGGCTTTATAAGTTGAGCTGCACACAGAGGAACTTGTTTAATATATGTGTGGCCAGCTGTACACGCCTGGGGAGGCAGGGACCGAGAAATTCCCTTTGCACATGGGCAGCAGGAGATGAGGTCTGCAGACCCTTTGAATTACTGTGAGGGTTTATGAGTCCTTCTCCAGAGACTCAGGAGAAGTGATTTTAAATAGTTCTTTTAAAAGAAATGAAAGGTTTGTGTGTGGGGACCCTGGTTCTGTCTCAACCAATGGGGTCTGGCCAGCACTGGAGGAACACATGGACATCAGTAGCATCTAAATCTCTCTCTCCAAGGATGGGATGGGATGGGATGTTGCATTTTCTTTTATCCTGGATGGAAGGAGTGATTCCAGCTCTCTTGTCCTACTGAGAACATGGAAATGCCCCTTCCTGTTGGGGCAGCTTTTAGAGGCAGAAAACAGGGGGACGTAGAGGATGGTGTTAGGGGGCCTTGCAGTTTAATGGGATGTGCCAAGTGATGGTGAGGGGAAGAGTGGGTGACCTGTGCTGGGGAGACAAATCCTGCTTGGCTGCTTCTATTATACAACTGTGCATTGTGCAAATGATGATCAGAAACCAAGTGTGATGAGCATCATGATGCTGTGAACTTTCTAGAGGGGGCTTTATATCCATATACTGGGACCTCCACAAATCACATAAAAAATGAGGTTTGAGCTGTCTCTGGTGGATCTCCAGATCCAGTCCCATGGTAAGAAAGAGGTTTTTTCAGTATAAGGAAAGCAACAACAGATGCAACAGGAAGAACACCCCACTTTCTCCTCCGCTTCTCCAGGTAAGCACCATCTAAGGCAAGGAAGACACAAGTCTGCTGTACGTGAATTCCAACAGAAAACAGATGTGCCAGAGCAGACTGTGTCTGCTCCATAGCGTTTTCAAACCCTCCTTTTAGCCTTGGGCACATGCTGGCACCACGTTTTCAAGCAGATCCATAATTTTCCAGTGGATTCTTTTTCGGAACAAGGAAACATGTTTCCATGTCAAAACTTTCCATGAGGGCTTATTGATTTTGATGGAGGGCTGTTGTGCTAAAGAAGAGGAATGCAGCGACTGCTTTGTCTTCCACCCGGATTCTTCAATTGGGCTTATTTAATGTGTTAGTTGGGCTTATTTAATGTATTTTTTTGCTTTGCAAGGGGTGTTTTTAATGCCATGCTCATTTGAAAGAAAGTCAAAGCTAAGCCTCTGTGCTGACACTGAACAATCCTTCCAGTCTCACTCACAGGGAATCTCCAAACGTGACATTTAATCCAGTTGAGCAAACACAAGCAGAAGCCCAAATGTGTGGGGTTTGCTGTGGATCAGAAGCTGAAGCCCCACATAACTCTAATTTCCAGCTATGGAGCACAACAGCTCATAATTTCAGCCCTAAACTTTCCTGTGATTTAGATGGGAGCTGGGATTTCACACTGGTTCCATCCTTGACGGGAGGATCCTGAGGTCACAGGCAGCAGCAAATCCAATCCTGCTTGAGATAGTTTTCCTTGAAACCTCAAGCCTTATCAGTGATACTTCTTCTCATGGATTTTCCAGCCTCCCTGCTCTTTTTAGGCTGTGAAACAGCTAGAGGCTGGGCTTGAAGGCATACTGCAGGGAAGGATGTAGGTGTCTAAAACTCACTAATATATGAATGTGTCTTTTAGTGTCTGATCCAAGATTCCTCCTTATGTTGATAGCAGTCTTCCCATCGCCTTCAGTGTGTTTCTGATCAGGGCTCTGCTAATTAATCTCTATTATTAACTGCTTGGTAACATTGCTGCACATCATTATGTGTGTATATTTGCTGGTCCAGTGATGCAGGAACTGCTGTTTCCTCCTGACCTGCTCTCCCAAGTAAAGCACAGACTATAAAGGGACATGGCAATCTGCTTAGTGGAAGTGACACTGCTGGCCCCAGGCCTTCTGGTCACCTCTGCAATTAATCCATAGCTAAGGTCAGTCCTGGTTGGGCAGAAGGTTAAGGCAGGAGTAGCAGCTGGAGTCATTTTAGATGGGTGCTTAAGTGCGCTGGGCTCCAAGTCTGATGTTGCTGATGGTTTGTTGGGGTCTCCCACCCATGCTGATGGCTGGATAGATGTCCTGGCTGGATGGAAAGTCCACAAGACACAAGCTTTGGTCTGCGGCTGTCCTCAGAGTTTAATTTCCAGCTCTCATTTGATGCTCAGACAAGCTTAGGGGTAGCTTGGGCTGGAGTTCATTCCCAGTCAGCAGTTTAGATGCAGCCCACATGCTGGTAGGAATATGGATATGAACTGGTATAGGGGGGTGAGGGAACAAGCTCTGGTCTGGTTTATTTGCTTATCTACAGATGTAGCCACCCAGTTCTCATGAAACCACAGTAGTAGAAGGGTCTAAACCTGCTCTTCTCCCTGCTAGCAGCTACTGTTAAAAAAACCTGCTTGGATCAGATGGATAAAACACAGGATTTAATCATTCTTGTGCAGCTGCTTCATCATTTGATTGCCCCTCTCATAGAATGGTTTGGGTTAGAAAGGACCTTAAGATCATCCAGTTCCAACCCCCTGCCACGAGCAGGAATGCCTCACACTAGAGACTCAACTCAGACTTGGCCAGAGGTCTGTTGTGTGTGCATTTAAAATAAAGCTTGCTTTACCGAGCCTCCATTAAAGCATCTGTAATTATTTAAAAAAGCAATGAAAGAAGCCTTAGAAGCTTTATGGAGGTTGTTGAATTATTCAGAAAATAGTAAATGTTTCCTATGGAAAATGTTGTCTTTTCAGCCAAAGACTTCAGATGGTTTGAGGTTGTTTATTTGTTTGTTTTACCGTCAAACCCTCGAATATATAGGGGGAAATTGGGCTCTTTGCAAATGGTGCATTCAAAATCCCTGTTCCCCATCTTAATAATGCTTGATGGGATATTTTCAATTAGTCCTGATCATTATCAACATCTTGCAAATTAGGTAAACTCAGGCATGGAAGTGTAATAATTTGTTTATGGGCCTTCTGCATGTAAGAAAACAGATTATGGCTGTCCCCTGGGCTGCTCCTGATAGCCTTTCTGGTTGCACTGGGGCCTCATGGTTTGTTGGAGCTACTGAGCTCCATACAGACTTATTCTGAATGGGAAAAGGCTGTTTGTTCGAAACTAACTCTAATGTTTTGTCTTTGAAGTGGCAACCCTAAAATAGATCTATGAATCCAAGCTGTTCTTGCTTGAGGATCCTCTGGACATTGAAGGTCTAGAGGTTCTTTGAGGTCTGGCAGATCTGGCCTCAAATCCAGGCAAGGTGGGAAGTGTAGGGTGTTTGGCTTCAGCTTCCCAATCAGACCTTCCTACTATGCATATGGTCTAGGACTTGCATATGGCTTGGTCTCCTAAATTAGCTTTGCAATTAGAAGAAACTGAAAATTAGAGGAAGATTCTATGTGGTTAGACCTGACAGCTCACTCAGACTGGGCACAGCAGATCCTGTTTGTGGTCCTCTCCACTTTGAGTGGTACCAGCATTTTATCCACATCGTCACAGCTGACAAACCTACCTTCTGTCCTCAAATCACTCTCTATTGCAGCTGATGCCTTTCCATCCATAAAGTTGTGTTTTGCATTGAGTTTAGGGATTGAAAGGCATCACCCTTACTGCTGCTAATATATTTTGGGAGGCATGCGGGTGAAAGGGGAGGTTGCCATTCTGCTGGATGAAATGGTTCTTCCTTGGGATCTCAGGGCTGCTGTTACTTACCCCTCTTCCTTTTGGGGAGATCCGTTTACCACAGGTGCCTCTCTTGGCCCTGCAATCTGGTAGTTTGGTTGGTAAGATACCTTAGCACTGTCTCCTTGCATTTCAGTTGTTGTCAAACTGCTGTCTGTGATCCAACAATCACAGCAGGGCAGTTAGAACTGGATGATCCTTATGGTCCCTTCCAACCCAAACCATTCTATGCCTGATGATGGGACTCATTCCATTTACACATCTACAACCAGCAGCTGATGCTGGTGGATGCCCATGCATGTATCTGTTTGCTTCACATCACTGATACATACACATATATATACGTAAATATATATATATGTATATATATATATATAAAATAATTGCTGATTGCTTTGCATGGGCTGGTCAACGTGCATCTCCAAATCTGCTGTGGTAATTCCCTTCAGCCAAAGGTTCAAGCTGCTCATTCTGTCAGACCCTCTCTCATGTACCCATCTCATGATCACTTCCATGTACACTACTTTCCTGGCCATTTTCAGCACAATACCTGAGCCAGTGTCTGCTTCAGAAGCAGAGGAAAAAACCTCAACCTCTCTATCTCCTTCACAGCTGATGCAGAACTCTGAAGCAGCTTTGATTTTAAATGATAACATTTGGCAGGTGATCAGCCCATAAAATATTCTATCCAGTGATAGAGTTTTAAATTAGAGATGCAATGAGATCTTTTTTTTTTCTATCTTCATCCTTTTTTTTTTTAGTACACTTGCAGAAGGAATTTTTTTAGTGAATCTCATTGGGAAAGGGAAAATCAAGTACAAACAACCATGTTGCAGTTACAGAGCTGGATTCAGCCTTGTTTAGTGCCTGCTCATGCTTTATTAATTGCAATAGCACTGCTACTCGTGATAGGTGTTGAGCTGGCTCTGATTCCCTAGGGAACCTCATCTGTTTGTGTTTGCAAGGAAAGACATGGCAGGGTTGTTTGGACAGATCCTGAAATGCGCTAATTAGAAGTTAAAGATCTACTTTCTGGCACGAGACGGGAATGCATTAGAGTGGAGAGCATTTTCTAATGCTTTGACTTTTCAAAAGCACACACTGCATTAAAGCCCGTGGTGTTTCTTTGATCCACGCCACCAAAATAATTCCAGGGACAAACACAAATGAGGGATAATAACTAATTTAACTGGAATTATTGGAAAGCGAAACTGCAGAAGATTAGGGTATCCTGAGCAGACCATAATTGCTGGGAGATTGGGGTCTGATGCCTGTTTATCTATTCGATTAATCTCCTTCTGCATCTGTCCTTCTACTCAATCAGCTGCCCATTAGCCATCATTTAGCTACTGTTCCTGTCTTTACTGCTGTCAGTGTCTCACCCTTTCTATCTGCTTGTTAGCTGGAGAAGATGCAAGAAAATTACATTCTGCACAGAAGGTAAATGTGAGCTCTAATGGGCCGGATTTTGATTTTCATATTTCTGGTGTAACTTTGCAGAAGCAAGAAGACCTCTTCTGGGTTTAGAGTTGCACCGTGGCAGCAAAATTGGGCCCTCACCACCAATATAATGCTCACTACTTTGTTAAACCTTCTTTACACGATGTTGGTATTTGAGTGAGATCCCAGAGCTTGGTTTTAAGGCATCAGGATGATGATTGGAATGATGCTTATTTCTGGGGAGCACCTTCTCTCCTCTAGATGTTTGTTTCCTTTTTACCCAGCCTCTTCTTGTGAGCCTGATCCGGTGTTCCAGTGGCCTTTGTGAGCAGGGATTCACAGCCAGGACAGGTCAAGGTTGCAATGTCCATTTTGCATCTGATGACCCATCCATCAGTCATCTACCTGTTGTGCCAAGCTACTGTTTGCCTCTATTACTGCACCTCCAAGTGATCTCCCATCCCATTACCTGGTATCTGTCTGCTCTTCTTATCTACTCTGGACTGTTCATTTAGCCTCCGTTTACCTATTCACTGTTGATTTTGCATATTAAAATCTCTGCCCATCTTTGCTTAGCTAATGGGGATATTCACTGGATCTCATTTTGTAATAGGACATTAATTAGACTTTTTTAATAGGATCCCTTTGGAATTGCGTGTTGCATCCACAAGAGACCTTAAAATTTACATTTCATTGCTGTGGAAACCAAAGGAATTAGATATGTTTTCACTGTGGGCTTGAAGATTGACCATCAAACTCAGAAAACACCAGGCACACCTAATGAGTGGGGCAGTGTATCTTCCTGTCCTTCAAGCCAATGTAGGGGCAAGAAACATCCTATACAGGAGGAATAATGAAATGAAATTAAGGAGATCTATTGATGTGTCTGTGTAAACTAAAGAAAACACGGGCCCCAGGGACCTCTGGGAATCTTGCACTTGAGTATTCTTTAAGCTTCCATGGATTTTTGGCTGTGTGATGAAAGTATTGTTAACCCCTGAGGAAATTTAGTGCCCAGGATCAATGAACATAGCACACAGATGCCTAATAATAGAAAACGGGATTGACGTGTTGCGCTGGTAAAATCACCCCTGCAGTTAATTCTGCTGCCACAACGAGCACGTCGATAATGCTGATTCATGGAAGGATTTGGGGTTACAGGCATGACAGCTGGGGAGGCAAGAGTTGGGTTTGCCTCAGCCATGCAGTCCCAGGAGAGTTGGAAAAATCCATCAAGGAGTATGTGTTCTTTAGGGCACTGAATCAGGAACAGCACAGAGCAGTGTACTGGCATCCCACTTCTAAACGGCTGCAAGGTATTCCCCAAAGGCCCTCCAGCCCAGCTCTCATATCCCAGGTATTCCTGGCTGCCTTGGGGCATATTGATGGAATTTCTAGGTTGGAAGACAGAAAGTAAGTTTTCACTGGGTTTCATTTCCCTCTGGATCTGACCTTACACTGATTTTGGAGTGTGAGCAAAGCAATCCAGGATTTCTTGGTTTTAAGGAATGACAGGCTCTGAGAAGGAATAAAAGTTGGTTTTTCTTTGCCTGGCACTTTTATGGTGGCACTGAGACCATGTGTAAAAGGCCTCCTTCTGTGGGAGGCAGCACCTGAGAGGCTCTGCTCTGCAGTAAAACATCCCTAATGATGAGACCTTTGAAAGGTGAGCTGGTGCCCCATCCAGTCTCAGCATATTGTAAGACACCATCCCTCCTGCTTAAAGCCGACCAGGTTGCCTGTGCATTTCTTTTCAGGTGATGAAGTATCTCATACAGGCAGATGCTGCAGCACTGAGTTCTCTCCTGCTTCCCTTTTAGGCCCCAACTGGTCAAACTGGGATTGGCTTCCTGAATGTCTCTAGCGCATGAAGCAGGAGAGAGGGCAGGATTGCACTGGGCTAGTGTAGCCCATCTTTGGGCATCTTTAGGTCCTATTCTCCTTCTCTATTCCACGTGAGCAGGCAATGGGTTAGGATTGTGTTTGGAGATAAAACATTTGGCAATCTCAATCTTGACACAAAGATGCTGGTCCTGTTTAACACTGTGACTGCTCCATCACTGACATGTCCTTCCAGTTGCCTTGACTAAGTTCCATCCAGTTGGGCAGCATTGTGTTTGATGTACTGTGGGATATGGTGCAGGTAATCCCATTGCCCATGTGCCTGTGTAAAGCCATGTTGTTACCTCCCTGCCATTCACTGAGAAGCTTCTCTGAGTGCTGAAGGCTTGCAGTAATTTTACTTGGTCTGGATTGTGCTATGCATTTACTCTTAGGGAAAAGCTGGACACCCCAATTCAGGTCCAGTGCAGGAAGCTTTACCTTTAGCTTGGAGTCACCAACCCATGCATGAGTCTCAGGGTTGGTAACACAAATGCTCCCCCGACCAGGGAGATTATGCCCTGCTTCATTTCATAGAATCATAGAGTAGTTTGGGTTGGAAAGGACCTTTAAAAGTAATCTTGTCCAACACACCTATAATGAGCAAGGACATCTTCAACTAGACGAGGCTGCTCAAAGCTCCATCCAACCTGACCCTGAATGTTCCAGGGACGGGGCACCTCCAACCTCTGTGGGCAACCTGTTGCAGTGTTTCACCACCAAAATTTCCTCCTTACATCTAGGTTTCATGTGCCTGAACTCTTCAGTGTTTGTTCAGAATTTGTCCTTGTTTTGAATCTAATCCTCTTTTTCCTTCCTTAAGCTTCAAGCTCATAGAAGCACTCAGCTCTTAGTTGCTAGGTTGCAGCAAGTCCATCATACAGACACACAACGTGATGATGGAGCCAGGCTGCCTCTGAGAAGTTTGGGTTAGGATCCAAGTTTCAGATGCTCACAGATTTCAGGGCAGTCTGGATCTGACTCTTCAGTTCTTCCCCTTCATGGGAGGTGAATCTCTAATCTCCTCTCTTCCTCAGTCCTTTCCAGACATGGGGATTTTGGGGTTGTGGATCAGACCCATCCCTGTGTCTCTAAATAACAATAAGGGGATTATCCTGCTTGGGGGATGGAGGATGGAGGGAGGAGCAAGCTCTGCAGGAAACTCTTTGGGACCCATATGTTGGGTAGATGGTTAATTTCTGCGGTCAGGCAACAACCAGCAATCTGATAGGATTCTGTCTCATTGAGTGCCCCAAATCCCGGCCTGCCCTTAGTTTATTAGGGATCAGGAAAGAAAATTGCTGATGGTGCTTACTGCAGTGAGCAGGGGGAAGAGATGGGGTGTGTCTGAGCAACTCTATTACAACCGGGCTTCTTTCCAGCACGAATAAAAATGTTCTATATGTCTGGAGTTATCACCATATTCTTTTTTATTCCTGTCAATTAATCTCATCTGAATGAGACACTGTTGTTCCCTGAATAATAGCCTTGAATGGAAGGTCTTATTTCTTATCTGCTTTGTGGGCTAGACTCAGATGTTGTTAGCCTGGGAATCATGCTGTTGATTTACTTCAGGCAGAATCAAACCCCTCTTTGACCAAAGCACTGACAGCTACTCGGTAAAATAGCTCACTCATGAGAAGGCAGCAATGTTATGGGACTAAGAGGAAGTAGTATAGAATCAAAGAATGGCTTGGTTTGAAAAGGATCATGATTTCCACCCCCTGCCATGGGCAGGGATGCCTCACACTAGACCATGTTGCCCAAGGCTCTGTCCAACCTGGCCTTGAACACTGCCAAGGATGGGACATTTACCAGTTCATTGGGCAACCTCTGCCACTGCCTCAGCACCCTCACAGTAAAGAACTTCTTCCTTATATCTAACCTGTACTTCCCCTGTTTCAGTTTGAACCCATCGCCACTTGTCCTATCACTACAGTCCCTGATGAAGAGTCCCTTTCCAGCATCCTTCTAGCCCCCTTCAGACACTGGAAGCTGCTCTGATGTCTCCACGCAGCTTCTCTTCTCCGGGCTGAACAGCCCCAACTTTCTCAGCCTGTCTTCATACAGGAGGTGCTCCAGTCCCCTGATCATCCTCGTGGACTCCTCTGGACTTGTTCCAACAGTTCCATGTCCTTTTTATGTTGAGGACACCAGAACTGCACACAATGCTCCAAGTGAGGTCTCACGAGAGCAGAGTAGAGGGGCAGGAGCACCTCCTTCGACCTGCTGGTCACGCTCCTCTTGATGCAGCCCAGGATACGGTTGCTTTCTGGGCTGCGAGCGCACACTGCAGCCAGCTCATGTTCATTTTCTCATTGACCAACACCCCCAAGTCCTCCACAGGGCTGCTCTGGATGACGTCCCGGTTCAGACACTGCCTCTCCTGCCTGTGCCTCTGACTCTAACCCCATCATGGCCCTTGGCACCTCCTACCCTTCTCCTATACTGTTTGTTTTTCCTTCCCACAGATGAAAGGCAAGGAAGCAAACCACACGAACGCTATATTGTTCATGGCTTATTGAACAATTAGTTTCAGCTCAGGGTCTCATCTTCCAGCATTTCTTTTCTTTCTCTTGTGTGCTATGTGTGTCTTGGAAACTTACTGGCTACAGAACTTATGTGGCACTGAGGGATGGGCACAGGGCTTGGCTCAGAGAGATGCTGTGCCCAAAGCAAATCAGGTGTGAATTGCTCTGGCTGCTCAGAGAGAGGGATAATAGGGGGCTGTAAACAAAACTAAAGAAAATAAGCTACAAAAAATGATTGCATAGCAACAACTCCTGCTCTGGGTTTCAATATAGAATCATAAAATAGTTTGTGTTGGAAGGGACCTTAAAGCTCCTCCAGTTCCAACCCCTGCCACGGGCAGGGACCCCTTCCACTAGAGCAGCTTGCTCCAAGCCCCTGTGTCCAACCTGGCCTTGAACACTGCCAGGGATGGGGCAGCCACAGCTTCCTTGGGCACCCTGTGCCAGTGCCTCAGCACCCTCACAGGGAAGAGCTTCTGCTTTATATCTAACCTGAACTTCCCCTGTTTCAGTTTGAACCCATCACCCCTTGTCCTATCACTACAGTCCCTGATGAAGAGTCCCTCCCCAGCATCCTTGTAGCCCCCTTCAGACACTGGAAGCTGCTCTGAGGTCTCCACGCAGCTTCTCTTCTCCAGGCTGAACAGCCCCAAGTTTTTTAGCCCTTTGACATTCCTCTTCCTGAGGTCTTTCAAGGTTTGAAACCTTTTAAACCCTTTTCCGCGCTCCCTGTGGTTTCTTTGGCTTGTGGGTGTAACGGGAGTGCAAGCGGTCAGTGGGTGCGTGGCTTCCCGCAAAGCCAGGAGGGTGCAGACAACACCTGGGACATGGCTTTGTGGAGTGGGATGGTGCCAGCACTCAGCTCCTGACACCAGTTCCAGGATCCACATGCTCTATGCTGTCTCCCAAATGAGGTTTGCTGCTCTGTTCCAAGACCAGGCGTGTTTGTGTGTCTGGGGGGAAGGAAGCAGTCACAAACTATCTCTGCACCACATCCCAGCACCATTGCAGGGTTTGGGACTGGTGGCAGATCCTGCCTTTGGGGTGACCCACAGCCATGAGCTCTTGGTCATGAGGCAGGAGAGACGTGCTTCTGCTTTTGCCCAGCAGCTTGCTCATGTGGGCTCTGCTCCCATTTGACTCCAGCCTGCCCCATTTCCCATCCCCAGGGCTTGTGACACTGATGTTTGGGATTTTCTAAGGGTTATAGTGATTCCTGACCTCTCTCTATAGATGGATTTATGAGTTCTTCTCACACCCATTCATCCAGAGGTTTCACACCACTGTACAATCACAGAAGAGCATTATGCATGTGGTTTTTTTCTCCCACATTTGGGTTTTCCCTGCCCTCCCTACTGGAGTTCAGCTATCTTGCTACTGTTCACTACTGCATATGGAGGGTTCAGTTCACGTGACGGCCCCATTAGCTGCTCTAACTAAAGCCTCAGGCAAATAGTCATTGAGGATTTAGTTTTATTACAAAAACGAAGTCGGATTAAGTATCCTGATGAACAAGAATAACATTAGCAGCTGTGCCTGCTCAGCCAACATGATCCCATCCCTCATATCATAAGCTGATTGCGTGCATGGGTCAGTAAGTTGCCCCAGCAGCAACTCGCTGATAACACTTTGCACGTTGTTTGCATGGTGTATGAGGTGTCTGAGGAGGGCTGCGATACCTGGAGAGGCTTCATGGGTGCTGAAATCCCTTCTTCAGATGTATTTGGGTGTCAGGTTGAACACACCTTAAGGCTGTGATTGCAAAAGACTACCTTGCAAAGGTGCCACGTATGGCCAGCTTCTTGTCCCTCCAGCACAGAAGCATCCTCAGCCCTTCTGGTTGAAGTCCCTGGAGGGGGTGATGGAGAGACTGAGGAACCTCAGCTTGGTTGGAAGAGGTGACCTGGGGCTTTCTGCTTGTGGAACATGAAGCTCTCGCCTGAGTGAGCACTGGGCTGGACCCTCTGATAGCTAAAAGGGAAGTACAGAGGGTTGGTGGAGAGGAAAAGCAGGCATCAAAGCTGCTGTTATACACTGGGGAGGTGGGACACGTTGTCTGGTTTTGGTTAAACCATGACACAGATGATGCTCTGCCACCATCCTACATGAAGCTGAGCAGTTCCCTTGCAGCACTCATTACAAGGTGCTTGGTTATTACTTAAAGCAGTTCCAATCCCTTCCTCTTCCTCCAAAGCACCCAGAATTCGGGCTGCTCCTCGCACAGGTTTCCTTCCTGTGGTGAGCAGCCCCCACTGGCAGCTGGCGTTTGTATTCTAATGTTTGAATGCTATCAACAGTCACCTTCAATCTCACTAATGCTAAACTCTGAGCTGGCACAGGGCTGGTGACTAGCTTCTGCTTCACAGGGGCTTGCCAAAAGCTGGGGGATGCCCTTTGAAGATGAGGAAGCAGGAGCCATAAAATTATGCAGCCTTATTAGTGGTATTATCATTTGTTCTCCACTAGCATCTGAGACTCTTCTTTCTCCTTTCCCAGCTCCCATGCTTAAAAATGGTGGCAGCTTTCAGAGGCACCATGCAGCGGCCCCAAAACACAAGTGAGCATCCCAGGCGATGTTTTCGTGTCCCCTTCCAAGATGCATCTCTCCAGGAGGGTGATGTGTGCATCAGAAGCCACTGTGCCATGTTGCTCTGCTGCCAAGAGATAAATCACAGCATGGGCATGCAGCCTGGTAGAGGGGAGCATCCCTTAGGATGCCAGCCCTTGGGAGCTAGAGACAGAGGAAAAAGCCCAGTTTTCCAGGACAAGTAGAAAGCAGTTGATAACCTGCAGGTCCTGCCCTAAAATGTGGGAAGGTGGATTGCTGTGGTCTTCACTCTTATTTCTGTTGTTTATGGTCTGGGTTTGCTGAGGAGGACGTTTACTGTGCCGCAGAGAAGCAGAGCAACTGCTGAGCCCCACTTTCTGCAAGCGGCTGGTGTAACTCGTTTGTTTTCTGTCCCAAAGATAGACCCCACATCAGCATCTGCAACTTGTAGCTGAAAATCTGTGTTTTTGGCTTTTGGAGGATTTTGTTAGTAATCTTTTACAGTATATAAAGACATGGCTGTGACTTCTGTCCATCTGTCTGTATGGGCTTTTCTAGCAGCTTACCCCCAGGGTATCTTGAATTACTTTAGGACGCCTGTTTCAGTGCTGCAGACTAGAAAAAAATACACTTTTCCTCTCTGAAATCTTCTATCCATTTCTAGTGGATGCAGGATTTTCAGCTGATTTCACTCCATGTGGATGACCTTGTCACAGTGATGAAGAAAAGAGTGTACGTGTATTAAGATAGCGATGGGTGCAGTAGAAAATGCTGTCTTGTTCCCCCTATTCTGCAGGGAGAACCCATTTTCTTCTGAATGGAGAGGAGCAGCTGCTTTGTCCCAACAAAGCAGCACATCTTTGGTGCTGCTCAACAAACGCGGGGATTGGAGCAACCTGCTCTAGTGGAAAATGTCCCTGCTTGTGACAGGGGGTTGGAACTGGATGAGCTTTAAGGTGCTTTCTAACTCAAACCATTGTATGACTATGATTCTATGAACGTCTCTTGGTCACTTATAACAGGGCCCATGTACATATAGGGATCTGTGAGCCTGGAGCTGACTAGACTAACAGGCAAACAGATTAATGAGAGGCTCTCCCAGCTTGGAGCAAGTATCCCATGTCCAACAAGGTCGGTAGGAGATGCTTATGGGAATGGGATAAGAGCAGAGAGTGGACCTGGTGGCTATACCCTTAGCTTTTACCAAGATGAGGAACTGATGCAGTAAGTTATGTTGGACTGTCTTGTTGAATTTCTGTGGGTTATTTCCCACCCACCAGTGTGTTTAACCCATTTCTGAATACCACCTTGGCCCCTCCAGATCTGTGCCCTCTGTGCCTAAAATGCACCAAGGCAAGACCTGTGCTATGTTCTAACGCAGAAGAAAATCAGAAGGGAAAAAAATGAGCAGAAAAAGGAGCAAAAGTCCCACTTCTGACATGAGAGATTAAATAATTAGCAAATGTGGCAAGAAAGATGCTGAAAAACAAGTGCAATGATTCATGTATATGTTTCCTCCTGTACAGAACACTTGAAAGTGTCAGACAGCACGACAGTCATTCTTTAAAGCCAATTAAAGTTTTATAATAAATAGAGGCTTTTTTTTTTGACTCTCTCTCCATGTGGTGGTGATGTAGTTCACTGCAGAGGGCCTGGCAAGGCATTTGCTAGCAATCCGCAACCAAATGGGTACAGAGGCTTGCTTTTTAAAGGCCTCTGTTATGCCAATGATTTGCCTTCCTTACATTCATCTCTGGCAGGGAAAGTAGTCATAATAATATTGTATTTTTTCATTGTGCTTTTCATATCTAACCTGAACTTCCCCTGTTTCAGTTTGAACCCATCACCCCTTGTCCTATCGCTACAGTCCCTGATGAAGAGTCCCTCTGCAGCATCCTTGTAGCCTCCTTCAGACACTGGAAGCTGCTCTGAGGTCTCCACGCAGCTTCTCTTCTCCAGGCTGAACAGCCCCAATGTTCTCAGCCTGTCTCCGTACGGGAGGTGCTCCAGCCCCCGATCATCCTTGTGGCCTCCTCTGGCCTTGTCCTGCTTGTCTGGCCTTGACAGCTTCATGTCCTTCTGCCCTGGGTTCAGCAGTAGCAGTCATTTTTCTCCTTCTTAGTAGCTGGTGCAGTGCTGTGTTTTTGACTTTCAGCCTGGGAACAGCGCTGATAACACCGATGTTTTTAGTTGTTGCTCAGTAATGTTTACTCTGACCAAGCACTTTGTGAGTCTCATGCTCTGCCAGGGAGGAGGGGAAGCCGGGAGGAAGCAGAGACAGGACACCTGACCCAAACTAACCAAAGAGGTATTCCATACCACAGCACGTCATGCCCACTATATAAACTGGGGGGAGTTACCCAGCAGGGCTCAACCTCTGCTCGGTCAGGCTGGGTATCAGTCGGCAGGTGGTGAGCGGTTGTATTCTCTTCCCTTGTTGTTTCCCTTATCATTATTATTATTGGTGGTAGCAGCAGTGGTTTGTGTTATACCTTAGTTACTGGACTGTTCTTATCTCAACCCGTGGGAGTTACATTCTTTCCATTCTCCTCCCCATCCCTCTGGGAGTGGGGGGAGAAACGGGAGGGGAGTGAGCGAGCGGCTGCGTGGTTCTGAGTTGCTGGCTGGGCTTAAACCACGACAGCTTCTTATGTTGAGGACACCAGAACTGCACACAGTGCTGTAAGTGGGGTTTCGGGAAAGCAGAGCAGAGGGGCAGGATCACCTCCTTCGACCTGCTGGTCACACTTCTTTTGATGCAGCCCAGCACATGGCTGGCTGCTCAGCAGAGCAATACATGAACTGGGAGCAGATTTGGGGACCCCCATGGTCAGGGAATTCGTTTGGAGAACATAGATTGCTCTAAGCTCTGTAGGTGAAGATGGGCTTGGAGTTTGGATGAGGGTCCAATTAAGTGGAGCAGGGTCATTTTGGGGTCCAGGAGAGCAAGAGAGTGTGAGCTGGAATCTATTTTCTTTGCGTATCAAATAACTGATGGTTATTGATCTCTTGGACTGGCAATACTGGAAGATGCTGTAAATTGGGAGCAGCTCTGGTAGAAGCTGTACTGAGGGGGCAACGGGGACTGTGGTTACAGGAGCCCTTTTTCTTTCACCTCCAAGGTTCCCTATAGGTAGCATGGGCATGAGAAACTGAACTGCTTACACAGGACTTCACCTTGTATGAATGGTGCTTCTTGACAAACAAAAGGGATTTCCCACCTCTCCAGACCCTGCGGTAAGATCCAGTCCATCGCTCTGATTAGAAAGTTCTTGCTTTCCCCAGGCCCAGGGAAGAAGCCACGGATGTGACTGCTCTGTCAGCCACCACGGCCTATTCATCCTCTCCTTTTTGCATTTACTCTCCAATCGATAGTGTTCATATTTGTGCATCTTTATCTCACTCATGCAAAAACACACCTCCAACCAATTGCAATCTTAATCCAATTAACATGAAAAGAAAATGAAAGGATACTGAAACTAAAGGCCCTCCTTTCCTTAGCCTCCAGTCCCCCTTGGCTGAAATCTCTCTATGAACCTCATCAGACTGCAGCCCCTGATTCCCTGAGCAGCATCACTTTCATGTTATGGAGTGGGCATCTCAGATGCAGAAAACCAGCCTCTTTGTCAGATATTTCCTCGGATATATGGGAGGGTGATAAAATTATTCCACAGCCTTCCCGCCAGAGGGGAGCTGGAGGAGCAGTGTTCCCACTATTAGGCAAAGATCCCTTTAATTAGGCAGGGTGAATATTCACTCCTTAATAATGGCTGGGCTCTAATCCTTCCTTATGTGGCTGCAGTCCCCCTCCCGAATAGGTTTTTAATGACCTGTTGTCTTGATCATTAATATCACAAATGCTGACACTGGTAGGAAATACAGCAATCAAAGGGAGACCCTGAGAGGTCCGGGAGCCACAACAGTTTCTTTCTCCCCTTTGTTGTCCTGCAAAACCAAAGCAGCAGTGATGTTTTGGCCTCCTGCAGTGGGCAAAGGGAGGGTTAACTCCAGCAAATTGCAGAAGCTCAATTAGTGCAATTAGGAGCTTGAAAACTAAAGCAGCTCTTCCTGAAGCCAGTCTAGGACTGTAGGCTCTGCCTGCAGGCTCAGAAGCACTCCCACACTGCCCTATTCCCTAGAGCTTGCAGCTTTTGAGGGCAGCCTATGTTAAAGAGGGAAGGGCAGATTCCCACCTTCTTTGCTTCATCCTGGGCTGGAGGCATTCTGTAGAAATCCATGGCATTACTCCAGCATATTCTTAGAGGAAGAATCTGGTCCAGAGTCCCAATTGGGAGAGATTTCATAAATGGATCAGAAGAAAAATGGTAAAATCCTTATTTTTCCCCTTAATTTTTCAGCATCCTTTCGAGTGCCCTCCCAATAGTGCGTGAGCAATGAGCACCAGTCATATTCATCCATCCCCAACTGTAATTGTTTTGCTGTGTGACAGCACTTGCCTTTTGATAATCTCAGAAGGAGAGCAGGGTATTAACATAACAAATCTGTGGCTGTCTAGAGGGTACCACATTGCTGGCATGTCATAGAAAGTGTACATGGAGTGCTACTAAGTTCCCATTGCTCTGAAACCATCCTATGCATTAAGACCTAATGAATTACTACCTGATAAATTAACTGGCTGTTGGAAGGAACTGGTGTTGGCAACTGTCCCGCATCCTGTGGCATGTTGCATTTTGCAGCTTTTAGCCTCATAGTGTAGGTCTTTGGGGGATTGGAACTAGATGATCTTAAGGTCCTTTCCAACCCTATTGATCCTATGATTCTATGATCTTGGGAAATGCTTTGCAGTGACCATGTGTCACACTGCAGGTAGTAGATGCTCTGCAGATCCCCTGCATTAAAGGTGCTTGTGGCAACAGGGAGCTGGACTTGACCAACTTGATCTTTCCTGCTGTTTTTAGTATTAAAATAGGAGGTTTTGATCCTTGTGGTGGTGGGGTGGTCCCTGGCTCTTCTGAGTCTATACCTGCAGCATCCCTGTGCTCTGATTTGATGTGTGGTCCAAACAGCATGATCCACTGCAGAAAAAACTGACTCCATCCTCCTGGACACTGTTCTCACATCACTGCATCCCCCTTGTGCACCCCTCACTGATGGGTTTGGAAAACTGCAGGGGCTGAAATAATACATGTTGTTTTCAGTGTCTCAGTTTCCAGCTGGATCAGGTTTGCTGCATGGCACTATGTGGGCACAGATTTGTGCTCACACAAGGGACAGGTGGCAAGGGGATGGGAATGAACAGCTAAGGCTGAGAAAGGGCACAGGAGAGGTCTCTAGTCTCATACATTGATATACCCAGGGTAAGAATGCTGCTTTCCCTGCAGTAGAGTAACAGCCCAGCAATGCTCTTGACAGTTGTAGATTGGAAGGAGAAGGGATTCATTTCTCTGGGTTATATTAGATGAGTGAAAAGTGTTTGCCTAAGCTAGAATTTAATGAGAAAATAGGGGTTAATAATCTCCAAGTCCCAGCTATTCTGGGAATATTAGCTTCATTTTTTTTCTCCCTTCCCATCTGATTTATGCCAGTGTGGGTTATCATTTACCGAGGTGCCCCATCTGATGCAGCACAGGATTGGGCTCAGAGCTGTCATCTTTCTCCAGCGAGACACAGGATGCCACTCTGGGATAAAAGATATTTTCTTCCAAGTTTTCTTCTTCTTTCTAAGCTTCCCCCCACCAAAATATTAACTTCCCAATCCCTTTGCACTGCAGACAGTGTTTGTGCAGCTTTTATTACCTGAGCTGCTCTGGGAGAGGAAGTTCTGTACCAGCGGTGAACCACGTCTCTCCGGAGCATCTCAAGCGGTTGCATGTCTCTCCTTTTGCTCTTATCCAGTCTACCTCCTTGAGCCACTGCAGGAAGAGAAGCAGACTCCCCTTCCAAACCACAGTAATGTACCTTCCTCTCCCAACCCTATCAGTCCTTTTCAGATTCAAGTGGCTGGCACCACCGTGGTGCATGTTGATAGAGCCTGGAATCCCTCATTGCTGGATTGGATGCCATCTGGATGCAGGCTGTCTCAGCCTGACAGCGTGATGGATGGTGTCATAGGTGATGCAATGTTGACACCTGCTTATCTTTTCTATGCCCTGTTGCCCCAGCCTCAACACATTCATTAGATCAGCATCTGTTTGCAATAGCTTCTCAGCATCTGCTCTTGGTTACCATCACAGGCACTGAGGTGTGTGGACTGACAGGGGTGGAATAGCTGCAACGCCGGAGGAATTTAAGCTTATGAGGTCTAAGCGTGATGCTGGATTGATTTATAATTACACCAGTCTCCTCCCACAGGCCCTCTAGCCTTGAAGGAGCTGCCCATATTAATGCACTCATTTTCCTGGAAGGAGTGAACCTCCAGGCTGGGGTTTTGTTTTGCTTTGTAAAATCAGGGACGTTTCAAGGTGCAAGATGGTCCAGATCGTGGGGCTGTGACTCTGCCCAGGGATAGCTCAGTGCTCAGGCATTTCTCCTTTCTAAGCTGCAGGAAACAGGCCGTGCTGGTTGGGTTGTCATCTGTTTTCAGGCTGCGTTTCTCCTTGCACACATTGTATGACGTTATATTCTTATACACATGGGAATTCATACGTACCTTATTATGGAGCCCAGAATAACACAAGGGACCTTCTCCATGCAGAGTTCAATGGGCTGTTGAGCTGCAGCCTCTAGTAACCAAATCTTTCCTCTTTCTCAGGGCAGAAACATGTTAATATTATTAAGCACATCTGCATCTAACACTCATACAAAGGCAGGTTCTTTCCTATGTAGAGCTGGAGGCATTCCTGCACTTATCTGTGACTTCTGGATCTTGGCAGGGTCCGACTGTGTCTACTTTGCAGGTGCCATACACTAACTGTCTGCAAGCACAGACTTCCCATCAAGGGCTGTTGTATGGCCAAGAATCCCAGATGTCCACAGTGTATGCACACGGTGGCTGCCCATGGCAGGCACAATAAGTCAGATCTCTGTGAGTGCACAGGTTCTTATAGCCACACTGAGCATGAGGAATGCTAAGGAGTGACCCAGATCAGCCTAAGAATGTATATGCATTTGGGGTCAAAATGGAAATGTATTCCCATTACAAAATGGGAATGTATCCCTTACTAGCTTGACAGATATGTTACTGCTGACATAAGAGTTGGAAATCCTAAGAAATGACACTTCAGCTGCTGTAATATCAAAGCACTTTTTGACCCTTGCCATTCATAGAATCATAAAATAGTTTGGGTTGGAAGGGACCTTCGAAGCTCATCTCGTCCAACCCCCCTGCAATGAGCAGGGACAGCTTTAACTAGACCAGGTTGCTCAGAGCCCTGTCCAACCTGACTTTGAACACTTCCAGGGATGGGGCATATACCAGCTCTCTGAGCAACATGTGCCAGTGTTTCACCACTCTTATCATAAAGAATGTCTTCCTTATATCTAGTCTGAAGAGCTGTGTAGTTGTGCCTAAATATTGCCTTTGTCCCCATCCCACAGGCATACAAGGGAGAACACACACAAGTCCACAATCTCACCATAAGAGTCCATCAGGAGCCCTGGTCTCCCGACTGTGAGTGGTGGGGTCTCTTCAGTAAAGGTGTCTCACAAAAGGTGCCTCTCTGGCAATAAAAGGAAAGAAGAGAACAGTCTATGCCCTATAAGATCCTCTAGCAGAAAATCTGATCTTTGGAAGTAGTTATTTTAACTTCTTACAATACATCAAGACTAATAAAAGACCCAACCACATCACCAGGAGCAACTTTATGGGCCAGTGGAGACTATTTCTTGACTTACTTGCTTGGCCTCCTGCAGGTCAGTCTCTCTTTTCTGCCACTGATGGCACTTTAACATTCTCACCTTTTTTGCCCGGCGATGTTTAATCATAACCCATCAGTGACAGCATTTGAAAAGCTTCTCAGTCCTGCCAGTGATTCAGTGTGGAGAATTGTGGATACTGGCAGCAGCGTTCACATGTGTCAGATGAAAGGGTTCTAGGTGATACTCACTGGGCAAGGGTTAAATTGTACCCATGGGAGGGCATTAACAGGCCATCAAGGGCATGTCCTCCAACTGGAGCTGAGCGCCTGGCCTGAAATGTCTCCTCTGATAGGCCAGTGCTGATGCTCTATAGATGAGACTGATGAAACCCCAAGCACTGGCTCTAATAGTTGCTACAAACTAAACCTGACCTCCCAATCTCCATGCATCCAGTTCCAACCCCATGCCATGGGCAGGGACACCTCACACTGTCACCCAAGGCTCTGTCCAACCTGGCCTTAAACACTGCCAGGGATGGAGCATTTACCATTTTTCTGGGCAACATGTGCCAGCACCTCAGCATCCTCACAGGAAAGAACTTTTTCCTTGTATCTGAACCCGAACGTCCCCTGTTTCAGTTTGAACCCATCACCCCTTGTTCTATCGCTACAGTCCCTGATGAAGAGTCCCTCTCCAGCATCCTTGTAGCCCCCCTTCAGATACTGGAAGGCTGCTCTGAGGTCTTCACGCAGCTTCTTTTCTCCAGGCTGAACAGCCCCAACTTTCTCAGCCTGTCTCCATACGGGAGGTGCTCCAGTCCCCTGATCATCCTCGTGGCCTCCTCTGGACTTGTTCCAACAGTTCCATGTCCTTCTTATGTTGAGGACACCAGAACTGCACACAATGCTCCAAGTGAGGTCTCACGAGAGCAGAGTAGAGGGGCAGGATCACCTCCTTCGACCTGCTGGTCACGCTCCTCTTGATGCAGCCCAGGATACGGTTGCTTTCTGGGCTGCGAGCGCACACTGCAGCCGGCTCATGTTCATTTTTTCATCAACCAACACCCCCAAGTCCTTCTCTGCAGGGCTGCTCTGAATCTCTTCTCTGCCCAACCTGTAGCTGTGCCTGGGATTGCTCCAACCCAGGTGTAGGACCTTGCACTTGGCATGGTTAAACTTCATCAGGTTGGCATCTGCCCACCTCACAAGCGTGTCGAGGTCCCTCTGGATGGCATCCCTTCCCTCCGGCATATCAACCGAACCACACAGCTTGGTGTCATTGGCAAACTTGCTGAGGGCGCACTCAATCCCACTGTCCATGTCACTGATGATGATGTTGAGCAAGATCAGTCCCAACACCCATCCCTGAGGGACACCACTCGTTACCGGTCTCCAGCTGGACATTGAGCCATTGACCACAATTCTTTGCTTGCGGCCATCCAGCCAGTTCTTTATTCACCGAGTGGTCCACCCATCAAATTGATGTCTCTCCAATTTAGAGACAAGGATGTCATGTGGGACAGTGTCGAACGCTTTGCACAAGTCCAGGTAGAAGACATCAACTACTTTGCCATTATCCATCAGTTCTCATCTTCCCCCCCTGCCACATCCTTCCCTTAATCTGTTCAAGGCTCCATTCCTCTTGCAGACACTATCTCAGCTCTGGAACAGCACATGACACTCCTGGCACTCATTTTGTGCTTGGCTGCTGTCCCTAAGTTGTCTAAGGCTCTTCTGAGAATGATGAGAAGCTGCTGTGTGCCTTCAAAGTCACAGCTAATTGCATTAGCTCCAGATCATGTAACTCCTGTGGATGACAGCTGCCAAATTTAGGAGCACTAGTGAGGTCTTATAGAAGATGATGGGGATGATGTGCTGGAATCAGCATCAAGGAAATCCTGGGTGCTGTCAAAGGCATTGGTTCTTTATCTTTCTCAGAATGGTTGTTTCCTCTTACTCTGTCTCTAGGGGGGTTTCTATTTCTGTTTTTCTTGTGCTTTTTGAAAACACATGCAGTTTCCAAACTATCTCAAAACCCACAACACTTGCATCATCGTGTTAAATACTGACTCCTAGAGCTTGCTTCACTCATCTCTGTCCTAGTGCTTTTATATTCCTGACTTTGCAGAGCTTAGCAGGAACAGAGTGAAATTCCTCCACCTCCACCCAAAAAACTTGACGTGGTTTGGACTAATATCATAGAATGATAGAATCATAGAACGCTTGGGTTGGAAGGATCCTCAAAGCTCATCTAGTTTCAGCTTGCTCCAAGCCCCTGTGTCCAACCTGGCCCTGAACACTGCCAGGGATGGGGCAGCCACAGCTTCTCTGGGCACCCTGTGCCAGCGCCTCAGCACCCTCACAAGGAAGAACTTCTTCCTCTTCATTTCCCTCTCCCCATTTCCTTGACACTGAAACCATAGCTGAGAGCTGTCTTCTGTACTCAGTCTCACAAGATCAGCTGCTGTGTTTTCCTCCACTGATGAAGGATATTAACAATATCTGAACTTGAGAACACAACATTCTCTGGGGAGTTCACATGATTAGGTTTATGTAAGGTGGTATCTTTTTTCTTCAAGATCATTGATGATTCTTCCCTCTCGAGCATTCCTCCAACATGAGAGCAAAACAAGCATCCACAATGCAACAGGAGATCTAAACTCAGTGCTTGCAGTGCTGAAATAAAGTCTATCATCACCCCATCCCTGTAGCTAGAGGGCAAAAATGTCACAGATGGAGTGATCAGGAATAAGGCAGAATTTTATCTGATGAGATAGCTCCCACAGCTCTGTTTCAGTTTATCTCCGTTCCAGATACAAATTCACACCCAAGTATCGCAAAATCCTGTGGTTTAATTTGGGCACAGAAGAGACATGAATATTAAGAGGCAAGAATTAAATATAGCTCTTGGCCATCTGATTGCATGGCTTGTATCACAGTATCACAGTATCACAGTATGTTAGAGATTGGAAGGGACCTCAAAAGATCATCTAGTCCAATCCCCCTGCCAGAGCAGGAACACCTAGATAAGGTTACACAGGAATGTACTCTTCCCTGCACTCATATTGCTCCCTTTGGAGGAGCTTAGATGAGATCTCCTACCTAGTTTTGCTCTTGCCCCATGGGAGGATCCAGGAGAACTCATAAGTCTTGTCCACTTCCAGGTTATCTGAGGTCTCTGGGTCCTGCAAAGAAGAATGATTGGTGTGAATATATGTGAAGGGACATGCTGCTTGTGTGTTTGCACCTTATTTCTATTAGCTTGTTTGGAGACTATTGCAAAAGGGTTTTTTTCTGTAGGATGCGACACTCCTACAGATGATTATTTTCATGTTCATTTTTACCATGAGGTTGGACTCTGAAAGGTCAGTTAATTTGGTCAGAGAAACTAGAAAATGGTTTATAACTATATGAACTATAAGAAACTCAGTAAAAAGAGCTTGTAGTTCATTAATTATTGCTGCATATACAGGAGTTGTATCTGCTGGATGGTTGCATCTGCAACCCAGGGAGATTATGATAGAGATGCTTGAGGCCATTTAACAGATTTAAGAGAAATGGAAAACAAACCCAAACCTTTCTGTTAGTTTGAAGGAAAATGATTTTAAATCCCTTAATCGGCTCTGAGATGAACCTCTAAGCAACATGTTCAAGGTTACACAGGGAGCCTAGCACAAGGCGGCTGCTAACCCAGATCTGTGGGGCTCCAACCATACAGCACCCTCTATTCACCTGGCTTAGGGAACAGGTAATCCCTTTGAGCACTTCTCTCTCCAGCTGGGGAGGGACCATAAGTACCATCCTCCCATCCATCTGCAGGGCCACCCCCTCCATGGAAATCATCATCATCTCGTGGTCCAGCTGAGAATTGAAATAGGAAAAAAAGAGGACCACAAAGGACTAAATCTAAAGAAGGGACATGTGAAATATGTGCTTAGCTTTCCATACAAAAGGTGGGAAGAAAGGCAGTGACTGTCCTATCCGGACTGAACTGTTCATTGCTGTGAATACCACTATCATGCCTCCCATGTTTTCCAGCCAGACGGCTCAATTCTGTGTTAATCTCCCTTCCATGCATAAGCCTTTCCAAATCCCTCATTTTCCAGTCCCCAGGTGGTGAGCAATCACCCTTGTTAGAGAAGGAAGAACTGAGGTGCAGATCCTACAGGATGCAGATGTGAATGCACTTGATGGTACTGCCCTGGTTTTGCTTCTGAGAACTCACATGCAGAGCTCTCTGATCAATAATCATGGCACAGTTGCTGCTGAAAGGTATAAATTACTGATTTGGTTTATGCAGAGAGGACCAAGGGTATAAATAGCCTGGAAGATACAGTTGTGGAAAGCAAGCTCTGTGTATGGACTGTATTTACATTCAGGGCAGGGGACTGGGTTGCTTGGAAGGAAGCATTTCAAAGGTGACTCCCGGTTCTCCCAGTGACTAATAGCCGCAAACTGATACAGCAGATTCTTTCCAGCATGAAGCAGACTGAGGGATGTCAGTGGTGCTCAGAGGTGATGTGAGGGCATTTCATGCCAGGGGGTTTTCAGTCAGTGCCTTCTGTACTGTCACATAGAGACAGAGCTCTTCAGCGTCTATATCAGGCACTGGGAGGTGAAGCTTGTGTGCTAGATGCTGTCATGGTCTCTTGGTGTATGGGGAAGGTCAGTTAGCGTAGGTTACTTTGCACTAGTTCTCCAGGGATATAAGGGAGTCTGTTTACTGTATCCCTTTTTCTCAAGGGTGCTCCTGAATGTCTGCCATGAGATCCTTTTGTATGGACTGAATCCTCCCAGACTGGCACTGCCAGATGAATTATAAACAGGGAGAACAGCAAATAGAAGGGAGAGATTCTTCACACAGATTTAAGGAGGGGAGCTGTGGTGTGGTTTTGAGTCATGATGGGTGCATCTCAGAGGGTTCATTAGATGGTCAGGACTTGGCTCTTCTCTGGAGACAAACAAGCCTTTGGGATATTTGCTGGTGAACCAAATGTGCCCAGTTTGCCCCTGGGATTTTTAGGTCTCCCATTGAGCCAGATTTCCCATCTGAAAACACTTTCTCATGTGCTCAGATGGCTCAACTTCTGGCTGAGATGCAGCTGTGAAGAAACTGTGAAGGGAAAAGCAAGGTAATGGATCGGTTTAGAAACAGTCTAGTGAAGCAGAGGCAGTGTTGTGGGGAAGGAAAGCTCAGTTTGCTTTTTGGGTCAGCTCTGATTTGACTTGTCATCGTCTGGGCTTGGGCAGACTCTGCAAAATCATCCCTGCCTTAGCTCGGATGTGACTTGTTGATGTCTTGAGTCTCCCAGTGCCATCTGGACCACGTTTGGCTGAGTACCTCCAGGGGTTTGCAGCAAGCTAGAGATTGGCTGGGCAAAGCTTCAGAGGAATCACATCCTGGTCTTTGACGAGTTGTGCTCAGAAAGGAAATCCCACAGCTTGCAAAACCCTGGTACCTTTTAAGAGTGCCACAGTCATGTCATATGGGCAAGCTGGCAGAGCTCAGTAGTATGCCATGAATCTGCCCAGCCAACCTCCCCAGGTATGTGGAGCATTTTGCACTGACAGAGGAGAAGGGACATTTAAAAAGGCATAGACCAAACACATCTGAGTGCTGCTAAGTGGGAGGTATGAAGCCTGGACCAGGAATGGATCAGGATTATGTGTCTTCTGTTATGAGCTCAACTCGGATTTAGACTCACATGAACTTTGGAGGAGTCATAAGCAATATGAAGAGGCTTGTTTAAGCTCAAAGCCTGCCCTTTCTGTCTATAGGAAACCGCATCCATACAGGAGTAGTTCTAAAATATACCAGAGCGCTCTGAAGCCTAGGATTAGCTTCATTATTAAATAAAGAATATACCTAAAGATGTAATATAGATACAGGTTTACACTTCCCATATCTAATTCCTCAGTTTAGGAAACAACTAAGCTTTGGAGAGACAACAGACCCCAAATCCTGAATTTTACCATCCACCCTCCATCCTTCTTTTGAATCTTTGCTTCTTTTTCAGTCTGGGGTCCCCTTTCTCTCTTGCTTCACTGCTGCTGCAGAACTAAAGCTTAAGCAAGGCTGGGTCAGACTGGGCTCATGTGTGAATAGGAGCCAGGCTACAGGGAATACAATCTTTTCCTTGGTCCTACATGCTTCCTTGCTGACCTGGACCGGACTCCTCCTTCCCTTTTGGTGTTTTCCTAATGACCCTCTTGTCTCTTAGTATCAGAGACTTGCACCAGGTCCAGCATCACTGGGACAAACTGCCAGGAACAATCCTCAGATCTCTGTGGTTTTAAGTTAATTCAGTGCTCTCAGTGGATAAATTTCAGAACTAAAGACAGATACGGAGAATAGTAATTACCTTTCTCCCACAAGTACCTGTTCCCCGAGCCTGTGCATGATATTTTGCGTTACAGAAAGTTTCTCAGTGGCAAACTCCTGCTGTGCTGCAGAACAAATTAAAAGTAAAAAGAGGGGAAAAGAGAAAAAGATGAAGGAAAAAAAAAAGAAAAATAAAAAAAGAAAAAAGGAGAAAAGGAAAAGGAATTGAAAAAAGGAAAAGGAATTGAAAAAAGGAAAAGGAATTGAAAAAAGGAAAAAGGAGGAAAAGAAAAAGGGGAAAAAGTAAAAGGAAAAAGAGGAAAAAATGGGAAAAGGAAAAAAAGACAAAAGACAAAAGGAAAAGGGAAAAATTAAAATGGGAAAAGGAAAAAAAGAAAAATTAAAATCAAAAAAGAAAGAAAGGTTCAGGACATCGCTGTATAGACAAGCAATGAATCAAAATGGGGAGATAACATGCACCTAGACATTACCTCCAGCTATAAATCACACCATAAATCCCATTCCAGTTTGCTTATTTGTGTATCTGGGCCCTTTGTATCGAGCAGTTTAGATGTTAATTTGGGCTATGCAGACACAGGGCATCCCAGCATGAGACTTGAAGTATGGGGAGGAAACTAAAAAAGATTTGATAGAATCATTGAATCATAGAATAGTTAGGGCTGGAAAGGACCTTAAGATCATCTAGTTCCAGTGGTCTGAAGGTACTAAGGTACAGGATGACAAAGTCAAGCTGCTTCCCCTCCAGCTTGCCCTTGGGATGAACACCCTGCTTTGCTTTCTGAATGCCCCATGGTGTGGGTTCCTCTGCTGGGGTTGGGTTGGGATACCAACCTTCCCTCTTGCAATGGAACCATGGCAGATCTCCTGGTACGTGGCCAGGTGGCCCCACCGGCCTGAATCCAGGCTGCTTGAAGAGGGAGGTTGCTGTTGGAAGTGAGTCTCCTTCCAGGCACACATGCAAGCGGCTGTTCTTAGGAGCAAGCAGATGATGTCCTAATTAGAAACAGGGCACAAGCCATGCGGGTTGGTTTCAAGCATCGCTCTTTTCATCAGGACTCAGGCAATAAAGGGAGCTCCCTGGTTGGGGAGCAGAGAACTTCCCTTTTTTGGGAGGAATGAAAGTCCTATGGATAGAGCTGGGAAAAGAGCACTGGGTCTGGAAGCAAATAAAGGCCACATCAGTTTTATCAGTTCTTTGGGAGGAGAAAGCTGGAGTTATGACTTAGGGGTTGGTAGTGTAACCCCCTGGTTAGCAAGAGTACCAGGCTGCACTGCTGGCCTTTTACATCAGGGCAGGAGACCTTCTTGGAACAATTTGATGTTTTCATATCATAGAACATGGTTTAGTGGTAGGCTTGGTAGTGTCAAGTCAATGGTGCGACTCAATGATCTGAAGGGTCTTTTCAAACCTAAATGATTCTGTGATTCATAGGACCTGTCATAGCTCATGTCAGTAGCATTAGGGAATGGTGCTGGGATGTACATCAGTGTAAGGTTTGCCAAAACTGTAATTTCATCCTCAGGAGGTGGAAATCTTCCTATGTGTGGTTTACATCTCAGTTTTAGCTGTTGAGCTTGACTCTGTGCTCCTGAATTGCTGATGCTACTCAAAGGCAAGCACAGAGTAAGTCAGGTGAGGGAGGGGGTTCAGATTTACCCTACATCTCAAGCCTGGACCCTGCTAGTGGCTCCAGACTCACCTCTACTTTGCTTTACATGCTCTATGGATAAACTGCAAGTTTCCTTTCAAACCCATTATGGTGCTTCTCCTGGGGACTAAATCGTACCATGTAGGAAGAGCCCATCTGGGCAATCCCTGCATATCACAAAAGGAGGAGAAAAGATTTGCTTCAATTCCTGCAATTTTCAGTTGTCTGTCAGTACAGCGAAGTGAAAAACTCTGTGGGCTTTGTCTACAGCCCTTTGAAGTCAGTGGGAAACTCCTGTTACTTTGAGAGGCTCCAGGCAATACGCAATCATTTTCTCACAGCAACATTGGGTGAGTTATATTCCAGTCCTGGAAAGCATCCCTTCTTCCTGCAAAGGCCAGCATCCACCTATTGCTCCCTCCTTCTCCTGCAGTGCTTTTTGCTTTCTCTTTCATATTGGCCATGTGAGTCCTATTAAAGTCTCAAATTCCCCAAATGGTAATCACAGGGGGGCTTCCAAACACACAATTTAAAGTCTTGTGGTTGATAAGAAATTTTTTGGCTGATCCCACAAAGAAAACAGTGAGAAAGAAACTCAGTTTATACATCCAAGTTTCCTTGGTGAAGGATTTGGCTCCTTTGGAGAGGACGGTGGCTCCTTTGGGCAGTTAAGGGGAAGAGAAAGTCACCTGGGCTTGAACTAGGTTGTGCCCCTTCATAGTGGAAAATCATTCAAAGACCTTGGTTGATTCAGCCTGGAGAAGAGAAGCTGCGTGGAGACCTCAGAGCAGCTTCCAGTGTCTGAAGGGGGCTACAAGGATGCTGGAGAAGGACTCTTCATCAGGGACTGTAGTGATAGGACAAGGGGTGATGGGTTCAAAATAAAACGGGACATTTAGGTTGAGGAAATAACATAAGGAAGAAAATCTTTACTGTGGGAGTTGTGAGACACTAGAACAGGCTGCCCAAGGAAGTTGTGGATGCCCCATCCCTGGCAGTGTTCAAGGCCAGGTTGGACACAGCTTTGAGTGACTTGGTCTAGTGTGAGCTGTCTCTGCCCATAGAACTAGATGCTCTTAAGGTCCTTTACAACCCAAACCATTCTATAATTCTACAATTTATCATGTTCCTGATTAAATACGCAATTATATTTCCGTGATGTACCCAGGTTCATGATGAGCATGTAAAGCAGCTTTCCCTTTGCAGCCCTTTCCATTCCACCTTTCACAAGCCCTCAGTTCACTTTGCCCTGAACCATGGAGTGGCACAAATCCCATTTTCAGATGGGTAACATAGAATCATAGAATAGTTAGGGTTGGAAAGAACCTTAAGATCATCAAGTTCCAACCCCCCTGCTCCATCAGCATCCTCTCCCCAGTTTGCTGCATGAACCCAGTTGCCTCTTTGCTTTAAATAGATTCCTGTTGCTCTTTGGGATAATTACTTCTCCCTTACTCTTGCAGCTGTGAGGTTTCTTGACAGAAAGGATAATAAGTATGTCTGCACTTTCAAAACAACCCCAACAAAACCCACAAAACCAACCCAACCCTAACTGAAAATACCCAAAGGAGATCAATAAGAAATCTGCACTGGAGAAAAGTGAGCTCAAGTTTCCCATGCAGAGACATTGAGCAGCTCTGCAGCCTTTCCTCTGCCAGCATAATCAGAAAGGCATTTCTTCTTTGTAAGGGAGTGCATATCAGCACTTAAAAAGGGAAAATAAATTATGAGAAGTGGAGCTGGAGGGAGGAATCCTCTTCCAGCAAAGGGGAATGAAGCCTGCAGCTCCATTTAGTTAATACTAAAGCGGGTGTGCTTGTGCGTCTGATATGAGCTCCTAAGCCGGTTGACACTGTTTGCAGGGAGTTTCTAGAGGTGGTACCACAGTGAGTAAGTCTCTTGGAGAGCAGGTGTTATTTCTAAAACAAAGATTAGGGTTTATGGCGTTGCAATTACAGACTTCTTTCTAGCAATGTTATTGCTGCTGCTGTTGGCTTCTACATTCAGGCAATGTTTGGGTTTCATTTCAAAGGAGAAATTGATGATGCAGTTATTATCCCTTTGATGAAATCCCACTCTCATATAAAGGGTGTCTGAAGTTCTGTTCCCTGACTGTATCCGGTGATCAAAAAACACGAGTAAACTTGCTTGTGGTTCCTTTTTCGAGTTAGCACTTTGCCTAAAAACTTTCCCTGCATCCTTCCAGCTATCTATGGGAATCCCAGCCTGATTCCTTTATGTGTGTCTCTGGCTCTTCATCAAATCCCCAGGGTGTGAATCCATGTGCCTTGCAATAGCGACTGGGGCTCCTGTTCCTGATTGACTCCGCACATGGACTTAGTTTGGGCCATTGCCTTCTGCTGCTTCTTCTCTTTTCCTCTCCTGCCTGTGTTCTGAGCTCAGAGCAGTCCTCAGGCTTTGCAAATGGAATGAGGTTTCACTCAGCCCTCATTGCATTATTATTTATAGAGACTTCCATGAGGACAACTCATAACTGGTGTTCACTGGAGCGGATGTTCTTAGAGAGGGTCATTGTGTGTGAAGAGTATCCTAAATATCTATCACTTTGAGGGAGATTTTAGGGCAGATGCTGGTTTTAAGGACCAAATCCTGCTGTTGGCACTGTTTTTGCAGTAGCTCCATGCCTGCTGGTCATCTTGCAGTCTGGGGAGAGGAGAAAAATGCAGCCAGGATTTGGTGTTTCCAAGCCTCAACCATTTGGAGAATCAGATCTTATTCCTGACATTTTAGTCCACATCCAAGCAATTGCATCCCATATGGAGCCTGGGGGAAATGGGAGTGGAAGGACAGCACAGGTAGGTAATACCCCCGGTTCTGAGAGCTTTAAGGAAAGACCATTTAGAAGATTCCCCACCGGTTTTGCTTGAAAAATCAAGTTAGAAGAAGTGGAGCTTAAAGCACACTACAAATACTCAGGGAAGCATCGCTCCCTCCTGGCTGTGCTGGCACTGCAGGACCTCTGTTGCCAGCACTCAAATCCCCACCACTTTCAGGGTTTTTGCCAGTTGTAACCTGCTTTTCCTTAATAGAGATCTGAAGGTGCCTGAGAAGTCATAAGCAAAGCCTGGTTCCTAATGGTTGATCATATTAGAAACAGTTCCAGTTCAGCGGCACCAAACCTTTTATGACTGATAACGGAGCTTGCCGATGCATTCGACTGGAAAAGTAGAAACCAGATTGAAATAAAGATACTATCTGCCTCTGCCAGGCTTGGTGAGTTGGCTCACTGCATTATGCACAGGGGCACACCTATCTTCAATGCATCTAGACTCTGCTGCTGTTGTTACTTCATCAGAGCATGTCTGGCTAGAGATTGAATAGCTGGCTTCTGGGCTAATGCTTTATGTTGTCTTTGGACTCCTATAGCTGCTGATTTGTTTGTGAGTCTTAAGCAGGTCTTCCAAGACCTAAAGGGACAAACAAGAAAGCCGGAGAGGGGCTTTGGACAAGGGCCTGTAGGGACAGGCCAAGGGGAATGGCTTTAACCTGCCAGAGGGGAGACTGAGATGAGCTCTTAGGCAGAAGCTCTTCCCTGTGAGGGTGCTGAGGCACTGGCACAGGGTGCCCAGAGAAGCTGTGGCTGCCCCATCCCTGGCAGTGTTCAAGGCCAGGTTGGACACAGGGGCTTGGAGCAAGCTGCTCTAGTGGAAGGTGTCCCTGCCCGTGGCAGGAGGTTGGTGTATGATGAGGTGTATGGTCTGTTCCCAACTAAACCATTCATTGATTCTAATTTTTGTGTGTGTTCTTAACCCATGGGTGAACTCCATCCACATCATATGAGCAACTTGACTGCTTGATTTGACCTTATTGGAGTCAAGTGTGCAAGAGAAAGCCAAGACTGTCCATGTATGTGAACACAGAATCAGACTCTGGGCCCTTCCTCTATGTTTTTATAAGAGCCAGTTAAGCATTATCTATCCAAAATAGCTTCATTCCTTATTACTGCTATTGTCTTTATCACAAAGCCAGCTTTTTTTACTGAGCAGCTTTTATTTTCAGAAGAATGTGGACAATATAGAGATTTCTGGTATTTTTAACAAAAGTGAAAAAAAAAAAAAGAAAGGAATTAAAACAGGAGGTGAAGAATACTTAAAAAGAAAAGATAGCAGCTGAGAATGGTTTAGTTTTGTGTCCTCCTTTACTCCAGGAACAGCAACTCCCTATAAGCTCTTTTCTTCATTTGCCCCAGAATGACTTGATGCAGTATTTCCTTCCAATCACTGTGATATATCACGAGGGACAGTGTTCATCTGGACACCTTTGCCTGCACAGGGGCATGGAAACTCTGAGTATCTAAACTTGCAGCTTTAAATGAACCACCTTAGTAACATGTCTGGGTAATAGAGAAGCATTTGGTGTGGGGATTTCTCTGGATATCTGTCTCCTTGCCACATCCCCAACATCTTTCAGCTTGTTGTAGCTGAGACCTGTTCTTACTGTGTGTTTTCAGGAATCCTTTTGCCTCTCTCTGCTTTGTGTAACCCCCTTGTAAAAATTACAATGACCTTCATGGGAGAAGCCGCATGAAGCCTGGTCTGTCCCTGAAAGCCTTGTGATGTCTCTGTAAGGCTGCAGTAATCCCACACCTTTGCAGTCCATGGAGAGGAATGGCAATTTCCAAGCAGCAAACTATCTTATCCCAGTGTCAGCATCTAAAAGAGCTGGGGTGGATGGTGCCCAGAAATTGCCCATTCCTCTGTGGCCTGTTGAGGAGCCTGGGTGACAGGCTCAAATGAAGAAATGCACAATGGAGTTGGTGTTTAGTGTTGCTAGACATAGCTAGGAGGTCTGAGGGGTCACTGAGGGCTTTGGCACCAATATGCCTATTTTAACACCCGCTTGCTTGCAAGCGAGCCACCAGCAAGAGTTAAGAACAAACCAGCCTCATGCTTTCCTGCTGGTGACCCAGGACCAGGGGACCATTTCCACTGACCAACCTGATGAAGGGCTCCAGTTCCATTTCCCCTTCTGGCTCCATGGTCCCAAGCTAAGCTGCTATCCCAAATTTCAGAGCCCCTGGGACATGCATAAGCTTTGCACATCGAAACAAGGCAGTGACGTTGTCAAGGCTTTAGCGCTGGGTTGAGGCTTTTTTCTCTGTCTGCATTCAGCCCTTCTGCCAGCCTTAAAAGGCTTATATCCCCCGTGCCCCGGTGACCTGGCCTCAGCACCTTTGCTGCAAGAAGCATCCCAAGTATTGATCACGAACATGATGAGGACACTTCCCTGCCTTTCTTTTCGTGCAGACGACATGTACATGCACAGACATTGACATGCAAGATTTCCATCCCTGGTCTTAACCTAAGCATTTATAATTCCTCTCGTGCTCCTTGTGCTTTCTTCTTAAAGAAGGCAAATAAAAGTGTGAATAATCAATTTCCTAACTGGAATTAAAACTGGCTCCAGTTAAAATAAGGGAAAGCATGAACCAGCATGTAAAGTAGGATAGAGAGGTTATCTGAGCTTCAATTAGTATCCTGCTCATGTAGGAGAACAATTAACGTGTGCATGAGAATGATTAAGCAGAAGGTAAATTACAAGGAATGAACCCATTCAACAAAGCAGGTCTGCTCCTGGACAGGGCTGGTGTGATAGTTGTTATGGCTCAGTTAAAAGGGAGAAAGGACTGCCAGAAAGGATGTGGTTTCTCAGTTTGCTCAGGCCCAAATAGGGTGATAAAGATTCATTCTCATATCAGAGGTCAAGCGGTTCATGCCGAATAAAGAAGGAATTGGGAATGGGTTTAGTGAGCTTTTTAAAGGGAGTCTGTAAGTTCTCTTGCTTCATGTGACATCATGTGGAGAATGATGTGGCTGCCAGATCAGGAGCTGGGAATGGGGTTTTGTGGCTTGTGTGACTCACTGATGGATGTTTCCTAGGGCAAATCTTTCCCTTTGATGCCTTTCCTGGGTAGAGCAATGAGGATAATGGCTCCTTGTCAGTTTGGGATGCTCTTCGAAACATCCCTGTGAAAACTACTAGGGAAATGGGAAATGATATGGCAGTTGTGGCCAAACGGCTGGCTTTGGGAACCTGAGGGTTGCAGGAATCTGAGTGTCCCCAAAACCCTACAAGCAGCTCCTGCACTGGGGAGCAAGCTGATAAGACAGGCCATGAGAGCTGTGGGTTGCAAAGTAGCCAATTTAAGGAAGGAGAAGTCCAACAGTGAAAGAGAAAACAGTGCAACAGGAGGTGTTTGGCTGCTTCTCCATGTGGAAGATTTCCAAGTTCTCTCTAGTGACACTAGGTAATGGATTTTGAAGGTGATCTCAAACATAAGAACGACTCTGCTCATTAAAGTCTCCATAGCCACTATAGCAAATCACAGCAGACGCCTTCCAGGAGTTCTGACAACAGACATCAACCATCAACAAGGATAAAATAAGGACAAGTGAAAGGCTAGTATTGATTCTGGTAGCCTTTGAATTAAATTCTTGTTGGGCACACTCAGCATGTGGAGCTCAGGCCAGTTTCAAAACTCCTGTTCCCTGCGTCTGTACAGCTCACTGATACATATCCATTAAAAAAAAAGAAGGAAAAATAATAGATTGAATCTTGCTGTAATCAATAAACAGAAAAAGGGCAATAGAAACAAAGGGGCAATGGGAGAAGTGTGTGCTTGGGAAGCCACTCCACTGGTATTTGTCATGAAAGAAGGCTATAAATGAAGAATAAAGAAGAGATCGGTTGTAGTAAAGAAACATTAAGAAGCAATAATTAGCAAGAGCCTAATTCTTAAGCATCAAAGTTCTCCTAAGGAGGGCTTTGTGTGCAGTAAGAATATTATCTCAGTGCCGTCAGATAGTTTTAAGGTAACTTTGTATGATTGAAAGAAAAATCAACATTTTAAAAAGTCTTCCAAGTTTTCCCTCCCCTTCTTTTTCTTGTTTGGAATTAAAATGTTCCTCTTCAGGTCTGGAAAACTCTCACAATAGTACCAGCTCAGGTTTATCAGGATGAGACCCTGCAACTAGTTGAAGTCCTCCAGCCTTGTATTACTCTCCCTGCAGAATAAAGTGCAGAAATAACTCAATTCCAGCACTGCAAATAGGGGAAAATTCAGATGCAAAAACTTACTATTTCACAGCCTGATTTTTTGCACCTTTCTTATCATTTCTAGAGTCACAGAATAGTTTGGGTTGGAAAGGACCTTAAGATCATCCAGTTCCAACCCTCTGCCATGGGCAGGGATGCCTCACATCACCCATAGACCACATCACCCAAGACTCGATCCAACTTGGCCTTGAACACTGCCAGGCTCATTAGAGTGTGATTCAGAATGTGCCTTGTCCAGGTGATGTCCTAGTCCACAGGTTTAATTTAAGCTGTGTGTTCCTAGCATATGGAAGGCAAATGTCCCCTTTTCTTCCTCCCAGGAATTGATAATATCTCCTTTTCTTAGCTGCATTTGAGGTCTGAGTGCACACTCTGCTCCTATTCTGTCGTGGGGGGTTGTTATATGATTAGTCTCACATGGACGGCTTCTATAATAATTTTATACGGGGTCAAATGGCAACGAGGAAGGCTGTGGACCATCAAACAGGCCTTATGTAGTGACCTCTGTAATAAAACTCCACCATTTCCCTTCTGAGAATCCCAGGGGAAGAAATGAAGAAAGAGGGGAAAAAAATAGAAATAAGAAAGAATAAAAGAAAATAGAAACCTCTTTAAAAGTCTGTGAAAGGGGAAAGTGAGGATTTGGTCACATTCACCTTTCATGAAGAGCAAGTGCACAGACAGGACAAGTTACCACATAAGCAAACACTGCTCTAGGCTGTATTCCACCCTTCCTGCTCAAATCAAGTGCTACAATTAGATCCTGGGAACTTCAAAGCATAGGGTGCAATAGAAGGGGTACAAGAGGTGAGTTTCCTTTTTACCAGCATTAGGCTTTGAGGAGAAATCTTAGATAGCAGTGTAAGAATAGTGTCGTGGGGTAGCACTTTGCTTTGTGGGTGGGAAAGGAGGGGGGTAATGTAAGGTCTGAACGACCTGCTGCAGGATCAGAGAGCAGAAAGGGGTTGATTTCATCCTTTGCTATTCCCTTATGAAGAATGAAAGGGCAGGGGATGTTAAATAGAGTCCATTGAATTAGATTAAGGGAGATTAGCTCTTAGGCTGTTGCTAGACTGGGAGATCAGTTGA
Organism: Psittacula echo; assembly: GCF_963264785.1. Classification (NCBI taxonomy): domain Eukaryota; kingdom Metazoa; phylum Chordata; class Aves; order Psittaciformes; family Psittacidae; genus Psittacula; species Psittacula echo. The sequence goes on from NC_137735.1 coordinate 162,387,695, forward strand.
CCAGTTTTCACTAATTTCCCCTCTTAGGGTTCAGCGTTATCTGAGATTGATCAAAACCCCTTGGAGCATTGTATGTGGAAGGCAACTGCCTCCCAGGCCTCACATCTAACCAATCCAATTCCGAGTCTTGATGAGTTGCATCTTGCTCAACGCCCCTTCGGTTACCAAGCTGGTGTTCAGTTGACACGGCTTGAAAGGTGCTCATTCAAAAAGACTTTCTTCCTTCCAGACGTGTTTTGAAAGCAGAGCAAAGTCTGAATGAGTTGTTTCAGGAGGTTGATGGGTGATGCTGTGGGCTTGGGGTACCCCATTGTGTCCATTCATCTAGGAAATGGAAAAGGGATTTTAAAGTTGTCTTTGTCTGATAAGATATTTCCTTTTTTACAATCAGGGGAATAGAAAAGAGTTAGCTTTAATCATTTCTTGCTTAGCTGTTGACACATGAAAGTTCTTCCAGAGTATAACAGAGTGCGGATTTAAAGGGAGTGCGTGTTTCCAGAAGACAAGTCCTTAGGGAGGCAATGTTTCCACTGTTTTAATATGACAGCATAAGCCCCTGGTTAATGCTGTGGGCTGCAATTTAGGAGATCAAGGTGCAATTCCCAGCTCTCATGTAAAATACCCATAGCTTTTGATGTGTCCCCAATGATCCTACCTGCTGCTGACCAGGACCTCTCACAGAAGCACAATGTGGATGTAAACTAGCTCAAACCAGAGGGTTTCTGTGCTGCAGTAATTACTGCAGCTCTGCAAGGAGCAGGATGGGTGCATTGGGCTTTCACTCTTGAGACTGTTATCCCTGACCTACGACATGAGATGGTCTTTCCTCTTTGCACCTTTGCCCACTTAGGTACTAAGATATATATCTGGCAGCTACAGTTGCTTATTAATGTGGTGGTTCTGCTTTTGGAAGTTACTAAAGAAGAGTGTTAAGGCTGTGATTTGCACCGAGTTCCCTTCTTGCAGTTGTAATGCATATTAATGGAAGTACCGGTTTTCTCCAGGAGAGTAGAGAGGCTCAGGAGCAAGCAAATGGAAGTAGGGAGCTTTCAAGTTGGACTTAGAACTAAAAGAAGAACCTTGTATTTCCAGTGGAGAAATGCATGCTGCCTCCACAAGCCTCCTTGTTGCAAAGTAATGCTGAAAGCAGGGAAGGAAGACTTTCTGAGTCCTTTGCTGAAGACCCTGATACTTAACTCATCATGCCTCAACTTCCCCACCTTCACATGTAGGACCATATAGAAGAGGTTGAATTTCCTTTGGGTTGCCAGATGCTTTGTGGTCAGAATAGACGGGGTAAAGCTGGATGCTCAGGATTTCTCACTTGCCTTTGCAGTCTAAACCAGCCTCTTTGGGTATTTCCCTTGTGCCCATATTCATCAACCCCATTCGAATGATTGCACACTACCCTTCCCCCACACAGGGTCTGGGCTCTGGGTGGGCTCCTTTCCCACACAGCAATCTGTCCTGGTGTCTATGCAGTCAAAGGGGCTGTTTTGACATTGGGATGATGGTCAATACAGATCCAGGAAGTCTTGCCAGTTAATCCCGGTCATCTCTGCCTGTGAGCTCCTATATTTGGAAGCCTGCAGCATGGACAGAAATTGCTAAATGGATGCTCAACAGGGCACCACAGATCCATTATGTCTTGTTTAACTACCCCCTATGTCCTCCCTTCTGCAGCAACAACCTGACTGCCTTCTGGAAATGCATGGGGAAATAGCACAGGGCAGGGAATGCTGCAGATAAAACCAGAAGTTGGCTGGACTAAGCTTTACAACCTGAACAAAGAAGTCGCTTCGGTTCTGGAAATGCCTCTTGATGGGCTGCTCTTAGGAGCATGGAATTTAGTGTTGTAGCTCTTAAAACCCAAGCAAACCAAAAACCCAAATGCTCTTTTGATGCAGAGAATCTTTATACTGAAATACATCCCACTTCAGGACTATTTCTTTCTTAAAGATGTAGTGACTGATGTTGTGTGACAGAGGATCACCTGTGGAACTCAAAGTGAAGTCCACTTACGGAATTGTATGTGACAACAAAAATGAATTCATCAGGACCAGTGATCCTAATGAACGTGATATCCCTATCCTAATGAAAACCTTAAGGAGTTCTGCAGGGAATAGAGCTGAAGCAATTGACAAAAACAGATACCCTTGCAAAATTATCATTATTATTATTATCAATGCAAATCAATAATTTGCTAAATCTTGATTAGTTTTTATTTTTTTCTAATTTCTTTGTTAATTCCAACAAAGGAAAGTGTTGATTATATTCCCTCCCTCATCTCCCACCCCTTCACTGCATGCATGTCTCTTTGATTTGGGATGACTGAGTCATTAATTGAATATAAGGAAGTCTTTTCAGATCTTGGAAAAGGAAAAAAGAAAAGGAAGTGTTTTCAATTGCTGTTTATATCCCCCCATCCAGGGCTTGACAATCCACTCCATCTGTTCCAGAGGGCCCAGACCACCTGAGTCTAAGTTTAGATCATATCCTGCTACATTAAACTCCACACATAATACGTTGGCCACATGGGAAAATTTAAGGAAAATGAGATCTTATTAAAGCCAGGAGACCGCCTGACTGCAGAGGGATATAATAACAGTGTTATGAGGTTCTTATCTCACATGAAAGTTTCACATTTCCCTGCTTTCCTTTATGCTACTGTGGCTTCCCCTTCCCCCAGTTCCATATGAGTGTCAAGTTATTTAATGCAACAGCTCAAGAGGCAACACAATTAATTACAAAATAATACCCAATATTTTATTGTTTAATGAAGGCCCCATAGACTCTTTAAATTAGCACAGTAACATCAAAGATTCCCATCAGCATCCCAAGTACCACATGGGTCACGCAATCCATCTTCCAAAGGAAAGAAGATGCCATGTGGGAGAGCAAAGTGGGTTTGTATGTCAAGAAGAGCAGTTGATCTTATGTGTTGTGCCTCAATTCCTTCTGTTTTCACATCTTCATATCCTTGTTGTTACTCAGTAAGAGTTTTACAGGTTTTGAAGGAGTCAGGGTGCTTCACAGTCAAGCAGGATGCCGTGCCACTCAGCTATGACAGCACCATGGGTATCTTGCTGGTAGGCTAAGTAAGCCAAGTTATACAAGCCTTTTGGAGGTGAACCGGATATCTTCTTCATGGTGAGAGCTTTAGAGTTCCACACTTTCATAGCTCCATACAGTCACATGAGCTAGTGTCCTGTTCTGCCCTGGCCAAACTGCCTGTGCACATCTGAGACGTTTTTTGCAGGAAGTTGTAGGAAGGTTGAGGAACCTCTAACAGCCTTGTCTCTTCTCAAAAGAGCTGTCATTGGACTCCAGCAGATTTTCTTTTGCTAATAGTGGGATGGAACAGAGCAGAAAGGGGAACAAATCCAGTCTGGCTTCTTAAAAGTTGCAGATGGAAGCACAAAACCTCCATAATTCATCTTCCCAACAGCATGATACAAATTCCCCTGGCGAAATTCCCTCCTGAAGCCCGAGGGTTCTTCTGTCTTCTATTTTCTCCCGTTACTTTTATCTCCTTCATTTGTGTAATTACAGAAGTCACTAAAATTCACTGAAAACCATGTACTTGATCACCCCAGACTTTGGAGAGCATCCTCACCCTTCCCCAGAGAACATCCCTCCAGCACTTTCCATAGGTGCTCTGATCCATGCGTCATTCTGCCCCGAGTTGATTGCTTTAATTATACTCCTGAGATCCTCCTGTTAGCAAGGAGCTGTGTGAAGGTTCTCCGGAGACAGAGACAGGGAAACCCCTGGCATTCCCAGACTGTGTTCTAGATAGGTGAAGGCTGCAAGAGGTTTTTCTACTAAATACTGGTCTTTATTTCTTCTAATGAGGAAGGTTTTTGTAGCATTATTGAGCCTTCCGATATCTGAATGGGGCTACAAGGATGCTGTAGAGGGACTCTTCATCAGGGACTGTTGTGATAGGACAAGGGGTGATGGGTTCAAACTGAAACAGGGGAAGTTCAGACTGGAGATAAGGAAGAAGTTCTTTACTGTGAGGGTGGTGAGGCGCTGGCTCAGGTGACTGAGGGTGCCCAAAGAAGTGATACATGCTCCATCCCTGGCAATGTTTGTGGCCAGTTGGACAGAGCCTTAGGTGACATAGTCTAGTGTGAGGTGTCCCTGTCCATGGCAGGGGGTTGGAACTGGATGATCTTAAGATCCTTTCCAACCCTAGCTGTTCTATGATTCTATTCTGTTTCTTAGACCATTCCCAGGGCTTTGTCACGAACAGATTAGATATTAGATTTGGCATCCCGCAAAAAATCATAGGAAAACAAAATGCTTTTGATGAGCTTTGCGTTCAAAGCAATGCATTCAGGGCAGGGAACGTGCGTTGGCTATACACTTTGCACAGTTATTACTTTTCATCAGTCCAAGACACTTATCACTTAACTGCTTTCTTTTATCCTTTCTGGGTTACACCACCACTGGCATTTTGCATGGCCTACTGAGATAATGTCTCAGGGACAGAAAAGCAAGTGTCACAGCTTCACTCGCCTCACCTTGAAGCTGGGCAGCCTTTTGCTGGGTAGCCCATCTGGGCAGTCATGGGTTTTCGTCTCTGGGGATCGCCTGTTTACAGAGTAAGCAAGGTATTTAATTATGTTTCTTGCACCCTGGTGGTTTGCTGGGAATTGTAATCAAAGAGAAGGCTTAGTGAGAAGCTTAATACAGCCCCTGCAAGTGATTTCTTGCCTGAGGGGAAGATGTGAGTTGAAAGGAGCAGCAGTGGTCAGAAAACCAAACAAAACTGAAACTAATGAGACGATTGCTTCTTCCTATTCTAGAGCTCCTGTAGATACCCCAGTGCTCCTTTGCAAGCTCCATAAGACCTGATTTAGTGGTAAGGCCATTGCCTTTTCTTTCCTTAACAAACTTAGAGCAGAGATGAAAAGGTGGGGAGAATATATTGCCACACTTATAAGGGATCCGTGCTATTGTGAGCACACCTCCAATGCCCTTGTCTTTAATCAGTCTCCTGGGCTGTTATGCCATGACCCTTCCATCCCTAAGAAAACACAAGTCGATGGTGATGAACTCTCAGTTTTAGAGATGGATGCTGTGCTCTGGTGCGTTTCATTGATTGCATCCCTATCCCTGTGGAGTTTGGATGGGTCTTCTTTAAAATGTGACCACCTGAGGACAGGTTGGAAGAACATGGGCTGCTCAGAGATGTCCAGGGATGAGACAGCAGAGCATTCTTATGCACATCAGCAGGAGCTGCATGGAGGAAGGGAGTGATCTACTCTCTGTGCCTGCTTTGGGTTGAGAACTCAGAGAATCAAACTGCAGTAAAGGTGTATTTCAAGCATTGGGAAGAACACCTGGGGTGGCAGCAGCAGCGTGTGGGTGATGGGTATGAAAGGCTTGTGAAAGGTGAAGTTTCTCGTTATGTGGCCTGGTATGTCCTAAGCAATGGGAATTTGACTGGTTTGGCCACCAGCATACTGAACAGCTGTGAATGTCAGAGGGCTTTTTGCAAAGCAGGGCTCCCCGATGTGTCTGCTCTTTGTTCCACGTGTTTCGTGGCATAAATAAGTAACAACCCAAATGCTAACGAATTCCTCCCACTGATGTCCCTCCCTTCACATATGCATGTACAAACAATTCACAACCCACACGCAGACGTATTGCCCAGTTGTTATGTGAACCCAGCACTGTCTAGGAGGGAAATATCACTGTGTTGTAATCCAAGTTTTAATCATAGAATTATAGGATGGTTTGGAATGGAAAGGAACTTAAAGCTCATCCAGTTCTAACTCCCTGCCATGGGCAGGGACATCTATCACTAGAGGAGGTTGCTCAAGCCCCATCTGACCTGGCCTTGAACATGGAGCATTCACAATTTCTTTGGGCAATCTGTGCCAGGGCTTCACAATCCACAGTAAAGAACTTCTTCCTTATATCCAGCCTGAACTTCCCCTGTTTCAGTTTGAACCCATCACCCCTTGTCCTATCACTACAGTCCCTGATGAAGAGTCCCTCTCCAGCATCCTTGTAGCCCTGTTCAAACTTGAACTGAAGAAGTTTAGATTAGATATAAGGAAGAAGTTCTTTACTGTGAGGATGGTGGGGCACTGGAATGGGTTGCCCAAGGACGTTGCAAATGTTCCAACCCTGGCAGTGTTCAAGGCCAGGTTGGATGGAGTCTTGTCTGACATGGTTTAATGCGAGGTGTCCTTGCCCATGGCTGGGGGTTGGAACAAGATGATCTTGAGGTCCTTTCCAACCCTAACTGTTCTATGATTCTATGATTCTGTATTCTATGCAGATAGAGGTGCTGTGGCTTCTCCAACACATGTAGTAGCAGAGCTGGGAGTGAACTCCTGCACCCATGCTTCTTCTATACACACCAGGCATTCTGAGGTTGAAGCTTTACATTCTGCATGAAGCACTTTGGTCTCCCACAGCAGATGTTGGTCTCTTGCATCCAAGAAATGCAGCTTCCAGGCTGCTTAAAGACAGAATACCCCTGTACCCTCTGAGGCTGATAAAGTTTGCACTGGTCGCCACAACAGCCTGGCTGCGATGTGCTGGGGGAAGGGAGGCAACTCAGCTCAGTAATTTCATGTTATTGGAAATTTTGCTTTCGCAATCCAGCATTTGGTTTTCATTTGGTGGCTGAGCTCAGTTCATTTCTGCTGGCGCTTCACTTCTGATCCAATTGAGTTATCGATGCAGGCAAGGAGAAGGAAGCAAACAAGATTGGTGTCAATTTTTTCTATGTGGCTCTTTTTCCTCCCCTACCTCCCTCTTGCTTCTTTTACTTTCAAAGATCAAAAGAGGACAAAATCAAACTTTTCTCTATAATGAAACCCAGACAGAGGGAAAAATGGCAGCACGCAAAATAGTTTTCAGTCATCCTTTAAGGCTGGTATCTTTGATTTAGGCGTCGCAGCTTTAATCAGGGTGCTGGAGACGACACAAATATTAGTCATCTAACCAAGTTCCCCTCTCTCTTTGTCTCTGTTTTTCTGTCTCTCTTTATTAATGTGGGTTTAAAACAGATTCTCAAACTACAGCACTGGCTCAATTTTGTGTTCCCAGCTAATAACCCAACGCAGGATCAGCTCTTTTGCAGCTGACATATCTGCCTCTAGACTAGATTGTCTTTCTTGTTGAATGCATCCATCATGTATGGAAAAAAACCCTAAAAATAAATGAATAAAAAATGATTTCTTTTACATGGGCTCATGACTCCCTACAGTGACTGATAGCATCTGTGCCACGACAAGCCCACTCCCAGCATGGTATAACCAGGGCACTGCTGCAACAGCACACACTATTTGGGGTGGCTTTGCATGCCTTTCTGCTGTATTCAAGGCGGAGTGGGGTTTAGTGATGCAGTCTGTTTGCAGGATATTGCCTAGGACATCTCTGTGTCTTGCTTATGCCTTTGAGTTGAGAACTGGGATGACCTTGGCCACTCCACTCCAGTGTGCAATTTGCACCTTGTTCTGCACAGGCCAAAGCACGCTGCTGTGGAGATGTGCTCAAACTGCACCATATACTGTCCCTAGTGCTGGCTGGAGCTGGAGATACACATGGAAAACACCATGCTGAGTAATCGTCCTGAATATCCTCCCAGTTTCCAGCAAACAGCAGCGGAGGGACTTCTCGAGGTGAAGGTTATATCCTGAATAGTGTTTAATAACCCTTAATGGACCTATCCTCCTTCAAGTCATCTGATTTTTAGGGTTTATTTAGTTCATTCATGTTTTTTGGCCTGTCTGACATCCTGCCCTGACCAGTCCTCTAATTCCATTAGACACTGCATGAAAAAGTACTTCCCTTCTTTTGTGTTCAACCTGCTGCCTGCTAATGTGTGCTGGAAAGGGAACAGCCATTTGCTCTCCCCCTTCTCTGATGTGGCATTTCATAGACACCCCATCAGTCTTCTCCAGGCTCTGTTTAGTATCTCCTTTTTCTGAAGCTGTTTTGTACTTCTACTTATTTTATGCCCTCCTTCCACATAAATGTAGGTGACGTACCTGTTTATGTTAGACCTTCCCTCATGCTGAGTGTAGCACATCAATTATGCACAGTCACAACCTGGAGCTATCTGATGTGTGTTCTCTCCTATAAGGGACAGGCATTATCCAGATGGATATAAGTAGAAGGAAGGGGAGAAAATTAACAAAAAGGGTTTTGAGGAATCTTATCTAATATCCAGGCAGCAGGGTCTGTTAGAGGGGAAAGCATCCTTGCTTGTGGGTTGATAGGAATCTGGTCACAGTCTTAAAGCCAAGTTTATCTGCAAATGGCAGGGGGGTTGGAACTAGATGATGTTAAGGTCCTTTCCAACCCTAACTATTCTATGAATCTATGATTTCTGCAGCACTTGCTGTGCAGGTTGATGCCAAGCAAGCAGGGAGGTACTTTGACTTTTTCTTCTCTCTTAGGACTTGCTTTATTCCTTGGCTCATTTCTTAGGTAACTCTGTTTTTCCTATCACCTCTGTTTCTTGCCTGCCTAAAAGCCAGCGTGGGCAAGACAAGAGGAAACAACTATTTTTGGCAAATCAATGAGAAATTTCATAAGGGAGAGGAAACCCTCATAATTTGGGAGTAAATGTGCATCATGAGGGGAAACCAGGACATGATATCTTTAACTGCAGGCCCCCAAAGGGAGTATATTTGTTAAACATTATAATTACCCTTCAGTGCTGAACTCTATGGCAATTGAATCCACGGTGATACACATTATCATTTCTGAAATGATGCTTTCATTTAGATAAGGCATGCAATTATACATCTTGATTAGGTCACTGTTCCCTCGAGCTTTGGGTTATTTATGATGAGTTGCCCCTTCTTGTAAATTAGGTGGTGTGGTTGTGGATAGAGACATATTTCCTCCCTCTCCTCCCTTACCCCTTCCTACACCTTCATGTACCCTTTTGCTCCTCTCCTTCCCTTTGTGCAAGCAAGATCGAAAAGTCAGTAATCAGAGGGAGAAAAATGCCACATCTACAGAGGAAGCATTGCCATGAGTAGTCAGACCAGGGAGGTCTACTCATCCCTTGGTTTCTCTGCAGGACCTGCTAGCTTTCATGGTGGTGGTATTAAGGTTGGGATTCCCAGCCCTGTATTTTAGACCTCTAAACCCTGTCATCATTTGCACAACAGTAACCTCAGCTTTCCCTGTGATCAGTGACACTTCCTGAGGGTGACGTACAATTCCTCAACTTAAACAGTGACCTGAAGTCATGGCTTACAGCTAGGCCCATAAACTGTTGGTTTCCCGATGTTCTAATAGCTACATTGGTAACAGACCTCATGTAGGGCTCCCCTTCCCAACTCACTTCTCCTGGGGGACAGTTTCATTGAACTACTGTTGAAATACTCCCAGTTTCCGTACCACAAGTGGAATTGAGGTCTGCTACTGTTGCTTAACTGGGTATCCCATGAAGTGGTACCCAGTTCAATGCAAGAGGATCAAGCAAGACAGGAAGAGCGGATGTGAAAGGTCTTGGGGAAGAGAAGTGATAGGAAAAGGACTAAAGTGACAGCAGTAAGACGATATTCTCTGCTGCTTCTGGAGCTGGAAACTGAAGTTGTCTTTTGCTTCTGAAGGAATTTTTAGTAAATCAAAGTCTATGAACGAGGATTGAGGAAGCATCATCAAGATAGAGCAAATCTGCTTCTATTATATTGTTTTGTAGAATAAGGATCTTACATAGAATCACAGAACCACAGAATTGACTAGGTTGGAAAAGCCCTTTAAGCTCTTCAAGTCCAACCGCTCCCCAGCACTGCCAAGGCCACCACTAACCCATGGCACTGAGGCCTCGTCTCCACGGTGTGTGAACACTTGCAGGGACGGTGACTGCAGCCCTGCCCTGGGCAGCCTGTTCCAATGCCTGAGCACCCTTTGGGGCAGGAATTGTTCCTCAGCTCCATCTAAACCTGCCCTGGTGCAGCTTGAGGCCGGTTCCTCTTGTCCCATCCCTTGTTCCTTGGGAGCAGAGCCCAGCCCCTCCTGGCTCCATCCTCCTCTCAGGCAGTTGTAGGGAGTGATCAGGTCCCCCCTGAGCCTTCTCTTCTCCAGACTGAACCCCCCAGGTCCCTCAGCCCTTCCCCACCAGCTCCATTGCCCTTCTCTGGCCCCGCTCCAGCACCTCAATGTCTCTCTTGTAGTGAGGGGCCCAGAGCTGAACACAGAATGTGTTCAAGGTGCAGCCTCACCAGTGCCCAGCCCAGCCCTGGCCCTGCTGCCACGCTGGTGCTGATACAGGCCAGGATGCTGTTAGCTTCTTGGCTGCCTGGGCACAAGCTGGCTCACTCAGCTGGATATTGACCAACACTCCCAGGTCCTTTCCCATGAGCAGCTTTCCAGCCACTCTTTCCCAGGTCTGGAGTGTTGCATGAGGTTGTTGTGGCCCAAGTACAGGACCCAGCACTGAGCCTTGGTTAACCTCAGACAATGAGCCTTGGCCCATTGATCTGGCCTGTCCAAATCCCTCTGTGGAGTCTTCTGAACCTCAATCAGATCAACAATCCCACCCAGCTTGGTTTCACCTGCAAACTGACTGAAGGTGCTCTCAATCCCCTCTTCCAGATCATTGATAAAGATATTAAGATATTAAATATAACTCCTATCCCAAAGGTCTTAATTCTGATCAATGCCAATATCCAAAAAAGTCCAACCCAAAGTGTATTGGTCAGCCAGGCACAGGAATGAGAAATGTGATGAATTCAGCAAGCACAGAAAACACCAAGCAGGACCTGTGCACTGCTGAGAGGCAAGATGCTGTCAAGGATAATCCTACACGTAGAGGGAGAGATGGGGCTGTGTTAGTGATAGGATTTTAAACAGCTCTCAGTTATCTAAACTGTTTCCATCTGCCACCTTCAAAAGATGCCTTGAGGCCAATGTTAAAGTCTTACGAAAGACTCATCTCAGATGATCCAAAGGGTCTTTCCTAACTCCCTCTCCTCTGCATCTACAGTTCCTTAAAAGACACAGCATATCGTAAGCAGACTAATGTAACCTTGACCTTCCCTTCTTGCAGACCTCTGACCCTTTCTCTTTCTCTATGCACCACAGCAGCTTGTAATTACCTGTGTTGGGCATCACAAGATGTTTTCCACTTGGTACAATTAGGCAACTCTACCATCTCAATGAATAGAAGCAAAAGCCGTGAGAGGAGAGGTGCTGAGACATCAAATGGGACGGTGTTTCCCATCTGCAAATATTTAGTTGCAACAGTTATGCCTTTTTGAGATTAAAGGAGCTATCCACATGTGAAAAGCAAACTGTCTTATCTCTCTTTTGAAATAATATGTTTAGAAAGTTTGACTGAGCATGAAAGTTCATCCTTCACTATTGCTACTTGTAAACCAGTAAGAAATATTTACTGTGTTATAATTGGTATCATTAAGCTTAGGTGACATTATTAATATTACTAATTAAACTGCTCTAAACCTAGTTTACAGTTACATAAACACATCAGCTTCTGAATTGCCAGCCTACACATTTTGGCATCGGGGGGCGGATAAAAGCAAATTCAAATGCAAATGATATGAACATAGTTTAATCAGAGGATCAGAGAAATCAGACACAGAGAAGGCTTATTAGGTCTGTTCTATTCTCTAGAGATGTCTCCCCGTAGAGACTCCCCAGAGCTTTGGCCAGTCTAACTCTGAATGCCTCAAGCAATAGGACTTCTTCTATGTCCCAGCAGAGACCTGCCCACAGACTAACAGAAATGTGTCTCAATATTCAGCCTCTATTTCCTTGCCAAGGCAGAAGTCAGCTGCTGCAAAATAGAAGAGAATCACAGACTGGTTTGGGTTGGAAGGGATCTTAAAGCTCATCCAGTTCCAACCCCCTGCCATGAGCAGGGACACCTTCCACTAGAGCAGCTTGCTCCAAGCCCCTGTGTCCAACCTGGCCTTGAACACTGCCAGGGATGGGGCAGCCACAGCTTCTCTGGGCACCCTGTGCCAGTGCCTCAGCACCCTCACAGGGAAGAGCCTTACCTCCAACCTGAACTTGCCCTGTTTCAGTTTGAACCCATCACCCCTTGTCCTATCACTACAGTCCCTGATGAAGAGTCCCTCTCCAGCATCCTTGTAGGCCCCCTTCAGACACTGGAAGCTGCTCTGAGGTCTCCACACAGCTTCTCTTCTCCAGGCTGAAAAGCTCCAGTGTTCTCAGCCTGTCAATAAATAGGCTTGAGAAAGGTCTTGAAATCATATCCATGGGCTGAGGAGGAGAGAAATGCATTTTGTAAGGCATCTCTAAAGCTGTCTGTTAATGCAGCAGAGCTAGAAAATCATCTGTCTCCTCTTGGTTTAGCTTTCTGGCAGGGTTGGACCAGTCCTGGCATGGCTGGCAATAAGTAGCCCTATGCAGCAGCAGAGCACTGGAGGAAGCTTGGATGCAGCTAAGCATCCAAGGGTTCAAACGTCTGACCTAGTTTCTCTACAGCTGGAAAATTCATCTTCTGTCTAGAACTCCTCTGACTTCGGCTACTTCACAAATACCATGAGGACAGCATTTTCCCTGATCTGTCGGTATTTGGGTCCCATCTGGAGCCAGAAATTGGAGAGTCACGTGGAGCGTTTAAAATAGGAATGCCCCAAGGAGCCAGCTCCTGCTTGCTCCGAGTTCTGTGGTCTTTCTTCCCATTTGATCACTTGTTTCTCACTGGGTTGAATGGGTGTGGGACCATCCAAGGCTGAGACCAGAGGAAGAACAGCCCTTTCATGGTGGTGTGTTTCCAAATGGACTTGTTTCAGAGTACACTTACTGCAGGAACAGCTTTAAAGCATTTCAGGTCCATTTACTCTTCATCTGCAGAGCTGAGCTTGTCATTGAAAACTCCTAAACTTCCCAAACAGACTTTTCTCAGTCCAAATTGAAGGAAAAAGAGATTCCTACAACCATTGAGAAAAACTCCCCAAAGCAAGGTTGAGCTTTCCATGGTATCTACATTACAAATATTGCTTTGTTGGTTTTAGGCCAGGTAAATGAATGAGAGATCAGAGATTGGAATAATCTCCCTAGGGAAGTAGTGGACTCCCGACTGTTGGACACTATTAAGATTCAGCTGGACAGGGTGCTGGGACATCTAGTCCAGGTCATGCTTTGCCTAGAAAGGTTGGACCAAATGATCCTTTCCAACCTGGGATTTTATGATTCTAGGATTTTCTCAGTTCCCAGTCTCAGCCAGCAAAGCCATCTCTGCTCTTTGAATCCATCAACTCCATTTGGCCTTTCTGAGCTTCCTAGATACATCTTGAAGTAATCCTAAAGCTATCAGGAAAAGAATAAAGTTTGTTTAATAGGATGATAAATAGCACCATCTTGGGCAGCTAAATGTTTGTGCTAATGGGATGCAGCTGCAGAGCTGTGACATATCAGACCATAGAAGGGACTTTAAAGCTCATCCAGCTCCAACCCCTGCCACGGGCAGGGACACCTTCCACTAGAGCAGCTTGCTCCAAGCCCCTGTGTCCAACCTGGCCTTGAGCACTGCCAGGGATGGGGCAGACACAGTTTCTCTGGGCACCCTGGGCCAGCGCCTCAGCACCCTCACAGGGAAGAGCTTCTGCCTAAGAGCTCATCTCAATCTCCCCTCTGGCAGGTTAAAGCCATTGCCCTTGTCCTGTCCTTACAGGCCCTTGTCCAAAGCCCCTCTCCAGGTTTCTTGTAGGCCCTCTTTATTTAAGATTGAGAGATTGAGACCTCCCCATTCCTAACACAGCCAGACCTGAAGGGATTGTTCTAAGAAAAAAGTAGTATTTGTATGACAAAGCTGTATCAAGATATTAGAGGGTGTGGACAAGCTCATAACATCAAGTATCGATGTACAAATCAGTCTTTGGCTTGGTGGGAGGTTTCTCTGTGTCTCTGGGGCTTCAGAAGAGCTCAGATACCTTTTGGTAAAGCCTTTACTGAAGCCAGTTATGGCTCATTAAGTGCCAAATAAAGGGACACCTTAAGAGGTGCAGGATGAGTGATCTCCCAATCTCTGCCTTTACTAAACCTGAGATGCAATGTGTCCCATTCAGTATTTAAGCAGGTTTTATTTTGTCCTTCTCGAGCTTCTGTATCTCACATGGGGTGGGCAGTACTGCAAAAACATATATACAGATAAAGAAAGATTTCCAGTTCCTGTAATAGCTCTGATTCTTCAGTGGAGAGTGGCTTGGTGAGGGTAAAACTCACCATGTTTCACAGCATCTCATGACATGAGTGCAAGACCCATCTGTGCGCATCTCAGGGCTGGGCTTGGTTTCTTGGGGGGAAGGAGGGATTGCACATAGCTGTGTCACAGGGAGAGCTGAGAGACCCCCTGACCTCTGAGCTCCTCAAATCCTCCTGTGTCTAATAGGGGACACATGAAAACAACCCAGGTCATAGGAGTGCCTCCTGCCTCACATTGCCAGCGCGGCAGGACCAGCGAGGTTATGTTTTCATTATTGCTTGTGACTCCGATGCTCTCAGCTCTTTGGAGGTTAAGTCAAGGTCCTGGCTTTGAGATTCTGTTGTTGTAACCTTTCACGGGCAGACACTTCATATGATGTCTAGCAGGCAGGCTGTGGCCAAGAAAATGCCATGTTTTGCCCGAGCTGCAAGTGAACCAGAGCTCTGGCCATGGCAGTGAGGCTTTGACTAACAAGCAGCAGTGAGCATGTTATGTTTTGGCAGCCACTTTACTTATCAGATTGATAGAGGAGGCTGTAAGCAATTGCATCTGGATTTGAATGGGTTACCCAGCCTGCTCGCCTGCTTGGGATTCAGGCCAAGGGAAAGCAGAGGAGTTGTGAGGAGAATACCCAATTTCCCTCTGTGAGGACTGATTTTAGTTTAATGCAGCCTCCTCGCCCTTAAATCCAATTAAAGGCCTATATTATGTCAGTGGAAATTTATGCCAATCCTAATATAGTCTAATAAGCCTTAAAATAGCACTTTGCTAGTGAAAAGCCTTGTGGTTTAATTTGATTCTGAGCCTAATAACAGGCTTAATATGAGGGAATTGGCCCCTTTTTCTTTTCTAACGGGGCTCCACATGCATGCTTCCTTTTCAGGAACAAAAAGGTTTTCTCCAAAGCATGGACAGGAGACAGCTCACCTCAGCAGGTTGCCTCTTTTCCTCTTGCTTCAATTTGCTGGCCATGGGAAGTCTCTCTAAAGACATCCCAGGCTGGGTTCTGTAATGCAAAGCAGTAAGCACCAGCCTGCAAAGGGTCTGGTTTCTCTTTCAGGTTTTCTATGCCTGACCTTCTTTTAGCCACTGTGGACAAAAGCATCCCCTTGACCATCACGAAGTCCCAGTGCAGGATGTAACCTTCTCCTATGGTTACAGATACAAGCCTGCTTTGTGCTAATGCCTTCCCCTGACAGAGACACAGCCTTTCCTATCTATTCACTCACCTAAAACTTGATTTCCCTGCTCTCATTCCCTGTGTCTCAATTACTCCACCATCCTCTTCATGGAGCCTGAAAGCTGCCACCTCATGTTGCTCATGCATGGTTGCCTGTCTCTGTCCATGGCTCTAGCTTTGCACTTCCACTGGCCCCATTCTCTTTCAGGGTTTCCGTCACTAAGCCCTCTCTTTATTCCAGTGTTGCAATGTCAGTGAACAGCCCATGATGCCCTCTTGCATTGCTTGTTTGGAAAATTTTCATTGTTTTCTATAAATTTAGGATATTTCATAATATCAAACAACCACATTATTGTCCCACAAATTGTCCTCCACTGCGATCTAAATCCTTTAAGCTTGGTAGACCACAGTCTCCTGCTCCTCCCAAGCATTAGCGATCCATACAATTATAAAGCGATAGAATATCTGAAGTTGGAAGGGACTATGAGGATCATTGAGTCTAACTCCTTGCTCCTCGCAGGACTATCTGAAGCTAAACCATATCACCTTGAGTGTTATCCAGATGCTCCTTGAACTGACTTACAGGCTTGGTAAGACTTCCTTTCCTTGCATGGTGCTATCAGGATATCAAGACTGCAATGCTTAGACAATGGGGATGCTTCAAAGGGGCTTATTTGAGTGGGGATCTGATCTCCTCCAAGACATGAGTTGTGCAAACAGGACATGGCCATGTGGGAAGGATGTTCTGCTGCCTATGCCCATGAGCTAAGCTTATGGGCGCAGGCATTAGTAGGGGCATCCCCTCAAACTCCAGGAAAAGAGCAAAGCCTTATTATTCCAGGAACATCTTTCCAAGATCCTAAATGCTTGGGCATGGTTCTTGCTGCTAAACTATTTGCTCAACCCATCTGCTATGAGGTAGCGTCCTGATTTGAAGGGGAAGCTGTCAGCATCAGCCACATACACTGCTCTCCTTCACTCCCTGTCCTGAGCTGCTGCTCAGCTTTACTGCACACTGTTAAACAGCTGCTGCTCTGCAGCCCAGAGATGACTGCATTTTGGTGGTGGGTGGAGTGATTTTGATGCAGCACTTACTAAAACGCGTTGAGATAAAAGCCTCAGCAGAAACATAAAAGGCCCTTTGTACTTGCAAGTTGTTACCGTTATGTTTTGATTGGGAACTGTAGTAAACAGAGGTCCTCAAAGCTGCGTTCAGAAAAGAAAAGAAGACAAACAAACTAATTCTACCTCCAAATAAGAGAGAGCACAGATTTCGGGGAGTACCTAATAGATTTAGGTGCCTAAGTCCTTTTGAGTCTCGCAGTCTGACACCCCAGCTGGCACTGAAGGCAATAAACCCTCCCCACCATGTCCGATTCATCCTTAGGTTACTCTCCTGGCATCAAACATTCCTGCTGGCAGGAAATTTGGCCCAGGGCCCTAAGGAGCAATGCTGCAGCTCTACAGTCCCAGGCGGCAGTTTGTGTCTGCAGGACTTCTTATTTGTGTTGCTCTTTTGTAAGGAATAGGGAGAAGGCGACTTCATGCTGCCACTTCTTTATCCCCTTCCCTCCCCAGCCCAGCCCAATCCCCCATCTACCTAGGGGCAAGCTGGTCGGTTAAGGGAGCTTTGTTAATGCCGTAATCCTCACGTGTGCTCAGCTTCACAAAGCTGCCACTTTCTCGCCCCGGCCGTGCTCGCGGATCCGTAATGTCCCGTGTCCAATTGATTGCTGCGCTCGCTCTGGCTGCTGCCTTTGAGCAGTTTCTCCAGCAAGGGCCAGATTGCTCGGGCAAGCTCATCCATCCTTCAGGGATGGGGGCAGGAGGTGGAGGGGTGGGGGATGGATGCCTGAGATTGGGCATTTGGGATTCAGGGGGAGGGAAAGCTGGCAGGCAGCAAGGAAAGGAAAGGAAAGGCTGTGGTAGTGCAAGAGTGGTGGTGAGGTGGTGAAGGGCATGTGATTGGCATAGAATCATAGAATGGTTTGGGTTGGAAGAGACCTTAAGAACATCCAGTTCCAACCCACTGCCATGGGCAGGGACGCCTCACACCAGACCATGTCACCCAAGGCTCTGTCCAACCTGGCCTTGAACACTGCCAGGGATGGGGCAGCCACAGCTTCTCTGGGCACCCTGTGCCAGCGCCTCAGCACCCTCACAGGGAAGAGCTTCTGCCTTATATCTAACCTCAATCTCTCCTGTTCAAGTTTAAACCCATCACCCCTTGTCCTATTGCTAAGGTCCCTGATGAAGAGTCCATTTCCAGCACCCCTGTAGGTCCCCTTCAGATACTGGAAGGCTGCTATGAGGTCTCCAAGCAGCTTTTCTTCACCCCAAAGGTAAATGTTCTTGCCTGTTGATAGTAACTCCAAGCTAGGTCTCAAGGAGCACACAGCATTTAATTGCACTGCTGTTGATTCCTATTGAATACTCAGCTGATACTTTCTTATTTAGGCCCACCCCCAAATTCATTCTGACACCCCAAACTCTTGTGCAACCTCAGTGGCGAAGTGCAGACAAATGAAATAAACCTGCTGAAGGTAGTACTTCCACTCTCTGCCCCCAAGTTTGCAGTTTCAGGGTCATGCTAATCCTTCCCGTAGCTCAGGACAGGCAGGGTTCCAGATTGTCCAGAGATGTCTTTAGATCCAGGGACATGAGGAGATGGGGAAGTGGAAGTTCTCTGACCCAAGGAGCTGCGCCTGCATTAGGACATGACGTATTTATTTCTAATAATGGAAGCTCCTAAACTTTAGATATGAAATCAGAGGGGGTTTTATGCATAGTGAAGCTGCTCTGGGCTCTATTCAAGGCTTTTGTGTTTCCTTCTGTGCTCTGCCCAGTTAAGCCCAGGGTGAATCAAATATCTGGTTTCACAGAGGACAAGAACACAAGTCCCTATAAAGTGCTTTACAAACTTCCTGAAAGGTTTCTAAAGTTTCTTACATGGCTCTGCCTTATAGAGGCAAGATAGAGGGATGGGAGAAGCAAGGAAGAAATAGCTTCATTTCTTCTCTCCTTGTGTTAGGAAAGTGCACTCTTATGTTGTTACAGCTTTGTGTAGCACTACAACTCATATATATGAGTGTGTATGTGGGCACTTCCCCTGCAATGATGTGCTCAGGTAGAGGCTTCAGGGTACTTCTCCTTGGGGAAAGGTGATATGTACCCACTCAGGCATGGTTTGGAGTCTTTTCCTTTCACTTTACATTGCCTTTCTCCAGTTCGGATGCTGAGAATCTTCTCCGTCCCTCATCTACCTGTCTTCTGCCAAGGCTCATGAATGCAGACCCTCATAAAGGTCTGACATGCCCATGAAACACATAGCAGTGCAAGTGTAATCACACTACTAAACAGTGCATTGACTGGGATAGACAAATATTTAGCTGATATAAATAGGAAAAACCACACTGAAGTCAATCCATTGATTTATCCCAACAATGGGTCATGGTCTTCTGAGGAGACTAATCTCATGAGGAAACATCTCATTTGCTCCCTGTGGATACCAGGGGGCATTCAGGCTGAATCTACCTTGGCTGGTTGCACTCTGAGCCTCATCTCAGAGGTATTTCGGGGGAAAGCATCAACCTCCCTCCAAATATCTCTGTTCCTACAGCACTCACTGCATATCACTGCTCTCATTTAACACTAGTCCTTCCCTTAGAAGGTTTAGAGATGGAAAACCTTTTTCCTCAGTTATTTGCTCTCCTGCAGCATCAGGCCGACCCTTCCTAGGCTGATGGAAGCTTTTCAGGAAGGCTTCCCAGGCAGATGCATGGCCAGGGGTTACTCGTTGCCTCAGGGGCTACTCAAGGCCTCAGGAAATTGCCTTTAAAACCAAACACTGCTTCATCATGTCCTCCTCCTGGGATATTTTATAACAGACACTGGCTGGTAAAGAAAGAGTTGGGGCTAAGGCTGAAACTTGGTAGGTATCTGATCACCTTAAACAGCCTGGAAATATTGCCTGGACCACCCACTTTTGTGCATCTTTGCCATTTAGGGCTGTGAATATTTAATCATAACTAAATGCAGAAATATTCATGCATTTAGGTGGGGGGGCTTTGAATCTCATTGGGATTTGTATTTAATTAGGCAAACAACAAGTTCCTAACTTCATATGTTGAACCCCAATATGATTT
Source organism: Psittacula echo (assembly GCF_963264785.1). NCBI lineage: Eukaryota > Metazoa > Chordata > Aves > Psittaciformes > Psittacidae > Psittacula > Psittacula echo. The sequence goes on from NC_137735.1 coordinate 162,407,202, forward strand.
TAAGTGTAATAATCTGTCTGATAAAAATGGGTTTCCCCATGGACAGTATTTAACTGACCCATGACACTTATAAAATGAGGGGAATTACATACGTAGCAAATAGTGTTTGTTGGTAGAGTCATCTCACAGGTAGAAGATGACCTCCTTTAAAGAAAAGATCCTTTTGTCACGATCAGAGAGAAAAGAAGTTGTTGGTTTCTTTCCTTGGTGACTTTAGAGATAATTTTCTGGTTGATAGGATGGCAGGTACACGAAGCAATGGTTCCCTCTATAAACCTTTCATGGAATGATAAAGCAGTGCTGAAAGCCAGCGGCTATCTGGGGTCATCTGCTGTGAACCCCCTTGGGTTCTGAAATCATGAATCAGGCATTGAGAGTCAGCAGATTTATATATTTGAACTGTTTTGATTGTTTTATGGTTTCTCTGTGCCAAATTTCCAGCCTGACTCCTGTTTCTTGGTTTCTCCTTGTATTCCAAAACCTCTAAACCAGTGTTTTATGTGTCTGGTACCATGTATAAAGTGGGTGGCTGTTTCAAAACTGATCCTCCTCATTTTGAAGTATGTTAGGTCATAGTTCCAGGTTTTCCCTAGTCCACTCAGAACTTCCTTTAAGTGAACACTGGGATTCCAAGCTAATCTCTTGAATCCAGAAGCTGGTTATTTCTCAATAAACTCTAAGCTACTGTGAAAATCTCCCTGAAATCAGGAGGATGGACAGGCAAGAGTGCATGCTATGCAGTGCCTTGGACAAAGCCAAGCTTGCTCGAAGGCTGCAGGTCAATCCTTGCTGTAGTGATGGTTTAGTTACCATAGAGACAACCAGGTCTCACTTCATCCTCCAGCACTTGCACTGTTCAATGACAACTCCTCCAGATTAAAGTTTGAGGGGTTTGGACCATTCTCTTTATTTTTATCAGTGGTGTAGCACACCATCTAATCCTAGTTGTACCTCTCGGGAAGGAAAAGAAAGACAAAAAAGCCAACCTATGTTTGTGTGTAGGCCAATTATCCAACGTGGTGACATGTAGGAAAATGAATTAACTATAGCTTTGTAATGTCAGCATTATTTATGTTGTATAAGCTTTGCCCAGCTCAGCTGTGGATCAGCAAAGGAGCGCTTTTATTCTTCCATCCTCTCTTTGATGCTGTTTTTTTTTTTACCTATCCATCCTTCCTTCTCTTGATACAGGTCCTTTGCTCTGCTGCACTATCATTACTGGATCCTTTTCTTCTGCTCTAAATCAGGAGGGATTTCCAGATCAGATGTGGGGCCGGTGAGGAGATGCCCTACAGGAGGTGAAGGAGGGGTTCTCCCAGCCTCTCATCTTTCCCATCTTTACCCTCTATTCCTGGGATAATGAAACCATTCTGTTGGGTTTATTTTCTCTGATCTCGAACTCACACAAAAAGTAGGTGCTGAGACTGGAAGAGGCCTCTGTTACCTTTCCCCCCTCCTTCCTTTTCCCATGCATAGTTTCCTAAGTCTATCCCTTCTTTCACCTGCTGCAGCAAAAACTTTCAAAAGAACTAAATGTCACTTGCTGGCAGGAGGCAGGAAAGGGACATTAAACCAGGATCCAGCCTGAAAGCAACGCGCTGGCATGAAGCCCACAAACACTTCAGATCTGAAGCACCAAGTCACAGAGCAGAGGCAAAAAATGCATCCTTGTAAAGCAATAGTGAATGTGCACCTGCTCAGAACTACCATCGCCAGTGCACTGTGACACTTCAGAGCTGCTGAGAAATCAGATACTGAGATACTCCTCTCAGGGTGTAAAATTAGTGAAATCTTGCACTGAGGCAGCTGCAGCACTGACTGGTGTGGGGAGCAAGCCTGAAGGATAATATGTGTATATCCCAATGACAGACAGTGGGAAAAGAAATCATAGAATCATAGACTTGCTTGGGTTGGAAAGAACCATAAGCTCATCCAGTTCCAACCCTCTGCCATGGGCAGGGACACTTTTTCACTAGACCAGGTTGCTCTAAGCCCCATCCAACCTGATCTTGAACACTGCCAGGGATGGGGCAGCCACAGCTTCCTTGGGCAGCCTATTACAGTGCCTCACCACCCTCACATGAATAGTAAATTATCCTGCAGTGGGTTTGTTCTTATATGAGTGTTACTGGTTTCCCTGGCTGGATTTTGAGACCATCTTCACTATGTGAAGTTCTCCTTCCAGTGACTGCAGCCTACAGAGATATGAGGTCCTACACATGCATTAATAAGTAAACCAGGCTCTTGGTTGCAGAGGTGATAGCTGGGTGGTTCAGCTGGGCTAGTTTTCTCTGTTGTAAATGCAGTTAGAAGGTATCTCAGTGATGTAGGTTAGCCCAGCTCAGCTGGCATGTCAGGAGTATAGCAGGGAGCTGTACCAGTGTGGCATGCAGACTGGCAGCCAGCAGTAAAGCTGTTTCAAGCTCTTCTGTTGTTCCAAGTGATCGCTGAATAACTTCTCTGAATTACTTCCAGTCAATCTCTCTTATATGAGAAGCTTACAGAAAGCTTATTGGGTTCAAAATTCGGAAGATATGGATTCTCACATGCTAAGCATCCATTAGCAACGGGATTAAGTCAACTCTCAGGATCAGATTTCTATAGGGGTAGCTTTATGCATACATGTAGGTGAAGTTTGCTTTGTGTGAATCGTCTCTGATGTATCCTTAGAAGAAGGGAAAATAAGATCTGTTAGTTGATGCCAGACGTGAGACAGGCATGACTTCCTAGGTGACCTTTCAGGTCCCTTCCAGCCCTAAACATTCTATGATTCTATGGCTGAAGATAAAGTCAAAACACTATCATTGTTCCAAAATAATCTTGAAGAGGAGGGAAAAATTCATCATTTGTAGGTTATTTCCTTGGCAGTGTTCAAGGCTAGGTTGAACGGGGCTTAGAGCAACCTGCTGTAGTCAAAGGTATCCCTGCCCATGGCAGGAGGTTGGAACTGGATGAGTTTTAAGGTCCCTTCCAACCCAAACCATTCTATGATTCTGTGATTTTTAGATCCACATTCTAGGGTTCATTTTGGGGAGATCAGGTTTTTGAACGGTGAGATGAATAGCTCTGTCCTTCCTGCCTTGCCACTAACTCCTTGCCACAAGGCTGCCGAGTGGGCATTTCAGTGTATTATTGTTTTAAATGTGATGCTGTTGTTAATACACCAGGTAAAATGTCATGGCAGCACTTTCAAAGGTGGCTAGCCCAGAGGTGCTGCTGTATAATAGGTGATACTGCAGAAGGTTGCATAGATGACCTCTCTAAGCCTATCTACACCGCGACCCATTCAAAAGCACATTGAACAGCTGCCCACAAACAGGTTTTCACTTTAGTATGAATAGGAACCTGTGCAGCTGGATTCCATGAAGGTGAAATAACTCACCTTTGCACAGATGCTAGAAATGCTTTAAAAATAATCAATTGAGTCAATGAACCAATTACTCTGTGGTAACAAACTCCAGTAGGTAATTCAGATCTGAATTGCTCTGTGGAAGTGTCTGTCTATTTTCTGTTCACTAAATGGGAAGCCTAAGATGACTTAACTCCCAACTCAGCATCACAGTAACTGTCTAAAGCTCGTTGGAGTGAAAGCAAACCTGTAACAGCTCTGGTTTTACCCCAAGATAAAAAATTGACTTTGAATCAAAAGTCTGTGTTGGTTTCGATGTTAACTATGATAGATTCAAACCAGATCCCCAGAATCTCCAGTCCTTCAGTTTTTGCGGACCTCTTAACCATGAACTAAATAATTTGTCTTGCCACTGCAGAGATGATGTCTGTCCTGCACCAAAATCCATCATCTAAACTGCCACCGATCTGCTGGTGTCTGTGATTTGAACTTCCAGTATTTAGTCCCTACTATTATTATTCCCTTTTGAGTATCCAGCCCTTGAGATGACTTCAGTCTTATTCATGTTTGAAGGTGTTATTGTTGCATGAAAAGCTGAATTTAACTGTAGGGAAGGGCGACAGCAACAGGGACCTCTGCCTGGACTGGTGGTTAGCATATATGTGCATGGACTCCATAGGGCCTGTGCTCTGGAGGTCCACCCATGCTGGTGACCCATTGCTTTGACCTGCTCTGGATCGATGAAGGTTGTGCCTTTGTGGTCTTTAGCAGACATCTCTGGTCTCACTATGTTTATGGTCCAGGCAAATTGCACACCAACCTCTACAAATTGGAAGCCATAGAGTGGTGATGGTATAACTTTCATCACTTGGCTGTCCATGCCACTGCAAGCCCAAAGCATGGATGGTGGTGGCACACCAAATGCTTAGCAGGGGCTGGGAGGTGATTTCACCTTGCCCTTTTAGGAGGCTGGTGTGATATCCTAAATCAGTTGGTGGGCCTCTGTGTGTATTTACATGCCTGTGTGTTAATTCATCTGGGGAGACAAGCTTAACTGAACTTACATTAACCCCTTGACCAGCCACCATAGCTAACATCTCGGTAGGATGCGCTACCTGTGCTACTGCTGGCCATAACCTCATGTGCTATCGATTTGGCTGTGTTGGCAAAGAGATGGCAGTGGGAAGAGGCAGTGAAAGAACCAGCAGGGAAAGAAATAAGTGGTGATTCATGCCAGTAACATTTGGTATCATCCAGGCTCTTTGCCAATGGGGATTTACCCAGGGCTGATCTTACCTCTGCACTCCAGCGATTCAGCCAGCAAAGCATCCAAAATCTCATCATCACCCTATGGACACATTTTCATGCATCTCACTTCCTACATCTTCCCAGTCTCCTGTCCTTTCATCCTCCTTGGTGCTGGCAGAAGTGGATGTGCAGGCTGCCAAGCGGGCAACAATTTCAGGAGGGGAAGAAAAGGGATCTCTGAATACAGGATGATCCCTGGTGCTTGTAGCCTTGGCTCCCCACTGCTTTGAGCCGGACGGTACCATACCTTGCAGGCAAAGGATCAAAAAACATTGTTGCCCTTGTCAGTGAGCTGTCACCAGGGTCCTGGGTGCAGCTGGGCATATGGGCAGGATGCTATTTATTTACTCATTGACGAGGGTTCATTATCTCCAAACCCCATTCAGATGATAGTTTCCAGGTCCCTGGGGAAGCCAGTTCAGCACAGCAGATGACACGATGCCCTGGGCAGGAGGTGGATGACAGCATCCCTGGCTGCGCATCACATGCAGCAGAGAGGGAAAGCAAAGGGATGAGGGCCGGATGTGTGCATGGATAAAAGAGACGAAAGCATCAGCAGTGGTAGGGCTGGGAAAGCAAATATGCCAGTGAGAGTTGGAATTCCTTGCCCAAAGTAAATGCTTGAATTCATCACCATTTTATTGTCCAGCTGGGCTGTTCTGAGAGAGGGAGGATGTCCAATCTGCTTTTCAATTACCATCACCTCCCAAACTGTCTGATCCCCATAGGGAGAGCCATGCTCCAGTTCTTACGGAATAGCAGTTCCATGTTTCATCTGCTGCATGTGCATGCCTCTAATGTCCCTAAGAATGCCCTCTCCTGAGCCTTGCCTGTTTGCATCCTCAGTCTAAAGAAGGATCAAGCATTTGGGGCCTGGTATAGTTCAGGAGAAAGGGATCTCACACTCATATCCATTATTTAGCTCTTCCCTTCCCTGGGAATGCCGGGGTGTGTTTAACACATGTTATTTACTTGAAGCATGTTTAAATACACTTCTTCTTCTTGACCCAGGCATATCTTTGATGGTGTTTCTGTGGTTGTAGTAGACTTGGTATGAAGATGTTGCACTTATGTTCCCTGTGTTCACTTAGACACCCTGGGAACATCTATGAGATTTTCAGATGCCAAATAAACTTTCAGCTGCTGATGTATCTCACTCCAGAATTAGGTGCATTTTTTCAGTGGATTAAGTTATTTTCTATACTTTATATCAATCTTGCTCTTCTCAGATACGTGCTTGATTCTCCCCCCCTCACTTAACACCGCTGTTAATTGGGTGTGGACTTGGTAATGCAAGAATTGTCCCTGTAGACACTGAACTTTCATGTCTACCCATCTGTATGCAGTGCTCCAACTGGAGGAAACCAGTGATGATGCTGTTTAAAATTATAATGTATCCATGAGTTCAAACTAAAACAGGGGAAGTTCAGGTTAGATATAAGGAAGAAGCTCTTCCCTGTGAGGGTGCTGAGGCACTGGAACAGGGCGCCCAGAGAAGTGGTAAATGCTCCATCCCTGGAGCATTCAAGGCCAGGTAGGACAGAGCTTTGGGTGACATGGTCCAGTGTGAGGTGCCCCTGTCCATGGCAGAGGGCTGGAACCAGATGATCTTATGGTCCTTTTTAACATAAACCATTCTATGATTCTATGATTCTATCTGCAGTATAAACTTGGCATACTGGTGTTTACTAGTTGATTTCTAGCATTGTATGAATGTTGGCTGTAAATCCGCTGGAGGAATTTGGGATGAATTTTAAGAGAAGCTGAATTTGTGCTATGTCAAGTTCTGTGTGTAAAGAGGTGCAGAACAATTTGCTTTCTAGAAATAAACCCAGAGAGACAGCAGTTTTGAGTGTGTTGTATATTACAGCAGCATGATGCAAAGGAAATGTAAGACTAGAGCCTCAAGGAGTTAAATGAATCCTTCAGAGCTTAAGAACCTCCTGATGCTTCATGGGAAAAGGGGATAATATTCTATTTAGAGAGTGTACTGCTCACACATCAGATGTTTTCTCCAGTTCTCTCTCTCTCTGTAATTCTCTTTTTTCTTTAATTTTAAATTGTCATTGGGGGCAATTTGCATTAAAGGGATCTTTGTATCTGAAGTGCCCATCTGCTCTGCAGCTTACCTCCCCCCGATGACATAGCCATCTGCTTTTGACATCACAACCATCTTCACCGCAACACCGAAGGAGCCACTGACACTTTATTAACACCTTGCCTTGGTGTCGTCCTGCTATTGGAAAGGATTCCCAGGCTCTTTTCTTGCTGGGATTACGCTCTAGACAGGGGAGAGCTGGCTCAGGACAGCAGCATGGCCACGCTGGAGTGGTACATGGGATGTAGTGGTGACACTGTGGCATGAAGCAGACAACCAGAGCTCTAAGTGGTTTTGAAGAAGGGCTGTGATTTCTGATCTGCTTTTGTTTGACACCTCGTGTGAAGGAGGAACCCTGTTGTCTCTGCCGTCTGGGAATAGAATAATAATAATTACGAGGCTGATGATAACACTTCGGAAGCAGTGTTTGATTAGCTTCAGTTGCATCTGCTCAAGATGCTTCTAATTATGTAGCAGCGTCCTGGTGTCATTCATCCTCCAAGCTAAACATGATTTGCCCTTCAGAGATCATCCCACCCCAAGCAGTTAGCAACGCTCGAAACAAAACTCAAGCAGGAGAACGTCCACTATACACTTTGTTCTTTGCATCAGATTGATGTACCTGGTCAGAGCTTCGATACTACACACAATAGATCCAAAAGAGTGTTTCCAACAGCCCAGATGGCAATGGCTCTGGGAAAACAGAGCCACCTTCTGAAACACCAGCTCTCCTCTCACCGTGTGTCAGCCGGTGGGTAACAGCACGAGCTGTCATGATTGCTGCACACATCAATTTGCTGTCATGAATGAAGAGAGATGCCTTCAGGTTAGGCCTATGATGCATCTGGGTTTCTGGGCATATGTATTCATTTTCCTATCTGGAAACCTTGTCCAGGTGGTATTTGAGGTTTGGGGTTTTCATATGTGGTTTCTTCCTTCTTTTCCCTACTCTGTAAATCTGCTGTGGGTTTCTCTCCTTTGGGAGTGAGCAAAACCACTGCAGGGCATCTTTGGTCTGGCTGTCATCCACCCAGAAATACACCTCCCAGGCATGTGTATGGATCAGCTGTGCAGAAATACACTGTAAATCCAACTCATCCCAGCCTGCGGAGAGGGCTGGGCAATGCCACTTCATTCTATAGAGCATGGAAGCACTGCTGCAAGTCCTTTTGCCTTATTTTAGGCACCAAAAAATACAGGGTGATCCTTACTGAAAAACTTACATGAAATTCAGGGCAACTCATTTCAATAGAAGCAATCTGCAAGCAAGAAATGGGTCAGAATTCAGAAAATGCTTTGGGTTTAGGGTTTTGAAATTAAACTTGTGAATTATTCCTCTGGAAACCAAACTTATCTTCAAAATTCCCTGAAATAAAGCTACCAACTGTAATATTATTGAATAGCAGCATGGTAGTGACATTCTTTTTGATGATAATAATAAAATAGTAATATAAACGGGGGGAAAAAAAGATGTTTTGTTTCAGGTCAAGCAAATTGTTTTGTTTTACTTGACCCATTTCCCTTCACAGATCTTTCATTTTAATAAGAAAAGTAGAGGAAACAAGTGCATGGATTAACCCTGACCAGAGTTAGGAGCAACAAGAGATGTTTTGCTTGGCTTGCAACCAGGATGTCTGAGCCTGGGAACAACCATGGCATTCACATACATACATGTGCACAGACACACTCATCACCACACTTGATTAAGGGAGGGAAGTTAATCATAGAATCATTGAATGGTTTGAGTTGGAAAGGACCTTAAAACTCATTCAGTTCCAACCCCTGCCACGGGCAGGGACACCTTCCACTAGAGCAGGTTGCTCCAAGCCCCTGTGTCCAACCTGGCCTTGAACACTGCCAGGGATGGGGCAGCCACAGCTTCTCTGGGCACCCTGTGCCAGCACCTCAGCACCCTCACAGGGAAGAGCTTCTGCTTTATATCTAACCTGAACTTCCCATGTTTCAGTTTGAACCCATCACCCCTTGTCCTATCACTACAGTCCCTGATGAAGAGTCCCTCCCCAGCATCCTTGTAGGCCCCCTTCAGACACTGGAAGGCTGCTCTGAGGTCTCCACGCAGCCTTCTCTTCTCCAGGCTGAACAGCCCCAACTTTCTCAGCCTGTCTCCATATGGGAGGTGCTCCAGCCTCTGATCATCCTCGTGGCCTCCTCTGGCCTTGATCCCACAGCTCCATGTCCTTATGTTGGGGACACCAGAACTGTATGCAGTACTCCAAATGGGGTCTCAAGAGAGCAGAACAGAGGGGCAGGATCACCTCCATTGACCTGCTTGGTCATGCTAAATGCTGGAGTTAAGCGCTTCTGTGGAGGTTCCCAGCTTTTCCATCTTTTCGTGCTGCACAATGGAAATACCGATGCACATCCCTAAATTCCACTTGAATTAAGACCTATTCTTTCCCCCCCTTGCTGTAGCAAGGGAAAATGAGAGAAGCAAGAGGGCTGATGCACCAGGTTATAATATTGCCCACTATCCCCACCAGGAGAGATGGCAGAGGGAAGCTCGTGCTGGATGATAACACTCCTATAATCCACTCACTGAAGGTAGCTTTTCAGTTTAGTTTAAATGCAGTTCCTCCCTCTGATCGAGTCTCTGTCAGTGCAGGCACCACTTTGAGGGACTGGAAACTCTTAATCCTTTGCAAGCATCTGTCAAATTGTTTTCCCATCTGGGACCCCTCTTCTCATGAGCCGGGAAGTCTGCATTGAATTCAGTGGGAGATGAAAGCCAGCAGCACCTTGCTGGATCAAACATGTATTTATGAACTGGATAGGAGGTGTGGGGATGCTTTGAAGGGTGCAGTGCTCACTCCCCTTCTTGGTCCTGTGGGGGAGTGGGACGCAAATCTTTTTCTTCCAAAATCTGGCTTAGAGGGCATCACAGTGATGGAACAAATCCATGAGCAGTCAAATGCTGAAGCATCCCCATATCCCCTCATCTTCTGCAGGCAGCCACATGGCAAACCGGAGCAGTGGGCTTTTGATACTGGGGGGAGCTGGAAGGATGCTGCCGGGGGCTGGGAGCAGGCTGGAAGCAGCTGCTGGAATGTCAGAGTGGATGGGTTTGTTTGCAAAGTGGGTGAGAGGCTGAGGAGACCACATGGGGAGGCAGGCAGCCTATTTCCCCCTCCCTCTTAGGGTGATGCTGTGTGGGGCTTTTCTTCATAGCCTAAGAGGTTTTGTTCTCTGCCCCATGAAACAGGCAAACGATGGAGTTATTCAGGTCTATTCAGCAGTACACAAAAGCTTCTGCAGGCTACAGACAGGCAACACAGCTTCAGTTTCACGATGCCAATCGGGGATTTGATTGCATTTCTAGCTTTATACTGGGATTTTTCTGTACCTGCCTTTGTGACCAGTCCCATTCCATGCAAGGGTGGCTCCAGCATCATTTCTTTAGCTGGTCATATGAAATTGATTGTTTTTTACAGCTCTCTTAAACCACTGGTTATTGAAAGCTTTTGGTTAGCTTGAAAGCCTTGATCTATTACTGGGCTCATTATAGTTTAAAACAGAAACCATCTCAGTTATCCCTTTCTTCTCCTTGGGAAGTCCAAAGGAGTGAAGCTTCCCAGATTGCGGATGTCACAAAACATCATACATTCATTTTACCCCTTTTCTAACAATTTAACATATTTTTGCTTTCATAGAGGTTCAAAAGTTCACTGAGCAACAGTTGGTTCTCTGGGCTGGTTGCATAGGCCTATGAGTAAACGAGAAATACCCCAACAGCATTATTGTATGGCTGTAGGACATAACAGTAAAACACCACATTTCATGCCCTTAATATTACTCAAATTGTGCAGGAATGCAAACAGAAACCACCAGCATCTACATGGTTTGTGTTTCTTTACCATATGTCAGTATGTTCTGCGAGTAGTTAGAAGTAAAGCCTGACCTGTGCTGGTTTTCCTTTAATTTGACCCAGCAGCTGGGATCAAAGCTCTGCTCCATTCAGCCAGGCTCAAAAAGCTAAAAGTCCTCTTCGTCCTTCAACACACTTTATTATGCAGTTGGAAGAGCACTGGGTGAAGGGCTGGATTAGCAGATGTTGCCCACATCACGTTGACAGCCCCGCGCTGGTGATCAGTGCCACTTTCAGATCTGAAAGCCAAGTGTTGCATGCTGTTCTCTTAAACGCTTGCAGACGCTGTAAGCAGTGGCCTGACACATGGAAATCAAAATCATGTGGAATACAATCAAATAGCAAAGGCACTGAGCAGAAGCTGCTGCTTAGGACAGGCATGGTTTGGTGGATCGGAGAGGGGAGGATCATAAGTCAGCTGGAGGCTGTAGGGAAAGCAGGGCTTCTGTCCTGACAGCAGAGGTGGACAATGCCATGGAACTCTTCATTAGAGACTGTAGCGACAGGACAAGGGGGAATGGGTTTAAACTTAAACAGGGGAAGTTCAGCTTAGATATAAGGAAGAAGTGCTTTACTGTGAGGATGGTGAGGCACTTGAACAGGTTGCCCAAGGGTGTTGTGAAGGCTCCATCCCTTGCCAGTGTTCAAGGCCAGCTTGGATGGGGTTTGGAGCAACCTGCTATAGTGGAAGATGTCCCTGCACCTCTGCTGCTATGGAAGGTTAACTTATTGCAAAAACTTGGCTGTTCAGTGGCTATGTCAGTCGTGAAGGATGGTGAGTTATGGTTGGAGATGTTTCAAAGAAATGATGAATGTATTGGGTTTCACCTTGTTCTGAGATAGAAAAGTCAGGAGTGGCAGCAGTGCACTGCCTGGCAGTGAAGCTGGGATGAACTGGGAGATACCAGTTTGGTGCTGAGAGAGCACCCAGCATGGTGGGGCTCAGGCTCTTCTTGGGGCTCCTAGTGGCAAGCATAATGCCCCTAAAGCATAATTATTATGATCGATCTGATGAACATCCCTGAGCTCTTTGACACTGCCATGAGCAAAGTCTGACCCGGACACCAGCATGCCCTTGCATTTATCCATGGATTGTTGCATGCAGCAGTCCCTAGGTGAAGTCTCCCATCATCTCTAGTCCCATTGCCAGTGGAGTTTTCCCTATGGATTCCCTCTGCAGCTGCAGAGGAGTTCTCAAGAGCATCCCAGCCAGGCTGCTGACACAGAGGCCAAGCTGCTCTCTCGACATGGAATTCCTGCTGTGTATCACCAGACCTGTCAGCACCCCACAGGAGAAATTTGTGCATAATGAAGGGAAGTGGCAGACTGTCAGAGTTTTATCTATGCTTTACTGACTCCTCAACCAGCTTCCAGAGAGGGTCTACGGCACCTTCTGGGCTGTCGGCCATACGAGAGAGCTGGAAGTCTGGAGTATGTTTCTTGGCATTGCCTCTGGCTGTCGTGTCTCCTGCATCTCTGTTGCTGGAGCCAGGGTGCTGTGTGCTGCTGCAGGCAGGCTGTGGGTTGGCATAGAATCACAGAGTGCTTTGGGTTGGAAAGGACCTTAAGATCATCCAGTTCGAACCCCCTGCCATGGGGACACCTCGCCCCTAGACCATGTCGCCCAAGGCTCTGTCCAACCTGGCCTTGAACACTGCCAGGGATGGAGCATTTGCCACTTCTTTGGGCAACCCATTCCAGTGCCTCACCACCGTCATAGGGAAGAACTTCTTCCTTATATCTAACCTGAATTTCCCCTGTTTCAGTTTGAACCCCCAACCCCTTGTCCTATCATTCCAGTCCCTGATGAAGAAATGTCTATGGTAAGATGCTAAATCCCATCTCTGGCCACTGAGTGACCACAATGTTTGATTTCCAACACATTTGGCAATGTGGTTTCAGCCTGAATCAATTTGTTGTGTCTCAAGATTAAGCCCAGACCTGCTTCAAGGGTTAACATCTACCAAGAACCATACCCAGTAAACACAGTTGAGGCAGTAACCCTGGTTTGGTAGCAAGGCAGTGTATAAGCATAAACCCAAGTATACCATTTCGTTCAGTGACAGCAAAAGTGCCTGTGACTCATTTTATTTGCAAGTCAAAGGACAAAGGAGCCAGGATTTGCAGTTTGACTTACTGCTCAACAGCGTATCCCTGCTCTTGTGCCTCCGTGCAGCACAGATCCCACCAGCATCCACCCTCAAACAAGAAAACCAACATCACCCCCGCAACAAAGGAGATTTACAACACAGCGCTCAGTCCCACAAGGCACAAGCATGGCCCCAGCTGTTATTTCTTTTAGCATTTAGTGCCCCTTAATGGTGATAAATGCTGTGTGGCATCGAACTTCAAAGACCATCGGAGCAGACTTCTCCAGTCTGGGGCAATGTGGTGTGTGAGATGTACCTCTGGGGCCACATGGAGAGGAGGGGCCAGGGCTCATGTGACAGATGCACACACAGATGCGCAGTCATCGGACAGACGTGCCCCTCGGCAAGGGGCAGGGGAACAGCAGAGGAGATGCAGACCCCAACTGTTGCTTTTCTTCCCCTACTCCTGCCTATAGTTTCACCCTATATTTTACTGCGGCTGCAATCTAGTGAAGGACAACCAATGCCTGTTGTTGGTTGAGACCTGTTCAGTATGTTCCCGTCTTCTGGTTGGGTTTTGACTGATAGGGATTCAGTGCACAAGCACAGTGTGACCTGATGTGCAGCACGTGGGGACAACTGAGGGATGCTGGTGTACATAGAATCACAGACTGATTTGGGTTGGAAGGGACCTTAAAACTCTTACAGCTGCAACCCCCTGCCACGGGCATGGACACCTTCCACTACAGCAGGTTGCTCCAAGCCCCTGTGTCCAACCTGGCCTTGAACACTGCCAGGGATGGGGCAGCCACAGCTTCTCTGGGCACCCTGTGCCAGCGCCTCAGCACCCTCACAGGGAAGAGTTTCCTCTTAAATGGAGATTCCTCTTGCAGCCTGAGTCCTCTCGCAACACTTTCTCTGCAGAGAGACACACATTCTTATATGCCCACATGCGCTGCTCTCTCCTGGGATGTACAGTGACCTGCTAATACCACCCTGGAGGTGTTAAACTGCATCTGCACTAGGTGCTAAAAGGTGTTTCATCATGTTAACTGCACAGAATGAAAGAAAACATCTACACAAAAAGCACTTATTTATCCTGCCTTGCCAAGGTCTGTGCACTCTGTGTGGCTGGGCCATCTCCCTTGGTGCTCTCGGTGTTTTCAAGTCTTGTCATGCTGGAAAACGTTGGAATAGTTTAATGACGTTCACTATAAACTTCTTTGGAATATGGAGTTGTAACATTTATAATTCCCCAAGTGTAGCTGCATTTGGATTTAATTGTCATTTCAGTCAGTGCTGTCTCATTTGGGAACTTACCAGCATGTTTACATTTGGTCAATTGGTCTGGCTCCTCTTGATTACATCTATACATCAACCATCTCCTTGGCTCACCCCATCTGGCCCCTGTATCACTTGCTAGCAGGGAAAAAACTTTCTTACTGTAAGACTTCTTCACTGTGAGGGTGATTGAACACTGGGACAGGTTGAACAGAGTGTTTGTGGATTCTTCATGGTTTGAATCATAGAACAGTTAGGGTTGGAAAGAACCTTAACATCATTTAGTTCCAACCCCTTGCCATGGGCAGGGATGCCTCACACTAGACCAGGTCGCCCAAGGCTCTGTCCAACCTGGCCTTGAGATATTCAAACCTGACTGCACAATGTCCTGAGCCACATGCTGTAGTTGACACTCCTGTGGGCAAGGGGTTGGACTAGATGGTCTCTAAACTCAGCTACTCTCATTCGGTGGTATGGAGAGATCTCTACATGCAGGCTCTGGATGGTGATTTCCAGGGAGTGAATACTCGCTGACCTGCTTTATTTGTGTTTTGAACCTTATCATATATCTGCATCAGATGAGGATGGCTTGAAAAGAAACCAGGTGCGAAAGGCTCTGTTGCACAACTACAGTGGAGAGGTTGCAATTAGGATGTGCTACAGTAGTAGCATTAAGGGGAGGTGAAGGGAAAGGTATAGTCCCTTAGAGAAGCAGCTAATTTCACACTGTACCACCAAGGTGATGTACTGTACAACTAACTGTGGCAGAGGGAAAATCACTGTGGGTGCCAAGGCCTGGAGACTCACATGTGAAATGAAACACCTTTGGATATATTTTGGGCTGTTTCTGTGCATGTGTTCATTTGTGGACAGGCTGAAGTAGACATGGACTGTGTTTTACCTGTGTGGGCAGTTCTGCCTTTGGCTTCACCGGGCAAGGCAAGTAATGCACTTATGTGCTATGGTGGACATGAGTGGCTGGAGAGAGATAAAACTTGAGATATTTATCTACTTGTATAGCTGTAACTTAAATTGGATGGAATTCCACATGCTAGTGTATGCAGGGAGTCTATAAAAACACTTTATATGTGTGTAGTGATAAGACAAGGGGGAATGGCTTTAAACTGACAGAGAGGAGTCTGAGATGGAAGAAGTTTTCAGGGACTGTAGTGACAGGACAAGGGGTAACGGGTTCAAACTTAAACAGGGGAAGTTTAGATTGGATATAAGGAAGAAATCCTTTACTGAGAGGGTGGTGAGGCACTGGAATGGGTTGCCCAGGGAGGTTGTGAATGCTCCATCCTTGGTGGTGTTCAAGGCCAGGTTGGATGAGGCCTTGGGTGACATGGTTTAGTGTGAGGTGTCCCTGCCCATGGCAGGGGGGTTGGAACTGGATGATCTTAAGGTCCTTTCCAACCATAACTATTCTATGATTGTGTAAGTTCTTTACTATGAGGGTGCTGAGGCACTGGCACAGGGTGCCCAGAGAAGCTGTGGCTGCCTCATCCCTGGCAGTGCAGTTGGGTATCCACCACCTTCCCTGGCTGCAAATTGACTCCCTGCCTTCCTGGCTTGCCCTTGGTCTGGGGAACCTGCTGCCTTTGCTCCTTAACCACAGATGAGGCTTCTCAGGACAAATCTTTGGAGTGCCCCTAGACAGAGCTGCATTCGTCTTGGCAAACTTGAACAGGTCCAGTAGAGGCTCCTGCTGTTATACCCCAACCTCCATACACCCAGGGAGGCAAATAACTGTCATTCACGACAAAACAAAGCTACTAGCATTCTCCTTTGTACTGTTAATGAAGCTAATTAAGCTTCATGCAAAGAAACTGAGGTTGAACTGGTATGAAAGCCTGGAGAGCAGAAGATGATTTTGCCAGAACATGATTTTCCTGGTTTCTTTCATTAGCTCTCCAACTCCAGTTTTACAGGAATCTCAACATGACATCATGAAAGAATCTTTCTTTCACCACCCCCTACAATCATAGGATCATAGAATGGTTTGGGTTGGAAAGGACCTGAAGATCATCCAGTTCCAACCCCTCTGCCATGGGCTACTTCCCTAGTCCCCTAGGATGCCGTAAGTTCCTGCATCCCAAGGTGCTTGTCTGGGGTATGCTAAAGTTTGAGTTTTAAGGTGCATTCAGGCACAAGAAAGGTGGAGATACCTTTGTAGATTGGCACTGTTATAAGCCAAAAGCCCATCCCCTCTGCCTTGAAAGGTGTGCTGCACCCTTGGAACAGAGTCCTTGCACTTCTGCAAGCATGATGGCTCTGCTTTCCCTTGGCTACGCTCCAGGCTTTCTCTGCCTGAAGGATCCTCTGGCTTCTTTACAACTGCACAGGAAAAGGAAGATGTGACTTATTTACCACCAGATGCAATCACTCCTCCCTTCCACCATAACAGATAAACCCAACCCCAAACCACCAGCCAAGCATCCAACAAATAAATCATCCTGCCATTGAAATGGTGGCTGAGGGTGATGACTTGTGCGTTGTGCCTTTCCTTCTGTGCAGGCAGAGGATGTTCAGAGAGTCCCTGCTTGAGAGATGCTCCTCCTCCTGCAGGGTAACCAGAAGCTCCCCAGTTCTGGAGGAAGGAGGAAGAGGGAATTACTTTCAAGGCAAGATGTGCCTGTAGATAGTAGTTAGCAGAGGTGTCTGCCGCCTGAGAGTGATGTCTATGAATGAAGCGAGTGGTAAAGCTGCTCTCACACACTCCAGATGCCCCTGGTAGGGGGGTTGGAACTAGATGATCTTGAAGCCCTTTCCAACCCTAACTATTCTATGTATCTATGAGGCGACTGCACTTGTCTTAATGCACATCTCATGCGAACTGGAGGATTTCTGTCTGGAATAGGCAGGGCTGGGAAAGCAGAGCCCGTGCACAATGCTGCTGCTGAGGTCTCACCTCATTGTGGATTCCCAAGGAGTGCGGGATTGGGAGGGGGAGCAGGTGCAGCTTGGGAGGAGGTGGGACCAGCCATTATCAGCCCCAGCATTAATTGTCAAATTAACATCACACTGTGTAACAGGAGTAAATAAGAGCCGGCAGTTTGGGTTTCTTGCAGCAACCTACTCCAAAGGCTTTGTGTGTGCTCTGATCTCTCTTGCGCCTCACGTCGCAGAGCCTGGCTGCTGTGGTCTGAAATAGCATGGATGGCTTTTCCCTCTCATGCACTGCTCCCGTGTGCAAAGCCGAAAGCGATGTGGGATGAACACATAGGCCATAGTTTCTGCAGAAGTTATTAATGCACCGCATTATCCTGGGTGGGGGAGGCTCTTTCATCCTTTTGGTAATTTCAGTGGGGTTTCTGCTGGTCAAAGTTCCCAGAAGCTGTGAAATTGTGCTACATTCCACACTGAGAGGCAGCTGCGTTACAGGAGTGAAGTGACACTTAGAGCCGAACCACCCTTTTTCTCCAGGCATCTTCATCTATGAAGTACTGCAGGTCCTGTGGGATGATTATAAGGTATTTATAGTTGAGGAGATGGATGACTTAGTCCTAACTGTATGAATGATATCGCAGCGATGGCAGCCTTAAACACAGACAGCTAGAGGTCACATTTGATTACATAAAGACTGGATTTCAGCCGAAGCAGCTGGGAGAGACGTTCCTCCCTCCTTGAGAAATGACAAGTGGAAAAACATCCTTCCTGCCTTGGGTTCCCGAGGAAGCCAGGAGCTGCTGCGGCTGAAGTGGGGTAGGGTGCCAGTGCCTCTGTTATCTTTGGCAGGGTGAACCAGGTTGCTGCCCAGCTGGCAGGGTGGAGAGGCCGCAGCAAGCAGAGTGTCTCCAGCATTCACCTTCCCATCCCCTTCCCAGTGAGCTCATTAAGATGTATCTCATTCTGCACTGATTGCTCTCCTGCACTATTCATTTGTGGTTGTATAAACTCCTGCTGCTGTTATATAGGTAGGTGATGCAGAACAAAGCTGCTTGTTAATACATGGAGGAGAGCTGTGGGCTCATGGGGCAGCTCCTGTTGCCATATGTGGGAAGGGACTTGGCTCCCACCACTAAGCATGAGCTTGGCCAGTCCATCCAGATGGAAGCTTCAAGGCTCAGGCATCCCCATGCCTGGAGGTGGTGGGGTGGGTTATGGATGTTGGCACTTTGGCCCCCCTATACCCCAGGATGAAAATGATGGGGGCCAGGGTCTCCTGCCCTAAATGAATGTGTTGTCATCTTTGTTGTCAACCCTTCTCAGGACCTGCCAGAAGGCACAGCATCCACATGGCTGGAAAAAGCTAGGGACGACTTGCTTATGTGTCCTTCCCATGGTGGTGAGGGTCAGGGAAAGGGATGAAAGGGTGGTAAGTGGAAAGAGAGACCCAGAGCTGAAAGACCAGGAGCAAGGCACATAGGTGTGAAGGGAACAGGGCAGAGCAGGTGAGAACAAGGGGTGAAAACCACCTCTGGGACTGGCTCTGAGCTCTTGGGGTTTGCCAGCTTGGTTCTCCTATTGCAGAGACAGCATAGAGGTGAGCCTCTACAAACTCATCACCAGTCTTGTAGCTTGATGCTGCTTAGATGTATGGCTATCAGAACTGGCTGACAAATCAGTGACAAACCCCTTGGTGAGAAGAAGCTGAGACTGGAGCTGGGAGGGACCAGCTCCTGATAGGACATGAGACCAGGAGCCACATGGATTGTAGTTGCTGTGGTCCTCTGGCTTTGCTGTATGATTGGAGGCAGAGAGCAACCAGTGAGCAAAACCCAGAGGAGGTGAGGCTGCATCCAGGTGGAGACAGAGTGGAGATGCTTCCAACCAGGAGGGCAAAGGCAGGTGTAATGGTCTCTTGTGGTTCCTTTCCCTGTCAGGGTGTTTCTCATTTGTACCACCTATCTCCTCCAGCCCCATCTTAGCCTCTCCCTATCAGCAACCCTCCAACCCTCCTGCCATCAGTGTGATGCTCAGCCAGGCTTGGCTTTTCAGGGCAGGGTGACAAAGCTGCCTTTCCAGACCCATTCCAGGTGAGCTGGAGCAGGATTTCCCATCACTTTTGTGTTTATGAACAAGCTTGAGATAAAAAGGGAGGACTGTATGTCATGTTTTAATGACAGAGCCGAACAACGGTGGGGAAGGGAAGTCAGACCTGGCTGTGCTGGCAGAGCAAAGGCATCAGGGAACACATCAGCAGAAGCTCTTGTGTGTCTTATTGTCCTCAAGCTTGAGTGGATGGCAGGCATGAAATCTCACTGCCATTCCTGTCAGCTTGATGGACAGAGGAGCCCCTTGTCCCTTCCTGAGGGTATAGGGAGGCCAAGCAGAATGGGAAAGAGTGATACGCAGCGGGGAGAAGTAGCTTTGTGTCTGGGGTCCCTTCTGCAGCTGGTGCTGGGGTTATCTTACAAAGTTATATCATTGGTGTTGGGCACAACCTCAGTTCTTTGGGTTGCAAGTTTCAATGAATGTGAGTGCTTGTGTTTTATATATGCCCTTTGGATAAGGAACTCAGGGTGCAGCTACTCCAGGTCCATTACTGCCTTTCTAACAGTCACCATTGCACCTCTTTTTCTACATCGTCGTCATCGAATCTGTCTAAGTTGCTGTCATGAGCCCAATCAAAGCCTCTTAGGTCTGGGAGAAACAAATGAAACCCACTTAAAATGAGACCAGATGTGGTATGGGGGTCATATGCTGCACATTTATGCTAATCTTTCTGTCACCTGTAATACTGTTTGATACTGTAAAGCATGAGGTTTTAATCGCAGTGATGTGAATGACCTGTGACTTACCATCTGTGATATTATCCAGACCTCCAGCAGTGGTATTTCAGCCATTAGAGACATGGAGCTATTGTAGTCGGGGTGCAATGCACCTCTTATTTCCAAGCTATCATTCAGTTTAGGGTTATAACACAGAGCTGGTCCTCCACATGTGGACAAGTATCTTGTATCTTGATGAGGACCCTCAAGCTACATGATCTTGGTGGTCCTGAGCTGATTGCCTCCCACTTTGTGTATGAAACCAGAAACCTTGGTGCACGAATGCAGGAGCCACTGCATTCACAAGCTGACATTCTCTGCTGTAACCATTTGACAGTGGGCATCTGCATCCCACTGGAAAAGGAATGGCATATTCAAAGGTACTGAGAGCTGCTAGCATGGAGAAGGAGATGTCAGACTAAGGACTGGCCGCACAGATAAAGTCCCGTGTTGACTGGTAATCATAGGGACCCAATATCCCAATGTAGCACCCAAGAAACGGGTGTCTGGCAATTCTTTGGTGTGCATTTTGACCGCCAATGGTGCTGGATAACCAGTCGTGCTGGATAAGTGCTTCTGGCCTAAACCTCTGGCTGATGTTTGCATTTGCTTCCTGTGGACCTGATGTCCAGTCAAGCTCCTGGCACTTGATTGCTCCTCCAAAGTGCTGACTCTTGAGCTCAGTGGTTTTGTTGCTTTGAGAAGCCATTCCCAACACAGACTTTCTCAAGTTGATCCTGCCAAGATGCTCTGACTTCCCCTGTTAACCAGCAGCAGAGTTCAGGCTGTGCTTCAGAATCATTATGCGCAAGGCACAGAGTCAAAGCAAAGGTGGAAGATCCTAAGCCATGCACAGATGTGTGCTCTGCTGTTCCTATCTGTGTCCTTGAGACATTTCAGTACCTTCCACAAAAAAGAAGTATCAGGTGCAAAATGATGGCTGCAGTCCCCTTGTCTTCTAGATGACATTTCTCGTGACGTTTAGGCTGGGAAGATAACAGGGGTTATTCAAGGCTGTTTGCTGTGGGATGGTGGGGTGATGTTGGGTCAGACCATGGCACTGGAGCATCAGGACACACTCTCATGGGTCAGCACTGAGCTATTTAGTGTATATATATGAGCTATAGTGTATATATATGAGCAATTTATTGAGCTATATATAGGCTCTCATACCTGTGCAATGGAGTGAACACTGACCAAGAGGATACAAGGTCCTTGCACTCTACCCCTGTGCAGTGCAGGTTCCTCATGCCTCAGAGCCCCAAAGTCACTGGATCTGCAGTGACAGGGAGCTCTGCTTTAGAGGGTGAGCCACCGTGTCCCTGACACACTGGCTTCAAGACCATGTGGGGTGTGAAGCCAAGTGACAACCATAGATCTTTGGGTTGCCCTTGCATCAGTTCTTTCTTCCTCTGCCTTTAGAATCATAGAATGGTTTGGGTTGGAAAGGACCTTAAGATCATCCAGTTCCAATACCCTGCCATGGGCAGGGACACCTTCCACTAAACCAGGTTGCTCCAAGCCCCTGTGTCCAACCTGGTAGAGTTGAAGTTTCTGGTGAGACATGTCATGCCCGAATAATCAGCTTTCCATGCATATGATTACAGCATCCATGATTTACTATGCACATCTCTTTGCCAAAATAGCTCATGCCCATTTGTTCCTATATACTGATCTTGTGCTAAGTCTTTGCTTAACCTCTTTTCTTGTGTGTTCAAGAGCTGGTTCAGGGCACGCCTTGGTAGGGGAGCCTCCCCCAGCTCCTGCCAACTGGTAGCATCTCCCTGGGGTGAGTTTAGTGCTTCTTCCAGCACGTCTCCTGCTCCTTCCCTGTTGTCACTCAGAGGAGGATCTTAGGAAGAGGCATGAACACCAGCCCAAACATTTTCCAGACCATCCTGACAGCAGGCAGTGACAAAGGAATGAGCAGAGCTGTTTCTCTAGAGGATGCCCCACAGGGAGAGGATTTGGCTCTCCATCATTCTTCCATGATCCAAGCCAGTGGCAGGGGTTGGTGGTTGCTGGGAGCCCCAAGCTAAGAGAGACTGATGTAATTATGGCACCACATTGTGCTCGAAGCACTGCAGCCTCAGCCTAAATTCTCAGCATTGTGACAGCCAGGACTGTGTCCTACTGGCACTGCTTCCCGGGGTGGGTCCATCTTTCCCCTTTGCTGATGGGGCCAGTACAAGACAGCTGAGCCAGAAGCTCCTTCCAGCAATGTTCTTCCTTGGGGCTGTAGTTTAACACTCAGTTCTCCTGATTCAGGCTGCAAGTACACCAAGCAAGCAGCCAGTCAAGATGGTTTTTAGGCTACTTGTAGATATAAGGACAATGTATCTCAGTTATTGGTGTCTTGCTACTGGCTCTTTGAATGCTGAAAGCATCCCAGACTGGCTGAGTCACTGGGATGCTCGACGTATGTTTAAGCCATATAGCAACCAGGTGATCTATATGGGAGATCAGGGCCATAAGGATGCTCAGGGGCTGGAGCACCTCCCATATAAAGACAGTCTGAGAAAGTTGGGGCTGTTCAGCCCGGAGAAGAGAAGCTGCATGGAGACCTCATAGCAGCTTCCAGTATCTGAAGGGGACTACAAGGATGCTGGAGAGGGACTCTTCATCAGGGACTGTAGTGACAGGACAAGGGGTAATGGGTTCAAACTGAAACAGGGGAAGTTCAGGTTAGATATAAGGAAGAAGTTCTTTACTATGAGGATGGTAAGGCCCTGGCACAGGTTTCCCAGAGAAATGGTAAATGCTCCATCCCTAGCAGTGTTCAAGGCCAGGCTGCATGGGGCTTGGAGCAACCTGCTCTAGTGTGAAGCATCCCTGCCCCTGGCAGGGGGTTGGAACTGGATGATCTTAAGGTCCTTTCCAACCCGAACCATTCTACAATTCTATGATTCTATGAAAGATAGAACCATTTCAGTCCAGCCTAACTTCAGTCCAGCCTAACAGCCTAACCTGTGTCACCCCTAACTTGGTGACACACTCCTGGGTCTTTGGAGTGGGTTTTGGATCCTACAGCAGGGATCATCTTCTGGGATCAGGTAGGGGATGGTCACTGTGCTCCATCCCCTGCACAGTGGTACCAGAGAGGGGAACGGTGCCTCCCTGCTCTTGTGGTTTCCAGCAGCCTGTTTGTTCTGCTCTGATGTCAGGGAGGCAGCTTTGCCAAGGAAATCACAAAGGCAGCAAGAAGTGGGACTTAAAATAACGCTTCATGCAAGGGGGGAGTGAAGGGGGAGTGGCGAGAGGACTCCTCCTGCCACGCTGATAACTTTCCAAGGGAGGCTGAACTCTTGCTTGTCAGTTCTCTGCCACTTCCCCAGCTGAAAATCCCAGTGGGAAAGAAGGATCTGGTGCCCCTTGGATGCTGAAAACCTTCATGTCTAGCCAGAGATTTTCAGTCGGATGGGAGAAGGGAACAAAATCAAAGCAGCATCTTGGGGGAGGAATGGGGGCCAGGCTGTCACTGGCTGGTGGCTGGGTTTGTGCAGGAGCCAAGTCCCTCTTCCCACATTCCTCCTCCTCCTCCCGTGGCATCCTGTGGTACCATCCGCTATGGCAAAGGCAATGGCTTCATAGTGCTTGGTTGACCCAGCCAAGCTGCTGCAGATGCCAAGTTGGATGCTATGGGGAAGGATGAGGTGGCTGTTCAAGCTGGGATATTGGCCACTACATGGAGGGCTATGTGGCTGTGCAAACTTTGTGCTTCCATGTGCTAGGAATTACACTGAGGCAGAACGGGCTTTGTCTGTGCTTGGCTTTCTTGGGAGAGGCTGGCTGAAGAAGTGAACTATCATAACTATTGAAGGCAAATCCCACCCTAAACAAGCTGGAGGTAGCATTTGAAGCCCTTCTCTGGCCCAGGGGGTGGTCTCTAGCCACCTGCAAATCAGAGTGGATCACAGCTGGTTTCCAAGCAGATGCAGCTCTTCTCCAAGGATCACACAGGTCACACTAGAGCTGTCCCACCATATCATCTCTTCTGGGGTGCTGTGAATCCAGTCCATGTTTCCCTCCCACAGCAAACATCACTGACGATGAAAAGCTCTGGGTTAAGGCTGATTTGTTTGGCTAAACTCCTTTTCTAGTCAGCAAGTTTCATCTATTCAAAACTAGGTGCCTATTGCTGATGGGACAAAACACCTCTAAGAGCTGCTTATCTCCGTTGCACCGTATGGGAGCCTCGAGAAGTCACTTTGTTAACACTGATTTTGAGATGTAAGTCAAAACGCCAACCCATTTCCCTTGTGTCTGCATTGAGGAGACATCCCTTGGAGGGTTGCCAGCCTGGGGCCCTTCCTAACGTGCACATCTGCAGTAGCAGAGCAGTTTATGGCTCATACGTGTACCACTAACTGCATCCCTTCTTGGGATCAGCCAGCAAATAAATGGCCTGGCAGCTCTCTAGCTCCGGTATCTCCTGCTCTCTGCAGGCTGGCAAATCCAGAGCTGATATTCCACAACCCCCCCTTCAACCATGTTCTCCCCCTTTTCTCTGGCCACACTGCAACCTGTGTCTTGTAGGTGTGCTGCTCCTTGTCTTACACTCATAAATATTCAGTCTCTGCTGTAGCAGCCTTTGGGAGGAAGCATGTCACATAGCGAGAAACCTGACTTGGCTGGGCACAGAGCGTTACAGGAGCTTCCTTGACCCACCTCCCAGGGGGATAATGCTCCAATGCAGCACGTTTGTGTCCTTAAAAATCAAACATTTCAGCCAGATAAACCTTTGATAGAGGAGGGTTGAGGTGACTGGTTGCATGGGGAAAGCAGGCTGTGAAATAAGCTGGTACAGAGACATGATGAAGCATTTTTATCTGCTCTAACATATGGCATCTACCCTTTACGTGGCTCCATCAATGCACTTTCTCCTTCTCTACCTGACCACTATCCCAGACCCAAAGATGTCCTCAACCTGTGCCATCTGGTCCATGCCTCATGCACTCCCAAACTTGCCCCGGCTTTGCTAACCTGTTCCAGCCTTTCTGATGGATGCTTCTCCTTGGCAAAGCGGCTGAACACATGACTGAACATTACTCATTGCCACGGGACATGTGTGCATGCTTAACTCAGACACGCTGTTCCAGTCTTTTGCCTATTTGGGGCCCTAACTTGGAGATTCCACACGCATCTGTTATTACCCCACAGCTCTAAGCTCATGCAATGCTGCAGCCAACTTTCTGCTTTGGATTAAATTTGCTGGGGGTTAAATAAGAGCCCTTAAATTTAAGCAGAGTTAAATACTCTGCTCCATCACATGATCCAACCTGGGATTTGGACATACAGAGCAGCATAACTTAGGCTGCCTTGTCCTACCTATTCACTTCCTGACCTCTAGTCTAGGGACTGTCTTGCCTGAATCATCCTCACTCAAATTCCCCCTCAAATATCCCATAAAAGAGCACACATTGGGCAAACACTTTTATAATATGTGTCTCTGTATTCTGTGTGCTCAGATCTCACCTTAAAAGGGTGACAGGTATTACTGCAAATACCTCTTGGCTCTTGTTCCACCTCTGGGTCGCTACAGCCTCATGCAATTTATCATGAACTAAGAATCCCCACCCCTGTGCTCTCCTTCACTCTCCACTTGCCTTTCAGAGGAATGCATCGGCCTTGTGCCTTCAGGCTGCAGTTTAACTGCAGCTTATGCTGCATCTGCAGGTAGATACTTAGAGCTGTGAAATACAGCCTTGTTTTGTCTTCTCTGGCCCTGGGCAGAGCAGCTGTAGCGTAGCTCAGTGCCTCCGTGCGGGGTGCATGTCCTCCAGCCCTGTGTTGGAGCAATGGATGGGGCTGACCCCTTGACATCTGGCTGTACAGGGCTTGTGTGATACAGAAGAGTGCAGTGTTGTTGCTGCTGCTGCTGCAAAAGCAAGGCATGGCGATGAGATAGCTTGTTTGGGGGGAATAATGGGTTCAGCATTCAGGAACTGCTTTGCTCCTGATGCTGCTGTGGCTCAGTCTGGGCAAGAGCCTATTAAATGCTTAAGCATCTCTTGCAAAGTGCTACTGGCAGGATCAGACTGCATCCACATTCATGCTGTTAATGTTCAAGGTTGCTAATATAATCTTCTCCATTTCTCACTCAGGATTGCCAATGACCAAGGAAGATTGGTCCTAATTTCCTATCATGTCCTCATTGCTTTTTGCCTTGCCTAATGCTAGGAGTGTGTGGAACAGCCGTTCTATTGCCTGCCCCAGAAGCAAACCATTTCCACTGCCTTAATTACAATTCCCCTTGCAGACAGGAACTCAGGAATAGCCATAATGGTTAAACATGAGGTCCATCATCTATGCTTGTGTCCTGTCTCTAGGAGTTGCCATCAGCAGATGTGGACTGAGTGTATAAACAGAGACATGCTCACTCGCATCACTCATCCAGCTACAGGAATTTGTGTCTTCCTAAGCCAGGGAAATCAGCTGAAACTCCAGCATGTCCTGGATGCATCTATTTGCCCTTACTGGAATGATTTCTTTTGCATAAGATGTCTTTGTTTTCTAGAAAGAGGCTGATGCCAGATGAGACTCAAAATGCACTAAATATATTCATTTTGTACCTGCTCAGGCACATGGCTTGTTCATCTGAACATGTTCTCCTTTGTGTGCTGAGGGAGAGAAACTGCACAAGGATGGGCATTGCTATTGTCCTTGTAGTAATATGGAAATAACCATAAGGAGGAAAGTAACTATCAAAGAAGACCAGTTCAAAGGATGCAGGAATAGTGTACAACAGCACTGATCTGTTCAGGGTGGTTGCAGGCAGGTATAAGCTTGGCATTCAGCATGACTTGTATCACAGGGAGAAAAGCTTATTTGTTGCTTGTTTTGGACAAAGCATTGTGGTTGTTACATGACTGTTATTCCTCATACCTACCTAGAGTCAGTCCACCTGGGTGGTGGCAGGGCACACATCCCAACAAGGCTGGCTTTGCAGGTGGTGTTATCTTTTCTATGGACTGTGCTGTCCCGATCCTTGCTGGGAATAGGGCCTGGTGGTGGTGCTTGTGATGGACTCTAGGAACTGGTCTCCATTGCCTCGCATACTCCAGCTGCTTCACATCCCTTGTCTCCTACAAGGGCATGTAGTGACAGGACAAAGGGTAATGGGTTTAAACTGAAACAGGGGAGACTGAGATGAGCTCTTAGGCAGAAGCTGTTCCCTGTGAGGGTGCTGAGGCGCTGGCACAGGGTGCCCAGAGAAGCTGTGGCTGCCCCATCCCTGGCAGTGTTCAAGGCCAGGTTGGACACAGGGGCTTGGAGCAAGCTGCTCTAGTGGAAGGTGTCCCTGCCCGTGGCAGGGGTTGGAGCTGGATGAGCTTTAAGGTCCCTTCCAACCCAAACCAGTCTGGGATTCTACGATTAATGATGCCAGGTAGGCTGCAGATGGAAAAGGCTGAAGAAGAAACTTCTGACACCAAGCCCAAACATGTGACAGCATGACACCAGTTATCCCTCCAAAACCTTGCCACACTTTGCCCTACATGCACAGGAGAGCCATCATGTCCCATGGTGTCCCAAGGAAAAGAGCAGTTTGTGCTTCGTTTTGCTGAGCCACTAGGAACAACAGGGTTCACGCCTGGAGCCATGGGATGTAGCAACGTGTACCAGGATGTGCAACACATGGGTAAATGCACTCATGGGAGCTATGTCTTCCTGGCAGTGCAGGTGGCTGCTAATTTGAACAGTATCCACCACTTAAATGAAAGCAGCAGGGGTGAGGAACAGGGATTTGTCATTTCTAGGAGGTGGCTTTCAGTCCCTGCCAGCTCAGCAGGGTTGGGAGCAGCTCTTCTCATCCAAAGCAGCAGCTGCAGCACAGTCCCAGCCAGAACCTCCTCTGTCCATGGGGGTGCTTACAATAAACAGTGGAAAATAGGGTTGGGAGAAGTCTGAGAGCTTCTCTAGCCCATCTCGCTGTGGGCAGGATCAAGTTACCTGTATCTCCCCTTAGAGAAACTTCATCCTGTTCATCAAACTGCCAGGCTCCCCAAACTGGTTTCTTTACCCTTATGGCTAGAAAGTTTCTCTAATGTCTAAAGCCAGTCTCCCTCCTGTTGCCCACTGATTACCCACACCAGACATGGAGAAAGGTTTATTCTCTTCGCTTTTTCTCTTCCACATACGACGATGTTTATTCTGCTTCCCCTCCATCTTCACTAAACAGCCCTGGGTCCTCCTGCCTTGCTGTATAAATTCAGGTTCCCTGCCTTGCTGTATAAATTCAAGGGGTCCCCCTTGAGTCTTGTCCTCTTCATCTGGCCTCCTGAAGTGCCCCACTCCTGGCCTCAGCAGTACCATCAGACCATGGTCTGCGCCATGTGCTCACAAGCACACGTGCTTGCTGTCCATCATAGCGGGGGGGCTGCGTCTCCTCCAGCAGCCCAGCACTGTTGGCTTAAGCACACGGCGTTCATCACTCCCTTTACCTCGGTCCTGCCGTGCCGCTGAGTCCCTGCTCCCCTTGTCTGCCTCTGTGCACTCAATTACGGTCGCCTGAGAGTATTTACCTTCCCTGAGTTCAGTCCTGTTTTCTTTTTCTGAGCCATTTCTTCTATTCATCCAGCTAATTCTGTGTTCCAAGCTCTGCTCTCCAGTGGGCTCACAGCCTTTCCTGATTGAACAAGCTTCTTTATTTACCCTGGTCATTCAGGGCAATTACAACCAATGCTACAAAGGGCTTGCACGTGTTTTCATCCCCAGCAAGCAGTACCTTGATGCAAGCTACAAAAGCTCAGGTTGCTTTGGAGTAACTCTGGACTCAGTGCTCTGAGAATTAGGCCTTGAATTCCCATAGGGTGGTAGCTCTTGGAGATTGCTCACCTATATGCTTCCCCTGCATCTTTTTATGGGAAGGATTCCTCCTCTCATCACCAGCATCCTATGGCATACTATGGCGTCAAGGACTCCATCCTGGATGTTTGAACCCCCTATGACCAGAACCTGCCAGGCTGTGGACAAGCACAACAGGATGCTTTTGAGGTAGGTGACTGTATTTGGGTCAGGGAATACCTCTTTGCACTTGGTCCTGCAAAGCAATGAAGAGTTTTCCTCAGCAAGGTGCCAAACACCCTTTGAAGTGTCGATCACACCATTTAGCTTTGATTTTACTTTTAAGGTCTCCCTGCCTTTTCTATCCCAAGAGCTGGGCTTTCCGCTGACAGGCAGCCTGGTGTGGGAATTCTGGGGCTGTGCAATGCAAAGTGATGCAGGGACCTGCTCAGGATTTTGGGGTCATTCTTGCTCCCAGTATAACCATGTTACCATGTGCTGCTGCTGTCAACTGCATTGTACCAGCACAGACTTGGGTGCGTGGTCCTGGGGGCATTTCTTAGCAGGGGATGGAGTTTAGCGGATGTCTTTGCCACCAATGTTGTGGGATGAGCCAAGCAAAGCTTTCACATGGCGCAGCATCCTTATGGCCTTGGATGATTTTGGTTTCACTATCTTGTTCTCTTTGTGTCTAAGGTTTTGCTGGACTTACGTTTCTATCACTGTCCTCTCTGAGATATATTTAATCTGCTCTCTTCACATCTTGTAGCAGGGATTCTACTTTTACTTAAGTGGTAGATGCCTCTGCATTTAAATGACGATGGTTTTTATCTGGGGCTGACAGCTGGGAAGTGCTAGGTGGCTTCAGCTTTATAATTACCTCTGTCTGTCTTGTCTGGGTGTTCATGCACATACACACGTGCGGTTGTGCGCTAAGCTGGAGAGAAAGCAAGCAGTGAATGCAAGCAACAGCTGGATCCAGTATGTGACGAGTCAGGAGGAATTGTTTGTCTTTAAATGTCTTTTTATGTGCATCTCAGAGCTGTTCTTCGTGGGTGCAGCAGCACAGGAATGAATAACCCCAGAAATCCTTGGCCTCTTTGGGAGAAATGCAGGTTTGGTAAATATTGGGTCTGCCTGGATGAACTTGTCTTCTGCCTGGGGATCGTGTGTCTTGGCAGAGTTCCCCAGGGATTGGGATGGGAGGAATCTTAGGAGGAGGACTGCCTTCGGGTTAAACTTTACTGCCGGCAAGGCAGAACAGTACTGGAGATGGCTGAACCAGTGATGTGTTTGCTGTAGCAATCCTCTGTCCCTCGCACCGCCATATCCCTTGTACTCCCTGCTCCATTCCAACTGATTTTGATCCAAAAATGTCCAAGGAGCCTTCTATCATTTCAATTTTCCATCTTCAGGCATATGTCCAGCATAGAAAGACTTGATCCCTGTGGCACACACAAGCTAGGGAGAGGACTGGGATGTGGGAATGAAGACTTTCAGCATCAACCTGCGATCCCAGGAAAAGGGCTGTGCTGGAGTGAGGTTTGGAGAGGCCTCAGCTCGTAGTTTGTTTCCTTTTCCTTTTAATGTGTTTGCTCTCTAATGTGTGTTGACACAGTAAATACACATGTTGGTACAAACATCCCAGCAGAGGGTTGCTTTGAAAGCCCCTTGCAGAGGATGGGAAATGTGCATGGCAGATGTTGGGAGGCGACCCGCTGCCTGGTACACATTGTGATGTTGGAAATGGTCCCCCATCAGGAGGAACTCCATGGGACAGCATGAAGCAGAGAATGCTTCGCTTGGGTTTTTTGGACAGAAAGACATGGGAGCCTAGTGCTGGTCAGGTGTAGAAAGGGGTCCCTTTCCCACTGCTAACTGGGGATCCAAACTGCTACTGAGTACATCCTGGTGGTGATAAAAGCATTGAGAAGGATGGGGAGAGAAGTCCCCAAGAGGAGCAGGACAAAGCTCCTCCAAACGAGGCACTTGCATGTAGATGAAGCAGAGACTTGTAGGAAATGATGGACAGACCCAATGCTTTGTGAGGGGTGCTGCCAAAGCTGCCTTCTAACTCAGCACAGTACAGCATTTGGTGTCGAATGGGAAAGCAATGAGCTTGGCCATAACCAGTTTCTTCCAAGTTCCTTCATGGCTGATCAATCACAGAATCATAGAATGGTTTGGGTTGGAAAGGACCTTAAGATCATCCAGTTCCAACCCTCTGCCATGGGCAGGGACACCTCACACTAGACCACGTCGCCCAAGGCTCTGTCCAACCTGGCCTTGAACACTGCCAGGGATGGAGCATTTACCACTTCTCTGGGTAGCCTGTGTCAGTGCCTCATCACTCTTACAGTAAATGTGCTTTTGCACCTAAAACTATTCTTACAGTTGTCTGTGGCATCTTATTTCCAACCGTAAATCATAGAAACCAAGGTCATAAGGGCCTTGCAAATGGGCTTAAGTATGTTAAAACTGACCCCATCTTGATTCAAAGCCCAATGAGCCCATATGGTTTCACAGACCAAATTCCAACACTATGGAGCTTGCTACATCCTTTATCATATATAAATAAGGCACCTCAGTACTGGCCACAAGCTGTTTATGATTAAACCTTAACACAAAGAGGGTGGAGGTGATTTTGGAGAGTACAGGGTATATAACACAACATCCTTGGTTAAAGGCATGCACTCTACATAGGTGTGCCTGAGCAATCTGTGGGCACTCTTACCACTCCCAGCTGATTAACAGACTCTTTTTACTTCTGATATGCTGCAAACTGGCCACCTTGCTATACTGCGGCAGTGTGATGTAACTGGCAAACCATGAATTCATGGGAAGGTCCAAGCTTGAACAAGGCATGTAGCGATAGGACAAGCGATGATGGATTCAAACTGAAAAAGGAGAAGTTCAGGTTGGATATAAAGAAGAAGTTCTTTACTGTGAGGGTGGTGAGGCACTGGCATAGGGTGCCCAAAGAAGTGATAAATGGTCCATCCCTGGCAGTGTTCAAGGCCAGGTTGGACAGAGCCTTGGGTGACATGGTCTAGTGTGAGGTGTCCCTGCCCATGGCAAGGGGGTTGGAACTGGGTGATCTTAAGGTCTTTTCCAACAAAAACATTCTATGATTCTATATAGGCATGCAACAAGGATGGTGGTTGCAAAGCCTTTCTTTCCTACTGTCAGCTCTGCACTAATGGCAAGCTCTGTTAGCTCTTACCTGACAGTTGCCCAGTGGCCTGTTTTCTGGTCATCTAAAAGAAGAGACATCTCTATGGCTGCAGCTCTTCAGCTCTGCAGGAGTTGGTTCATAACTGTATAACAGCAGAACATTCCAAGACAGACAGGGATCAAAGCACAGTCCTCCAACCCTCTTTTTGTAATATGATGTG
This sequence comes from Psittacula echo, assembly GCF_963264785.1. NCBI lineage: Eukaryota > Metazoa > Chordata > Aves > Psittaciformes > Psittacidae > Psittacula > Psittacula echo. The sequence continues at coordinate 162,439,104 of NC_137735.1, forward strand.
CTGAGCATACAAACACCGTCCTCAAAATTAAGCATTCCTGTTATAAACCTTCCTCACACCTTTTCCCACATGGACAGCAAGGAAAGAGTGCATGGCCCATCTGTGAGAGATGCCAGACAGTCACTCAGGCTGAAATTTGTCTCACCTAATGTCGGTCATCAGCACTGAATGGAAATGAGTCGCTGTTTATAGATAATGGAGAGAGACTGGCACCTTCAGAAAGCAATTCACTCAATCTGCCTGAGACACCTATTTAGGATGGCACAAATCGCCCTATGGTGAAAACCTGTCTCTTCCCATTGACTAAAGGGGAAAGCTGCCTGACTCATTAGGTGAGATGTCTAATTTTCAGGAAGACCATGTTAAACAAGATGAATCCCACATTTAGTGCAATGCCTGGAAGGCGCACAGGTGACTGGTGACAGCAAGATCGTCTCTGGAGCCAGGCAGAGCAAAGGCTGCTGGGTTCTCATTCATTTGCTTTCAGGTTGGTCTTTGCAGCTGAAATATCCTGCTTTGAGCTGGGTTACTGGAAGAGGCACCTCTTTGGTGGTCTAGGGAGAAGATGGGAATACTGGTGTGGGAAACATGGGATCGGAAGTGTTTCTGCTACATTGCTCCATCCTCAGCACAGCTTCTTCCCTGTGCTGCTTACACGTGGCAAGGGAGGGAGATTGCAGTGTTCCCATTTTAAGGATGGGACACTTGAGGCACAAAGTGGGATGAGTGACAGCAAAGGGCACTCAATGGACAGGCCCCTTGCACCTCCTGATGCTCTGCTCAGACACCAGGGATTGTAGCTGCTTGTACCAGAGACTCGGGGCTTGTCACTGCTGCTTCCCTCCCCAGGTGAAGCTGGAAAGGAGAGGAAAGCTTTTAACTCATGAGTGAGACATGGCAAAGCTCTTTGCTGCTGTTTATGAACACCCAACTAATGCACTAATGAGGTGGTAAAGGTTGTGTTTGGGGTCTGCCTTGACTGTTCCCAATCCCACTGAAGTCCCTTTGCTAATATTACCTAGAATTTGGCTTCAGACCTTCAGAAACACAGGAATTAGAACTAGATGATCTTAAGGTCCTTTCCAACCCTAACTATTCTATGATTCTATGAAATAGCATTTCCTGCCTTAAAATCCCTGAAGTCCTGTGCCAATGTGCTGGGGACTTGGAGCAAACCCTGGGCAGCATCCTGTGGGACAGAGCTCATTGGAAACTCTGCCGGGGGGACAGGGCAGGATGAGACCCATCTCAAATCACTGCACCAGCACTAGGACATCTCAGGGAGCTGGGATTCCTATAGGAGACCCACTCCATATAGCTACTGACACCCTGTGGCTGTCGGGCAGAAATGCAGGGATTTTCACACAAGGGGTGGGCAATTTGGGGTTTGAAAAACATCCTTCCAGGAAAAAGACAAAAGCGGCTGTTCTTGGAAGAAATAAACCCAAAAAGGAAAGAAATCCCACAGATGCTTCCCAGCTGTGATTTTAGTGTTACCACAGGGACAAAGGTGGCATCGGGCTGGCTGGCAGCCTGCTTGTGGTGGTCTCCCTTGACTCCCAAGGCCATGGGCCAAGGGCAAGAAGCTTTGAAGAGCTCCCAGTTTAGGGAATGGGTGGGAGAAGGCAGCTGCAAACAGAGATATAGGACATGGCCACTTCCTCACCAAAGAGACTTCTTTAACTCTTCCTCCTTCCTACTCTGTGTCCCTCCTCTTGTAGTTTATGTGCCACCAACTGCCAAGATGTTCCCACACAGAGTATTTTCCCCTCTGTATTTTCTTTCCCAGCTGCCAAGAGATCTGTGTACAAACACAGGTTTCTCCCTTTCACAAGCAGCTATCTGGTCCTCCTCCAATATAGCACAACAAAAGCAGAGAAAACAAAAAGATGAGGAAAAGGAGTGCAATGACCATGCTCTGCTCAACACAGAGGGATGGGGGGAGGTGTTGGCACAAGACAAAATTGGCAGTGTAATAAGTTGTAGCCTTTGAAGATGAGAGAAGAAGCAGGCGATTGTCATAAAGGGAGCAGACATGTCCCTTTAAACAACAAAGCCTGCAAAGATAGCCTGGAGTCCCCAAAATAAAGGCTTCATACTGCATTCTTCTGTCACTCCAGGACAGAAATAGTAGCCCAGTGGGAACCATAAGACATGATGAGAAGCACCAGTCTTCTAAGATGAATACAGCTGGGTCCAGAAGGGTGCAGGCAGTGGGAGGAGGTTGGCTCCTGGCTCTGGTCTCCATCACCCCCACTGGCATCACTTAAAGAGGCAATCCCTGCACTGAGGACATGGCTCTTCCCTCCTGGTATGGAAATGAAGCACCTGAGCCAATGCAGGATTGCTCCCTATGGCCCCTTTTGCAGCTTGTCCTTTGTCTTGCCCTGTTTTAACTGTCCCAAGGAGAACTGGAGAGCTCAAGCTGAGCTCAGGGCTGTGAATGATGCCAGTGTCCCAAGAGGTACCAATGTGGGTTTTATGGCACATCCATCTTTGCATGATGGAGCTGTGCCTCATGCATTCCTTACAGGCATGTTCCCCCTCTTTGGGACAGCTGGTGACCCACTTTCATCACTGGAAACTGCTTGGAGAGTGCTAAAAACCAGTGCTGCAGGCTGCATGGTGCAGAACCCTGTCAAAGAGGGGCAGGATGAGACAACCATCTAGTGAGGGTTGACCTTTCAGATGGTGATGAGGCTGGCATGGGGACAGTGGGTGGCAATTGGACAGCTACTGTAGCTGCGCCATCTGCTGCACACATAGAGAAGTTTCGGCCAAAAAAAAAGGAGCATTTTGGTCAAGTAATTGCTAAAAATAACTGTCAGACCATCCCCAGCCCTTTCTCCATCCCCTTTGTTTCCCACTGGATGTGCTAGCAGAGCCGCTCACTTCCTTGTTTCATCATCTCCCATAGACCAAGAAAACATTAGATGCAACTTGATAAAGGTTGATTAAATAACTATTAAAAAGCCTTCTTTTTCTCCCCTTCTGTTTTAAGAGGGAGATCTATAGGGAGAGAAAACAAGGGAGCTCCAGGCACTTGTAAATCTGTTCTCTCGAGGGCTCTGTGAAGCATCCTCAAGGGAGTGTGAAAATCACCAAACCTGAGGTTACTGTGACTTGTTTCTTGAAACTGATCTGATTTAACACAGGAAAACCCTGGAAACATTGAAAACTTTCCCTCAAAAAGAGATCAGGCTTTGGGAAAGAGTGAGCAAATGGGAATTCCAGTAAGGGGTCTGTTTTCAAGCAGATCCTCAACAGTGCAGATGTTTCAAGCTGTTGTTTGGATGAAGACCAGCGTGTACCTCAAAATGCACAGGGGTTTGTGGATTATGTCTCCCTGACTTGGAATTTCACTAAACAACACCCAACACTTCGGGAATATGAAACACCAGCACTACCCCACTCTGGCAGGACTTCAAGGAAAAGGAGTTGCTCCTGCTTTGGAGGCTTGAGGTCGTGTTTCTTTTCTTGGAATCACCAGTCCACGTGAGTTCCCCTGGAGTCCCTGCTGCTACCGGTGTGTAAATCTGGGGTAACTCTTGATTTACTGCAGCACAAAGCTGGATGTGATCACAGAAACAAGTGGTCCATCTTCTGGATTCTTGTATACTTAGTGGAAGGTGTCCCTGCCCGTGTCAGTGGGTTTGGAACTAGATGAGCTTTAAGATCCCTTTCAATTCTAACTATTCTATGATTCTATGATCTTAAGAGTGATTCTGCTGAATCCTGAGCCATTGCTGCAATGAAAGAGGGGTTCAACTCTTGCACCCCTCATTTAAGAGAGGGGGATGATGCTGGCACAATATGATGAACATCATTCAGCTACTGTGCCAGCACCTGTGTGTCTATGGAGTGGTGCCTTGGCTAGGAGCCTGCAAGGACAAAGCCAGGAGAGTCATGTGAACTGCAGGGAAGAGCAGCACAGATGAAAGCGGCTGTAATTATGCATCTCAACACCCTCCCTCCCAAGCAGTGCTTGGCAGGTATATCTGATCCCTGAGTCTTTTGTGTCCTGACTGGCACTTGCTGTATTGACGCTGAACTCCTGACCTTGCTTTGTCTCCAACCACAACCTTATGTCAGAATGGGTTTGGGTAGAGTTTCACTGCCCGGGTTACCTCGAGGTCCCAAAGGAAAGCGATCCCTCGGCTCGTGTGAATGACGCTCTTGCTGTCTCTCAGCCCACGGGAGATAGTTGATGGCTATGGAGACATGAGATCATGCTCAGGGTATTCTTCCACCACCTTTCCACCACCAAAGGTGCAGCTTGCTGCATGCTCTTTGCCTCACTTGACACGTTCAAGAGAACAGGGAAGGATCCTATTTAGGCACCCTAGGGACGCAGGAGTGTCATGAGCATTTCTAGGAAGCAGACCTGGCCTTCTTCCCAAATTCTGCTATCCAAGAGCACAACTGCACCAGTAGTGTCTGGGATATGGTTTCTACTTTGCTAGTGACCACGCAGAAATGCTTGCAGTTTGTCTCCAGAAGTTTTCAGGCAGGACCTGTCTATTGGTCTCTACTGATATGCGGCCAGGTATAAGCCACTTGTACATAGATAATGAACTATGTAGATAAATAGCAAGCCACAGACCTGTAGAGGATGGAGGACTCCTGCAATTCCTTATGGGATGCTGTTTTTTAGAGCTCAGACATCTCAGTCTCTTACATTAGAACAGAAGTAACCAGCTGTTTTGCCTCAGACAGGGCATTGCTCTGGTACTTACAGAAGTAAATAAAGGGTCTGGAGGCAGATACGGGGCACCAAGTGAGTTGGAGACCTGCAAGTTGGTCCTGTTGGAAGGACAGTGCCTATTCTCAGCTCTGTTCTGACTTCTCTGCTGGGCTGTGGCCCTTGTGCATCACTTGGCTCAGCCAAAGCATCCCTAGAGATGCTGCATTAGGACTCTATTTGTGCTCATCTTTCCTAAGCTCTCTGCCTTCTGAATTTACCTACATTTCACCTGCAGTTCTTCTGGCAAGAGGTTTTTGGGCTGGTTCAATGCTATATGATCATATTAGACTCATGAAAGCTGTTCTAACTCCTTTGACGGGGCAACTTAAACTGCTCGACAGCTTGATGTAGGGTCTGATTCCCAGCTCAGCAGCCAGGCCTCAACCTCCATGGCTCAGGCAGCCTTTTTCCTCTCCCAGCAGTCCCCTGCCTCTGTCTAAGTGGAATAATATGTCAGCACTCACCCACTAAATCCCTCTGACACTCTTAATTCTCTCTTGATCATGCCTTGTGCCTTGCCCTTTGTGCCATACAGCTCCTTTAGGACAGTTCCCAGCAGACCTCCTAATCCTTTTAAGTGCTCATGGAAGGCTCTGTTTCCTCCATGGGGTGGTCAGCTTCCCTTCCAGAGACCTGGGCTGATTATCTGCAGTCTGGGGTGTGCGTAGCTGGGAGGAAATCACTTCCTGCCACTCTTAACTGCTGCATTGCCGTCTTTTGCCTCTTTATACATGGAAACTTTATACTGATGGTCTTGGCGGGTGATTTACAAGTGTTAAAAATGTGCCTATTATGCCATTCTTTTTATATTCCTTCAAATTACTTTTGGATAATTCAATTAAGGGCTTTGAATACACATTTGGCTAATTCTGATGGATGTACAAAGAACCCCAGTGAATAAGGGTCTGGAGATACGTGCTATTCTTATGCTGTTGGAATTCATACTTAGAATCATAGAAATTTTAGGTTGGAAAAGCCCTTCAAGCTCATCCAGTCCAACCGTTCCCCAGCACTGCCAAGGCCACCACTAACCCATGGCACTGAGGCCTCGTCTCCACGGGGTGTGAACACTTGCAGGGACGGTGACTGCAGCCCTGCCCTGGGCAGCCTGTTCCAATGCCTGAGCACCCTTTGGGGCAGGAATTGTTCCTCAGCTCCATCTAAACCTGCCCTGGTGCAGCTTGAGGCCGGTTCCTCTTGTCCCATCCCTTGTTCCTTGGGAGCAGAGCCCAGCCCCTCCTGGCTCCATCCTCCTCTCAGGCACTTGTAGGGAGCGATCAGGTCCCCCCTGAGCCTTCTCTTCTCCCGACTGAACCCTCCCAGGTCCCTCACGTCACTTCCATAATACATTCCATTTGAAGATTTCCAATACCAAACAATGGTTACTCTCCCCAGACCTCTTTGGAGGTGCCCCAGTAATGATCTGAGAGCCATGGGTGTGCGATCCTAAAAACTGCTGCTCTCCTCTGTGTCGCTCTCTGAGCTGAGGAATGCACAGGGATGAATGCTACTTCAGTAGTATTTTTCAGGTCTATACTTCATATCTCAAGAACATCCATTTATCTTCTCTGCAGGTACAGAAGCTCTCCCCTGAAAATCACCCAATCCAAAAGTGTTTCAGTGAAAGATGTGGAAACTGAGGCACTGACAGGGCAGCTGACATCTCTGAAGTCATATGGCCTGTTCATAGCTTAGCTAAGGTTTGAGATTCCCGTTTGTCTAAGTCCCTTGCTCTAACCCTGGAGCTAAATAAAAGGATGAAGAAGAACAGAGACCATTCATTGTTACCAGCACAGGCTGGAGTCAGAGGCTGTATAAAGGAGGGTGCTGGGAAGGAAAACTGTCGATATTCACTGCTCCACTCCTCTGTATCCAGTGATCTCTGGTGTAATTCATTATAGAATCACAGAATGGTTTGGGTTGGAAAGGGCCTTAAGATAATCCAGTTCCAACCCCTTTTTGGATAGAGGAGATAGAGAGGAAGGAACTGAGAAGGGATGTGTTTGATGTAGTCGTTTCTCCAGGAGTTTGGAGTGGCGGCTGCCTCTCCATTAGGTAGTGACTAGGAAAGTCTTGTAGCTCAGTGCTGGAGTCTGTAGGTGAATCCAGCCAAGTGATGTTGGAAGAGACCAACAAATGGGATGGATATCAGCCAATAATGAAGGATCAGTTGATGGAAGATGAGAGGAAGCCTTGGGAAGGCAAAGGCTTCAGTGAGACACAGCTGAGCACATATGGCACTTGCTGGGAGCACTGCTTCTCATTTGGGACTGACTTGGTTAGGACTATCTTACAATATTGCTGTTAAAGTGGAGAATATGATGGAGGAGTACATGTGATGGAGAAGTAGATGCCTTATTCTTGGAAGTGCTTAAGGCAAGGCTGGATGGGCTTGGAGCAACCTGCTCTAGTGGAAGGTGTCCCCGCCTGTGGCAGGGGGTTGGAACTGGATGAGCTCTAAGGTCCCTTCCAACCCAAACCAGTCTGGGATTCTATAATCTATGACTGGTGAGAAACGTGGTCTGTGCTGAAGCTGGCCTGCAGAGAGACATATCCCTTAGTCAGACATCAGAGACAAGCAGAGGAACTGCTGGTGGATTGGCAGATGAGAGCAGCTTTCAGTGGAGCATGGGTCTCTGGGAGGTGAATGGAAGAGGCCTCTTCTACTGTTCCAGCATTGGATCAGTTTTCTGGCTGCTTGCATGAAAGGGGAATAAGGGCAAGTGTGGAGCTTTGTCCCCAGATGGTAATTCCCTTTTATCTGAGGCAATATTGGAAGATAAGCATTCATTCATTCTCTTCTTTTTTCCTGTGGATAAACATAGATTATGAAGGTTAGAAAGGCTTCAAGAGATGTTTCTTTTATCTGATATTAAGTTCTTTATAGGTCACTTTGGCATTGAGAAGCCCAGGAGCTGAAAGGGTCAGCAACTGAATTACAATAACCCTTGCAGAGCACAACCCTGTCAGTGGGGCTGAGACCCAGAGATATGTGGGACCTTATTATCACAACCTTAGCCTCAGGGATGTCCCTGACAAAGGGACTGGACAGGGAGTCTGGGCTGGCTGATTTCCTTGGAGAGCTTCTCTTTCAGGTTCCCCTTTCCCTTGGCCTTGGAGATAACAGGTCCCCACACTGCTGACAGGAACTGTTCCCAAGCCAGCACTCCATCCACCCACCCAAGCCCATAGCTCTTAGCAAAGAGCTCCAGCCCTGAGATTTCTCTGTTTTCAGTTATACACTCACAGTCCATCACTCTCTGCATCTCTCTGTAGTCATTTAGCATCAGCACTTCACACAAATATTGGTGCAGGAACAGAGAATCTTACTTGACCAGTGATATAATCTTCAGGATATGATTTCTGATTTGTTTTTTTATAGAGAAAGTGGCAAAACCACCCAAATCCTCAGCAAAGCAGGAGCTTTGGTCTGCCTCTGATACACTGTAAAGGGAAATTGCAAATACATCTGTATATCTCCAAGATTGAATGTGGCAGGCTATGATTGAGCTTGTTGCCCTCACTGATGCCTGGAGCTGCATAGGGCACTGTGCCGCCAAGGTGTGTGTATATGCCTGTATTCAGAACAGATTCCGTGTGTTGTCTGCTACAGGGAGCAGGTTCTTTGGTGGGAATGCTGTGCTGGGTGCGAATACACACTCAGTTGTATACATGGGCCCATCTTTACATCACTCATGTCCCCTTATTCATGACCAGGACCTTGTGGCACATTGGTGAGAGCATCCTCAGTCCAGGTAGATGAACCTTGGTGGGCACAGTGTGTGCACATAGGTGCATGTGTTGTTGGGTGCCTTCACATGTTGTTGGGTGCCCTCCACCCTCCTGCATGGGTGCTGTGCTGCCCTTGCCTATCCGTGTGCTGCTGTGCGCTCTCCTGCCCATGTGTCCATGTGGATGCCCGGGTCTCCGTGCTTCCCATTGCCAAAGGGCAGCTGGCTTCCTCTCAAGTGACCCAGTGTCATGAGGACCTGTGGGTGTCTCAAAGCTCACCCTGTCTGGCTGCAGTCAAAGGGCCCTTTGTGGTGCTGCTCTGCTCCCAGCCCTCTGGGTCACTGCATTCCTGGCATGGAGAGATGAGCTCATCTTTGGGAGGAATTAGTCCCAAGAACAGACATTTATAAAGGACTTGTATTCATGATCCAGCCCATGTGGTGATCCATTTGTCTTCATACCATCCCATTTTACTATCCATCTGCCTCAATTACTAAGCTTATCCCACGTAAGGATTTGTACTCCAGGCCAACTGTTTTGAGATCTTTGTCTGTGGTCAGTCCTATTCACACGCTGTGCTTCTGGGTATTTCTGTACTAAAAGCAGACAGAGCTTTGAGTCTTTCTGCTGGTGCTGCTGGTCTGGATTTCTTTTATCTGCAGCTTGACCCTTACTTAAGAACTGACCAGAGTCAGGCAAGCATTTTGGGTTGCGTCTCACGAGATGCCACCCACGCTTTTGCATGTAAAAGTGTAATTTTCATACTTTTCTGTTTTTCATTGTTGTTCCTTTAATCTCAATGAGAACCCACTCTGACGGAAAGCATCTCCACGTCCCTCTTGTGCTGCTGCCCCAGAGCTGGATCAGGACTGCAGGGGGGGTCTCCCCAGAGCACAGCAGAGGGGCAGGATCCCCTCCCTGAGCTGCTGCTCACGCTCTGGGGGTGCAGCCCAGCACACGGGGGGGGTTCTGGGCTCAAGCGCACACTGAAGGGTCATGGGGAAGGAAAGGAGGAGGAATAGCAGGTTCAGGGCTCTGGTTCTTGCATGGAGCAACACAACCCAGTCCTTGGTGGGGACTGGACAGCCCGGTGCCATAGGTGAGTGCCAGCAGGCTGTTAATAGATCTCCTGGCAGGGCTTGTTGCTGAACATTGAGCACTTGGCAGGCCATTACCTTGAAAAATGAGCTCTGCGGAGCTTGCCTTGTGTTGTTACAAACTAATGATTTGCATTGATTAGCACGTGGCTCGTGAGTGTCTAATTTATCAATCAGGGAGCGCCAGGGGAGGGTGTGTAAACCCCGCTTTCAAAAATGATGTCATCTGTCAATTGGCTAAGGAATGTGAAAGCTGCATACACCCGACGTGCTCTCCCTGGTGAGGAAGGACCAAGTCATCTCCTACTCTTTTCCCTCTGCTTTCTTCTCTGTACCTGTTTCACTTTAGGGTGAGCCCTGCAGTTGAGGTACAGGCTGTGTGTGCCACCAGTGTGGCAGCAGGGCCAGGGCAATGACTGCCCCCTGTACTGGGCACTGGTGAGGCTGCACCTTGAATCCTGTGTTCAGTTCTGGGTCCCTCACTACAAGAGAGACATTGAGGGGCTGGAGCGGGGCCAGAGAAGGGCAACGGAGCTGGTGCAGGGCCTGGAGCACAGTGTGATGGGGAAGGGCTGAGGGACCTGGGGGGTTCAGTCTGGAGAAGAGAAGGCTCAGGGGGGACCTGATCGCTCCCTACAACTGCCTGAGAGGAGGATGGAGCCAGGAGGGGCTGGGCTCTGCTCCCAAGGAACAAGGGATGGGACAAGAGGAACCGGCCTCAAGCTGCACCAGGGCAGGTTTAGATGGAGCTGAGGAACAATTCCTTCCCCAGAGGGTGCTCAGGCATTGGCACAGGCTGCCCAGGGCAGGGCTGCAGTCACCGTCCCTGCAAGTGTTCACACACCGTGGAGACGAGGCCTCAGTGCCATGGGTTAGTGGTGGCCTTGGCAGTGCTGGGGAACAGCTGGACTGGATGAGCTTAAAGGGCTTTTCCAACCCAGTTGATTCTATGATTCTATGACTGGCCACACTTCAAGCTGTAATTATTGCTTTTATGGTGCTGGGAGCAACAGTCATAAACCCAATGTGTTAGGTGCTCTTCAAGCCCACATTGAAAGGTTAGTCTTTTATTTATGTCTAATTTACATCGTAAATTCTTTGCAACCAGTATCTTTAGCTGTCAATGTTGGTGGGGAGCCATAGTGGTATGGCACAGAAATCACATGCTGTGGACTATGAAACAGAAGGGACTTCTGCTAGCTAGGAGTTTGTCTCCTGGCTTGAAAGATCCTTTGGCCCAAAGCAGAAGGCTCATTCCAGCACATCCCAGATCATTATATGTTTGCTTCATTATGAGACAGTGACCTACCATTAAACTGGAGCATCTAGGAGCCATGTCGAGGCATGGTGACCCATGTCTCTCTAGTAAAGGAAAAGAGATGGCCGTCAACATCTTGTCCTATGTTTTTCCTGGACCTTCTGAAGTAAGAGGAATCCTCTTCTGCTCCAACATGCGGGAGATCTCCTATCCAGCAGTCAGGCACGTCTGTTTGACCTGATTTTGCAGCCTGGATGGATTACATGAGAGGTCAGTGGGTGACTCCTCTGCAGGGATTAGACCCTGTGCCCCTGCTTAGCGCAGCCACCTGTGCTCCCTACCAGAGCCCAGCCAAGTGTATGTGGTGGAAGGATTACAGTGCAATGCCTGCAGATGATAGGGATTAGCCAGCACTATTCTAGGGAAGCTATTTTCTTGGAAATCCTTTGTTTGCTGCTTGAAGAAAAGGCCTTGGGAACTGTGTGAATGGAGAAGGGAGAAAGAACCATTCTCCTTGGCCTTTGCAGTGCTGTAGCAAGTAAATCTTGCTTGCTTGCTAACCACAGGATTTAGGTCACAAAAGAAATGTGAAGGGATTGCAAAACCAACCTCCTTTGCTGCCCCTTCTGTTGTGTAGATGGATGTGTGCGCTCAGGTGGACATCTGTGGGGCAAGCATCCAGTGCTTGTAGATGCCTTCTGCAAGGGGTGTGTTTGTGTGGACAACTTCAGGTCTGTGGATACAGTTGGATGAGTGATCACACAGACACTGATGAGCTTGGGACAGAGTTTAAGAGATGAGCCTTGCCAGGGTAAATCTGGAGGGAAATGGCAAGTTTAGGTGTAGATCTACCTTGGAAGCAAGAGATTGGGTTTGATTCTCTTCTGGAGATCAGCTGGATCACCTCTGGTGAGAGTGGTTGCTGCCATGACACATTGGGGTCAGGACAGCATTGAAAGCAAGAGTGTTTGGAAGACTAAACACCTGGTTTTCCGTATCTTGCTCTCTGTATGACTGAAGGTGCTGTGAGATCTGTATCTGGATGGGTTGGCATTGTCCATGCAAGCAGCACCTTCAAATGTCTGTACAAGAGATGCTGCTGGCTGCTGACTATTAGGCATGAGAAAAAGACACCTCAGCCCTTGCTTTTTCAATTAGTATTTCTAAAGATTCTTTTGGATCAGTAGATAGATGGGGTTATTGAAATGCCATGTTTTATTAGAAATTGATGTCATTTTAATAGGCTTTAGGCAAATTAGAGCAGATTATTCGACGGGAAAACACATGCCAAAACGGAGGGATAGAGGAGGAACATGGAATGTCACCAGCCCCTTCCCTCTCTTTGCCGAGATCAATACAGCTACAGCACATAGCCCAAATCAATGCAAAAGCAGAAACAGATGATCATCATAATGGTCTGACATTAGATATGTGCTGTCTGCTCTGTCTTTGCCTCCTCTCCATGCCAGAAACAGCAGCCAGAAGTCCCAGCATCCACTGGGGAACATTAGGACCATCAAAAAGGGAGGAACTAATATTGGAAAAGCAATGAAGTATTAGAGGCCCCTGTGCGGTCGTAAGGCTGTGGCTGGGCACTGCTCAGAGCAGCCTGGATTGATGTGCCAGGCTCCAGGACTGCTTGGATCTCCTAGAAATGATGTTTGCAGATCCTTAATCCAATAGCAAGAAGTAATGATGGTGATTTCAGTCGGAAGCCCTGGGAAAAGGAGAGGCAGGGAGGACAAAGGAGGGACGCTGTGCGGTATGGGGAGGATGGAGCTTGTCCCTCCAGGTCTGCCAACCATTTTATCCCTGCTCTAGGGAAATGGAGCAATTTCATGGGCAAAATAAACCACCAGCAAGACTTGAGCGGGAGCTGCTGGAGCACTGGCTGGAAGCGTTGGGATGGCGATGATGAATTCCCTTTACCTTCATCAGCCCAGCGCTGCTGGCGCTGCACAAAAGCAGAGTGGAGGGGAGGGATGGGTTGACTGAGTGAGCCATGGTTCACCAACCTCCTCTTCCACTTAGTTATTCATTTAATTATTTGTAATGACTATTATCAAACCAGCATCTGCTCCTGCTGCCTGCCTGGCCATCCAGCCTGATCCTGATCCCAGCCAGGCTTTCAGGAGTCCTGGGTGGGTTTCAAGTGCTTTATAAAGAGATATTAATGGAGAGAGGTCTTGTTTTGACTCTGGTGGGCCAGGAATGATGCTCTGGGCTGGAGGTGATGGTTTTAGAAGAGTAGGAAACAGATGAGCTCAATTGGCACAATGGAAATGAACCATTCTTTTGCTGCCAGTGACCAGTCTAATATGGGACAGTAAAATAGAAGTGAGGTGGTAGAAGGAGACCTGGTTCAGGAGTGTGTTTCTGAAGTGAGTCTGAAGACGATTAGTTGTCTGTGCTTCATTTGCTGTGATTTATACAGCAGAGCTGTCTTAAAGTGTATGAACTGGATTTTTCTTGGATAAAACAAAACTGGATGATGTTAACAGGCTCCAAACACTGATTCAGTCTTCGGGATGAGGCTTTGATAGGTCTGAAGTAAAGCTCCTGAAGTACACCTAGTATGGATGCTGGATTTTAGCAGAAGCAGTGTCCCTTGACAGATAACTCCTGTTACACTACGCTATTTGATAACGTAGGCATATTGTTTGGGAGAGCTTTTCCCATCTCTGCTGCTGGCATGCCTGGTCACTTCACCTCTTTCTCACCTAACCTCCACTGCACAATGAGCCTTTCCAAAAGAGACTGTCCCCATCCAGCTTAGTGGAGGAATAACAGGCTAACAGAGGTATGTGGTCCTCTCAGACTACAGGATTGATGCTCCAGTCTGGAAGTCTCTCTGTTGGTGACCTTAAAGATATCTGCTTTTTTTGCCATGATCATAGTTTATTTTCCAGCAATGGGACCAAGTGCTTGATAGCACCAATTCCTTTGTCCTCCAACCCCACTGCTTTCCCTTTATGCTTTTGAGCCCATGCCCATGACTTGGAGGGGTTTATTGTTCCCTTCTCTTCAATAACCATATGACCCCATCTCCCTCTTAGAAGTGTGATTGAGGCATCTGCCACCAGCTTGCCTTGGAGACTCAAGCATCACCCTCCTGCAGACCCCACAGCAGCCAGGAGATAATGCTGAAAGGCACCAGTCGAGTGATGGAAGGTATCCTTTACCTGCTTTCATCTACCAGCCCCATGGGCTGCTTGCCAGGACGCCTGTGGGGCTAGCCATGGCCAGTATAGAAGCTCAGGGAAGGCCAGAGCCTGTGTCTTTAAAGATTAATAGTGTTGTTTGCTCATTAAGGAGATCATTTTGAAGTCAGCTGTAGCCAGAACATTTGAGTGCAAGCATCTGTTTGCTACTGGGAGAGGATATTTATTGTCTGCTACTTCAATGGATGTAAATAAACAGCCAGACCTAGATGATGTTCAGACACACAAACAAGCAGCTGCCAGAATAGGTCCCCTGGTAGTTGACCTTCGGGAAGCATCATGCTGATGTTTTAATAGCAGCCAGCATTGCAGCATGAAGCCCAGTGAATTCAGCTTTCCAGGAAGCAGGATTAACATGCAGCCTGAAAGCATTTGTCCTGGGGAGCTCTGCACGTGTGTGTTGGGTTAAAGGAGGGCAGTGGAGCTTCTGGTGCTGAGTAGAGAGCATCTTGTGGTCCAAGGTGTGTCCAGGACTGATGTGGAGGTGATGAGCATGTTTGTGGAGCAGTGTACACGTCTGTTAATAGTGGTTGTAGCAGACTGAGCACTTTGAAACTCATGTATGGTCCTGGAGTTATCTCCATCACTTCTTGCCCCCTCTTCTCTTGCCTTGCAGAAGTGCTGATGGTTCACAGGCAGTTTCAAGGAGAAATCCCATCTGGACTGTCAGTCAGGCTCTAATCCCACAGCCTGATAAAACTATCTTGACTATAAGAATACCCATACTTCATCCAAAGAAAACTCCTATCTATCCCAGCACACCAGCTCCACATGGGGCTTGTGGCTCATGCCAGCAAAGAGCAGGAACAGAGCAAATTGCTGGTTCGTGCTTCAAATTCCCTGCAATTGGCAACTTTGGGAGCTTTCTGAATAGAGATTGTATCTGTGTCCCTGCTTTAGTGGTGATCACTTGCAGGCTTTGATGGGAATCTTCTCATTTCCCCTTCACAGATTCTTCTTTTGATTATTTTGCCCTGGTTCTAATGGGTGCCTGGGAGCCAGGAATAAATCTCTCTCAAACAGAAACTGCTGT